>NC_035171.2:28691490-31112324 GCF_001659605.2 Manihot esculenta
AAGGATACCCCTCTAGAGAGATAGGACAAACTTTATTCTTCAATACAAAAACCCTTGTAAAACCCTATTCTATTGGATCTCAGATCATCAATAATTAAATACATTTTAAACTTTTTTTCCAACTCTAAATAAGCAAAATGAATAGAGAAATTAGTTAGCATAATTTTTAAAATTTTAAAAATATTTTAATATAATTTTAAAATTGAAAAATCAACTAATAAATTTTTTATATTATAAAAGTTAAACAATAAATTTTCTTTTAGATTTTGAATATGCAGTTAGGAAATTTATTTATTTTAATGAAAAATTATTTAATCAATTTTTATAATTATTAAAATTTTAATTTTTAATTTTTTCGATTCGATTTAATTTTAAACAGAAACGATTGAATAATCACCTTTAAATATTTTCACTCACAGGATTGTTAAAACTTAAAAAGTTAATTTTTTATAATATTTTGATAACTATTATCACAATAAATATTATAACAGTTAAGATTACTTAATATTAAATTATTATAAAAATTTTAAATATTAAATTTACTAGATTATTTTTATTTTAGAATATTTAATTAAAAAAATTAAAGAGTTTAATTTTTTATAAATTAAATTATTTTAACTTTAATTAGATAGATTAAATAATATAAAAATTTAATGCATTAATATTTTTTATATAATGATTAAAAAGTCAGATTCTGCAAAATATATTGATTAAATGATTTTAAAATGGAAAAGAATTGGTAAATTTTATAAAAAATTAAGTTGGTGATCTGATAATAATTCTCGTGTTTCTTATCGTCTAACACTAAGTCCAACGTAGTAACCTGGTCCTGCACTTGTTAAAAAATCTTATACTTATTCTATTTTAACAAGTCTTTTAAATTTTGATTAAGCAATTTTTAATTTGATTTATTAAGACATGCATATATAGATTAAATATTTAAATAATGCTAATGTGACAGTTTACATTCTCATATCGTATCAGCACTTTTTCTATTTAAATTTTTTTAATGCTGATTAAGAATGCTTATGTGGACAATAGATTTAATAATGACCATCTTAATGTTCTTCGAGGATAAATTATTTTTTAATTCAATTCAAAAAAAAAATAAATAATAGAAATAATTTAATGTTTTGATATATTTTAATTTATTTTTTTAATATATTTTTAATGACGGAGTGATATTCGATTATTAGATAATAAATTCCTCTTAAAATTATTATCATTTTAACTTATAATTTAATATTATCACTCATTCATATGTGCGATTATAGAAAAAAGGTTGGATAATTTATAGAAATATTCTTGAGATTTGACAAAATACATAAACTCGTCTCTCACTAAACTTTGTGTAATAACTTAATTCTTGACTTTTATTTTCGTCTAATAAAATGATCTCTCCGTATCAAAAAAAAAAATTTATTGACCATTTACCAATGAATATGTAATTTTTATTGATAAAAATACCCTTCAAGTGGCCAGAAGGGCTGATAATTCCCTCAAATTCCCGTGCTATATATAATAAATGATTTGACTGAAAAAATAGGAACACTAGAAACTTCATCTCTAATTTCTATGTTGAAAAAGATTTGTTTTAGCTGTGAGGTGAACGTTATTCTTTCCCTTTTGTTTTTCTTGATTTTAGTTGATTTTATGTCTTTTTCATATTCTTCTCATTTTCTTTTTCTTCTTTTAGTTGAAAATGTCAATAACATGCAGGTATTCGTCACCATTCGGTTGGGAAGGAAGATACTTAAATATGAACTACAAATGTAAAAAAAGGGCAGCTGTCAAAATATATGAAGTGATAATAATAAAAATTGCTTGTATTATGCTTGCGGAGATAACAAATGCGACAGTTTTCTTGAATAGTGTGTTGCTGTTAGTAAGTTTTCAACAAGTGGAGAAACTATAGAATACGGTGCTAGGTAAAGAAATTGCTGATTTGAAGGATGAAGTTCTAAGTTTCAAGGAAGAAAATATGAGGATATTATTGCAGTTGAATACTACTGAATCATATATGGGTGACTTGAAGGTGGGGGTTGCATTAATTATGGGTGTTGGGGTATTTTATCCTTCTTATGTTGTTATAGGTTGTTGTAAAATAGGTTAATGATATTGTAAGTTAATGATATTTTGAGAGACTTTTATTATAGATTACCTACAATTAGCAGTACCTTTAGTTAGGAGTTGGTCAATTAGCCATATGCTCACATTATATAATTGTTGATATGATTTTTTTCCATTTGTGCTTAAAGTAGCTTAACTGATCTTTTATTATTATATCATTTCGAAAGAATAACATATTTAAAAGAGGGGTTAAATTATGACAAAATGGATAAACTTAGGGGCATATTTAATGATGAACTTGAAAATCAAGGGATCAATTTGTGTAATAAAATTAAAATGGAGGGAATACTATATTAGTATCTTAATAATACAAGAACTGAATTTCTATATATAAATTAGCAGAATATGGAGACATCTGAAATTCAATGACATTTCTCCTTCCTTGAATCATACAAATTGCATAAGAAATAGCCTGCAATGTATAATTAAAAGGGGTTAATGTAATCTACTAGCAAAAATTTGTGATTTCATTCATGTGCTTGAACATTACATGGACATAATACAATCACTCTTGGATCATACAATATCTAAGTACACAAACCATGATATCTGCATAATAGATAAGGATAATACTAAACCTGTTTCGAGTGTTTTAAAATAGCTTTCTGTTGTATTTAGATATGTATAACTCCCTTATTTGTAGGATGTAAACGGGTTGTATGTATATATTTAAATTTATCTGTTATTCATAATAATACACACTTTTCCTGTTCTCTTATGGTATCAGAGCTGAAAGCTTAACAACATTTTTTTTTCCTTTTCTGTGTTATGGATCTGCCATCTCCTACTGTTGAGAGTACAACAACCCCTTCGGTTGTACAATCCCCTACTGTGTCCTCATGTTCTCAACTAATTTCTATTAATGCCGCAGCACAAGCACCTAACAAACTCACCTCCACGAATTACCAATCCTGGTATACACAGTAGTATTCGCTGTTGGTGGGGTATGATTTTCTTAAATATATGGAGAAACCAAGTGATGTAACCATTGAATCAGATCCAATCTAGTTTCGTCAAGACCAATTAATTCGAAGTGCTCTAATAGCATCTCTTTCCCCGGATATTGTTCCCTTTATAGTTGGTGAGAAATCTGCATCTGATGTCTGGCTTACCCTGGCAAAGACGTATGCAAAACCTTCACAGGCTCGGATTATGAGTCTTAGGGAATCTCTGTTCACCACTAAAAAGGAATCCATGACTATCACTGAGTTTTTACAGAACGTTAAAGCTATCACCACCACTCTTGCTGCCGCCGGTGTCCTGATTTCCATGAATGAAGTCGTCCTTCATGTTCTTCATGGGTTACCCCCGGAGTATAAGGAAGTTGCTGCTACAATTCGTGCTCGAGATACAGAGGTATCTTTTGATATTTTGCATGATAAACTTACTGATTTTGAAAGTCAGTTGGCTCACGAATCAGGTTTTGTTGCTGCGCCGACTACGGTTAACTATACTGCCAAATAAGGATCTGCTCGGCCTCAGTCTCAATCAACTAAGACTCGATCAAATATGTCTGCTGCGGTTTCATTGCCTGGTAATTCTGGAGGAGGATCGACTTCGAAAGCAAAAGTCAAATGTCAATTTTGTGATCGACCGGGTCATACCACCAAGCAGTGCTTTAAACTTAAAAAGTTGCTGCCCTGGATGTTTAACAATGATGCATCGCATGTTGCAAACAAAACTCAGGTTAATTGTGTGACACAAACTGGGCAGTCTACTGATTCTAAGTGGATCATGAATTTTGGCACCAATCAACATGTTGTTCAAGACTTACATAATTTGGCAATCCATTCTGAATATGATGGCAATGATGATGTTCTTCTTGGTGATGGTAGTTCTTACCCTATAACACATATTGGTTCTGTTCAACTTTTGTCACACTCAAAGCCCTTGCATCTGAATAATGTGTTATGTGTCTCTGCTTTAAATAAGAATTTGGTTTTTGTTTATCAGTTATGTGCTGCTAACAATGTTGAAGTTACATTTAATCCATTTTTATTTAATGTGAAGTATTTGAGCACGGGAGCACTGCTGGCGGAAGGGAAGCCCGTTAATGGAATTTATGAATAGCCACCTGATCTGTCAGTTCTGCGAAATCCAAGTGTGAATCATACTGTTGCCCATTCACAGTCTCTCTGGCATCGTCGGCTTGGCCATCCCTCTACCCCTGTTTTGCAACTTCTTTTGAAGCAGTTTCAATTTTCAGTTGTCAATAATAATTTTTTTTGTGATTCATGTAAGTGCAACAAAATGCACAAACTTCCATTTTCTCAATCCATAATGACCAGTTCAAAACCATTGGAATTAATTTACACTGATGTCTGGGGTCCTTCCCCGATTACTTCTGTTGATGGGTTCCGTTACTACCTGATTTTTGTCGATCACTATACTAAATATGTCTGGTTCTTTCCCTTGAAACGAAAGTCGGATGTGTCTTCTATTTTTCCTGTTTATAAGAAAATGGTTGAGAATTATTTTGACACGAAAATTATTTCAATCTATTCCGACAATGGGGGGAATTTCATCATTTAAAGAGTTTTTTACAAGATAATGGGATTTCGCATTTTCTCACTCCGCCTTATACCCCTGAACACAATGCAATTGCTGAACGTAGGCACCGACATATTGTTGAGACTGAACTCACCTTACTTCATTCAGCTAATTTGCCATTTTCATTTTCGTCATATGCTTTTCAAACGGCAATCTACTTAATTAATAGGATGCCTACTCCTATTCTTGAAAATAATTCTCCTTTCTGGTGTCTTCATAAGAAAGAACCAAATTATGTAAAATTAAAAGTCTTCGGGTGTTTGTGCTACCCTTGGGTTAAACCCTTTAATTCCCATAAGCTTGAAAAACGCTCTGTTCCTTGTGTTTTCTTAGGATACTCAATCATGCAGAGTGCATATAAGTGCTACGATCCACTCACTTCGAAACTATATCTCTCTCGTCATGCAGAGTTTGTAGAAACAGAGTTCCCCTTTTGTACTCTTGCTCAAAACCTAGAACGTCCAAATTCTTCTACCACAGATACTTGGTCTCCCATCCATTTTGTTTTACCAATTGCAGGAATTGACAGTCTCAGGGAGCCAGAATCGACGGTGGCTATTATGGCTTCCCATTCTCCGATTCAGTTGCAACCAACGCCAAATCCGGGAGCCACATCGGAATCCATATCAGGAACGGATACGGGTATGGATTTTTCTGCTGGTTTAATATATGATAATACTAATACTGTGGATGTCTCTCAGTTGGATTTGGTTCCTCAAGTGCAAAATCAATCTATTCACTCGATGATTACCAGGAGTAAAAACAATATTCGAAAGCCTATTCAGAAGTTGTGTTTGGCAATGATTTCTCAATCTCCAACTATGTTATTTGTTCCTAAAACAGTGGCACAGGCACTAAAAGATCCCAAATGGAGATTGGCGATGGAGGCTGAATATAATGCGTTAATGAGGCAGAAGACTTGGAAGTTGGTTTCTCCAGATAAAGCAGCAAATGTTGTGAGTTGCAAGTGGCTATTTCGAATCAAGACTGATGCCCAAGGAAATCCGGTGAGGTACAAAGCTCGTTTAGTAGCCAAAGGTTTCACTCAATGCCCTGGTTTCGATTTTGATCAAACTTTTTCGCCGGTTGCTAAACATCCTACTGTAAGAATAATTCTATCTCTTGCTGTTATTCATGGGTGGTCTTTGAGATAAGTTGACGTTAATAATGCTTTTCTGCATGGTGTATTGACTGAAGAGGTTTTTATGGAGCAACCCCCTGGGTTTGTCGACACTGATGCTCCTCATTATATTTGTCAATTGAAAAAGTCATTGTATGGTCTTAAGCAGGCACCAAGGGCGTGGTACTCTGAATTAACATCATTTCTTCTAAGTGCTGGTTTTGAACAGTCGAAATCCGACAGTTGTTTGTTTATGTCATTCAAGAATGGTCACTGTGTTTACATTCTTGTTTATGTCGACGATATCATCGTCACTGGCAATAACTCTGTTTTGATTGAGCAGCTTATACAGTTACTTGGTGGGAAATTCTCTATCAAAGACTTGGGCACTTTGCATTACTTCTTAGGAGTGGAAGTTATAAGAACTGAGTCTGGTTTATTTTTGTCTCAATAGAATTATGTTAGAGAGCTTTTGGAAAAAGTAAACATGCATGAAGCAAAATCTGCTGCCACTCCATTATCCGTATCTATGGTATTAAGTAAACATGATTCAAATGCTTTGGATGATGTCTCCGAATACAGGGCGATCATTGGAAGTTTGCAATACTTGTTGTTAACTAGACCGGATGTTGCTTTTGTTGTCAATAAACTCTCTCAGTATACTCACCGGCCTATGTTCAATCACTGGGCAGCAGTGAAGAGGTTACTTCGCTATTTGATTGGAACAATTGATCATGGTTTGATCTTGCGTAAACAATCCACATTGAGTCTATATGCTTTTTCAGATGCGGATTGGACTGGTGACCGAGATGATCGAACATCAACAGGAGCTCACGTCATTTTTCTGGGGAGAAATCCCATTGCTTGGTCGTTGAAGAAACAGAAATCCGTTGCTAGATCTTCAACGGAAGCTGAATACAGGTCAGTAGCTACAACTACAGCTAACTTGATTTGGGTACAAAATCTGCTTCTTGAATTGAAAGTTTGAATTCCGGATAACCCAGTGATCTACTGTGATAATCTGGGGGCGACATATTTGGCTGCCAACCCAGTTTTCCACTCCAAAATGAAACACATAGCACTAGATTATCACTTTGTCAGACAGAAGGTTCAAGCTGGCCATCTACGAGTTACCCATGTTTCTTCTAAAGAACAAATTGCTGATTTATTAACTAAGCCATTGCCAAATACAGAATTTACAAAGTTCAAGAACAAGATTGGTGTCGGAGCTCGACCACCATCTTACGGAGGCATAATAGATAAGGATAATACTAATCCTGTTTCGAGTGTTTTGAAATAGCTTTCTGTTGTATTTAGATATGTATAACTCCCTTATTTGTAGGATGTAAACGGGTTGTATGTATGTATTTAAATTCATCTGTTATTCATAATAATACACACTTTTCCTGTTCTCTTACTGCATATATACTAACTATATTCTTACAAAGAGAGTGTTTACGTATAAAACTGTCCATGTTGCACAAAATAACTTTAATAATATCCCCTATATTCCCATCACACAAAAAAGATCTAAAAAGTATCTAAAAAGTGACCTGCACATATAGCTAATGCAAACTAGCTCTATATCAACTTCTTTATCATCAATTATGTTACATATCAAACCCACATAAACCTTCAAATCTCCACACGGTCTATATCCACAATCAATAAAAAATTTCAAAAAATATTTGCAAATTTACAATTCACGTAAATTAGATGTATATCCATTTATTTTCTACGCATAATGCTTTATAATAAATATAAATATAAAAAATACACCATACCAACTCACTATTGTCACTTTGTTTCCCTAACGATTACTTGTTTCAGCATTAACTTGTGTTTCCTATTTTAATGAAACATATAAATGTGTGAATTCAATATAAATATATTATTTGAATACAATAACTAGAAAACATACACCATGTCTTTCTTGATTGTCCATATTTCACTTTATAGCTTGCTACAATTTTAATAAATAATATCAGTATTTATAATTATAAAAGACAATTTGATTATACTCATAAAAAAATTAAGTTAAATTAATTTAACATACACTGATACGATAAGGTGCCATTTGATATTTGCGTTTATTAAGCGCAAACTCCATGCAATTTGAACATCTAATAGCTTCTGATCATTTTCATTTAGAAAAAGGTCCACCTTCACCCTCTTCCCTTCTCCTTGCTTTACGAGGTCTACTGGGTAATATCTTCAATGGAGGTGGATTTATACATTGCTCATCAGAAGGTGGTTCTAATTCTTTATCGGGCACTGGATGAATTACCTCCTCATACACTTGCATGTAAGTTGAAATAGTATAGTAAGAATTACAATAATCTTCAATGTTGTCTCTCTTATACCTTATGCACAAAATAACATGTTTGCAAGGGAGACCACTAATTGCCCGCTAATTACAAGAACAAGTCTTTTATTGTAGTTTGACTACAAATTTTAAAGGTCCATCACAGACCTCAAACTCATCATTTCTCCCCGGCAACAAACAACAATGTCGACCCTCACTTATAATCATATTAAGGGAATTCTTTGCTTCTGGTGTAAGTGTCTCATCCCAGCTACATGCATTTGCATACCTTTTGTGCATTCTTACCATACACTTTTGCTTAAAAGCTTCCAGTAATGATACTATAGGCCATCCCCTTATTTTCACTATTCAACTATTGAATGCTTCAGTCATATTGTTTATGAGGTGATCTTTTTTTGCGTCTTTCCAAAATGAATGGCAACACCATTGACTAAATGGAAACTGCATTAACCTGCCATAAGCTGCACCATCCTTCAATTTTCTTATTTCTCGCATAACTTTCTAAAAGTGATATATATCCATGTGTTGCTTTAGCCGCTATCCAAAATTGTTTCTTCAATCTTAATCTTGGGAATTGCCGTTTGAAGTTGTTAAATAAGTGTCTTGCATACAAGCGATGGCAAGCAGTAGGAAAATGAGTGTTAACAGCTTCAACAATATTCTATAAAGAAGAAAAAAATAATGATTGAAGTTGTAAAAAGTAATTTACTACATTAACAATCTTGAAGCTCTCCTTGTGCGTACTCTCAACCTGCAATCTCATTTGATGCTTGGCTCTATACACCAACTATAATTTACTCCCCATTTTTTAACCAACTCAATATGTATCAAATCATATGGCAAATTAATATCAGCAAATAATGAGTAAGCTAGCTTATCAGCAATCCACTTGACATTTGCATTCTTGTTTTTATTTTCCACGGGTCTTACACAAGTGTGTTCTCCCTGTAAGGTATTTATTATGAAAGTCTTACCGTCTGGGATAATAAATGCATGTACTCGCCATGGACAATCATCGGTATTACAAATGGCTATAACCCTACGTGTATCATTCTTTTTACGATTTATCTTTTGCCCTTCATTCATAGCATAATCACGTAGGGCATCTTTAAAAGCAGTTGTATCTACAAAACAATATCCAATTTCAAAAGGGACATCAACATTACCAGAATGTACATAAGGTTTCTTATAGTATCGACTGAAAGATGATTTCTTTTTTTCTTTCTTTTAGATGATCCACTTGCACTATCAGAACTTTCATCAGAAGAAGTCAATAATGCTGAATTTTCGGATTGCAAACTGCAATCTGCTCATTCTGTCACTATCTCTGGCAACTTCAAATTGCTCATCATCAACATTCCCTTCTTTGTCACTTGAGTCTTCATCTTCCTTCTCACTTTCAACTTCACAAGGTGTGTCATCATCATGAGCATCAAACTGAACACATTCAGTCTGTGAATCTTCCTGTTGAATATTCAAATTTTCATGTTCTTCAATTGATATTTTACCCGTGTTTCTTAGCATATATCTGTTAACTCTAGTCATTTTCGTACTTTTTGAGTATGGATGCTTCATTTTTCTAGTATTGGAAGTACCAACATCACACACATTAGGAGACTATGGATTATTAGGCTCTACCTCAACAGATGTATCAGTATTTCCGAAAGTATCATCATGATCTCTAATGTTTATAACATCTACTAGTTGTGTGTTTTTTTTAAATTTACCAGTTGTCCTCCTATTCTTGTTATTTATTAATGCATTAATCTGCCAAATAGGCTTAAAAGGGAGAGGATGATTTGCAACTCCATGTTTGATTGTATCCATTACTGAATTGTCACAACCTTCTGCAATAATATCAAGAGCAAACCATTTCTCATAACAGGACAACTCAACCATTGGATTATCCTTATGCTTGTCAAACAAGGCCAAAATGATATTGTCACACTTCACATGTAACCCACATGCTGAAATAATATCTATAAAGTCTGATTGAATCTTAAAGGCATTATGACAATTAGAAAGTAGCGTGAAGTATGAGTACTTATATGCTTGCACACAAAAATTCACCTCCTCATTAGCAAACTTCAAAATTATGGTATACATTGAGGGTGTAACAGCCCGGCCCCTTTCGACCGGCCCTGTTACCGCTCACAGCCCGTGACCTTCCTCTGGGCCCAGCCACTGTGAGCAGCTCTTAACATCCCTTCACCCTCACGGGTTCCAGGCAGGATTTGTCCCTCGGGGGAGCCATTACGGCCCGCCCTAGCCCGAGTGGATTTGGCCCAATTCCTTCCTCTGGGAATTAGGTCGCCTCCCCCACTGCTCGAACCCTTGACCTCCCACTTTAAGGGAATAGTCTGGTGAGAGTGAGTACCAATTGTGCCATTGGAACAATTGGTACTCACTCTCACCAGACTATTCCCTTAAAGTGGGAGGTCAAGGGTTCGAGCAGTGGGGGAGGCGACCTAATTCCCAGAGGAAGGAATTGGGCCAAATCCACTCGGGCTAGGGCGGGCCGTAATGGCTCCCCCGAGGGACAAATCCTGCCTGGAACCCGTGAGGGTGAAGGGATGTTAAGAGCTGCTCACAGTGGCTGGGCCCAGAGGAAGGTCACGGGCTGTGAGCGGTAACAGGGCCGGTCGAAAGGGGCCGGGCTGTTATAGAGGGATTCATACCTATTCCCTGGCAAAAATAATTAAATAACTAATGTCTATATTGAAATCACAAATATAACATATAATGTTTCTTAATTACATATCTAATCAATATTAACCTCATAAGTGAGAAGTATAAATGTTATTGATTATACGGGACAACATAGACATTTGAGAGGTTCAAATTAAGTCTAAAAAGCTTTTATATATAAACAACATTCATATAGCCAAAGGTCACAGAATTTTCAATCATGTAATCTTTTTTCAATGCAATAGTAGCGTGTAGCAAACTCAATACCTCTACACTGAATCAATGGGTTCAATTAGTATAATCGATGAACTTTGCTTGCTCAGTCAATGAATCTCGCGATGAACTTTCTGCTCAAAGCTGCTTCGAAAATGCTCAATAGAGCGTCAGATTCAGGTTTGCTTAAAGGAGAGTCTACTCGTAGATAAAACTCGCGATGAACTTTCTGCTTAATCGATAAAAGGCTCAACGAGGAGGCTGCTTCGAAAATACTCAATAGAGTATCAGATTCGGGTATGCTCAATAGAGGGTATGCTCAATGGAGGGTATGCTCAATCAATGCAATGAACAACGATGGAGGATCAAGACAAGAGAGACGCGAGGTTTTTAGTGTTTCGGTTAAGTTTTGTTTTTTGGTTTTTATCTTTTAATAATTTATTGGATGGTTCTAATAATTTTTTTTAATTAAAAGACAATTCAATTATTTTGTTAAATGTTAATAGCATTTACAAAATTAATTATATTATTTTTAAATATTAAATTAAATTATTATACAAAATTTAGTAAGAGATTAGTTTGTGAGTTTGGTTAAATCTTACCCAAAAAAATTTTGATCATTTAAATATTTTACGAGCCTAATTTTAATACTATCAAACTTTAATCCTATCTTAAAAAAATGTAATTTATACCATTACTCTTATTCTAATTATAAATATTTAATAATTCCATGAAATACAATAAAAAATATATCCTCAAAAAGTGATGAAACAATAAATTCTCATAAGAAAGGAGACGATTGATCTTTACAAAGAAAGAAACAAAAACTCAAAAATTTACTAATATCAATATATTTAAGTATAAAACTAAATTCATTCTAGTTATATATTTAGATAGGTAGATATTATTAAAAAATAAAAGAAAAAAAAATAAAAATCAAAAGTAAAAAATTATACAAAGCGAAGAGGAAAGGAAAAATCTCTCAAAACAATTTTTATTAATTTTTTTAATTATTTTTATTTTAAAAATATTAAATTTTATTAAATATTAAGAGATATTTTAAAATTTTTTAAAAATAAATTAAATTATAATAATTAATTTATATATTATTATATTATTATTAAATAAAAATATAAAAATAAATAAAAATTATGAGATAAAAAATATTATTTTATGAATTATTATTTAGATAAATAATTAAAATATTTATTAATCATAAAATATAAAAAATATAAATAAAAAGACAATTCTTTGTGTCTACATCGGAAAAATGTGAGATGAGGTTTGCACTCCAACTTTTTCGAGTTTCATGATTTTAAAAAAAAAATACAATTTCAAGTTTCATTGCATATATTAAAATTATTAAAAAATGAATATTTTTAATAATCTATCATATTAATAATTAATATATATTATTTATAAATTAAATAAACATAAAGAAAAATATTTATATTTAATTTTGATTAAAAATATTGAGTTAGTTTCAATAAAAAATTTTATAGAGATGGAGAAAATAAAAATAATTGAAATTAAAAGCTTATAGAAAATAATAAAAAAATCCAAATAAATATAGTAAATAGGAAACAAATGACGAGGAAGATGACGTAAAGAATACAGGCGGAAGAGGAAGCAGAAAACAAAACGACGTAATAATATGCTGGTAACCGCAGCGTCTGACTCTCTCCAACTCCTGGTTGTGCCACCTCTGTCTCTTGGAAATGAAAAAAGAATTACTCACCTTATTTATTTAATTAATAATAAATTTAATCAAATTATTATTTTATTTATAAAATAAAAAATTTAAAATTAAATTATTTACTATTAAAATAAACAGAATTAATAGTAAATTCAATTAAATTTTAGAAATTATATCTTAATTAAAAAAAGCTACATTCGTTTTAACTTTTTTTTTTTTTAAAAAAAAATTCATTCATTTTAATTTTAAACGGTGGATTATTCTATTCAACCCTCGCTTTCAGGTACAGTGGAGGTTCGTCTTCGGTTTTTATGCACCCATTTTAGAGGGAAATGAATGACTCCCAGCTCCTTCCAACGAGAAGCTCGAAAGCTCGCCGGCCATAAAGCTTGAAGATTCTTTCCCCTGCATTCCGGTTACCCTCCGGCGAAGAGCCAACTAAAAAACCAAACCGTTTCAAGAATCTTTTCTTAGGCTAGTTTCTGAGAAATAACTTCTTAGTGGGTAAATTCCAGTTTTGCTTGTATAATTTTGTTGTACTATCTTCATAATTTTTTATTTGTTTTTGCAAAATAAAGATGGGAATTTGAAAAAGAAAAAGACAACTTTTAAGGAATAATAATTTTCAGTTTTTGTACTTAATTTTGTAATGATATGATCAGTATAGTTGATGATCATGTGAGTTGCATTTGGAGACATCTTCCACTGTTTGTTTGAAAGTAAAGAAAGAAATTTCGTGCATTTTCTTGTCATCTTTCTGCTACTTTCTCTTTTTAAGGTGGCCAGAGCTGGCACACAGCATGAGACTGATAGTGGTTTCTGAGATTCTCTAAAACTGAAATTTTTTTTGTCTCTTTGTTACCTTCAAAGATCAGAAGTTTGGAGAGCTTGGTGGACTACCCCTTCACTGTTATGGAGATGGGTTCCATTTGGATGATCCTTGTATGCTTACTGTTTGCTTTGATGGCTCTGAGAAGGATTCTACAGAGAGCTAATTGGTGGTTCTATGAAACCAAACTGGGTGAAATTCAGTATTCACTGCCTCCAGGTGATTTGGGTTGGCCTTTCATTGGCAATATGTGGTCATTTCTCAGAGCTTTCAAATCCACTGATCCTGATTCTTTCATGAACTCCTTTACCACCAGGTCATTGTTCTTTCTCTCCATCTTTGTTGATTTATTTATCTACTTGTCATAGTTCCATTATAATAATCATTTACTGTTTTAGAATCACCCTATGATTCATATCAACTTAATATCAACCAATATCTTCTTCTGAATCTGGTAATTTAATTGTAAAGTATATAATTATCTGACAAATGAAGGCTTCAGGGTGAGAGAGCTGGCCTTTCTTGTCATTTTTATTGCCATTGTTAATTTTTTAAGCTTTTTTTGTTCATTGCTTAGATTACATCTAAATTCTGATGGAACAGTCCAATACACACTGTCCGGTCTGTCCCTTCTCTGTGTCTCTTTTTCTTCCTTACCTATGACTCATAATTAGGTGACAAAATATTTTTAATTATGAGTCATATTTTTAATTCTGTCCCTTCCATCACACATGCTCATTTCAATTCTGGATCTAATCTCTGATCTAAAAATAAGTAATCAGAGGACAAATAACCAAAATGTTGAATTATGAGAGCCATGGGATTTGATAAACATTGCCTAGGTAAGATAATTCATGTGTAATCTGGTCTGAAATTGTTACTGTTGAAGGAAATTACTACCCTATAATATAAAGAGCAGTCGCCTTAAACAGTGAAACTGCAATCGATTCGGTTCAGTTATGATTACAATTTTGTCCTGCAAAATACATCTATGCTAATACTCTTTCTTAGGTTTTTTGTCTTTTCCAACCAAGGAGTCTCTTTGTATAAAATAAGGTACCATTTACTATATTGTCAAACTACTAAAATGGAAAAAGCACCTCATCTTAGCCTATACCGAAAGTTTTGATGGAGGATTATGTCCTGTTAAAAGCTTAGCTGATTTATATAGGATGTTCCTGTTAAATTGCCAATGCACAGATCAAAAAGAGAGAGAAAAGAAAAATCAACTTTTGTTGCTTTAACATGAGGAAAGTAGTGGAGGATGTGTTGTTCTATAATTTCTGTTTCTTCATTGATAAAGTGTGGTGGTTTGTCAAATCATGATTCAACACAATCGAAAAATTATACATATGTAGAAGTCTGTACAAATTCACGTGGAAAAAGATTAGTGGGCTCTTGATCATTTTGATATTAAGGCTTTTGTGGTCTGAATAGATGGATAGAATGATATAAACCAATTAATGTTTTCATGTATGCGTGTTTTGAAATGGTTTAAGGATAAAGACTTAGTGGCAACTAGCAATTAGCTAAGCAAGATATGGAATGAATGGTTATTATGATCACACTAACTGTTCCAATTATTACTCCATAATCTCCAAGGGAATATGGATCCAACCTATGATCTAACCAAAGATTTTCTTGTCCCACCCTCCATCCCTTGGACCACAGTGTGCAGCTAAAAGTATTGGGCCCAATGATGGGCTTTTCATCCCAATTTTGGAAAAGAATAAAAGATATGCATGTAACTAAATGAGGTAAATAATCAAAACAATTAATGCAGATATGGACATACTGGTATTTACAAGGGCTTCATGTTTGGGAGGCCCAGTGTGTTCGTGACGACACCTGAAACATGCAAAAGAGTACTACTTGATGATGATGCATTTAAGCCCGGTTGGCCTAGCTCCACCATGGAGCTCATTGGAAAGAAATCTTTCATTGGTATTTCTTATGAAGAGCACAAGCGTCTTCGAAGGTTGACTGCGTCTCCTGTCAATGGTCATGAAGCTCTGTCCCTCTATGTGAACTACATTGAAGAAATTGTGATATCTGCCTTGGAGAAATGGGACACCATGAGACAAATTGAATTCTTGACTGAACTCAGGAAACTTACTTTCAGGATCATAATGTATATCTTTCTTAGCTCTGAGAGTGAGTCGGTCATGGAGGCATTGGAGAGGGAATACACGGTACTTAACTATGGGGTTAGAGCCATGGCAATCAATCTTCCAGGATTTGCTTACCACAAAGCACTCAGGGTGATCTTCCTTTTACCTTAGACATACATATGCTTGGAAGTATATAGAAACTCGAATTTTTTTTTTCTTCAATCTTCTTAAATATTAACAACTATCTTATTAAGTTTCAGGCTCGCAAAAACCTTGTGGCTTCATTACAATCTGTGGTAGATGGACGCAGAAATCAAATGAAGGGTGGTATTCCATCAAAGAAGAAAGACATGATGGACGCTCTGATGGATGTTGAAGATGAAAATGGTAGAAAATTGAGTGACGAAGAAATAATTGATGTACTGTTGATGTACTTGAATGCAGGTCATGAATCTTCTGGCCATATCACAATGTGGGCTACTATTTTGCTTCAGGAGCACCCAGAATTTCTTCAAAAAGCAAAGGTACCAGTGCAACTTTGTCTCATTGACCCTGTTGCCTTAGTCATTTCTTAATAATTTATTTCGGATTTTTTTTTTTGACTCGTATCCTGCTTTTCATTTATTTGCTTAATCAAAATATAGGAAGAGCAGTATGAAATCATAAGAAGGAGGCCACCAACACAGAAGGGATTGACACTTAAAGAAGTTCGAGACATGCACTATCTTTCTAAAGTAATTCGCAATGATGTTTGTTGATCGGCCCATCAACATTCAGTATACATTCTGCATCTGATCTATTTTAATGTTTGTAGGTGATTGATGAAACACTTCGTTTAATAACGTTCTCACTTGTGGTATTCCGAGAGGCAAAAGCAGATGTCAAGGTGAATGGTGAGTTCACACTTTTTTTAGTCTTAATAAACAACAATTTGATTTCAAATGTGATCACCACTACAATAAAAGAAGGCCCTTTGCATCTCGGAACAATGTGTCATGCGAATCCCATAACTTTGGCGTGAAAAAACTTGAAGAGATTATCTAAATAAATTAAACTTATGTTTGATTTAATGATTTGATATTGGCTTGGAATTCAGGATATGTCATCCCCAAAGGTTGGAAAGTTCTTGTATGGTTCAGAAGTGTTCACTTGGATCCTGAAGTCTATCCAAATCCAAAGGAATTCAATCCTTCCCGGTGGGATGTAAGTGTATTTGCTTCTCCACTTATTTCTTCCTTTAATTAATTACATATGGATATTTATACATTGTTTTTATCTACATAACGTGTTGATCATCTTTAATTTCGATTGAACATAGAATCATACAGCCAAAGTAGGAACCTTCCTTCCCTTCGGAGCAGGAAGCAGGATGTGCCCTGGAAATGATTTAGCAAAGCTTGAGATTTCCATCTTTCTGCATCATTTTCTCCTTAATTATGAGTGAGTTCCAGCCCCTACTCTCCTCTATCTTGATTACCAGCAACATATTTTTGGGTCATTCTTTCATTTTTGTATAAGATGATTTTTTT
Source organism: Manihot esculenta (assembly GCF_001659605.2). Taxonomy (NCBI): domain Eukaryota; kingdom Viridiplantae; phylum Streptophyta; class Magnoliopsida; order Malpighiales; family Euphorbiaceae; genus Manihot; species Manihot esculenta. The sequence continues at coordinate 28,708,683 of NC_035171.2, forward strand.
TTTAAAGGGAAAAAAAAGAAAAGACTTATCTGATTTCTCTGAAGCGTAAATATATAGTAGCTAGACAGTTCTCTGGTTTCTTTGCATTCTCATTGATCTTAATGGCCTGCTTCAAAGATAAGCAGCATAATCTAATAATTGTCTTCACGTTAATAATGTTCTTTGATATTAGATTCTGCTGCTTATCTTCGCGTTAATAATTGTTTCGCTTCATTTTCTGATATCGCAGGCTCGAACGTCTCAATCCCAGATGTTCATTAATGTACTTACCTCATTCAAGGCCAAAAGACAATTGCTTGTCAAGAATCAAGAAAATTCCATCCTCCCGCATGAAGCAACAGAAATAAACAGACAACAGGCAGTAAAGCCATACATACAAGACGAACCGACATGGCATGCACAAGGTTGGTTGGTAGTGTTGTTGTATTCACACCATGAAATCTTTAATATCAGAATGGTTTAGAGCCCTCTGATCTATTTCCAGCTGTTGCTTTAGCTGTTACATATGTGTATGTATGTGTGTGCGTGCGTGCGTTTGTTTTTGGGTTGTATGCTTTTAGAAGGATAGAGTGATGATTTTGACAAAGCACCAAACTTCACTTATAAAGCACCAGAAATTATTGAGCACCGCATTCATTCATTCCACTATTATGCTAAAAGTTTGCATAATCAACCGAATTTTGTGGCTTTTGTGATGTACAAGTTTGCAGAAATCTTCATTTTTCTATATCTTTAGAATTGCCGGTTTAATAGAAACGTCCTGATTAAAAATACATAGTGATTATTATTCGGTCGATTTAATTCAGAGTTGAATCCATTCAAAGTCGAATGGAATAAATAAATAATTAAAATTTTAATATTTATGAAAATCGAATAAAATTGATTATCGAAATGAATAAATTAAAAATTAAAATTTTAATATTTATAAAAAACAAATTAAATTAATTTTAATTAAAATTTAAGTTGAATCGAATTAAATTCCCTTCTTTTCATGCTCAAAGGGATAATCTAGTGTTGTACTATTACAATCTTTTTTTTTTAATTTTTGTAAATAAATTAATTTCATTTATATTTTTTTATAATAAATATTATATTAATAAACTATTATTTGAAATTATGATATATCTTCAAAATATGCATTTTACGTGTACATTGTTGACTTGCGCAAACATGTGGGCCCAAGTGGGTCCGCTTATATTATTTAAAGTAAGATATTGTATTTTATATTAAATTTCTTTTTAAATTTAAAATATAACTTAAAAAAATTATTTTAATATAAAAATTTTACAATTTAAATTTAAATTAAAATTTATTTTATACTTATTTAATTTGATAACATTAATTAGCTTCTAAATAAATTTAGAAATCTAACACGAACTGAACTCATTTATATTATAAGTCGATTAATTCATTTTACAAAATCGATTAATTCAAGGAGCCTCTATTGATTTATTACATTTCTAATTATAACTTAATTAATAACTTCATATACTTTTCTAAATTTAAAATTTAATTCCGTTGTTGGCATAAATGAATTTATAAAAAAGTATTAAATTAATTTTTATAAAATTATTTATAATTTTATTTGATACTCAGAGTAAATAAAATTTGATTTAACTTGATTCATTTTCCAAAATGTCTTTATCTTAATTTTAAATTTATTTAATAATAAAAAAATTAAAATTAAATTTATTGCTATTTTACTCGTTAAAACTAACATGTTCATTTATTTAATATGAGAGAAAGAATGTAAGCTATTTATGTGGTTCGACAGTACGTCTACATCTATAGTAGATTTTTTATTTAATTTATTTTAACATATCTTTCTAAGGTACATTACATATGTTTTTATTTTCTATTAGAGACCAATTATAATCATATATTACATCAGCAAAATAAGAACCAAATCACCAAATCTACTTTGATTCTAAAAGACTTAGGAGCTATCAAAGGATGTTGCCTTATTTTCAAATTCACCTCACACCACACTCCTCTCAAGTTGGTGCGAATACATCTTTTATTCCCAACTTGTCCAATGAGCTGTGAAAAACTTTGCCTAAGACAACTTTAATAAAAATATCTGCTAGTTGCTCTTTTGATTTAAGGAAAGGAAATTAAACAATCTTAGTTTCAAATTTCTCTTTAATGAAATGTCTGTCAACTTCAATATACTTTGCTTTATCATGTTGCTTGCTATCTCAATTGCAGCTTCATTATCACAAAACAGCTCAATCCCTTCCCATGCTGAAATCCTTATCTTGGTTAAGAGCTCCTTCAACCATAGAATCTCACACAAGCCTTTAACCATTCTTTTAAATTCTGCCTCTGTACTAGATAATGTAACGACCCGAAAATCGGACCGCTACCGGCGCTAGGATCCAGATCGGCTTAAGGCCGCCGGGACCCGTAGCAAGCCTGACATGCAACCTGTAAACCTGTATAATCCCATACATGATCAACAACATACATAAAAATTAAAACTTTTCTTTCCATATACATCAACCAAACTCAACCTGAGCATATACATTAACATAACATTGATCCCTCTGCGGGATCTCATCGGTGCCCCCAATGGGTGACATAACATAAGTTGAGTTGGTTTACATAAACGACATAAAATCCAAGATCATGAATTAAAAGGGATAACAACATTCTATGGTCAAGCACACCTATAATATCCATAAACATCATTACATAACTATACTGTACTTTTACATTACATCGTTCTACGATTTGTCATGTCCACATTCTACCTATTACATAAACAAGCTTTACTTTAACCGACCTCCTCTTCTATCCTGTACCTGCAATCCTGGGGGTAAAAGGGAGAGGGGTGAGCTAAAAGCCCAGTGAGTAGAACTATAAAGCATATTAACACTATGCTTCAATGAAATGCATCATAACACAGACAATTCACATAAGGGCTGGGTGAACTTGTCACCAATTAGTCCAAGCTAACTCTGTGCCAGGCCGTAGCATGGGGTCCTGGTCTTCCTGTCATAACATACATTACTTACCATTGTCCCAGGGCCTCCTCTGGGCTCCTGGTCTTCGAGTCCCATAACCGTGCCAGGCCGTAGAATGGGGTCCTGGTCTTTCCTTACTCTGTGCCAGGCCGTAGAATGGGGTCCTGGTCTTCCTGTCATGGACTAATTGGGTCATCCAACATTCACCCACATCAACAACAATCGATGCAATGCGGCATATTCGTGAAAACTAATGCAATCATCCTATTGCATGATCATGATGCATGAAACATGATAAAACATTTAATTTCTCAATTTAAAAGATTAAGTTTAATTCCACTCACCTCTGGCTGACTCTGACAACACCGAAGCAGCTGAACTCACTGCTGGGGTCCTCGGTTCCTCGGGTCCGAACCTACACAGGTGGACTCAAATGAGGGACCAAACATACTAGAACATAACTATAAACTACTCCCCAAAAACCCCCTAAAACATCATGAAACAACCATAGAAAAACATGCAAAGAAGGCCTGGACAGGGCACTTTCGGCGGCAGGTTCGGCGGCCGGAAGTCCCTCCAGAGCCGAAAGTCAGGCAGGTTCGGCGGCACCTTCGGCGGCCAAAACTCCCAGACAGAGACGAAACTCATGCATGTTCGGCGGCCGAAACTCCCAGACAGAGACGAAAGTCTCCTTTCGGGGGCAGGCTTCGGCAGCCGAAAGGCTGCTTCCCCAGCCATGTTCGGCGGCCGAAAGTCCTTCGGCTGCCGAACCTGGTTTCTGCCAAAGGGCAGAAACTTGGCTCCCTTTGCACATTTCGCCTCCAAACCTACCAAACATGTAACAAACCTGTTCTACAACACACAAACACAAGCATACATGTTCCTAGGGGCCTCAAACCATCATAAACCCCATCTACAACACAACAAGCATCCACATTGTTCATGAATATACATTTATACCCATAAACATAACCATAACCTAAACATGCATTCTAACCCATAGATCTACTTAAAACTTAAAACATGCAATGAGCTTAAGATCGGCTCTTACCTCTTGAAGATCGAGAGAGAGACGTCCTAAAACTCAGAGTTGGGAGAGATTGGGTTCTTGAACCTCCAAGCTCCAAAACTTTGCTCAAAAGCTTAAATCTTCAAAACAAAGTTAAAACAAATGAAAATCTTGAAAGATCTAGAGGAAGAACATCAAAGATTGGTGAGGGACGACGGAGAACTCACCTTGGCCGACAAAGGGGAGAAAAGCTCACCCGTTTTCGGCTAAGGGACCCTTTTATAGTGGTTGGCCAGGCTACGTTCGGGGGCCGAATGTGCCTCCGCATGCATGCCATGTTCGGCGGCCGAACCTGGACTTCCCTCACTTATGCCTTTGGGGGCCTAAAGCACTTCCGAAGTGCATGCATGTTCAGCGGCCGAACTAGGGGTTCGGCGGCCGAACCTGAGTTTTCCTCCAATGTTATTTTCATGTAAAAACTCATTTTCTTTCATGCTTACAACATAAAACACATTAAAACATTTTATAAAAACATGGTTCCTACCCTTCTAGAGGCCTCCGACATCCAAGATTCCACCGGACGGTAGGAATCCCGATACCGGAGTCTAGCCGGGTATTACATTCTCCCCCCCTTAAGAACATTCGTCCCCGAATGTTCCTCCACTAGCACATGCAAGGCATACATATAACAAACACACAAGGCACATAAAACTCACAAGGAACTAACCTTAGAAAAGATAAGGGTACTGCTGGAGCATGGACTCCCGTGTCTCCCAAGTGCATTCTTCCATATTGTGGTGGTTCCACAGGACTTTCACCATCGGGATTTCCTTGTTTCTCAGCTTCCTGATTTGAGTGTCCAGAATCCGTACCGGCTGCTCAACATAGGTGAGATCCTCTTGGATCTCCACATCAGGCTCACTAAGAACCTTGCCCGGATCTGACACGAACTTTCTCAACATAGAAACATGGAAAACCGGATGGATTCTTTCCATTGAAGCAGGTAAATCCAGCTTGTACGATACATTCCCAATCTTTTGCAAGACTTCAAAGGGTCCGATGTACCGCGGAGCCAGCTTACCCTTCTTCCCGAACCGAACCACTCCTTTCATTGGAGACACCTTGAGCAATACCAGATCCCCCTCCTGGAACTCTACTTGCCTTCTGCGGATGTCTGCATAACTCTTCTGTCTGCTTGCAGCCGTCTTGATTCTTTCTCTGATTAAGGGTACCACCCTGCTGGTGATCTCTACTAACTCAGGCCCTGCCAAGGCCTTTTCTCCAACTTCTTCCCAGCAAACAGGTGACCTGCACTTCCTTCCATATAAAGCTTCATATGGAGCCATCCCGATGCTAGCGTGATGGCTGTTATTGTAGGCAAACTCCACCAAAGGTAGATGCTGCCTTCAAGAACCGCCAAAGTCCAGCACACACATTCTTAGCATATCTTCTATGGTCTGGATGGTCCTCTCTGACTGTCCGTCAGTCTGTGGATGGAAGGCAGTACTGAAATCTAACCTGGTACCCATGGCATCCTGCAGACTCCGCCAAAACCTGGAGGTGAACTGGGGTCCTCTATCTGACACTATAGAAACAGGAACCCCATGCAGTCTGACTATCTCATCAACATACACCTGCGCCAACTTGTCCACAGAATAGCCACTCCTGACAGGGATGAAGTGAGCAGATTTGGTGAGTCTGTCCACAATCACCCATATGGAGTCCAATCTGTTGGACGTCGCCGGTAACCCCATTACAAAGTCCATAGCTATATTCTCCCATTTCCACTCTGGAATAGGTAGCGGGTTAAGCATTCCAGCCGGCTTCTGATGTTTCAGCTTCACCCTCTAACACACTTCTCAGGCTGACACAAACTGTGCCACTTCTTTCTTCATGGCTGGCCACCAATAAACCTTTTTCAGATCTTGATACATCTTGGTGGCTCCGGGGTGAATGCTGTATCTTGCATTATGAGCCTCTCTCATAATGTCTCCTTTTAGCCCTATGTCATCTGGTACACACAATCGACTCCCATAGCGGAGGATCCCCTTATTGTCAAATCGGAACTCACTGTCCTTGCCTGACTGAACAGTCCTGGCAATCTTCACTAACTCTGGGTCCTCATGCTGTTTCTGAGCCACCTGCTCCAGAAACACGGGTGTCACTTTCATCTGAGCAACCAAGGCACCTGTACCAGAAAACTCCAACTGTAGACCTTCATCAATGAGCTTGTAAAACTCCTTCACCACTGGTCTCCTCTCTGCCGTGATGTGGGATAGACTGCCTAGTGACTTCCGGCTTAGGGCGTCTGCCACGACATTTGCCTTACCCGGATGATACTGAATCTTGCAATCATAGTCACTCAGCAGCTCTACCCATCTCCTCTGTCTCAAGTTCAAATCTCTTTGACTCAGGATGTACTGCAGGCTTTTATGATCTGTGAAGATCTCACATTTTACCCCATAGAGGTAGTGCCTCCACATCTTGAGTGCAAAGATTACTGCTGCCATCTCAAGGTCATGTGTGGGGTAATTCAACTCATGCTTCTTTAGCTGCCTAGAAGCATAAGCAATCACCCTCTCATTCTGCATTAGTACACAACCCAGTCCCACACGGGATGCATCACAAAAGACTGTAAAGTCTGCATCACTAGATGGCAGAGCTAACACTGGTGCTGAAGTCAACCTCTTCTTAAGCTCTTCAAAACTCTCTTCGCACTGGTCAGTCCACATGAACTTCTGATTCTTCCTGGTCAGTCTGGTCAGAGGAGCTGCTAGTTTCGAGAAGTCCTGAACGAACCTCCTGTCGTAACCTGCCAAACCTAAGAAACTTCTAATCTCTGTCACTGAAGTGGGTGTAGGCCAGTTAGCCACAGCTTCTACCTTCTTGGGGTCTACCTCTATTCCATTTTCTGACACCACATGCCCCAAGAATGAAATGCTCCTCAGCCAGAACTCACACTTAGAGAACTTGGCATACAAGCCATGTTCCCTTAAGGTCTGCAGAACCAACCTCAGATGATGGGCATGCTCCTCTGCATTCCTGGAATACACTAAGATATCATCTATGAAGACAATAACGAAGTGATCCAGGTACTGGCTAAACACTCTATTCATGAGGTCCATGAATGCTGCAGGGGCGTTGGTTAACCCGAACGGCATCACAAGGAACTCAAAATGCCCATATCTGGTCCTGAAAGCTGTCTTTGGCACATCTTCTTCTCTGATCCTCAGCTGATGATACCCAGATCTCAGATCTATTTTAGAGAAGCAACTTGCTCCTGCTAGCTGGTCGAACAGATCGTCGATCCTTGGCAATGGGTACTTGTTCTTGGTAGTGACTTTGTTCAACTGCCTGTAGTCGATACAAAGTCTAAGGGATCCATCCTTCTTTCTCATAAACAAAACTGGAGCACCCCAGGGTGAGGTACTCGGTCGGATGAAGCCCTTGTCTACCAGCTCCTGCAACTGCTCCTTCAACTCTTTCAATTCTGCTGGCGCCATCCTGTAGGGAGGGATAGAGATCGGTCGGGTTCCAGGCATCAGTTCTATCTCGAACTCTATCTCCCTAGCAGGTGGTAAACCTGGCAACTCGTCTGGGAACACATCTAAGAACTCTCTAACCACTGGCACCGAGGCGGGCTCTCTAACCTGACTGCTAAGCTCTCTCACATGAGCCAAATACCCCTGACATCCCCTCCTGAGTAACCTTCGAGCCTGAAGAGCTGATATTAGACCTCTAGGTGTACCCCTCCTGTCTCCTCTGAAGACAACCTCAAACCCATCCTGACCTCTGAACCTGACTACCTTGTCCCTGCAGTCCAAGGTAGCACCATGGGTAGATAACCAGTCCATCCCTAGAATGACGTCAAAATCTGTCAAATCTAGAACCACTAGGTCGGCGGACAAGCATCTTCCCTCAACAAACACAGGACTACACTGGCAGACTGACTCTGCCACTGATGGATCACACTTGGGTCCACTGACCCAGAGAGGACACTTTAACCCAGAAGTCATCAGACCCAACCTCCCCACGGCTCTCGGAGCAATAAAAGAGTGAGATGCACCAGGGTCCATCAAGGCATACACATCTGAACAACCAATGATTAAGTTACCTGCCACCACGGTGTTAGATGCATCTGCCTCCTGCTGTGTCATTGTGAGGATTCGTGCTGGAGCTAATGGACCTTCACCTCGGAAACCCGCTGAAGAAGAGGCTGCTCCTCTCCCTCTGCCTCTGCCACTGGCCTGAGTCATGGCTGGAGCTGCTGGCTGCGCTACACTGCCTGAGGCTGTCTGCTGGGACTGAGCCATCGGGACTGCTCTTGGACATTCTCGATCCATATGCCCCTCCTGACCACATCTGAAACAGGCGTTCGTCCCAAACCGACATACTCCCTTGTGTGGCTTACCACACCTCGCACAAACTGCAATATCTGAACCAGAGCTTGAGCCACTCCCAAATCCCAGACTGGACTTGACTTTACTCCAGAACTTGTTCTTCTTACCCTTGGGTTTACCCCATCTCTTACTGCCTGAGGCCGCTGCACTCAGGGTAGAGGGATCTAACCTTCACCCACCCGGAGTTTTAGAACCAGAAGGCTGTGCCACTGACTGCTTAACTGTCCCCTGAATGATGGCACTGGCCTCCATTTTCCTAGCCATATCTACTATGGCATGGAAGCTCTCCCTGTCCACGGACTGAATCAAGGAGGAATACCTGGAATGAAGTTTCATGACATACCTCCTTGACCTCTTCGAATCTGTATCCAGACTCTGCCCAGCAAAAGGTAACAGCTCCAAGAATCTGTCGGTGTACTCCTCTACACTCATATCCTCTGTCTGCCTCAACTGTTCAAACTCTATCATCTTCAGCTCTCTTGAGCTATCGGGAAAAGCCCATCCTGCAAACTCGTTTGCAAACTCTTCCCAAGACATGCTGTCCACTCTCGAGTTCACATAATTCTTGAACCACTCTCGTGCCTTGTTGCACTTAAGCGTGAACCCGGCCATCTGAATGGCTCTACTGTCATCAGTCCCAATCTCATCTGTAATAGTCTTGACCCTCTCAAGATACACAAATTGGTCATCCCCTTTTTCATACTGAGGAGCACCCAGTTTCATGTAGTCAGTCATCTTGACCTTGCTCCCACTGGCCGAACTAGGTCTAGAAGGTTGAGTAACTGGGGCTGCTGGTTTTGTAGGTGGTGGAGATGGTGCAACATTTTCTGAGGTAGGGTTTGCTGGATTTGGATAGTAGGGTGGAAGTGGATACATTGGGTACTGTGAATATGGTGGGTAGTATGGTGGGTATGGCATCTGTGTGGGATAAGGGGTGAAGCTAGGGTAATCCGATGTACCTCCCATCGAATACCCGGGGTGTTGTGAGAAGTGTGGGTAGTAGGGTGGCTGAACAAATCCCGAGGCCTGAGTGCCTCCTTGGGACTCTCCCATTCCCTCTTCTGACATGCTAACTCCCAGACTGCCATCCCTCCTCTGCTCTACATCCATATCATCCCCCATGCCCTCTGACATTCCTCCCTGAACTGTTCCCCTCACTGATCTGCTTCTACCTAGATCCAGAGACCTTCTAGGGTCTCTTGCTGCTCTTTCTCTATTAGACCTACTCGACATTGCCCTAGGCAATGCTGGAGGACGGGCGCTCATGCCCTCATCCTTAGGTGGCACTCCAGTCAATCGTGCAGATTGACGAGTTCCTCTCATCCTATTTCTGAAAAACCGCACATAACAAGCAAACATTAGCACCATATGGTTCATGTGGGAACACATGAACCCACATCACATATATTACATATCATAGCATATCATTAATGCACATGCATATTATCATGGCGTTTCACATCATCATACAAGACAGGACTCCACATCCTATCCTAGTGGACATAATCTTCCTATTGTGCTTGACCTTCTATAACCTCTATGAGCCCGACACTCTAGGTTCGACCATATGAACCTAGGGCTCTGATACCACTCTGTAACGACTCAAAAATCGGACCGCTACCGGCGCTAGGATCCAGATCGGCTTAAGGCCGCCGGGACCCGTAGCAAGCCTGACATGCAACCTGTAAACCTGTATAATCCCATACATGATCAACAACATACATAAAAATTAAAACTTTTCTTTCCATATACATCAACCAAACTCAACCTGAGCATATACATTAACATAATATTGATCCCTCTGCGGGATCTCATCGGTGCCTCCAATGGGTGACATAACATAAGTTGAGTTGGTTTACATAAACGACATAAAATCCAAGATCATGAATTAAAAGGGATAACAACATTCTATGGTCAAGCACACCTATAATATCCATAAACATCATTACATAACTATACTGTACTTTTACATTACATCGTTCTACGATTTGTCATGTCCACATTCTACCTATTACATAAACAAGCTTTACTCTAACCGACCTCCTCTTCTATCCTGTACCTGCAATCCTGGGGGTAAAAGGGAGAGGGGTGAGCTAAAAGCCCAGTGAGTAGAACTATAAAACATATTAACACTATGCTTCAATGAAATGCATCATAACACAGACAATTCACATAAGGGCTGGGTGAACTTGTCACCAATTAGTCCAAGCTAACTTTGTGCCAGGCCGTAGCATGGGGTCCTGGTCTTCCTGTCATAACATACATTACTTACCATTGTCCCAGGGCCTCCTCTGGGCTCCTGGTCTTCGAGTCCCATAACCGTGCCAGGCCGTAGAATGGGGTCCTGGTCTTCCTGTCATGGACTAATTGGGTCATCCAACATTCACCCACATCAACAACAATCGATGCAATGCGGCATATTCGTGAAAACTAATGCAATCATCCTATTGCATGATCATGATGCATGAAACATGATAAAACATTTAATTTCTCAATTTAAAAGATTAAGTTTAATTCCACTCACCTCTGGCTGACTCTGACAACACCGAAGCAGCTGAACTCACTGCTGGGGTCCTCGGTTCCTCGGGTCCGAACCTACACAGGTGGACTCAAATGAGGGACCAAACATACTAGAACATAACTATAAACTACTCCCCAAAAACCCCCTAAAACATCATGAAACAACCATAGAAAAACATGCAAAGGAGGCCTGGACAGGGCACTTTCGGCGGCAGGTTTGGAGGCCGGAAGTCCCTCCAGAGCTGAAAGTCAGGCAGGTTCGGCGGCACCTTCGACGGCCGAAACTCCCAGACAGAGACGAAACTCATGCATGTTCGGCGGCACTTTCGGCTGCCGAAACTCCCAGACAGAGACGAAAGTCTCCTTTCGGGGGCAGGCTTCGGCAGCCGAAAGGCTGCTTCCCCAGCCATGTTCGACGGCCGAAAGTCCTTCGGCTGCCGAACCTGGTTTCTGCCAAAGGGCAGAAACTTAGCTCCCTTTGCACATTTCGCCTCCAAACCTACCAAACATGTAACAAACCTATTCTACAACACACAAACACAAGCATACATGTTCCTAGGGGCCTCAAACCATCATAAACCCCATCTACAACACAACAAGCATCCACATTGTTCATGAACATACATTTATACCCATAAACATAACCATAACCTAAACATGCATTCTAACCCATAGATCTACTTAAAACTTACTTAAAACATGCAATGAGCTTAAGATCAGCTCTTACCTCTTGAAGATCGAGAGAGAGACTGTAACGACTCGGAACCGATACCCCTCTGTAACGGCCCGAACCCGCTACCGGCGCTAGGATCCAGATCGGCTTAAGGCCGCCGGGACCCGTAGCAAGCGAAACATACCTCCTATCACCAGGTCAAATCCCATACATGATCAAAACTTTAACATAAAAACTTAAACATCTGATGTAAACACCGAACTTGACCTGTATGCAACATAACTGGAAACATAAAAGAACCCCATACTAGAGCTCTCAACAAAACTCTAGCTGGGTCAACATAACATACATCAAGCCGGAGTCACATCCAAAGAACCAAACCTAACCTGTGCATGCATCAAACCACAAACACGAGACCTCCACTAGGGTCCTCATCCATTACCATAGCGTGGTAAACAACACATGCCACAAGATTAGTTCAAACACAACTCAACCTCTAGCATAACATACATCATGTATTAAACAGGGACTAACCAAGTCTCAGGGCCAAGCACAGTACTAAACCATAAACACAACTCCACTTACTTTACATTACATACTCGTACAAATCAATATCAAATCTTAATACATGTCCACACTAATACTAATCTAATACTATTACATGAGCAAGACCTTTACCCTTGACGTCCTCCTGGACTACTTCTGACCTGAAAAACTGGGGTTAGGAGAGAGGGGTGAGCTAAAAAGCCTAGTGAGTAGAAACAAAGAAAACAGTTCATTAATTACATGCTTTCATGAAATGCGTCATAGCACAAACAATTCACATCACGGATTGGACATGACCTCCAAAGCTCCCTCTGTCGATGCCCGGCCCCCAAAGGAGCTCACACAGGACTTTCATTACATAACATGGTGCCCGGCCCCCGAAGGAGCTCACACAGGACTTTCTACATGGTGCCCGGCCCTCAAAGGAGCTCCACAGGACTTCTCTTGTCGTGACAGACTTATGGGCCATTGGGGTCACCTTGGTCCATCCACATCAACAGTAAATAATACAATGCGTCATATTCGTGAAACTAGTGCAATCAACCTACTACATATCATCATACATGATGCATGAACATGCTTTAGGCATTTGATTTCATAAAATAAAAGATTAAGTTAGTTCTACTCACCTCTGGCAGACGCTGGACTAACTCTGCAACAGCTAACACTGATGGCCTCCTCGATCCCTCGGGTTCGATCCTACACAGGTGGACTCGAATGAGGTGCCAAACACATTCTAACTACTCATAAACAACTACCCAAAAACCCTCTAAAACATCACTTGAACATGCAGAGAAAACAACCTTGAAAAGGCTGGACAGGGCACTTTCGGCGGCACCTTCGGCGGCCGAACCCTCCCTCCAGAGACGAAACTCGGGCACTTTCGGCGGCACCTTCGGCGGCCGAAAGTCCCACTCCAGAGACGAAAGTCAGGCACTTTCAGCGGCCGAATCCTTCCTTCGGCGGCCGAAAGTCTGCTTTCAAGCCAAAACTCAGCTTTCGGGGGCAAGGTTAGGCGGCCAAACCATGCATCCATAGGCAGGTTCGGCGGCCGAAACTACTTTCGGCGGTCGAACCTGAGTTCTTCCCAGAAGGGTAGAACTCAGCTTCACATGCATTCAAGCCTCCCAAACCTTCCAACACCCCAAAACAAGCACCCAGCTTAACCAAAACATGCATAAACCTTTAACCATGCACAAATGAGCTTAATAGCTTGATTAAACTCCAAAAACAACATCAAAACATACATAGATAGCTTATGACCCACATAGGCCAAAACCATCAAAACAACCCAAATCCTCACATACTCTCTCCCCATCATGCATACTCACTCCCACATGCATAAAGGAGCATAAACTAACAACATATCATCACATAAACACATATAAACATACATTGGGCATCAAACCCACATAAACCTAAACATGCATATCTACCCATTAAAACACCATTAAAACCTTCATAAAACTTCAAAAGACACTAGGAAGGCAAAGATCTACACTTACCTCTTGAAGATCGAGGGTTTGTGCGAGCTCTAACTCGGAGGTGTGGAGAATCCAAGCTCCAAAAGCTCCAAGCTCCCAAAACTTGATCTAAGCTTGAAAACTCTTCAAAATAACCATGGAACTCATGAAAACATGAAGGAGATGAAGAAAAACATGAAAACGGCCAAGGGAGGACAAAAACTCACCTGAGCTCGAGAAAGGGGAGAAAACTCACCCATTTCCGATCTGAGGGTCCTTTATAGGTGGCCAGGTCAGAGACCTTCGGCAGCCTAACGTGCCCCCTAAACTCATGCATGTTCGGCGGCCGAACTTGACTTTCGGCGGCCGAACCTTGGCTCATTTAAACAAAGCTTTCGGAGGCCAAAGGCGCTCCCGAAGCCTTTCCATGTTCGGCGGCCGAACTTCACTTTCGGCGGCCGAACCTGGCAAACGCCTCCTTGGTCTTTTCTTTTCAAAACTCAATTCTTTTCCATTTAAAACCATAAAATTAGTAAAAACATTTTAGAAAACACATTTTACCCCTCTAGAAGCCCCTGGCATCTTCAGAAATTCCAGATTCCAACGGAGATTCCACCGGAAGGTAGGGATTTCGATGCCGGAATCTAGCCGGGTATTACATTCTTCCCCCCTTTAAGAACATTCGTCCCCGAATGTTCCACAAACAAACAGGCCTAGCATAAAACATAACCTCAAGCAAGCAAACCTAAAAACCTCTCTCCTAAAAGAGAGACGCACGGGTACTGCTGGAGTAATAACTCCCGGGTCTTCCAGGCACACCTTTTACCAAAAGAAACACCTTAGCAATACCCAACCTACTCCTGAACTCAACACGCATCCACTGCGCCACTCTGATCCTTACTCTTTTCTCTTCATCTTCACCTCTTCACCTTTACCAACTGGCTTCTTCTCACTGCTAACCCAAAACTAACTCTAACTCTCACAGGTAGTACCCGGATTTCAGATCTATCTTGGAAAACAAACAGCTCCTACTAGCTGTCCCAATAGATCATCCATCCTGCATGGGAATACCTGCCCTTGGTAGTGACCTTGGTCAACTGCTTACAGTTGTTACAAAGTCTCGAGGATCCATCCTTCTTTTCCCACCACCACACTGGAACAATCCAGGGTGAGGTACTAGGTCGGATAAAACCCCTGTCTACCAAGTCTCGCCCCTACTCTGACTACTACCTCTCTCTATGCAGGCGCCATCCTGTAGGGGAGAATAGAAATGGTTCTGGGTCCAGACACCACTCCTATGCTCAACTCTAACTCCCTGACAGGTGGTAAACCTGACAGCTCGCCTGGGAAGACATCTAAGAACTCTCTCTAACAATTACCACTGAGGCTGGTTCCCTGACCTGACTGCAAAACTCTCAAACAAGAGCTAGAACCCTCTGACAACCCCTCCTACGTACCCTACGAACCTGATAGGCTGACCTCAAACCTCTAGGCATCCCTACTGTGTTCCCTCAGAAGAAAACCTCTGACCCATCCTGTCCTCTAAACTTAACTACCTTGCCTCTACAGACCAAGATAGCACCACAAGCAGAAATCGATCCATCCCTCGATTGACGTCCAGACAGTCAAGTCCAGGATCTCAAAGTCGGGTGGAAGGCATCTACCCTCAACTGACACAGAACTGAACCGGCAGACTGACTCTGCCACAGATGGATCACACGTGAGTCTACTGACCCAAAGAGAACACTCTAGCCCAAAAGCTATCAACTCAACCTCTCGACGGCTCCTAGAGCAACTAAAGAAAGAGAAAAACACTAGGGTTCACAAAAACATACACATCAGAACATTCAAAGTGAGCGTACCTGACACCACCATGTTCGATGTGTCTGCCTCCTGCTGAGCTTGGGTGAAGATCCGAGCTAGAGCTGACGGACCTTCTCCACGGAAACCTGAGGAATGAGGGGCTGACCCTCTTCCTCTGCCTCGACCACTAACCTGAAACACGGCTGGAGCTACTGGCTGAGCTGCTCTACCTGAAGCTGCTTGCTGGGACAGATCCAACCTGGGTGCAGTGGGACACTCACGTGCTATGTGCCCCTCCTGACCGCACCTGTAACATAGATTAGTCCCATAACGGCAGACTCCCTTGTGCGGCCTTCCGCACCTCATGCATCTTGAACTGCCTGAGCCAGAGCTCGAACCACCACCTAATCCCAGACTAGACTTCAAATCCTTCCAGAACTTCTTCTTCTTCCCCCTCAGGGTTCTGCCCCACTTCTTGCTTTTCGTGGAGGCTGTACTCAGAGTGGAGGGATCAATCCCTCCTGAACTTGAAATTCTGGAATCCTGAGTCTGAGCATCCTCCTGAAAAACTCCCATACCTTCTTCTGGCACTCTAACTCCCAAACTGACATCCCTTCTCTGAACATCCAACTCTACTTCCCTCACACTAGCTGACATTCTTCTCGGAGCCATTGCTTCTCTGCTTGCATCAAAAGACCTTTCAGGGTCCCTTGATGTTCCCCATCTGCTGACTCCCCACGACTGTGCTCTTGGCAGAGCAGGGGGAAAGGTGTCCAAACCTTCCCTCTCAGATGGAACTCCAGTCGATTCCACAGATCGACGAGCACCTCGCATTCTGGCTCCTCTGAAGAACAACACACAAGCAATCAATCAATCATTAGCATCATACGGTTCATATGAAAACACATGAACCTGCAACATACATGCATACATAGCATAACATCATGGCATATCACATCATCATACAAGACAGGACTCAACATCCTATCCTAGTGGACATGATTTTTACCTACTGTGCTTGCCCTTCTATGACCTTTAAGCTAACCTCTTTCCGATGTGGGATATCTCTAATCCTTGAGTATCTTTGCTCAACACACCGTACTCTCGAGGCCCAAAGCTCTGATACCACTCTGTAACGACCCGAAACCGATACCCCTCTGTAACGGCCCGAACCCGCTACCGGCGCTAGGATCCAGATCGGCTTAAGGCCGCCGGGACCCGTAGCAAGCCAAACATACCTCCTATCACCAGGTCAAATCCCATACATGATCAAAACTTTAACATAAAAACTTAAACATCTGATGTAAACACCGAACTTGACCTGTATGCAACATAACTGGAAACATAAAAGAACCCCATACTAGAGCTCTCAACAAAACTCTAGCTGGGTCAACATAACATACATCAAGCCGGAGTCACATCCAAAGAACCAAACCTAACCTGTGCATGCATCAAACCACAAACACGAGACCTCCACTAGGGTCCTCATCCATTACCATAGCGTGGTAAACAACACATGCCACAAGATTAGTTCAAACACAACTCAACCTCTAGCATAACATACATCATGTATTAAACAGGGACTAACCAAGTCTCAGGGCCAAGCACAGTACTAAACCATAAACACAACTCCACTTACTTTACATTACATACTCGTACAAATCAATATCAAATCTTAATACATGTCCACACTAATACTAATCTAATACTATTACATGAGCAAGACCTTTACCCTTGACGTCCTCCTGGACTACTTCTGACCTGCAAAACTGGGGTTAGGGGAGAGGGGTGAGCTAAAAAGCCCAGTGAGTAGAAACAAAGAAAACAGTTCATTAATTACATGCTTTCATGAAATGCGTCACATCACAAACAATTCACATCACGGATTGGACATGACCTCCAAAGCTCCCTCTGTCGATGCCCGGCCCCCAAAGGAGCTCACACAGGACTTTCATTACATAACATGGTGCCCGGCCCCCGAAGGAGCTCACACAGGACTTTCTACATGGTGCCCGGCCCTCAAAGGAGCTCCACAGGACTTCTCTTGTCGTGACAGATGTAACAGCCCAAAAACCGAACTGCTACCTGCACTAGGATCTAGATCGACTTAAGGTCGCCGGGACCCGTAGTAAGCCTGCTATACTGTCTGTGTACCTGTGAAATCCCATACATGATCATACATTTTCTGTCAAAACATAAAACTTTACTGTACTCCAAGGCTTAACCTGTGCATGCACTATATCTCTGCTATTTTATCCCCACTCTAGGCGGATAGAACTCATAATGTTAAGCCTGGTTTTTCTCATATGCACTAACAATAAAAGAAACATACATAAACTGATCATGTGTTTACAACAAGGGAGTACAACTCTTATAAGTCAAGCACACGTCTATACACTGTACATCTCTTTACAATTACATGTCCACACTAGCTATTACATAATTCTTCGTCTTCCACACTCTGCTGGACTCCTCTCTGAACTCTGAACCTGCACAACTGGGGTTAGGGGAGAGGGATGAGCTATACAAGCCCAATGAGCAGAACTATAAAACATAAGCTGAAAAACATGATCTCATGGTATGCACAACAGCACATCATCTCAGGGATAGACATGACCACCAAAAATCCCAATACTAAAAGGATGCCTGGCCTAGCCAGGTCTTATAACCTCAATTTGCCTGGCCCGGCCAGGTCTTACCACTCTGCCTGCCTGGCCCAGCCAGGTCTTACTATCTCTGCTGTCTGATCTAGTCAGGTCTTACCTACAGATGGCTGCCTGGCCCGGCCAGGTCTTATAACAGAGCTTGGGCTATTGGAGTCGCCTTGGTCTATCCACCGCCTCATACGCATCGTATATGCAATGCAGCATATTCGTGAAACTAATGCAAGCATCCTACTAGACTCATTATGATGCATGATATATGCTCAAAAGTAGTTTCGTTCTGAAAAGAGAAGTTCCACTCACCTCTGGCTGACTCTGTACTAACTTTGCAGGTTCTGAAACAGTGCTCACTGCTACTCTCTGGGGTTCCTCTGGTCCGTTCCTACACAGGTGGACTCATATGAGAGACCAAACTAACTCAAGAACATCTCTCTGAAACTCCCCAAAAGCCCTCTAAAAGATCCCCAAATAATCACATAAAACATGCAAAAGAAAGCTGGACAGGGCACTTTCGGCGGCAGGTTCGGCGGCCGAAACCCCTCTCCAGAGACGAAACTCATGCATGTTCGGCGGCACCTTCGGCAGCCGAAAGTCTCATCCAGAGACGAAACTCAACCTTCGCCGGTACTTTCGGCGGCCGAACCTTGCCTCCAGAGACGAAAGTCCCAAGTTTCGGGGGCAAGCTTTGGCAGCCGAAACTGCCTCCACAAGGGGTTCGGCGGCCGAACCTTCCTTCGGCGGCCGAACCTTGCTTCGGCGGCCGAACCTGGTTTTGCCCGTTGGGCAGAAACCTGCTCTGTTTCATGCAAAAATCACCCAAAATGTACCCAACATGCATATCAACTACTCCCAACTAGCACATACCATAAAACATGCATAAAGAGGTCCAAAGCTATCCTAAAACCTCAAACAAACACATCAAACAACACTTAACATGCTTGACCACAAACATCTCCCAAAAACCTCACCTAAACCTAATCATGCATACTACCCATCAAACTTCCATAAAACCTTCAAAAATCATCAAAGAAGTTCAGGATCCACCCTTACCTCCTTAAGAACTTGAGGATGAGTGATCCTAACGTGGAGATATGAAGAAAAGCTCTTCCAAACCTCCAAACTTCCAAACTTGCTACTTGTGCTCAAAACCTTCAAAACACACCAAAACCCTTAAAACCCTTGGAAGATTTGGTGAAAAACATGAAAAACAAGAAAGTCAACTTGGGAGAGGCTGGAACTCACCTCTGGCTGCAAGTGGAGGAGAAATATCCTCCTTCCACCGACCCTTGGCCCTTTTATAGGTGGCTGGCCAGACCACATTCGGCAGCCAAATGTGAATCCGAAACCATGCAATGTTCGGTGGCCGAAAGTGACCTTCGGCGGCCGAACCTTTGCATTTCTCCCTTGTTGCTTTTCTTAGCAAAACTCATTTTCCTTTATCCTTTAAACCGGAAAACAAGGTAGAAAACATTCAAAAACATATGAATTACCCTTCTCGAGGGTTCCGACACTCGAGATTCCACCGGACTACAGGAATTCCGATGCCGGACTCGAGCCGGGTATTACATTCTCCCCCCCTTAAGAACATTCGTCCCCGAATGTTTCTTAAACAAATAAACACATATACACAAAGAAAAGGGGAAAACGAGCTAACTAACCTCAAAACAGATATGGGTATTGTTGAGCATGGACTCCTTTGTCTCCCAGGTGCACTCTTCGAGATTGTGGTGGTTCCACAGGACTTTCACCATTGGTATCTCCTTGTTCCGCAACTTTCTGATCTGGGTGTCCAAGATCCGTACTGGCTGCTCTACATATGTGAGATCGCCAAGGATCTCTACATCAGGTTCACTGAGAACCTTCTCTGGATCTGACACAAATTTCCTCAACATAGACACATGGAATACCGGGTGAATTCTTTCCATCGATGCAGGTAAATCCAGCTTATACGAAACAGGCCCGATCTTCTGCAAGATCTCATAGGGACCTATGTACCGTGGAGCTAATTTACCCTTCTTTCCAAAGCGAACCACTCCCTTCATTGGAGACACCTTTAGCAATACCATATCCCCCTCCTGGAACTTTATCTGCTTCCTATGGATGTCTGCATAGCTTTTTTGTCTACTTACAACTGTTTTGATCCTCTCTCTGATCACAGGCACTAACTTGCTGGTAATCTCAACTAACTCTGGCCCTGCAAGAGCCTTTTCTCCTACCTCTTCCCAGCAAACAGGTGTTCTGCACTTCCTTCCATACAGAGCTTCATAAGGAGCCGTCCCTATGCTAGCATGATGGCTGTTGTTGTAGGCAAACTCCACCAGAGGTAGATGCTGCCTCCAAGAACCGCCAAAGTCTAACACACACATTCTTAGCATATCTTCTATGGTCTGGATGGTCCTTTCTGACTGACCGTCTGTCTGTGGATGGAAAGCAGTGCTGAAATCCAACCTTGTACCCATAGCAGTTTGCAGACTCCGCCAAAACCTGGAGGTGAACTGCGGTCCTCTATCTGATACTATCGACACTGGAACTCCATGCAACCTGACTATCTCTTCTACATAGACCTGCGCCAATTTGTCCACAGCATAGTTGCTTCTGACTGGAATGAAGTGAGCAGATTTCGTTAGTCTGTCCACAATCACCCATATGGAGTCTAGTCTGTTGGACGTCGCCGGTAATCCCACTACAAAATCCATAGTGATGTTCTCCCATTTCCATTCTGGAATCGGCAGTGGGTTCAGCATTCCAGCTGGCTTCTGGTGTTCTAGCTTCACCCTTTGACAGGTCTCGCAGGCTGACACAAACTGTGCCACTTCCCTCTTCATCGCTGGCCACCAATACACCCTTCTCAGATCTTGATACATCTTGGTGGCTCCAGGGTGAACGTTATACCTCGCATTATGAGCTTCTCTCATAATGTCTTCCTTTAAACTGCTATCATCTGGTACACATAATCTCTTACCGTGCCGAAGAATCCCCTCACTGTCAAATCTGAACTCTGCACTATTGCCCGACTGAACAGTCCTGGCAATCTTCACTAACTCAGGATCTTCGTGTTGTTTGAGAGCCACTTGCTCTAGAAACACTGGTGTAACTCTCATCTGTGCAATCAAAGCACCTGTACCAGATAACTGCAACTGCAGCCCTTCATCCATGAGTCTGTAAGACTCCTTCACCACCGGTCTTCTCTCTACTGCAATGTGGGATAAACTGCCAAGTGACTTCCGACTTAAGGCATCAGCTACAACATTAGCCTTACCCGGATGATACTGGATCTTGCAATCGTAATCACTGAGCAATTCTACCCACCGTCTCTGCCTCAAGTTTAACTCTCTCTGACTCAAGATGTGCTGTAGGCTCTTATGATCCGTATAGATCTCACACTTGACCCCATAGAGGTAATGCCTCCACATCTTCAGTGCAAAGATAACAGCTGCCATCTCAAGATCGTGTGTCGGGTAGTTCAGCTCGTGCTTCTTCAGCTGTCTAGAAGCATAAGCTATCACTTTGTCATTCTGCATTAACACACAACCTAATCCGACTCGGGGTGAATCACAGAACACTGTGAAATCTTCATCACTGATCGGCAGAGCTAACACCGGTGCTGAAGTCAACCGTCTCTTCAACTCTTCAAAACTCTCATCACAATCCTCTGCCCATACGAATTTCTGATTCTTCCTGGTCAGGCTGGTCATAGGAGCAGCTATCTTTGAAAAGTCCTGCACGAACCTCCGATAGTAGCCTGCCAAACCCAAAAAACTCTTGATCTCGGTCACGGTCGTGGGTGTCAGCCAATTGGCTACTGCCTCTACCTTCTTGGGATCTACTGCTATTCCTTCCTCTGATACTACATGTCCCAAAAAGGCAATGCTCCTTAGCCAGAACTCGCACTTGGAGAACTTGGCATACAAGCCATGCTCTCTCAAGGTTTGCAACACGATCCTCAGATGCTGGGCATGCTCCTCTGCATTCCTGGAGTACACCAAGATATCATCTATAAAGACGATCACAAAACGATCCAAGTACTCCCTGAAAACCCTGTTCATGAGATCCATAAATGCTGCAGGGGCGTTAGTCAATCCGAACGGCATCACTAGGAACTCATAATGCCCATATCTGGTTCGGAAAGCAGTCTTGGATACATCTCCTTCCCTGATCTTCAACTGGTGGTATCCGGATCTGAGATCTATTTTAGAAAAACAACCTGCTCCTGCCAACTGGTCGAATAGATCATCGATCCTGGGTAAAGGATACTTGTTTTTGATAGTGACTTTGTTCAACTGTCTGTAGTCGACACAAAGTCTAAGAGGTCCATCCTTCTTTCTGACAAATAAGACTGGAGCACCCCAAGGTGAGGTACTCGGGCGGATGAAACCCTTAGCTACCAAATCCTGTAACTGCTCTTTCAACTCTTTCAGCTCTGCTGGTGCCATCCTGTAGGGAGGAATAGAGATCGGTTTAGAACCAGACATCAATTCTATCTCGAATTCTATTTCCCTATCAGGTGGTAGTCCTGGAAGCTCTTCAGGAAACACATCTGGGAATTCTCGAACAACTGGTACTGAGGATGGTTCCTTAACCTGTTTATCTAGCTCTCTCACATAAGCTAGGAACCCCTGACAACCTTTCCTCAACATCCTACGAGCCTGAAGGGCTGAGATCAAACCCCTAGGTGTCCCTCTCCTGTCTCCTCTGAAGACACACTCTGACCCATCCTGGTCTCTAAGACTCACTACCTTATCCCTGCAGTGCAAGGTAGCACTATAGGTAGATAACCAATCCATCCCTAGAATGACATCAAAATCTGTCAACTCTAGAACCACAAGGTCAGCTGGAAGGCATCTATCCTCGATAAACACTAGACTGAACTGACAGACTGACTCTGCCAATGATGGGTCACATCTAGGTCCACTGACCCAGAGAGGACACGCTAACTCGGATACGATCAACCCCAATCTCTCTGCGGCTCTAGACGAAATGAAAGAGTGAGAAGCACCGGGGTCCATCAAAGCATACACCTCTGAACACCCAATGAGGAGATTACCTGACACCACTGTGTTCGAAGTGTCTGCCTCCTGCTGAGTCATGGTGAAAATCCGTGCTGGAGCTGACGGACCTGCACCTTGGGAACCCATCCCTGAAGAAGAGGCTATCCCTCTCCCTCTACCTCTGCCACTGCTTGGTGGTCGGGCTGAAGCTGCTGACTGTACAACACTACCTGAAGTCATCTGCTGGGATGGTGCAACCAAAGTCGCCTGAGGACATTCTCGTGCATAATGTCCCTCCTGCCCACATCTATAGCAGGCTGTAGATCCCAACAAACAAGCTCCTTTATGCGATCGTCCACACCTATTGCAAACTGGAATCTCTGTGTCAGAGCTGGAGCCGCTACTCATTCCCAGACCCGACTTAATCCTGCTCTAGAACTTGCCTCTCTTTCCTCTGAGTTTATCCCATCTCTTCTTGCTCGCACTGAACATACTCTGTGAGGAGGAACCTGATTTAGCACCAGAAGACTGTGCCTTTGATTGCTTGACTACTCCTTGACTAATGGCACTCGCCTCCATCTTTCTAGCAGCATCCACAATCGAGTGGAAACTCTCTTTCTCTGCATTGAGGATCAAGGAGAAATACCTGGGATGTAGCCTCGTGGCATATCTCTTTGCCTTCTTCTGGTCCGTATCATACGCCTAACCCACGTATGGTAACAATTCCAGGAACTTATCTGTATACTCATCAACGCTCATCTCCTCCGTCTGTCTCAACTGTTCAAACTCCACAACCTTTAGCTCCCTGGAACTGTCAGGAAAAGCCCACCCAGCAAACTCATTGGCGAACTCTTCCCATGTCATACTGTCTCTTCTGGGGTCCACATAGTTCTTAAACCACTCTCTGGCTTTCTTGCACTTCAACGTGAACCCTGCCATCTCAATGGCTCTACTATCATCTGCTCCCAGCTCACTTGATATCATTCTGACTGCACTGAGATACTCAAAGGGATCATCTCCCGTGTTGAATTTAGGAGCATCCAACTTTAAGTACTCTGTCATCTTCACCTTACTTCCCCCTGACGAACTGGGTTGTACTTCAACAACAGGGGCTGCTGGTTCAGGTGGTGGTGGAGGTACTGTTTCTCTAGCTTCAGGCGATGCTGAACTTGGATGAAAAGGTGGGGGTGGATACATGTGATATGGTGGATAGAAGGAAGGATAGGGCATATATGGCATGTAGGGTGGATATGGGGCAAAGCTGGAGTAATCCGACGTGCCTCCCATCGGATACCCTGGGCCCTGTGGAAAGGGTGGATAGCCAAACCCCGAGGCCTGTGCGCCTCCCTGGGACTCCCCCATACCTTCTTCTAACCTTCCTATACCCATACTTTCATCTCTACTCTGAGCCTCCTCCATAGCAACTCTCTCTTCTTCTGCTATTTCCCCTCTGCCTACTCCTCTTCTGCTCTCGTCAGAAGACCTTCTAGGGTCTCTTGACGTTCCCTCCCTACTTGACCTGTGAGATCTTGCCCTTGGCAATGCAGGAGGACGAGCAGCTGTACCTTCACTTTCAGGTGGGACTCCAGTCAATCTCGCGGATCGACGAGTTCCTCGCATCTTAACTCTCTTTCTGGAAAACAACACATAACAGAGCACATAAGCAACACATCACACATCATATAAGGCACATGCATACATACTGGCAGTGCACAACATCAGATAGACAGGACGAACATCCTATCCTAGTGGACATGTTTTCCTATTGTGCTTGACCCACTAAACCTCTATGAGCCCAACTCTATCTCTCTAGGTCCGATCATGTGAACCTAGGGCTCTGATACCAATCTGTAACAGCCTGGAAACCAAACTGCTACCGCCACTAGGATCCAGATCGACTTAAGGTCGCCGGGACCCGTAGTAAGCCTGCTATACTGTCTGTGTACCTGTGAAATCCCATACATAATCATACATTTTCTGTCAAAACATAAAACTTTGCTGTACTCCAAGGCTTAACCTGTGCATGCACTATATCTCTGCTATTTTATCCCCACTCTAGGCGGATAGAACTCATAATGTTAAGCCTGGTTTTTCTCATATGCACTAACAATAAAAGAAACATACATAAACTGATCATGTGTTTACAACAAGGGAGTACAACTCTTATAAGTCAAGCACACGCCTATACACTGTACATCTCTTTACAATTACATGTCCACACTAGCTATTACATAATTCTTCGTCTTCCACACTCTGCTGGACTCCTCTCTGAACTCTGAACCTGCACAACTGGGGTTAGGGGAGAGGGATGAGCTATACAAGCCCAATGAGCAGAACTATAAAATATAAGCTGAAAAACATGATCTCATGGTATGCACAACAGCACATCATCTCAGGGATAGACATGACCACCAAAAATCCCAATACTAAAAGGATGCCTGGCCTAGCCAGGTCTTATAACCTCAATTTGCCTGGCCCGGCCAGGTCTTACCACTCTGCTTGCCTGGCCCAGCCAGGTCTTACTATCTCTGTTGCCTGATCTAGTCAGGTCTTACCTACAGATGGCTGCCTGGCCCGGCCAGGTCTTATAACAGAGCTTGGGCTATTGGAGTCGCCTTGGTCTATCCACCGCCTCATACGCATCGTATATGCAATGCAGCATATTCGTGAAACTAATGCAAGCATCCTACTAGACTCATTATGATGCATGATATATGCTCAAAAGTAGTTTCGTTCTGAAAAGAGAAGTTCCACTCACCTCTGGCTGACTCTGTACTAACTTTGCAGGTTCTGAAATAGTGCTCACTGCTACTCTCTGGGGTTCCTCTGGTCTGTTCCTACACAGGTGGACTCATATGAGGGACCAAACTAACTCAAGAACATCTCTCTGAAACTCCCCAAAAGCCCTCTAAAAGATCCCCAAATAATCACATAAAACATGCAAAAGAAAGCTGGACAGGGCACTTTCGGCGGCAGGTTCGGCGGCCAAAACCCCTCTCCAGAGACGAAACTCATGCATGTTCGGCGGCACCTTCGGCAGCCGAAAGTCTCATCCAGAGACGAAACTCAACCTTCGGCGGTACTTTTGGCGGCCGAACCTTGCCTCCAGAGACGAAAGTCCCAAGTTTCGGGGGCAAGCTTTGGCAGCCGAAACTGCCTCCACAAGGGGTTCGGCGGCCGAACCTTCCTTCGGCGGCCGAACCTTCCTTCGGCGGCCGAACCTGGTTTTGCCCGTTGGGCAGAAACCTGCTCTGTTTCATGCAAAAATCACCCAAAACGTACCCAACATGCATATCAACTACTCCCAACTAGCACATACCATAAAACATGCATAAAGAGGTCCAAAGCTATCCTAAAACCTCAAACAAACACATCAAACAACACTTAACATGCTTGACCACAAACATCTCCCAAAAACCTCACCTAAACCTAATCATGCATACTACCCATCAAACTTCCATAAAACCTTCAAAAATCATCAAAGAAGTTCAGGATCCACCCTTACCTCCTTAAGAACTTGAGGATGAGTGATCCTAACGTGGAGATATGAAGAAAAGCTCTTCCAAACCTCCAAACTTCCAAACTTGCTATTTGTGCTCAAAACCTTCAAAACACACCAAAACCCTTAAAACCCTTGGAATATTTGGTGAAAAATATGAAAAACAAGAAAGTCAACTTGGGAGAGGCTGGAACTCACCTCTGGCTGCAAGTGGAGGAGAAATATCCTCCTTCCACCGACCCTTAGCCCTTTTATAGGTGGCTGGCCAGACCACCTTCGGTAGCCGAACGTGAATCCGAAACCATGCAATGTTCGGCGGCCGAAAGTGACCTTCGGCGGCCGAACCTTTGCATTTCTCTCTTGTTGCTTTTCTTAGCAAAACTCATTTTCCTTTATCCTTTAAACCGGAAAACAAGGTAGAAAACATTCAAAAACATATGAATTACCCTTCTCGAGGGTTCCGACACTCGAGATTCCACCGGACTACAGGAATTCCGATGCCGGACTCGAGCCGGGTATTACAACAGACTTATGGGCCATTGGGGTCACCTTGGTCCATCCACATCAACAGTAAATAATGCAATGCGTCATATTCATGAAACTAGTGCAATCAACCTACTACATATCATCATACATGATGCATGAACATGCTTTAGGCATTTGATTTCATAAAATAAAAGATTAAGTTAGTTCTACTCACCTCTGGCAGACGCTGGACTAACTCTGCAACAGCTAACACTGATGGCCTCCTCGATCCCTCGGGTCCGATCCTACACAGGTGGACTCGAATGAGGTGCCAAACACATTCTAACTACTCATAAACAACTACCCAAAAACCCTCTAAAACATCACTTGAACATGCAGAGAAAATAACCTTGAAAAGGCTGGACAGGGCACTTTCGGTGGCACCTTCGGCGGCCGAACCCTCCCTCCAGAGACGAAACTCGGGCACTTTCGGCGGCACCTTCGGCGGCCGAAAGTCCCACTCCAGAGACGAAAGTCAGGCACTTTCAGCGGCCGAATCCTTCCTTCGGCGGCCGAAAGTCTGCTTTCAAGCCAAAACTCAGCTTTCGGGGGCAAGGTTAGGCGGCCAAACCATGCATCCATAGGCAGGTTCGGCGGCCGAAACTACTTTCGGCGGCCGAACCTGAGTTCTTCCCAGAAGGGCAGAACTCAGCTTCACATGCATTCAAGCCTCCCAAACCTTCCAACACCCCAAAACAAGCACCCAGCTTAACCAAAACATGCATAAACCTTTAACCATGCACAAAGGAGCTTAATAGCTTGATTAAACTCCAAAAACAACATCAAAACATACATAGATAGCTTATGACCCACATAGGCCAAAACCATCAAAACAACCCAAATCCTCACATACTCTCTCCCCATCATGCATACTCACTCCCACATGCATAAAGGAGCATAAACTAACAACATATCATCACATAAACACATATAAACATACATTGGGCATCAAACCCACATAAACCTAAACATGCATATCTACCCATTAAAACACCATTAAAACCTTCATAAAACTTCAAAAGACACTAGGAAGGCAAAGATCTACACTTACCTCTTGAAGATCGAGGGTTTGTGCGAGCTCTAACTCGGAGGTGTGGAGAATCCAAGCTCCAAAAGCTCCAAGCTCCCAAAACTTGATCTAAGCTTGAAAACTCTTCAAAATAACCATGGAACTCATGAAAACATGAAGGAGATGAAGAAAAACATGAAAACGGCCAAGGGAGGACAAAAACTCACCTGAGCTCGAGAAAGGGGAGAAAACTCGCCCATTTCCGATCTGAGGGTCCTTTATAGGTGGCCTGGTCAGAGACCTTCGGCAGCCTAACGTGCCCCCTAAACTCATGCATGTTCGGCGGCCGAACTTGACTTTCGGCGGCCGAACCTTGGCTCGTTTAAGCAAAGCTTTCGGAGGCCAAAGGCGCTCCCGAAGCCTTTCCATGTTCGGCGGCCGAACTTCACTTTCGGCGGCCGAACCTGGCAAACGCCTCCTTGGCCTTTTCTTTTCAAAACTCAATTCTTTTCCATTTAAAACCATAAAATTAGTAAAAACATTTTAGAAAACACATTTTACCCCTCTAGAAGCCCCTGGCATCTTCAGAAATTCCAGATTCCAACGGAGATTCTGCCGGAAGGTAGGGATTCCGATGCCGGAATCTAGCCGGGTATTACAGAGACGTCCTAAAACTCGGAGTTGGGAGAGATTGGGTTCTTGAGCCTCCAAGCTCCAAAACTTTGCTCAAAAGCTTAAATCTTCAAAACAAAGTTAAAACAAATGAAAATCTTGAAAGATCTAGAGGGAGAACATCAAAGATTGGTGAGGGACGGCGGAGAACTCACCTTGGCCGACAAAGGGGAGAAAAGCTCGCCCATTTTCGGCTAAGGGACCCTTTTATAGTGGCTGGCCAGGCCACGTTCGGGAGCCGAATGTGCCTCCGCATGCATGCCATGTTCGGCGGCCGAACCTGGACTTCCCTCACTTATGCCTTCGGGGGCCTAAAGCACTCCCGAAGTGCATGCATGTTCGGCGGCCGAACTAGGGGTTCGGCTGCCGAACCTGAGTTTTCCTCCAATGTTATTTTCATCCAAAAACTCATTTTCTTTCATGCTTACAACATAAAACACATTAAAACATTTTATAAAAACATGGTTCCTACCCTTCTAGAGGCCTCCGACATCCAAGATTCCACCGGACGGTAGGAATCCCGATACCGGAGTCTAGCCGGGTATTACAGATAACGCCACCACTATCTGTTTCTTACTCTTACATATTATCAAATTTCCTCCAATAAAAGTGAAATATCCGGTCGTTGATTTCCTATCAATAGTACTTTCCGCCTAATCTGCATCTGTATATCCTTGAATATCAAGATGATTATGTTTTTTAAACATCAAGTCTCTACCAGGAGAAGATTTCAAATATCTCAGAATCCTATATAAACTGTATCCATGTGACTCTTATTTGGATTATGCATCAATTGACTCATTAGATTAACTGTGTAGACTATGTCCGGAAGTGTATGATATAAATAGATGAGCTTTCCCACTAACTTTTGGTATTGTTCTTTGTTTGCAACCATATACTCTTGTTGATCTCCCAAACCATGATTATGATACTCGAGCATCTTGTTTAAGCAAGAAGGTCAAGTACATATTTCTGGTTTGATAAGAAAAAACCTTGGTTAGACCTTGCCACCTCAATTTCTAGGAAGTTTTTTAATCCTCCTAGATTTTTTATTTCAAAATCTTAAGCCAATCTCTCCTGCAGTCTTGAAATTTCTTCCATATTGTCACCTATTATTATCATGTCGTCGACATAGATTATAAGAGCATATCGGCTTTATGTTTGAGAAATAAAGTGTGATTAGAGTTGCTTTGTTTATACTCATAATTCTTCATTGCATAACTAAATTTACCAAACCATGCCCTAGGTGATTGTTTTAGCATATACAAAGATTTTTGTAGCTTACAAACTATACCTTCATTTGAAATTTCAAAATCTGGTTGAATATCCATGTAAACCTCTTCCTCTAGATTTCAGTGCAAAAACGCATTCTTTGCATCAAATTGATGTAAAGGCTAGTCAAGATTCGTTGTAAGAGATAGCAGGACTCAAATTGTATTGAGTTTTGCTAGTGGGGAGAAAGCCTATGATAATCAATACCATATGACCGAATGTAGTCCTTGGCTACCAATCTGGCTTTATATCTATCCACTATACGATCTGTATTATACTTTATAGTAAACACTCACTTGTATTCCACTGCCTTTTCCCCAGCAAATAAGGTAATTAGTTCGCAAAAAGCCTGAGCCCATGCTTCTCGCACTGTGCTAGGAATTTGATATGCAGATAAATTGTGAGCGAAGTCTACTACTGGGTTTTCCTATTTTCCATATCCGTAAATCTCATTAATTTTATCATTCAATTAAAATTTATTTTAAACTACATATATTCTATCTAAATCTCAATATTGTTATCTGAAACATTTGATTAGTAATTATTTTTATTCGTAATTTGTATTTTAAAAATCTAATAATTTCATAAAATATTAACTTATATTTAAAAAATAACATTTAAAATTATAATTAAAATTACAATACATGTACACATACACACACAGAATTTATAACATACAAATCTGATACACATTAAAAATTGAATCCAAATTTATTCAACATTCAACAGTAAATTATTTAACTTTGTTTTTTTAAAATATTAAAGATATTTAAGCTCATTAACATCTATATATAATAAAACATCAGAAATAGAAAAATAATATTAACTCTATTATATATAAAGAAAAAAAAATACTATTTAATTTTTATAGTAGAGAGAAACTCACTAATTGATTTTTCAGTATTAAAAAATATATTAAAATTAATATTTTAAAAAATTTACTAATTAATCGATCCGTTAATTTTAGCGGTTAAATATTATAAAAAAATCTAGAATAGTAGAGAGTAATTAGTAAATATTTTAAAATTTGAGTGAGTAATTAATAATTTTTTCGAAATTTTAAAAATTAAATAGTAAAATATTTAACGATAAAATTAATGAAGTGACTAATTAGTAAATTTTTTAAAATTTTAAAATATTTTAATATATTTTTAAAATTAAATAATTAATTAATAAATTTTCTATATTATAAAAATTAAATAGTATTTTTTTCTTATATATGAAAATGAAATATACTCAAACAATATTGTTAAATTAATTAATACTGATCCCATGTCCTATGTCCTATCCTTGTATTTTATATAGGAATGTGATGTATGAGAAACACATGCAGACAAGGGAGACTACAAAGACATGGCCCACACATAAATGGAACTGCCATGAAAACCTTTTTTTTTTTTTTTTTAATTTCTTAAAAAATTTCTTAAACAAATTAAGATAAAAAAATAAAAAAATAAAAAAGAGAAAAAAAAAGGCAAAGGCAAGCACTAATTTTGTCCAATGATTGGGTGGAAAAAATAGGAGCCTCTCACCCTTGTCTTGTTGTCCAATCATTTTTGTGGGAATAACCCTTATTTGGATACCATTTAATTTTGGATAATAAAAAAAATAATCATCAAACTAACATTTTAATATACATATCTTCAACTATAAAAATTAACTAATATAATATAAATTAATTATTTAAATTTATTTATACTTTATCATTAAATTCAATTATTAAATTTAATAATATAATATTTTAATACATTCACACTCACAAATTTAGTTTAGTCCGATAATAAAGGAATCTGAATAAATCTGAAAGATTTCATATTTTAGTATCCAATCCAATTTCAAAATAAAAAAATATTTTGATATAATTAATAATTATTAAAAAATTCTAAAATTTTATAAATTTTATAAATTTTTAAAAAATAAAAAATAGCTGATAGATAATTATATAAAATTTATCAATTATACTTTGAAACAACTTTAATTTTAGAGTCATTATTAATGGACATTTATTATTTTTATTTTATTTTTTATTTAAACCATATTACTCTCGTATAATTTTTTAATTATAATTTTTTTTTTTAGAAAAAGAGGGATAGAGCCCTTATTTTATTAATCTAGACCATGAAAGCCCCAACCTATCAGCATCTAGTAAAAATTTACCTTCTTGACTTCCCAGCTTCTATTGATAAGATCACGACAATTCCTCACCAAATTAGCAACTCTAAAAACTCCTGCACCTCTACCTGCAAGTAAATCTAACGCGAGTTGAGAATCCGTTTGAACTTCAATCTTCTTCCACCCTGAATCCCATGCTAATACTAAAGCATAATATATTCCCCATAGCTCAGCTTCCATTGCTCCACAATTGCCCAAAAACCGTTGAAAGCCCAAAAGACATCTACCTTCATTGTTTCGAAAACAACCTGCACAACTTGCCCTTCCTGCTGACAACAATGCACTATCATCGAAATTCACTACCATCGGAATTCACTACCACCCAGCCTGTTTCTGGCGGCTTCCACCCAACATACTTCAAATACCGGCCTTTCGGTCCAGATCCAGCCTGTAACGACCCGAAAATCGGACCGCTACCGGCGTTAGGATCCAGGTCGGCATAAGGCCGCCGGGACCCGTAGCAAGCCTAACATTCAACCTGTGAACCTGTTTAATCCCATACATGATCAACAACATACATAAAAATTAAAACTTTTCTTTCATTCATTCTCTCTTACACCAAACTCAACCTGTGCATGCACTGAACATAAATATAACCATAAACATTGACCCCTCCTTGGGGTCTCATCAATGCCCCAAAGGGTGACATAACATGTGTTGAGTTGGTTTACATAAACATCATAAAACATGTATTAAAAGGGATAACAACATTCTATGGTCAAGCACACCTCTAACATCCATGAACATCATTACATTACATTTCTATACTGTACTTATACATGATATCTCAACATTATTCATGTCCACACTATCTATTACATAACCAAGACTTCATTACTCTTGCTGACCTCCTGATCTACCCTGTACCTGCAAACCTGGGGGTTAAGGGAGAGGGGTGAGCTACTAGAGCCCAATGAGCAGAATAATAAAACATTTATATTAAATGTTCATGCTTTCATGGAATGCATCACATCACAACTAATCATATCAAGGATGAACTTGTCACCACTTAGCCCTCTACATTTTTCCAATCATGCCAGGGGCGTAGTGCAGGCCACACCCGGTCTTTCTCTTACATAGTGCCAGGGGCGTAGTGCAGGCCACACCTGGACTTCCATATCATATCATCATGTCATAGCATATGAGGGCTAATGGATCATTCAACATTCATCCACATCAACAACATATTATGCAATGCAACATATTCGTGAATTCTAATGCATACACCCTAATATATATCTCATGGCATTCATGATGCGTGAGTCATGCTGAACTTTCATTTAATTTCTCAATTTAAAACATTAAGTTTTGTTCCACTCACCTCTGGCTGAAGCTCTACTGACTCTGAAGCGACTGACTCACTGCTGGGGTCCTCGGTTCCTCGGGTCCGAACCTACACAGGTGGACTCAAATGAGGGACCAAACGTCTATGATCATAACTCTAAAATACTCCCCAAAAACCCCCTAAAACACCTTGAAACAATCACATAAATCAAGCAAAGGAGGGCTGGACAGGGCACTTTCGGCGGCAGGTTAGGCGGCCGAAAGTCCCTCCAGAGCCGAAAGTCAGGCAGGTTCGGCGGCACCTTCGGTGGCCGAAACTCCCAGACAGAGATGAAACTCATGCATGTTCGGCGGCACTTTTGGCGGCCGAAACTGCCCTCCAGAGATGAAAGTCCTCTTTCAAGGGCAGGCTTCGGCAGCCGAAGGCTGCCTCTACAAGCGGGTTCGGCGGCCGAAAGTCCCTTCGGCTGCCGAACCTGAGTTTCTCCAAAGTGGCAGAAACTCAGCTCCACATGCACAAAACGCCTCCCAAACTTTCCAAACATGCATAAACCTATTCTACAACATGCATACTCAAGCATACAAGCTCCTAGGGGCTTCAAACTATCCTAAACCCCAACTACAACACATCAAACAACTCACATTGCTCATAAACATACTTAAACCCATAAACATAACAATAACCTAAACATGCATTTCTACTCCATAGATCTACTTAAAACTTACTTAAAACATGCAATGAGCTTAAGATCGGCTCTTACCTCTTGAAGATCGAGAGAAAGACGACCTAAACTTGGAAACCAAAGGAAAAGAGCTCCTGTGTCTTCCAAGCTTCAAAACTTGCTCGAATGCTCAAAATCTTCAAAATAAAGTGAAAACTCATGAAAATCTCGAAAGATTTGAAGGAAGAACTCAAAAATTGGTGAGGGACGGCGGAGAGCTCACCTTGGCCGAAAATGGGGAGAAAAGCTCGCCCATTTCGGCTAAGGAACCCATTTATAGGTGGCTGGCCAGGCCACATTCGGGAGCCGAACGTGCCTCTCCATGCATGCCATGTTCGGCGGCCGAACATAAGGTTCGGCGGCCGAACCTGGTTTCCCTCACTTATGCCTTTGGGGGCCTAAGGCACACCCGAAACACATGCAATGTTCGGCGGCCGAACTTGAGGTTCGGCAGCCGAACCTGCATCTTCCTCAAAGGCTGTTTTCATTTAAAAATTCAACTTCCTTTTCACTTAAAATCATAAAATACACTAAAACATTTTATGAAAACATGGTTTTACCCTTCTAGAGGTCTCCGACCTCCGAAATTTCACCAGACGGTAGAAATTCCGATACCGGAATCTAGCCGGGTATTACACAGCCTGCATCGAAAACCTCCATGCATGAACATATTCTTTTGCTCGAAGCTGAATAAAGGACGCATCAATAGTATCCTGGTCATTATTCTCATTAAAAACCAACAAGTTTCTTCGCTTCCATAACCACCAAACAGCCGAACTAAAAAGCACATCCCATGGTATTCCATTAGCCAATAACCCTACTTTTTCTATATTAGCAGACAGCCATAAAGGCACATTCAAAATATCAAAAAATGGAGAAACGAAATTGGTTGGTAAAAGGGAATTCCAAATTTGTTTCACATGTTGGCAATCTCGTAGAGCATGCAAAACAGATTCACTTGCAACTTCACAAAGAGGACATAAATCATAATCAATAAATTCTCGCTTTCGGCGTTGAACATTAACCATGATTTTCTCATGTGCCACTTCCCACAAAAACACTTGAATTCGCTGTGGCACCCTAACCTTCCACAGCCCTTGCCAATCCATATTAGATCCTGACACTTCTGAATAAAACGTATCAAACCCTGACTTAACTGTATATAAGCCAGAAGAAGAATGCTTCCACGCAAAACCATCCAAACACGACATATCATCAACTAAAGTAATTGATTGGAAATATAAAAGGACATCAGTAGGAAGAAGAGAATTTAAAATGTCCCAATTCCAGCCTACATTAGGAACCCAGAAATATCGAACACAAACCTGCATATTCAACTCAATCAACGGTTTAAGTGTAAAATTCCAAAGAGGCCCAACCGGAAGCCAATCATCCAGCCAAAATCTAGTGTGCATCCCATTATTCACATCTATAACTATCCCTTTTCGAAGTTATAATGACCCGAAAATCGGACCGCTACCGGCGCTAGGATCCAGATCGGCTTAAGGCCGCCGGGACCCGTAGCAAGCCTGACATATAACCTTAAAACCTGTTTAATCCCATACATGATCAACAACATACATAAAAATTAAAACTTTTCTTTCATACATTCTCTCATATACCAAACTCAACCTGTGCATGCACTGAACATAAACATAACTATAAACATTGACCCCTCTGTGGGATCTCATCAGCACCCCAATGGGTGATATAACATGCGTTGAGTTGGTCTACATATACCTCATAAAACATCTGAGATCATGTATTAAAAGGGATAACAACAATCTATGGTCAAGCACACTTCTAACATCCATAAACATCAATACATTACATAACTATTCACAACTCTACATCATTATACAATTTGTCATGTCCACATTCTAGCTATTACATACACAAGACTTCATTACTCTTGCTGACCTCCTGGTCTACCCTGTATCTGCAAGCCTGGGGGTTAAGGGAGAGGGGTGAGCTACAAGAGCCTAGTGAGTAGAATAATAAAGCATTTAAAACATATGATAACATGAAATGCATCACATCACAGCTAATCACATCAATGATGAATTTGTCACCAATAGTCCCCTACATGGTCCAACTGTGCCAGGGGCGTAGAATGGACCTCGCTGGTCTTTCTCTTACATAACATAACATAACATGGTCCAACTGTGCCAGGGGCGTAGAATGGGCCTCACTGGTCTTTCTCTTACATGGTGCCAGGGGCGTAGAATGGGCCTCACTAGTCTTCCGTACCGTATCATCATCATCATAACATATGGGGACTAAAGGATCATTCAACATTCATCCACATCATCAACATATTATGCAATGCAACATATTCGTGAGTCTAATGCAAACACCCTATTATATCTCATGGCATTCTTGATGCGTGAATTATGCTAAAACTGATTTATTTATTTAAAAGCATAAGGGTTATTCCACTCACCTCTGGCTGGAGCTCTACTAACTCAGAAGCAGCTGAACTCACTGCTGAGGTCCTCGGTTCCTCGGGTCTGAACCTACACAGGTGGACTCAAATGAGGGACCAAACAACTAGAACATAACTCTAAAAACATCCCCCAAAACCCCCTAGAACATCATGAAACAACCATAGAAAAATATGCAAAAGAGGGCTAGACAGGGCACTTTCGGCGGCCGAAACTCCCAGACAGAGGCGAAACTCATGCATGTTCGGCGGCACTTTCGGCTGCCGAAACTCCTAGACAGAGACAAAAGTCTCCTTTCGGGGGCAAGCTTCGGCAGCCGAAGGCTGCTTCCACAAGCATGTTCGGCGGTCGAAAGTTCCTTCGGCTGCCGAACCTGGTTTCTCCCTTAGTGGCAGAAACTCAGCTCTTGTATACATATACGCC
Source organism: Manihot esculenta (assembly GCF_001659605.2). Classification (NCBI taxonomy): domain Eukaryota; kingdom Viridiplantae; phylum Streptophyta; class Magnoliopsida; order Malpighiales; family Euphorbiaceae; genus Manihot; species Manihot esculenta. Next base: position 28,745,736 of record NC_035171.2, read on the forward strand.
TCCCATTCCATCCAAACATGCATAAACCTATTCTACAACACACATACACAAGCATACAAGCTCCTAGGGGCTTCAAACTATCCTAAGCCCCATCTACAACACATCAAACACGCATTTGCAAGCCACATTGTTCAAAAACACAACATAAACTCATAAACCTAACCATAAGCTAAACATGCATTCTACCCCATAGATCTTCATAAAACTTACTTAAAACATGCAATGAGCTTAAGATCGGCTCTAACCTTTTGAAGATCGAGAGAGAGACGACCTAATCTTGGAGATGAGAGATTTTCAACTTCCTTGGGTCTCCAAGCTCAAAACTTGCTCAAAACTTGCTCAAAACTTGAAAATCTTCAAAATAAGATGAAAACTTGTGAAAATCGTGAAAGATCTGAAGGAAGAACTCAAAGATTTGTGAGGGACGGCGGAGAGCTCACCTTGGCCGACAATGGGGAGAAAAGCTCGCCCATTTTCGGCTAAGGGACCCTTTTATAATGGCTGGCAAGGCCACGTTCGGGGGCCGAACGTGCCTCCGCATGCATGCCATGTTCGGCGGCCGAACTTGAGGTTCGGCGGCCGAACTTGAGGTTCGGCGGCCGAACCTGAGGTTCGGCGGCCGAACCTGGACTTCCCTCACTTATGCCTTCGGGGGCCTAAGGCACACCCGAAATGCCTGCATGTTCGGCGGCCGAACCTGGGTTTTCCTCCAAGGCTATTTTCATTCAAAACTCATTTTCCTTTTTACTTAAAATCATCAAAAACATTAAAACATTTTATGAAAACATGGCTTTACCCTTCTAGAGGTCTCCAACATCCGAGATTCCACCGGACGGTAGGAATTTCGATACCGGAGTCTAGCCGGGTATTACATTCTCCCCCCCTTAAGAACATTCGTCCCCGAATGTTCCTCAACTAGCACATAGCATGGCATACACATATCATACATACAAGGCACATAAAACTCATAAGGAACTAACCTCAGAAAAGGTAAGGGTATTGCTGGAGCATGGACTCCCGTGTCTCCCAAGTGCATTCTTCCATATTGTGGTGGTTTCACAGGACTTTCACCATCGGGATTTCCTTGTTTCTCAACTTCCTGATCTGGGTGTCTAGGATCCGTACTGGCTGCTCAACATAGGTGAGATCTTCTTGGATCTCCACATCAGGCTCACTAAGAACCTTGCCCGGATCTGACACGAACTTTCTCAACATCGAAACATGGAAAACCGAATGGGTTCTTTTCATTGAAGCAGGTAAATCCAGCTTGTACGACACATTCCCAATCTTTTGCAAGACTTCAAAGGGTCCGATGTACCGTGGAGCCAGTTTACCTTTCTTTCTGAACCGAACCACTCCTTTCATTGGAGACACCTTGAGCAATACCAGATCCCCCTCCTGAAACTCTACTTGCCTTCTGCGGATGTCTGCATAACTCTTCTGTCTGCTTGCAACAGTCTTGATCCTTTCTCTGATTATGGGTACCACCCTGCTGGTGATCTCTACTAACTCAGGCCCTGCCAATGCCTTCTCTCCAACTTCCTCCCAGCAAACAGGTGATCTGCACTTCCTTCCATATAAAGCTTCATATGGAGCCATCCCGATGCTAGCATGATGGTTGTTATTGTAGGCAAACTCCACCAAAGGTAGATGCTGCCTCCAAGAACCGCCAAAGTCCAGCACACACATTCTAAGCATATCCTCTATCGTCTGGATTGTCCTCTCTGATTGTCCGTCCATCTGTGGATGAAAGGCAGTGCTAAAATACAACCTGGTACCCATGGCATTCTGCAGACTCCGCCAAAACCTGGAGGTGAACTGGGGCCCTCTATCCGACACTATTGAAACAGGAACCCCATGCAGCCTGACGATCTCATCTACATACACCTGCGCCAACTTGTCCACAGAATAGCCACTCCTGACAGGGATGAAGTGAGCAGATTTGGTGAGTCTATCCACAATCACCCATATGGAGTCCAATCTGTTGGACGTCGCCGGTAACCCCACTACGAAGTCCATAGCTATATTCTCCCATTTCCACTCTGGAATAGGTAGCGGGTTAAGCATTCCAGCCGGCTTCTGATGTTCCAGCTTCACCCTCTGACACACTTCGCAGGCTGACACAAACTGTGCCACTTCTTTCTTCATCGCTGGCCACCAATAAACTTTCCTCAGATCTTGATATATCTTGGTGGCTCCAGGGTGAACGCTGTATCTTGCATTATGAGCCTCCCTCATAATGTCTCCTTTTAGTCCTATGTCATCTGGTACACACAATCGACTCCCATAGCGGAGGATCCCCTTACTGTCAAATCTGAACTCACTGTCCTTGCCTGACCGAACAGTCCTGGCAATCTTCACTAACTCTGGGTCCTCATGCTGTTTCGGAGCCACTTGCTCTAGAAACACAGGTGTCACTCTCATCTGGGCCACTAAAGCACCTGTACCAGACAACTCCAACTGTAGACCTTCATCAATGAGCTTGTAAAACTCCTTCACCACTGGTCTCCTCTCTGCCGTGATGTGGGATAGACTGCCTAGTGACTTCTGGCTTAGGGCGTCTGCCACGACATTCGCCTTACCCGGATGATACTGAATCTTGCAATCATAGTCACTCAGCAGCTCTACCCACCTTCTCTGTCTCAAGTTCAAATCTCTTTAACTCAGGATGTACTGCAGCCTCTTATGATCTGTGAAGATCTCACATTTTACCCCATAGAGGTAGTGCCTCCACATCTTGAGTGCAAAGATTACTGCTGCTATCTCTAGGTCATGCGTGGGGTAATTCAACTCGTGCTTCTTCAGCTGTCTAGAAGCATAAGCAATTACCCTTCCATTCTGCATTAGTACACAACCCAGTCCCACACGGGACGCATCACAAAAGACTGTAAAGTCTTCATCACTAGATGACAGAGCTAACACTGGTGCTAAAGTCAACCTCTTCTTAAGCTCTTCAAAACTCTCTTCGCATTGGTCGGTCCATACAAACTTCTGATTCTTCCTGGTTAACCTGGTCAGAGGAGCTGCTATTTTCGAGAAGTCCTGAACGAACCTCCTGTAGTAACCTACCAAACCCAAGAAACTCCTGATCTCTGCCACTGAAGTGGGTCTAGGCCAGTTAGCTACAACTTCTATCTTCTTGGGGTCCACCCCTATCCCGTTCTCTGACACTACATGCCCCAAGAATGAAATGCTCCTCAGCCAGAACTCACACTTAGAGAACTTGGCATACAAGCCATGTTCCCTCAAGGTCTGCAGAACCAACCTCAGATGATGGGCATGCTCCTCTGCATTCCTGGAATACACTAAGATATCATCTATGAAGACAATAACAAAGTGATCCAGGTATTGGCTAAACACTCTGTTCATGAGATCCATGAATGCTGCAGGGGCGTTGGTTAACCCGAACGGCATTATAAGGAACTCAAAATGCCCATATCTGGTCCTGAAAGCTGTCTTTGGCACATCTTCTTCTCTGATCCTCAGCTGATGATACCCAGATCTCAGATCTATTTTGGAGAAACAACCCGCTCCTGCTAGCTGGTCGAATAGATCGTCGATCCTTGGCAATGGGTATTTATTCTTAGTAGTGACTTTGTTCAACTGCCTGTAGTCGATACAAAGTCTAAGGGATCCATCATTCTTTTTCACAAACAAGACTGGTGCACCCCAAGGTGAGGTGCTTGGTCGGATGAAGCCCTTTTCTATCAGCTCTTGCAACTGTTCTTTCAATTCTTTCAACTCAGCTGGAGCCATCCTGTAGGGAGGAATAGAGATCGGTCGAGTTCCAGGCGTCAGTTCTATTTCGAACTCTATCTCCCTAGCAGGTGGTAAACCTGGCAGCTCGTCTGGGAAGACGTCTAGAAACTCTCTAACCACTGGCACCGAGGCGGGCTCTCTAATCTGACTGCTAAGCTCTCTCACATGAGCCAAATACCCCTGACATCCCTTCCTAAGCGACCTACGAGCCTGAAGAGCTGATATCAGACCTCTAGGTGTACCCCTCCTGTCTCCCCTGAAGACAACCTCTGACCCATCCTGATCTTTGAACCTGACTACCTTGTCCCTGCAGTCCAAGGTAGCACCATGGGTGGATAACCAGTCCATCCCTAGAATGACGTCAAAATCTGTCAAGTCTAGAACCACAAGGTCGGCGGAAAGGCATCTCCCCTCAACAAAGACTGGATTGCACTGGCAGACTGACTCTGCCACTGATGGATCACACTTGGGTCCACTGACCCAGAGAGGACACTCTAACCCAGAGATCATCAGACCCAACCTCTCGACGGCTCTCGGAGCAATAAAAGAATGAGATGCACCAGGGTCGATCAAGGCATACACATCTGAACAACCAATGACTAAGTTACCTGCCACCACGGTGTTAGATGCATCTGCCTCCTGTTGAGTCATGGTGAAGATCCGTGCTGGAGCTGATGGACCTTCACCTCTGAAACCCGCTGAAGAAGAGGCTGCCCCTCTCCCTCTACCTCTGCCACTAGCCTGAGTCACGGCTGGAGCTGCTGGCTGAGCCACACTGCTAGAAGCCGTCTGCTGAGACTGTGCTCCAAAAGCTGCCCTAGGACACTCCCGAGCCATGTGTCCCTCTTGCCCGCATTTGAAGCAGGCTACTGTCCCAGCCCGACAAACTCCCCTGTGTGGCCTACTACACTTTGCACAAACTGCATTATCCGCACTAGAGCTCGAGCCGCTCCCTAGTCCCAGACTGGACTTGACCTTGTTCCAAAACTTGTTCTTCTTTGGCTTCTTGGTGGTACTGCTCCACCTCTTGCTGCCTGAAACTGCTGCACTAAAAGAAGAAGAGCCTGGGGTCTTAGAACCAAAAGGCTGTGCCACTGACTGCTTAACTGTCCCCTGAATAATGGCACTGGCCTCCATTTTTCGGACCATATCCACTATGGCATGGAAGCTCTCCCTATCTGCTGATTGGATCAAGGAGAAATATCTGGAGTGGAGTTTCATGATATACCTCCTTGACCTTTTCTGGTCCGAGTCCAGATTTTGTCCTGCAAATGGCAACAGCTCCAAGAATCTGTCTGTGAACTCCTCTACACTCATATCATCAGTCTGCCTCAACTGTTCAAACTCTATCATCTTCAATTCCCTTGAGCTGTCAGGGAAAGCCCATCCTGCAAACTCGTTTGCAAACTCTTCCCAAGACATGCTGTCCACTCTCGGGTTCACATAATTCTTGAACCACTATCGTGCCTTCTTGCACTTAAGCGTGAACCTAGCCATCTGAATGGCTCTACTGTCACCAGCCCCAATCTCATCTGTGATCACCTTAACCCTTTCAAGATACACAAATGGGTCATCCCCTTTTTCATACTGAGGAGCACCCAGTTTCATGTAGTCGGTCATCTTGACCTTGCTCCCACTGGCTGAGCTAGGTCTAGAAGGTTGAGTAACTGGGGCTGCTGGTTCTGTAGGTGGTGGAGGTGGGGGTGCAGCATTCCCCGAGGTGGGGTTTGCCGGGTGAGGATAAAAGGGTGAGGGTGGATAAGCTGGGTACTGGGGGTGAGGTGGATAGAAAGGTGGATAAGGCATGTAGGTAGGGTAGGGGTTAAAGCTGGAGTAATCCGATGTGCCTCCCATCGGATACCCTGAACCCTGTGGGAAGGGTGGATAACGGGGTGGAAAAACATACTCCTCTTCCATAACCTCCCTCACATCTGAAGAACTTCCTCCTCTATCTGTCCCCCTTCTGCTAGCATCAAAAGACCTTCTAGGGTCCCTTGACACTCTTTCCCTGCTTGACCTACATGACATTGCCCTAGGCAATGCAGGAGGACGGGCGCTCGTGCCCTCATCCTCAGGTGGCACTCCAGTCAATCGTGCAAATCGACGAGTTCCTCTCATCTTGTTTTCTGAAAGGCAGCACATAACAAGCAAACATTAGCATCATATGGTTCATGTGGGCACACATGAACCCTCATCACATACATCACATATCATTAATGCACATGCATAAAATCATGGCATTTCACATCATCATGCAAGACAGGACTCCACATCCTATCCTAGTGGACATGATCTTCCTATTGTGCTTGACCTTCTATAACATCTATGAGCCCGACACTCTAGGTCCGACCATATGAACCTAGGGCTCTGATACCATTCTGTAACGACCCAAAAATCGGACCGCTACCGGCGCTGGGATCCAGATCGGCTTAAGGCCGCTGGAACCCGTAGCAAGCCTGACATATAACCTTAAAACCTGTTTAATCCCATACATGATCAACAACATACATAAAAATTAAAACTTTTCTTTCATACATTCTCTCATATACCAAACTCAACCTGTGCATGCACTGAACATAAACATAACTATAAACATTGACCCCTCTGTGGGATCTCATCAGCACCCCAATGGGTGATATAACATGCGTTGAGTTGGTCTACATATACCTCATAAAACATCTGAGATCATGTATTAAAAGGGATAACAACAATCTATGGTCAAGCACACTTCTAACATCCATAAACATCAATACATTACATAACTATTCACAACTCTACATCATTATACAATTTGTCATGTCCACATTCTAGCTATTACATACACAAGACTTCATTACTCTTGCTGACCTCCTGGTCTACCCTGTACCTGCAAGCCTGGGGGTTAAGGGAGAGGGGTGAGCTACAAGAGCCCAGTGAGTAGAATAATAAAGCATTTAAAACATATGATAACATGAAATGCATCACATCACAGCTAATCACATCAAGGATGAATTTGTCACCAATAGTCCCCTACATGGTCCAACTGTGCCAGGGGCGTAGAATGGGCCTCGCTGGTCTTTCTCTTACATAACATAACATAACATGGTCCAACTGTGCCAGGGGCGTAGAATGGGCCTCACTGGTCTTTCTCTTACATGGTGCCAGGGGCGTAGAATGGGCCTCACTAGTCTTCCGTACCGTATCATCATCATCATAACATATGGGGACTAAAGGATCATTCAACATTCATCCACATCATCAACATATTATGCAATGCAACATATTCGTGAGTCTAATGCAAACACCCTATTATATCTCATGGCATTCATGATGCATGAATCATGCTAAAACTGATTTATTTATTTAAAAGCATAAGGGTTATTCCACTCACCTCTGGCTGGAGCTCTACTAACTCAGAAGCAGCTGAACTCACTGCTGGGGTCTTCTTCTTCTTCTTCTTAAGGGTTATTCCACTCACCTCTGGCTGGAGCTCTACTAACTCAGAAGCAGCTGAACTCACTGCTGGGGTCTTCTTCTTCTTCTTCTTCTGTGTTTGATTTCATGCCAGCAGCTGTGCAAATAAGCTAATGAAAGCAACAACCTAACGGGAGGAGAAGAAGAAGATCGGGAAGGAGAAGAAAGAAGAAGAAGAAGAGGAAGAGGAAGGAGAGAGAATGGGTATTTTAGTCTTTTAATTAAAATTAATGGTGATTTAACTGAAAATCTAACGGGAGGAACCAATGGCATAGTTTTTAAAAATCACAGTGACTAAATTGAAGTTTTTTTAAAACAGAGGGACGAAATATTATATTTCACTAAACCAGAGGGACTAAATTACAGTTTACCCTTATATTAATAATATTAAATAAAATAAAATATTATATATTTTATACTATAAGTTTTTTATATTTTAATTTTTATTAAAGCATAAAAATGAGAATGAAAAATAAATAATGAGATTGATAAAAAAAGATATTTTTTAAAATAAAAATATATATTTTAAGGACTATTTTATTAGTCAAATAAAACTTTAAGCAATAAGTTTTTAAATTTAATTTAGTTCTCTCGCTAATAATAGTGTAAAAATGAAAAAAATTTAATTTTATTAACAAAAATTTAAAATATAAAATATAAATATAAATTAACATAAACTAAATTCAAAATATTATAAAAAATAATTATTTATAATATAATCAATCAAAATATTAAATATTAAATTCAAAATTATTACCCAATAAAATTTAAATTTAAATAAAATATTTAAAAAATAAATAAAATATATGGGTGTAACTATATTAATTATATTTCCTGAATCCATGTACGAAAAAGTAAAAGTCTAAAAAAAGCAGTTTATATTTCTGCATATTGTGATAAAATGTCGGTGCCTTTTCCTTTCTTTCTCCTTTATTTTCCTTTCTACGATTCTTTTTTCTTCTGTATGAGGATGCAATATATGAAGCAGCATGCAGCTTTTGTTAAACATAAAACAGAGCAGCTTTAATTGGGTATCCAAACAAAACTTTATAGTCAAGCTAGCTTTTGCTCTTTCTTCTCCCTTTTCCAAAGTGTTTCCTGCTCTTCTTTCCTCTTCTTTCATTTCTGTCCTTGTGCCCTAGCTTTTTTGAGCAGAAAATTCAAAGAATGGGACTCTAATTAATTAATTAATATCTAGATAGCTTGGGTGGCAAACAAGTTGTTTAAGTTGAACTAATATTTTATTATAATAAAATTAATTAATAAATTCAACTTGAATTATTGTTTAGAGCCTAACCCTTCAATATTTATTTATATATAAATATGAGAAGGATGGAATTGACATGAACACATCAAGAACTAAGAACCTAACAAAAGAAGCATTTTCATGCTTATTTATTATTAATTTTTTTTTAAATAGGAAACTGATTAGGGTATTAAAAAATCAGTTAATTGATGATGGTAATTCAATCATTATTATAAAAGAATTAATGGTTCAATTTGTACTTTCCTTTGGAGGAGCTTATTTAGTTAATTAATAAATTAATTAGTCAATGATTTTGTGCACTTAATTATTAATTAATTAGTCCCTAGTAACTTTAATCAAAATGTTAACACTACTAGACTTAGGATAAAAAAAATAACAATAGCAATTAAATCCATAGTCCAAACTAACATATTCCTTGTCATTAAAAAGAAAAGATTAAAGGGTATATAGAGGTATTATTCTTAGACCACAGAACTATTTTTTTTTTTTAAATTATCGGATAAACAGTTATTGATCTGATTAATTTAAATTTATTTCGTACGTTCTCTCATAAATTTTAAACGCATTTTATAAACAAGACTGAAAAATTATTGATTTAAGAAAAAAATTTCTATTATTAAGTGACTAATTTTTTTATATAGTAATTGATAACGGTTGGATCTCTGATTTCCAAACTGAGGTCGAGTTCTGGAAAAAGAGACAGGTTCAAAATTCATAATTAGAGTCCATTAAGCAGGCCGACCCATCGACACACCATCTAACTTGCGACTAAAGCAAGTCGGCTGATCGAGAGTTGGACCTGTTAGAAAAGAGCCTATCTCATTTGATGTGATGGGGAGTAAGAGAATAGGTGCAACTATGTCTCGATCCTATCAGGACGAGTGCCGAAGGAGAATTAAATGGCAGCCTGACGAGGATGGGCAAAAGGATACGGGTTCTGCATGACAGAGACAGATGGCACTGTAACAGGTGATTATTATACGTCACTAAAGAATAAAAAAAAAGGAATAAAAGAAAGGAGTGTGACTCCTCCAGACCAAATTGTTTCAGACATAGAAATCCTATTTTCTTTTGATCCAAGCTCATAAGTAATTAATACATAATTATTATTAATTTTTTAAATAATTGCATCAGGCTGAGGATGGATACTAATCATCCCAACAATAATTACACAATTATTATATTAACAAACTATTAATAATAACGTTAATCACTAGTCAAGAAAAAGGTAGAAAAAAGTTATGTGGTTGATGGATTTTTCTGTACTAAATAGTAAAGTTGAAAAATTAAAGTTCATTAGGTGAAAATCATCTAATTAAAAGTCATAAGAACTTCAAAGTTCCATAGCTTTTATCATCATCTATTTGTTTGCTTTTAAAACAAGAAAATATTTTGTTTGCTATGTTTCATTTAACCTGACTCAGTTAGCTGTTGAACAATTAGGATTCCATAGCTTTATTTATTAATTTCTGAGAATAAATGTTTTATTCCTTCCTCATATCCATCTTTCAATAACTACAATGTTTATTGTCACCTAATATTTGTTTTTTTTCTCCATTTAATTATTTAGGGTTTTATACTTCCCCTCAGATCTTTGGGTTCACTAAATTCCCATACCACATATTATATATATATTACTATTAAAATAAAATTTTTATTAATACCCATAATTTTCATTATTATTTTATATTTTTATGTATTATTATAAAAAAAATTAATTCATTGTAATATATTTTTTGTAATATGCTTTCCTTAATATGAACATTTTTGTAAAAATTAATGTCAAGGAGTTGGACATGGAAACCATGCACTCACCCATCACTATGGTAATGGCTAAATATTATATATATGTGTGTAAATATTTAAATAATGCATAGGAAGGCCAAGAATTGCACATATTAATAAAATAATATATGATAATGACCTTAAAAATATAAAATAAAAGGGATTTTTATTTATATTTTTTTTATATATATCAAATTAAGCTTCTTGTACTTGACCATTTGTGAACTCAAATGAAATTGAGTTTATTTGGCAAATAAGCAGCCTCTAGAGTCAAAGGGGGTCTCCCCCATTACACATGGACACATCTCTCTTCTCTCCAAAACAAAATTACACACATTTCTTCCCTCTCCACCACCAGAGAAGCAATGATCAGCAGGCACCATCTCTAGATATGCAAAGCAACAATCACAGCAACTACAACAACAGTAGCAGCAACAATCATCCCCAAAATAGCCACACCTCTACGAGTCGGTCATCGGATTCCGGTGAGCCTTGTGGGTCTACAAGTAACAAATGGGCATCAAAGCTTCTTAGAGAGTGTGCAAGAGCTATCTCTGATAAGGATTCAACCCAAATCCATCAACTTCTTTGGATGTTAAATGAGTTGGCTTCCCCTTATGGAGATTGTGACCAGAAATTGGCATCTTATTTCTTACAAGCTCTTTTTTGTAAGGCTACGGATTCCGGTCACCGATGCTTCAAAACTCTAACTTCAGTAGCTGAAAAGAGTCACTCCTTTGATTCTGCTAGAAAGTTGATACTAAAATTCCAAGAGGTAAGCCCTTGGACAACTTTTGGTCATGTTTCTTCTAATGGTGCAATCTTAGAAGCCTTAGAAGGTGAAACAAAACTTCACATAATTGATATTAGCAATACACTTTGCACCCAATGGCCAACTTTGCTTGAAGCGTTAGCTACAAGAAACGACGAGACCCCTCGTTTAAAGCTCACTGTTGTTGTTACTGCTAGCATTGTAAGATCAGTCATGAAAGAAATAGGCCAAAGAATGGAGAAATTTGCAAGGTTAATGGGAGTTCCCTTCGAGATCAATGTAATAAGTGGATTAAACAACTTATCAGAGCTCACTAAAGAAGGATTAAGTGTTCAAGAAGATGAAGCTATAGCTATCAATTGCATCGGAGCATTGAGAATGGTTGAAGTAGAAAAAAGAAGTGCTGTGATCCAAATGTTTCAATCACTTAACCCACGAGTTGTGACAGTGGTTGAAGAAGAAGCTGATTTTACTAGCTCAAGATATGAGTTTGTCAAGTGTTTTGAAGAGTGCCTTAGGTATTATACTCTATACTTTGAGATGCTAGAAGATAGCTTTTCACCAACTAGCAATGAAAGATTGATGTTGGAGAGGGAGTGCTCAAGGAGCATAATTAGGGTTTTGGCTTGTGACCATGAAGAAAATGGTGATGGAGGAGGAGGGGAGTGTGAGAGAAGAGAAAGAGGAAACCAGTGGTGCGAGAGACTCCGAGAGGCGTTTACGCCGGTCGGATTCAGCGACGATGTTGTGGATGATGTAAAAGCATTGCTTAAAAGGTACAAAGCTGGATGGTCACTTATGCAACCTCCTCAAGGAGATCAAGAAACATCAGGACTTTACTTGACATGGAAAGAGGAACCTGTGGTATGGGCATCAGCATGGAAACCCTAATTTTACAGTCGTCATCGTCTTCATCATCATCATCTTCTTCATCTCTACACTACACGAGTGGTGATTATGGTGATCATGATCAAGTGAAGTGTAAAGGGTATTAGCATGGGAATTTATTCAGAAGCTGAATGAGAGAGTTTGATTGGCCATGAACAAATTAGATATGATGATGAAGATGATGGATTTTCATTACAAGTTGTTTCTTATTTTCAAAGTTTCCAAACCTTTCCTTCTGCTTGTCTCATAATTATTATCATGCATATTTGTATTCTTATCTGTTTGTGCCCAAGTACTTTGCTTCTCTTCTGCTTTATGCTTGGGAGTTTGTGTTTGCTTTTTTAAACTGCTTTTCAGATGATTGTATTTGTTTTAAGGTGTGTGCACTTAGTGCCTCTTTTTTTCAGTTCCATACCATCATCCCATTTCCCCATTTTGGATTGCTTGCTCAATATCTTTCTCCTCAACTCTTAGTACTTGGGGAATTTGTATCAATAGTATCTATCTTCATTGTTCCCATAATTAAGTTGAATTTATATATTTTTATTTATATATATGTATTAATTTTTTCCTTCTTTTATAATACTTGAATTAGTACAAACGGATACTATAAAAACTGTACAAACAGACACTATAAAAACAGTCTAACACAACAATCGTAAATTATTATCTTATATATTTTAATTATAATTTTTTAAAAAAGCAAAACTACTGTTTGTATTAATAAAATATCATCAAATAAAGAGAAAATATTATTTCAAATAGAGAGACGATCATACCTAATAGATTTTGTGACGATCATACCTAATAAATTCTGTAGCATACAAGAAACAGAACCTAAATACCTCATCAATTCTTGTTTTAATATTGCATGCCTATAGACCAAACAAGTTGTTGACAACTCTTCTCAATATAAGAAAAAATAAAATAAGTTAATCCAAAAAAAATGATTTATGAATTTTATGATGATTATGTGGGTCTGCAAGCTCACTTAATAATATGATTAATTTATGTAGAAAAAAATATTTATAATTTCATTGTTTTGTAATTAGTTAGGATATGCATGGAATCTAATCATGAACTAATTATTATTAATTTTCATATAGCTACAAAGTAGGGTATGATATATTCTTTTTTCATTCTGCAAATTCGCTTTCATGCTAGCTAGTTTTCTTGATCAAAACTTTGAAAACCCTAGTTTATATGCTAGTAGGTAAATGGTTGTCAAGATAATTAGCTAATAGGGAAATAAAATAATAAAAACCCTAGAAAGAATTTCTGTAAACCTAATACGGATGAGCATTCATCTTCATAATCTAACTTAGAGTTCTTGAAAATTAGTTTCCAATCATTGGGACATGACCCTATTAAAATTATTATAAGGTCATTTTCATGTGAGAATGTCATTACTCTATCCAAGTGAAAGGAACCTAACAGACTGTCTCTCCCTTTCCCTTTTATCAAATTATAAACAGTTGTGAAGAAAAATAGAAATAAAAATGGCATAAAGAAAGAAAATAAAGAGAGAGAGGAGGGAGCAGGAAGAGACCTTGGTGGGAAACAGATAGAGAAGCAAGTAGATCCCATGTTTGGTTACATGTCTAGTGATTTGAATAGCATATTTGCCTTTAATTACTATACACTTGTTCTCACTTTAAGCCTACATTATATAGTGGAAAACAACTTTTCCTCATTTAGATAAGGCTAGTACTACTCTCTCTCTCTCTCTCTATATATATATTTTTTATATAAAAATCCTCTAAGCCATTCAACAAAAAGTTAAATTCTATTCTTCACTAATATTTGCTTTATTTACGTGGATTGACATAATTTTGTAAAGTATTCTCGCAAGCGTGCGCAGTATTCGATTTAAATTAAAAAAATTGATCGAATCGAATCGATTTAAAATTTTGATTCGATTTTTTATACATTTTGATTCGATTCGGTTTTTAATTTTAGAAATTTCGGTTATTTCAGTTCAGTTCAGTTTTTATCAGAAAAAAATCGAAAAAACCGAACCGAACCGATTAGTGATAATAATATATTTTTTCAATAATATAGAGGAATTAAATCATATTAAGATTAAAATATTTTAATTAAATTTGTAAATACTAAAAATAAAGTGTAAAAAATAAAAAAAAAATATTAAAAATCGAAACCGATCAAACCGAACTGAATTGAACTGAATCAGACCGATTCGGTTCGATTCGGTTTCTGACCAAAATCGATTCGGTTCGATTTTTATAAATACTAAAATTTCGATTTTCAATTTATTTAATTTGATTCAATTTTAAATTAAACCGACCGAATGCTCACCCCTAATTCTCTCTGAATATATTCCTTATTATGTTTTAGAATTTAGAGAATGATATTTTTATTGGCGTTATAAAATTATTATATTAATACAATATTTTTACAGTAATTTAAAATTATTATAAAATATTTTTATTTATCATATATAATAATATATTTTAATAAAAAATTTATTATATATTTAATAAAATTATAATTTAGCATTTTTTTATTGTAAAAAAAATATTAAAACTGTTATATTGTATTTAGTGATAGAGATAAATATCGCCGTTTTTAAATTGTTATCATGATCTATTATTATAATTAAAATATAATAGTTTTATATTATTTAGTTTCCAATTAATTTTTTTAAAATTTCTATTTTCATGGACATCACATGAGCAGCACAAACACACATGCACTACCGTCATTTAGGCATGGACACATTTGTAATAGTAAACTTTCCTCTCTTTTTTTTTTTTTTTCAATTATTGTTAATTGTCTGTCAAGCTTTTGGAAAAGTCTCATTGATTCATTTTCATTTTTTTTTTTTTATGAGCTAGAGCTTTATTCAACTAGAGAATTTAAATGGAGATTAAAAAAAAAAAACTATTAACAAGAGTTAATTAGTGAATGTAAATGATTATTGAATTTTGAAATTCATTCTTATGGATTCTTTTTAAAATTAGACAATAGTTTATGGTTATTGTTTTCAATTTACTCAGATGTACTTACCATTATATTAAGTCTGTAAGTGCTAAAATTTTAATTTTATATTATACTGAAACAGCCGGACCCGAACTGGTCCAAATAACTTTTGGATCCACTTTGCACAAAATGATTAACCCATGTTATTTAATAGTTCTGTACTAGCTATTATATACCATTCAATTTCCTTCAAATCTTCGGATGTGAAACGGATTTGCACCGCAAATCCGCAAGCAAGCTGTTGACTATCACACTCGGTCCCATTAAATTTTTGCGACGTCCTCGTCGCAACTGAATCCATTACAATTGTTAATCAGGACCGAACCCTGGGGTATTGTGATTCGCTAGTACCTCCGGCGGCTCCATCTCGTCTCTCACGGGCAGCCCTTTCCTCGCAGACCCACTAGCTCCGCACAATTTGTCTGACCTAGGGTGACTCTGATACCAATTGAAACAGCCGAATCCGAATTGGCCCAAATAACTTTTGAATCCACTTTTCACTGGGTCCAAAATAATTAACCCAAATTATTTAGTAATTCTGTGCTGGCTATTATATACAATTCAATTTCCGTCCAATCTTTCAATGTGGGACGGATTTGCGCCACAAATCTGCAAACACGCAGTTGAAGCTGCTGACTATCACATATACTTTAGAGCAAGATCATTTATCATTGTATCATTTTCTTGTCATCAACATGTTATCTTTTATAAAATTTGATTTTTTTAGTTTTTTATTTTAAATTTAGTTTATTTAATTATATATATTATTTAATTTTTATAATAAATATATATTTTTTAAATATAAGCAGCTGATAATAATTTCATTAAAAAAAAAGGAAAGAAGAAAAATCTAATCTAATGGTGTGATATTTTCCGAGGCAGTCGTGTGTCACCTAATTCACTTGGATTTAACATGATAGAATGAAAAAGCTACTCTTCACAATCAAACAAATCTTCTTATTATTCTTTTTCTTTATATTTCTCTCTACCTACTGCCTAAATGAGTTGAAGGCTATTAATAAATTCAAAATAAAATGTCGCTTCATATTCCTTTTCCTCTTTCATTCTAAATGATGTTGTAATTATTGTAGGAATATTTTTTAATAAGATAATTTATTTTTAAATTTTTATTTAAAAATTAAAATTTATTAAGTGTTAATAAAAATTTCTAAGATGTCAAAAGAAAAAGTTATTTTTCTTAAAATGATTTATTTATTTTTTTTGATAATAAAAAGTAACTGTAGTTAGATATTTCTCATATTTCTATTATTACTATTTTTAATAAACTACTCCACCAAAAACCTTTAATAAATAATTAATATATCTTTTACTAATCATTTAAATTTATTTATACTCTCATTTTAAATTAAAACGTATAAATACAATAAAAATATTATATTATTTTTCTAGTCAACATTTTAATTAATATTTTAATATAATCTAAAATATATCATTTTTCTAGTCAACCTTTGAATTAATATTTTATTAGTTAATCAATTAAATTAATAAAAAAATTAAATTAAATATCCAAACCAATCCATCTCATTTAATTAAATTTATTAGTTTAAATTGGATTGAATTAGTTGAACACACCTATATTAATTATGAAAAATTCAAAAATTCAATTTTAAAAATATAAAAATTAATATATTAATTATAAAAATTAATTTATTAATTATAATAAAACTCAAAATCAAAGTGCAATTTACCACTAAAAATGAAATTGTAATTATCACAATGGATTTGATAACACACCTAGACAAATGAGACCATAAACCCATGAAACTGAAATCAGAAAAAGAAAAAAATGTAAAAGCCATAAATTCTCAAATTCAAAACGTAATCACCAATTTTTAAGACTGTTTATTTCACTAAAAATATTTATCAATTTAAAATACTTAAAAAAATTTTAAAAAATTAAATTATTTAAAGAAAATGATTTTTTTTTTAAATAGAGGAAATCAGTTTATACTTTTAAAATTCTATTAACTTTATTAATATATTTTATTTTTTAAAATTAGAATTAAATTAAAATAAATCATTTTTTAAATATATTTTCCGTACAGTATTATGAATAAAATTCTCTTTTCTTATTCAAGTCGAAGTCATTATTTTTATTCGAGAAACGCAAATTCTTAAACAGAAAAATCCATCAATTGAAAATATTTTCTTAATTAATAGCTATCTAATAAATTATTTGGTGAACATCTCCTATATATCTTCTAAATAATAATTTCTACTAATTCAATCGACCTGGCAAAATTGCACTTTGATCCATGGATATTTGACTCTGGGCAAAATATTCTTCCTTCTATTAGCCAGGACTTTAGCTGCAATCTTGCATTTTCTGACCATTAATGCCAAGTTAGCAGATAAATAAATAACACAGTATTACACGAACAAAACCAAAAGAAAGAAAGTAATATCAAGAAAAGCACTCGGGCATAGATTTGGACTCCTTTAAAGCAGAATTCAGAGTAAAATTTACTGCCACCAACCCTCAAAGAAGTCCTAAACTCAGCTCAACTGCTAAAGTGAGAATAAAGTGCACCCACATTTTTGAACCCGAACGACCAAACACCTCAAAATTTAGCTCAAAGTTGTTAGAAGTTCCGTTCAGTATCATTAAGATTGGAACTGATGAGAGTTCACTTCCTTGAACTGAAACTGAACAGACACAGTATAAAATCACTATCCAGAATGAGAAGAAGAAAAGATTACGACGGGCAGATGGGACGCAGGAATGTCCGATTGTTTAGAAAACATACCCACATAAATCATGGAAGCCAGTGAGAATGCATAACCAAGAAACTTAATGCTTCCATCCCTTTGAGAAACCATCTTCCATATATGGCTCAAGAAATCCAATGAACTGAAATAACAGAACAATTTAGTTAGATACTTGTATGGTGATTAAATTAAGTTACTTGTAGAGCTGGGTAACAACAAATAATTATATGTTTGTTGGGCTTTCTATTTATTTCAGGCAAGACGTGCTATTTTGTAAGTATTCCCATAGTTATTTGACTTGGCTAACAATGCAATGATTTTCCTTACTGTTCTCATGCTTGCAATATCATAACAATATCTGTATTAATGGTCATTCTTGAAGAAGAAGAAGACAGGATGAGTAAGCATGCTTTGGACCTGAAGACGCCACGCATAGGACTGGGAGAAACAAGCTAGAAACCTTCTGGCCTAAAACTTTCATATTTTAAATTTTAATTTGAATCCACAAACGTCATTAAGGTTTTGAAGTTGCAGTCAGTGGCATAATGTGTTCATAACTTCACATCTTTGTAGAAAACCAGTGCAAAAATTTTGCTACTATATAAGCATGTCTATTGATAGCAAGAAATATACCTTAGTTCCATCTATAGACCACCGCGCCCCATAACCATCAGCCACCCTTACCTCGAAGACAGCCCCATGTGGAGGAACGATATGAACATTCGACCAGCAACAAGAAGTGATTAGGAAATTGATGACATTCATTGCAAGACTATTTTTAGTAGAATCTGGAAAGGTGAAAATGGTAATGAAACGGAAAAGTTAGTCGTTAGTCATTAAACATATCATTGAGAACCAGTATGAAAAATAAGCAGACTTCCTTTTCACTCGATGAGAAACTAAGTTTCATGAACTAAAAGTATAATACCCTAAGACCAATGTGTAACCCAAAGAACATGTTGATATCCTCAAAGGATAATCTATTACAGCATAGGATCCTCAAAAATTCTTTACTCTGATAGTGAAACATAATTCCTAATGTCTACATTTAATTCCTTTGAAGGCAAAAGGATCATAAGAGAGAAGGGATTAAACGATGGACATCCCAGTCATATGGGTAACCTTCGAGTATGATCTGTAAAAGGAGCACTCCTAGCAAGATGAAGAACTGAAGTGTTTGGCTTACAGTTAGCTTTATTAGGAATAAATGGGGTGTCTTAAGTTTATTTATAGCGTGAGGCTGGTCAGAGAGCTGCTTTAAGAGTTTTTTTCTTATAATATTCGTCTTGGACATCAGTGAGACAGTGACAGAAACATCAGTTTTCCAATTTCAACAATTATTTAGCCTATGGCTTTTCAGAATTTATTTATTACTTTTTTTTAATTACACCAAGGGGTTCTTTTCTTCAGTGCCTTAAAGTTGTTACAACAGCAAACTGAAATCTAAGTATTTAAATTTCAAGTTTTAGACTTGTAAAAGACAATGGGGAAAAGAAATGTTTCAGTAAAACTTAAGGGTGTATTTGAAATTACAAATTTTCAGTAAGACATTTCAAATTCATCCTCTAACAAATTTTATCCACAATCATTCATCTAACTAACCACCCAAAGGTGTTCTAAAACTGATTTAAGTAATTTAAACTAAAATGTTAAACTCATATTCTTTTCATTTCGATTTTCCACATATCCATACACAAACTAAAGAAACTAAAGCTTTGTCTTTGATCCAGATTAAGGTTCCACCTCAGCTCCAGTAAGACAATCTATACGGATCCAATGCTGCTTTAAAGTACAGGGCATAGAATTAGAGAGAATAAAATAAACACTATAATAAGACTTAAGATCCTCGTCAATTGGGATCAGTAGAGAAGAATTAGTGGTAACCTTAAGGCATCGTGATCTGAGCCAAGCCTTTTAGAAAACTTGAGATATAAAGCAACTATAACATGTGTCGAAAATAGGCACCATTTTTGTGGCAATGACAGGACAGGAGCAGTAATGTTGTGGTGACAAAATACAAGATGGTTTGAAGTGATGGGTTGAATAGCTGTTGCAGTGACTGAAAAACAGGTTGGTGCAGGTGGTGCTCCGTTCTTGAGGTGAGAGAAGGGGGGCCAATCTCAAGCACTTGGGGGCAAATGATAATTGATTGGTGGCTGCAGGAAAATATTTTTCATGAAAAATATTTTTCAATAATAGAAATTATTTTCTATTGCTTAATTTTAATTTTAAAAATAAAATTTATTAAAAGATTTATATATAGAGAACTTAATAAAAATGTCAAAATGTGGAAAATGACTTCCTCTTTTCAATAGAGAAAGTCATTTTTCTTAAAATGACTTATTTTTTCATTAGATCAGGAAAATATTTTCCATTAACTAAATTTTTCGACTATTCTAAACGCCAAAAAATACAAAAAATAATTTTTTGAAAAATATTTTCCGTGAAACAAATAGAGTTCAAGTCAAATAATAGCTTGCTAAAGACAATAACATAATTGTTCTAAACACAGTGAATTTCAAAGAGAGAAAGGAGAAGAGAACAAGGTATCAGTTACTAAATTTGAGAGAACTTCTCTTTCTCACTCCTTTTGCATATCAAGAAAAATGCACCAGTATTTTATAGCACTTAACAACATATTGGAAGAAATCACATAAAAAGCAGCGAATAAACATAAAGAACCAGGAGAAAGAAAGATTGTTGGCTCAAGGACCCAATTCAGAATTCGCATTAGACACTCACCACTTCCACTAATAATACCCCAATACTTATTGCTACTCCTTTCAGCATGCTTTGCCAAAGCCCTTGCACCATGCGTCAAGGCACTACCATTGACCTCAAGCCAAGAAAGCAGAAAATTCAAATTTATCGAACACAATTTTTAGAATGCCAAGCTTGTAAAAAAAAAATCTAAGAACATACATCTAAACTAGATTAAGCACATACAAATTTGAAGGGCTATATGTTTTTCTTGTTGGTATGACATAATGTATGAAATGCATATATATACACCGAAAATAGAATAAATTAGAATAATGATTAACATTCTGACATGTTTGTCGCAAACAAAAAAAGCATCACTTGAAATTTGATATGTTTGTACCACTCTTGCGTTGCCACAAAATGTTTTGCGATCAACATGTGAACTCTTTTTCATTGATATTTTTATTGAAGCAAATGCTGGTATTAACAAGTTGAAGTGATCAATTTTCCAAAATGAAATATTTTTCAAATGCTCCAACCAGAACTTTTTTAAATAAAGCAAAAAATCTCTCCTCATCGCAGCAAAAACTAAGAAATAATCCATTGCCAATTGTAATCTTACATCTGGTCTGTATGGTAGAGTGAAGGATGATAGAAGAGTTGAGCTTGGTGGAGGAAGGGCATCAGAAACTGTTCCAGCAGTATGTGCAAGGCCCAGAAGACTTTGGACACCACCATAACTCAATCCCTGGAAAACATCAAAGCAGCAATGATTGTTTAGCATATCACATATTGCCTTTGTGAAGGTAAATTATTTATGTAGTTGGGGATTACCATAGAATGCTACATAATCGAAATGGCTATTTCTATTCCTTATATTATTACAAGACTTTCATGGTTCTGCAGAATACCAATCAGCATTAAGCACACTCCAAGCATTCCTTTTTCTGATACTTGTACATATCCTTATTATATTAGTGCTGACACAATTTAGTTGCATGCGTATTTGCATCCAAACAACCAAAGAGTCGTATTCACAAAGATAACTCAGTTTCATTAAGATAAGCAACTTACTAACAGTATGCTAGCCAAATGTAGGTATGGCTGAGGAGAAGATTTTGATACACAGATGGCAAGGACACCATTGGACATTTCCTTTTCTTCTGTATAAAACTTCCTATAGATTTTTACACCTGGAATAACAATAAATTTCTACCATTAGACATTCAGATAATACATATTCAGGAATGCAATCACCATAAATAAACTTTTCAATAAATTCTCATTTTAACTTAAGAATAAAGTGAAGTACGAAAAAATCATGTGGGTTAACTCTTTTTTATCAGGGTCCTCTGTTATGACTAAGGAGTAGAGTAGCTAGTGTGATGTTGAATGCGTATGTGCCTGTGAGTTCCAAATTGGTGAGTTGGAGAAAATTAGTCCAGCAGCTGTAACTACGTTCTTTGGTACAAATAGGAACCTGCTCGTAAAGAGGAATCAATCCAAGATCAATAATAATCAAAGATATTTCTTTCTCTCTTCTTCTATCTATTTCTCTCTAATTCTGCTCTATCTCCCCCTATCTTCTCTAATTTTCTATTATTTCTCCCCTTTCTATTTCTTTTTTCAACCTAATTTACTTCTATCTAGTTCTCTCCATATTTCTCTGTTCCAAAAGGAATTACAGGTTTGGTATCAGAGCTTGTTTTCGAGTGGGCTTGAGTTGCAATGAGTCACATCCATGCCAGAATCAGGTTTTTTTCTGCTCTTCTACCTTTCCCTCTTCTTTCCTCTAGTTTCTTCTTTCTTATTCGCTGAAATATATTTCCTTCTTCCTGCTATTCCTTCTTTTCTAAGATTTCTCTTTCCTTCCTCTATTTCTTTCTCCCTTCTTTCCTTGAAATTTCTTTTCTTTATCCTCTCTATTTCTTCTTCCTTATTGCCCTAAAAATGTTTTTCCTTCTTTCTTTCTAGAATTCTTGAATCTTTTTTTTTTTCTGTTGATTTTTGGTTCTTTCTTCTATTCTCTTCTTTAATTTCTCATTTCCTGCATTTTCAAGAAATATATTTTTTGAAACTCTTGAATTATTTGTTTGTCATTTCCCCCCATTTTACTCTATTTTTATAATCTGTTTCTTTCTTCTGTTTCTGTCATAATCCATATTCTGGTTTTATTTTCCTCATAACATGGAAGTCCAATCTTGGGAACAAAAGTTTCATGAGAGAATGCTGGAAATTATCTATAGAAGATTAAAAGAATGCGAAGAGGAGTTGTATGAAGGAAAAAAATAGGATAAGATGTTAGAAAAGCAAATAGGAGGGTTGAAGAAATTGTCTCAAATGACAAAACCCAAAGAGGCCATGAGAATTTTTCATAATGATGGAAAAGTAATTCAAGAGGCAAAATCCAAAGATCCATGTCAAGATCTGGAGCTGGAGATTTGTAGAAAGTGAAAAGAAAACAAAAACCATTACAATAGATTTTTCCAACCTCCCAAATAGAGAAGCAACTGCCCATTAATGATGTAGATACAGCAGAAGGGTATCACAATGAAGAAATATCAGATGTTCATTCTTCACTAACTTGTGAGAAAGAGAATCCAAAGCTGAAATCCAATTTCTAGAGAGTTCCATAGAAAATGAAATGAGATGGAAAATGTTACATCCTATACTAATAGAGATGCATTAGAATCATGTTTTGCATAAGGAGAGGCAAAAAAGGAGTTGCTTACAGGCGGCAAGTCATTGATGAAAACATTCTTGTATAATTAGAATTGATTTTCTAAGCAAGGAAATATTGGGTGCTAAAACAGAGGACGAAGCTCTCTTTTTTCAGTTGGAATTCCTATAAAAATTCTGAAGCTGAAATATCCAATTTGTCATTCTTGTGAACTTTGAATTTTCTGTATTTTGTATAAAAGAATAGTACTAATTTATATACAAGAGTCCTAGTTAAAGAAAGAAAGTGAATCCCTAGATTACGCCTAAAATCAAGCTATTAAGTCTAAGATCAAGCCTATATTCAAGTACATATCTATACATATTTAGTTTCCATAACAATTCTCAAAGGAGAGAGTGCTGGAATATGCATGCAATTCTCATCTTTTCTATGTCAATGTACTCTAATAGCTGTTGGGATTCTTGGGAAGGCCAGGTTACAACAATAGACTGGCAGCGTTCCTATAACTTCTCTTTATAGAGATACTCTTGTTCTTGGTGGAAGTTTATTTGAGCTGAGATCATGTAATCAGATGATGCTCAAAGAGAATGAGTTTGAAACTGGAAAAAGGTAGAGAAAGAAGATGTGCTCCTTGAGATGCTGCAACAGAGGCTGCAAGAGAGATACACCAGCAAGTTTAATAATTCTTGAGAACAAGAGTGTTTTCAAAGAGTGGGGAATGTTATGACAAAGGAGTAGAGTAGCTAGTGCAATATGGAATGTGTATGTGCATGTGAGTTTCAAATTGGTGAGTTGAAGGGAATTAGTCCAATGCTGTAAGTACTTTCTTCAGTATAAATAGGAACCCACTTGTAAAGAGGAATCAATCCAAGATCAATGATAACCAAAGATGTTTCTTTCCCTCTTCTTCTATCTCTTTCTCTCTAATTCTGCTCTCTCTCCCGCTACCTTCTCTAATTCTTTCTATTATTTCTCACACATGACACTAGTATTGATTTGTTATTTAAAAAAAAAACGAAAAGTGCTAAACCGCATTTTTCTTTTGTACTTTGCCCTTAATTGAATGGAAAATTTAAGTAGAAAACTTAAAACAGAGCTTATAATTGAAAAATCAAAACTACTTTCTGAAAGGCTTAATGGTTTTTTAAAAAAATCCAAAAATTTTCCAATTTTTGCACTCATAACCAATTCCCTTTTTCTTGGGCAATTTTAGCCCAACGTTAAAGACTTGTTGCAATTATAGCCAAAGTTAAAAGTTGGCTCTAAATGAAATTATGTCAGATTTTGATGACTAATCTCCCAGATTTTAAACTTTAGCTATAATTGCAACAAACATGTAAGGTTAGGCTAAAAGTGTTGCACGCTCCCCCTCCTCCCAACCACAAAAAAAAGGGTGAGAGAGAGAATTGGCGATACCTACAAAAAGGGGCAAATATTTGAATTTCTTTAACCATTTGGAGTTCTAGAAAACATCCCGAACTAGAATTTAAGAAGTTCCAATATTAAGTACCTTAAATACTGATGCATTAAATACATTTTTCTGATTAATCCATTAGCATAACATAATAGAAATAATCAGGACTCCATTAAAATTAGCTTAAGAAAGGAAAATCATTCTCATTTTTCTTTACTTGTCTTTGCTTTTACTAGTTCTATCTTGTAATGGTTAGGACAGCTTTAAATCCTACATCCCCCCCCCCCCAACTAATCTGTTTATTTCATTGATGTATTACAGCCATAGAATTAGAGTTTCCAGGGTCTAGCAAGGGAAGATCAAAGAAAAAGTAACTAAGATTTAATAAAAATATGAGGATCACAAATGAAAAGTGAGAGCTTTGAAAATGCATTGTGAGAATAATTAACTGCAAATTGTTTCTTCATTATTACATTCTTCATCTTTGCCAATCTCTTATCTCATTCTTCTTCTTAGTTTCTGCAAATTGTTTGCATTACAAATTATTTTAAGCTACAACACTTTTTAATACATCAAAAAGCTCCTTAGCTTTAGTATTTTACTACTCTACTTGATACTCAAGCACCAACGGAAACCCCACCTTATATGAGTCTTAGTTTCCAAGGCATATAACTAAACACCTTAGTCATTCAACTTATTTATGTCCCAAATACAAAAATTTATTCGATAGCCAGATATCATCATCACACCAAGTAAAAGCAAAAACTTTTACCTTCTTGAACAGTTTTAATACCAGGAAGGACTTGCGAAAGATCCTCCGTTTCCAACATCTTTAAAAATGAAGCATATCGGTGAACATCCTGTGAATTGAAGGAATTACAGAGGCCCAACTGGAAATAGGAAAGCAAATAAAGTGCATAAACATATTATCACCTTAACCTCAAGCACTACAGTTTTGTTTAAAAGAACCAAAGCTCCTGGCCCAATTCTAATGACAAGGAAACCAATAAATTAATAAATTCTTAAATAAAAGAGAAGAATAAATGGCCATTAAAATACTCATAATAACATATCTAGTTATTAATTTTTAAGCATATTAAATACTAGGAGAATTTTTAGAAGGCCATAATTTTACTTAACAGGGTCAAATTTACAGTTGTCAATTGTCATATATATGAAATAGTAGAGATTAAGGAACTCTAAAGTGCCCTACTCAATCCCTGATGATTCCCTGTGTTAGTGCCTGTCTGTCCCTCATGACACTGTTGACTTGTAACCAGTGTTGTTAAAGGCTTGCTGAGAGGCGCCGGGCGAGGTGCGCCCCACTGAGGCGCGTTGGCAAGGCACCAGGCAGGCGAGGCATCACCTGGCATCAGGCCTTTTTTTTTTTTTAATTTTAAAGGGTTTTAAAATTAAAATCCTTAGAGCAGCTCCCGATTCCTTCTCCTAACAGCAACCAGCCAACAAAAGCACTAAGAGAACAAGTATGTCCTCTGTACTCTTCTTTCTTCTCCTTCCTTCTCCTCCCTTCCTCTAAACTCTCCATACTCCATAGTACCTGACCCGACCTTATCCTTCTTCTTCTCCTCTCTTCTTCTCCTCCCTCCCTTCCCTCTCGTTATTCTCCTCTCCACATCACTGTCTCCAGCCGATCTAAACACTAAAGCTGAGCTGAACAACCTTTTTTTCTTTTTCCATTTCCCTTCTCCTCCTCTTCTCTCCAGCCGATTAATATATTGCTACTTGCTTGGTTTTAATGTTTATCATTCAACTCATAAATTTTAGAAATTAGATACTGATTGTTTTGCTTATTTATTTCAAATGGGTATGCTTAATTTGTGAATTGTGAGTGTGATGAATCATGAATGTTCATGTTTATTAGAAATTAGAATGGGTGTTATTGATTTGTGCTTTGTTGTTCATTTATTTGTGAGAATTTTTGTTTATTTATTTAGAAATTAGAATGGGTGTTGTTGATTAGTAATTTGTAGCTCATTATGAGAAATGAATTATTGTTTATTTATTTATAAATTGGAATGGGTGATATTGATTTTAAATTGTTGCTTATTCATCATGGTTTTAAACAACGGCTGTTACGTTATGTAACGGCTGTTATTTATAGGTTTTTGAGTATGCCGTGACCGTTAAGGCCAGTAAATAATGGAAGGAAAATTTTGTTGCCGTAAAGTAATGGCCGTTATCGACCGTGATGTAACGGCCATAACGGCCGCTACTTTCCTTACCAGTAGTCCAGCACCAGCCTTTGTATGCATTATTGAAGGGGAAAAAAACTGATTTCGCTACTTCTTCTCTTTGGCCTTTTGTCTTTCTTTACTCTTTACTACTTTGTATCTTCGCCACAACCAGCAAGCCAAGCGGTACTCCATCCAGCACTCTCTCCCCTTCTCCAGAGTCCAGACTCCAACTCTAGACTCCAGCGTTCTTCCATACTTATTTCCAGCCTCCATTTCAACTTTTCAAGCCAAAAACTGCTATATTTCTCTTAAATTTTTTGATAGCAGCTTATATACTTAAATTTTTACTAAAAAACCTACCCTAAACGATCATTCTGGTAGTATTAATTGAGGTAAGTTACTATATATAATGTTTAAAATTTATGTATTTTATGTTTATTTGATATATTTGTACTTATTATTAAGTTGTATAACTTAATTTTCATTATATCTTTCAATATATTTTAATTTCATGAACTTAACAAATTTTTTCAAAAAATTTGCACTGCGATAGGCCGTTACCGTTACGAGGCCTGTTTCCATTACACGCGACCGCAATTTGAAACCATGTTATTCATAATTCATTTTGGTGATGTTAATGTTGAAGTTAGTTGAAGAGATATGAATAACGAATATGACTATGTGAATAATGTGATACTAGTTGTATGCCTTGTTGGTTATTTAATTTGATAAGATAATATAATACTATAATTGATTTTGTTGCTTTGTTGATTTTACTTTGTTTCGATTAATTTGAATTTATATTTTGTATTGTAATTAGTGTTGTACTTGTTTAGTTAGATTAAATGGGTGATAAGATTAAATGAGTGATAAGGATATTAGTACAAGTGGTTCTAGTAACAGAAGAGAGCTTGCATGGTCACATGTGATACAATTCAATGAGAGCAATATGAATGATCTTCAATGCATTTATTGCATGAGAGTTAACTTAAAGGAGGGGTTAATAGAATCAAACAACATCTTGCTGGGTGTTACAAAAATATGGTCCGCTGTCCTAAATGTCCAGAAGATGTCTGGAATCAGATTCAAAAGTTCATGAGTAAAAAAAGAGAGCAAAAAGCCATTATGCACATAGAGAATGTTGAAGTGCTAGGAGGGAGTGAAAATGAGGAAAATGCAATGTTTGCTACTGCAAAAAGAAAGGAAGCACATCTTGTCTTGATGGTAGTGTTTCAAAAAAGTTTAAAGTTCCACAAAATAGTAACAACCGAGAACCACTTGATTCTTATTTTTCTTCTAAGCTAGCTGTGTTAGAAAAAAATATGAAGCAAACAACTATTGATGAAAACAACCCAGCTAAGAAAGAGCTGAGAGCGAACTTGTGTTGCATTAGCAGGTTGGATGTACGATGCAGGTATATCTTTCAATACTGTAAATTATGATAGCTTTGGAGAAATGATCCGAACTATTGGTAATTATGGGAGGGACAAGTTATCATAAAGTTCGAGTTCGGTTACTCAACAAGGAAGTGGAGAACACAAATGAGCTTTTAGAGTCTCATAAAGAAGAATGGGTAAATTATAGATGTTCCTTGATGTGTGATGGATGGACGGTCAGAAGAGGAAGAACTTTAATTAATTTTTTAATTAACTGTTTAAAGGAAAGTGTATTTATAAAGTCAATAGATGCTTCTAGAAAGTGCTTCTAGTGAGTTAAAGTTAGGTGTATTGCTAGCCGGTATGATTGAGAAAGAATTGCTTGAAATTGGTCCACATAAAATAGTTCAGGTGGTTACAAATAATGTATCGGCTAATATTGCAGCTGGCAAGTTTTTTTTTAAATTTTTTGTCAATATATATCATAATATAAATAATAAATATTAAATTATTAACTAAATGAATTTTTTTTTACAAGGAGGATTTTGGAAAAAAAATTTCCCCATCTATATTAGACTTCATATGCAGCCCATTGTATAGATTTGATGTTGGAAGACATTTTTAAAATTCGGGTTTTCAAAGAAACATTTCGCAAAGATGTTGAGCTCAACGACTTCATGTATGGATTTCAGGAGTTCTAAAAATTACCAATGGAGTAGAGTTGCTTAGGCCTGGCCAAACGCAATTTGCTACTAGTTTTATTACATTGGGAAGGATTCATCTTCAGAAGATGAACATTAGAAAAATATTTACTTTAGAAGTGGATTACTAGTAAATGGTTTAAAAATGCAAAAGCTAAAAAGATTGAGAAAACGGTTCTGAGTCCTTCCTTATGGAATTATGTGGTGTATGCTCTCAAAGTTTTCGATCCTTTGGTCCGTATGCTTCGTCTTGTGGATAATGAAAAAAACTAGCAATTGGATATATTTATGAAGCAATGGATAGGGCTAAGGAAGCCATTGCCAAATTATTCAATGGCAATGAAGAGAAATATAAGAATATTTTTTAGATTATTGATAAAAGATGGTCTATTCAAATGCATTGCCCATTGCATGATGCCGAGTACTTCTTATGGGTTTGATGTCTTGCATTAAAAAAATATAACAAAATCCAAAAAAAAGTTGACATTCTTCTGGATGAGATTGAGTACAAGGAAACTATAGGCTCTTTTAGGCAACCTCCTGCTATTAGAGGAAAAACAACTAGATCTCCAAGTTAGTTTAAATTTTTATTAATTTTTTTATCTTATTAAATAATTATTGGCTAATTTTATAACACAGGTTCTAAATTTTAATAGCCAGGAGGTGGAGAACAAATTTTCAAAAGTTTGCTGTGAAAGTGTTAAGCCTCACATGCAGTGCAAGTAGTTGTGAGAGAAATTGGAGCATATTTGAACATGTAAGCAATAATATTAAATTTAAACAAATTATTATTATCAAATCTCTAAAATTTTAACATAATTGTTATTTTCAATTCAATGACAGCTTCATAGTAAGAAAAGAAATAGGCTTGCTCAAGATCAGCTTAATAGTTTGCTGTATGTTAAGTATAATAGGGCATTGCTACACCGATACATTTTTGGGAATAGAAACACACCAATAGATTTGGAAAATATTGATGAAAGTAATGAGTGGTTGATTGGTGAGTTAGAAAAGGACAATGAAGATGATGATGATGATCTTGTTTTTGTGGATGATATGTTGACTTGGGGAAATGTTGGTAGGGCTGCTGGAGTTTCTGAACTCCGTTATAAATCAAGGTCACTTGCAAGATCAACTCCATTTAAGTCTAGTTCAAATAAAAGTGCAAGATCAACTCCAGTTGCACTACCACAACGACAAACAGCTGATGATGACGAAGAGGAAGAAGAATAAGAAGAATTAGATAATCTTGATCTCCATGATGTTGATTATGAGTAGAGACTGGAGTGTACTGGAGAGTAGTTTTTATCTTTTTAGTTTGGAGTTTGGACTTCTGGTTTTATACTTTTGGTACTTGCATTGGATTGATCATGTTTCACTTGTTTCTGGACATATTTATTAATGCTTTATTTTAGATTTGAAATCTTGATGAGTATTGAGAAATATACAAGACTAGTAGTTCTATTCAATAGTCTTATTTTATATTTTATTAATAATGTTTTATTATATATTTGTTGTTTATATTATTCTAAATATGGATGTTAACCTGTATACATATATTTATATGCATATATCAAAAATATGTAAAAATTTTAGCTTTTGTCGCCTTTTTCAAAAAGGCGCTGCCTCGCCTCTCGCCTAAGGTGATAAGAGATCTTGTCGCCTTAGTGTCACCTCTCGCCTTGATAACAGGCTTGTAACAACTTCCAAAATGCATGATGATTAAGTCTTCTAATTTTTATTTTCATATGTAGTGAAGGTTCATGGTGCAATCATGACAACAGAGTAACTGTAGCTACAGTTTAAAAAAAAATCCTTAACATTGACTTATTTAGCTTTCATGATCTTCTAATTTTAATTCAGGTTAGATTACCTTTTCAAAAACTAATGATAATCCAATCTCATCCAGAGAGGCCAAGACAAACAAGGAGACTAGTGGAGTTGGAAAATACATGATTAAAATGAGACTTCATTTTAAAAAATCAATTGCAAGAAAAGAACTCAAATGAATTCTTAATAATCATGCATGACTTTGCTTCTTTTAAAATCAAAATTTATGATGTTAAAAAAGAATTGACGACTTCTATTCCAAACATGAATATTAGCAAAAAAGGTATCAATTGAATTGAATTCTCACAAAATTTATTTATTCCAAGTAGCAAGATTAAGGTTACCCCTATTGTGAGCAAATTGTTAATATTGTAGTCAAACCAAATTGCATTAGCAATTCTCATACACAAGAATTCTACTGTTTTGGTAATTACATCTGACAAGTGACCGCTCACATATATTTAAGACTCCAATGTCTACAAACAGCTATAAATTATCCTTCTTGCAATATGTAATAAGGGTAGACCAAACTGAAGAACAAATATATTGGAGAGGGAAAAATAGAAGCAAGTAATACATCACCTATAGATCTAAAAACATAAATAGGCAGTACCTACTATATTTAGCACCAGCACATCTTCCTTCAATTGTTTTTAGGCCATCTGCATACAATCCAAATGCTAGAGGATAAGGTAAACAAACTATTAGTAAACAAATAGTTAAGCAGACTTTTAGTTACTTGACCGATAAAATGCTAGAAAGACCTATAAAAAAGGGGGGAAAAAAACAAGTTATAAGTTATAGAAAGTAAATATGTTAATATAGGAATTAAATATTGATAGATGGGTCAGTTGCTTAATCCTAGGGATTGTATAATCATAGACTTGATTTTCCTTTCTATTTAGATACCCTCTCTCATGTATAAATAGATTGTAATCTCTATTGTGAAATACAACAAATATTATCATTCTACATGGTATCAGAGCCTTTCTCGTAGAGATTTAATTTTTATCTTCCGTCAAAGTTTTTTAAGAAAAAAAAAAAAAAATTTTTTTGGAGACTTAGGGCTCTGTTTATTTGGGTTACCCATAACGGGTAATATTTGGATCTCACCATCGCTGGAGCTGCCACATCGTTCCCTTGTCAGATCTGAGGTTTATTTGCCGTTCGGGTTTTGGGGGAGGTGTTTTTATCGGTACTGTTCATCGGAACTGTTCACGGATACTGTTCATCGGTACTGTTCACGAGTACTGTTCATCGACACTGTTCACGTGGTACTGTTCATCGGTACTGTTCACGTGGTACTGTTCACGCCGGGTACTGTTTTCTGATTCTGTGTTTCTTTTGTTGCTGTCATTTTGGGTTTGTTGTCATGGTTGAAGTGAAAACCACCACCGTAACTGATGTGATTCCTATGATGACTAAAATCACGGAACACAAATTGAATGGATCTTCCAATCAAGGAATTTTGATATCTGCAGATGAGTATGCACAATTCGTCCAATACCAGGCATCTCTAAAATCCTCTAATTCCTCCTCTATCACGGCAATTGCCGAGTCAGGTAACTCTACTACATGTCTTGTGTCTTCATCCTCAAAATGGGTTATTGATTCTGGTGCTACCGATCATATGTCAGGTAATTCTACCCTTTTGTCCAATCTTGAGTCTCGTACATCGCCTTCTTATGTTACTCTTGCTGATGGCACTAAATCTTCTGTCATTGGTTCTGGTCATGTCAACTTAACCCCTTCTCTTTCTGTATCCTCTGTGTTATGTCTCCCTAAGTTCGCATTTAATTTGCTTTCCGTTAGTAAACTCACTCGTGCATTGAATTGTTGTGTCTCATTCTTTCCTGATCACTGTGTTTTTCAGGATCTTTCGACGAAGCAGATTATTGGTAGAGGGAGTGAGTCAGAGGGTCTTTACGTCTTGGATCAGCAACTACCTCGATCTCCTCGATCTTTGGTATGCTCCACGCGTTTAACACCTTTTGATGTTCATTGTCGTTTGGGGCATCCTTCTCTCTCAGTTTTAAAGAAGTTATATCCACAGTTTCATTCTTTGTCTACTCTAGATTGTGAGTCTTGTCAATTTGCCAAACATCATCGTTTACCTACACTGCCTCGAGTCAATAAACGGGCTTCGTCTCCCTTTGAGTTAGTACATTCAGATGTTTGGGGTCCTTGTCCTGTTGTGTCTAAGTCTGGCTTTAAGTATTTTGTTACTTTTGTTGATGATTTCTCTCGTACTACTTGGTTATTTTTAATGAAGAGTCGTTCAGAATTATTTTCTGTTTTTTGTGCATTTTATGCTGAAATCCAAACCCAATTCAATACTTCCATCCGTATATTGCAAAGTGATAATGCTAAAGAGTATCTCTCTGGGGAATTTCAATCTTATTTGTTACAAAAAGGGATTCTTCATCAGTCATCTTGTGTTGCCACTCCTTCACAAAATGGAGTTGCTGAAAGAAAAAATCGACATCTTCTTGAAGTAGCCAGAGCTCTCTTATTCCAAATGAAGGTACCTAAATGTTTTTGGGCTAATGCTGTATTCACTGCTTGTTTTTTGATCAATCGCATGCCTTCCTCCATCCTTCATGGTGATATCCCTTATAACATTTTGTTTTCCACTAAATCTTTGTTTCCTATTGAGCCACGTATGTTTGGTTGTACATGTTTTGTTCGTGATGTTCGTCCACAGGTTACTAAATTGGATCCTAAATCACTCAAATGTGTCTTCCTTGGCTACTCTCGACGTCAGAAAGGGTATCGTTGTTTTTCTCCTGATCTGAATCGGTATCTTGTGTCTGCGGATGTAACATTCTTTGAGTCCACCCTATTTTTTCCGCCATCATCTGTTTATAACACCGAGGGGGAGGAAGATGACCTCTTGTTATACACTGTTCGCTCTTTGTCTCCTCAGACTACTCCTACACCTTTCGCTCATGTGCCAGGTCGCCCTCCCATCTTTCATGTGTATTCCAGACGCTTAGAGGACTCTGACTCCGTTCCGCTACCTGCTTCTTCGTCGACAGATCCTGCTCCCACTGATCCTTCACCGTCTGATTTGGATTTGCCCATTGCTCTTCGCAAAGGTAAACGTACTTGCACTTATCCTATTTCATCTTGTGTCTCTTATGATCAATTATCCTCCTCTTCTCGTTGTTTTGTCACTGCTTTAGATTCTATTTCAATTCCCAAAACTGTTATTGAGGCTTTGTCCCATCCTGGTTGGCGTGCTGCAATGGAAGAGGAAATGATGGCCCTTGACACTAATGGTACTTGGGAGTTGATGTCCTTGCCCCCAGGAAAGCGGGCTATTGGGTGCAAATGGGTGTTTGCGGTAAAAGTAAACCCTGATGGATCTATTGCTCGCCTCAAGGCCCGTTTAGTGGCCAAAGGTTATGCACAAACTTATGGAGTTGACTATTCTGATACATTCTCTCCAGTTGCCAAGCTCGCATCTGTCCGATTGTTTATTTCCTTGGCGGCTACTCATGATTGGCCCTTGCATCAACTGGATATTAAAAATGCTTTTCTTCATGGTGATCTTCAGGAGGAGGTTTATATTGAGCAACCACCTGGTTTTGTTGCTCAGGGGGAGTCAGGTAAGGTTTGTAGACTTCGAAAATCCCTGAGTCCTCGAGCATGGTTTGGCAGGTTTAGTGAGGTGGTCCAACAGTTTGGAATGAAAATGAGTAAGTGTGATCACTCAGTGTTTTATAGAAATTCTGATAGTGGAGTAATTCTGCTTGTAGTATATGTGGATGATATCGTTATTACAGGAAGTGACATTGCTGGCATCACATCCCTAAAAGAATTTCTTAAAACACAGTTTCATACAAAGGATTTGGGTTCCTTGAAATATTTCTTGGGAATTGAAGTTATGCGGTGTAAGAAAGGCATCTTCTTATCTCATAGAAAATATGTTCTTGATTTGTTGGCAGAAACAGGAAAATTGGGTGCTAAGCCTTGTAGTACCCCAATGACCCCTAACCTTCAACTTACCACAGAAGACAGTGAGCCATTTGCAGATCCTGGAAGGTACAGAAGATTAGTTGGTAAGCTGAATTATTTGACTGTGACTCGTCCTGATATTGCATATTCAGTGAGTGTGGTAAGTCAGTTTATGTCCTCTCCTACTGTTGCCCAGTGGGATGCTCTGGGACAGATTCTTTGTTACCTTAAAGGGGCCCCAGGGCGAGGCCTATTCTATGGTAACCATGGGCACTCAAATATTGAATGCTTTTCTGATGCTGATTGGGCAGGCTCGAAAGTTGATAGGAGGTCAACTACTGGGTATTGTGTTTTTGTGGGAGGTAACTTGGTCTCATGGAAAAGTAAGAAGCAAAATGTGGTCTCCCGTTCTAGTGCTGAATCTGAATATCGAGCCATGGCACAAGCCGTTTGTGAAATCTTGTGGGTACGTCAACTGTTGGAAGAAGTTGGGTTTTCAAATTCGGTGTCTGCTAAGTTGTGGTGTGATAATCAAGCAGCTATCCACATTGCCTCCAATCCAGTATTTCACGAGAGGACCAAACACATCGAGATTGATTGTCATTTTGTTCGTGAAAAGGTTCAACAAAAGATAATATCAACAGAACATATCCGAACTGGAGAACAATTAGGAGATATTTTCACTAAAGCTCTAAATGGGACTCGAGTCGATTATATATGTAACAAGTTGGGCATGATTAACATTTATGATCCAACTTGAGGGGGGGAGTGTTATAAGTTATAGAAAGTAAATATGTTAATATAGGAATTAAATATTGATAGATGGGTCAGTTGCTTAATCCTAGGGATTGTATAATCATAGACTTGATTTTCCTTCCTATTTAGATACCCTCTCTCATGTATAAATAGATTGTAATCTCTATTGTGAAATACAACAAATATTATCATTCTACAAAAGTAATACCTTTTAAGAGTGAGAAGAAGGGCTCCTGAGCATGAAGTTCATAAAATGTAGCCTCAAACATCTGATAGATGCAGTAGTTTGTAAATGATAGTAACAGACTGAATCACCAATAACACATCAAAAAAAAAAAAAGAAAGAGAAAAAGAAAGAAAAGAAAACAAATCACTCCAAAAATGCTTCCTTTTCTCCACTTACATTTATTAGCTCAGATCCCTTTTCCAGAATTAACTTATTCCATTCATCTTGTTTCTGTTTCAAGGAAACATCTTCTTGGATGAATTGTATCTCTCCATATGTCTTACAAAATGTCCCTGATATTATACATTGGTATAAACCTGAAGCTAGACGCTTGAATAAGGGGTATCGGGGGACTCCTTCAAAAGAACCTGTAGCAATGAGTATGAAGCAGTGAATCTTCCTTGAAATAAAGAACATACATTTAATTGCACTATGGCAGAACAATTCATCAGAAATACATATGCTCTGCACACACTCTCACCATCTGTGATACTTGCAAACTGCACCTAGCCTTTGCACTATCCACTTAAGCAGCCATGGGCCCTGCATTTGTCCTCCAACTACCTTTTTTTTAGAGCATCCATTGTAAACCAACAGCACATAATGGATGCACATGGAATTTAAATGCATTTACTGCCAAGTTAAATATGCACAAATAGAATTTGGCCAAATATATATTTATCCCTTATACTATTTCAGATTAGCCCCATAAATACTTCAACTAAAATTGTAATCTTTTGAACACTTAAACTTAAAAAAAATCATAAGAATTAAACATAAATCAACTATATAATTGATGACTTATCAAAAGAAGTCAAAAATAATTTGACTTATTGCTAATTGTACCTGAAATTTTTCTTATTAGGCTCTAAATTTTCATAAAAATATAAAATTACTCTTGTCTAACTTTATCAATTTAAAATTCTGAGTATAATCGGCAAAATTTAAAATGCAGTCAGCAATGTGTGATCAATTTTTTTACTTTTTTAAGATAAATTGAAAACAATATAACAAATTTGTTGGCCAACGTAGAAGGTTCCTAACTAGAAAGATTCAAATTTTTTGGGATTCTAATGCTTGATTATATGGATTATATTTTCTATCCTTATCGTAGATATTTCTAATTAGGTTTATTATAGATATTCCTAAATTAGACTTATTCTGTGTATAAATATGCAAACTTTGTAAAGATCAATTCAATTACAATAGAATAAAAAATTTCTCCAAAAATTTTTTATGATATCAAAGCTTTTGCCTGATTTAGGGTTCCAATTTAATTTTGGTCTTTCAAAACCCTACACAACCAAAGTCGGTACTCACCTATCTACACCCATTTTCTTTCATCACCGCCCACCCCATTGGAGTCGTAGCCCTGTCGTCAGCCATTCACCGGCCTCCGGTGATCAAGATCTCAACGCATGTGACTCATGCACCACTCTCCCTTGGCACGTGAGCTTGTTTCCGACATAGATCTTCATGTCTGGACCTTCTTGCTGCCTCTGGACCTCTTTTTCCGGCCTTTCCTGCTGTTTCTTGCTGGATTTGGTGATTATTGGGTGTTTTGTTGGTGTGGGCAGCCTCCTGTTACAGTTATTTTGGGAATTTCTTTGCTTTGTTGCTGCTCTTTATTATCGCAGAAGCAAAAAATGATACTTTGTTAAGTTGGGTGTTGATTGGGTATTTGTTTTTTCTTTGTTGTGGTTACTTTATTGTTGTTTTCTAAAATGTCGTCTCCTGATACTGCTCAATGGATTATTGATTATGTTGCAAATAAACACATGGCAGGCTCCTCTAAACGCTCCCTTAATTACCTTCCGTGTCTATAAAAAGACACTGTCAAAATGGCTGATGGTTCTTTTATTCCTGTCCTTATAACCAGATTATCCTCTGTTCTTCATATTTCTCATTTCTCTGTTAATCTTTTATCTGCCAGTGCTTTTACTAAGATTCTTAATTGTAAAATTGAGTTTTCCAAATCATTGTGTTATTCAGGACATTCAAACCGGTAAGAGGATTGGCAATGGTACACTGCGCGATGGTTTATATATGTTGGTGAAGAATTTTGGAAGGAATTTTTTATTCTATACTGATTGAATTGCTTTTAAGGTTTGAGTATTCATACACAAAGAATCAACCTAAATTATGAATATTTACAATAAAAATAAAATCCCATAACTTAAGCCTAATTAAGATCCCAAAGATTTAAATCATCCTAATTAGGAACCTTCTATGTTGGTCAACACTCCCCCTCAAGTTGGTGCATAGATATCACACATGCCCAACTTGCAAACCAAGATATAATAGGGTCTTGTTGCTGAGCCTTTTGAAAAACACATAAGTCACGTGATATAACCTCAAGACACTATTTATTAATTTCTCTTTAATGAAGTGTCAATCAATCTCTATGTACTTCGTTCGGTCATGTTGAACCGGATTGTAAGCTATACTGATAGCAGCTTTGTTGTCAAAATACAAGAGGAGTTTGCCCCTTTTTCAATTCCTCCAACAATCTCTGCAACCATAAGAGTTCACAAACATCTTGTGCCATCGCTCTATATTCCATCTCAGCACTTGATCGAGCAACAAAACTTTTGCTTTTTGCTTCTCCAAGTGACAAGGTGTCCTCCCACAAGTGTACAATACCCACTAATCGACATTCTATCATCAAGGGATCCAGCCCAATCTGCATCTATGAATGAATGTATGCAAAGATGACTGTGTTTAGAGAAAATGAGACATTTTTCAGAAGCAGACTTCAAGTATCGCAAAACGCAAAAAACAGCTTGCATGTGAGACTCACGAGAATCATGCATAAACTGACTAACTAAGTTGATTGCATATGCTATGTCTGGTTGAGTATGCGAAAGATAAATCAATATGCCTATCAACCTCTAATTATCCGCCCATATCCACTGATTCACCAATCCTTGCTTGTAGCTTGTGATTGCTCTCAATGGGAGTTTTGCTGGTTTGTAACCTAACATACCAATTTCTTCTGAAAGATCCAAAATGTATTTGCTCTGAGAAATAAAGATTCGTTTCTTTGACCTACCAACCTCAATTTCCAGAAAAAATTGTAAGTTTCCTAAATATTTAATTTCCAACTCCTGAGCCAAAAGCTTTTTCAGCCAAGTCATCTCTTTAGTGTCATCTCCTGTCATTACTATGTCATCAACATAGATTACAAGAAGAGTAATTTTACCCTTGTAATGTCTGATAAATAGGATATGGTCAGCACGCTCTGT
Source organism: Manihot esculenta (assembly GCF_001659605.2). Lineage (NCBI taxonomy): Eukaryota > Viridiplantae > Streptophyta > Magnoliopsida > Malpighiales > Euphorbiaceae > Manihot > Manihot esculenta. The sequence continues at coordinate 28,784,476 of NC_035171.2, forward strand.
TCATAGCCAAAGGAAATTATAACTCTACTGAATCGATTAAACCAAGCTCTAAGTGACTGATTCAACCCATACAAAGCCTTCTTTAGTCTACACACCTTTCCTTGTGTTTTTTCATCAGCAAATCCAAGAGGAATTTCCATATACACTTCCTCCTCCAAGTCTCCATGGAGGAATGCATTTTTCACATCAAATACATTTCCACATGGAGACTTAGAGGAGGAAGTGTATATGTAAATCCTGCTGGATTTGCTGATGAAAAAAATATAATGAAAAGTGTGCATGCTAAAAAATGCTTTGTATGGGTTGAAAAATCACCCAGAGCTTGGTTTGACCGATTCAACATAGTTATGATTTCCTTTAGCTATCAACAGAAGGGAATTTTAGTATTTCCTGGAAATTAAAGTTGCTAGATCGAAGAAGGGAATTATTATCTCGCAAAGAAAATACATTATGAATCTCTTGGAGGAAACCGGTATATTAGATTGCAAACCAGCAGAAACTCTTATCGAGAGCAATTACAAGTTACAAGTAGAGACTAGTGAAACAGTAGATGTTGACATCCACTAGATATAGCATATACAATCAGTCTAATCAGTCAATTTATACATGATTCTCGTGAACCTCACATATAAACTGTCTTTCGCACTTTGTGATACTTGAAGTTTGCTCCTAGAAAAGGCCTCCTATTTTCCAAACACGATCATCTCCAAATAAATGTATTCACATATGCAAATTGAGGTGGCTCCCTTGATGATATGAGGTCAACTACTAGTTAGTGCACTCTTATGGGAGAAACCTTATCACTTAGAAAAGTAAGAAACAAAGTGTTGTTACTCGATCGAGTGCGGATGCGGATTATAGAGCGATGGCATAAAGTGTTTGTAAACTAGTTGCAAAGATTGTTAGAAGAATTAAAGCTACTATCAGTATAGCTCATAACCCGGTTCAACATGATCGAATAAAACACATATAAATTTATCGACAATTTATTAAAGATAAGTTAACAAATGGCATCCTGAAATTAGATCACGTGACTTATGTTTATCAAAGGGCTCAGCACCAAGACCTATCACCCCATGGTTTATAAGTAGGATATGTGTGATATCTATACATTAATTTGAGGAGAGTGTTTACCGATGTAGAAAGTTCCTAATTAGAAAGATTCAAATTTTTTAGATTCTGATCGAAACCGAACCGAACCGAAATAACTGAAATTTTTTAAATTAAAAACCGAATCTAACTGAAATGAATAAAAAACCAAACCAAAATTTTAAATTAACACCCCTAAATCCAAGTGTTTAATGATTATTCGCAGGTATATATCCAGCCACAAAAGTTCATACTTGAACACCTAACAAATAATAAATTAAAAAAGAATAAAAGGCTGAAAAGAAAGGGATTCTTCTTATTCCTCCTCTTTTTTTTATTTCAATTTTTCTCCATTAATATTAAACTTCTATTTATTAACATAAGTTGTCTCCTTATGCCAAAAATCATTTTGATAATCTCATTACTCCATGAATGTTAAATTTCTGTTCACATTCATCACTGCTCATCCATACTTCCATGAAATTTTTTTTCTAAATGAACAAACAAAAAAATCAGCAGCATCCTCAATTTCATACATAGATAATAAATTAATATTGTTTACTTGGTTTTCTGATTCTTTCTTCGCCAACCATTGAGGTCCATGTTCAAAATGAAATTTGCCATTCAAAGAAAAAAAGAAAAAACTTTTTTGGAAAACGAAAATCTGCCTAGGAGTTATGAGATGATCAATTACCTGCAGTAACAGTGTCAGGCAGAGAAACGGAGTCGTCTGGGTCGTCCCTCAAAAGATTGGAGCAGAAGTCCTTAGAAAGGCCTATATCGAATTCTAGGGTTTCGTTAATGTGAGAATTGAGAGTGAACTCCACTAGCTCTTCTATGCACTCTTTCAGTTTCTCCATCTTCTCTGTTTCTCTTTCCGCCGACCGCTAGCCTTAAGGCCCGGCCTCCTGTGGAAAAAAAGGAGCTTTTGACGTGATGCAAAATTACCATTTACCCTTTTATTTATTTATGGTATAATTAATAATTCATATTTTTAAAATATATAATTGAATATTTCATTTTTTTTCCAAATATTTAATACTTGATTGCATTAATTATTTGATTCTATAATTTATTTTTATCAATTAAAATATTATTTTAGAAAATAAAAGGCGATCAATGAAGGATAAAAATATCAATAATAGTAAATTTTTAAAAAATGTTTATAATCTTAAAAATTCAAAAAAAAAACTATTATTTTTTATTTTTATAATTATATTCTAATATTTTATATTTTATCGATTAAATTTTACACTTTTATATTTATTTTAATTATATTTTAATATTATATTTTTTATTAAAAATTAAAAAAATTATCATACACATCATTTGCATTGTTACATTATTCTATTGTGTTAGTGAATTTCAAGATATAATTGATTAAAATTTAAAATTCAAAATTTAATTTATAAATTTTTAAAATTTAAAATATAAATATAAATTTTTTTAAGGCCAAAGCTCTTTGCCATTTTACCTAAAATTTAAATCCATAATGTTAAAATATAACTTATACTATTATTATAATTTTTTTAGTTTTTATTAATAATTTAATATATTAATTTATTTTAATTTAATTTCAAATTAGCCCACATTCTATTTTTTTATTGAATTCATACTAATTATTATCATTGTTTAAAAAAATGTATGATGAAGAGTATATATTAATTATATTTTATAATTTAAAATATTAAATTAATTTAAAATTATATTTCACATAATTTATTTATAAAAATATAAATAATTATAATTATTTTTTAAATAGTATTTTTTTACTTTTAACCATATGGTTAATTTTTTTTAACTACAATAATAATTAATATGGATTTAAAAAAATAATTTAGAAGTTGGGTTAATTTAGGATTAAATTAAAATAAAAGTAATTTGCTAAATCATTGATAAACTAAAAAATTTATAATAATAATATAAATTATTTTTTTAATATTATAAATTTAATTTTAATAGAAAAAATAAAAAAAATTAATTTTTAAAAAAATTTATAATTACACCTTAAAATTTAAATATTTATCAATTAAATTCTAAATTTTTAAGTTTTAATTAATTTTATCTCGAACTTGTTGAGATACTAAAATGACATAGATGGTATAGAAATTTCGTTAATTTTAATAAAAAATTTAATATTAGAGTGTAATTGAAATAATATAATATTTAATTGATTAAATATAAACAGATATGGTGCAATTAAAAAATAAAAATGAATGGATTTTTTATTATTAACTCATTTTTTCTAAAAGAATTCTTTTATATATTTTTTAAACCAGGGTTATATTAGTATTATCACAGTTGAAATTAAGAATATAACATTAAAATAATAAGAATAATTCATTTATTAGAAAATGATCTTAAAATTAATTAATCATCAAATTATTTTAATTAAATATACTAAATAAAATAAAATAAATATATTTATTATTATTAATAATAGACTAAATAAACCTAACTTCTATTATCCCAGTAATATTTATTTTTTTACTCCTTTAATTATAATACCTTGAATAATTACTTTTGTTAATTTTTAATACCTAAATTTTATAAAAATAACTATTTAATATATAAATTTTATAAAATTTAATTTTTTAAATAAAATTCGAGTATCATTAAAGAAATATATGTGACGCAATGTGATTTTTTTGTGGCTGATGTTCTCGTTTTTTCCTCCTGCATAAATCTAATTTCTTATAATCCGCGTCAATTGATTATCGATTAAGAAGAAAATATTATTGTCCTATTAAGAATTCTAGAGATATTCTGATAATCACTTATGATTTCTTCAATATGCAGACCTCTTTAATAGATTTATATCATCCTTTCAAGGGGGTATTTATTATGAAATTGAGGTGAAAAGATATTTTTTTTGTTTTTTAATAAGTTTGATTTTGAAAATATAGGTAATGGGGCCCTTGGTTGTACAATGGATTCCTACTTGTTTGGAAAGAGATACAAGATAATGAAAATTCTCTCCATATCTGGTTATTATAACTAGACGTTGGCTAAATTGGGGCCACTATAAAGAGTTTGATATGAAAAATGTTTCAACTATGTCGCCGAAAACCTTTAACGATTTATGCTTGAGAGATGAGAAAAAAGGAGTATTTTGCCAAATTATCTTATACAGGGTTTAGACAGGAGGCATTTTTGCCAAATTATCCTATGTAGGGGTTTGATTTTGAATGATCGTAAATATTTGTTAGACTCTAGAAGTGATATTTCTGTAAGATGGGTTCGTCTTAATTCTACTCTAGCTAATATTTTGGCTAGATAATCTATTAAGTATAATCGTTTCTGTTTGGATGATATCCTTTTTTATGAAATTTTATTGATATAATCAATCAGTAAGTTTGTTTTCAAAAATAAAATAAAATAAAATAAAATTTGAATGTGAAATTATATATTTTTCCTTAAAAAATCATTGGTTCAATCAACTGAATTGGACTTTCTATTATTGTTTATGTAATTTAATTTGCACACTATAATGGGGTTGGTCCCCTTGCTGTGATCTTATACAAATCAAAGAAAAAAAAAATTTCTCTGTAGCTTCTCTTCTATGAAAAAGAAAAAAAAAAATTCTGATTCTTCTCCAAATTACATACCTCCTCTTCATAGGTAAATTCAACCTCTATAATCTTCTTGATTTCTTCCATCTTCTTGTGCATCTGCCTATACAATCTGTACCTTCAATTCTTGATCCTACTGTCAATTTCTCCTGAAATCCTGCTTGTGCGTAGATTTTCCAGGAAAAGTATATCAATCTGGAAAAAAAATGTAGACTAGTAATAAACTATGCTTCTACTTTTCTTTTTCCAGACTCCACTTCATTCTCTGCAGCAGAATGTGGTTTCACAGAACCATCTGCAGAATGATGTTCTTGTTCATGATGAGCTTGAACTGTCCATATCAGAACCAGAAACACCATGCTCAATGACAGAAACAGCATTGATCCCCATACCATTTTAACATATTTCTTCAATGGCTTGCAGTGATTTGTCAGGATTTCGGAAAATGCAGCACTAACAGATTGGCATTCTACCAGGCTTTCCATGCCTGGATATGCATTTAACAGGTTCTGGATTGAGCTTGTGTAATCTTCCAATGTTCTGAAGTCATTCACTGATATGAACTGTCCAGTACTGCACGTTCCATTGTTGGTGCCTGAACAAGTTAGTGGCTCCAGGATCTTCGGAAAGAGAGGGAGACAGGATGAGTTAGATTCCGGGATTTTTAGTTAACAAGGATGAACATGACAGAGTTGATTTTAGTCTTACCTTTGGGATGTCTCCGATTCGAATTGTATTCTCAGGGCAATTGTTTGCCTGGTATTGATACTCGGGTGGTCCTGAGAAAGGATTGCATACTTGTACTACTGATATATTTTCATTCACCTGCATTATGGCAAATAAAGGCTTTTACTTTCAAGTTTCAATTCACAGTAGCTATGTAACAACTCTCCCCATTAATTTTGCGATGTCCTCCTCAAATATTATAATCACTAATGCCTTCCTCGCAAGTCCATTAGAGTTGAATAATTTTCTGACTCGAGATAGCTCTGATTCCAATCGTAGTAAATTGGCTAAAAACGGCCCAAATAACTTTTAAATCTATTTTCACTAAGGCCCAAATGCTTAACCAAGTTATTTAGTAGTTTATTATATATTCATAATTTACAGATGTAGGAATCATCTCATTGAGAGTGACAAGCTAAGCTACCAGCTGGGATGCTAATTTTATGATTTGCTGTTAAATTTGTAATCAAAATTTACCTGATTAACAATGTTGTAGATCCCTGCACTGACATCAGTCAATATAGGCTTTGCTTTGAGCATTTCATCGCAAGGAAGGATCGAACTCAAGCTGTTGTTGTAGGGATCTTCCTGGAAGTTTTCAAGAGCTGTGCAGGTATCTCCTGAGAACCTGGATAGATGTGGATTTTCATCTTATTAGTTGTCTGAAACTCCAACTCATAAGTCATTGTCTCATGCATTTTTTTTCTAGTAAACCTGAAATGCTAAAATGACAGGTATAGAGAAACTGAGGAAATGCAAGAACTTGGACTTACTTTGATAAGAAGAAATACAACCCAAAGAACAACCAGCATAGAGCTGTCAGAATCCAACATAGTACAATAAGTCTGCAAATGGAAGATGAAACCATTAGACTCAATATGTGAATATCAATTGCCTCATTAGAAAAATGTATTAGGAAAAAAATCTAAATGTTTTTCTCTACTTACAGGTTAAGAGCTCGTCGTAGGCGCAGGGTTCCACAAACTGCAGAAGGATGATTCCAAATTCAGTGAGATTGTTGTGAATGGTAAAGGCACAGGCCAGAAATTATTTTTCTTTTAATTTTTAAGAAATTCTATTCTGTCAGGTTTGTGGGATTCTTTCCTTTACTTAGTTCCAGAAATTGAACATTGAGTTTGAACTAACAGGCCAGGCATATACAAGTACTATAAGAAATTAGTTCTCTTGAGGGGATAAAAGTCGCCACCAAGAGTCTAAAATTCACCGCTAAAATATTTAGCGATAAAATTCAAATTCGCCACTTGGTCGCCACAAAAACTGCGAGACTATAAGTTTTAGTGGCGATATTTGAAATTCAGAGGCAAAATTCTGCCGCTGCACTACAAAGGACGCAATTTGTTGTAGTGAGTAGACATACCTGAAAGAGCTATCACAGCAGCCAAGTTCAAGGACATAATGACTGTTGTTATTATATACCTGCAAGAATCCACAAATCTTTCAGTTGAAAGTTTTCTCTCTACTAATTGAGTTACAATAAGATAGCAAACTTACACTATCTTGAGGCCTTTCTCGATCATACGCCTATGTTTCCTAGCTTCCCTTTCAATATCAGCAGCTTGATCATCAAGCATCTCTGATGTGGATGTAAGAAAACCAGAAGCCTGATTTGCACTTACATTAGATTCTGCTAAATTATCTACTATTTGTTTCATTGCTCCTGTTGTGTTATATATTGTTACTGAAGCTCCATCTGCTGTGTCAATGATGATGTCTACTACAGTTTTCGCTCGCGAACGAAATCTTTCATTCCCTCCAAGGACTAACCCAGATGCAGTTCTGCAGAAACATTATTAATCTGTCAAAATAAAATGTTCAAGCATTTAAGATGTAATAATTTGGAGATGTTAAAATGGGTATGACTTACATTGCCAAGACAGTGAATACAATTGCCAGGAGAATTGGCCAGAAGTAACATTGTTTATGGCAAGGCAAGTTTTTCTTGTTGGTTTCTTTCTTTCTTGGTTTACAACAGTATGTATTTGCTAGAAGAATGCTTCCATATATCATTCCAGCTAGAAGCCACAGCACTCCAATGGCATAACCAGAAACTCCTGTAAATGCAGTTGACTGCACAAAATAAAAAAAAAAAAAAATTATTAATTGGCATCAAAATTGAAGAAAAAAGTATTCTTGTTTATTTATAAAAAGAAATTTATGTAACAAAAATATATTTCAATTTTTTTGGTGTTCTAAAACAGAAAAAGCATGTTATTAACACATGAAAATTATAAAAAGTGACTTTTTTCTTGTTTTCATCAACTTTTTTTCAAAAAAAAAAATTTTTTAAAAGTAAACAATAAAAACACAAAAATAGACAAAAAAAATCTAATCTTTTCTGTTATAAAATATTTTCTCATTTTTTTTTATTTTCTTTTTTTTTATATCATAATATTTTTAATTATTTTTCTTTTGAAGAGAAAAAGAGAGAGAATTTACACTCCAATAGTGCTTGTTTGTGATATCATATCCTCCCCTGTATTTCTTGAAACTATCCAGAGGATCCACTCTCACTGTGTCATCTGACTGTGAGGAATTGTTTGTTTCAACCAAATTAGTACCTGAGAAATCACACAAATCCCAAATTTGTACTCAATTTATTAAATTTTTATAATAAATTATTTTAATTTAAAATGTAAATTAATAATAATAAAAAATTTCAATAGGTCATTTACTTTCGACTTCAGCAACTTTTGCTCCACTTTGATTTTTTTTTTTTAATTTTTTCTTGATAATGATGAATAATTACTTAATAATAGTTGATAATGGTAGCTTTTAAGTATAGGACAAGTAATATGTAAATTTCAGAAAATTACAAGAATTTTTATTGTGTGCAAGTAATTTAGGGGCATGTTCTGAGCTCATCCGCACGTGCCTTTTGCTTCTAAGGTACAAAATGCACTTCCTTGCAAGGCACACCATTTGTGTAACACCATCTTTGCAATATCTAAAATAATTGCACATGAAAATTTATTTATTTGTGAAAAATAATTGTTTTTATTGTAATTAAAAAAAAAAGATATTAACAAATTTATATAATAATATTTATAACATTCTCAAAATTCTGAATAATTAATTTTTCTAAACACTTCAAAAAATATGAAAATTAATCATGAACTTGACTTTTCCTCCATATTTATTGACAACAAAAGAAATTGCATAATGAAAATTGAAAAATTAAAGCCTCACCTGGCTCAGAACTATTGGTTTGAACTGTTATTTGTGCTGCTATGAAGTTTGAACTTATAATGATGACCAAGAAAATTAGAGGCAGACCCATTCGTGTTCTACAAGTGGAACCCATCTTTAACCTGTAAGAACAAATATAGAAGAAGATTAATGAGGTTAGAAAATGTTTTTGCAAAAATTAAGAAAAATTCAAGCCCGTCTTTTTCTAACTAACCCAAATGCTTATTCTGCTGTCTGAACCACACCAGCAATGGAGAAAACTAACCCATCAAACAAGTTTCAAAAATAAATAAATAAAACCCATGAAAGAAAAAAGATAGATGGATTATATCAAGAAAAAGAAAAGGAAAGAGGGAGAAAGAGCTTCTTCATTTGCATGGTGAGCTAGGGCCAAGCTCAGATTAAATGGACCTTCAGAAGGGAAAAAGAGAAAAAGGAGAAAGTAAGAAAGCGAGCATTTAGCTTAAGTGTGAATATGGAAAGACCTTTTTCTGTTGCATTTAAACTCCTTTGCAAGTAAAGAACAATTTTTTTTTAAGAACACCAACTCTGAACATGAACAACAAAATCAGCATCTTTTTTACCACGCCATGGGATGATACGGGTAGTTTCTTAGAAGTCTCAGATTTAAGCTCTATAATGTTTGAATTCAGATTAGTCGAGACAGTGGATTTTGGAAGAATATATATATATATATGTATGTGTGTGGTTATGAACTCACCTGAACTGGGAATAGCAGCAGCTTCAATGGCTTTCTTCCACTTTCGTCAGCTTCAATATCTTCAGCAATAATATTTCAGAATTCTAAACTTAGAATGGTCGAGTGGCTGTTCAGATGACAAGGTTTGGTGCAGAAATCACAGGTTTTGCTGATTGGAATTTAAATATCAGCAAAACCCAGTTGAGAAACTTCAACAGATATGAAATAGAACCTTCCCTTTCAAAAAATCCAATTATGGCTGCTTGTATAAATAGATGTTTGTAGATGAATCCTGTATATCTAGAAGGCTGAGACTCTTCAATTTATATATATTATATGGTTTGAGTGCCCAATTTCCCTCTTGAAAAGTAAAATGATAAAAACAACAAAGTCAAGAACCTCAATGGAAACACCTCTTTCTCTCTCTTCACTTTCAGTTGAATATAACATCAGTAAAATTGTTTAAAATTTTAATAAATAATAAATTTAAATCGAAAAATAAAATTACAATCTCTTGATTTCAATGGGAAAGGACGTGTAAAACCGTGTCAAACACTCTCAAATAGACATATATATGATGAAAGATTGAGAGAATCGAGAGAGTTTGGTTTTGGTTTTTCAACTTAATCCACTCAAATTGCACCAGCTCCCCTAGCCATACACATGCATACATCAGATTTTTTTTATTTTATATCAATGGTCAACCTTTTAAATAAATCTAATTAAAATAAAAAAAAACAACCACCTTATAATTTGATGGCATATATTAAAAATAATAATAATATTTTATAAATCATACTAAAAGTTAAAAAATTAATTAAAATTATAAAAGCACAATAAAAAAATGTAGATTATTTTTATGATTATGGCTTATTGTAATAAATGGAATTGATTCCCACCAAAATCTTCCACGTTGTCTATTTGTAAAGTCAAAAAACAACCAAAATGTATGTTTCTGGTCAAGTGAACGACCATTTGGTCTCGGTGGCTAGTCTCCGTTTTTTCATTTTTTTTTATTATTATTTTAATTTTTAACTTAGGCGAACACTACCCTCTGTATTAATAAATTAAATAAAAAAAATCACCATGTTTTTTTTGCCTTTTTAAATCCAAAAGTAATTGGTATATTAATTCGTAAAAATACTTATTAATCCACACTTAATCGATAATTTACTTGTAATTTTATTATTTTCATATAAAAATGTACTTTCATGCAGTTATATTAAAATAATTTTATTTTAATATCAGAAAATAAAATTTAAAAATTTGTCATTTGGACCATCCAGTTTTGTTCAACTTCATAAGCTAAAAGGGATTTAATATTGTTTATTAAAGCTATGGTTCTAATTAATTTATCTGTTCAAACATTTTGACATTCACAATTTGTTGAAAGAGACTTTTCTTTTCTATATATATAATTTTTTTTTTCAATTTTTCACTTATAATCAAAAAATACTTTTTATTCCATATTTAATTTTCTGCTCAAACGATTACCATTCATATAAATATATTCTCTTATTTGAAATTAACACTATTTAAATTTTTTTATTAATTTTATTAAATTCGAGATCTGACAGAGAATTAATTTTATTAAATTTTTTATTAATTTTAATTTTTTTATTAATTATACAATCACATTGTGATATCTCCTCCTGCCACAGCTCAACTTGTTTTTAAAATTCTTTAGAGGTGTGGATAGTCATCCTGGGAGGCCAGCAAGGTCGGGACCTCGGCATGCACTAGGCCATACGCTATCAACACGAACACTGAAAAAAATTAAATGATCATTAAGTGGCGGTTATGCGTCACTAAAAAAAAAAAAAAAAAAAGTGTGAATCATTCATATTAAATTTATTCTCAAAATTCTCAAAATACTAAAATTCTACTGATTTTTAGATTTTAGATCATTCATTAATATTTAAAACTTATTCTTTTATTGATTATGGTATGTAACCGATTTAAATTTAATTTGAATAATTAAAAATTAAGTTAATATTCAATTAAGCAACATAAATGCATATAAAAATGATATTTATTTTTTACACATTATGATTAAATAATGAAGAATAAATTAATAAAATATTTTTTTTATATACAAAATAAATTAAATCTTAAAATATGAAATAATATAATATCAAATTTTTTATTGAATACAATATCAAAATTAATAAATCCAAATTCATTGTACCCAAATAAACGTGTATCCTTACGTTATGAGGCTGTTAAATTTCACAAGGATTTTAATAATTACTCGTCAAAGCTTGCTTTTTTTATTTCTTTCTTTTTATTTTTTTAATAATTCAAAGGGTTATATTGTAAAATCAGCACACAGGCTGCTCTGCAAATGAAAGTAATTAATTTAAGAAACATTTACAGTTTAGACCTTATATTATACAAAATTTTATTAACTGATACTTCAGTTTTAAAAAATAAATCATATTATTTTTAAAATTTTAAAAAATTTATCAATTAATTATTAATTTTTTAAATAAAAATAAATTTTATTAATTTTAAAGAGTAATCAACTCAAAAATATAATTAGAAAGCGAACAACAAATGCATGAACAACACTATTAATACACCTATAAATAAATATTTTATTAATTAATTTCTATAATTTAAAAAATTATTATTAAATAATTTTTTATATTTAAAATATTTAAATTTTTTATAATATTTAACTGTTAGAATTAATGAATAAATTAATAAATAAAATTTTAAAATATTAAAAATATTTTAATATATTTATAAAAATTAAGAGATTTAATTAATAGATATTTTTATATTATAAAAAGTAAATAATAATTTTTCATTAATTTAATTATCTAATAATAACTCTAGAGATTTTTGAAACGTCAAGATTGAACTTTTAAGTGTATAATATATAAGTGTGCTTTGTTGAAACGGCGTCACAGTCACTTGTGTTGAATGTCGTGTAGCCGTCATCCTTAGTAGCCACGTTTTTCTTTTTTTAATCATTTGAATATGTCCATAAATTTCGGCAAACAAAAAATATATGTCCGTAAATTGCGGATGATTTTTACAATTTTAAGGTTGTTTTTGTGTTTCTTTCAGATTAAGTAAAACTTTTTATTTTTATTTTTTTTCTGAAACAAAATAATCATTACTTTATCAAAAGTAAATCAAAATGAGATTTTATATTTTACTTTAATTTTTTTATAAAGAAATTGATTAATCAATCATATACTAGAAAAATAATAGCGATTCAAATAATTACTTTAAAAAATAAGTATCACTTTATATAAATTTATAATATATTATTACAATTTCTGCAAAGTCTGATGTGGTTTTTAAGCAAAGTATAAAAATTTTTATTTTTAGCATAATTTTCTTGAGGCACTCATAAACATAAATAGTTATAAATTTCAAATAATATATAATTTTAAAAATTATATATATTTATCCTCATAAATTTAGTCTAAATTTAGTATGATAGTAAGTACGTAAATTTGAGAAATCTCATATTTTATCAGTTCTCAATCTTTCTTTGTGTCCAGCCGCATATAAAGTCGTCTTTTTATTCTTTTTATTTTAAAGATACAAAACATTCTAGGTCTGGATCTTAATTTCTAATTTCTATTTTTAAAAAAAAGTTATATTTATTTTTTAAATAAATATTAACATATTGTTATTATAAAATATATCCACGAGATAAGAATTTAATAAAATAAATAATGCGGTCCTATTTAAGAAAAAAAAAATCACATATTTTAACACTCAATTTATTATTAAAAAAAATTATAAAAATAAAAATATATTATTCTCTCATATAATTACTCTTAAATTTTTATATTTATCTTCGGCTTACCGACTTAATATTATTGTATAGCTCCACAAGACATATTTAAAACTTTATGACTAATAAAAATTTGATTTTCCTTCTTCTAAAATACATAGAAAAAAAAGAAAATAATTATGTTTTAAGCATTAAATAAGATTTTCAATAAACATTTTAATTTGATTTAAATTACTAAAAGTGAAAATTTTAAATTAAATTGTAATTGTGTTATAAACATTTAACATTTTCATCTGTATACCTTTTAATTATTTTTTTTTTATAAACAAAAATCCAGAATAATCGAATTAAGCAAATATATGAAAATAAAAAAAAAATGCACTTAATATATGGTTTTAAAGCAAGAGTACTATCAATTCTTTATTGCTAAGAAAAATAAACAAAAAGCAGCATTTTAAATCATAAATTAATTATTAACACTGTCTTTTTCAATTAATTGTTAAAAATAATAATTTGAATTATGAGAAAATTGAGATAATAATATGTATTAATAATAAATTATAAAAAAATAAATTAAATATTGAGAGAATAAAATTGAAATTTCTCATATTTATTTAGATATACTTACCATCCGATTAAATTTATAAATATTTAACGACTTTATTTTTATCGTTTAAATAAAAAAGAGAACAAAGTAAATTTTTTATTAAAATGTTTATTTTTTTTCATCACTTTTGTCTATATTAACAACTGCATGTCGTTTATTAACTAATTATAAAATAATTTTTATTTTATTAAAAAAAGAATAAACATTTCACCTCCATTAACATAATTAATATATACTCATCATAGAAATGTCGATTTCGTTACAAAAAATGTGGTATGACAATGCCATAAAGCCATTATTGAATAACTGTTATTCATTGATACATTTTTTAAAATATTTCATATTCTCTTTTAATATATATTAATTATATTTTTATTTAAAAAGTTTTATTTTATAATATTAATATTATATTTAACCATGTCGGGAGACTCTTTATACTCCATCAGACGCCTCTCACACTCCAGCTAGACCCTATCTTCAGCGAGTCTTGCATCCTCGAACAGGGCTAAGCATCTGAACGTAGGGGGTTTGATTTTACTCATTTGTTTGTTTTTCTTTCATGACCAGATCTGAACGTAGGGATACTCTGCCCTTTGATCCAGAAATTAAACGCACAATCAGGGGACTAGGAAAGCAAGCCTCAATCGCAGAACCTTCTGCCCAACCTTCGGCCGCCAAACCATCCCAAATTCAACTGCCGAAAGTTTCTCACTCCAGCAACCGAATCTTATACCAATGGCAGAACCTCAAGCACCCCTTTTATTAAATTAGAACATAACATGATTTATATTTATTTATGATGTTTAATTTTTAATTTATTATATTTTTATTAAAAACATCATTAAAATAATTAGAAAATATTTTATTAAATGATGAGATATTTTAATTTATTTTAATATTTAATTTAATATAATAATTATTATCTATATTATATTAATTTAAAAAGCTCTTAAAAATAAAAAAATTCTTTCATATTATATTTTTCAAACACTGAATTAAAAATTATAATTTTTATTTTTATTATTATATAAAAATTAAAGTAAAATTTATGTTAAACAAGTCATATATACGTTTTATGAAACTATGAATAAGCTATTATTTGATCGATAGATCTCGTGAATGTTGTGTTTTCAAAAGTTTTAAAATTAGAGCTATTCACTATCGGTTTTGTTGTTAAGGTGAAAAAGATCCATTTAACCTTATATGTTTTAATAATAAAATAAAAATAATATACAAATAAATATGATATGCCGTAAATAATTTATTTTAAGAGTTGATGGTAAAAAAATTTTATATTTTTAATTTTATTATAATTACATTTTATATCCTTTTAATTAAAATATAATTTTTAAAATTTATTTTAATTGTATTCG
Organism: Manihot esculenta; assembly: GCF_001659605.2. Classification (NCBI taxonomy): domain Eukaryota; kingdom Viridiplantae; phylum Streptophyta; class Magnoliopsida; order Malpighiales; family Euphorbiaceae; genus Manihot; species Manihot esculenta. The sequence continues at coordinate 28,799,507 of NC_035171.2, forward strand.
ATCGTTATTTATTTATATCATTCAAAATTAAGGATATTGCCATATCACTCGCCGCGTGAATGGCAAATTAATAAATTTTAAGGTAAAATCCAATGGCAAATTAATAAATTTTAAGGTAAAATCTCACATTGCATGTCAATAAATTTCGTAGTAAAATTGATAATAATTTAAAATTTTAAAATGAAATTACAACAAAATTAAAAATACAAATTTTTTTTATAATTATTTTTTTATTAATTTTTTAAAAATTCACTTTACATATTAGTATAATTTAAAAAAATGTAAATTAATGTTATATTTTAGAGTTAAAAAATAATTTAAAAAAATATTTTATTATTTTTTATATTTTAAATATTATTTTGAATTATTTTTTTATATTTTATAACTAATGTATTTAATAAGATTATTTTTTAATGATAATTTTAAAAATAATATTAAATAGTAAATATATTAGATATATTAAAAAAATCGGTTGATAATAATTTTATTCATAAATTATTATTATTATAAAAATTATTGATAAAAATTAAAAAAATTAAATAATAATAATTATAATTTTTAACTATATTTAATAGTTAAAAAGAATAAATTGATAATTTTGTAAATTTTTAATATAAGTAATAGTAGAGTATATTTAGTTAAATATTAAAAAAATAGTTTAATTAGTAAAAAATAAAAATATAGAGTAAATTATAATAAAAATAAAATATAATTTTTTTATTATTAATTTTAAATTTTAAAGACGTAATAACATTTGATGTGATAAATTATATAATAATTTTATTAATTATTTCGGTTATAGATAAAATAATCTATTTTAATTAATAAAAAATATATACAATATAATTATAATAAAATAAAAAATATAATTTTTTTGAACCATCAAACTCTTATTTTAATTGTAAGAAAATTATATGATATTTTTTTGGTGGGAGAAAGATTTTCGGAGGCTCACACGCGAACAACTCTCTCTAGGATAGGCCATGCCCATACAATCAATGATTAAAGTCACTGCAGCAACTCTATTGGAGAATAAAACAACTAGGGATTGAGTCAGCGCTACCCAATTTAAATCGAAATAATTTAAAGAATTAAATTAATTTAAAATTTTATTTTAATTTTATTTTTTAATTTAATTTTAATTTTTTAAAAGTTCAATTATATCATTGCGATTCGATTTAGGCTAAAAAATTTTGTAAAATTAAATAGTTATTATTTAATAATTTTATATGGATAAATATATGAATTATGATTTTTTATTTTATATATTTTTATTTAAATTTATTTTTTTATATATTATATAATAATTATTATTAGAAAAAAAATCAAGGTTAAAACAGTTTAAGTGAATTTTAAAATATTTAAAATAATATTTAAAAATTCTATTTCAAAATTTAACCGATTAAATCAATTCAAACGAAACTAAAGCAGTTTGATTTAGATTGATTTTTTTTTGTTCACTTTGAATTCAATGAAATTTTAAAATTTAATTTTTAATTTATTCAATTATATTTATTTTAAATCGAACTAATTAAATACTATAAAAAATTTTTAGATTATGAACATATTTTAATATATTAATAATTTTAACGATTTACTAATAAATTTTGAAATTAATTAATAATTTTCAATATAAAAAATTGTATAAAAATGTACCAATCAATTTAAAATTTATTGATAATCTATTGATATTACTTATTGATTTTAAAATTTATTAATAATTTACAAATATATAAAATAATTATACATCAACTCCATCAACTATCTAAAATCATTAATGAGCTATCAATAAACTATAAAAACTTTCGGCTATTGATTTTTATATACAACAGATTTTTGGTAATTTTGATACTTCTACAACTGAGATCATAATTTTTAGAGAAGTTTTAAGCTAGTTTAAGAATGGTGGTTGGTTCTCGGTTATTGTGGAGTCAGACGCTCAACTTTTGATTCAAGGTATAACTGATCCCAATTACCGGTATTTGTTATTAAATAATAGTCTTATTTTTTATTATAAGTCTCTTATCTCAGAGATGATTTATATTTCTATTAACTTTATTCGTAGGTCTGTTAATGGTGTAGCTCATGCGCTTACTCGAGTTAGCCATAATACTCTGGATATGATTGAAAATTTTTCATCATCTCCGGATTATATTTCTGAGTTAATCGTTTTTAAAATTTAATAAAATTTATATTTTTATTCAAAAACACGAGCTCATGCTTTTTCATGTGGTTATTTTTTAGTTTTATTTAATCTATATATTTTCGTTGTCCATATCTTTAGATTTTAATTCAAAATTTTATATTTAGTAATATGGTGTCAGTAAAATTGTATAACTTATATAAAAAAATTTCATTTATTGATAATTAATTTTTATTTTAATTAAATTAATTTTAAAAATTACATAAAAATTTAATGTGACAACATAAAAAATTATTTAAATCTATTATTTTATGAAGAAAATATTTCGAAGCAAATTATTTTTTTTAAAAAATAATTTATTGATATTCTAGAGATTAGATTGATGACGTGGCTGGAAGAGAGTTATGCTGTGATGGGCTGGACCTGTAAAGAAGAGAATGTGAAGTGGTGGGTGCTCACAACAGTCATTCCGACGTTCAAGTCAATATACTAAAAAGAGAGAGAATGTAATGAATTGCTTAGAGTTTTTATATAAGAGAATAAAGTACTTTTACTTTTATGATTCTTCTCCTTTTATATTGTAAAAAGGTAAAAATAAATATAGTATTTCCCGATAATTCGGCTATGATATTGCCAGCTGTTTGATAAGGGATATCGCCATCTAATAGGTTGGCAATCTCGCAATTACAAGCATAATGGAGATACATTGGATTGTGCCTGATAATGGTAACTTCATGCTGAGACTCACCCTGTCGCGGGAAGGGTGTGTTTTAATGATGATTCGGGTGTTAAGGTGTTCGGGTCTTCCTTTTCTTGGGATGGACCATGTTTTCCACTTATTAGCTACTTGCCATGTGGCCTTGTCTTATGGTGACAGCTCATGGCTTACTTTGGTGATTGTTATGTAGCATCAAAGGTGTCCCTACTGGTATTCGATTCTTTAGATTTGAAAGTAACGAAAAGTCTTTTCGGTTTGGGACATGTGGCACGATTTAGTTGGTCTTTGCTGTCTACATCATTTTTCCTACCTTTGCATATGATCATGGTCTTATTTTTCGAGCCGTATTCAAAGCTTTGTCGGCTATACAACTGTATAAGAACCATCATTTCTCTTCTTTTATTTGCGACTGTCCTCTGTAGAAGATCCTTTTCTGTTCCTGAGAATAGCTAGATCTGTATAAAAAGGCGCCTTTTTATGTAACAGCCCGGACGTGATCCCCGGCACTGTTACCGTTCACGGCCCAAGGCTATCCCTCGCCTGGCCTCTTGCCACCTCGGGCTTTCCACTGGCGTCGTGAACAGCTCTTAACATCCATTCACCCTCACGGGTTCCTGGCAGGATTTGTCCCTCGGGGGAGCCATTACGGCCCGCCCTAGCCCGAGTGGATTTGGCCCAATTCCTTCCTCTGGGAATTAGGTCGCCTCCCCCACTGCTCGAACCCTTGACCTCCCACTTTAAGGGAATAGTCTGGTGAGAGTGAGTACCAATTGTTCTAATGGCACAATTGGTACTCACTCTCACCAGACTATTCCCTTAAAGTGGGAGGTCAAGGGTTCGAGCAGTGGGGGAGGCGACCTAATTCCCAGAGGAAGGAATTGGGCCAAATCCACTCGGGCTAGGGCGGGCCGTAATGGCTCCCCCAAGGGACAAATCCTGCCAGGAACCCGTGAGGGTGAATGGATGTTAAGAGCTGTTCACGACGCCAGTGGAAAGCCCGAGGTGGCAAGAGGCCAGGCGAGGGATAGCCTTGGGCCGTGAACGGTAACAGTGCCGGGGATCACGTCCGGGCTGTTACACAGTCTGACTATAATGACTTTTCAATGTCACAACTCCAAGGAGGGGAGTTGGATTGTGTAAGATTGATTTTAAGGACCAGGCTAGGAAAGCAATTGGAGAAGCGGTCCTTCATGAAGCTTTTTCTAGACATGCAACATATTCTTAAAGGATGAGATTAAGCGAGAGATTGAGGAGAACCCATCAACCAGGTCTCTGCTAATTTTAGAAAATTCTAATGTACCAAAGAATTGCCTAAGTCCATCTTATCTTCTTGTGATATTTTTTAATGAAAATGCATATTTTTTATATCTATTATTGGGTGCTTTATCGCTACCAACGTTTTAAACGGGGTCTTTATCTCAAACTTATGAATTTGATGACCATCATTTTTTGCTCTCAAAGGAGGAGGCTAAAGTACATTTTCTTTGCAAGGCTTAATGCCTAACTTAACAGATATAAAATAACTTGTAGAATTTTTATAAAATAAGACTAATACCTAGGCCTATGGCCTGGCAGACTCCCGTCTTTAAGTGCCTTGAGGCGATTTTGTAGTAGAGGACTTTCACCCAGTCACTCATCTTGATTCTTGGACGTAAGATTTGCCTTATTAATATTTGATTGATGCCTTTGTCTTTTTGGAGATTGGTGTACCCACCTCGTGGTTGTCTGGCATGGATGACTTGATTGGTGGGACCAACGCCTGAGTTGTGGTTTGGCTGAACTCACCTTATGTCATGACCTGAAGAACCCGCCTTATGGCCTTATTTATTGGGACCAATGCCTGGATAGTCTGGTGAAACTCACTTTAGAACCTGACTTGGCAAAACCCACCTTGTAGCCTTGTTTAGTGGGATCAACGTCTGAATGGTCTGGCAGAACCCGCATTGTGATCTAGCCTGGCTGAACTCGCCTTGTAGCCTTGTTAATGGGACCAACGCCCGGATGTTTTAGTGGAATCCGCTTTGTGACCTAGCCTGGCAGAAGAACCTGCTTTGTGGCCTTTTTCTTCTCTTCTTAAGCTTTTTGAGGAAGACAATCCCATCATTCCTTATCACTAAAGAATATCACATGTGAAAAAATAACTTTTTAACTTGTTATTGATAAAACTTTTTTAGATTATAAATATTCCAAGAATAAGGGATGACTTGACCATTTAGCTTGGCCAATTTATATGACCCCGGGCGAATGCCTTTAAGACCCTGAACGGTTCTTTCCAGTTCTCACCCAACTTACCAGACTCGATACTACCACTTGTTACATCTGTTCTTTTAAAAACTAGATCCCCCACATTAAAAGCACGCAGTCTGACCTTGCTGTTGAACATTCTGGACATATTATTTTTGTAAATCGCCAACCGGCCTTTTCTCGCAGGAATTCGGCTTAGTCCAAATTGAATTGAATTTATTCGGCATTCCTTGAAATCTCAGGGTATTGTGTCCTGAAATAGCTTACTTGAATTTCCATGGGGATGACTGCTTCCGCCTCATGTACAAGAGAAAATGGCGTTTCTCCTATAACTATCCTAGGAGTGGTCCTGTATGCCCACAATATGTGAAGCAACTCTTTGGACCAGTTGCCCTTGACTTGGTCGAGCATTTTTTTTTAGCCCCTGTAAGGTGGTCTTGTTTATTACCTCAATCATGCCATTGGTCTGAGGATGGTAGGCTAAGCTGAACTTCAAGTTAATTTTTTATTTTTTGCAGAAGTCTTTGAACCTGGAGCTTGCAAACTGAGTTTCATTATCAGTGATCACTATATTTGGTATTCTAAATCGAGTGAATATGTTTTTGCTGATGAAAGGGATCGCTTGTTGGGTAGTGATAGACTATACTGCCTCAGCTTCTACCCATTTCCTGAAATGATCTATTAGCACAATTACAAACTTTCTTGATCCGGATGCCTTAGAAAACAGGCTAAGGATGTCTATCCCCTGTTGAAAGAAAGGCCAAGGGCTTCCAATGATTGATTGCATTTCCCTTGAGATCCTGGGGATGTTTGCATGTACTTGGCATCTTTGACACTTCTGAATAGTTACTTTTATTAGTGTATTTGTCCTAAGCCATTATCTTAGACATTTTTGTATGTCGTTTTGGTTATTAATAAAAAGAGGTTCTACTATCATTATTATTTGTTTGCATATTACATAATAATGATTAATATCCCTAGTTACTTATTATTATGGTGATAATAATAAAATATGACTAGTATGATTATTGATTGATAATCATGAGATGATTATGTATATGTTGATATAATTCAATAATCATAGATACTTGTTAGAGAACAAAGTATTGGATGGACTCGCATTGAGATCACTACATGGGTTAGTGTCATAAGTGAATCTCAAAAGTAGTTATGTCTTAATCCTTTGACTTGAGATTGTCATAGTTTCCAATATAAGGACTGTTATGTTTTGACATAACCAATCATTGTCTTTAATCGGACAATCATAAAGGTTATGATTGAGTATAATAGAAATTATGTAGAGGATATTAAACAATCAAGATAGAATTTGCCTCTCTCTTTGAGAGAGATATCTTCTGAGCCCCTCGATAAATGAGAATGAGAAATGCATGGCCGTGCTCAAATGAATTGATAGTGTGATCAATATCATTTGGTTTTATTAGTCTACTTAGAGATTGAGAAATCATAAGTTTGAACATTACAAGTTTGACATTGACCATGACTTATGTTCAAACTAGATATCGTGTGACAAAGAGATTAATACATTTTCTATTTATTAGGCTTTATCGGACTATCGATCCTCATATTAATTGGGTAGTCATAATGTCTTGTTAGAGGCTGCTTATAATTTATGGGCCTTATGGAATTGGGCCTATTGCCAATTAATGTGAGTCTATTGGGTCACACACAAGAACGTTGTTGATGTGCTATATTAATGGGCTAAAAGCCCATTAGTATAATTAATAATAATAAAAATATTATTATTATTAATATTAATTATTATTATAAGATAATAATATTTAAAAGATCTGCAGTCTATCTGTAACTGTTACAGATAAAAGATTTTCGGTTTTTCTTATCAAAACAAACTATCACGTAAGATATTTAAATATCTACGAGATTGTGATAGTGGGTTGTGAACACAACTCTTTTATGAAAAGAGTTGTGGGAAAACAAAAGACTGAAACGCATAAAAACCTCTTCTACGAATTGTGGAGTAAGGTTTTTTAGAGAATTCGTTTTTAGTTGCAGATTGTGGAGCACATAGTTTATCCATCTTTGAGAGAGCTAGCACTCTAGAAGGATAAAAGACATTCGTGTGGATACCATTGAGGGTATTCGTTGAAAAAGCAGCACTTTGAGTCCGTAATTGTATTTTCTCGTCGAGTCTAACAGGTTAGTCTCTTGTCCTTCCTTTCGAAATAAACGAAGCATACGGATCCCGGGACTCTAACAGGTTAGTCTCTTGTCCTTCCTTTCGAAATAAATGAAGCACACAGATCTTGGGAAGGAAAACAAAGATTTTAATTTTTTCCACTGCGTATTTGGATTGCAGTAATCTCTGGATTTTCTAACAGTTTTGCATCTTACATTATTATCGGCCAGTAGTACCTTTGTTTGAATGCTTTTCGAGCGATTATCCGAACTCCTTCATGGCTCCTGCAATCACCTTTATGGATATCCTTTAGGATTTTCTAGCCTTCTTCCTCTATAATACACCACAGTTATAGCTGTGTCGAGGATCTCCTGTATAACCAATCATCAATTCGTACGTATTTAGAAGACTTTCTTATTACCTGTTTGGCTGATAACTCATCGGTTGGAAGATCATCTTGTGTCAAAATTTATATACGGGCGCCATCCATGATTCCTCCTCTTCTATGGGAAAAGACTCTTCCACTTCCATTGCTGGAGTGTGCAATTCTTCGAACTAAAACAGTTGAGTCAGGTGTTGTTCACCCGCTGCCTCCTTCTTGGCCAAAAGATCCACCTCTTCATTGTTGCTTTTGGCCACCTGGTAAAGTTTGTAGCTGCCTTGTCCTTCTTTGATCCTCTCCATTAGAGAACAATTTTTTTTTTATTTGACAAGATTCGATTCTCAGACTTTGGATTATCCCTAGCACTGATTAACAACCAATTGTAAGTCACTAAAAATAATGGATTTTTGTATACGTAATTCTTTGATGATTCTCAAGGCCATTCTTACAGTCTCGTATTCGGCTATATTATTGGTGACATTGAAGGCGAGTTTTGCCGCATACCGATTTTTATACTGGTTAAGACTGCAATAGGATCTCGATTCCAAAACCCATGGACCCACAAGCTCCATCTGTCCAAACCTTCTACTCCTCTATGGTTGATTCAGATGACTCTGTAAGTTCTAACAGTGGAGTCATTTTCGCAACAAAATCAACTAGTGCCTAGGCTTTCATGGCCTTTTCTTGGAACATACCTGATATCATAGGCCGACAATATTACCGCCCAAGTGGACAACCATCTTGACAACTCCGATCTGTATAGAACCTTTCATAGAGAATAATCGATTATGACTTCTATAATGTGTGACTCAAAATATGGTCGTAGCTTTGTGGCTGATATTAAGACTGCAAACGCTAACTTTTCAAGAGGAAAATAATTCAGCTCTACCCTTTCAAAACTTGGCTGGCATAATATACTGGGTTTGTTCCCCATTGTTTTCATGAATGAGTACCGAGCAAATTATTTTCTATGTCATAGATAAGTATAGAAATAAAATTTCGCCTTCGACAGGCAAGCTTAGCAACGAAGGAGATTATAAAAAGGTTTGCAGACTTTCAAAAGCCTCTACACATTCTTCCCCCCATTCAAACTTACCTTTGCCTTTCAAGGCTTTGAAGAACGAGAGACACCTTCTAGCCGAGCATGATATGAATCGACTCAGGGTAGTGACTTGCCCATTCTACCTTTGTACTTCATTAATGGTTTTGGGTGCTTTCATGTTTTGAATAGCGTTGATCTTCTCAAGGTTCATTCTATGCCTCTTTCTGAGATGATATACCCTAGAAACTTCCCAGCCTTTACCCCGAAGGTACACTTTTCAGGATTCAGCTTTATACTCGCCTTGTTCAGGACGTCAAATACTTTTTGGATATCTAGATGGTCTTTCAAAGATCGACTTTTTACTATCATGTCTTTAAAGATTCCTGACACTAGCCTTTGATACATTGCTCCCGCGTTTTTTAAACCAAAAGGTATTACCTTGTAGTAGTAAATTCCTTCATATGTTATGAATGCCTTCCTCTGTTATGAATGCAGTCTTCTCTGCGTTTTCGGTGTCTATCATGATTTGGTGGTATCTTGGAATGGCAATAAGAAAGGAAACCACTGTATGACCCGAGATCGAGTCTACTAACCTGTCGATGGATGGTAACGGGTAATGATCTTTTAGACCTGCTTTATTTAGGTCGATGAAATCCACGTACATTCTCCACTTTCCATTAGCTTTCTTTATCAGGACTGCATTGGCCAGCCATATGGGATATGTGACTTCCTTTATCAATCTTGCACTCAAAAGCTGATCAACCTCTTCTTTGATCACCTGCTGTTTCTTTGGTGCGAACTTTCTTTTCTTTTATTGGACTGGTTTGACAGACTTATCAATAGATAGCTTATGGATGATGAGAGCCGGGTCCACACCTGTTACATCTTTTGGAGACCAAGCAAAAGTGATTACTCGACTCTTTAGCAATTCTATTAGATGAGTCTTTGTTTCACTAGTTAATGCAATGCCGAATTGTATCTTTTGCTCCTTACCTATTTGGACATCCTCTATCGGGTCTGCCGGCTCTGGCTTTACGTGAGATTTTGACTTTCCAATAAGTCGATGAGTATACTTGCTTTTTCGAGACTTTTTGCTGGGTGTCTGTAACCTTTTTTAGCCAATCTCGGATTGCCTCGGACCACTGTTATTCCCCCTAGAGTTGGAAGCTTAAAACACATAGCACCCATATTAATAAAGATACTGTGGCAGTTTAGAGTTGGATGACCGAGTATCACATTGTATGAAAATGGGATATCTACCATCGCAAACTCTGCATATAACTCTCATTTATACTTTTCGTCACCCAGTACCAGGAGGAGGTCGATGGTACCCAGCACTGTCACAGTCTTATCTCCTAATTTTACTAAAGGATAAAAAACTTTGACAAGCCTGTTTTTATTCAAGCTTAACTTGTTAAAAACGTTTAAGATGAGAAGGTTAACGGAACTACCTGCATCCACCAATACTCACCTTATCTTGTACCGGTTCAGGAGTGTAATACCCGGCTAGACTCCGGTATCGGAATTCCTACCGTCCGGTGGAATCTCGGATGTCGGAAGCCTCTAGTAGGGTAGAAACATGTTTTCATAAAATGTTTTAAAGCATTTCATGGTTTTAAGTATGAAAATTAAATGAGTTTTTGCATGAAAAGTCTTTGGAGGAAAACCCAGGTTCGGCCGCCTAAAGTCAAGTTCGGCCGCCGAACATGCATGCGTTTTGAAGGCACGTTAGGCCCCCGAAAGCATGAGTGAGGGAAGTTCAGGTTCGGCCGCCGAAACCCAAGTTCGGCCGCCGAACATGGCATGCTTGCGGAAGCGCTTTCGGCCCCCGAACGTGGCCTGGCCAGCCACCTATAAAAGGGTCACTTGGCCGAAATGGGCGAGTTTTCTCCCATTTTCGACCACAGCTAGCTTCCGACCTCCCTCTTCCAAATCTAGTGTTTTTCCTTCAAATCCCCACCATTTTTCTTGAGTTTTAAGCTTGCATTGAAGATTTTGAACTTTTGAAACAAGTTTTGGAGCTTTGGGAACTCAGGAGCTCATCTTCGTGGATCTCCAAGTTTAGGTCGTCTCCCTCTCGATCTTCAAGAGGTAAGGGCCGATCTTAAGTTCCTTATGTATTTTAAATAAGTTTTTATGCTAGATCTATGGGTAGAAATGCATGTTAGGTTATATGTTGAGTTATGGGTTAATATTGATGTTTTGGACAATGAGTGTTGATTGTGTGTGTTTAAAGTGTTGTAGTTGGGGTATTTGATGTTTTGAGGCCCCTAGGAACTTGTATGCATGTTTTAACTGAGGTATATGCATGATTGGTGAGTTTGGAGGCGAAAATGCATTTGGGAGCCAAGTTTCTGCCCTTCGGCAGAAACCAGGTTCGGCAGCCGAAGAAGCTTTCGGCCGCCGAACATGGCTGGGGAGGCAGGCCTTTCGGCTGCCGAAGTTGCCCCCGAAAAGAGACTTTCGTCTCTGTCTTGGACTTTCGGCCGCCGAAGGTGCCGCCGAACATGCATGAGTTTCGCCTCTGTCTGGGAGTTTCGGCCGCCGAAGGTGCCGCCGAATCTGCCTGACTTTCGGCTCTGGAGGGACTTTCGGCAGCCGAAGCTGCCGCCGAAAGTGCCCTGTCCAGCCATTTCTTGCATGTTTTTATGAAGTTGTTTCTTGATGTTCTAGGGGGGTTTTTGGGGAGTATATTAGAGTTACGTTTACGTATGTTTGGTCCTGTAACGACCCGAAAATCGGACCGCTACCGGCGCTAGGATCTGGGTCGACTTAAGGCCGCCGGGACCCGTAGCAAGCCTGACATAAAACCTGTGAACCTGTATAATCCCATACATGATCAACAACATGCATAAAAATCAAAAACTTTTCTTTCCATACTCATCAACCAAACTCAACCTGGGCATAACATTAACATAACATTGATCCCTCTATGGGATCTCATCTGTACCCCCAATGGGTGATATAACATCTGTTGAGTTGGTTTACATAAGTGACATAAAAATAACCAAGATCATGTATAAAAAGGGATACAACATTCTATGGTCAAGCACACACTAACATCCATAAACCTCATTACATAACTATACTGTACTTTTACATTACAATCTGATCATGTCCATTGCTAGCTATTACATAAGCATGACTTCTTTACTCTATCCGGACTCCCGCACTATACTGTACCTGCAAGCCTGGGGGGTAAAGGGAGAGGGGTGAGCTAAAAGCCCAGTGAGTAGAGCTATTAAACACGTTAACACTATGCTCTATGAAATGCATCATCACACAAACAATTCACATAAGGGTTGGGTGAACTTGTCACCAAATAGTCCAAGTTAACTCTGTGCCAGGCCGTAGCATGGGGTCCTGGTCTTCCTGTCATACATACATTACTTACCATTTTCCAGGGCCTCCTCTGGGCTCCTGGTCTTCGAGTCCCATAACCGTGCTTTACTCTGTGCCAGGCCTGTAGACTGGGGCCTGGTCTTTCTTACTCTGTGTCAGGCCGTAACATGGGGTCCTGGTCTTCCTGTCTTGGACTAATTGGGTCATCCAACATTCACCCACATCAACAACAATTGATGCAATGCGGCAGATTCGTGAAACTAATGCAATCATCCTATTGCATAATCATGATGCATGAAACATGATAAAACATTTAATTTAAAAGATTAAGTTTAGTTCCACTCACCTCTGGCTAACTCTGACAATACCGAAGCAGCTGAACTCACTGCTGGGGTCCTCGGTTCCTCGGGTCCGAACCTACACAGGTGGACTCAAATGAGGGACCAAACATACTAGAACATAACTCTAAAATATTCCCCAAAAACCCCCTAAAACATCCTGAAAATATCACATAGAGATATGCGTGAAATGGCTGAACAGGGCATTTTCGGCGGCCGAAAGTCCTGGACAGATCCGAAAGTCAGGCACTTTCGGCGGCACCTTCGGCGGCCGAAAGTCCCAGACAGAGACGAAAGTCTCTTTTCGGGGGCAACTTCGGCAGCCGAATGCTGCCTCCACAAGGGGGGTTCGGCGGCCGAAACTCCCTTCGGCGGCCGAACCTGGTTTCTGCCAGAAGGGCAGAAACTTGGTTCACATGAACCCCTTGCCTCCCAAAACCTCAAATCAAGCATATATCTCAACCAAATCATGCATACAAGTTCCTAGGGGCCTCAAAACATCAAATACCCCAACTACAACACTTTAAACATACTCAAGCAAGCCACATTGTTCAAAACATCAACATTAACCCATAACTCAACATATAACCTAACATGCCTTTCTACCCATAGATCTTGCATAAAACTTATTTAAAACACATAAGGAGCTTAAGATCGGCCCTTACCTCTTGAAGATCGAGAGGGAGACGACCTAAACTTGGAGATCCACAAAAATGAGCTCCTGAGTTCCCAAAGCTCCAAAACTTGTTTCAAAAGCTTAAATCTTCCAAACCAAGTGAAAACAAGTGAAAATCTTGAAAGATTTAGAGGAAGAACATCAAAAATGGGTGAGAGACGGCGGAGAGCTCACCTTGGCCGAAAATGGGGAAAAGCTCACCCGTTTTCGGCTAAGGGACCCTTTTATAGTGGCTGGCCAGACCACGTTCGGGGGCCGAATGTGCCTCCGCATGCATGCCATGTTCGGCGGCCGAACCTGGACTTCCCTCACTCATGCTTTCGGGGGCCTAACGTGCCTCCAAATCGCATGCATGTTCGGCGGCCGAACTTGACTTTCGGCGGCCGAACCTGGGTTTTCCTCCAAGGACTTTTCATGCAAAAACTCATTTAATTTCATACTTAAAACCATTAAAACATAAAAACATTTCATAAAAACATGATTCTACCCTTCTAGAGGTCTCCGACATCCGAGATTCCACCGGACGGTAGGAATTCCGATACCGGAGTCTAGCCGGGTATTACATTCTCCCCCCCTTAAGAACATTCGTCCCCGAATGTTCCTCAACTAGTACATGCATAGCATAAAACGTAACATACCTACTAAACACATAGAACACATAGATACTAACCTCTAAAAGAGATGGGGATACTGTTGGAGCATGGACTCCCGTGTCTCCCAGGTACACTCCTCAATATTGTGGTGGTTCCAAAGGACTTTCACCATCGGGATTTCCTTGTTCCTTAGCTTTCTGATCTGGGTGTCTAAGATCCGTACTGGCTGCTCAACATATGTTAGATCCTCTTGGATCTCCACATCAGGCTCACTAAGAACCTTGCCCGGATCTGACACGAATTTTCTCAACATAGAAACATGGAAAACCGGGTGGATTCTTGCCATAGAAGCAGGTAAGTCCAGCTTGTACGATACATTCCCAATCTTTTGCAAGACTTCGAAGGGTCCGATGTACCGCGGAGCCAGCTTACCCTTCTTCCCGAACCGAACCACTCCTTTCATTGGAGACACCTTAAGCAATACCAGATCCCCCTCCTGAAACTCTATTAGTCTTCTGCGGATGTCTGCATAACTCCTCTGTCTGCTTGCAGCCGTCTTGATTCTCTCTCTGATTAAGGGTACCACTCTGCTGGTGATCTCTACTAGCTCAGGCCCTGCCAAGGCCTTTTCTCCAACTTCCTCCCAGCAAACAGGTGACCTGCACTTCCTTCCATATAAAGCTTCATATGGAGCCATCCCGATGCTAGCATGATGGCTGTTATTGTAGGCAAACTCCACCAAAGGTAGATGCTGCCTCCAAGAACCGCCAAAGTCCAGCACACACATTCTTAGCATATCTTCTATGGTCTGGATGGTCCTCTCTGACTGTCCGTCTGTCTGTGGATGGAAGGCAGTGCTAAAATCCAATCTAGTACCCATGGCATTCTGCAGACTCCGCCAAAACCTGGAGGTGAACTGGGGCCCTCTATCTGACACTATAGAAACAGAAACCCCATGCAGTCTGACTATCTCATCAACGTACACCTGCGCCAACTTGTCCACAGAATAGCCACTCCTGACGGGGATGAAGTGAGCAGATTTGGTGAGTCTGTCCACAATCACCCATATGGAGTCTAATCTGTTGGACGTCGCCGGTAACCCCACTACGAAGTCCATAGCTATATTCTCCCATTTCCACTCTGGAATAGGTAGCGGGTTAAGCATTCCAACCGGCTTCTGATGTTCCAGCTTCACCCTCTGACACACTTCGCAGGCTGACACAAACTGTGCCACTTCTCTCTTCATAGCTGGCCACCAATAAACTTTCTTCAGATCTTGATACATCTTGGTGGCTCCGGGGTGAATGTTGTATCTTGCATTATGAGCCTCTCTCATAATGTCTCCTTTTAGCCCTATGTCATCTGGTACACACAATCGACTCCCATAGCGGAGGATCCCCTTATTGTCGAACCTGAACTCACTGTCCTTGCCTGACTGAACAGTCCTGGCAATCTTCACTAACTCTGGGTCCTCATGCTGTTTCTGAGCCACCTGCTCCAGAAACACGGGCGTCACTTTCATCTGAGCAACCAAGGCACCTGTACCAGACAACTCCAACTGTAGACCTTCCTCAATGAGCTTGTAAAACTCCTTCACCACTGGTCTCCTCTCTGCCGTGATGTGGGATAGACTGCCTAGTGACTTCTGGCTTAGGGCGTCTGCCACAACATTCGCCTTACCCGGATGATACTGAATCTTGCAATCATAGTCACTCAGCAACTCTACCCATCTCCTCTGTCTCAAATTCAAATCTCTTTGACTCAGGATGTACTGCAGGCTTTTATGATCGGTGAAGATCTCACATTTTACCCCATAGAGGTAATGCCTCCACATCTTGAGTGCATAGATTACTGCTGCCATCTCAAGGTCATGTGTGGGGTAATTCAACTCATGCTTCTTTAGCTGCCTAGAAGCATAAGCAATCACCCTCTCATTCTGCATAAGCACACAACCCAGTCCCACACGGGACGCATCACAAAAGACTGTAAAGTCCTCTCCACTAGATGGCAGAGCTAAAACTGGTGCTGAAGTCAACCTCTTCTTAAGCTCTTCAAAACTTTCCTCGCACTGGTCGGTCCACAGAAACTTCTGATTCTTCCTGGTTAGTCTGGTTAGAGGAGCTGCAATTCTGGAGAAGTCCTGAACAAACCTCCTGTAGTAACCTGCCAAACCCAAGAAACTTCTAATCTCTGTCACTGAAGTGGGTCTAGGCCAGTTAGCCACAGTCTCTGTCTTCTTGGGGTCTACCTCTATTCCATTCTCCGACACTACATGCCCTAAGAACGAAATGCTCCTCAGCCAGAACTCACATTTAGAGAACTTGGCATACAAGCCATGTTCCCTCAAGGTCTGTAGAACCAACCGCAGATGATGGGCATGCTCCTCTGCATTCCTGGAATACACTAGGATATCATCTATGAAGACAATAACGAAGTGATCCAGGTACTGACTAAACACTCTGTTCATGAGGTCCATGAATGCTGCAGGGGCGTTAGTTAACCCGAACGGCATCACAAGGAACTCAAAATGCCCATATCTGGTCCTGAAAGCCGTCTTTGGCACGTCCTCTTCCCTGATCCTCAACTGATGATACCCGGACCTCAGATCTATTTTGGAGAAACAACCCGCTCCTGCTAGCTGGTCGAATAGATCGTCGATCCTTGGCAATGGGTACTTGTTCTTGGTAGTGACTTTGTTCAACTGTCTGTAGTCGATACAAAGTCTAAGGGATCCATCCTTCTTTCTCACAAACAAAACTGGAGCACCCCAAGGTGAGGTACTCGGTCGGATGAAGCCCTTGTCTACCAGCTCCTGTAATTGTTCCTTCAACTCTTTCAATTCTGCTGGCGCCATCCTGTAGGGAGGGATAGAGATCGGTCGGGTTCCAGGCATCAGTTCTATCTCGAACTCTATCTCCCTAGCAGGTGGTAAACCTGGCAGCTCGTCTGGGAACACATCTAAGAACTCTCTAACCACTGGCACCGAGGCGGGCTCTCTAACTTGACTATTAAGCTCTCTCACATGAGCCAAATACCCCTGACATCCCCTCCTAAGCAACCTACGAGCCTGAAGAGCCGAGATCATACCTCTAGGTGTACCCCTCCTGTCTCCTCTGAAGACAACCTCTGATCCATCCTGACCTCTGAACCTGACTACCTTGTCCCTGCAGTCCAAGGTAGCACCATGGGTAGATAACCAGTCCATCCCTAGAATGACGTCAAAATCTGTCAAATCTAGAACCACTAGGTCGGCGGACATGCATCTCCCCTCAACAAAAACTGGACTACACTGACAGACTGACTCTGCCACTGATGGATCACACTTGGGTCCACTGACCCAGAGAGGACACTCTAACCCAGAGATCATCAATCCTAACCTCTCTACGGCCCTCGGAGCAATAAAAGAATGAGATGCACCAGGGTCCATCAATGCATATACGTCCGAACATCCAATGACGAGATTACCTGCCACCACGGTGTTGGATGCGTCTGCCTCCTGCTGTGTCATTGTGAAGATCCGTGCTGGGGCTGATGGACCTTCACCTCTGAAACCCGCTGAAGAAGAGGCTGCTCCTCTCCCTCTGCCTCTGCCACTGGCCTGAGTCATGGCTGGAGCGGCTGGCTGCGCTACACTGCCTGAAGCTGTCTGCTGGGACTGAGCCATCGGGACCGCTCTTGGACAGTCTCGAGCTATATGCCCCTCCTGGCCACATCTGAAGCAGGCGTTCGTCCCAAACCGACATACTCCCTTGTGTGGCCTACCACACCTTGCACAAACTGCATTATCCGCACCAGAGCTTGAGCCACTCCCAAATCCCAGACTAGACTTGACTTTATTCCAGAACTTATTCTTCTTACCCTTGGGCTTACTCCATCTCTTACTGCCAGAAGCTGCTGCACTCAAGGTAGAGGGATCTAACCTTCCCCCACCCGGAGTTTTAGAACCAGAAGCTTGTGCCACTGTCTGCTTAACTGTCCCCTGAATGATGGCACTAGCCTCCATTCTCCTAGCCATGTCTACTATGGCGTGAAAACTCTCTCTATCTGCTGACTGTACCAAGGAGGAATACCTGGGATGGAGCTTCATGATATACCTCCTCGACTTCTTCTGGTCTGTGCTAAGGTCTTGCCCAGCAAATGGCAGCAACTCCATAAACCTGTCAGTATATTCGTCTACACTCATGTCATCAGTCTGCCTCAACTGCTCGAATTCTATCATCTTCAATTCCCTCGAACTATCAGGGAAAGCCCATCCTGCAAACTCGTTTGCAAACTCTTCCCAAGTCATGCTGTCCACTCTCGGGTTCACATAATTCTTGAACCACTCCCGTGCCTTCTTGCACTTAAGCGTGAACCCGGCCATCTGAATGGCTCTACTATTATCAGCCCCTATCTCATCTGTAATTGCCTTGACCCGCTCCAAGTACACGAACGGATCATCACCGGTTTCAAACTGGGGAGCACCCAATTTCATGTAATCGGTCATCTTAACCTTGCTCCCACTGACTGAGCTAGGTCTAGGTGGTTGAACAACTGGGGCTGCTGGTTCTGCAGGTGGTGGAGGTGGTGCAACATTTTCTGAGGTAGGGTTTTCTGGATTTGGATAGTAGGGTGGAGGTGGATACATTGGGTATTGAGAGTATGGTGGGTAGTATGGTGGGTATGGCATCTGTGTGGGATAAGGGGTGAAACTAGGGTAATCCGATGTACCTCCCATCGAATACCCGGGATGTGGTGAGAAATGTGGGTAGTGAGGTGGCTGTACAAATCCCGAGGCCTGAGTGCCTCCTTGGGACTCTCCCATTCCTTCTTCTGACATATTGACTCCCAAACTGCCATCCCTCCTCTGTTCTACATCCATATCATCCCCCATATCCTCTGACGCTCCTCCCTGAACTGTTCCTCTGACTGATCTGCTTCTACCCAGATCCAAAGACCTTCTAGGGTCTCTTGCTACTTTGTCCCTGTTGGACCTGCTAGACATTGCCCTAGGCAATGCTGGAGGACGGGCGCTCATGCCCTCATCCTCAGGTGGTACTCCTGTCAATCTTGCTGATCGACGAGTTCCTCTCATCCTGTTTTCTGAAAAACAGTGCACATCACAAGCAACATTAGCATCATATGGTTCATGTGGGCACACATGAACCCGCATCACATATCGTAGCATATCATTAATGCACATGCATAAAATCATGGCATTTCACATCATCATGTAAGACAGGACTCCACATCCTATCCTAGTGGACATGATCTTTTCCTATTGTGCTTGACCTCCTGTAACATCTATGAGCCCGACACTCTAGGTCCGACCATATGAACCTAGGGCTCTGATACCACTCTGTAACGACCCGAAAATCGGACCGCTACCGGCGCTAGGATCCGGGTCGACTTAAGGCCGCCGGGACCCGTAGCAAGCCTGACATAAAACCTGTGAACCTGTATAATCCCATACATGATCAACAACATGCATAAAAATCAAAAACTTTTCTTTCCATACTCATCAACCAAACTCAACCTGGGCATAACATTAACATAACATTGATCCCTCTGTGGGATCTCATCTGTACCCCCAATGGGTGATATAACATCTGTTGAGTTGGTTTACATAAGTGACATAAAAATAACCAAGATCATGTATAAAAAGGGATACAACATTCTATGGTCAAGCACACACTAACATCCATAAACCTCATTACATAACTATACTGTACTTTTACATTACAATCTGATCATGTCCATTGCTAGCTATTACATAAGCATGACTTCTTTACTCTATCCGGACTCCCGCACTATACTGTACCTGCAAGCCTGGGGGGTAAAGGGAGAGGGGTGAGCTAAAAGCCCAGTGAGTAGAGCTATTAAACACGTTAACACTATGCTCTATGAAATGCATCATCACACAAACAATTCACATAAGGGTTGGGTGAACTTGTCACCAAATAGTCCAAGTTAACTCTGTGCCAGGCCGTAGCATGGGGTCCTGGTCTTCCTGTCATACATACATTACTTACCATTTTCCAGGGCCTCCTCTGGGCTCCTGGTCTTCGAGTCCCATAACCGTGCTTTACTCTGTGCCAGGCCTGTAGACTGGGGCCTGGTCTTTCTTACTCTGTGCCAGGCCATAGCATGGGGTCCTGGTCTTCCTGTCTTGGACTAATTGGGTCATCCAACATTCACCCACATCAACAACAATTGATGCAATGCGGCAGATTCGTGAAACTAATGCAATCATCCTATTGCATAATCATGATGCATGAAACATGATAAAACATTTAATTTAAAAGATTAAGTTTAGTTCCACTCACCTCTGGCTAACTCTGACAATACCGAAGCAGCTGAACTCACTGCTGGGGTCCTCGGTTCCTCGGGTCCGAACCTACACAGGTGGACTCAAATGAGGGACCAAACATACTAGAACATAACTCTAAAATATTCCCCAAAAACCCCCTAAAACATCCTGAAAATATCACATAGAGATATGCGTGAAATGGCTGAACAGGGCACTTTCGGCGGCACCTTCGGCGGCCGAAAGTCCTGGACAGATTCGAAAGTCAGGCACTTTCGGCGGCACCTTTGGCGGCCGAAAGTCCCAGACAGAGACGAAAGTCTCTTTTCAGGGGCAACTTCGGCAGCCGAATGCTGCCTCCACAAGGGGGGTTCGGCGGCCGAAACTCCCTTCGGCGGCCGAACCTGGTTTCTGCCAGAAGGGCAGAAACTTGGTTCACATGAACCCCTTGCCTCCCAAAACCTCAAATCAAGCATATATCTCAACCAAATCATGCATACAAGTTCCTAGGGGCCTCAAAACATCAAATACCCCAACTACAACACTTTAAACATACTCAAGCAAGCCACATTGTTCAAAACATCAACATTAACCCATAACTCAACATATAACCTAACATGCCTTTCTACCCATAGATCTTGCATAAAACTTATTTAAAACACATAAGGAGCTTAAGATCGGCCCTTACCTCTTGAAGATCGAGAGGGAGACGACCTAAACTTGGAGATCCACAAAAATGAGCTCCTGAGTTCCCAAAGCTCCAAAACTTGTTTCAAAAGCTTAAATCTTCCAAACCAAGTGAAAACAAGTGAAAATCTTGAAAGATTTAGAGGAAGAACATCAAAAATGGCTGAGAGACGGCGGAGAGCTCACCTTGGCCGAAAATGGGGAAAAGCTCGCCCGTTTTCGGCTAAGGGACCTTTTTATAGTGGCTGGCCAGACCACGTTCGGGGGCCGAATGTGCCTCCGCATGCATGCCATGTTCGGCGGCCGAACATGAGGTTCGGCGGCCGAACCTGGACTTCCCTCACTCATGCTTTCGGGGGCCTAACGTGCCTCCAAATCGCATGCATGTTCGGCGGCCGAACTTGACTTTCGGCGGCCGAACCTGGGTTTTCCTCCAAGGACTTTTCATGCAAAAACTCATTTAATTTCATACTTAAAACCATTAAAACATAAAAACATTTCATAAAAACATGATTCTACCCTTCTAGAGGTCTCCGACATCCGAGATTCCACCGGACGGTAGGAATTCCGATACCGGAGTCTAGCCGGGTATTACAGGTCCCTCATTGGAGTCCATCCGTGTAGGTTCGGACTCGAGGAACCGAGGACCCCAGCAGTGAGCCAGCTGCTACAGAGTTGTCAGAGCTAGCCAGAGGTGAGTGGAATAACTCGTATGCTTTTAAATAAATAAATCAGTTTAGCATGATTCACGCATCATGAATGCCATGAGATAATAGGGTGTTGCATTAGACTCACGAATATGTTGCATTGCATATTATGTTTGATGATGTTGATGGATGTTGAATGATCCATTAGTCCCCCTATGTTATGATGATGATGATACGGTACGGAAGACCAGTGAGGCCCATTCTACGCCCCTGGCACTATGTAAGAGAAAGACCAGTGAGGCCCATTCTACGCCCCTGGCACAGTTGGATCATGTTATGTTATGTTATGTAAGAGAAAGACCAGTGAGGCCCATTCTACGCCCATGGCACAGTTGGTCCATGTAGGGGACTATTGGTGACAAATTCATCCTTGATGTGATTAGCTGTGATGTGATGCATTTCATGTTATCATATGTTTTAAATGTTTTACTATTCTGCTCACTGGGCTTTGTAGCTCACCCCTCTCCCCTAACCCCAGATGTGCAGGTACAGGGTAGACCAGGAGGTTAGCCAGAGTTTTGAAGCATGTTTTTGTAATAGTTAGATTGTGGACATGACAATTGTACTATGATGTAATGTAAGAGATTTCAGTATGTTATGTAATGAGGTATATTGAGGTTATAGTTGTGCTTGACCCTATGAGTATTGTAATCCCTGGTTGATACATGATCTTAATGTCTATTGATGTTTATGTTTAACCAACTCAACTCATGATGTATCGCCCATTGGGGGCATTGATGAGATCCCACTGAGGGGTCAAGTTTATGATTATGTTAGTGCATGCACAGGTTGAGTTTGGTGTATGAGGAATGATGAAAGAGAAGTTTTAATTTTTATGTATGATTGTTGATCATGTATGGGATTGAACAGGTTTACAGGTTCTATGTCAGGCTTGCTACGGGTCCCGGCCGCCTTAAGCCGATCTGGATCCTAGCGCCGGTAGCGGTCCGATTTTCGGGTCGTTACAAGGAGGATCATAACAACCAGCTGGTCATTTTGAAAAAATCCAACTGCTTTGTCAGCAGGACTGAACCTTACCTCTTGCTTGATCCTTGATTCTTGATCAATTGACAAGACGTCTTTTGCTACACGCTTATTTTTTGCTTTGCATTTATTAGGTTCTCTCTTAATGATATGTACAATTCCGACCATTTTAAAAGATAGAGAGGATAGATTCCTTTGTTAGAGAGAGCAGGAACAAGAGATCGATTTTAATCCAAATAAACAAAGATATAATTCAAAGAATTTTCCTGCAACGGAACTAAATGATGTTGTAGAGATTAGATTGATGATGTGGTCGGAAAGAAGCTACGATGTGATGGGCTGGACCTGCAAAGAAGAGAACGTGAGGTGGTGGGTGCACACGGCAACCACTTCGACACTCAAGTCAGTATTCTAAAGAAAAGAGAGAGAATGCAATGAATTGCTTAGAGTTTTTGTATAAAAGAATCGTGTACCTTTACCTCTATAATTCTTCTCCTTTTATATTATAAGAAGGTGGAGATAAATGTAGCATTTTTTGATAATACGGTGATGATGTGAACGGTTACTTATAAGAAATATCGCCTACTAATAGGTTGATAATCATGCGATTACAGACGTAATAGGGATGTGCTGGACTGTGCCTGATAATGGTAACTTCATGCAGAGATTCGCCCTGTCGCGAGAAGGACGAGACTTAATGATGATCTGAGTGTTAAGATGTCCAAATCTTTCTTTTTTTCAGAATGAAATGCATTTTCCACTTATCATATCTTGCCACGTCATCCTATCTTATGGTAACAACTCATGGTTTATTTTATTTTGAGCGATTATTATATAGTATCACTTATCTTCTATTATTAAGTTGTAATATAAAAAAAAAACATAAAGTAACACTTTATAATTTTTCTTACAAATTTAAAAATTTAAAACTCACAAATAAACTATTGTTATTAATAAAACATAGAAATAAATGTACACAATATATTATATATTATATAATCTTTCTGCTATTATATAAGATTTGTGAATTTACTGTTTTTTTTTATTTTTATAAATAAATTTAATTAGGATTTAAACTCCCAACCTCATAATTTTAGATACAATTCAATTATACCATTTCTAAATAATATATTAAAAAATTTACTATTTAATCTATAATTTATCAATTTCAAAAAATAAATTAAAAATCTCTAAAATTTTAAAAAACATACAAACATCCATTAACTTTAGTTATTAAATATTTTATATTTAATTTATGTGTTAATATATTTTAAATTTTTTATAATATTTAATGACTAAAATTTAATAGAAAGACTAATTAGCAAATTTTTTAAAAATTTAAAAATATTTTAATACATTCAAATTGAGTGATTAACCAATGAGGTTTTTAGGTCACAGAAAATAAATAGTAATTTTTCCTAAGTTTATTAAGCTAAAACACAGTGAAAGCTGCATCTTACATAAGATGAACATCAAACAATAAAGAAGAAACACAACATAAAAATATATATTCTTGAGCTAAAAAATTATTTCCTCACTTTCTTTGTAAAAAATGCTAGGCCCAAATGTTGAAGAGACTATTTCAACCAAGAGAGGAAATTGCAGAAGTGCAAATAAGGTGACAGGTGCACAAGCTAGTAGGCCAATTGGAATTGTGATCCATCTCACTCTATGAAACAAAACCAAGTGAAAGGCTGCAGTGAATGCTGTGAGCATGGAAGCTATTGAGAAGAATAATGCGATAAGTCCAATGCTCAATCTCATTGGCAAGGCCCTGAGAAAATCTTCTTCAGAATAGCGAGATGTGAGAATTCCCAGAAACATCAGCAATGATGTTGAGGAAGAAAATAGTCCCAAGGTATCTGATACTGCAAAAATCATGAAAGATGTTTCTTTTAGATAAATGGGTATCCCTACATCGCTGTTGTTGCCGCCCGGTACGGTGAAAGCTGCCGCAAACACGACTGTGACGACAAGGGCCGCGACTGTTGCGCAAGATGTTGCTGTGTCCTTCATCCATTTCTCACCTTTCTCAACTAGATCTTTGTGCTCTGCAGTGAACACCATCCTTGGAGTTTGCCTATCATTGTTTGTCAGTTCTTTGTATGATGGTTGGACAACTTTTTCCACTTCCTGCATAAAATTTAAGAAAGAAATGATCATCAATAAAGAAAGATAAAATCTTGAATACTATAATGCTGTTTGCAAGAGGAAATCTCCAACATAAAATTTAACGACAATTGTCTGAAAATCACTGCGTCTATCTATGTTGCCATAGCATACAACAACCTTTTACTTATCCCAACAGCAAACAACTGATAACAAATCGTATATGATTCAAACATAGGAAAATTAAAAATTTCACAGCTTTATTTATTTGCGTGCATAAGGGAGTAAATCGATAAATTTGAACTAAAATTAGTTTTTCGATCCAATCTCGCACCCATGAGTCTTAATAATCCTCTTACTTGCTCTTTACAAGTCTAATAACAAAAATTCATTTATAAACCAAGAATTCATTATCTTATTATACATAAAACAAACCATTTATTAAAAATATGGTATTATATATAGTAAAAAAATTAAATTTCTTAGCAATAATTTTAAATTATTGTCATACTATTGGCTCAATAAGATTAAGGTAGCAATTTACTCTAAAATGCGATAGTGTTTGAAGAATTTATAACCTTGAACCATTGCAACTCCCTTTGCATCTGCAGAGCAGCACCAGACATCTTGATTGATGGTTCCAGCTGCCCTGCTAAATGCAACATGTTGTTGCCCAAATCATCTACTAATGATGCAGCAAAAATATTGTGGGTACCCATTTGATATAGCAGATTGAATATTTTTTCTTGGCGATGTTTTACAGCAAGAAGAAAAATGTTTTCTCCAGCCATATTCCTTAGCCAAACCATGACAGGGTAGGACCTAATCATCTCAGTAACGAATTCTTGGATGCCTAATATTGCAGCAATTCTTGTTGGAGGTCCTAATAGATTATCAGCTTCTAAAACACTCCCTTTTAAAGCTTCAGAAATCAAGAATCTGAGTAGCTCCATTGCTTGCTTATGCATCACTTTTGTTTTCTGTATGTGCTGTAGAAATTGAAACTGCAAGGATTCGTTTTTGTATTCATCAAAACTCCCACCTGGAGTTTCTACGTCTTTGCCTTGATGGACACTTGCTTTATCTGCAGAAGTAACTGCAAAATCTGCAGAGAAAAGGCCTAGTCAATGAGTGATCTAACTTGCATACGGATGGACTAAACGGCGGATATTTTTACACAAGAGACTAACTAATAAGTTTTTACAATTAACTACTAGATTTTTTAAAATATCTAAGTTTTAAACCAAGTGACTAACTATTGAGTTTTTCGGTATCGTGGAGATTAAACAATAAATTTCACTAAATGAAATAGATCAAGATTGCTAGACCAACAATGATAGAGAAAACGCTGAAAAAACCCAAGCCGACTTCCACTTAAGAATGCACGAGGCTTTTCAACCAATCTGTCTAAAGCTGAAAATCCATTATAGTCTCTTTTGCGAGCTAATCCAGGGTTGCGTTTCAACACCCTAAGAGCAATGTCTGTTCATGAAAACATAAGATGAAAATGGTTATCAACAGATCATAGCTGAATATTTGTTTAATTACACAGACAAATCATGTTGAACATAACTATAAAAATCTGCAATTATCAGCAAATTTAGAAGCCTGACACCATCTTCATCTGTAAAAGGACTTGAACGAATTGGATCTTCTTCATCCTCAGTCACTAACAGAAGATACTGAACTGTATCTTCATGGGCATATGCAGCAGCACGATGAAGTGGGGTGTCATTATTAGAGTTTCTTTCTTGAGGCAATTTTGGATTTTTGTTAACCAGAAGCTTTGCAGCTGCTGTGTTTCCAGCTACACCAGCATAGTGCAGAGGAGTATCGCCATACTTATTTTTTATTCCAAGTTCATCTGCTGACATTCTATCTACAAGCTTCTGCACAAATTCAATGGAATGACCAGCGCTGATTGAGACATGAAGAGCAGTCTCATGTAAGCCTAAAATTTTAGCAGTTAGAGCATTTGAATCACTGTCAAAAATTCTCTTTGCAGTGATCCAATCCCCATGTAGTGCAGCTTTATACAGTGGCAAATAGTGGTTATCATTCTCATTTCCCATCTCTTGCACTCCTGTGAAGAACAAAAATTAAGTAAAAAATAAAACAAAAATCCAGAAATGAAGAAATTTTAAAGGGTACCAAGGAAATAAATCTTTATTTCTTGTCTGGGAATGCTGGAATCTGTATATTCCTGGAGTAAAATGGGAGAAAGTGAAAGATCTGCAACTTTAGTTTATGCTTTTGTAGCAAGTCCTTGCTTGTTTCATTCTCATCTACCATTCCTTGCTTCCTGCAATAACAGAAAACTGAAAAAAAATAAAAATAAAAAGTACACTAACGAAGAAGAAATAGAGGTGGCTTTCATGTTAGAGCTTCACATTCATTTGTTGACAAAGACAAAGTTGGAATTTTAATTTAAGGCATATATAATTTTTTTAGACAAGTGTTGAAAACAAAAGGGCATAGACTTTATAATAATGTTAATTAATTAAATATTTTTATGTGCTGTGACACCAAATTTCTATCCAAATTATATACTTCAGATAACTAAAAATTTTTAAAATTTTTTTTATAACATACGAATATAATAAAATAATTTAGTCACACTCTCCCTAATTTAAATTTTAAATTTAAATATAAAATAAATTTTATAATTTTAAATAATTTTATAAAATTTTAAAATTTTAAATTAAATTATAAATTAAAAATTTTCATGTAAATAACATTTTATTTTTTGTTTGAAAAAACTAAAATGCAAATTGGGTATTATTCAATTCTAATTAAGTAGTCAAACCAAATTAATCATTCTTTCAATTCTTCTATTATGATTTTAGTTTGGTTGATTTTCAAATTTTTATTATTTCAATTGATTTTGTTAATTTAACTATTGAATGAACGATCTTTTTTTTGTGAGATTTATTATTTAATCTCTGAATATCGTTATTATTATCAAATCAGTCTCTATAATTTTAAAAATCTATTAAAACGTTTTTATTTTTTGTCTCTATCAACGAAATAGTCATCCCATTATTTTTTCCGATAAAAACAGATAAGAAATGAAAGCGATGAAAGAGAAAATTTTTAAAATTCAATTTTACCCTTAAATAAAATATTTTTTTAATTTTTTTATAAATCTATTAAAATATTTTTTTTTAGATATATTAAAACGTTTTTATCTTTTTTTTTTTTCTCAGATCTATTAAAACGTCTTTATTGTTACTTTTCCGTCAATAAAATAGTCTCTTCTCGTCTTTCTCTTAAAAGAAAAAATAAAAAGAAAAAAAAGGAGGAGAAGATGATGATGAAGAAGAAAAAGAAGAAAAAAGAAGAAAAAGAAGAAGAGAAAGAACAAGAAGGAGAAGAAAAAAGAAGAATCGAAGAAGAAGAGGAAGAATCGAAGAAGGAAAATGGGAAGGAGAAGGAGAAGGAAGAGGAAGACGAGAAGAGGGAGAGTAATTTTGTTTTTTGTTATATTTTTAATGGTAGAAATAAATAACAAGACTATTTCGTTGACAGAGAAAAAAATAGAGACGTTTTAATAGGTCTCTAAAAATTTAGAGACTAACTTGTTAATAATGGCAATATTTAGAGACTAAATTATAAATTTTTTTTTTTTTACACAGATTGATTGACTGTATTCAGAAAATTCAAAATATCTCCTTTATTTTTTGAGTTGGGTCTACAACATCTGTCTAGTTTAAACCACCACCTCCTTTTGTCAAATGTAACATTAATGCAGTAGTACCAGTGAATCGGACTGGTGTTGGTCTTGGTTGGCTGTTAAGAGACTTGCAAGGATGTTTCAGGAGCTGCTATTTTCTTGACAGTTCCGAAAGAATGGAGCTACTAAGAACAACCAAGATCTCGAATGCCATACCCCCAATGATCCTTAGCACGTCGTACACTTTCCCGAGAAACCAAAGCAAATTTTCTTTTCTAATTTGCTCACGAGCTTATTATCCTAGTTCGCCACTATTAATTACTCTAAACTTTATTAAAGTTTAACCTAGAAACAAAATATTAATAAAACTGTGCTATACTCATTATTATTCATTCCCTAAATATTAAATGAAAAAATCAACCAACTTTCTATATGAAATGAACCATTTCTTCTAAGCAAACTGTAATTGAAGGCAGCAAAAACAAAATACTAAAATCTATAGCATGATGAACTACACGCCATTTCCAAAGCAAAATCATAGGTCAACCGGCTGGTGGTGGCTGTTCCATCGTCTACAGATTAGTTGATCGGAGGCTGGATGATCTGACTGAGAAGGGTCATGATCATTTCATTGGAAGATTCGGACGATAGGGAAGCATGGTGTTAGCTAGCTTTTCATTCAACTTGAATGGCAATGGTGGCATCTGCTTCATTACATCAGGCATGTCATTCAACCTGCAAATATAAACGAGACAGATGAATTCTATTTGGGAAGAAATAGGATCAAGCTTGACAGCAACTCAGTCAGATCATCAAAGGCACAAGTTCCAACATACTCGTTCATAATCTTGAGGATGTTATCACGAGTTCGGCAGAGGAGACTGATGTCCTTCTGTAGCTGAAAAAGAAAAATATAAGAAAAATGCCTTCAGTTTCACAGCTACAACTGCAAGACATGCATGAAGCAGGATAGCAAACGCTTTTCACAGAAATTACGGGTCAAGAAGCACCACCACAAACATCATTAAAGAGAAAACAAAAGCATTACCCCATTTGAGAATTCTAATTTGGGACCTGATCAGATCCAATATTATTAAATTACAAATATCCAACAAATTTCTGACCTCCCTCCAAATACTGGCCAAGAAAAAGGTGTTTTTCGTATTATGAATTGCCACAATGACCCATCATAAATTCTTCCTCCTTATCTTGAACCTCATTAACGACATCACATTCATCCATTAAATGATTACAAGTATAACTTAACATAAGTTTCTTGACATGATGTGCACTTGAGGCTGAATCATCTCCCTTCATCAACTCATTTACAATCACACACAAACTGTTTCAGGTGGAAGCAGAAAATGGTAAACTCCAATTAATTTATCTCAAAGCAAGAGATGCATACCTGCATAAATGAAAGCATAAGGTAGCCTAGTTAGCTTTTACTAGACTACTTCATCTCAAGAACTCTATGGTGTTTTCATTATATAACATTTAACAGAAACTGCTAATATGAGTACATGAGATGTCCAATCACTAACCCAATTGAAATCTACATCCATTATCAATTCAACCGTATTTAAGGTTTTTATGAACCACAATGACTTAATTCCGTATGCTTGGAGAGAGGGGTTGAAATCAACCCATAAAGAAACTTTTCATAGAAGATTCTTTTAATATAACACTATTAATCCAGAAAACCTCTCAAGTGTTTTATAATATGCATCCAGAAAGGCTGTACATTGAAATCTTCTGACTCTGCTTAAGATAAAAAGGGTTTCATCATTAATGATGCTCGAATATCAAGATGCTGTAATCAATTAACTACATGTTCTATACAGAACTAACATTGTATCAATTATCAGAGACGAATATTTTCTCTAAGCGGAGAATAAATTCTCAATGTGGCTATATAGCCGACCATAACTGGTTTTAAAATTGAGATTTAGTTAAGTGATGCCCTAAAATAGGAAAGTAGAGAACTCCTGAAGAGCAAAAGTTCAGATCTTGGCCGTGAAATAATAATTGGTAACTTCCTATGTATAATGAATCAAGAACTACAAATGTCTGCACGTGAACACATACAGAGAAATACAGGGAAAAGTAAGCAAATCTACAGTACCAACACCCAACATGAAAATGCACATCATAAAATGCCTCCAATTCTTCCAATCACCCAACTATTACATTCACATTGTTGAGTTGTTACTTTTTAGTTCACAATTACTGGTAGGAAAACAACAGCGAATCCAATAACAAAAAATATCATGACAATTAGGATGCCATTGATCACAAAAGGACTTTGATGGGGTTCAATAGCTGGACAAAAACAATAGCAGCTAAGCCTTATTCCCAAATTAGTTGGAGTCAATTATATGGATATTTTTTTGCTGTTCAGCTTTACTTGATAATTCTTTTATATTACTTTCCTCCACTTCATTTTAGGTCTCTCTCTTTCCCTTCTCGTTTCTTTTACCACTAGCTTATCATATATCCATGCTACGACATTCAATACTCTATGTTGGATATAAGCAAACTACCATGATAGATTGTCTCGTTTGTTAATAAAAAGAGGAACCAGAGTGCTTTTTGTCCAGTCATTTGGCATCTTTCCATATTTTAGTATGTAAATAGTTCCATTAGCCAAGTGTTGTGAAGAGCTTGATTCTGCTGGTTAGTCATTTAGCCAAGTTATGTCCTCTCTCTCTATTTCTCGCCTCCCTTCCTTCTTCTTCTCTTTCTTGTCCCCTTTCTTCTGTATTTTCCTCTCTCCTTCCCTCTCTGTTTTCTATTGAGTTGTGGCCCTGCCACAACATTTGGTATCTGAACAGTTCAATCCGGCAGATCTAAAACCAGCACAACTTAAATTGGCAAGGAACAAGCAAGGTATTTGCTGAGAACCTTAGATCACAGAATCTGATGGAGCAAATGCAGTTGCAGAATCATAAAATCCAAGATTTGAGCTCGGAATTACATAAAATTGAAGAAATGATGGAAATGATGAGAGCCTCACAATGAAAAGGGAATGGAACCACAATTCCTGAAACTCTGGCCAGGCCAGCGGAAAAGGAATAAGCGATGGAGAATTCCATAATTGGAAAATACCAGGCTTCAAATTATTGAGGAACACATGTTGAAGTTGATTAAAGCTGCACAACTGAAAGTCCACAGGCCTGAGGCATCTTGGAGCGAGGACCATGAATTGAGATTAAAGTCTTTAATAAGGAAGGTACATCTCTTGCTGCTAGACTTGATATAACTTTTTGAAGACAAAAAGTGCATTTTTCGTTGAGAAGGTTTCAATTAAAGAAGAGGATGTGAAAGTTTAACTGTTTGTGAAAATGACAAAGTGAATTGCAGAGGTCTTACAAGCCTTGATAAGAAGTATCCTAAGATGAGTATCTTTTCTATTTGTGAAATATGAATAAATTTGGGAATGACATTTCTTAATAAGAAGTATCCTAAGATGGGTATCCTAACATGTATGGCTAGACATCAATAATCAATTAACAGTTCATTTCTTGAAGGTGTTCATGTCATGCACAAGGCATCTTCAACAAGTTATTTGGCAGCTGCTCTATTAACAGCCAGTTTCAACATGTAAGACGTTACTTGTGCGTGTTAATCTTCATTAAAGGCCAATTTACACAACTCATCCTTGAGTACAAGAATGCTTTCACAAGGGAGGGTAATGTTGTGACCGCGAGCTAAGATAAGAAGAGCTCGAGTCCGCTGGTTAGTTAGCTAACTGTCTGTTGGCTGAGTTCACAGACTAGTTAGCTGGTTAGTTGTGAATCAGTTAGTTAGTTAGCTAGTTAGATGAGAAAATAACTGTAACAATGATTGGCCAGATGATGATCCAAACTCCCAACTACCATCAACGCCGCCCAATCTTCATTTTGATGCTAATAGAGATTATGATAGAATAATTGAAGGTTCAGTCAGAAAAGTACAGATAGAATTGGAAATAAATTTGGCAATTGAGACAAAATTATCATATTTAATGGTAGTGCATAAAATTGAAAACCATGAAAGTGTCCTTAAGCCACATAGAGAATAGAACCAAAGTTTTTTTTTTTTTTTTTACTAAGCTTTCCTGAAATCAATAGTAAGAAAAACTGGTTATACTGGGTTAGTTAAGACCAAAAAAAGGAAGATGTGTAAAATTTAATAAATGTAGCTAAAGTAATATTCTTTCAGCTTGACAATTCAGTTCTAAATAATCCTTTATACCAAGATATTGAAAATACAAAAGAATCACATATTAACATCTAGATAAACAAGGGAAATATACATGAGAAATGTCATCACTCTTCATTCTATTGGTGGAAAAGTATGACCAGTATAATAATTAATAATTAATTAAGGAGAGAAAATATAAAATATTTTCCAACCAATTGATTGGAGAGCGTTGGACAATCATATTGAAAAAGTGACTGTTCTAGGCATTTCTCAATGTACATTAACATTTTGAGGAACTTGGTTAGTAACAATCTGCATTTATGGAGTATTTAGTTCATAAAAGTGGAGTGGGATCCTTTTTTTTGGGTATAAAAGAAACATGCAAAATGATAAATCTTGATAGAATTTATATGCGTCTAATCAAGACCTCAAGTAACAAAATTATCAAGAACTCAACAAAAAATGAAATTCAGGCAAAGATTCACAAAACGTGAAATAATCAATACAAACCCCAACAAAAAAATCACAAATAAACAGAATCAAGAAAGGTTGGAATAACCCAATTTAAGAAAAGCATCAAGAAACTAAGTAAACTAGAAATGAGAATGACTAACTTGACTAAACCATCTTCAAGAATTGTTTGCTCTTCCTTGCTCCATTCAGTGGAGATACCAGGGTCGTGTCTCAGACCTGGAATAGGACTTGCTGTTTTAGTGGGATTTGCTTCAGTGAAGAAGAGGGCGCACGATTGGAATCTTGACGATGGGTATCAGATGGGTTCGCCATAAAAGAAAGAGAACAATCAAAAGAAGAGATTCTGTAGTCCTATATTTACAGATACACAAATCCCAAATGCAAAAAACAAGAACAAGAATCACAGAATCTCAAAGCTTTGAAAACTTTCTCACCAGCAATGGAGTTCCAGCCATAAAAACAAAGATTGAGAAGATGGTTTTTAAGGATTTTAGAGAAATATCAGGAGATGGGTTTTGAGTTTTGAGATGAATGAAATGATTTTATATCCTTTTCTTCTATAGAAATATATGAAGAAACGGATTCAGAGACATGCAGCGTATGAGACTGAAGGGAGCTCTCGCCATTTACAACGGAATTAGAGAGTGGGACGCGTACAGAATCTAAATGAAAATAATTGAATCTTACCTCTGATTTTGTATTTATTTTTGGGTAAAGTTTAATTTAGTCCCTCTGGTTTAGTGAAATGTAACATTTCGTCTCTCTGTTTTAAAAAACCTTTAATTTAGTCACTGTAATTTTTAAAAACTATGCAATTAGTCCCTCCCGTTAGATTTTCAGTTAAATCACCGTTAATTTTAGTTAAAAAGACTAAAATACCCATCCTTTTTCCTTCCTCTTCCTCTTCCTCTTCTTCTTCTTCTCTTCTCCTTCCCGATCTCCTTTCTTCTTCTTCTTCTTCTTCTCTTTTCCGATCTCCTTCTTCTTCTTCTTTTTCGATCGAAAATCTTGATTTTCCATCTTCAATCATCACACCTCTGTCTATATTAACCTTGAGGAGCTCACACATATTGCTCTGTTTCGATTTGCACTGTGCACATTCCTTGCATTCGCCTGTGAATATAGGCAGGACGTGATCGCCTGGTTCGAGTTCTGTCACACCCTCACCAACACTCTCCACAATCCTTAAACCCCCCCCCCCCAGAAAAAAAAAGATAAAAATGTGAACATGTGCTCGGATCAAACACATGAAATACTCATGGCAGAGGTTTACATACCCTCCAGCCTCATGACCAAAAATTCTAGGAAACAAAGTACTCTGTCCCTGCCAGCGTAGATAAAACAAGAATCATTGTGTGAGAGATCAAGAATGGATAATTTGTTCAGAGCAGAAATCTGGGGTGGAATCGTCCCAGTGAGTGCATTACAACTCAAATTCAAAGCAATATTAAGACCTTCAATATCAAAAAGTTCCACTGGGATCATGCCAGATAGTGCATTGCTACTAAGATCAAGAAGTTGAAGGCTCAAACAATGGCCAAGAGAGGAAGGGATTGCTCTAAACAGAGAGTTCTTGTTGAGGATGAGTCTGTTGAGTGAACTAACTTTGCCAAAACCACTTGGAATTTCACCCACAAATTGATTTACAGAAAGATCCAATACCTCAAGCCTTGTCAAAGAAGATAAAGAGCTAGGCAGAGTGCCTCGAAGGGTATTGTTGCTTAAGTTCAGCATCTGCAGCTCATTGCAATTGCCAATTTCTGCTGGCAGCGTTCCACCAATATGGTTTTCAGACAAGTCGAGGAAACTGAGGTTTTTCAGGAGCCCGATTTCTTTTGGAATTTCTCCACTGATTCTGTTATTAACAAGCCGAAGACGAATAAGAGAGACACAGTTTCCCACCTCAGGAGGAATCGAACCGAAAATGTCGTTAGCAATTAAGAGAAGCTTTGTCAGGTTCTGAAGCTGAAACAGGCTTGGAGGTAAGCTACCAGTAAGTGAATTTTGTGACAAATCTAACGCTTTAAATCCCCAAACCTCTCTTTCTCTCTCTCTAAAATGATTCTTATCTTAAAACTCAACCCAGCACAGCTTCCTTTGCAAATAAGCAAGAACAAGAGAGAAACCAACAAAAACAAGAAAGATTAAAGATTTTCAACCACTCCACCATCTTCACCTCGGGGTTCTGTTCTTGCTTCATCTTTTTGGTCTTTGTTTATTTGAATAGATTCTTGGTAGAGTATTGGGTTGCAGAAGAAGAAGAGGAAGGAGAGAGATCGAAAAAGAGAAGAAGAAGAAGAAGAAGAAGAAGAAGAAAAAGAAGAAGGAGATGGGGAAGGAGAAGAAGAAGAAGAAGAAGAGGAAGAGGAAGGAGAGAGAATGAGTATTTTAGTCTTTTTAATTAAAATTAACGATGATTTAACTGAAAATCTAACGAGAGGGACTAATGTTATAGTTTTTAAAAATCACAGGGACTAAATTGAAGGTTTTTTAAAACAGAGGGACGAAAGGTTATATTTCACTAAACCAGAGGGACTAAATTACACATTACACTTTACCCTTTATTTTTTGAATTGTATAATTATTTAATTTTTAATATATATATATAATTTTTAAATATTTCTTTAATTCATATAATTTCAACCGTTTAAAAAAATAAATGAATTAAAAGTGTAATTTTAATTCATAATTCTTTGAGTTTAAATTAAAATATATATACAAATCTATTTAATTAATTGAATTTAAAGTTGAATAGAAATCAAATCTCTCGCATCAAAGTAAAATTTTTCAAATTCTAAATTAAAATTTTCTAACAAGATCATATCCATTATTGAAATAAAAATTGAATTTAAATACAAAACTCATCTGATCAATTCATATCAATATATGAATTTTTTTTTTCAAATTTTAAACAATGTAGACTATTATCTACTTCATTATCTTATAAATAAAATATATATTATCGTATAATTATTTTTTAAAAATATTGAAGTTGTTATCAAATAATTTAATATTATAATAATTATCTTAATATTTCAACAAAAAAATTATTTAAAAATTAAATTATTATTGTCCTAAAGTGAATTATATTATTACTTTATTACCTTATTATAATCTTTAAGGTATTTACATAATAAATAAACTGTTATAACATTTAAAATTATGAAATGATAAAACCAAGTTATGGAATCATCATAATTTTATTTTTAAAATTAAGTAGTTTAATTAAGATAACCTATTTCAAAAATAAAAAATTATTTTCTAATAATATTATTATTCCAATAATTTTAATATTTAATATTTTTATTAGAATTAAACAATCATTATCATATGGTTAAACCATATAATTACTTTATAATCCTATTTTTTCCCAAAAAAAAAATCAAAAACTGTTATCAAAATTATTGTCAATTGTTATCATGGAATATGGGCGAAAATGAAAACCCACATTTTTATTTTGGAAGAATTTTATGTTGTAAACCCACATTTTTATTTTGGAAGAATTTTTTTGTTGTTTGTTCAAGTATGAGATTACATAGAATAACCGACAAACCGATCAAGTTAATAGTTTTTTCTTTTACTTTGGTTGAATATGCTAAAAACCGGCTTTATTATTTATCTCTAGTATCAATTACTATCTAAATACAAATTAGAGATTTATTTTTAAAAAGATTTTTTTCAACAATTAAAACCTTATCTCTTAATACTGCTAAAGGATAGGAAATTGTGACAAGACTGTTTTTATCTAATCTTAACTTGTTAAAAACGTTTAAGATGAAAAAGTTAACGAAACTATATGCATCTACCAATACTCGCCTTATCTCGTACTGATTCAGGAGGATCATAACAACCAGCAGGTCATTTTGAAAGAATCCAACCGCTTTATCAGCAGGACTGAACCTTACCTCTTACTTGGTCCTTGGTGCTTTATCAACTAACAAGACATCTTCTGCTACATGCTTATTTTTTCTTTACCTTTATCAGGTTCTCCCATAATGATATGTACAATTCCAACCATTTTAAAAGATAAAGACGAAATGTTCCTTTGTTAAAGAGAAAGGAAACAAGAGACCGGTTTTAATCCAAATAAACAAAGATATAATTCAAAGAATTTCCTGACAACGAAGCCGAATGATGTTGCAGAGATTAGACTGATGATGTGGTCGGAAGGAAGCTACGCTGTGATGGATTGGACCTACAAAGAAGAGAACGTGAGGTGGTGGATGCTCACGGCAGCCACTCTGACACTCAAGTCACTCAGGTCAGTATACTGAAGAAAAGAGAGAGAATGCAATGAATTGCTGAGAGTTTTTGTATAAGAGAATCGCATACCTTTTATAAGAGAATCGCATACCTTTTATATCATAAGAAGGTGGAGATAAATATAATATTTCTCAATAATTTGGTGATGATGTGATCAGCTACTTGATAAGGGATCGCTAGCTAATAGGTTGGTAATCTTACGATTACAGGCGTAATAGGGATGCGCTGGACTGCGCTTGATAATGGTAACTTCATATAGAGACTCGCCCTGTCGTGAGAATGGCGAGACTTGATGATCCGAGTGTTAAAATATTTAGATTTTTTTTTCCTCGGAATGAACCGTGTTTCCCACTTATCCTTTTTCACGTGACCTTATCTTCTAGTAATAACTCGTAACTTATTTTATTTTGAGCGATTATTATGTAGTATCACTTATATTTTATTATTAAATTGTAATATCAAAAAAAGCAAACAGAGTTAATAAGATTCATGTATAATTTCTAAAAATATATATAAAAATAAAGTAACACTTTATAATTTTTCTTACAAATTTAAAAATTTAAAACTCACAAATAAACTATTATCATTAATAAAAAATAGAAATATATGTACACAGCTCTCTCATTCTTTCTGCTATTATATAAGATTTGTGAATTTACTGTTTTTTTTTTTAATTTTTATAAATGATTTTAATTAGAATTTAAACTCGAATCATTATAATTTTAATTAGAATTTAAACTAAATAATATATTAAAAAATTTATTATCTAGTCTATAAAATATAAAAAACCATTAATTGATTTATCGATTTTGAAAAATAAATTAAAAATCTCCAAAATTTTAAAAAATATATAAAGCCTATCCATTAACTTTAGTTATTAAATATTTTATATTTAATTTATGTGTTACTATTTTAAATTTTTTTTACAATATTTAACAACTAGTCTAAATAGTCTTTTATCATTTTGTATAAGAGAATCGCATACCATTACCTTTGTGATTCTTCTCCTTTTATATTATAAGAAGGTGGGGATATATATAATATTTCTCAATAATTTAATGATGATGTGATCAGTTACTTGATAAGGGATATTGCTAGCTAATAGGTTGGTAATCCTATGATTATAAGCGTAATGGAGATGCGCTAGACTGCGCTTGATAATGGTAACTTCATACAGAAACTTGCTATGTCGTGAGAAGGGCGAGACTTATGATAATCCGAGTGTCAAAATCAAGGGCGAGACTTGATGATGATCTGAGTGTCAGAGTGTTCGTGTTTTCCACTTATCCTTTACTACGTGACCTTATTTTGTAATAATAATTTATAATTTATTTTTATTTGAGCGATTATTATGTAGTATCACTTATCTTCTATTATTAAGTTGTAATATCAAAAAAAGTAAACAGAGTTAATAAGATTCATGTATAATTTCTAAAAAAATATATAAAAATAAAGTAACACTTTATAATTTTTCTTACAAATTTAAAAATTTAAAACTCACAAATAAACTATTATCATTATTTTTTTTTAAAACTATTATCATTAATAAAAAATAGAAATATACGTACACAGCTCTCTCTTTCTTTTTGCTATTATATAAGATTTGTGAATTTACTGTTTTTTTTTTTAATTTTTATAAATGATTTTAATTAGAATTTAAACTCGAATCATTATAATTTTAGATACAATTCAATTGTACTATTTCTGAATAATATATTAAAAAATTTATTATATAGTCTATAAAATATAAAAAACCATTAATTGATTTATCGATTTTGAAAAATAAATTAAAAATCTCTAAAATTTTAAAAAATATATAAAGTATTATCCTGACGAAAACAACTCGAGGTCGAGTTTTTTACAAGTGGAAGGGAATGATATGGAGCAGTTAGCCTTGGACTTTATGGCAGACTTGGACCGGGCCTAACTTTTGTTGCCGACATCCGATAGAGACCCACGATAGCTTTTCGGAAAGGGAGTTTCGAGACACACAACTTTCAAAAGTGTGACGAGGGCTGTAGGCCTATCACAAAGTTCGATATGGAAATTTCATCGTTTATGGAGTCAATTTTACAATTTAATTAATTTTTTAGATATTTTAGGTATTTTTGTAATTTTATATATTAGGATTTTATTTCTATTATAAATAGCCTCCCTTAACTATTAGAAAACACTTTTCAATCTTTGAGGAATTTCAGTAAGAATTTTAGTCTTTTATCCTATCTTTTCTCTTATTTCGTCTTAGCCAAACGATATTGGTTGAAACTCTTAACGGAGTCTAAATAGTCCTTTATCATTTTGTATAAGAGAATCGTGTACATTTATCTTTGTGATTCTTCTCCTTTTATATTATAAAAAGATGGAGACACTTCACACCTCGGAACGCACCGTTCTTATAGAGAGAGGCGCTTTCGCATCTTCTTATAAATATAATATTTCTCGATAATTTAGTGATGATGTGATCAGTTACTTGATAAGAGATATTGATAGCTAATAGGTTGGTAATCCTACGATTATAGGCATAATGGGGATACGCTGGACTGCGCTTGATAATGGTAACTTAATACAGAGACTCGCCCTGTCGTGAGAAGGGCGAGACTTGATGATAATCCGAGTGTCAAAATCAAGGGCGAGACTTGATGATGATCTTAGTGTTAGAGTGTTCGTATTTTCCACCTATACCTTTGCTACGTGACCTTATCTTGTAATAATAATTCATAATTTATTTTATTTTAAGCGATTATTATGTAGTATCACTTATCTTCTATTATTAAGTTGTAATATCAAAAACAAGTAAACAGAGTAAATAAGATTCATGTATGATTTCTAAAAAAATATATAAAAATATAAAAAATCATTAATTGATTTATCAATTTTGAAAAATAAATTAAAAATCTCCAAAATTTTAAAAAATATATAAAGTCTATCCATTAACTTTAGTTATTAAATATTTTATATTTAGTTTATATGTTAATATTTTAAATTTTTTTACAATATTTAACAACTAAAATTTAATAAAAAGACTAATTAACAAATTTTTTAAAAATTTAACTAATGAGCTTTCTAGACCACATATAACAAATAGTAGTTTTTCCAAGTTTATTAAGCTAAAACACAGTGAAAGCTGCATCTTACATAAGATGAACATCAAACAATAAAGAAGAAACACAACATAAAAATATATATTCTTGAGCTAAAAAATTATTTCCTCACTTTCTTTGTAAAAAATGCTAGGCCCAAATGTTGAAGAGACTATTTCAACCAAGAGAGGAAATTGCAGAAGTGCAAATAAGGTGACAGGTGCACAAGCTAGTAGGCCAATTGGAATTGTGATCCATCTCACTCTATGAAACAAAACCAAGTGAAAGGCTGCAGTGAATGCTGTGAGCATGGAAGCTATTGAGAAGAATAATGCGATAAGTCCAATGCTCAATCTCATTGGCAAGGCCCTGAGAAAATCTTCTTCAGAATAGCGAGATGTGAGAATTCCCAGAAACATCAGCAATGATGTTGAGGAAGAAAATAGTCCCAAGGTATCTGATACTGCAAAAATCATGAAAGATGTTTCTTTTAGATAAATGGGTATCCCTACATCGCTGTTGTTGCCGCCCGGTACGGTGAAAGCTGCCGCAAACACGACTGTGACGACAAGGGCCGCGACTGTTGCGCAAGATGTTGCTGTGTCCTTCATCCATTTCTCACCTTTCTCAACTAGATCTTTGTGCTCTGCAGTGAACACCATCCTTGGAGTTTGCCTATCATTGTTTGTCAGTTCTTTGTATGATGGTTGGACAACTTTTTCCACTTCCTGCATAAAATTTAAGAAAGAAATGATCATCAATAAAGAAAGATAAAATCTTGAATACTATAATGCTGTTTGCAAGAGGAAATCTCCAACATAAAATTTAACGACAATTGTCTGAAAATCACTGCGTCTATCTATGTTGCCATAGCATACAACAACCTTTTACTTATCCCAACAGCAAACAACTGATAACAAATCGTATATGATTCAAACATGCGAAAATTAAAATTTCACATCTTTATTTATTTGCACGCATAAGGGAGTAAATCTATAAATTTAAACTAAAATTAGTTTTTCGGTCCAATCTCGCCCGCACGAGCCTTACTCGCTCTTTACAAGTCTAATAACAAAAATTCATTTATAAATCAAGAATTCATTATCTTATTATACATAAAACAAACCATTTATTAAAAATATGATATTATATATAGTAAAAAATTAAATTTCTCAGCAGTAATTTTAAATTATTATCATACTATTGGCTCAATAGTATTAAGATAACAATTTACTCTAAAATGCGATCGTGTTTGAAGAATTTATAACCTTGATTGATGGTTCCAGCAAAAATATTGTGGGTACCCATTTGATATAGCAGATTGAATATCTTTTCTTGGCGATGTTTTACAGCAAGAAGAAAAATGTTTTGTCCAGCCATATTCCTTAGCCAAACCGTGCCAGGGTAGGACTTAATCATCTCAGTAACGAATTCTCGGATGCCTAATATTGCAGCAATTCTTGTTGGAGGTCCTAATAGATTATCAGCTTCTAAAACACTCCCTTTTAAAGCTTCAGAAATCAAGAATCTGAGTAGCTCCATTGCTTGCTTATGCATCACTTTTGTTTTCTGTATGTGCTGTAGGAATTGAAACTGCAAGGATTCGTTTTTGTATTCATCAAAACTCCCACCTGGAGTTTCTACGTCTTTGCCTTGATGAACACTTGTTTTATCTGCAGAAGTAACTGCAAAATCTGCAGAGAAAAGGCCTAGTCAATGAGTGATCTAACTCGCATACAGATGGACTAAACTTCTCTAACTAATAAATTTTTACTTATGAAATAATTAACTAGTAGATTTTTTAAAATGTCTGACTGTTTTAAATGTGTTTTAAAAAATAAGAGACTAACAATTGATTTCTTGCATATCACGGAGATTAAACAATAAATTTCACTAAATGAAACAGATCAAGATTGCTAGACCAACAATGATAGAGAAAACGCTGAAAAAATCCAAGCCGACTTCCACTTAAGAATGCATGAGGTTTTTCAACCAATCTGTCTAAAGCTGAAAATCCATTATAGTCTCTTTTGCGAGCTAATCCAGGGTAGCGTTGCAACACACTAAGAGCAATGCCTGTTCATGAAAACATGAGAAGAAAATGGTTATCAACGGATCATAGCTGAATATTTGTTTAATTACACACAAATCATGTTGAACATAACTATAAAAATCTGCAATTATCAGCAAATTTAGAAGCCTGACACCATCTTCATCTGTAAAAGGACTTGAACGAATTGGATCTTCTTCATCCTCAGTCACTAACAGAAGATACTGAACTGTATCTTCATGGGCATAAGCAGCAGCACGATGAAGTGGGGTGTCATTACCAGAGTTTCTTTCTTGAGGCAATTTTGGATTTTTGTTAACCAGAAGCTTTGCAGCTGCTGTGTTTCCAGCTACACCAGCATAGTGAAGAGGAGTATCGCCATACTTAGTTTTTATTCCAAGTTCATCTGCTGACATTCTATCTACAAGCTTCTGCACAAATTCAATGGAATGACCAGCGCTGATTGAGACATGAAGAGCAGTCTCATGTAAGCCTAAAATTTTAGCAGTTAGAGCATTTGAATCACTGTCAAAAATTCTCTTTGCAGAAATCCAATCCCCATGTAGTGCAGCTTTATACAGTGGCAAATAGTGGTTATCATTCTCACTTCCCATCTCTTGCACTCCTGTGAAGAACAAAAATTAAGTAAAAAATAAAACAAAAATCCAGAAATGAAGAAATTTTAAAGGGTACCAAGGAAATAAATCTTTATTTCTTGGCTGGGAATGCTGGAATCTGCATATTCTTGGAGTAAAATGGGAGAAAGTGAAAGATCTGCTCCTTTACTTTATGCTTTTGTAGCAAGTCCTTGCTTGTTTCATTCTCATCTACCATTTCTTGCGTCCTGCAATAACAGAAAACTGAAAAAAAATAAAAATAAAAAATACACTAAGGAAGAAGAAATAGAAGTGGCTTTCATGTTAGAGCTTCGCATTCATTTGTTGACAAAGACAAAATTGGAATTTTAAGGCATATATAATTTTTTTTAGACAAGTGGGGATAGCAATTTGTGTTGAAAACAAAAGGGCATAGACTTATAATAATGTTAATTAATTAAATATTTTTATGTGCTGTGACACCAAATTTCTATCCAAATTATATACTTCACATAATTAAAAAATTTTAAATTTTTTTATGACATATGAATATAATAAAATAATTTACATAATCTTGTTACACTCTCCCTAATTTAAGTTTTAAATTTAAAT
The DNA here is from genome assembly GCF_001659605.2 of Manihot esculenta. Classification (NCBI taxonomy): domain Eukaryota; kingdom Viridiplantae; phylum Streptophyta; class Magnoliopsida; order Malpighiales; family Euphorbiaceae; genus Manihot; species Manihot esculenta. The sequence goes on from NC_035171.2 coordinate 28,842,846, forward strand.
ATAATTACAATAAATTTTAAAATTTTAAATAATTTTATGAAATTTTAAAATTTTAAATTAAATTAAAAATTAAAAATTTTCATGTAAATAACATTTTATTTTTTGTTGCAAATTGGGTATTATTCAATTCTAATTAAGTAGTCAAACCAAATTAATCATTCTTTCAATTCTTCTATTATGATTTTAGTTTGGTTGATTTTCAAATTTTTATTATTTCAATTGATTTTATTAATTTAACGTTTGAGTATATAATCGAATGTTGAATAACTATTGAATGAAAGATTTTTTTTTGTGAGATTTATTATTTAATATCTGAATATTGTTATTATTATCAAATTAGTATTGAATATTGTTATTATTATCAAATCAGTCTCTACAGTTTTAAAAATCTATTAAAATGTTTTTATTTTTTGTTTTCATTAACGAAATAGTCATTCCGTTATTTTTTTTCATTAAAAACAGATAAAATATTATTTTTTGTTTTCATTAACGAAATAGTCATTCCGTTATTTTTTTTCATTAAAAACAGATAAAATATAAAAGCGATGAAAGAGAAAATTTTTAAAATTTAATTTTACCCTCAAATAAAATATTTTTTTAGTTTCTTGATATTACGATTATTAATAAATATATCCCTTCATTTTTAGAAATCTATTAAAACATTTTTTTTTCAGATATATTAAAACGTTTTTATCTTTTCTTTTCTCAGATCTATTAAAATGTCTTTATTGTTACTTTCCCATCAACAAAATAGTCTTTTTCGTCATTCTCTTAAAAAAAATAATAAAAAGAAGAAGGAGAAGAAGATGATGAAGAAGAAAAAGAAGAAAAAAAAAAGAAAAAGAACAAGAAGAGAAAGAACAAGAAGGAGAAGCAAAAAGAAGAATCGAAGAAGAAGAGGAAGAATCGAAGAAGAAGAAGGAAAACGGGAAGGAGAAGGAGAAAGAGGAGGAAGAGGAGAAGAGGGAGGATAGTTTTGTTTTTTGTTATATTTTTAACGATAGAAATTGACAGAGAGAAAAATAAAAACGTTTTAATAGGTTTTTAAAAATTTAGAGACTGACTTGTTAATAATGGTAATATTTAGAGACTAAATTATAAATTTTCTTTTTCTTTTTTCACAGATTGATTGACTGTATTCAGAAAATTCAAAATATCTCCTTTATTTTTTGAGTTGGGTCTACAACATCTGTCTAGTTTAAACCACCTCCTCCTTTTGTCAAATGTAACATTAATGCAGTAGTACCAGTGAATCGGACTGGTGTTGGTCTTGGTTGGCTGTTAAGAGACTTGCAAGGATGTTTCAGGAGCTGCTATTTTCTTGACAGTTCCGAAAGAATGGAGCTACTAAGAACAACCAAGATCTCGAATGCCAAACCCCCAATGATCCTTAGCACGTCGTACACTTTCCCGAGAAACCAAAGCAAATTTTCTTTTCTAATTTGCTCATGAGCTTATTATCCTAGGTCGCCACTATTAATTACTCTAAACTTTATTAAAGTTTAACCTAGAAACAAAATATTAATAAAACTGTGCTATACTCATTATTATTCATTCCCTAAATATTAAATGAAAAAATCAACCAACTTTCTATATGAAATGAACCATTTCTTCTAAGCAAACTGTGATTGAAGGCAGCAAAAACAAAATACTAAAATCTATAGGTCAACCGGCCGGTGGTGGCTGTTCCATCGTCTACAGATTAGTTGATCGGAGGCTGGATGATCTGACTGAGAAGGGTCATGATCATTTCATTGGAAGATTCGGACGATAGGGAAGCATGGTGTTAGCTAGCTTTTCATTCAACTTGAATGGCAATGGTGGCATCTGCTTCATTACATCAGGCGTCATTCAACCTGCAAATATAAACGAGACAGATGAATTCTATTTGGGAAGAAATAGGATCAAGCTTGACAGGAACTCAGTCAGATCATCAAAGGCACAAGTTCCAACATACTCGTTCATAATCTTGAGGATGTTATCACGAGTTCAGCAGAGGAGACTGATGTTCTTCTGTAGCTGAAAAAGAAAAATATAAGAAAAATGCCTTCAGTTTCACGGCTACAACTGCAAGACATGCATGAAGCAGGATGAAAAACAAGAACACTAGCAAACGCTTTTCACAGAAATTACGGGTCAAGAAGCACCACCACAAACATCATTAAAGAGAAAACAAAAGCATTACCCCATTTGAGAATTCTAATTTGGGACCTGATCAGATCCAATATTATTAAATTACAAATATCCAACAAATTTCTGACCTCCCTCCAAATACTGGCCAAGAAAAAGGTGTTTTTCGTATTATGAATTGCCACAATGACCCATCATAAATTCTTCCTCCTTATCTTGAACCTCATTAACGACATCACATTCATCCATTAAATGATTACAAGTATAACTTAACATAAGTTTCTTGACATGATGTGCACTTGAGGCTGAATCATCTCCCTTCATCAACTCATTTACAATCACACACAAACTGTTTCAGGTGGAAGCAGAAAATGGTAAACTCCAATTAATTTATCTCAAAGCAAGAGATGCATACCTGCATAAATGAAAGCATAAGGTAGCCCAGTTAGCTTTTACTAGACTACTTCATCTCAAGAGCTCTATGGTGTTTTCATTATATAACATTTAACAGAAACTGCTAATATGAGTACATGAGATGTCCAATCACTAACCCAATTGAAATCTACATCCATTATCAATTCAACCGTATTTAAGGTTTTTATGAACCACAATGACTTAATTCCGTATGCTTGGAGAGAGGGGTTGAAATCAACCCATAAAGAAACTCTTCATAGAAGATTCTTTTAATATAACACTATTAATCCAGAAAACCTCTCAAGTGTTTTATAATATGCATCCAGAAAGGCTGTACATTGAAATCTTCTGACTCTGCTTAAGATAAAAAGGGTTTCATCATTAATGATGCTCGAATATCAAGATGCTGTAATCAATTAACTACATGTTCTATACAGAACTAACATTGTATCAATTATCAGAGACGAATATTTTCTCTAAGCGGAAAATAAATTCTCAAAGTGGCTATATAGCCGACCATAACTGGTTTTAAAATTGAGATTTAGTTAAGTGATGCCCTAAAATAGGAAAGTAGAGAACTCCTGAAGAGCAAAAGTTCAGATCTTGGCCGTGAAATAATAATTGGTAACTTCCTATGTATAATGAATCAAGAACTACAAATGTCTGCACGTGAACACATACAGAGAAATACAGGGAAAAGTAAGCAAATCTACAGTACCAACACCCAACATGAAAATGCACATCATAAAATGCCTCCAATTCTTCCAATCACCCAACTATTACATTCACATTGTTGAGTTGTTACTTTTTAGTTCACAATTACTGGTAGGAAAACAACAGCGAATCTAATAACAAAAAATATCATGACAATTAGGATGCCATTGATCACAAAAGGACTTTGATGGGGTTCAATAGCTGGACAAAAACAATAGCAGCTAAGCCTTATTCCCAAATTAGTTGTAGTCAATTATATGGATATTTTTTTGCTGTTCAGCTTTACTTGATAATTCTTTTATATTACTTTCCTCCACTTCATTTTAGGTCTCTCTCTTTCCCTTCTCGTTTCTTTTACCACTAGCTTATCATATATCCATGCTACGACATTCAATACTCTATGTTGGATATAAGCAAACTACCATGATAGATTGTCTCCTTTGTTAATAAAAAGAGGAACCAGAGTGCTTTTTGTCCAGTCATTTGGCATCTTTCCATATTTTAGTATGTAAATAGTTCCATTAGCCAAGTGTTGTGAAGAGCTTGATTCTGCTGGTTAGTCATTTAGCCAAGTTATGTCCTCTCTCTCTATTTCTCGCCTCCCTTCCTTCTTCTTCTCTTTCTTGTCCCCTTTCTTCTGTATTTTCCTCTCTCCTTCCCTCTCTGTTTTCTATTGAGTTGTGGCCCTGCCACAACATTTGGTATCTGAACAGTTCAATCCGGCAGATCTAAAACCAGCACAACTTAAATTGGCAAGCAAGAACAAGCAAGGTATTTGCTGAGAACCTTAGGTCGCAGAATCTGATGGAGCAAATGCAGTTGCAGAATCATAAAATCCAAGATTTGAGTTCAGAATTACATAAAATTGAAGAAATGATGGAAATGATGAGAGCCTCACGATGAAAAGGGAACGAAACCATAATTCCTGAAACTCTGGCCAGGCCAGCGGAAAAGGAACAAGCGATGGAGAATTCCACAATTGGAAAAAACCAGGCTTCAAATTATTGACGAACACATGTTGAAGTTGATTAAAGCTTCACAACTGAAAGTCCACAGGCCTGAGTCATCTTGGAGCGAGGACCATGAATTGAGATTAAAGTCTTTAATAAGGAAGGTACATCTCTTGCTGCTAGACTTGATATAACTTTTTGAAGACAAAAAGTGCATTTTCGTTGAGAAGGTTTCAATTAAAGAAGAGGATGTGAAAGTTTAACTGTTTGTGAAAATGATAAAGTGAATTGCAGAGGTCTTACAAGCCTTGATAAGAAGTATCCTAAGATGAGTATCTTTTCTATTTGTGAAATATGAATAAATTTGGGAATGGCATTTCTTGATAAGAAGTATACTAAGATGGGTATCCTTACATGTATGGCTAGACATCAATAATCAATTAACAGTTCATTTCTTGAAGGTGTTCATGTCATGCACAAGGCATCTTCAACAAGTTATTTGGCAGCTGCTCTATTAACAGCCAATTGCAACATGTAAGACGTTACTTGTGCGTGTTAATCTTCATTAAAGGCCAATTCACACAACTCATCCTTGAGTACAAGAATGCTTTCACAAGGGAGGGTAATGTTGTGACAGCGAGCTAAGATAAGAAGAGCTAGTCCGTTGGTTAGTTAGCTAACTGTCTGTTGGCTGAGTTGGCAGATTAGTTAGCTGGTTAGTTGTGAATCAGTTAGTTAGATGAGAAAATAACTGTAACAATGATTGGCCAGATGATGATCCAAACTCCCAACTACCATCAACGCCGCCCAATCTTCATTTTGATGCTAATAGAGATTATGATAGAATACTTGAAGGTTCAGTCAGAAAAGTACAGATAGAATTGGAAATAAATTTGGCAATTGAGACAAAATTATCATATTTAATAGTAGTGCATAAAAACCATGAAAGTGTCCTTAAGCCACATAGAGAATAGAGCCAAAGTGTTTTTTTTTTTTTTTTTTACTAAGCTTTCCTGAAATCAGTATTAAGAAAAACAGGTTATACTGGGTTAGTTAAGACCAAAAAAAGGAAGATGTGTAAAATTTAATAAATGTAGCTAAAGTAATATTCTTTCAGCTTGACAATTCAGTTCTAAATAATCCTTTATACCAAGATATTGAAAATACAAAAGAATCACGTATTAACATCTAGATAAACAAGGGAAATATACATGAGAAATGTCATCACTCTTCATTCTATTGGTGGAAAAGTATGACCAGTATAATAATTAATAAATAATTAAGGAGAGAAAAAATATAAAATATTTTCCAACCAATTGAGTGGGATCCTTTTTTTTTTTTTTTTGTATAAAAGAAACATGCAAAAATGATAAATCTTGATAGAATTTATATGCGTCTAATGAAGACCTCAGCTAACAAATTATCAAGAACTCAACAAAAAATGAAATTCAGGCGAAGATTCACAAAACGAGAAATAATCGACACAAGCCCCAACAAAAAATCACAAATAAACAGAATCAAGAAAGATTGGAATAACCCAATTTAAGAAAAGCAGCAAGAAACTAAGTAAACTAGAAATGAAAATGACTAACTTGACTAAACCATCTTCAAGAATTGTTTGCTCCTCCTTGCTCCATTCAGTGGAGATACCAGGGTCATGTCTCAAACCTGGAATAGGACTTGTTGTTTCAGTGGCATTTGCTTCAGTGAAGAAGAGGGCGCACGATTGGCATCTTGATGATGGGTATCAGATGGGTTCGCCATAGAAGAAAGAAAACAATCAAAAGAAGAGATTCTGTATTCTTATATTTACAGATACACAAATCCCAAATGCAAAAAACAAGAACAAGAATCACAGAATCTCAAAGCTTTGAAAACTTTCTCACCAGCAATGGAGTTCCCGCCATAAAAACAAAGATTGAGAAGATGGTTTTTAAGGATTTCAGAGAAATATCAGGAGATGGGTTTTGAATTTTGAGATGAATGAAATGATTTTATATCCTTTTCTTCCATAGAAATATATGAAGAAACGGATTCAGAGACATGCAGCGTATGAGACTGAAGGGAGCTCTCGCCATTTACAACGGAATTAGAGAGTGGGACGCGTACAGAATCTAAATGAAAATAATTGAATCTTACCTCTGATATTTTATTTATTTTTTGAATTGTATAATTATTTAATTTTTAATATATATATATAATTTTTAAATATTTCTTTAATTCATATAATTTCAACCGTTTAAAAAAATAAATGAATTAAAAGTGTAATTTTAATTCATAATTCTATGAGTTTAAATTAAAATATATATACAAATCTATTTAATTAATTGAATGTAAATTTGAATAGAAATCGAATCTCTCGCATCAAAGTAAAATTTTTCAAATTCTAAATTAAAATTTTCTAACAAGATCATATCCATTATTGAAATAAAAATTGAATTTAAATACAAAACTCATCTGATCAATTCATATCAATATGAATTTTTTTTTTTCAAATTTTAAACAATGTAGATTATTATCTACTTCATTATCTTATAGATAAAATATATATTATCGTATAATTATTTTTTAAAAAAATTGAAGTTGTTATCAAATAATTTAATATTATAATAATTATCTTAATATTTCAACAAAAAAATTATTTAAAAATTAAATTGTTATTGTCCTAAAGTGAATTATATTATTACTTTATTACCTTATTATAATCTTTAAGGTATTTACATAATAAATAAACTGTTATAACATTTAAAATTATGAAATGATAAAACCAAGTTATGGAATCATCATAATTTTATTTTTAAAATTAAGTAGTTTAATTAAGATAACCTATTTCAAAAATAAAAAATTATTTTCTAATAATATTATTATTCCAATAATTTTAATATTTAATATTTTTATTAGAATTAAACTATCATTATCATATGGTTAAACCATATAATTACTTTATAATCCTATTTTTTTCCAAAAAAAAAAAAATCAAAAACTGTTATCAAAATTATTGTCAATTGTTATCATGGAATATGGGCGAAAATGAAAACCCACATTTTTATTTTGGAAGAATTTTTTTTTGTTGTTTGTTCAAGTATGAGATCACATAGAATAACCGACAAACCGATCAAGTTAATAATTTTTTCTTTTACTTTGGTTGAATATGCTAAAAACCGGCTTTATTATTTATCTCTAGTATCAATTACTATCTAAATACAAATTAGAGATTTATTTTTAAAAAGATTTTTTTTAACAATTAAAACCTTATCTCTTAATACTACTAAAGGATAGGAAACTCTGACAAGACTATTTTTATCTAATCTTAACTTGTTAAAAACATTTAAGATGAGAAGATTGTAATACCCGGCTAGACTCTGGTATCGGAATTCCCACTTTCCAGCGGAATCTCGGATGTCGGAACCCTCTAGAAGGGTAAAATATGGTTTTCTAAAATGTTTTTATGCGTTTTATGGTTTTAATAAAGAAGAAAATGAGTTTTTGAAAGAAAAAGACCAAGGAAGAAAACCCAAGTTTGGCCGCCGAACATGGAGAGTTTGCGGAAGCACCTTTGGCCCCGAAGTTGGTCTGGCCAGCTACCTATAAAAGGCCTTTTGTCCGAAAATGGGCGAGTTTTCTCTCTCTATTTTCGGGCATAGGTAAGATTTCACCCTTCCATGGTCAATTTGTTGTTTTCCTTCAAATCCCTTCAAGTTTTGATGAGTTTTTACTTTGTTTTGAAGGTTTTGAGCTAAGATCAGAGTTTTGAAGCTTGGAGACCCCTGGAGCTCGTTTTCTCCCAATTTCCAAGTTTGGATCACCTCTCCTTTCAATCCTCAAGAGGTAAGTGTCGATCCATGCCTTTTATGATGTTTTAAGTAAGTTTTATAAAGGGGTTAAGGGTTTTGATGCATTGTAACAGCCCGGAAATCGAACTGCTACCGGCGCTAGGATCCAGATCGGCTTAAGGCCGCCGGGACCAGTAGCAAGCCTGCTGTGAACTCTGTATACCTGTGAAATCCCATACATGATCAAACATTTTCTGTAAAAATTAAAAATGTTCTCTGTTCCAGAGCTCTCATCTTGGCTCTAGGCGGGTCATACTCATATACTGTTAAGCCTGGATCTTCATACATATACAATAAAATCATTTTCATAAACAGACCATGTATATACAAAAGGGATTACAACTCTTATAAGTCAAGCACAATTCTATACACTGTACAATATAAACTATCTCTGTACAATTACATGTCCACACTAGCTATTACATAACTCTTCTTGTACCCTGCTAACTTCCCTCTGAACTCTGAACCTGCAAAACTGGGGTTAAGGGAGAGGGGTGAGCTATACTAGCCCAGTGAGTAGAACATGTAATAAAACAAGTGATAAATCATGCTCTCATGGAATGCATCACATCATAAGTAATCACCCAGCTCAGATGGACTGACTCAAAATTCCCTCTACTTTGTACCCGGCCCGCGAAGGAGCTCCTAAGGTCTTTATTATGCAATCAATAGTACCGAAGTACACTGTGCCCGGCCCCTCTCAGAGGCTCCTCAGGACTTTACTGTGCCCGGCCCTCGATGGGGCTCCTCAGGTCTTTACTGTGAGGGCTAATGAGCCATCCTATGTCTATCTCACAACAATACAATGTACAAGGAACAGTGCCAAGTACATGGAACGATGCAATGCGTCATATTCGTGTACACTAATGCAGTCAACCTATTGCATAATCATGGTGCATGAAACATGATAAAAATATTCATTTCTCATATTAAAACATTAAGTTTAGTTCCACTCACCTTTGGCTGACTCTGTACTGACTCTGCAGGTTCTGAAGCAGTGCTCACTGCTGACCTCCCTGATTCCTCTGGTCCGTTCCTACACAGGTGGACTCAGGGACCAAACTAACTCAAGAACATCTCTAAAAACTCCCCCAAAAGCCCTCCAAAAGATCCTAAAACAATCACATAAAACATGCAAAAGAAGGCTAGACAGGGTACTTTCGGCGGCAAGTTCGGCGGCCGAAACCCCCCTCCAGAGACGAAACTCATGCATGTTTGGCAGCACCTTCGGCGGCCGAAAGTCTCGTCCAGAGACGAAACTCATGCACTTTCGGCGGCCGAACTTCCTCTTTCGGCGGCCGAAAGTCTCTTCCTAAACCGAAAGCCTAGCTTTCGGGGGCAAGCTTTGGTAGCCGAAACTGCCTCCACAAGGGGTTCGGCGGCCGAACCTTCCTTCGGCGGCCGAACCTGGCTTTGCCCTATTGGGCAGAGACCAACTCTGTTTCATGCAAAACTCACCCAAAACTTACCCAACATGCATATCAACTACTCCCAACTAGCACATACCATATATCATGCATAAAGAGGTCCAAAACTATCCTAAAACCTCAACAAACATATCAGACAACACTTAAACATGCTTGTACACAAAAATCTCCAAAAACCTCACCAAAACCTAATCATGCATACTACCCATAAAACTTCCATAAAACCTTCAAAAATCAAGAAAGGAAGTTCAGGATCTTCACTTACCTCTTCCAAACAAGAGAATAAACGATCCAAACGTGGAGATATGGAGAAATCCTCTCCCAAAGCTCCAAGCTTCCAAACTTGCTGTTTTTGCTCAAAACCTTCAAAAATCAAAAAAACTTCTCAAACTTTGAAAGATCTGAAGAAAACATGAAGATCACCCAAGGAAGATCATGGTCTCACCTCTGTGAATGGGAACGGAAAGAAAATCTTATCCTTTCCATCGACCTTTGGCATTTTATAGTTGGCTGGCCAGACCAACTACGGCGGCCGAACATCCTCCCGAAACCATGCAACGTTCGGCGGCCGAAACTGACCTTCGGCGGCCGAACCTTGCTGAATTCCCTTGGTTCTTTTCCTTTCAAAAACTCATTTCCTTAAACACTTTAACACATTAGAAACTCTTAAAAACATGTAAAAACATAACCCGAACCCTTCTAGGGCATTCCGACATCTGAAATCCACCGGACTACAGGAATTCCGATGCCGGACTCTAACCGGGTATTACATTCTCTTCCCCTTAAGAACATTCGTCCCCGAATGTTTCTTAAACATCTAAACACATAAACACAAAGAAAAGGGGAAAACTAACCTTAAAACAGATAGGGATATTGCTAGAGCATAGTGTAACAGCCCGAAAATCCGGACCGCTACCGGCGCTAGGATCTAGATCGGCGTAAGGCCACCGGGACCCGTAGCAAGCCTGACATATAACCTGTGAACCTGTTTAATCCCATACATGATCAAGCATAATCATAAACCTGTAAACTTTCTCATATATCAACTAAGCTCAACCTGTACATAAACATAGACATAATCATAAACCTCCACTGGAGCCCTCATCAAATGCTCCAATGGGGTATCTCATCATATATTAAGCTTGGACTATCATGAACATCATCATCACAATAAAAAAAAACATTCTATAGATCATGTACTCATAAAGGGATTACAACATACTATGGTCAAGCACACTTCTAAACCTCAATATCATTATTACATTACTTAACTCAACATTACATTACAATGTTCATCATGTCCACTACTAACTATACATACATATGACTTTACTCTTGCTGAACTCCTGGTCTACCCTGTACCTGCACACCTGGGGTTAGGGGAGAGGGGTGAGCTATAAAGCCCAGTGAGCAGAATAGTAAAACATTATATTTTAATTCATGCTTTTCATGAAATGCATCACAACACAGACATATCACATCAAGGATGAACTTGTCACCAATGGCCCTCTACATGGTCCAACTGTGCCAGAACGTAGAATGGGTCCTGGTCTTTCTCTTACATAACATAACATAACATTCCAATGTGCCAGGGACATAGAATGGGTCTTCCTGGACTTTCTCTTACTCTGTGCCAGGGACGTAGAATGGGTCTTCCTGGACTTCCATACCATATCATCATATCATCATAACATACGAGGACCAATGGATCATCCAATATTCATCCGCATCAATATCATAGTATGCAATGCAACATATTCGTGAATACTAATGCAAACACCCTAGAATATCACATGGCATATATGATGCATGAACATGCTCAAAAGATTTGTATTTCATTAATTTAAAACTTAAGAGTTTATTCTACTCACCTCTGGCTAGCTCTGACCAGACACTGAAGCAGCTATCACTGCTGGGGTCCTCGGTTCCTCGGGTCCGAACCTACACAGGTGGACTCAAATGAGGGACCAAACATACTTAAACATAACTCTAAACTACTCCCCAAAACCCCCTAAAACATCATGAAACAATCATAGAAAAACATGCAAAGATTGGCTGAACAGGGCACTTTCGGCGGCCGGTTCGGAGCCGAAAGTCCCTCCAGAGCCGAAAGTCAGGCAGGTTCGGCGGCCGAAACTCCCAGACAGAGATGAAACTCATGCATGTTCGGGGGCACCTTCGGCGGCCGAACCTCCCAGACAGAGACGAAAGTTCTCTTTCGGGGCAGGCTTCGGCAGCCGAATGCTGCCTCCACAAGAGGGTTCGGCGGCCGAAAGTCCTTTCGGCTGCCGAACCTGGTTTCTCCCAAAGGGTAGAAACTCAGCTCCTCTATGCACAAACGCCTCCCAAACCTCACAAATCATGCATAAGCCTATTCTACAACATGCATACTCAAGCATACCAGCTCCTAGGGGCTTCACACTAACTTAAACCCCAACTACAACACATCAAACAACTCACATTGTCCACAAACACAACATTAACTCAAAAACTCATATAAACCTATACATGCCATTCTACCCCATGAATCAACTTAAAACTTGCTTAAAACACATAGTGAGCTCAAGATCGGCCCTTACCTCTTGAAGATCGAGAGGAAAACGACCCTAGCTCGAAAATGGGAGAGAGAGAGTTCCTTGAACCTCCAAGCTCCAAAACTTGCTCAAATGCTCAAAATCTTCAAAACAAAGGTAAAACTAATGAAAATCATGAAAGATCTGAAGGAAGAAACGTGAAATCGGTGAGGGATGGCGGAGAGCTCACCTTGGCCGAAAATGGGGAGAAAAAAGCTCGCCCGTCTTCGGCTAACGGACCCCTTTATAGGTGGCTGGCCAGGCCACATTCGGGGGCCGAACGTACCTCCACAACACATGCAAGTTCGGCGGCCGAAAGTAAAGTTCGGCGGCCGAACCTGGACTTCCCTCACTTATGCTTTCGGGGGCCTAACGTGCCTCCAAAAAGCATGCATGTTCGGCGGCCGAACTTGAGTTTCGGCGGCCGAACCTGGGTTTTCCTCTAAAGCTATTTTCATGCAAAAACTCATTTTATTTCATACTTAAAATCATAAAAAACATTAAAACATTTTATAAAAACATGATTTTACCCTTCTAGAGGTTTCCGACATCCGAGATTTCACCGGACGGTAGAAATTCCGATACCGGAGTCTAGTTGGGTATTACACATAGACTCCCGTGTCTCCCAGGTGCACTCTTCTAGATTGTGGTGGTTCCACAGAACTTTTACCATCAGAATCTCCTTGTTTCTCAACCTTCTGATCTGAGTGTCAATGATCCGCACTGGCTGCTCTACATAGGTGAGATCTCCTAGGATCTCTACATCAAGCTCACTGAGAACCTTACCCGGATCTGACATAAACTTCCGTAGCATAGAAACATGGAAAACCGGATGGATTCTTTCCATAGAAGTAGGTAAATCCAGCTTATACGACACATTCCCGACTCTCTGCAGAATCTCAAAGGGACCAATGTATCGTGGAGCCAGCTTACCCTTCCTCCCAAAGCGAACCACTCCCTTCATTGGAGACACCTTCAGCAATACCATATCCCCCTCCTAGAACTCTATCTGCTTCCTACGGATGTCTGCATAGCTCTTCTGTCTGCTTACAACTGTTCTGATCCTCTCTCTGATGATAGGCACTAATCTGCTGGTAATCTCTACAATCTCTGGCCCTGCAAGAGCTTTCTCTCCTACTTCTTCCCAGCAAACCGATGTTCTGCACTTCCTCCCATACAGAGCTTCATAAGGAGCCATCCCTATGCTAGCATGATGGCTGTTATTGTAGGCAAACTCCACCAAAGGTAGATGCTGCCTCCAAGAACCGCCAAAGTCTAACACACACATTCTCAACATATCTTCAATGGTCTGGATGGTCCTCTCTGACTGACCGTCTGTCTGTGGATGGAAAGCAGTGCTGAAATCCAACCTGTTGCCCATAGCAGCTTGTAGACTCCGCCAAAACCTGGAGGTGAACTGAGGTCCTCTATCTGAAACTATAGACACAGGAACTCCATGTAGCCTTACTATCTCTTCTACATACACCTGCGCAAGTTTGTCCACAGAGTAGTTACTCCTGACTGGAATGAAGTGAGCAGATTTAGTAAGTCTATCCACAATCACCCAGATGGAGTCTAGCCTGTTGGACGTTGCCGATAACCCTACTACAAAATCCATAGCTATGTTCTCCCACTTCCACTCTGGAATCGGTAGTGGGTTAAGCATTCCAGCTGGCTTCTGGTGCTCTAGCTTTACCCTTTGACAAATCTCGCAGGCTGACACAAACTGTGCCACTTCTCTTTTCATGGCTGGCCACCAATACACTCTTCTCAGATCCTGATACATCTTGGTGGCTCCAGGGTGAACGCTATACCTTGCAGTATGAGCTTTCCTCATAATGTCTTCCTTTAAACTGCTATCATCTGGTACACATAACCTCTTCCCGTGCCGAAGAATCCCCTCGTTGTCAAATCTGAACTCTGCACTGTTGCCAGACTGAACAGTCCTGGCAATCTTCACCAACTCAGGGTCCTCGTGCTGTTTCAGAGCCACTTGCTCCAAAAACACGGGTGTAACTCTCATCTGTGCAATCAAAGCACCTGTACCAGATAACTCTAACTGTAGCCCTTCTTCCATGAGCCTGTAGAAGTCCTTCACCACCGGTCTTCTCTCTGCTGTAATGTGGGATAAACTGCCAAGTGACTTTCGGCTTAAGGCATCAGCTACAATATTAGCCTTTCCCGGATGATACTGGATCTTGCAATCATAATCATTGAGCAATTCCACCCACCGTCTCTGCCTCAAGTTCAGCTCTCTCTGACTCAAGATGTGCTGCAGGCTCTTCTGATCTGTGAAGATCTCACACTTTACCCTATAGAGGTAATGCCTCCACATCTTAAGCGCAAAGATAACAGCTGCCATCTCCAGATCGTGTGTCGGATAGTTTAGCTCGTGCTTCTTTAGTTGTCTAGAAGCATAAGCTATTACTCTGTCATTCTGCATCAACACACAACCTAATCCCACACGGGATGTGTAACGACCCGAAAATCGGACCGCTACCGGCACTAGGGTCCGGGTCGACTTAAGGCCGCCGGGACCTGTAGCAAGCCTGACATAGAACCTGTAAACCTGTTCAATCCCATACATGATCAACAATCATACATAAAAATTTAAAACTTTTCTTTCATTCATTTCTCATACACCAACTCAACCTGAACATACATGTACATAGACATGATCATAATCATGATCCCTCTGTGGGATCTCATCAATGCCCCAACGGGCGATACAACATGAGATGAGTTGGTTTAAACATAAACATTATAAAACATTTCTATAGATCATGTATCAAAGGGATTACAATACTCATAGGGTCAAGCACATCTATAACCTCAAAATATATATATCTCATTTCATAACATACTGTAATCTCTTACATTACATCACAATACAATTGTCATGTCCACAATCTAACTATTACATAGATATACTTCAAACCTCTGGCTAACCTCCTGGTCTACCCTGTACCTGCACATCTGGGGTTAGGGGAGAGGGGTGAGCTACAAAGCCCAGTGAGCAGAATAGTAGAAAACAATATATTAAAATTTCATGCTTTCATGGAATGCAACACATCACAACAAATCACATCTCGGATGGTATTGTCACCAATAGTCCTCTACATAGTCCAACTGTGCCGGGACGTAGAATGGGTACAACCGGTCTTTCCCTTAACATAACATATCATACAGTCCAACTGTGCCAGGGACGTAGAATGGGTACAACCTGGACTTTCTCTTACATCGTGCCAGGGACGTAGAATGGGTACAACCTGGACTTCCATATCATATCATGCCGTAGCATCATCGTATCATATGAGGACTAAAGGATCATCCAATAACCAATCCACATCAACATCAACATCATAAATGCAATGCAACATATTCGTGAATACTAATGCAGACAACCTACTATATCTCATGGCATTCATGATGCATGGATCATGCTCAAAATTTCTATTTCATTTATTTAAAACTTAAGGTTTATTCCACTCACCTCTGGCTAGCTCTGACAACTCTGTAGCAGCTGGCTCACTGCTGGGGTCCTCGGTTCCTCGGGTCCGAACCTACACAGGTGGACTCCAATGAGGGACCAAACATACATAAACATAACTCTAATATACTCCCCAAAAACCCCCTAAAACATCATGAAACAATCACATAAAAACATGCAAGAAATGGCTGAACAGGGCACTTTCGGCGGCAGGTTCGGCGGCCGAAATTCCCTCCAGAGCCGAAAGTCAGGCAGGTTCGGCGGCACCTTCGGCGGCTGAAACTCCCAGACAGAGACGAAACTCATGCATGTTCGGCGGCACCTTCGGCGGCCGAAAGTCCCAGACAGAGACGAAAGTCTCCTTTCGGGGGCAACTTCGGCAGCCGAAAGGCCTGCCTCCACAAGGGGGTTCGGCGGCCGAAACTCCCTTCGGCGGCCGAACCTGAGTTTCTCCCGAATGGCAGAAACTCAGCTCCCCTAAGCACATTTCGCCTCCCAAGCTCAAATCACGCATAAACTAGTTCTAAAACATGCATACATACCATACATTACACCTAGGGGTCTCAAACTAGCATATACCCCAACTACAACACTTCAAACACACAACATCAACACACATTGCTCAAAACATAACATTAACTCAAAAACCTAACTATGAGCTAAACATGCATCCTACCCCATAGATCTTGCATAAAACTTACTTAAAACACATAAGGAGCTTAAGATCGGCCTTACCTCTTGAAGATCGAGAGGAAGACGACCTAAACTTGGAGATCCACGAAAATGAGCTCCTGAGTTCCCAAAGCTCCAAAACTTGTCTTAAAGCTTGAAAATCTTCAAAACCAGGTAAAAACTCATGAAAATCGAGTAAGATGGGAAGGAAAGAGCTCAAGATCGGTGAGGGGCGGCGGAAAGCTCACCTTGGCCGAAAATGGGGAAAAACTCGCCCGTTTTCGGCTAAGGGACCCTTTTATAGGTGGCTGGCCAGGCCACGTTCGGGGGCCGAATGTGCCTCCGCATGCATGCCATGTTCGGCGGCCGAACTTGGGTTTCGGCGGCCGAACCTGGGTTTTCCTCCAAAGACTTCTCATGCAAAAATTCATTTAGTTTTCATACTTAAAATCATGAAATACCTTAAAACATTTTATGAAAACATGTTTCTACCCTACTAGAGGCTTCCGACATCCGAGATTCCACCGGATGGTAGGAATTCCGATACCGGAGTCTAGCCGGGTATTACATTCTCCCCCCTTAAGAACATTCGTCCCCGAATGTACCTCAACTAGCACACATAGCATGGCATAAAGCATAACATACATATATAGCACATAAACACATAGGGATCTAACCTTAAAAGAGATGAGGGTACTGCTGGAGCATAGACTCCTGTGTCTCCCAAGTGCATTCTTCCAAGTTGTGGTGGTTCCATAGGACTTTCACCATCGGGATTTCCTTGTTCCTTAACTTTCTGATCTGGGTGTCTATGATCCGCACTGACTATTCAACATAGGTGAGATCCTCTTGGACCTCCACATCAGGCTCACTAAGAACCTTGCTCGGATCTGACACAAACTTCCTCAACATCGAAACATGGAAAACCGGATGGATTCTTTCCATTGAAGGAGGTAAATCTAGCTTGTACGACACATTCCCAATCTTTTGCAAGATTTCAAAGGGTCCGATGTATCGTGGGGCTAGTTTACCTTTCTTCCCAAAGCGAACCACTCCTTTCATTGGAGACACCTTGAGCAATACCAGATCCCCCTCCTGAAACTCTAACTGTCTCCTGCGGATGTCTGCATAGCTCTTCTGTCTGCTTGCAGCAGTCTTGATTCTCTCTCTGATTATGGGTACCACCCTGCTGGTGATCTCTACTAGCTCAGGCCCTGCCAAGGCCTTTTCTCCAACTTCCTCCCAGCAAACAGGTGATCTGCACTTCCTCCCGTATAAAGCTTCATATGGAGCCATCCCGATGCTAGCATGATGGCTGTTATTGTAGGCAAACTCCACCAAAGGTAGATGTTGCCTCCAAGAACCGCCAAAGTCCAGCACACACATTCTAAGCATATCCTCAATAGTCTGGATGGTCCTTTCTGACTGTCCATCAGTCTGGGGGTGGAAGGCAGTACTGAAATCCAACCTAGTACCCATGGCATTCTGCAGACTCCGCCAAAACCTGGAGGTGAACTGGGGCCCTCTATCCGACACTATCAAAACCGGAACCCCATGCAGCCTGACGATCTCATCCACATATACCTGCGCCAACTTGTCCACAGAGTAGCCACTCCTGACAGGAATGAAGTGAGCAGATTTGGTGAGTCTGTCCACAATCACCCATATGGAGTCCACTCTGTTGGACGCTGCCGGTAACCCCACGACGAAGTCCATAGCTATATTTTCCCATTTCCACTCTGGAATAGGTAGCGGGTTAAGCATTCCAGCCGGCTTCTGATGTTCCAGCTTCACCCTCTGACACACTTCGCAGGCTGACACGAACTGTGCCACTTCTTTCTTCATAGCTGGCCACCAATAAACCTTCTTTAGATCTTGATACATCTTGGTGGCTCCGGGGTGAATGCTGTATCTTGCATTATGAGCTTCTCTCATAATGTCTCCTTTTAGCCCTATGTCATCTGGTACACATAGTCTGCTCCCATAGCGGAGGATCCCCTTACTGTCGAATCTGAACTCACTATCATTGCCTGACTGAATAGTCCTGGCAATCTTCACTAATTCCGGGTCCTCATGCTGTTTCTGAGCCACCTGCTCTAGAAACACAGGTGCCACTCTCATCTGGGCCACCAGGGCACCTGTACCAGACAACTCCATCTGTAGACCTTCCTCAATAAGCTTGAAGAACTCCTTCACCACTGGCCTCCTCTCTGCCGATATGTGGGATAAACTACCGAGTGATTTCCGGCTTAAGGCGTCTGCCACAACATTCGCCTTACCCGGATGGTACTGAATCTTGCAATCATAGTCACTCAGCAGCTCCACCCATCTCCTCTGTCTCAAGTTCAAATCTCTTTGACTCAGGATGTACTGCAGGCTTTTATGATCTGTGAAGATCTCACATTTTACCCCATAGAGGTAGTGCCTCCACATCTTGAGTGCAAAGATTACTGCTGCCATCTCCAGGTCATGTGTGGGGTAATTCAACTCGTGCTTCTTCAGCTGCCTAGAAGCATAAGCGATCACCCTCTCCTTCTGCATTAGTACACAACCCAGTCTCACACGGGATGCATCACAAAAGACCGTAAAGTCCTCATCACTAGATGGCAGAGCTAAAACTGGTGCTGAAGTCAACCTCTTCTTAAGCTCTTCAAAACTCTCCTCGCACTGGTCGGTCCACAGAAACTTCTGATTCTTCCTGGTTAACCTGGTCAGAGGAGCTGCTATCTTCGAGAAGTCCTGAACGAACCTCCTGTAGTAACCTGCCAAACCCAAGAAACTTCTAATCTCTATCACTGAAGTGGGTCTAGGCCAGTTAGCCACAGTTTCTGTCTTCTTGGGGTCCACCTCAATCCCATTCTCTGACACTACATGCCCCAAGAACGAAATGCTCCTCAGCCAGAACTCACATTTAGAGAACTTGGCATACAAGCCATGTTCCCTCAAAGTCTGCAAGACCAACCGCAGATGATGGGCATGCTCCTCTGCATTCCTGGAATACACTAAGATATCATCTATGAAGACAATAACAAAGTGATCCAGGTATTGACTAAACACTCTGTTCATGAGATCCATGAATGCTGCAGGGGCGTTGGTTAACCCGAACGGCATTACAAGGAACTCAAAATGCCCATATCTGGTCCTGAAAGCTGTCTTCGGCACGTCTTCATCCCTTATCCTTAGCTGATGATACCCCGATCTCAGATCTATTTTGGAGAAACAACCTGCTCCAGCTAGCTGGTCGAATAGATCGTCGATCCTTGGCAAAGGGTACCTATTTTTGGTAGTGACTTTGTTCAACTGCCTGTAGTCGATACAAAGTCTAAGGGATCCATCCTTCTTTCTCACAAACAAGACCGGAGCACCCCAAGGGGAGGTACTCTGTCGGATGAAGCCCTTTTCTACCAGCTCCTGCAATTGCTCTTTCAACTCCTTTAACTCGGCTGGGGCCATCCTGTAGGGAGGGATAGAGATCGGTCTAGTTCCAGGCACCAACTCTATCTCGAACTCTATCTCCCTAGCAGGTGGTAAACCTGAAAGCTCATCCGGAAAAACATCCTGAAACTCTCTGACAACTGGCACCGAGGCCGGCTCCCTGACCTGACTGTCTAGCTCTCTCACATGAGCTAAGTACCCCTGACATCCCTTCCTAAGCAACCTACGAGCCTGAAGAGCTGATATCAAACCTCTAGGTGTGCCCCTCTTGTCTCCTCTGAAGACAACCTCTGACCCGTTCTGATCTCTGAACCTGACTACCTTGTCCCTGCAGTCCAAGGTAGCACCATGGGTAGAAAGCCAATCCATCCCTAGAATGACGTCAAAGTCTGTCAAATCTAGAACCACAAGGTCGGCGGAGAGGCATCTTCCCTCAACAAAAACTGGACTGTACTGGCAGACTGACACTGCCACTGACGGGTCACACTTGGGTCCACTGACCCATAGGGGACACTCTAACCCAGAGACTATCAGACCCAACCTCTCAACGGCTCTCAGAGCAATAAATGAATGAGATGCACCCGGGTCCATTAATGCATACACATCAGAACACCCAATAACGAGATTACCTGACACCACGGTGTTGGATGTGTTAGCCTCCTGCTGAGTCATGGTGAAGATCCTGGCTGGAGCTGATGGACCTTCACCTCGGGAACCAGAAGAAGAGGCTGCCCCTCTCCCTCTACCTCTGCCACTGCCCTGAGTTGTGGCTGGAACTGCTGGCTGTGCTACACTACCAGAAGCTGTCTGCTGGGGCTGACCCATAAAAGGCGCTCTAGGACACTCCCGAGCTATGTGTCCCTCCTGTCCACATCTGAAACATGTATTAGTCCCAGCTCGACACACTCCTCTGTGCGGTCTTCCACATCTCTGGCATTCTGTACCATCTGAGCCTGAGCTCGAGCCACCGCCAAATCCCAGACCGGATTTCAACTTGTTCCAAAACTTATTCTTCTTCGGCTTCCTGGTGGTGTTATCCCACCTCTTCTTACCTGAGCTCTGAGAAGAGAGACCTGGCCCTCCTCTGCCTGGGGTCTTTACCCCTGAAGACTGGGTCACTGACTGCTTCACTGACCCCTCAACTATAGCACTTGCTTCCATTCTTCGAGCCATATCCACCACAGTGTGGAAACTTTCTCTCTCAGCTGACTGAATCAACGAGGAGTACCTGGAATGCAGCTTCATAACATACCTCTTAGCTTTCTTCGTATCTGTATCTAGAGCTTGCCCTGAAAAAGGCAATAGATCCAAGAATCTATCCGTGAACTCCTCTACACCCATGTGCTCTGACTGCCTCAGTTGCTCAAACTCAATCATCTTCAGTTCTCTGAACTGTCTGGAAAAGCCCATCCAGCGAACTCATTTGCAAATTCTTCCCATGTCATGCCGTCTAGTCTCGGGTCCACATAACACTTGAACCATTCCCGTGCCTTCTTGCACTTTAAGGTGAACCCTGCCATCTGAATGGCCCTGCTGTCACTTGCCCCTAGCTCATCAGTTATTGTCTTCACCACTCTCAGATACTCAAAGGGGTCATCCCCTGACTTGTATTTGGGAGCATCCAGCTTGAGGTAATCTGTCATCTTTACCTTGCTCCCATCTGCTGAGCTAGGTCTAGGAGGTTGAGTAACTGGGGCTGCTGGTTCTGTAGGTGGTGGAGGTGGAGGTGCAGCATTCCCCGAAGTGGGGTTTGCCGGGTTTGGATAGAAGGGTGAGGGTGGATAAGCTGGGTACTGTGTGTAAGGTGGATAGAAAGGTGGATAAGGCATGTAGGTAGGGTAGGGGTTAAAGCTGGAGTAATCCGATGTACCTCCCATCGGATACCCTGAACCCTGTGGGAAGGGTGGATAATGGGGTGGAAAACCATACCCCGAGGCCTGAACGCCTCCCTGAGACTCCCCTGTCCCCTCTTCCTCCATGCTCACATCCAGGTTCCCATCCCTCCTCTGATCCTCTTCCATAACCTCCCTCACATCTGAAGAACCTCCTCCTCTATCAGTCCCCCTTCTGCTAGCATCAAAAGACCTTCTAGGGTCCCTTGACACTCTCTCTCTGTTGGCTCTACAAGACATTGCCCTAGGCAATGTGGGAGGATGGGCGCTCGTGCCCTCATCCTCAGGTGGCACTCCAGTCAATCGTGCAGATCGACGAGTTCCTCTCATCCTGTTTTCTGAAAACAGTACACATCAAGCAAGCATTAGCATCATATGGTTCATGTGGGCACACATAAACCCTCATCACATACATCACATAGCATAGCATATCATTAATGCACATGCATATTATCATGGCATTTCACATCATCATACAAGACAGGACTCCACATCCTATCCTAGTGGACATGATTTTCCTATTGTGCTTGACCTTCTATAACCTCTATGAGCCCGACACTCTAGGTCCGACCCTATGAACCTAGGGCTCTGATACCATTCTGTAACGACCCGAAAATCGGACCGCTACCGGCGCTAGGGTCCGGGTCGACTTAAGGCCGCCGGGACCCGTAGCAAGCCTGACATAGAACCTGTAAACCTGTTCAATCCCATACATGATCAACAATCATAAAAATTTAAAACTTTTCTTTCATTCATTTCTCATACACCAACTCAACCTGAACATACATGTACATAGACATGATCATAATCATGATCCCTCTGTGGGATCTCATCAATGCCCCAACGGGCGATACAACATGAGATGAGTTGGTTTAAACATAAACATTATAAAACATTTCTATAGATCATGTATCAAAGGGATTACAATACTCATAGGGTCAAGCACATCTATAACCTCAAAATATATATATCTCATTTCATAACATACTGTAATCTCTTACATTACATCACAATACAATTGTCATGTCCACAATCTAACTATTACATAGATATACTTCAAACCTTTGGCTAACCTCCTGGTCTACCCTGTACCTGCACATCTGGGGTTAGGGGAGAGGGGTGAGCTACAAAGCCCAGTGAGCAGAATAGTAGAAAACAATATATTAAAATTTCATGCTTTCATGGAATGCAACACATCACAACAAATCACATCTCGGATGGTATTGTCACCAATAGTCCTCTACATAGTCCAACTGTGCCGGGACGTAGAATGGGTACAACCGGTCTTTCCCTTAACATAACATATCATACAGTCCAACTGTGCCAGGGACGTAGAATGGGTACAACCTGGACTTTCTCTTACATCGTGCCAGGGACGTAGAATGGGTACAACCTGGACTTCCATATCATATCATGCCGTAGCATCATCGTATCATATGAGGACTAAAGGATCATCCAATAACCAATCCACATCAACATCAACATCATAAATGCAATGCAACATATTCGTGAATACTAATGTAGACAACCTACTATATCTCATGGCATTCATGATGCATGGATCATGCTCAAAATTTCTATTTCATTTATTTAAAACTTAAGGTTTATTCCACTCACCTTTGGCTAGCTCTGACAACTCTGTAGCAGCTGGCTCACTGCTGGGGTCCTCGGTTCCTCGGGTCCGAACCTACACAGGTGGACTCCAATGAGGGACCAAACATACATAAACATAACTCTAATATACTCCCCAAAAACCCCCTAAAACATCATGAAACAATCACATAAAAACATGCAAGAAATGGCTGAACAGGGCACTTTCGGCGGCAGGTTCGGCGGCCGAAAGTCCCTCCAGAGCCGAAAGTCAGGCAGGTTCGGCGGCACCTTCGGCGGCTGAAACTCCCAGACAGAGACGAAACTCATGCATGTTCGGCGGCACCTTCGGCGGCCGAAAGTCCCAGACAGAGACGAAAGTCTCCTTTCGGGGGCAACTTCGGCAGCCGAAAGGCCTGCCTCCACAAGGGGGTTCGGCGGCCGAAACTCCCTTCGGCGGCCGAACCTGAGTTTCTCCCGAATGGCAGAAACTCAGCTCCCCTAAGCACATTTCGCCTCCCAAGCTCAAATCACGCATAAACTAGTTCTAAAACATGCATACATACCATACATTACACCTAGGGGTCTCAAACTAGCATATACCCCAACTACAACACTTCAAACACACAACATCAACACACATTGCTCAAAACATAACATTAACTCAAAAACCTAACTATGAGCTAAACATGCATCCTACCCCATAGATCTTGCATAAAACTTACTTAAAACACATAAGGAGCTTAAGATCGGCCCTTACCTCTTGAAGATCGAGAGGAAGACGACCTAAACTTGGAGATCCACGAAAATGAGCTCCTGAGTTCCCAATGCTCCAAAACTTGTTTTAAAGCTTGAAAATCTTCAAAACCAGGTAAAAACTCATGAAAATCGAGTAAGATGGGAAGGAAAGAGCTCAAGATCGGTGAGGGGCGGCGGAAAGCTCACCTTGGCCGAAAATGGGGAAAAAATCGCCCGTTTTCGGCTAAGGGACCCTTTTATAGGTGGCTGGCCAGGCCACGTTCGGGGGCCGAATGTGCCTCCGCATGCATGCCATGTTCGGCGGCCGAACTTGGGTTTCGGCGGCCGAACCTGGGTTTTCCTCCAAAGACTTCTCATGCAAAAACTCATTTAGTTTTCATACTTAAAATCATGAAATACCTTAAAACATTTTATGAAAACATGTTTCTACCCTACTAGAGGCTTCCGACATCCGAGATTCCACCGGATGGTAGGAATTCCGATACCGGAGTCTAGCCGGGTATTACAGGATGCATCACAGAACACTGTGAAATCTTCATCACTAGTCGGCAGAGCTAACACCGGTGCTGAAGTCAACCGTTTCTTCAGCTCTTCAAAACTTTCTTCACATTCTTCTGACCATACAAACTTCTGGTTCTTTCTGGTCAGTCTGGTCATAGGAGTAGCTATCTTCGAGAAGTCCTGAACGAACCTCCTATAGTAGCCTGCCAAACCCAGAAAACTCTTGATCTCTGTTACTGTGGTGGGTGTAGGCCAGTTGGCTACTGCCTCTACCTTCTTGGGGTCCACTGCTATACCTTCGTCTGATACTACATGCCCCAAGAAAGAAATGCTCCTCAGCCAGAACTCGCACTTGGAGAACTTGGCATACAAGCCATGCTCTCTTAGAGTCTGTAAGACTATCCTCAGATGCTGGGCATGCTCCTCTGCATTCCTGGAGTACACTAAGATATCATCTATAAAGACAATCACAAAGTGATCCAGGTACTCTCTGAAAACCCTATTCATGAGATCCATGAATGCTGCAGGGGCGTTAGTCAACCCGAACGGCATTATTAGGAACTCATAATGCCCATATCTGGTCCTGAAAGCGGTCTTGGGTACATCCTCTTCCCTGATTCTCAACTGATGGTATCCGGACCTCAGATCTATCTTAGAGAAACAACCTGCTCCTGCCAGCTGGTCGAATAGATCATCGATCCTGGGTAGAGGATACTTGTTCTTGGTAGTAACTTTGTTCAACTGCCTGTAGTCGATACAAAGTCTAAGAGATCCATCCTTCTTCCTGACGAACAATATTGGAGCACCCCAAGGTGAGGTACTCGGGCGGATGAAACCCTTGTCTACCAACTCCTGTAACTGCTCTTTCAACTCTCTCAGCTCTGCCGGTGCCATCCTGTAGGGAGGAATAGAGATCGGTCTGGTACCAGGCATCAACTCTATCTCGAACTCTATTTCCCTATCAGGTGGTAATCCTGGAAGCTCTTCAGGAAACACATCTGGGAACTCTCTAACAACTGGTACTGAGGACGGTTCCCTAACCTGACTGTCTAGCTCTCTCACATGAGCTAGGAACCCCTGACAACCCCTCCTCAACAACCTACGAGCCAGAAGGGCTGATATCAAACCTCTAGGTGTCCCCCTCCTATCTCCTCTGAAGACACACTCTGACCCATCCTGGTCTCTGAAACTGACTACCTTGTCCCTGCAGTTAAAGGTAGCACTGAATGTAGATAGCCAATCCATCCCTAGAATGACATCAAAATCTGTCAACTCTAGAACCACAAGGTCAGCTGAAAGGTATCTACTCTCTATACACACTGGACTAAACCGACAGACCGACTCTGCCAATGATGGGTCACATTTGGGTCCACTAACCCAAAGAGGACACTCTAACTCGGAGACTATCAAACCCAATCTCTCTGCGGCTCTAGAAGCAATGAAAGAGTGAGAAGCACCGGGGTCCATCAAAACATACACCTCTGAACACCTAATGATGAGATTACCTGACACCACTGTGTTCGAAGTGTCTGCCTCTTGCTGAGTCATGGTGAAAATCCGTGCTGGGGCTGACGGACCTGCACCTCGAAAACCCATCAGTGATGAAGAGGCTGACCCTCTTCCTCTTCCTCTGCCACTGCTCTGAGGTACGGCTGAAGCTGCTGGCTGTGCTACACTGCCTGAGGTCATCTGCTGGGATGGTGCCATTAAGGTCGCCTGAGGACATGCTCGTGCAATATGTCCCTCCTGCCCACATCTATAGCAGGCTGTAGATCCCAGCCGACAAACTCCTCCGTGCGGTCTCCCACATCTCTTGCATACTGGACTGTCTGCGCCAGAGCTGGAGCCAATACCCATTCCCAGACCAGATCTAACTCTGCTCCAGAACTTTCCTCTTTTAGACTTGAACTTCTCTCCCTTTTTGCTGCTAGAAACTGCTGTACTGGGGGCCTTGGAACCTGAAGACTGTGCCACCTGCTGCTTCACTGTTCCCTGTATGATGGCACTCGCCTCCATCTTTCTGGCTGCATCCACAATGGAGTGGAAACTCTCTTTTTCTGCTGGAAGGGTCAAGGAGAAATACCTGGGATGAAGCCTTGTGGCATATCTCCTTGCCTTCTTCTGGTCAGTATCATAAGTCTGACCCACAAACAGTAATAATTCCAGGAACTTATCTGTATATTCATCCACGCTCATCTCCTCTGTCTGTCTCAATTGTTCAAACTCTGCAACTTTCCTCTCTCTGGAACTGTCAGGAAAAGCTCACCCAGCAAACTCATTGGCGAACTCTTCCCAAGTCATACCGTCTATTCTGGGGTCCACATAGTTTTTGAACCATTCTCTTGCTTTCTTACACTTTAATGTGAACCCTGCCATCTCAATGGCTCTGCTATCATCTGCTCCCAACTCACTAGTTATCATTCTGACTGCACTGAGATACTCAAAGGGATCATCTCCCGTATTAAATTTAGGAGCATCCAACTTTAAGTACTCTGTCATCTTCACTTTACTTCCCCCTGAAGAACTGGGTTGCTGTACTTCAACAACAGGGGCTGCTAGTTCAGGTGGTGGTGGAGGTGTTGTTTCTCTAGATTTAGGGTGTGCTGGACTTGGATGAAAAGGTGGGGGTGGATACATATGATATGGTGGGTAAGAAGAAGGATAAGGCATATAGGGCATATAGGGTGGATATGGGGCGAAGCTGGAGTAATCCGACGTACCTCCCATCGGATACCCGGGGCCCTGTGGAAAGGGTGGATAACCAAACCCCGAGGCCTGAGCGCCTCCCTGGGACTCCCCCATACCTTCTTCAGACCTTCCCACACCCATACTTTCATCTCCACTCTGATCAACATCCATAGCCTCTCTTTCTTCCTCTGACCTTCCTCCTCTATCTACTCCTCTTCTGCTCTCGTCAGAAGACCTTCTAGGGTCTCGTGACGTTCCTTCCCTGCTTGACCTGTGAGATCTTGCCCTTGGCAATGCAGGAGGACGAGCAGCTGTACCCTCACTTTCTAGTGGGACTCCAGTCAATCTTGCGGATCGACGAGTTCCTCGCATCTTAACTCTCTGAAAAACAGCACATAACATAAAACATCAGCAACATATAGTCCATGTGAAAACACATGAACCCTCAAGCATACATCACATATAAACAATGCACATGCATGAATCATGGCATTCCACATCATCATATAGGCAGGACTGACATCCTATCCTAGTGGACATGTTTTCCTATTGTGCTTGACCAATTATAACCTCTATGAGCCCGACTCTATCTATATAGGTCCAACCATGTGAACCTAGTGCTCTGATACCAATCTGTAACAGCCCGAAAATCGAACTACTACCGACGCTAGGATCCAAATCGGCTTAAAGCCGCCGGGACCCGTAGCAAGCCTGCTGTGAACTCTATGTACCTGTGAAATCCCATACATGATCAAACATTTTCTGTAAAAATTAAAACTGTTCTCTGTTCCAAGGCTCAACCTGTGCATACTCTATCTCTGTACTGTAAAACCCCTGCCAGAGCTCTCATCTTGGCTCTAGGCGGGTCATACTCATATACTGTTAAGCCTGGATCTTCATACATATACAATAAAATCATTTTCATAAACAGACCATGTATATACAAAAGGGATTACAACTCTTATAAGTCAAGCACAATTCTATACACTGTACAATATAAACTATCTCTTTACAATTACATGTCCACACTAGCTATTACATAACTCTTCTTGTACCCTGCTAACTTCCCTCTGAACTCTGAACCTGCAAAACTGGGGTTAAGGGAGAGGGGTGAGCTATACTAGCCCAGTGAGTAGAACATGTAATAAAACAAGTGATAAATCATGCTCTCATGGAATGCATCACATCACAAGTAATCACCCAGCTCAGATGGACTGACTCAAAATTCCCTCTACTCTGTGCCCGGCCCGCGAAGGAGCTCCTAAGGTCTTTATTATGCAATCAATAGTACCGAAGTACACTGTGCCCGACCCCTCTCAGAGGCTCCTCAGGACTTTACTGTGCCCGGCCCTCGATGGGGCTCCTCAGGTCTTTACTGTGAGGGCTAATGAGCCATCCTATGTCTATCTCACAACAATACAATGTACAAGGAACAGTGCCAAGTACATGGAACGATGCAATGCGTCATATTCGTGTACACTAATGCAGTCAACCTATTGCATAATCATGGTGCATGAAACATGATAAAAATATTCATTTCTCATATTAAAACATTAAGTTTAGTTCCACTCACCTCTGGCTGACTCTGTACTGACTCTGCAGGTTCTGAAGCAGTGCTCACTGCTGACCTCCCTGATTCCTCTGGTCCGTTCCTACACAGGTGGACTCAAATGAG
Organism: Manihot esculenta; assembly: GCF_001659605.2. Taxonomy (NCBI): domain Eukaryota; kingdom Viridiplantae; phylum Streptophyta; class Magnoliopsida; order Malpighiales; family Euphorbiaceae; genus Manihot; species Manihot esculenta. Next base: position 28,871,589 of record NC_035171.2, read on the forward strand.
GGACCAAACTAACTCAAGAACATCTCTAAAAACTCCCCCAAAAGCCTTCCAAAAGATTCTAAAATAATCACATAAAACATGCAAAAGAAGGCTGGACAGGGTACTTTCGGCGGCAAGTTCGGCGACCGAAACCCCCCTCCAGAGATGAAACTCATGCATGTTCGGCAGCACCTTCGGCGGCCGAAAGTCTCGTCCAGAGACGAAACTCATGCACTTTCGGCGACCGAACTTCCTCTTTCGGCGGCCGAAAGTCTCTTCCTAAACCGAAAGCCTAGCTTTTGGGGGCAAGCTTTGGCAGCCGAAACTGCCTCCACAAGGGTTCGGCGGCCGAACCTGGCTTTGCCCTATTGGGCAGAGACCAACTCTGTTTCATGCAAAACTCACCCAAAACTTACCCAACATGCATATCAACTACTCCCAACTAGCACATACCATATATCATGCATAAAGAGGTCCAAAACTATCCTAAAACCTCAACAAACATATCAGACAACACTTAAACATGCTTGTACACAAAAATCTCCAAAAACCTCACCAAAACCTAATCATGCATACTACCCATAAAACTTCCATAAAACCTTCAAAAATCAAGAAAGGAAGTTCAGGATCTTCACTTACCTCTTCCAAACAAGAGAATAAACGATCCAAACATGGAGATATGGAGAAATCCTCTCCCAAAGCTCCAAGCTTCCAAACTTGCTGTTTTTGCTCAAAACCTTCAAAAATCAAAAAAACTTCTCAAACTTTGAAAGATCTGAAGAAAACATGAAGATCACCCAAGGAAGATCATGGTCTAACCTCTGTGAATGGGAACGGAAAGAAAATCTTATCCTTTCCACCGACCTTTGGCCTTTTATAGTTGGCTGGCCAGACCAACTACGGCGGCCGAACATCCTCCCGAAACCATGCAACGTTCGGCGGCCGAAACTGACCTTCGGCGGCCGAACCTTGCTGAATTCCCTTGGTTCTTTTCCTTTCAAAAACTCATTTCCCTAAACACTTTAACACATTAAAAACTCTTAAAAACATGTAAAAACATAACCCGAACCCTTCTAGGGCATTCCGACATCTGAAATCCACCGGACTACAGGAATTCCGATGACGGACTCTAGCCGAGTATTACATGCATGTTTAGGCTAGTTGTAAAAATGTTAGGGTTTATGTTTGGTTATTGATAAATGTATGCTTAATGTGATGTTTGTTGGGGTATAGGCTAGTTTTATGCCCCTATATGCTTGGAAATGTGTTTATGCATATTTTAGTATGGTTTGTTGCATGTTGGGAAGTTGGGATGGCTGAGTATGGGATGGCTGAATTGGGTTCTACCACTCATAAGGATCCAGGTTCGGCCGCGGGACCTGCCAGGGAAGGCAGTTTAGGCCGCCTAAACTCGCCCCCAAAAGTTTGGACTTTCGGCTCTAGAGGGGAGTTTCGGCCGCCGAACCTGCACCCGAAAGTGGGTGACTTTCGGCTCTGGAAGGACTTTCGGCTGCCGAACCGTTCCCCCGAAAGTGCCTGACTTTCGGCTCTGGAGGGACTTTCGGCCGCCGAATCTACCGCCGAAAGTGCCATGTCCAACCTTCCTTTGCATGTTTTCTATGAATGTTTTATGATGTTTTAGGGGGTTTTTGGGGAGATGTTTAATGTTAGAGTATGTTTGGTCCCTCATTTGAGTCCACCTCTGTAGGATCAGACTCGAGGAACCGAGGAGTTCAGCAGTGAGATAGCTGCTTCAGAGTCAGTCCAGTATCTGCCAGAGGTGAGTAGAACAGAACTACTTTCTATTTTAAAAGTAATTAAACTCCTAAGCATGTTCATGCATCACGATTGCCATGTTTATAGGTTGTTGCATTAGAATTCACGAATATGATGCATTGCATAATATGATGTTGATGTGGATGGTCATTGGATGATCCATTAGTCCTCGATATGATATGCTATGATATGTTACAGAAAGACCAGGGTTGCCCATTCTACGCTCCTGGTACAGTTGGACATGTTATGTTATGTTTAAGAGGAAGTCCTGAGGAGCTCCGTCGAGGGCCGATCATTTATTGGATATGTAGAGGGTTATTGGTGACAATACCATCTTAAGGTGATTTACTTGTGTTGTGATGCATTTCATAAAAGCATGTGATATTTAAATTGTTTTATTGTTCTGCTCACTGGGCTTTAGTAGCTCACCCCTCTCCCTAACCCCCAGGTTTGCAGGTTCAGGATAGATCGGGAAGTCGTCAAGGGTAAAAGCTGTATTATTGTAATAGATTAGTAGTGGACATGATATGTAAATTAATGTAATGTAATGTAAGGTATTGTTCAGTGTTGTATTGAGGATTAATATTGTGCTTGGCCCTAATGTATGGTAAATCCCTTTTTGTACATGATCTTATGTTAATGTTTTAATGATGATTTATGTTGAACCAGACTTGACATATGTTATGTTGCCCCACTAGAGTATTTGATGAGAGCTTTAGTGTGGGGTTTTATGTTTACAGTATGGTGCATGCTCAAGTCAAACTTGGTATATGGAAAGTTTAAAGTTTTTATTAAAATGTATGATCATGTATGAGATTTTATCAGGTGTACAGGTTGTATAGTAGGCTTGCTACGGGTCCCGGCGACCTTAAGTCGATTTGGATCCTAGCGCCGGTAGCGGTCCGGTTTCCGGATCGTTACATTAACAAAACTATATGCATCTACCAATACTTGCCTTACCTCGTACCGATTCAGGAGGATCATAACTGTAATGACCCCAAAATGGACCGTCACCGGCGCTAGGATTCAGGTCGGCTTAAGGCCGCCAGAACCCGTAGCAAGCCTACTATACTCTCTGTGTACCTGTAAATCTCATACATGATCATACATTTTATATGAGAATAAAAACTCTTTTCTCTGTACCAAGGCTTAACCTGTGCATGCACTATCACTGTACTCAATACTCTGTACCCTGTTCCCCTGACTAGAGCTTGCTCTAGATGGGTTATCTCGTATCTGTTAAGCCTGGTTTTTCACATACGTTGTAAAACATATACATATACAGATCATGTACCCAAACCAAAGAATTACAACACAAAACATTACTAAGTCAAGCACAATTCTAACTGAATATACATCTCATTATAAATACATGTCCACTCTAAACTATTACAAGTCTCAGTTTCTCTTTCTGAACTCTTCTGGACTTTCCCTCTGTACACTGTACACTGAATCCTGCAAGACTGGGATTAAGGGAGTGGGATGAGCTCTATAGCCCAGTGAGTAGAATAATAAAATCAGTCATAACATATGATCTTATGGAATGCGTCATAACACAGACAAGCCACATCAAGAGTAAACCTATCACCACATAGCCTCAGTAACTTCCGTGCCAGGGCGTAGAATCGAGCACCTGGTCTTCCTGTCATATATGTATATGTGTATAACACCTCTGTACTTACCATTGTCAGGGCGTAGTCAAAGGCTCCTGGTCTTTACTATACCTGCCAGGGCGTAGTCAAAGGCTCCTGGTCTTAACTCAGAGACTATTGGATCATTCAGCATTTACTCACACCAACAATTAACAATGCAATGCAACATATTCGTGAATACTAATGCAGTCAACCTATTTGCATAATCATGATGCATGAAATATGCTAAAACATTCCATTGTTTCATTAAAAGTACTAAGTTTAGTTCCACTCACCTCTGGCTCTGGACTGACTCTGCAGGTTCAGTAAACTCTGGAGCAGTACTCACTGCTGCTCTCTCTGGTTCCTCTGGTCTGTATAACCACATAAAGACTTAAATGAGGGACCAAACTACCGTAAAATAACTCTATTGAACTAACCAAGAATCCCCTTAATCTTACTCTAAAGCTCATGCAAAACATACAAAAGAAAAGCTGGACAGAACACTTTCGGCGGCAGGTTCGGCGGCCGAATCCCCCAAACAGAGCCGAACATGCAAAAACACTCGGGGCAAGCTGTGGCAACCAAGCCACCATGCAAGGGGTTCGGCGGCCGAATGAACCTTCGGCTGCCGAACCTGAGTTCATCCAGAACTCAGCTTCAACGGTAAACCATCTCCTTCTTCCCTTCAACTTCTCAAACCATGCAAACTTCACCTCCTCAACATACATATCCTCATGTATATGGTGACAGGGGTCCAAAACTCTCTCATAACCCCAAACACCAAATCAAACATAACACATAAACATGTATACATGCCTAAATCAACAAAACTACCATTAATAACCTAAGCATGCATCTCTTTCCTTTAACCCCATAAAACCTTCAGAAAACATATAAACAGGTTCTAGATCTTCCCTTACCTCTGTAAACAAGAAGATGCACGTACTGAACAAGGGAAACGGATCAACTTCTCTTCAAACTCTCAAAACCTCAAAAACGTAGCTTGAGTTTCTCTCAACTTTCAACACCTTTGCACACACCTCAACCTTCTGTGTGATCAACCAAAACATATACAGATGAGTCATACGAGACGTGGCCTATTCCATGGCAAGAATCTGAGGCCAACACCTGTCAAAATACATGACTCAGCTGACCAGCCAACTCAGCTTCGGCTGCCCAATCGCATGCAAAACCATGCAACATTCGGGGGCCGAACTTACCTTCGGAAATCGAACCTTGAGCACTTTCGGCGGCCGAACTTACCTTCGGCGGCCGAACTTGGCTCAACTGCCTTAGGTCATTTCAACTCAAAACTCACTTCCATTAACCTTAAAACATCAACACACATCACACCACTTAGTAAAACATAAATCCTACCTTTTTTATAGAATTCCGACACCCCGGATTCCACCAGACAATAGGAATTCCGGTGCCGGACTCTAGCCGGGTATTACATTCTCCCCCCCTTAAGAACATTCGTCCTCGGATGTTCCTAAAACACACAAATAAAGGAGGAAACTCACCTCAAAACAGATGTGGATACTGCTGGAGCATAGACTCCCGCGTCTCCCACGTGCACTCTTCTAGGTTATGGTGGTTCCACAAAACTTTCACCATCGGAATCTCCTTGTTCCTTAGCTGTCTGATCTGTGTGTCCAGAATCCGTACTGGCTGCTCTACATAAGTGAGATCCCCTAGAATCTCCACATCAGGCTCACTAATAACCTGATCAGGATCTGACACAAATTTCCGTAGCATAGAAACATGAAACACCGGGTGAATCCTCTCCATAGAAGTAGGTAAATCTAGCTTATATGATACATTTCCGATCCTCTGTAAAATCTCAAAGGGTCCAATGTATCGTGGAGCTAACTTACCTTTCTTCCCAAAACGAACCACTCCTTTCCTTGGAGACACTTTTAGCAATACCCAATCTCCCTCCTGAAACTCTAACAGTTTTCTGCGAATATCTGCGTAGCTTTTCTGTCTACTCTGTGCTATTCTGATTCTCTCTCTGATTACTGGCACTGTTTTACTGGTAATTTCTATCAACTCTGGTCCGGCAAGAGCTTTCTCTCCTACCTCTTCCCAGCAAACAGGTGATCTACACTTCCTCCCATATAATGCTTCATAAGGAGCCATCCCAATGCTAGCATGATGACTATTATTGTAGGCAAACTCCACCAAAGGTAGATGCTGCCTCCAAGAACCGCCAAAGTCTAGCACACACATTCTGAGCATATCCTCTATGGTCTAGATGGTCCTCTCTGACTGTCCATCAGTCTGTGGGTGAAAAGCAGTACTAAAATCTAATCTCGTGCCCAACGCACTCTGTAGACTTCGCCAAAATCTGGAGGTGAACTGTGGTCCTCTGTCTGAAACTATAGACACTGGGACTCCATGCAGTTTCACTATCTCATCCAAATAAACTTGTGCCAACTTATCCACAGAATAGTTACTCCGAATTGGAATGAAATGAGCAGATTTCGTGAGTCTGTCCACAATCACCCATATAGAATCTATCCTGGTGGATGTTGCCGGTAAGCCCACTACGAAATCCATAGCTATGTTCTCCCATTTCCATTCTGGAATCGGCAGTGGGTTAAGCATTCCAGCCGGCTTCTGATGTTCTAACTTCACCCTCTGACAAGTCTCACAAGTTGTTACAAACTGCGCCACTTCCTTTTTCATGGCTGGCCACCAATACACTCTCTTTAGGTCTCGATACATCTTGGTGGCTCCTGGGTGAACACTATACCTTGCATTATGAGCTTCCCTCATAATGTCTTCCTTCAGACTGCTATTATCTGGGACACAAATTCGACTTCCAAAATGAAGGATCCCTTTGCTGTCAAATCTGAACTCTGCACTGTTGCCTGACTGAACAGTCCTGGCAATTTTCATCAACTCAGGGTCCTCGTGCTGTCTCTATGCTATCTGCTCCAGAAACACTGGTGTCACTCTCATCTGTGCTATCAACGCACCTGTACCAGACAACGCTAACTGTAACCCCTCATCGATGAGCTTGGAAAGCTCCATCACCACTGGTCTCCGCTCTGCTGCTATATGAGATAAACTGCCTAGTGACTTCCGACTTAAGGCGTCTGCCACAACATTCGCCTTACCCGGATGATACTGGATCTTACAATCATAATCACTAAGCAATTCTACCCATCTTCTCTGCCTCAAATTCAGTTCTCTCTGGCTCAAGATGTATTGTAAACTCTTGTGATCAGTAAAGATCTCGCATTTAACCCCGTAGAGGTAATGCCTCCACATCTTGAGTGCAAAGATAACTGCTGCCATCTCAAGGTCATGGGTGGGGTAATTCAGCTCGTGCTTCTTTAACTGTCTAGAAGCATAAGCAATCACCCTATCCTGCTGCATCAGAACACAACCCAATCCCACTCGAGACGCATCACAGAACACTGTGAAATCCTTGTCACTAACAGGCAGAGCTAGCACTGGTGCTATAGTCAATCTCCTCTTGAGCTCCTCAAAGCTCTCTTCACACTGGTCTGACCAGATAAACTTCTGGTTCTTCTGAGTCAGTTTGGTCATAGGAGCTGCTATCTTTGAGAAATCCTGTACGAACCTCCTGTAGTAACCTGCCAGTCCCAGAAAGCTTTTAATCTCAGTCACTGTAGTAGGTCTGGGCCAGTTAGCTACAGCCTCAACCTTCCTGGGGTCTACCTCAATCCCATCTGCTGATACCACATGTCCCAAGAAGGAAATGCTCCTCAACCAAAATTCACACTTAGAGAACTTGGCATACAAACCATGCTCTCTCAGTGTCTGCAGAACTATCCGCAGATGATGGGCATGCTCTTCTGCATTTCTGGAATACACTAAGATGTCATCAATAAAAACAATCACAAAGTGATCCAGAAACTCGCTGAAAACTCTATTCATGAGATCCATGAATGCTGCAGGGGCATTAGTCAACCCGAACGGCATCACTAAGAACTCATAGTGCCCATATCTGGTTCTGAATGCTGTCTTAGGCACATCTGTCTCTCTGACTCTCAACTGATGATACCCGGATCTCAGATCTATTTTAGAGAAACAACCTGCTCCAGCTAGCTGGTCAAATAGATCATCAATCCTAGGCAGAGGATATCTATTCTTGGTAGTGACCTTGTTTAACTGTCTGTAGTCAATACAAAGTCTGAGGGATCCATCCTTCTTTCTAACAAATAGTACTGGCGCACCCCAAGGTGAGGTACTAGGGCGGATGAAACCCTTATCTACCAAGTCCTGTAACTGCTCTTTTAACTCTTTTAACTCTGCTGGCGCCATCCTGTAGGGAGGAATAGAGATAGGTCTGGTATCAGGCAGCAATTCTATTTCAAACTCTATCTCCCTACCAGGTGGTAGTCCTGGAAGTTCGTCTGGGAAAACATCAAGAAACTCTCGAACTACTGGTACTGCGGCTGGTTCCCTAACCTGACTGTCTAGCTCTCTCACATGAGCTAGAAACCCCTGACAACCCCTCCTAAGCAAACGACGAGCCTGAAGGGCTGAAATCATACCTCTGGGTGTACCTCTCCTGTCTCCTCTGAAGACACACTCTGACCCATCCTGGTCTCTGAGACTCACTATCTTCTCTCTACAGTCCAAAGTAGCACTATATGCAGATAGCCAATCCATCCCTAGAATGACATCAAAATCTGTCAAGTCTAGAACCACAAGGTCAGCTGGAAGGCATCTACCCTCTATGAATACTGGACTGAAACGACAGACTGACACTGCCACTGATGGGTCACATCTAGGTCCACTGACCCAGAGAGGATACTCTAACTCAGAACTGATCAAACCCAATCTCTCTATGGCTCTCGAAGCAATAAAGGAATGAGAAGCACCGGGGTCCATCAAAGCATACACATCTGAACACCCAATGATGAGATTACCTGACACCACTGTGTTCGACATGTTAGCCTCCTCCTGAGTCATGGTGAAAATTCGTGCTGGGGCTACAGGATTTCCAGCTCGGGAACCTGCTGCTGAAGTAGAGGCTGCCCCTCTCCCTCTACCTCTACCACTACCCTGAGGCATAGCTGAAGCTGCTGGCTGCCCTACTGGCTGTGCTACACTGCCTGAACTCATCTGCTGGGAAGGTGCCACAAAAGTCACCTGAGGACACTCTCGAGCAATATGCCCTTCCTGTCCACATCTAAAACAAGCTGTAGATCCCAACTGACAAGTTCCTCTGTGTGGTCTCCCACATCTCCTACATGCTGGAACAGCTGTGCCAGAGCTTGAGCCACTACCCATTCCCAGACCTGACTTGACTTTACTCCAGAACCCTTTCCTTGTTCCTCTCGCTCTATCCCATCTCTTACTGCCTGTAGAACCTGAACTGGGGGCCTTAGAACCCGAAGCTTGTGCCTTTGACTGTTTCTGAATATTGGCACTAGCTTCCATCTTCCTGGCTGCATCTATAATAGAGTGAAAACTCTCCTTTTCTGCTGGAAGGATCAAAGAAGAATACCTAGGATGAAGTCTCATGGTATATCTCCTCGCCTTCTTCTGATCAGTATCATAGGCCTGACCCACGTACTGAAGCAGATCCAGGAACTTATCTGTGAACTCATCAACAGTCATCTCATCTGTTTGTCTCAACTGTTCAAACTCAATTATCTTCATCTCCCTGGAACTATCAGGAAAAGCCCACCCTGCAAACTCATTCGCGAACTCTCCCCACGACATACTGTTCATTCTGGGCTCTATATAGTTCTTAAACCATTCTCGAGCCTTCTTACACTTCAGTGTAAATCCTGCCATCTCTATGGCTCTACTGTCATCTGTACCCAACTCATCAGTGATCATCTTCACAAATCTCAGGTACTCAAATGGATCATCTCCTGTGTTAAACTTAGGAGCATCCAATTTAAGGTACTCAGTCATCTTTACCTTACTTCCAGATGAACTAGATGGAAACATTTGGGCAACAGGGGCTACTGGTTCTGTTTGTGGTGGTGGAGGTGCTGGTTCATTTATTTCTGGTGTGCTGCACTTGGATGTATAGGGGAGGGTGGATACATAGGATATGGTGGATATGATGGGTAATAGTGAGGATATGGCATATATGGCATGTATGTAGGATATGGGTCAAAGCGAGAGTACTCCGACATACCCTCCATCGGATACTCTGGATCCTGAAAAACAGCTGGATAATCAAATCCTGAGGCCTGAACACCTCCCAAAGATTCTCCCATACCTTCATCCATAGACGGATCAGTCTCCATAGCCTCCCTCTCTTCCTCTGATCTACCTCCTCTAACTATTCCTCTTCTGCTCTCGTCCACAGACCTTCTAGGGTCTATTGACATGCCTTCCCTGCTAGATCTTTGCGACCTTGCCCTTGGCAATGCAGGAGGACGAGCAGCTACTCCCTCACTATCTGATGGGACTCCAGTCAATCGAGCTGATCGACGAGTTCCTCGCATCTTAACTCTGAAAACAACACATACTATAGCATATCAGCACATAAACACATATATCTTAATATGCATCTCATAGCATCAAAAAGACAGGACTCAACATCCTATCCTAGTGGACATGATTCCTATTGTGCTTGACCAACTCTAATCTCTATGAGCCCGACACTTTCTCTATAGGTCCGATCATATGAACCTAGGGCTCTGATACCAATCTGTAACGACCCCAAAATGGACCGTCACCGGCGCTAGGATTCAGGTCGGCTTAAGGCCGCCAGAACCCGTAGCAAGCCTACTATACTCTCTGTGTACCTGTAAATCTCATACATGATCATACATTTTATATGAGAATAAAAACTCTTTTCTCTGTACCAAGGCTTAACCTGTGCATGCACTATCACTGTACTCAATACTCTGTACCCTGTTCCCCTGACTAGAGCTTGCTCTAGATGGGTTATCTCGTATCTGTTAAGCCTGGTTTTTCACATACGTTGTAAAACATATACATATACAGATCATGTACCCAAACCAAAGAATTACAACACAAAACATTACTAAGTCAAGCACAATTCTAACTGAATATACATCTCATTATAAATACATGTCCACTCTAAACTATTACAAGTCTCAGTTTCTCTTTCTGAACTCTTCTGGACTTTCCCTCTGTACACTGTACACTGAATCCTGCAAGACTGGGATTAAGGGAGTGGGATGAGCTCTATAGCCCAGTGAGTAGAATAATAAAATCAGTCATAACATATGATCTTATGGAATGCGTCATAACACAGACAAGCCACATCAAGAGTAAACCTATCACCACATAGCCTCAGTAACTTCCGTGCCAGGGCGTAGAATCGAGCACCTGGTCTTCCTGTCATATATGTATATGTGTATAACACCTCTGTACTTACCATTGCCAGGGCATAGTCAAAGGCTCCTGGTCTTTACTATACCTGCCAGGGCGTAGTCAAAGGCTCCTGGTCTTAACTCAGAGACTATTGGATCATTCAGCATTTACTCACACCAACAATTAACAATGCAATGCAACATATTCGTGAATACTAATGCAGTCAACCTATTTGCATAATCATGATGCATGAAATATGCTAAAACATTCCATTGTTTCATTAAAAGTACTAAGTTTAGTTCCACTCACCTTTGGCTCTGGACTGACTCTGCAGGTTCAGTAAACTCTGGAGCAGTACTCACTGCTGCTCTCTCTGGTTCCTCTGGTCTGTATAACCACATAAAGACTTAAATGAGGGACCAAACTACCGTAAAATAACTCTATTGAACTAACCAAGAATCCCCTTAATCTTACTCTAAAGCTCATGCAAAACATACAAAAGAAAAGCTGGACAGAACACTTTCGGCGGCAGGTTCGGCGGCCGAATCCCCCAAACAGAGCCGAACATGCAAAAACACTCGGGGCAAGCTGTGGCAACCAAGCCACCATGCAAGGGGTTCGGCGGCCGAATGAACCTTCGGCTGCCGAACCTGAGTTCATCCAGAACTCAGCTTCAACGGTAAACCATCTCCTTCTTCCCTTCAACTTCTCAAACCATGCAAACTTCACCTCCTCAACATACATATCCTCATGTATATGGTGACAGGGGTCCAAAACTCTCTCATAACCCCAAACACCAAATCAAACATAACACATAAACATGTATACATGCCTAAATCAACAAAACTACCATTAATAACCTAAGCATGCATCTCTTTCCTTTAACCCCATAAAACCTTCAGAAAACATATAAACAGGTTCTAGATCTTCCCTTACCTCTGTAAACAGGAAGATGCACGTACTGAACAAGGGAAACGGATCAACTTCTCTTCAAACTCTCAAAACCTCAAAAACGTAGCTTGAGTTTCTCTCAACTTTCAACACCTTTGCACACACCTCAACCTTCTGTGTGATCAACCAAAACATATACAGATGAGTCATACGAGACGTGGCCTATTCCATGGCAAGAATCTGAGGCCAACACCTGTCAAAATACATGACTCAGCTGACCAGCCAACTCAGCTTCGGCTGCCCAATCGCATGCAAAACCATGCAACATTCGGGGGCCGAACTTACCTTCGGAAACCGAACCTTGAGCACTTTCGGCGGCCGAACTTACCTTCGGCGGCCGAACTTGGCTCAACTGCCTTAGGTCATTTCAACTCAAAACTCACTTCCATTAACCTTAAAACATCAACACACATCACACCACTTAGTAAAACATAAATCCTACGTTTTTTATAGAATTCTGACACCCCGGATTCCACCAGACAACAAGAATTCTGGTGCCGGACTCTAGCCGGGTATTACAATAACAACCAGCAGGTCATTTTGAAAGAATCCAACCGCTTTATCAGCAGCACCGAACCTTACCTCTTACTTGGTCCTTGGTGCTTAATCAACAAAACAAGACGTCTTCTGCAACACGCTTATTTTTTCTTTACCTTTATCAGGTTCTCCCATAATAATATGTACAATTTCGACCATTTTAAAAGATAAAGATGAAAGGTTCCTTTGTTAAAGAGAGCAGGAACAAGAGACCGGTTTTAATCCAAATAAACAAAGATATAATTCAAAGAATTTCCTGACAACGAAGCCGAATGATGTTGCAGAAATTAGACTGATGATGTGGTCGGAAGGAAGCTACGCTGTGATGGATTGGACCTACAAAGAAGAGAACGTGAGGTGGTGGGTGCTCACAGCAGCCACTCTAACACTTAAGTCAGTATACTGAAGAAAAGAGAGAGAATGCAATGAATTGCTTGGAGTTTTTGTATAAGAGAATCGCGTACCTTTACCTTTGTGATTTTTCTCCTTTTATATTATAAGAAAGTGGAGATAAATATAATATTTCTCGATACTTGATAAGGGATATCGCTAGCTAATAGGTTGGTAATCCTACGATTACAGGTGTAATGGGGATGCGCGTTGGACTGTGCTTGATAACGGTAATTTTATACAGAGACTCGCCATGTCGTGAGAAGGGCGAGACTTAATGATGATCCGAGTGTTAAAGTGTTCAAATTTTTTTTTCCTCAGAATGAACCGTGTTTCCCACTTATCCTTTGCCACGTGACCTTATCTTATAGTAATAATCCATAACTTATTTTATTTTGAGCGATTATTATGTAATATCACTTATCTTCTATTATTAAGTTGTAATATCAAAAAAAGCAAATAGAGTTAATAAGATTCATGTATAATTTCTAAAAACAAAATATAAAAATAAAGTAACACTTTATAATTTTTCTTACAAATTTAAAAATTTAAAACTCACAAATAAACTATTATCATTAATAAAAAATAGAAATATATGTACACAGCTCTCTCATTCTTTGCTATTATATAAGATTTGTGAATTTACTGTTTTTTTTTAATTTTTATAAATGATTTTAATTAGAATTTAAACTTGAATCATTATAATTTTAGATACAATTCAATTGTACTATTTCTAAATAATATATTAAAAAATTTATTATCTACTCTATAAAATATAAAAAACCATTAATTGATTTACCGATTTTGAAAAATAAATTAAAAATCTCTAAAATTTTAAAAATATATAAAGCCTGTCCATTAACTTTAGTTATTAAATATTTTATATTTAGTTTATGTGTTAATATTTTATTTTTTTTATAATATTTAACGACTAAAATTTAATAAAAAGACTAATTAATAGATTTTTTAAAAATTTAAAAATGCTTTAATATATTCAAATCGAGTAATAACTAATCAGCATTTTAAACCGCATAAAATAAATAGTAATTTTTCCAAGTTTAATAACTAATCAGCGTTTTTGATTGCATAAAACAAATAGTAATTTTCCCAAGTTTGTTAAGCTGAAACACAGTGAAACACAACATAAAAATATATGTTCTTGAGCTAAAAAATTATTTCCTCACTTTCTTTGTAAAAAATGCTAGGCCCAAATGTTGAAGAGACTATTTCAACCAAGAGAGGAAATTGCAGAAGTGCAAATAAGGTGACAGGTGCACAAGCTAGTAGGCCAACTGGAATTGTGATCCATCTTACTCTATGAAACAAAACCAAGTGAAAGGCTGCAGTGAATGCTGTGAGCATGGAAGCTATTGAGAAGAATAATGCGATAAGTCCAATGCTCAATCTCATTGGCAAGGCCCTGAGAAAATCTTCTTCAGAATAGCGAGATGTGAGAACTCCCAGAAAAATCAGCAATGATGTTGAGGAAGAAAATAGTCCCAAGGCATCTGATACAGCAAAAATCATGAAAGATGTTTCTTTTAGACAAATGGGTATCCCTACATCGCTGTTGTTGCCGCCCGGTACGGTGAAAGCTGCCGCAAACACGACTGTGACGACAAGGGCCGCGACTGTTGCGCAAGATGTTGCTGTGTCCTTCATCCATTTCTCACCTTTCTCAACTAGATCTTTGTGTTCTGCAGTGAACACCATCCTTGGAGTTTGTCTATCATTGTTTTTCATTTCTTTGTATGATGGTTGGACAACTTTTTCCACTTCCTGCATAAAATTTAAGAAAGAAATCATCATGAATAAAGAAAAATAAAATCTTGAATACTATAATGCTGTTTGCAAGAGGAAATGCCATTGTAATAGATTCACTGCTATGAAAATAGATACAAGACATTGTTGCTTTATATATTCAGGTTGTATTCATAAATCAACAACAATGGTATTATATATAGTAAAAAAATTAAAATTTTCAGCAATAATTTTAAATTATTGTCATACTATTGGCTCAATAGTATTAAGGTAACAATTTACTCCAAAATCCGGTAGTGTTTGAAGAATTTATAACCTTGAACCATTGCAACTCCCTTTGCATCTGCAGAGCAGCACCAGAAATCTTGATTGATGGTTCCAGCTTCCCTGCTAAATGCAACATGTTGTTGCCCAAATCATCTGCTAATGATGCAGCAAAAATATTGTGAGTACCCATTTGATATAGCAGATTGAATATTTTTTCTTGGCGATGTTTTACAGCAAGAAGAAAAATGTTTTGTCCAGCCTTATTCCCTAGCCAAACCGTGTCAGGTTAGGACTTAATAATCTCAGTAACGAATTCTTGGATGCCTAATATTGCAGCAATTCCTGTTGGAGGTCCTAATAGATTATCAGCTTCTAAAACACTCCCCTTTAAAGCTTCAGAAATCAAGAATCTGAGTAGCTCCATTGCTTGCTTATGCATCACTTTTGTTTTCTGTATGTGCTGTAGAAATTGAAAGTGCAAGGATTCGTTTTTGTATTCATCAAAACTCCCACCTGGAGTTTCTACGTCTTTGCCTTGATGGACACTTGCTTTATCTGCAGAAGTAACTGCAAAATCTGCAGAGAAAAGGCCTAGTCAATGAGTGATCTAACTCACATGTAAATATAAGAATTAGTTGAACCTTAATTTTAAAAAATACATTAAAAATATTATACCCTTTAAATTTAGCCGTTCAGTTTTGCGCAAAAGTCTAAAAATGACTTAAATACATAGGCAGATATTTTTACACGGAGACTAACTAATAAATTTTTACATATAAATTTTTTAAAATATCGAAGTTTTAAATGTATTTTCAAAATTAAGAGTCTAACTATTGAGTTCTTCCGTATCGCGAAGATTAAACAATAAATTTCACTAAATGAAACAGATCAAGATTGCTAGACCAACAATGATAGAGAAAACGCTGAAAAAATCCAAGCCGACTTCCACTTAAGAATGCATGAGGCTTTTCAGCCAATCTGTCTAAAGCTGAAAATCCATTATAGTCTGTTTTGCGAGCTAATCCAGGGTAGCGTTTCAACACAGTAAGAGCAATGCCTGTTCATGAAAACATGAGAAGAAAATGGTTATCAACAGATCATAGCTGAATATTTGTTTAATTACACACACAAATCATGTTGAACATAACTATAAAAATCTGCAATTATCAGCAAATTTAGAAGCCTGACACCATCTTCATCTGTAAAAGGACTTGAACGAATTGGATCTTCTTCATCCTCAGTCACTAACAGAAGATACTGAACTGTATCTTCATGGGCATAAGCAGCAGCACGATGAAGTGGGGTGTCATTATCAGAGTTTCTTTCTTGAGTCAATTTTGGATTTTTGTTAACCAGAAGCTTTGCAGCTGCTGTGTTTCCAGCTATACCAGCATAGTGAAGAGGAGTATAGCCGTACTTATTTTTTATTCCAAGTTCATCTGCTGACATTCTATCTACAAGCTTCTTCACAAATTCAATGGAATGACCAGCGCTGATTGAGACATGAAGAGCAGTCTCATGTAAGCCTAAAATTTTAGCAGTTAGAGCATTTGAATCACTGTCAAAAATTCTCTTTGCTGTAATCCAATCCCCATGTAGTGCAGCTTTATACAGTGGCAAATAGTGGTTATCATTCTCATTTCCCATCTCTTGCACTCCTGTGAAGGACAAAAATTAAGTAAAAAACAAAACAAAAATCCAGAAATGAAGAAATTTTAAAGGGTACCAAGGAAATAAATCTTTATTTGTTGGCTGGGAATGCTGGAATGAGTATATTCTTGGATTAAAATGGGAGAAAGTGAAAGATCTGCACCTTTAGTTTATGCTTTTGTAGCAAGTCCTTGCTTGTTTCATTCTCATCTACCATTTCTTGCTTCCTGCAATAACAGCAAATTGAAAAAAAATAAAAATAAAGAATACACTAAGGAAGCAGAAATAGCGGTGGCTTTCACGTTAGAGCTTCGCATTCATTTGTTGACAAAGTCAAAATTGGAATTTTAATTTAAGGCATATATAATTTTTTTAGGCAAGTGGGGATAACAACTTGTGTTGAAAACAAAAGGGCATAGACTTTATAATAATGTTAATTACTTAAATATTTTTATGTGCTGTCACACCAAATTATATACTTCACATATTTAAAAAAAATAGCAAAATAGATACAAATTTTAAATTTTTTTATGAATAGTATTTATTTACATAACTATAATAAAATAATTTACGTAATCTTACCACGTACGCTGTCTCTAATTTAAATTTTAAATTTGAATATAATTACAATAAATTTTATAATTTTAGATAATTTTATCATCATTTAAAATTTTAAATTAAATTATAAAATAACGAAAAATTTTAGATTTTTCATGCAAATAACCTTTTATTTTTTGTTTAAAAAAACTAAAATGCAAATTGGGTATTGTTCAATTCTAATTAAGTAGTCAAACCAAATTAATCATTCTTTCAATTATTCTGTTATGATTTTAGTTTGGTTGATTTTAGAATTTTCATTATTTCAATTGATTTTGTTAATTTAACGTGTGAGTATATAATCCAATGATGAATAACTATTGTATAAAAGATCATTTTTTTTTTTTTACACAGATTGGTTGACTGTATTCAGAAAATTCAAATATCTCCTTTATTTTTTGAGTTGGGTCTACAACAGCTGTCTAGCTTAAACCACCTCCTCCTTTTGTCAAATGTAACTGGTGTTGGTCTTGGTTGGCTGTTAAGAGATTTGCAAGGATGTTTCAGGAGCTGCTATTTTCTTGGCAACCAAAATCTCGAATGCCAAACCCACAATGATCCTTAGCACGTCGTACACTTTCCCGAGAAACCAAAGCAAATTTTCTTTTCTCCGCAATTGAACCCCAAACAAACAGATGAATGGATTTCTCAATATCATCATAAACAGAAATTGCCAACTTAAGCAGTTTGCATAGCATATATAGTGCATGGTAGATAAAACAGACTGAAGTAAGATGACCTTGTCTGCCGGTGATAGTTGCTAAGCATTTCAGCTACTAAGTGAAGCGTTTAAAACTTCAAGGATTAAAATATAATTTTTTAAAGAATATAGAGAGAATTCATAGTACAAGCTTAGCAAATTGGGATCACAATAATTATTTGTAATTTTTTTTTATTTATTAATATTAATAGGTATGTCATATCAGATATATTGATATATTCTCGTGTTATTATGTAAACTTTTTAAAATTTTATATTGTGCCTCCATTCTTTATAGGCATTCTATATTGAGTATATGAGAATTGTGAATGGTTGTTAAAGCAGTACTATTATGAGATTCACCTACCTGCTTGGATGTGGAAGTCGTTCTATATCGATGGATTATGCCAAATTAAAATTATATATAATAGTTAGTACGAGTGTAAAGTTCACCTATTTGCTTGGAAGTAGAAGTCGTCCACAAGTCCAAACGAAACGTTCACACAAATAATGGAAAACACACAAAAATTTTAGAATATTATTTTCGAACACAAGAATAAAACCCTTCTTACCACAAGTTTTAGATGTGGAAGTCGAGTGTGAGATTCACCTACTACTTGGACGCTATAATAATTAGCACGAAACTATTAAATAACTTAAATTAATTATTTTAAATCAAATGAAAAATCATTTAAAATCAAGCGGAAAGTAGATTCAAAAATTATTTAGATCAATTTGAACCGAACTGTTTTAACTATTTTTTCGTGCAATAAAAATAGCCAATTCATTTTTATGAGTTTTTAAGTATGTTATATGCTTTCAACAATAATTATATGTATTTATATACACTAATTTTATAATATATTATATTATAATTATTATATTATGCATTTTTACACACTATTATTATTTTTATTCATCTATATTTTAGTTATAAAAAATATTAAATCACTTTATTTATATTTGTTTTTTTACAAAACTCTTGCACAGTGAATGTATGGTTTTTTTTTTCTAAAAATAAATAAATAAAAATTAATTAAAAAAATTTCAATGCAAATAGAATTGAAGAATTTTAAATTTATATAAACTCTAATTAATTAAAATAAATAAATTTAACAATAAATTAAATTTACTCTAAAATTGATTTGCATTATAAATTTAAAATAAATTACTTTTAATAAAATTTAGCTCTTATAGTAAATAATATCAAGTATCAAGGGCATTTTTGAAATTTCAATTATTTCCTCTTCCCCTTTTATATATATATATATATATATATATATACCCGTATATATATATATATATATAATTAATTAATTAATTAATTTTTTAATTAATTTGAATAAATATTAAAAGTATTATATAGTCTAAACAAAAAAAAAAAAATATTTATCCTTTTCATAACTTTCTATATGAAATGTACCATTTCTTCAAAGCAAACTGTAATTGAAGGCAGCAAAAACAAAATACTAAAATCTATAGCATGATGAACTACACGCCATTTCCAAAGCAAAATCATAGGTCAACCGGCCGGTGGTGGCTGTTCCATCGTCTACAGATTAGTTGATCGGAGGCTGGATGATCTGACTGAGAAGGGTCATGATCATTTCATTGGAAGATTCGGACGATAGGGAAGCATGGTGTTAGCTAGCTTTTCATTCAACTTGTATCGGGCCCAGCCCATAAAAAAAAAAAAAAAAAAAAAAGAGAGAGCTTTTAAGCTGTGGTTTCGGGAATGTCCCGAAACATTCCCGAAACCACAGTTTCCTTCTTCCCCCCCCCCCCCCCCCCCAGCGAAGCGAAACAGAGCTTCTGCTCTGGTTTAAAAAAAAAAAAAATTCCTTTTTCTTTAATTCAAATCTCCTCCCCTCAACCCATAAACTTCTAAGATCCTTCAGCTAGATCCTGATTAAACTTATATTCTGCTTAAAATTTCAATAATTTCTTTCAGGCTCCAAAATTGGGTAAGTGAGTTTTATTCCTTTTATTTAAATTTTTACGATATAATCTATTTTCTCTACCTTTTAATAGTGATTTTGGTGATTTGAGCATAAAAAGGTATATGTTTTAGTTAGATTTAATTAATGAGTTTTAATATTTATTTTTGGGATTTATGATTTTCATAGGTTGATTTAAATAATATTTACAGCTTATTGAGTATTTTTGTTGAGTTTGGGTATTTTTGGGAGGTCTAGCTATGTCGAAATACTGCCCAAATTTTCTTAAAAATATATATAAAAATATTTTAAAATTTCATATTTTACGTTTTATATTATTGTTTTAGAGCATTTTTATTATTTGATATATTATTTTATTTTTCTTTTAATTCTAGGAGAGGATCCAGCTTTCAGGATAGATAATAGGGGTCCTCCTGCGACCTAGGTCTTTTGTCCCAAGTATTCTGGTGAGTGGATAAATATATAACATTGATATTTTTCTTAAATTGAATTTAAAGCACAGCTGAATAAATAGCCGATTACACTCTGTATATGCACCGAACAGATAACACCTTGATGACGGGTGATTTATTTTCAGCATGATATATATTTATACTGTCTTTGGGACAGCGCTTGATATACAGACAGCCTTTGGGGCGTATGTCAGGTGGTCACCCTTTGGGGGTAGCTCTGCACATGTGTATGACCAGTATTTTATTTGCTCTTGGGCCAAATTTGTCATTATAGAGCCTAAGATGCCAGCATTGCTCTCAGGCTGTTATTATTTTATTATACCTGAGATGCCAGCATTATCTGCAGGGAACATATTATGAGTGTATGCGGATTCTATTTTTTCTCAGTTTATTTTATGTTGATGGAATTAAATTGTATTTATTCAGCTGACTTATTTTAGCTAAATATTTGGTACTATTAAGTACCTAAACTTATCTTTTCCCCTTTGTTATTTATTTATCCGCTCACTGAGTAGTTGTACTCACCCCTTATATTCCTTTTTATATTTCAGTTCCTTTTTGATGATCCGTTCAGCAGTCCTCATCTCCTAGTTTATCTTTCCTTCCACTTCATCCACTCAGAGTCTAGAGGAGGTCGGACCAATCCTAAGCCTGTTGTAATTTCTTTTTGTAATTTTGATAGATCATGTATAGATTGTACATTCCAGTGAAAAATGTTTTCGTTTATTGTAAATATTTTATCTATTGACAGGTCCAACTAGCAGGTTACATGTTTTTATATATATAAATATCAGGGGAAGTTCTGTCAGTTTTCTTGGTCATATCCATCTCTATAGTTTTGGGTTGGGTGTGACAATTTTTGGTATCAGAGCTTAGGTTTATAGATTCTGTAGACTTTCCTCGAGTCAGTATAGTAATAGAAGTCGGGGCCGTAGTGTTCGTACAGCTAGATTAGTTGATATTGGTCGACCTCATAGGGATCCTACAGTTACACCTCCACCTCTAGAAGGGGTGGCAGATCATGTTTTACTTGAGAGCGAAGAAGGGCATGAAGATTCTGCTTCTCATGGTGGTGAATCAAGAATATACTCGACCACAGCCTAGTCAGAGTTCAGTAGCACAACCAGTGGGTAGTTCCTTTGGGGCACAAAAACGTGGGCAAGGATATAATTTTGGGTTTGAACAAAGGAAGAAACATTTTCCTCAATGTGTCACCTGTGGAAAATATCATGCGGGGGAGTGCAGAAAATTTGATAGGGGTTGATTTGAATGTGGTTCTTCGGGGCATTTTAAGAAAGATTGTCCATTGCTGATAGCCAGAGACAGTGGTTCTCAGCAAGGATCAGTGGCGCCTCAGAATCTAAGGTATGGTGTGACACCATCACAAGGTGTACCTATAGCACAAGTTGGGCCTGGCATAAGCAGAGCCAGTGGAGCTACTTCATCTTCTCAGACTAGACCAATGATGCAGCCTGGCAGACCTCGCACTCAGGCCAGTGTTTTTGCTGTGACATAGCAGGAGGTACGAGCATCTCCAGAGGTGGTGACTGGTATGTTAACTATTTTTGGTAAAGATGCACACATTCTTATAGATCCTGGTTCCACTCACTCTTTCGTATCTCAATCCTTCTCTAAGCATGCTGATAGAGAATTAAAACCTTTAGACTGTGGATTAGCTGTGAGTACTCCAGTTGGGGATTCTGTTGTATGTGAATATGTGTATAGGGATTGTGTTGTTAAGTTGGGCGACCATGAGTTGTTAGTGGATTTGATTCCTTTGTGTTTACAAGATCTAGATGTCATCCTAGGTATGGACTGGTTATCCCGTCATCATGCCACAATAGATTGCTTTGAGAAATCAGTGGTATTTAATAGTCCAGAGGGATCCAAGTTCACTTTCTTTGAGGAGAGGCGTTTACTTCCTTCTTTTGTGATTTCTGCCATGACTACTAGGAAGTTGCTTCGAAAGGGTTGTCAAGCATACTTAGCCTATGTGATGGACAGTAGTCGGGAAGGATCTAAATTGGAAGATATACCAGTAGTAAGCGAGTTTCCTGATGTATTTCCTGAAGAGCTTCTTGGGTTGCCTCCAGATAGAGAGATTGAATTCTCTATTGATTTAAATCCAGGTACAACTCCTATTTCTATGGCACCATACAGAATGGCCCCAGCAGAATTGAAAGAGTTAAAAGCACAATTGCAGGAGCTACTTGATAAAGGTTTCATAAGACCCAGTGTTTCACCTTGGGGAGCCCCTGTGCTATTTGTGAAGAAGAAGGATGGTTCCTTAAGGTTGTGTATTGACTACAGACAATTGAATCGAGTAACAGTATGAAATAAGTATCCTTTACCCCGCATTGATGATCTTTTTGATCAGCTTCAAGGTGCTAAAGTATTCTCTAAGATTGATTTGCGGTCTGGGTATCACCAATTGAAGATCAAGGAGTCTGAAATACCCAAGACAGCCTTCAGAACTCGTTACGGGCATTATGAGTTTCTCGTTATGCCTTTCGGGTTAACTAATGCACCCGCTGCTTTTATGGATCTCATGAATAGGGTGTTCAAGCCCTACTTGGATAGCTTTGTTATTGTGTTTATTGATGACATCTTAGTATATTCCCATAGCAAGGAAGAGCATGAGAAGCATTTACGGATAGTACTGCAGATTTTGAGAGATAAACAACTATATGCTAAATTGAGCAAATGTGAGTTCTGGCTTGATCGGGTGGTTTTCTTGGGACATGTTATCTCAGCAGATGGAGTTTTGGTTGATCCTAAGAAGATTGAAGCAGTAGTCAATTGGGATCCTCCAACTAACGTTACAGAGGTTAGAAGTTTTCTGGGCTTAGCAGGGTATTATCGTCGCTTTGTTCAGGATTTCTCCATCATTGCAGCACCATTGACTAAACTCCTTCGAAAGAATGCAAAGTTTGAATGGACAGATGAATGTCAAGAGAGTTTTGAGAAGCTTAAAACGTGTCTTACATCAGCTTCAGTTCTTACCTTACCCTCAGGTACAGATGGATTTGTGCTGTATAGTGATGCTTCTCACAAGGGTTTAGGCTGTGTACTCATGCAACATGGGAAGGTGATAGCTTATGCTTCTAGACAGCTTAGACCGCATGAATTAAATTATCCCATCCATGATCTGGAATTAGCTGCAGTTGTGTTTGCATTAAAGACATGGAGGCATTATCTTTATGGCGTGACTTGCCAGATTTTTACAAATCATAAGAGTTTGAAGTATCTTCTCGCACAGAAGGAGTTGAATTTAAGGCAGAGACGGTGGATTGAGTTACTTAAGGACTACGATTGTACTATTGAATATCATCCAGGCAAAGCTAATGTGGTAGCTGATGCCCTTAGTCGCAAGTCCTTTAGTAATTTGACTTATCTCAAAACAGTTCGGCTTTCTTTGTTACTAGAGATCAGATCCTTAAGGGTAGAACTAGCAGTGGATGATGTAGGATCATTGTTAGCAACTCTCAAAGTTCGATCAGTGTTGATAGAAAGAGTCAGAGAAGCCCAAAATCAAGATGAGCAGTTGAGTAAGATCAGTAATGAAGTAAGAAATGGCACACGTACCGACTTTTCTCTAAGGGAGGATGGAACTTTAATGTTTGGTGATAGACTATGTGTACCCAGAGTGGAAAGCTTGAAGAGAGAGATTATGGAGGAAGCCCATTGTTCTGCTTACTCTATGCATCCAGGCAGTATAAAAATGTACAGAGATCTTAGAGAAAACTATTGGTGGCCAGGTATGAAGAAAGAAATAGCTAACTTCGTGTCTACATGCTTAGTTTGCCAGCAAATTAAAGCAGAACATCAACATCCAACAGGAAAACTGCAACCGCTCTCTATTCCGGAATGGAAGTGGGAACACATTACTATGGATTTTCTTTCTGGATTACCTCGTACTTCACATGGACATAATGCAGTATGGGTGATAGTTGATAGGTTAAAGAAGTCAGCACACTTTTTGCCTGTCAGAATGGATTATTCTTTAGACAAGTTAGCAGAGATCTATGTCAATGAGATTGTAAGACTTCATGGTGCTCCAGTTTCTATTGTTTCAGATAGAGATCCAAGATTCACTTCTCGTTGTTGGCCTAGCTTGCAAAATGCCTTAGGCACCAAGTTGAAGTTTAGCACTTCCTTCCACCCTCAAACTGATGGTCAATCAGAAAGAACTATTCAGACCTTGGAGGATATGCTGAGAGCTTGTGTGATGGAGTTTAAAGGGAGTTGGGATAGGTATGTGCATTTAATAGAGTTCTCTTATAACAATAGTTATCATTCGAGTATCGACATGGCTCCTTATGAAGCTTTGTATGGGAGAAGATGCAGAACACCATTGTGTTGGAATGAGGTAGGGCAAAGACAATTAGAAGGTCCAGAACTAGTACAACACACTACAGATAAAATTCAGATGATCAGAAGTAGACTAAAAGCAGCACAAGACAGACAGAAGAGTTATGCAGATCTGAAGAGAAGGGATATTGAATATAATGTTGGCGACAAGGTATTTCTGAAGATCTCTCCTTGGAAAGGGGTTGTACGTTTTGGCAAACGTGGGAAATTGAGTCCGCGATTCATTGGACCATATGAGATTTTAGAGAGAATTGGACCAGTTGCTTATCGTTTAGCACTACCTCCAGAGCTATCTCCGATTCATGATGTCTTTCATGTATCCATGTTAAGGAGATATAGAAGTGATCCTTCCCACATCCTCCAGAAACAGCCTATCGAGTTGAGGGAAGATTTAACATATGAAGAAGAGCCAGTAGAGATCATTGCCAGAGAAGAGAAGGTTTTAAGGAGCAAAATAATACCCCTGGTTAAAGTTCGATGGAGTAACCACTCTGCTAAAGAAGCTACCTGGGAAAAAGAAGAGAATATGCGAATTCAATTTCCACATTTATTCCCTTCACCAGGTATGTAAATTTCGAGGACGAAATTTCTTTTAGGAGGAGAGAATTATCGGGCCCAGCCCATAAAAAAAAAAAAAAAAAAAAAGAGAGAGCTTTTAAGCTGTGGTTTCGGGAATGTCCCGAAACATTCCCGAAACCACAGTTTCCTTCTTCCCCCCCCCAGCGAAGCGAAACAGAGCTTCTGCTCTGGTTTAAAAAAAAAAAAAAAATTCCTTTTTCTTTAATTCAAATCTCCTCCCCTCAACCCATAAACTTCTAAGATCCTTCAGCTAGATCCTGATTAAACCTATATTCTGCTTAAAATTTCAATAATTTCTTTCAGGCTCCAAAATTGGGTAGGTGAGTTTTATTCCTTTTATTTAAATTTTTACGATATAATCTATTTTCTCTACCTTTTAATAGTGATTTTGGTGATTTGAGCATAAAAAGGGTATATGTTTTAGTTAGATTTAATTAATGAGTTTTAATATTTATTTTTGGGATTTATGATTTTCATAGGTTGATTTAAATAATATTTACAGCTTATTGAGTATTTTTGTTGAGTTTGGGTATTTTTGGGAGGTCTAGCTATGTCGAGATACTGCCCAAATTTTCTTAAAAATATATATAAAAATATTTTAAAATTTCATATTTTACGTTTTATATTATTGTTTTAGAGCATTTTTATTATTTGATATATTATTTTATTTTTCTTTTAATTCTAGGAGAGGATCCAGCTTTCAGGATAGATAATAGGGGTCCTCCTGCGACCTAGGTCTTTTGTCCCAAGTATTCTGGTGAGTGGATAAATATATAACATTGATATTTTTCTTAAATTGAATTTAAAGCACAGCTGAATAAATAGCCGATTACACTCTGTATATGCACCGAACAGATAACACCTTGATGACGGGTGATTTATTTTCAGCATGATATATATTTATACTGTCTTTGGGACAGCGCTTGATATACAGACAGCCTTTGGGGCGTATGTCAGGTGGTCACCCTTTGGGGGTAGCTCTGCACATGTGTATGACCAGTATTTTATTTGCTCTTGGGCCAAATTTGTCATTATAGAGCCTAAGATGCCAGCATTGCTCTCAGGCTGTTATTATTTTATTATACCTGAGATGCCAGCATTATCTGCAGGGAACATATTATGAGTGTATGCGGATTCTATTTTTTCTCAGTTTATTTTATGTTGATGGAATTAAATTGTATTTATTCAGCTGACTTATTTTAGCTAAATATTTGGTACTATTAAGTACCTAAACTTATCTTTTCCCCTTTGTTATTTATTTATCCGCTCACTGAGTAGTTGTACTCACCCCTTATATTCCTTTTTATATTTCAGTTCCTTTTTGATGATCCGTTCAGCAATCTTCATCTCCTAGTTTATCTTTCCTTCCACTTCATCCACTCAGAGTCTAGAGGAGGTCGGACCAATCCTAAGCCTGTTGTCATTTCTTTTTGTAATTTTGATAGATCATGTATAGATTGTACATTCCAGTGAAAAATGTTTTCGTTTATTGTAAATATTTTATCTATTGACAGGTCCAACTAGCAGGTTACATGTTTTTATATATATAAATATCAGGGGAAGTTCTGTCAGTTTTCTTGGTCATATCCATCTCTATAGTTTTGGGTTGGGTGTGACAACTTGAATGGCAATGGTGGCATCTGCTTCATTACATCAGGCATGTCATTCAACCTGCAAATATAAACGAGACAGACGAATTCTATTTGGGAAGAAATAGGACCAAGCTTGACAGCAACTCAGTCAGATCATCAAAGGCACAAGTTCCAACATACTCGGCAGAGGAGACTGATGTTCTTCTGTAGCTGAAAAAGAAAAATATAAGAAAAATGCCTTCAGTTTCACAGCTACAACTGCAAGACATGCATGAAGCAGGATGAAAAACAAAAACACTAGCAAACGCTTTTCACAGAAATTACGGGTCAAGAAGCACCACCAGAAACATCATTAAAGAAAAAACTTCAAGGGCATAGGCTACTTAATGCATATAGATATTTTGTACAGAAAGACCAGCTGCATCTATGATTTCTCGACTCGGTCAACCAAGTAATCACATCCCGAGGATGCGGTAAGGGTTCTCTTCAGAAAAAGGAAACAAGTACACGTGCACACATAAGAGAGAGAGAGAGAGAGAGAGAGCAATGCATTAAGATCATTTGAGATTATACCGAACTCGTGCATATTTTAAGTGAAAATGCTGAGATCATGACATAGGTATTCACCTGCATTGTAGAAAGATTAGCAGATATTTGATAGAAGGCCTCGGCATTTTGCTCGAGAAGCTTCCCTGTAACACCACCAACTGCAAGCAGCATGATGCGGCTTATCAATAAACCGGGAGATATAGTAATATCATATAAGAAATAATGAGATTTATAGAACTAGGGAGGGAAAGGGGCCAAAAAATAAAGGTTTCATGCACTGCAAATGCTATAACTTCTATGCCAAAAAAAAAAAAAACAAAAGCATTACCCCATTTGAGAATTCTAAATTGGGACCTGATCAGATCCAATCTTACTAAAAAGACAAATATCCAACAAATTTCTGACCTCCCTCCAAATACTAGCCAAGAAAAAGGTGTTTTTCGTATTATGAATTGCCACAATGACCCATCATAAATTCTTCCTCCTTATCTTGAACCTCATTAACGACATCACATTCATCCATTGAATGATTACAAGTATAACTTTAGTTTCTTGACATGATGTGCACTTGAGGCTGAATCATCTCCCTCCATCAACTCATTTACAATCACACACAAACTGTTTCAGGTGACAAGCAGAAAATGGTAAACTCCAATTAATTTATCTCAAGCTTTTACTAGACTACTTCATCTCAAGACATCTATGGTGTTTTCATTATATAACATTTAACACAAACTGCTAATATGAGTACATGAGATGTCCAATCACTAACCCAATTGAAATCTACATCCATTATCAATTCAACAGTATTTAAGGTTTTTATGAACCACAATGACTTAATTCTGTATGCTTGGAGGGAGAGGTTGAAATCAACCCATAAAGAAACTCTTCATAGAAGATTCTTTTAATATAACACTATTAATCCAGAAAGCCTCTCAAGTGTCTTTATAATATGCATCCAGAAAGGCTGTACATTGAAAACTTCTGACTCTGCTTAAGATAAAAAGGGTTTCATCATTAATGATGCTCGAATATGAAGATGCTGTAATCAATTAACTACATGTTCTATACAGAACTAACATTGTATCAATTATCAGAGACGAACATTTGCTCTAAGCGGAGAATAAATTCTCAAAGTGGCTATATAGCCGACCATAACTGGTTTTAAAATTGAGATTTAGTTAAGTGATGCCCTAAATAGGGAAGTAGAAAACTCCTGAAGAGCAAAAGTTCAGATCTTGGCCATGAAATAATAATTGGTAACTTCCTATGTATAATGAATCAAGAATTACAAGTGTCTGCACGTGAACACATACAGAGAAATACAGGGAAAAGGAAGCAAATCTACAGTACCAACACCCAACATGACAATGCACATCATAAAATGCTTCCAATTCTTCCAATCACCCAATTATTACATTCACATTGTTGAGTTGTTACTTTTTAGTTCACAATTACTGGTAGGAAAACAACAGCGAATCTATTAACAAAAAATATCATGACAATTAGGATGCCATTGATCACAAAAGGACTTTGACGGGGTTCAATAGCTCGACAAAAACAATAGCAGCTAAGCCTTATTCCCAAATTAGTTGGAGTCAATTGTATGGATATATTTTTGCTGTTCAGCTTTACTTGATAATTCTTTTATATCACTTTCCTCCACATCATTTTAGGTCTCTCTCTTTCCCTTCTCGTTTCTTTTACCACTAGCTTATCATACATCCATGCTACGACATTCTATTCTATGTTGGATATAAGCAAACTACCATGATAGATTGTCTCCTTTGTTATTAAAAAGAGGAACCAGAGTGCTTTTTGTCCAGTCATTTGGCATCTTTCCATATTTTAGTATGTAAATAGTTCCATTAGCCAAGTGTTGTGAAGAGCTTGATTCTGCTGGTTAGTTAGCTAATACGTCTGTTAGGCTAAGTTATGTCCTCTCTCTCTATTTCTCACCTTCCTTCCTTCTTCTTCTCTTTCTTCTCCCCTTTCTTCTGTATTTTCCTCTCTCCGTTCCTCTCTTTTTCTATTGAGTTGTGGCCCTGCCACAACATTTGGTATCAGAACAGTTCAATCCGGCAGATCTAAAACCAGCACAACTTAAATTGGCAAGGAAGAACAAGCAAGGTATTTGCTGAGAACCTTAGGTCGCAGAATCTGATGGAGCAAATGCAGTTGCAGAATCATAAAATCCAAGATTTGAGTTCAGAATTACATAAAATTGAAGAAATGATGGAAATGATGAGAGCCTCACGATGAAAAGGGAACGAAACCATAATTCCTGAAACTCTGGCCAGGCCAGCGGAAAAGAAACAAGCGATGCAGAATTCCACAATTGGAAAAAACCAGGCTTCAAATTCTTGAGGAACACATGTTGAAGTTGATTAAAGCTTCACAACTGAAAGTCCACAGGCCTGAGGCATCTTGGAGCGAGGACCATGAATTGAGATTAAAGTCTTTAATAAGGAAGGTACATCTCTTGCTGCTAGACTTGATATAACTTTTTGAAGACAAAAAGTGCATTTTCGTTGAGAAGGTTTCAATTAAAGAAGAGGATGTGAAAGTTTAACTGTTTGTGAAAATGATAAAGTGAATTGCAGAGGTCTTACAAGCCTTGATAAGAAGTATCCTAAGATGAGTATCTTTTCTATTTGTGAAATATGAATAAATTTGGGAATGACATTTCTTGATAAGAAGTATCCTAAGATGGGTATCCTTACATGTATGGCTAGAAATCAATAATCAATTAACAGTTCATTTCTTGAAGGTGTTCATGTCATGCACAAGGCATCTTCAACAAGTTATTTGGCAGCTGCTCTATTAACAGCCAATTTCAGCATGTAAGACGTTACTTGTGCGTGTTAATCTTCATTCAACTCATCCTTGAGTACAAGAATGCTTTCACAAGGGAGGGTAATGTTGTGACAGCGAGCTAAGATAAGAAGAGGAGTCCGCTGGTTAGTTAGCTAACTGTCTGTTGGCTGAGTTGGCAGATTAGTTAGCTGGTTAGTTGTGAATCAGTTAGTTAGATGAGAAAATAACGGTAACAATGATTGGCCAGATGATGATCCAAACTCCCAACTACCATCAACGCGGCCCAATCTTCATTTTGATGCTAATAGAGATTATGATAGAATAATTGAAGGTTCAGTCAGAAAAGTACAGATAGAATTGGAAATAAATTTGGCAATTGAGATAAAATTATCATATTTAATAGTAGTGCATAAAAACCATGAAAGTGTCCTTAAGCCACATAGAGAATAGAGCCAAAGTTTTTTTTTTTTTTTTTTACTAAGCTTTCCTGAAATCAGTATTAAGAAAAACAGTTATACTGGGTTAGTTAAGACCAAAAAAAGGAAGATGTGTAAAATTTAATAAATGTAGCTAAAGTAATATTCTTTCAGCTTGACAATCAGTTCTAAATAATCCTTCATCCCAAGATATTGAAAATACAAAAGAATCACATATTAACATCTAGATAAACAAGGGAAATATACATGAGAAATGTCATCACTCTTCATTCCATTGGTGGAAAAGTATGACCAGTATAATAATTAATAATTAATTAAGGAGAGAAAAAATATAAAATATTTTGCAACCAATTGAGTGGAGAGCGTTGGACAATAATATTGAAAAAGTGACTGTTCTTGGCATTTCTCAATGTACATTAACATTTTGAGGAACTTGGTTAGTAACAATCTGCATTTATGGAGTATTTAGTTCATAAAAGTTGAGTGGGATCCTTTTTTTTTTTTTTTTTTGTATAAAAGAAACATGCAAAAATGATAAATGTTGACAGAATTTATATGCGTCTAATCAAGACCTCAGCTAACAGAATTATCAAGAACTCAGCAAAAAATGAAATTCAGGCGAAGATTCACAAAACGTGAAATAATCAACACAAGCCCCAACAAAAATTCACAAATAAACAGAATCAAGAAAGATTGGAATAACCCAATTTAAGAAAAGCAGCAAGAAACTAAGTAAACTAGAAATGAAAATGACTAACTTGACTAAACCATCTTCAAGACTTGTTTGCTCTTCCTTGCTCCATTCAGTGGAGATACCAGGGTCATGTCTCAAACCTGGAATAGGACTTGTTGTTTTAGTGGGGTTTGCTCCAGTGAAGAAGAGGGCGCACGATTGGCATCTTGATGATGGGTATCAGATGGGTTCGCCATAAAAGAAAGAAAACAATCAAAAGAAGAGATTCTGTATTCTTATATTTACAGATACACAAATCCCAAATGCAAAAAACAAGAACAAGAATCACAGAATCTCAAAGCTTTGAAAACTTTCTCACCAGCAATGGAGTTCCCGCCATAAAAGCAAAGATTGAGAAGATGGTTTTTAAGGATTTTAGAGAAATATCAGGAGATGGGTTTTGAATTTTGAGATGAATGAAATGATTTTATATCCTTTTCTTCTATAGAACTATATGAAGAAACGGATTCAGAGACATGCAGCGTATGAGACTGAAGGGAGCTCTCGCCATTTACAACGGAATTAGAGAGTGGGACGCGTACAGAATCTATATGAAAGGTTCTTCAAGTTTGGATGTGAAAGCAAATTTTTATTTTTATTTTTATTTATATTTTTTTTACAATTTTGCGGGGTTTTCTTTATATATATATATATATATATATATAATGTATGATGAAAAGCTGTTAACAAATTAAATTATAGAATGAAAATAATTGAATCTTACCTCTGATTTTTTTATTTATTTTTTGAATTGTATAATTATTTAATTTTTAATATATATATAAATAATTTTTAAATATTTATTTAATTCATATCATTTCAACCGTTTAAAAAAATAAATGATTTAAAGGTGTAATTTTAATTCATAATTCTTATTTGAGTTTAGATTAAAATATATATACAAATCCATTTAATTAATTAAATTTAAATAGAAATAGAAATCGAATCTCTCCCATCAAAGTAAAATTTTTTAAATTCTAAATTAAAATTTTCTAACAAGGATCGAGTATTAAAGCATCCACTAGGTATTGTTATCTGAAATCCTTTCTAGTTCTTTGTTCAAGATTCTTGTTTCTCTACAAGGATCAATAATCAGTATTTATGGTGGAACGAGAGGAAGTCCTGATTGACAAAACCGATAATGGCAACTGACGCTAAATTGAGATACAACCAGAAATTGAGTTAAATCCGCTAAGCCTACACAGTTCTAATATAGTTAATTTTTGGATTTTAAACTCCATTTCAAAAGACATGTTAGAGCCTTTTATATACGCAAGTAATGTAAGAATATTGTGGGGAGAAATAAGAAAGCATTTCGGTGAAAGTAATGGCATTTTGATTTTTTAAATTAGACAGAGAGATAAGCACTATTAGTCTGGGAGTTATGTCAACAATATATTTTACGAAACTTAAGATGTTGTGGGATGAGTTGAGTATTTTGAAACATTTACCAACATGTGAATGTGAAGCCTCTAGAACTTTCATTGAAAGAGAGAATAAAAAAAAAAGATAATGCAATTTCTTATGGGACTAAATTATTCATATGATCATGTTAAAAATTGAATCTTAATCATGGATTCTCTACCAACTGTAAACAAAGCATATTCTATGGTTTTGTGAGTTCAAAAACAGAGACAAGTCAATGTAATTGCTAATGATTTAGATGAGAAAGTCTCTACTTTGTTGGTTAAAGGACAATATAACAGTGTAAGTGGTAAAAGCTTTAAGAAAAAGGACTTCAGTAAAAAGGAAGATAGACACTGTGATTTCTGCAAGAACTCAAGTCATCTTAGAGACACTTGCTTCAAGCTGCATGGCTACCCAGACTAGTTTAAGGAATTAAAGTAGAAAAGATCTAAATCTAGATATAAGCATCAAGCTTTCACAGCAGAATCATCAAATGAGGCAGAATCCTCGAGTTCAAATAATTCAACTAGTTTGCCACAAGAATGGAGTGCAAGTCTGGCAAATGTTCTTCAACAAGAATTTTCCAGGCTTCTAAAGGGAAAAGGAGTTAAATCTCCTGGATCAGACTTCTCAGGATTTGCAGGTACCTCCACTACTGTTCTCTCTCTAAATCACATCGTTCAATGGATAATTGACTCTAGAAACATAAGCCACATGTGCCATGACAATAAGTTGTTCTATGAGAAAGAAGCAGTTAAGAAGCAAAGTCCAGTATTGTTACTTGATGGATCTCACCAATAGATATTGCACATAGGAACTGTGATGTTATCCTCTGATCTGATTATCAACAATGTTCTGCATATTCCCACCTTTAAATACAATTTGTTATCTGTAAGCAAGCTGGCACAAGAATCAAATGTGATTGTTTCTGTTGAATCCCACGTCGGTTGTGGAAGGGGTAATGTGTCCCTTATATGGGCCATAGGCAATCCTCTTCCTTGAGCTAGCTTTTGGGGTGAGTTAGGCCTGACCCAAATTTAACAATTTCTTTTGATAGCAATATATGTATTCTGCAGGACCAATAAACTAAAAGAATAATGGCAACAAGTAAGCTTGTCAACGGCTTATACATGCTAGACAAGACATCTTTTGCAACACAGAACCTAAACAATAAGGACCTCAAGCCCATCTATCAGTAAACAACGTCTCAGCTGAGGTTTGGCACAGGAGACTTGGTCATGTGTCCTCAACCAAACTCTCTCACATTCATAACATTATAAATAAAGAATTCCATACCAGTCATTGTGATGTATGTTCTTATGCAAAACAGCAAGATTGCATTTAATAAAAGTGGTATTTCTTCTTCAAGAATATTAGAGTTGCTGCATATAGATCTTTGGGGCCCTTATAGTGAGATCTCTCTTACTGGTGCACGTTTTCTTCTCACCATTGTGGATGACTTTAGTAGGTGTACTTGGACATA
The DNA here is from genome assembly GCF_001659605.2 of Manihot esculenta. NCBI lineage: Eukaryota > Viridiplantae > Streptophyta > Magnoliopsida > Malpighiales > Euphorbiaceae > Manihot > Manihot esculenta. The sequence goes on from NC_035171.2 coordinate 28,905,495, forward strand.
CATGTTAGCTAACAAAGTTGATGTATCCATTGCTCTAAGGACCTTTTATAACATAGTTGTGAATCAATTTCAGCTCAAAATAATGAAGGTGAGGTCAGACAATGGAATTGAGTTCATAAACTCAGTTTTCAAGAGTTATTTTGCAGATAAGGGCATCATATATTAGAAGACATGCATCTATACCCCCACAAAAAAATAGGATAGTGGAGAGGAAGCATAAACATCTCCTGGAAATAGCAAGAGCTCTAATGTTTCAGGCCAGTCTTCCAAAGCTTTTCTGGAGTGAATGTGTGCTATCAGCCACACATCTCATCAACAAACTACCTACTCCTGTCCTTAACTAGAGAACACCTTTTGAAATATTGCATGGGAAGCCCTCAGAGTACAGTAATCTTAGAACAGTAGGCTGCCTATGCTATGCCACAATTACAGAGCCCCACAAGGACAAGTTTGCTCCAAGGGCAATAAAATGTAGTATGTTGGGTTATGCTGCAGATCATAGAGATTACAGACTCTTTGATTTAGCTACCAAAAGAATATTTGCATCCAGAGATGTCATATTCTATGAAGATACTTTTCCTTATAAGGAGCTGAACATTAAACCTTCTTCTATTGTACCACTTCCTATAGTACCTTACACTGAAGAACAAATAGAGTTATGTTACTCTTCAATTTCTACCTCACCACTCCCTTACACCACTAATATTGCTCCTAAATCTCCTCAAGTAACTCCTGTTACTTCAGGATCTGTACATGTTTTAAGAAGAAGTTCAAGAACCATTGTACAACCTTCCTGGCTCCAAGACTTTGTAGCTGTGTCTCATGAGATCAGTTGTTTTGTTAATAAACCTTCCTCATTTAGCTTCACTCCACATCATAATCAATTTGCTGCTAATATCGCTCTTCTCAGTGAAGCAAAAAACTTATAATGTAGCTAGCAAGAATCCCTAATGGGTTGAGGCCATGCAAGAAGAGTTAAGAGCCTTAGAACTTAATGACATATGGAAACTCACCACTCTTCCTCTTGGAAAGAGAGCTATTGCATCAAAATGGGTGTTTAAGATAAAAAACAAACCTGATGGTACAATTGATAGATTCAAGGCAAGGCAAGGCTTGTAGCAAAGGGATATAACCAAGTTGAAGGGATTGATTATGTAGATAATTTCTCTCCTGTAGCCAAGTTAGTCACTGTCAAAATATTCTTAACTGTAGCTACTAGTTTTGGATGGCCAATACATCAAATAGATGTTAACAATGCTTTCTTGCATGGTTATATTACTGAAGATCTATACTTGCTCCCTCCTGAGGGTTACAATAAGGCTACTCCTGGTCAAGATTGCAGGTTGATTAAGTCTTTATATGGCTTAAAATAAGCCAGTAGACAGTGGAATAAAGAGTTTACAGTCTAATTGATGAACTTTGGCTTCATACAATCAACTGCAAATCATTGCCTTTTCACCAAAGGAATTGGATCCTCTTTTGTGACTCTTTTAGTATATGTGCATGATGTTTTAATTGCTGAGCCTGATGAAGAAGTCATCCAGAATGTCAAAAGGTTTCTGGATCAACCATTCACTATTAAAGACTTAGGCTATGCAAGGTATTTTTTAGGCCTTAAGTTAGCAAGATCCCCTTCTGGGATATTCCTCACCAGAAAAAGTATGTCATGGATTTAGTTAAGGATGCTGGACTAATTAATATCAAATCTGGTCCCACTCCAATGGTTAGAAATGCTAAATTCAATTCTAAAAAAGGTGAATTAATCACTAATCCTAATTTTTATATGAGACTCATAGGCAAACTGCTTTATTTATGCCTAACAAGACTTGCTATTACCTTCTCAATAAAAAAACTTAGCTAATCTATGCAAAGTCCTCTACAGTCTTATTGGGAGCCATTCATGTGTTGAAGCATCTGAAGGGCTACCTAGATAGAGGTGTTTTCATTCCTGCCAAAAATTCTTTTCAATTACAAGTATTCAATGATGCTAACTGGGCTTCATGTCCTACGTCTAGAAAATTAATTATAAGAAATTGTGTATTCTTAGGCCTTTCTTTAGTTTCTTAGAAATCCAAGAAACAAAAAATACTAGACCTTCTGCTGATGCCGAATACAAAAGTATGGCATCTATAGTTTGTGAACTCCAATAGATCTCGTATCTTCTTCGAGATTTTCATCTCCAGTCACCCTCGCAATTCCTCTTCACCGTGATAACCAAGCCACAATGCACATAGCCAACAATCCAGTGTTACATGAACGTATAAAATATATGGACATTGACTGTCATATGGTACGAAATCAGCTAAGTAAAGGCCTCAGACTAGTTCATGTCTCGTCTCAAGCTCAACTCGGACATCTGTTCACCAAGTCTTTGGCATCCCCTCTTTTTTCTTCTTTATTGTCCAAAATGGCATTGGTGTCGTATTTTTCACCATCACTATCTTGAGGGGGATGAAGAGTTAATAAAACAGTGTCTTTTAGTCTTTAATATTAGTTCCTTTAAGCTAAACGGTGCATTTAGTTTCTTTTGTTAGAGAAGTCAATTAGTTAATTAGAAAAGGCAAAAAAAATTTTATAGTAATAACTCATAACTTATTTTATTTTGAGCGATTATTATATAGTGTCACTTATTTTCTATTATTAGGTTGTAATATCAAAAAAAACAAACAGAGTTAATAAGATTCATATATAATTTCTAAAAAAAATATAAAAATAAAGTAACACTTTATAATTTTTTTTACAAATTTAAAAATTTTAAACTCACAAATAAACTATTATCATTAATAAAAAATAGAAATATATGTACACAGCTCTCTCATTCTTTCTGCTATTATATAAGATTTGTGAATTTACTGTTTTTTTTTTTAATTTTTATAAATGATTTTAATTAGAATTTAAACTCGAATCATTATAATTTTAGATACAATTTAATTGTACTATTTCTAAATAATATATTAAAAAATTTATTATCTAGTCTATAAAATATAAAAAACCATTAATTGATTTATCGATTTTGAAAAATAAATTAAAAATTTTCAAAATTTTAAAAAATATATAAAGCCTATCCATTAACTTTAGTTATTAAATATTTTATATTTAGTTTATGTGTTAATATTTTAATTTTTTTTTATAATATTTAACGAATAAAATTTAATAAAATGACTAATTAACAGACTTTTTTAAAAATTTAAGAATGCTTTAATATATTCAAATCGATTGATAACTAATAAGTTTCATAGACCATATAAAACAAATAGTAATTTTCCCAAGTTCATTAAGCTGAAACACAGTGAAAGCTGCATCTTACATAAGATGAACATCAAACAATAAAGAAGAAACACAACATAAAAATATATATTCTTGAGCTAAAAAATTATTTCCTCACTTTGTTTGTAAAAAATGCTAGGCCCAAATGTTGAAGAGACTATCTCAACCAAGAGAGGAAATTGCAGAAGTGCAAATAAGGTGACAGGTGCACAAGCTAGTAGGCCAATTGGAATTGTGATCCATCTCACTCTATGAAACAAAACCAAGTGAAAGGCTGCAGTGAATGCTGTGAGCATGGAAGCTATTGAGAAGAATAATGTGATAAGTCCAATGCTCAATCTCATTGGCAAGGCCCTGAGAAAATCTTCTTCAGAATAGCGAGATGTGAGAATTCCCAGAAACATCAGCAATGATGTTGAGGAAGAAAATAGTCCCAAGGCATCTGATACAGCAAAAATCATGAAAGATGTTTCGTTTAGATAAATGGGTATCCCTACATCGCTGTTGTTGCCACCCGGTACGGTGAAAGCTGCCGCAAACACGACTGTGACGACAAGGGCTGCGACTGTTGCGCAAGATGTTGCTGTGTCCTTCATCCATTTCTCACCTTTCTCAACTAGATCTTTGTGTTCCGCAGTGAACACCATCCTTGGAGTTTGCATATCTTTGTTTTTCATTTCTTTGTATGATGGTTGGACAACTTTTTCCACTTCCTGCATAAAATTTAAGAAAGAAATGATCATGAACAAAGAAAGATAAAATCTTGAATACTATAATGCTGTTTGCAAGAGGAAATCTCCAACATAAAATTTAACAACAATTGTTTGAAAATCACTGCCATAGCATACAACAACCTTTTACTTATTCTTTCGCAATAGATAAAAATAGCTAAAATTCTCCAACAGAAATATTCAACAGCAAACAATTGATAACAAATCGTATATGATTCAAACATACGAAAATTAAAAATTTCACAGCTTTATTTATTTGCACGCACAAGGGAGTAAATCGATAAATTTGAACTAAAATTAGTTTTTCGTTCCAATCTCGCACCCATGAACCTTAGTAATCCTCTTACTTGCTCTTTACAAGCTTAATAACAAAAATTCATTTATAAACCAAGAATTTATTATCTTATTATACATAAAACAAACCATTTATTAAAAATATGGTATTATATATAGTAAAAATTTAAATTTCTCAGCAATAATTTTAAATTATTGTCACAATAATATTAAGGTAACAATTTACTCTAAAATGCAGTAGTGTTTGAAGAATTTATAACCTTGAACCATTGCAACTCCCTTTGCATCTGCAGAGCAGCACCAGAAATCTTGATTGATGGTTCCAGCTTCCCTGCTAAATGCAACATGTTGTTGCCCAAATCATCTGAGAATGATGCAGCAAAAATATTGTGGGTACCCATTTGATATAGCAGATTGAATATTTTTTCTTGGCGATGTTTTACAGCAAGAAGAAAAATGTTTTGTCCAGCCATATTCTCTAGCCAAACCGTGACAGGGTAGGACTTAATCATCTCAGTAACGAATTCTTGGATGCCTAATATTGCAGCAATTCTTGTTGGAGGTCCTAATAGATTATCAGCTTCTAAAACACTCCCCTTTAAAGCTTCAGAAATCAAGAATCTGAGTAGCTCCATTGCTTGCTTATGCATCACTTTTGTTTTCTGTATCTGCTGTAGAAATTGAAAGTGCAAGGATTCGTTTTTGTATTCACCAAAACTCCCACCTGGAGTTTCTACGTCTTTGCCTTGATGGACACTTGCTTTATCTGCAGAAGTAACTGCAAAATCTGCAGAGAAAAGGCCTAGTCAATGAGTGATCTAACTCACATGTAAATATAAGAATTAGTTGAACCTTAATTTTAAAAAATACATTAAAAATATTATACCCTTTAAATTTAGCCGTTCAGTTTTGCGCAAAAGTCTAAAAATGACTTAAATACATAGGCAGATATTTTTACACGGAGACTAACTAATAAATTTTTACATATAAATTTTTTAAAATATCGAAGTTTTAAATGTATTTTCAAAATTAAGAGTCTAACTATTGAGTTCTTCCGTATCGCGAAGATTAAACAATAAATTTCACTAAATGAAACAGATCAAGATTGCTAGACCAACAATGATAGAGAAAACGCTGAAAAAATCCAAGCCGACTTCCACTTAAGAATGCATGAGGCTTTTCAGCCAATCTGTCTAAAGCTGAAAATCCATTATAGTCTGTTTTGCGAGCTAATCCAGGGTAGCGTTTCAACACAGTAAGAGCAATGCCTGTTCATGAAAACATGAGAAGAAAATGGTTATCAACAGATCATAGCTGAATATTTGTTTAATTACACACACAAATCATGTTGAACATAACTATAAAAATCTGCAATTATCAGCAAATTTAGAAGCCTGACACCATCTTCATCTGTAAAAGGACTTGAACGAATTGGATCTTCTTCATCCTCAGTCACTAACAGAAGATACTGAACTGTATCTTCATGGGCATAAGCAGCAGCACGATGAAGTGGGGTGTCATTATCAGAGTTTCTTTCTTGAGTCAATTTTGGATTTTTGTTAACCAGAAGCTTTGCAGCTGCTGTGTTTCCAGCTATACCAGCATAGTGAAGAGGAGTATAGCCGTACTTATTTTTTATTCCAAGTTCATCTGCTGACATTCTATCTACAAGCTTCTTCACAAATTCAATGGAATGACCAGCGCTGATTGAGACATGAAGAGCAGTCTCATGTAAGCCTAAAATTTTAGCAGTTAGAGCATTTGAATCACTGTCAAAAATTCTCTTTGCTGTAATCCAATCCCCATGTAGTGCAGCTTTATACAGTGGCAAATAGTGGTTATCATTCTCATTTCCCATCTCTTGCACTCCTGTGAAGGACAAAAATTAAGTAAAAAACAAAACAAAAATCCAGAAATGAAGAAATTTTAAAGGGTACCAAGGAAATAAATCTTTATTTGTTGGCTGGGAATGCTGGAATGAGTATATTCTTGGATTAAAATGGGAGAAAGTGAAAGATCTGCACCTTTAGTTTATGCTTTTGTAGCAAGTCCTTGCTTGTTTCATTCTCATCTACCATTTCTTGCTTCCTGCAATAACAGCAAATTGAAAAAAAATAAAAATAAAGAATACACTAAGGAAGCAGAAATAGCGGTGGCTTTCACGTTAGAGCTTCGCATTCATTTGTTGACAAAGTCAAAATTGGAATTTTAATTTAAGGCATATATAATTTTTTTAGGCAAGTGGGGATAACAACTTGTGTTGAAAACAAAAGGGCATAGACTTTATAATAATGTTAATTACTTAAATATTTTTATGTGCTGTCACACCAAATTATATACTTCACATATTTAAAAAAAATAGCAAAATAGATACAAATTTTAAATTTTTTTATGAATAGTATTTATTTACATAACTATAATAAAATAATTTACGTAATCTTACCACGTACGCTGTCTCTAATTTAAATTTTAAATTTGAATATAATTACAATAAATTTTATAATTTTAGATAATTTTATCATCATTTAAAATTTTAAATTAAATTATAAAATAACGAAAAATTTTAGATTTTTCATGCAAATAACCTTTTATTTTTTGTTTAAAAAAACTAAAATGCAAATTGGGTATTGTTCAATTCTAATTAAGTAGTCAAACCAAATTAATCATTCTTTCAATTATTCTGTTATGATTTTAGTTTGGTTGATTTTAGAATTTTCATTATTTCAATTGATTTTGTTAATTTAACGTGTGAGTATATAATCCAATGATGAATAACTATTGTATAAAAGATCATTTTTTTTTTTTTACACAGATTGGTTGACTGTATTCAGAAAATTCAAATATCTCCTTTATTTTTTGAGTTGGGTCTACAACAGCTGTCTAGCTTAAACCACCTCCTCCTTTTGTCAAATGTAACTGGTGTTGGTCTTGGTTGGCTGTTAAGAGATTTGCAAGGATGTTTCAGGAGCTGCTATTTTCTTGGCAACCAAAATCTCGAATGCCAAACCCACAATGATCCTTAGCACGTCGTACACTTTCCCGAGAAACCAAAGCAAATTTTCTTTTCTCCGCAATTGAACCCCAAACAAACAGATGAATGGATTTCTCAATATCATCATAAACAGAAATTGCCAACTTAAGCAGTTTGCATAGCATATATAGTGCATGGTAGATAAAACAGACTGAAGTAAGATGACCTTGTCTGCCGGTGATAGTTGCTAAGCATTTCAGCTACTAAGTGAAGCGTTTAAAACTTCAAGGATTAAAATATAATTTTTTAAAGAATATAGAGAGAATTCATAGTACAAGCTTAGCAAATTGGGATCACAATAATTATTTGTAATTTTTTTTTATTTATTAATATTAATAGGTATGTCATATCAGATATATTGATATATTCTCGTGTTATTATGTAAACTTTTTAAAATTTTATATTGTGCCTCCATTCTTTATAGGCATTCTATATTGAGTATATGAGAATTGTGAATGGTTGTTAAAGCAGTACTATTATGAGATTCACCTACCTGCTTGGATGTGGAAGTCGTTCTATATCGATGGATTATGCCAAATTAAAATTATATATAATAGTTAGTACGAGTGTAAAGTTCACCTATTTGCTTGGAAGTAGAAGTCGTCCACAAGTCCAAACGAAACGTTCACACAAATAATGGAAAACACACAAAAATTTTAGAATATTATTTTCGAACACAAGAATAAAACCCTTCTTACCACAAGTTTTAGATGTGGAAGTCGAGTGTGAGATTCACCTACTACTTGGACGCTATAATAATTAGCACGAAACTATTAAATAACTTAAATTAATTATTTTAAATCAAATGAAAAATCATTTAAAATCAAGCGGAAAGTAGATTCAAAAATTATTTAGATCAATTTGAACCGAACTGTTTTAACTATTTTTTCGTGCAATAAAAATAGCCAATTCATTTTTATGAGTTTTTAAGTATGTTATATGCTTTCAACAATAATTATATGTATTTATATACACTAATTTTATAATATATTATATTATAATTATTATATTATGCATTTTTACACACTATTATTATTTTTATTCATCTATATTTTAGTTATAAAAAATATTAAATCACTTTATTTATATTTGTTTTTTTACAAAACTCTTGCACAGTGAATGTATGGTTTTTTTTTTCTAAAAATAAATAAATAAAAATTAATTAAAAAAATTTCAATGCAAATAGAATTGAAGAATTTTAAATTTATATAAACTCTAATTAATTAAAATAAATAAATTTAACAATAAATTAAATTTACTCTAAAATTGATTTGCATTATAAATTTAAAATAAATTACTTTTAATAAAATTTAGCTCTTATAGTAAATAATATCAAGTATCAAGGGCATTTTTGAAATTTCAATTATTTCCTCTTCCCCTTTTATATATATATATATATATATATATATATACCCGTATATATATATATATATAATTAATTAATTAATTAATTTTTTAATTAATTTGAATAAATATTAAAAGTATTATATAGTCTAAACAAAAAAAAAAAAATATTTATCCTTTTCATAACTTTCTATATGAAATGTACCATTTCTTCAAAGCAAACTGTAATTGAAGGCAGCAAAAACAAAATACTAAAATCTATAGCATGATGAACTACACGCCATTTCCAAAGCAAAATCATAGGTCAACCGGCCGGTGGTGGCTGTTCCATCGTCTACAGATTAGTTGATCGGAGGCTGGATGATCTGACTGAGAAGGGTCATGATCATTTCATTGGAAGATTCGGACGATAGGGAAGCATGGTGTTAGCTAGCTTTTCATTCAACTTGAATGGCAATGGTGGCATCTGCTTCATTACATCAGGCATGTCATTCAACCTGCAAATATAAACGAGACAGACGAATTCTATTTGGGAAGAAATAGGACCAAGCTTGACAGCAACTCAGTCAGATCATCAAAGGCACAAGTTCCAACATACTCGGCAGAGGAGACTGATGTTCTTCTGTAGCTGAAAAAGAAAAATATAAGAAAAATGCCTTCAGTTTCACAGCTACAACTGCAAGACATGCATGAAGCAGGATGAAAAACAAAAACACTAGCAAACGCTTTTCACAGAAATTACGGGTCAAGAAGCACCACCAGAAACATCATTAAAGAAAAAACTTCAAGGGCATAGGCTACTTAATGCATATAGATATTTTGTACAGAAAGACCAGCTGCATCTATGATTTCTCGACTCGGTCAACCAAGTAATCACATCCCGAGGATGCGGTAAGGGTTCTCTTCAGAAAAAGGAAACAAGTACACGTGCACACATAAGAGAGAGAGAGAGAGAGAGAGAGCAATGCATTAAGATCATTTGAGATTATACCGAACTCGTGCATATTTTAAGTGAAAATGCTGAGATCATGACATAGGTATTCACCTGCATTGTAGAAAGATTAGCAGATATTTGATAGAAGGCCTCGGCATTTTGCTCGAGAAGCTTCCCTGTAACACCACCAACTGCAAGCAGCATGATGCGGCTTATCAATAAACCGGGAGATATAGTAATATCATATAAGAAATAATGAGATTTATAGAACTAGGGAGGGAAAGGGGCCAAAAAATAAAGGTTTCATGCACTGCAAATGCTATAACTTCTATGCCAAAAAAAAAAAAAACAAAAGCATTACCCCATTTGAGAATTCTAAATTGGGACCTGATCAGATCCAATCTTACTAAAAAGACAAATATCCAACAAATTTCTGACCTCCCTCCAAATACTAGCCAAGAAAAAGGTGTTTTTCGTATTATGAATTGCCACAATGACCCATCATAAATTCTTCCTCCTTATCTTGAACCTCATTAACGACATCACATTCATCCATTGAATGATTACAAGTATAACTTTAGTTTCTTGACATGATGTGCACTTGAGGCTGAATCATCTCCCTCCATCAACTCATTTACAATCACACACAAACTGTTTCAGGTGACAAGCAGAAAATGGTAAACTCCAATTAATTTATCTCAAGCTTTTACTAGACTACTTCATCTCAAGACATCTATGGTGTTTTCATTATATAACATTTAACACAAACTGCTAATATGAGTACATGAGATGTCCAATCACTAACCCAATTGAAATCTACATCCATTATCAATTCAACAGTATTTAAGGTTTTTATGAACCACAATGACTTAATTCTGTATGCTTGGAGGGAGAGGTTGAAATCAACCCATAAAGAAACTCTTCATAGAAGATTCTTTTAATATAACACTATTAATCCAGAAAGCCTCTCAAGTGTCTTTATAATATGCATCCAGAAAGGCTGTACATTGAAAACTTCTGACTCTGCTTAAGATAAAAAGGGTTTCATCATTAATGATGCTCGAATATGAAGATGCTGTAATCAATTAACTACATGTTCTATACAGAACTAACATTGTATCAATTATCAGAGACGAACATTTGCTCTAAGCGGAGAATAAATTCTCAAAGTGGCTATATAGCCGACCATAACTGGTTTTAAAATTGAGATTTAGTTAAGTGATGCCCTAAATAGGGAAGTAGAAAACTCCTGAAGAGCAAAAGTTCAGATCTTGGCCATGAAATAATAATTGGTAACTTCCTATGTATAATGAATCAAGAATTACAAGTGTCTGCACGTGAACACATACAGAGAAATACAGGGAAAAGGAAGCAAATCTACAGTACCAACACCCAACATGACAATGCACATCATAAAATGCTTCCAATTCTTCCAATCACCCAATTATTACATTCACATTGTTGAGTTGTTACTTTTTAGTTCACAATTACTGGTAGGAAAACAACAGCGAATCTATTAACAAAAAATATCATGACAATTAGGATGCCATTGATCACAAAAGGACTTTGACGGGGTTCAATAGCTCGACAAAAACAATAGCAGCTAAGCCTTATTCCCAAATTAGTTGGAGTCAATTGTATGGATATATTTTTGCTGTTCAGCTTTACTTGATAATTCTTTTATATCACTTTCCTCCACATCATTTTAGGTCTCTCTCTTTCCCTTCTCGTTTCTTTTACCACTAGCTTATCATACATCCATGCTACGACATTCTATTCTATGTTGGATATAAGCAAACTACCATGATAGATTGTCTCCTTTGTTATTAAAAAGAGGAACCAGAGTGCTTTTTGTCCAGTCATTTGGCATCTTTCCATATTTTAGTATGTAAATAGTTCCATTAGCCAAGTGTTGTGAAGAGCTTGATTCTGCTGGTTAGTTAGCTAATACGTCTGTTAGGCTAAGTTATGTCCTCTCTCTCTATTTCTCACCTTCCTTCCTTCTTCTTCTCTTTCTTCTCCCCTTTCTTCTGTATTTTCCTCTCTCCGTTCCTCTCTTTTTCTATTGAGTTGTGGCCCTGCCACAACATTTGGTATCAGAACAGTTCAATCCGGCAGATCTAAAACCAGCACAACTTAAATTGGCAAGGAAGAACAAGCAAGGTATTTGCTGAGAACCTTAGGTCGCAGAATCTGATGGAGCAAATGCAGTTGCAGAATCATAAAATCCAAGATTTGAGTTCAGAATTACATAAAATTGAAGAAATGATGGAAATGATGAGAGCCTCACGATGAAAAGGGAACGAAACCATAATTCCTGAAACTCTGGCCAGGCCAGCGGAAAAGAAACAAGCGATGCAGAATTCCACAATTGGAAAAAACCAGGCTTCAAATTCTTGAGGAACACATGTTGAAGTTGATTAAAGCTTCACAACTGAAAGTCCACAGGCCTGAGGCATCTTGGAGCGAGGACCATGAATTGAGATTAAAGTCTTTAATAAGGAAGGTACATCTCTTGCTGCTAGACTTGATATAACTTTTTGAAGACAAAAAGTGCATTTTCGTTGAGAAGGTTTCAATTAAAGAAGAGGATGTGAAAGTTTAACTGTTTGTGAAAATGATAAAGTGAATTGCAGAGGTCTTACAAGCCTTGATAAGAAGTATCCTAAGATGAGTATCTTTTCTATTTGTGAAATATGAATAAATTTGGGAATGACATTTCTTGATAAGAAGTATCCTAAGATGGGTATCCTTACATGTATGGCTAGAAATCAATAATCAATTAACAGTTCATTTCTTGAAGGTGTTCATGTCATGCACAAGGCATCTTCAACAAGTTATTTGGCAGCTGCTCTATTAACAGCCAATTTCAGCATGTAAGACGTTACTTGTGCGTGTTAATCTTCATTCAACTCATCCTTGAGTACAAGAATGCTTTCACAAGGGAGGGTAATGTTGTGACAGCGAGCTAAGATAAGAAGAGGAGTCCGCTGGTTAGTTAGCTAACTGTCTGTTGGCTGAGTTGGCAGATTAGTTAGCTGGTTAGTTGTGAATCAGTTAGTTAGATGAGAAAATAACGGTAACAATGATTGGCCAGATGATGATCCAAACTCCCAACTACCATCAACGCGGCCCAATCTTCATTTTGATGCTAATAGAGATTATGATAGAATAATTGAAGGTTCAGTCAGAAAAGTACAGATAGAATTGGAAATAAATTTGGCAATTGAGATAAAATTATCATATTTAATAGTAGTGCATAAAAACCATGAAAGTGTCCTTAAGCCACATAGAGAATAGAGCCAAAGTTTTTTTTTTTTTTTTTTACTAAGCTTTCCTGAAATCAGTATTAAGAAAAACAGTTATACTGGGTTAGTTAAGACCAAAAAAAGGAAGATGTGTAAAATTTAATAAATGTAGCTAAAGTAATATTCTTTCAGCTTGACAATCAGTTCTAAATAATCCTTCATCCCAAGATATTGAAAATACAAAAGAATCACATATTAACATCTAGATAAACAAGGGAAATATACATGAGAAATGTCATCACTCTTCATTCCATTGGTGGAAAAGTATGACCAGTATAATAATTAATAATTAATTAAGGAGAGAAAAAATATAAAATATTTTGCAACCAATTGAGTGGAGAGCGTTGGACAATAATATTGAAAAAGTGACTGTTCTTGGCATTTCTCAATGTACATTAACATTTTGAGGAACTTGGTTAGTAACAATCTGCATTTATGGAGTATTTAGTTCATAAAAGTTGAGTGGGATCCTTTTTTTTTTTTTTTTTTTGTATAAAAGAAACATGCAAAAATGATAAATGTTGACAGAATTTATATGCGTCTAATCAAGACCTCAGCTAACAGAATTATCAAGAACTCAGCAAAAAATGAAATTCAGGCGAAGATTCACAAAACGTGAAATAATCAACACAAGCCCCAACAAAAATTCACAAATAAACAGAATCAAGAAAGATTGGAATAACCCAATTTAAGAAAAGCAGCAAGAAACTAAGTAAACTAGAAATGAAAATGACTAACTTGACTAAACCATCTTCAAGACTTGTTTGCTCTTCCTTGCTCCATTCAGTGGAGATACCAGGGTCATGTCTCAAACCTGGAATAGGACTTGTTGTTTTAGTGGGGTTTGCTCCAGTGAAGAAGAGGGCGCACGATTGGCATCTTGATGATGGGTATCAGATGGGTTCGCCATAAAAGAAAGAAAACAATCAAAAGAAGAGATTCTGTATTCTTATATTTACAGATACACAAATCCCAAATGCAAAAAACAAGAACAAGAATCACAGAATCTCAAAGCTTTGAAAACTTTCTCACCAGCAATGGAGTTCCCGCCATAAAAGCAAAGATTGAGAAGATGGTTTTTAAGGATTTTAGAGAAATATCAGGAGATGGGTTTTGAATTTTGAGATGAATGAAATGATTTTATATCCTTTTCTTCTATAGAACTATATGAAGAAACGGATTCAGAGACATGCAGCGTATGAGACTGAAGGGAGCTCTCGCCATTTACAACGGAATTAGAGAGTGGGACGCGTACAGAATCTATATGAAAGGTTCTTCAAGTTTGGATGTGAAAGCAAATTTTTATTTTTATTTTTATTTATATTTTTTTTACAATTTTGCGGGGTTTTCTTTATATATATATATATATATATATATAATGTATGATGAAAAGCTGTTAACAAATTAAATTATAGAATGAAAATAATTGAATCTTACCTCTGATTTTTTTATTTATTTTTTGAATTGTATAATTATTTAATTTTTAATATATATATAAATAATTTTTAAATATTTATTTAATTCATATCATTTCAACCGTTTAAAAAAATAAATGATTTAATGGTGTAATTTTAATTCATAATTCTTATTTGAGTTTAGATTAAAATATATATACAAATCCATTTAATTAATTAAATTTAAATAGAAATAGAAATCGAATCTCTCCCATCAAAGTAAAATTTTTTAAATTCTAAATTAAAATTTTCTAACAAGGATCGAGTATTAAAGCATCCACTAGGTATTGTTATCTGAAATCCTTTCTAGTTCTTTGTTCAAGATTCTTGTTTCTCTACAAGGATCAATAATCAGTATTTATGGTGGAACGAGAGGAAGTCCTGATTGACAAAACCGATAATGGCAACTGACGCTAAATTGAGATACAACCAGAAATTGAGTTAAATCCGCTAAGCCTACACAGTTCTAATATAGTTAATTTTTGGATTTTAAACTCCATTTCAAAAGACATGTTAGAGCCTTTTATATACGCAAGTAATGTAAGAATATTGTGGGGAGAAATAAGAAAGCATTTCGGTGAAAGTAATGGCATTTTGATTTTTTAAATTAGACAGAGAGATAAGCACTATTAGTCTGGGAGTTATGTCAACAATATATTTTACGAAACTTAAGATGTTGTGGGATGAGTTGAGTATTTTGAAACATTTACCAACATGTGAATGTGAAGCCTCTAGAACTTTCATTGAAAGAGAGAATAAAAAAAAAAGATAATGCAATTTCTTATGGGACTAAATTATTCATATGATCATGTTAAAAATTGAATCTTAATCATGGATTCTCTACCAACTGTAAACAAAGCATATTCTATGGTTTTGTGAGTTCAAAAACAGAGACAAGTCAATGTAATTGCTAATGATTTAGATGAGAAAGTCTCTACTTTGTTGGTTAAAGGACAATATAACAGTGTAAGTGGTAAAAGCTTTAAGAAAAAGGACTTCAGTAAAAAGGAAGATAGACACTGTGATTTCTGCAAGAACTCAAGTCATCTTAGAGACACTTGCTTCAAGCTGCATGGCTACCCAGACTAGTTTAAGGAATTAAAGTAGAAAAGATCTAAATCTAGATATAAGCATCAAGCTTTCACAGCAGAATCATCAAATGAGGCAGAATCCTCGAGTTCAAATAATTCAACTAGTTTGCCACAAGAATGGAGTGCAAGTCTGGCAAATGTTCTTCAACAAGAATTTTCCAGGCTTCTAAAGGGAAAAGGAGTTAAATCTCCTGGATCAGACTTCTCAGGATTTGCAGGTACCTCCACTACTGTTCTCTCTCTAAATCACATCGTTCAATGGATAATTGACTCTAGAAACATAAGCCACATGTGCCATGACAATAAGTTGTTCTATGAGAAAGAAGCAGTTAAGAAGCAAAGTCCAGTATTGTTACTTGATGGATCTCACCAATAGATATTGCACATAGGAACTGTGATGTTATCCTCTGATCTGATTATCAACAATGTTCTGCATATTCCCACCTTTAAATACAATTTGTTATCTGTAAGCAAGCTGGCACAAGAATCAAATGTGATTGTTTCTGTTGAATCCCACGTCGGTTGTGGAAGGGGTAATGTGTCCCTTATATGGGCCATAGGCAATCCTCTTCCTTGAGCTAGCTTTTGGGGTGAGTTAGGCCTGACCCAAATTTAACAATTTCTTTTGATAGCAATATATGTATTCTGCAGGACCAATAAACTAAAAGAATAATGGCAACAAGTAAGCTTGTCAACGGCTTATACATGCTAGACAAGACATCTTTTGCAACACAGAACCTAAACAATAAGGACCTCAAGCCCATCTATCAGTAAACAACGTCTCAGCTGAGGTTTGGCACAGGAGACTTGGTCATGTGTCCTCAACCAAACTCTCTCACATTCATAACATTATAAATAAAGAATTCCATACCAGTCATTGTGATGTATGTTCTTATGCAAAACAGCAAGATTGCATTTAATAAAAGTGGTATTTCTTCTTCAAGAATATTAGAGTTGCTGCATATAGATCTTTGGGGCCCTTATAGTGAGATCTCTCTTACTGGTGCACGTTTTCTTCTCACCATTGTGGATGACTTTAGTAGGTGTACTTGGACATACATGTTAGCTAACAAAGTTGATGTATCCATTGCTCTAAGGACCTTTTATAACATAGTTGTGAATCAATTTCAGCTCAAAATAATGAAGGTGAGGTCAGACAATGGAATTGAGTTCATAAACTCAGTTTCCAAGAGTTATTTTGCAGATAAGGGCATCATATATTAGAAGACATGCATCTATACCCCCACAAAAAAATAGGATAGTGGAGAGGAAGCATAAACATCTCCTGGAAATAGCAAGAGCTCTAATGTTTCAGGCCAGTCTTCCAAAGCTTTTCTGGAGTGAATGTGTGCTATCAGCCACACATCTCATCAACAAACTACCTACTCCTGTCCTTAACTAGAGAACACCTTTTGAAATATTGCATGGGAAGCCCTCAGAGTACAGTAATCTTAGAACAGTAGGCTGCCTATGCTATGCCACAATTACAGAGCCCCACAAGGACAAGTTTGCTCCAAGGGCAATAAAATGTAGTATGTTGGGTTATGCTGCAGATCATAGAGATTACAGACTCTTTGATTTAGCTACCAAAAGAATATTTGCATCCAGAGATGTCATATTCTATGAAGATACTTTTCCTTATAAGGAGCTGAACATTAAACCTTCTTCTATTGTACCACTTCCTATAGTACCTTACACTGAAGAACAAATAGAGTTATGTTACTCTTCAATTTCTACCTCACCACTCCCTTACACCACTAATATTGCTCCTAAATCTCCTCAAGTAACTCCTGTTACTTCAGGATCTGTACATGTTTTAAGAAGAAGTTCAAGAACCATTGTACAACCTTCCTGGCTCCAAGACTTTGTAGCTGTGTCTCATGAGATCAGTTGTTTTGTTAATAAACCTTCCTCATTTAGCTTCACTCCACATCATAATCAATTTGCTGCTAATATCGCTCTTCTCAGTGAAGCAAAAAACTTATAATGTAGCTAGCAAGAATCCCTAATGGGTTGAGGCCATGCAAGAAGAGTTAAGAGCCTTAGAACTTAATGACATATGGAAACTCACCACTCTTCCTCTTGGAAAGAGAGCTATTGCATCAAAATGGGTGTTTAAGATAAAAAACAAACCTGATGGTACAATTGATAGATTCAAGGCAAGGCAAGGCTTGTAGCAAAGGGATATAACCAAGTTGAAGGGATTGATTATGTAGATAATTTCTCTCCTGTAGCCAAGTTAGTCACTGTCAAAATATTCTTAACTGTAGCTACTAGTTTTGGATGGCCAATACATCAAATAGATGTTAACAATGCTTTCTTGCATGGTTATATTACTGAAGATCTATACTTGCTCCCTCCTGAGGGTTACAATAAGGCTACTCCTGGTCAAGATTGCAGGTTGATTAAGTCTTTATATGGCTTAAAATAAGCCAGTAGACAGTGGAATAAAGAGTTTACAGTCTAATTGATGAACTTTGGCTTCATACAATCAACTGCAAATCATTGCCTTTTCACCAAAGGAATTGGATCCTCTTTTGTGACTCTTTTAGTATATGTGCATGATGTTTTAATTGCTGAGCCTGATGAAGAAGTCATCCAGAATGTCAAAAGGTTTCTGGATCAACCATTCACTATTAAAGACTTAGGCTATGCAAGGTATTTTTTAGGCCTTAAGTTAGCAAGATCCCCTTCTGGGATATTCCTCACCAGAAAAAGTATGTCATGGATTTAGTTAAGGATGCTGGACTAATTAATATCAAATCTGGTCCCACTCCAATGGTTAGAAATGCTAAATTCAATTCTAAAAAAGGTGAATTAATCACTAATCCTAATTTTTATATGAGACTCATAGGCAAACTGCTTTATTTATGCCTAACAAGACTTGCTATTACCTTCTCAATAAAAAAACTTAGCTAATCTATGCAAAGTCCTCTACAGTCTTATTGGGAGCCATTCATGTGTTGAAGCATCTGAAGGGCTACCTAGATAGAGGTGTTTTCATTCCTGCCAAAAATTCTTTTCAATTACAAGTATTCAATGATGCTAACTGGGCTTCATGTCCTACGTCTAGAAAATTAATTATAAGAAATTGTGTATTCTTAGGCCTTTCTTTAGTTTCTTAGAAATCCAAGAAACAAAAAATACTAGACCTTCTGCTGATGCCGAATACAAAAGTATGGCATCTATAGTTTGTGAACTCCAATAGATCTCGTATCTTCTTCGAGATTTTCATCTCCAGTCACCCTCGCAATTCCTCTTCACCGTGATAACCAAGCCACAATGCACATAGCCAACAATCCAGTGTTACATGAACGTATAAAATATATGGACATTGACTGTCATATGGTACGAAATCAGCTAAGTAAAGGCCTCAGACTAGTTCATGTCTCGTCTCAAGCTCAACTCGGACATCTGTTCACCAAGTCTTTGGCATCCCCTCTTTTTTCTTCTTTATTGTCCAAAATGGCATTGGTGTCGTATTTTTCACCATCACTATCTTGAGGGGGATGAAGAGTTAATAAAACAGTGTCTTTTAGTCTTTAATATTAGTTCCTTTAAGCTAAACGGTGCATTTAGTTTCTTTTGTTAGAGAAGTCAATTAGTTAATTAGAAAAGGCAAAAAAAATTTTATAGTAATAACTCATAACTTATTTTATTTTGAGCGATTATTATATAGTGTCACTTATTTTCTATTATTAGGTTGTAATATCAAAAAAAACAAACAGAGTTAATAAGATTCATATATAATTTCTAAAAAAAATATAAAAATAAAGTAACACTTTATAATTTTTTTTACAAATTTAAAAATTTTAAACTCACAAATAAACTATTATCATTAATAAAAAATAGAAATATATGTACACAGCTCTCTCATTCTTTCTGCTATTATATAAGATTTGTGAATTTACTGTTTTTTTTTTTAATTTTTATAAATGATTTTAATTAGAATTTAAACTCGAATCATTATAATTTTAGATACAATTTAATTGTACTATTTCTAAATAATATATTAAAAAATTTATTATCTAGTCTATAAAATATAAAAAACCATTAATTGATTTATCGATTTTGAAAAATAAATTAAAAATTTTCAAAATTTTAAAAATATATAAAGCCTATCCATTAACTTTAGTTATTAAATATTTTATATTTAGTTTATGTGTTAATATTTTAATTTTTTTTTATAATATTTAACGAATAAAATTTAATAAAATGACTAATTAACAGACTTTTTTAAAAATTTAAGAATGCTTTAATATATTCAAATCGATTGATAACTAATAAGTTTCATAGACCATATAAAACAAATAGTAATTTTCCCAAGTTCATTAAGCTGAAACACAGTGAAAGCTGCATCTTACATAAGATGAACATCAAACAATAAAGAAGAAACACAACATAAAAATATATATTCTTGAGCTAAAAAATTATTTCCTCACTTTGTTTGTAAAAAATGCTAGGCCCAAATGTTGAAGAGACTATCTCAACCAAGAGAGGAAATTGCAGAAGTGCAAATAAGGTGACAGGTGCACAAGCTAGTAGGCCAATTGGAATTGTGATCCATCTCACTCTATGAAACAAAACCAAGTGAAAGGCTGCAGTGAATGCTGTGAGCATGGAAGCTATTGAGAAGAATAATGTGATAAGTCCAATGCTCAATCTCATTGGCAAGGCCCTGAGAAAATCTTCTTCAGAATAGCGAGATGTGAGAATTCCCAGAAACATCAGCAATGATGTTGAGGAAGAAAATAGTCCCAAGGCATCTGATACAGCAAAAATCATGAAAGATGTTTCGTTTAGATAAATGGGTATCCCTACATCGCTGTTGTTGCCACCCGGTACGGTGAAAGCTGCCGCAAACACGACTGTGACGACAAGGGCTGCGACTGTTGCGCAAGATGTTGCTGTGTCCTTCATCCATTTCTCACCTTTCTCAACTAGATCTTTGTGTTCCGCAGTGAACACCATCCTTGGAGTTTGCATATCTTTGTTTTTCATTTCTTTGTATGATGGTTGGACAACTTTTTCCACTTCCTGCATAAAATTTAAGAAAGAAATGATCATGAACAAAGAAAGATAAAATCTTGAATACTATAATGCTGTTTGCAAGAGGAAATCTCCAACATAAAATTTAACAACAATTGTTTGAAAATCACTGCCATAGCATACAACAACCTTTTACTTATTCTTTCGCAATAGATAAAAATAGCTAAAATTCTCCAACAGAAATATTCAACAGCAAACAATTGATAACAAATCGTATATGATTCAAACATACGAAAATTAAAAATTTCACAGCTTTATTTATTTGCACGCACAAGGGAGTAAATCGATAAATTTGAACTAAAATTAGTTTTTCGTTCCAATCTCGCACCCATGAACCTTAGTAATCCTCTTACTTGCTCTTTACAAGCTTAATAACAAAAATTCATTTATAAACCAAGAATTTATTATCTTATTATACATAAAACAAACCATTTATTAAAAATATGGTATTATATATAGTAAAAATTTAAATTTCTCAGCAATAATTTTAAATTATTGTCACAATAATATTAAGGTAACAATTTACTCTAAAATGCAGTAGTGTTTGAAGAATTTATAACCTTGAACCATTGCAACTCCCTTTGCATCTGCAGAGCAGCACCAGAAATCTTGATTGATGGTTCCAGCTTCCCTGCTAAATGCAACATGTTGTTGCCCAAATCATCTGAGAATGATGCAGCAAAAATATTGTGGGTACCCATTTGATATAGCAGATTGAATATTTTTCTTGGCGATGTTTTACAGCAAGAAGAAAAATGTTTTGTCCAGCCATATTCTCTAGCCAAACCGTGACAGGGTAGGACTTAATCATCTCAGTAACGAATTCTTGGATGCCTAATATTGCAGCAATTCTTGTTGGAGGTCCTAATAGATTATCAGCTTCTAAAACACTCCCCTTTAAAGCTTCAGAAATCAAGAATCTGAGTAGCTCCATTGCTTGCTTATGCATCACTTTTGTTTTCTGTATCTGCTGTAGAAATTGAAAGTGCAAGGATTCGTTTTTGTATTCACCAAAACTCCCACCTGGAGTTTCTACGTCTTTGCCTTGATGGACACTTGCTTTATCTGCAGAAGTAACTGCAAAATCTGCAGAGAAAAGGCCTAGTCAATGAGTGATCTAACTCACATGTAAATATAAGAATTAGTTGAACCTTAATTTTAAAAAATACATTAAAAATATTATACCCTTTAAATTTAGCCGTTCAGTTTTGCGCAAAAGTCTAAAAATGACTTAAATACATAGGCAGATATTTTTACACGGAGACTAACTAATAAATTTTTACATATAAATTTTTTAAAATATCGAAGTTTTAAATGTATTTTCAAAATTAAGAGTCTAACTATTGAGTTCTTCCGTATCGCGAAGATTAAACAATAAATTTCACTAAATGAAACAGATCAAGATTGCTAGACCAACAATGATAGAGAAAACGCTGAAAAAATCCAAGCCGACTTCCACTTAAGAATGCATGAGGCTTTTCAGCCAATCTGTCTAAAGCTGAAAATCCATTATAGTCTGTTTTGCGAGCTAATCCAGGGTAGCGTTTCAACACAGTAAGAGCAATGCCTGTTCATGAAAACATGAGAAGAAAATGGTTATCAACAGATCATAGCTGAATATTTGTTTAATTACACACACAAATCATGTTGAACATAACTATAAAAATCTGCAATTATCAGCAAATTTAGAAGCCTGACACCATCTTCATCTGTAAAAGGACTTGAACGAATTGGATCTTCTTCATCCTCAGTCACTAACAGAAGATACTGAACTGTATCTTCATGGGCATAAGCAGCAGCACGATGAAGTGGGGTGTCATTATCAGAGTTTCTTTCTTGAGTCAATTTTGGATTTTTGTTAACCAGAAGCTTTGCAGCTGCTGTGTTTCCAGCTATACCAGCATAGTGAAGAGGAGTATAGCCGTACTTATTTTTTATTCCAAGTTCATCTGCTGACATTCTATCTACAAGCTTCTTCACAAATTCAATGGAATGACCAGCGCTGATTGAGACATGAAGAGCAGTCTCATGTAAGCCTAAAATTTTAGCAGTTAGAGCATTTGAATCACTGTCAAAAATTCTCTTTGCTGTAATCCAATCCCCATGTAGTGCAGCTTTATACAGTGGCAAATAGTGGTTATCATTCTCATTTCCCATCTCTTGCACTCCTGTGAAGGACAAAAATTAAGTAAAAAACAAAACAAAAATCCAGAAATGAAGAAATTTTAAAGGGTACCAAGGAAATAAATCTTTATTTGTTGGCTGGGAATGCTGGAATGAGTATATTCTTGGATTAAAATGGGAGAAAGTGAAAGATCTGCACCTTTAGTTTATGCTTTTGTAGCAAGTCCTTGCTTGTTTCATTCTCATCTACCATTTCTTGCTTCCTGCAATAACAGCAAATTGAAAAAAAATAAAAATAAAGAATACACTAAGGAAGCAGAAATAGCGGTGGCTTTCACGTTAGAGCTTCGCATTCATTTGTTGACAAAGTCAAAATTGGAATTTTAATTTAAGGCATATATAATTTTTTAGGCAAGTGGGGATAACAACTTGTGTTGAAAACAAAAGGGCATAGACTTTATAATAATGTTAATTACTTAAATATTTTTATGTGCTGTCACACCAAATTATATACTTCACATATTTAAAAAAAATAGCAAAATAGATACAAATTTTAAATTTTTTATGAATAGTATTTATTTACATAACTATAATAAAATAATTTACGTAATCTTACCACGTACGCTGTCTCTAATTTAAATTTTAATTTGAATATAATTACAATAAATTTTATAATTTTAGATAATTTTATCATCATTTAAAATTTTAAATTAAATTATAAAATAACGAAAAATTTTAGATTTTTCATGCAAATAACCTTTTATTTTTTGTTTAAAAAAACTAAAATGCAAATTGGGTATTGTTCAATTCTAATTAAGTAGTCAAACAAATTAATCATTCTTTCAATTATTCTGTTATGATTTTAGTTTGGTTGATTTTAGAATTTTCATTATTTCAATTGATTTTGTTAATTTAACGTGTGAGTATATAATCCAATGATGAATAACTATTGTATAAAAGATCATTTTTTTTTTTTACACAGATTGGTTAGATAAACAAGGGAAATATACATGAGAAATGTCATCACTCTTCATTCCATTGGTGGAAAAGTATGACCAGTATAATAATTAATAATTAATTAAGGAGAGAAAAAATATAAAATATTTTGCAACCAATTGAGTGGAGAGCGTTGGACAATAATATTGAAAAAGTGACTGTTCTTGGCATTTCTCAATGTACATTAACATTTTGAGGAACTTGGTTAGTAACAATCTGCATTTATGGAGTATTTAGTTCATAAAAGTTGAGTGGGATCCTTTTTTTTTTTTTTTTTTTTGTATAAAAGAAACATGCAAAAATGATAAATGTTGACAGAATTTATATGCGTCTAATCAAGACCTCAGCTAACAGAATTATCAAGAACTCAGCAAAAAATGAAATTCAGGCGAAGATTCACAAAACGTGAAATAATCAACACAAGCCCCAACAAAAATTCACAAATAAACAGAATCAAGAAAGATTGGAATAACCCAATTTAAGAAAAGCAGCAAGAAACTAAGTAAACTAGAAATGAAAATGACTAACTTGACTAAACCATCTTCAAGACTTGTTTGCTCTTCCTTGCTCCATTCAGTGGAGATACCAGGGTCATGTCTCAAACCTGGAATAGGACTTGTTGTTTTAGTGGGGTTTGCTCCAGTGAAGAAGAGGGCGCACGATTGGCATCTTGATGATGGGTATCAGATGGGTTCGCCATAAAAGAAAGAAAACAATCAAAAGAAGAGATTCTGTATTCTTATATTTACAGATACACAAATCCCAAATGCAAAAAACAAGAACAAGAATCACAGAATCTCAAAGCTTTGAAAACTTTCTCACCAGCAATGGAGTTCCCGCCATAAAAGCAAAGATTGAGAAGATGGTTTTTAAGGATTTTAGAGAAATATCAGGAGATGGGTTTTGAATTTTGAGATGAATGAAATGATTTTATATCCTTTTCTTCTATAGAACTATATGAAGAAACGGATTCAGAGACATGCAGCGTATGAGACTGAAGGGAGCTCTCGCCATTTACAACGGAATTAGAGAGTGGGACGCGTACAGAATCTATATGAAAATAATTGAATCTTACCTCTGATTTTTTATTTATTTTTTGATTTGTATAATTATTTAATTTTTAATATATATATATAATTTTTAAATATTTCTTTAATTCATATAATTTCAACTGTTTAAAAAATAAATGAATTAAAGGTGTAATTTTAATTCATAATTCTTATTTGAGTTTAAATTAAAATATATATATAAATTCATTTAATTAATTAAATTTAAATTTAAATAGAAATCGAATCTCTCCCATCAAAGTAAAATTTTTTAAATTCAAAATTAAAATTTTCTAACAAGATTATATCTATTATTGAAATAAAAATTGAATTTAAATACAAAAAAATCATATTATATCTAATCAATTCATATTAATATGATTTTTTTTTTCAAATTTTAAACAATGTAGACTATTATCTACTTCATTATCTTATGGATAAAATATATATCACTTAATTATCGTATAATTATTTTTAAAAAAATTAAAGTTGTTATCAAATAATTTAATATTATAATGAATATTAAATTATAAAATATTACAATCATTAATATTTAATATTAATTATGTTCATTTTCAAATAACGAATATAAAAATGTGTAATGTAGTGAAAAAAAAATCATAAATAAATGATTCAAGAACTTCTTAGCTTTGTGAAATTAAAGAGAAGGGACCATATTTTTGTTTGTTCCTTAACTATTGTATCTTTGATTTAAAAAATAATGGATGGAAGTCGCCAGTTGTTCAATGAAAGTGTATTTTCATCGCGCTAAACACATCCTTTGAAACTAGAACGAATATGATCCACAGATTACCTAAGTTTTAGGGCCGAAAATAAAGACTCACATTTTTATTTTAGAGAAATTTTATGTTGTTTATTTAAGTATGAGATCATAGGAAATAATTGACAAACAGATCACATTAGTAATTTTTTTTTTACTTTGGTTGAATATACTAAAAATCGGCTTTATTATTTATATCAATTACCATCTAGGCACAAATTAGAGATTTATTTTTGGAAAGTTTTTTTTTTCAACAATCGAAACCTCATTTGGTTGGCAAGAAATTAGTAGAATCAAATAAAGGAAGAATAAACACCAGTTGAAAATAAGTTGAAATTTTAATTTTTTTTAAAAATTATGAAATCTAAATTTTATTGTTATATTTATTCGTTGAAATTTTATTTTTTAAAAAAATTGTGAAATCTAAATTTTATTGTTATATTTATTCTTTTAATATTTATATAACTTCAGTTCTTTTTATTATTATTTTGTTAATTCATCAATAGTTATTATTGTTTATATTTTTAAAATAATATATTGTCCGATTGAATATTTAAAATATAATTATTTAAATTATTTAATAATAAATCATGATTAATATAATTCATTCAAAAATTTCATTATTTAACTTAAACTCACAGTGTGATTTATTGGTTAAAATTGAGTATTTTTAATTCTTAAAACAATTGATAAATCAAATTTCTTTGGTTGGTTTATTGATTAAGATTAATTAATAAACATTTCATAATTAATTTCACGTACAGATATATTAATTATAAAAAAATCATTAATAACTATAATTAATTTATTGAAATAAATTAAAATATTTTTATTTTAATAATTAATTGTCATAACTAAAACAGATCATAATTTTGAACTGAAATTGATTTTTTCTCAAATTTTTTATTTAATTTTCTCTTAATTATTAATTTTTTTAATCATCTTAATAAAATTAAAATATTTTCTGAGTGTAGTGGAAGAAATAATCTCAAGTCAAAAATAAAAAATAAAAAATAAAAAAGTAAATAAGAAGAGGAGTGTGCGGCGGCAGCTCTGAAAGGTCGGTCAAGGCCAGCAGTACCCTTGCTTCAAATAATTTGCCTATGAAGGCTTTTGTGATAAATGCTTGAGCTTCAATTAAGCTTTACCTCATACAAAGCTGCCCAATTGCACAACTTGGTCTTCTCTCATAACTTCATAACTTTTCTTCTTTTTTAATTCTTCATCACCAACCTTTCCATCTATTCAATAACCTAAACGTTTGTAGATGAAAAAGATGAATTTTCCTTTTTGTTTTAATTAAAATGCGAAATGCATCATTCCACTCTTTAATCTTTATAAAAAATTAATTCATACTTATTTTTCGTGACTAACAGTTAATTCTATATCAATACTCTTATATAAAATAACTTGCACGTACTTTAATTTTATTATATTTATATAAAATTTATGAGTTTAATATATATTTTATAAAATTCATAGTTTAATAATTACATTTTTCTAAAATTTAAGTGTATATTTTTCATATTTTTGATTTAAAATTATACTTTTCATACAAATACTCAAAGAGGCTTTTGGTTGTGATAGAAGAGAGAGATTTGATCTAAAAAAGGTCAAATACCAAGTGAAGAAAGCAACACATTAAGTATCTTAATCTATCATCTATTATATGTCAACTTTATATTTTTGCTAACCAAATTTAGCTCAATGAGTAAATCATACTCAAAAATCACACCACACCCCAATTATCTAATATTTGCCCAGAAATAGCCACTTTGATATTTGTTTATTAAATATAATATTAATCAATGAACTCATATTCTAAAAACTTAAAATGTTAGCTAATTTGCAGTTTACCTTAAATAATAAAAAATAAATATAAAAAGACTTAAGTCTTATTTAATTTGAACCAACTCAATTAGAAAACTTTAAATTCTCAAAAGTGTTAAAATTATATTTATTTAGTTGGTATTTTTACTTAACTTCTTGAAAAGTTGAAAACATTTTTGAAGTAAATTACATCCGTCCCCTCCTCTAGCAATTAAATTACTTCCCTTTCCCTTGCCCAATTAAGTTATTTTTTGGGAAGCGAATTTCCCATATTCTAAAAAAATAACCAATTTGAATCACCCATGTAGTGAGAAAGAGGGAAGCCTACCTCTGTTGTGTAACCCACAAGATATATATTACTCGAATCATTGGACCTCCATCGAATCAAAACGGGGAGAGATAATTTTGTTGGAGAATTAACCTTACAAAATCAAGATCTGATGTGATAAAATTTAATAAAATGAAGGTGCTGTTTACGATAGCCATAAGTATCAAATTTGATATGCAAAATCCAACCTAATAATTAACCAATATAATCACTAATCAGAGTATTTATGTTGGTAATCTCACCATCAACTTAAAATAAATAAGATTTTTGGATCACAGAATTTTTGCATAGTAAAAATTGAAAAAACCCTAAAACCAAGGTAGATATCACATGCATGCACGTTCCTTTCTTGTTAATGAAACTTTTCTATGCAATAACGAGAATGTTGAAACTCCTTCCCTTGGTCCATGTGTACAGCCTATTAACACTCTGCCTTTCTTCATACTCTTCCTCTTTAATAACTTCAAAGCTAAACCCTAATTTTTATACATTAATATGATAATTTATCCAGCCTGGCATTGTCGGTAATGCCACGTGGACGAAACCCACCAAGCTAGTATATAATGATATCATCGTTTATGCCAAATCCATCATCAGCTAATCAAAGTGTGAGAGAAAATGAGAAAAACAGAAAGTGTTATGACGTTTTCCCCTCTGGTGGTTCTTGCATTAAGCTTGTTTACTATAGCAATTGTGGAGGCGGCAGTGACGCTGCAGCCACCGGTGAAGCTGCAGTGGCAGTATTACAAGAGGAACACCTCATGCCCTGATGCAGAGGTGTACATAAGGCATCAAATAGAGCAGTATTGGAAACAAGATAAATCCATTACTCCAAAGCTTCTCCGGCTGCTCTACTCAGATTGCTTTGTTACTGTAAGTCCTTGTAAATCTCTCCTTTGCCTACCTTTTATTTATTCTAATCACTGGTGACTAAAATTGTTAGCTATCAATCTAGAAGAGCAAGGAACATTTAAATAAATGAAGGTTTAGTTTTTTCTCAAATAAAGTGTGTGCATCTAATACAAACTCGATGATATCATAGAAGAACGAGTTTAATAACTATTAGATCAAAAGTATATGTATCTAAATTTGTGCAGAATCAATTAAAATATATATAATGAATGCATAAATCTATATGCAAACATTTAATTACTGATTATCAAATTTATTCTCATATGAATTCATGCTCAGTTTTACCTTATAAACTCATAAAGGTCAATTGTTCATGTTTCTTCTCTGGCTAAAACCATAATAATTTGACACAAATTCAGGGCTGCGATGCATCAATTCTTCTTGATGGACCAAACTCAGAGAAAACTGCACCACAGAACAGAGGTCTGGGTGGATTTGCACTCATAGACAAGATCAAACAAGTTCTTGAACAAAGGTGCCCTGGAGTTGTCTCTTGTGCTGATATTCTTAACCTAGCTACCAGGGATGCTGTTCATTTGGTATGAAATCTTCCACATCCTACCTTTATTCATACAAAAAAATAACTGGGGAAAATTTCCCAGTAATTTTACTCCAAAAAATCCAAATACTTCAAAGGAAAAACATATCAAATCAAGATTTATCAAATCAATGCAAATTTAGAATTTGGCTACTGTATGAACTAGACTAAAAATTTCATGACTTGTGTTTAATGATCTAATGAAACATACAGGCAGGTGCACCATCTTATCCTGTATACACAGGAAGAAGGGATGGGATGTCGTCAAGCTCAGCATCAGTAGACCTCCCATCACCGTCCATCCCATTATCGAAGGCATTGGCTTATTTCAAATCTAAAGGCTTAGATGTGCTAGATTTTGCTACCCTCTTAGGTATGAATCTAATTTCACCAGAAAATATATACAACCTATTCTACTCTGCAAAATCATGATGCTAAAAGCTAAGCAATTTTTCCAATGGATCTCCTAGTTAGGTTAACAATGTTAGTATCCAACCATCCTATATGCCCTGTTCAATATGATCCTGCACATTTTCTGGTCGAATAAGCGTGTTTGTGTACAACAGGGGCACACTCATTGGGAAAAACACACTGCAGCTTTGTTGAGGACCGGTTGTACAATTTCGGTAATACAGGAAAGCCAGATCCAAACATGGACCCAGCATTTGCAGCTGAGATGAGAAAGCTATGTCCACCCAGAACCAAAAAGGGCCAATCTGATCCTCTGGTGTTTCTAAATCCTGAATCTGGCTCTAACTACAAATTCACAGAGACTTTCTACCAGGGGGTTTTGTCCTACAAATCTGTCCTTGGAGTTGACCAGCAGCTGCTATTCAGTAATGACACATTAGACATAACACAAGAATTTGCTGCTAATTTTGAAGACATGAGGAGATCATTTGCGCTGTCAATGAATCGGATGGGAAATATCGATGTTCTAACAGGATATGCAGGGGAGATACGGCGAAATTGCCGGGTCGTCAACAAGAAATAACAGAATAACACTGAATATATTATCTTTATAAGGATAAATTTATCAACATAAACATACTCCGCAATATGATAATTAAATGATATTGTTTTGTCAAGGATAGAGCAAAAAACCAAAATATAATAAAAGCATGAACATGAAGAATCTGTTTTTCCATCCACAAATAAAATACATCAATACTACTTGAAGTTACAGACTTGATTTTGATGTTTAGACCTCTACAATCATTTGATCGTGTTGTCTCCAACAAGTTTGAGTGCACTTTTTAGTTTCATATATAAACAAAAGGGCAAGGATCAAAATTGTCAATACATGAGTTGCTCCCTAATTGTATGGTATAAAAATTTGTGAAGGAAAAATACAATATGTATTTGCCTAACCTGTCAGTAGTGTCCACAGCAGAAAATTTATCAGAAACCAGATGGACCAGAAAATAACTTGTTGCACTTTTTGATCTTTCCACTGTACACACACAAAAATAAATAAATAAATAAATCAAATGATACCATCTATGAAAAGAAAGGGCGAGAAATGAATTTGCATATGTAGAATGTCTGATTGCTATTTAGATAAACACCTCAGTAGTTCAAAATTGAAATGATGGTTAAGCACAAATAATGACAGCTGATGATGAAATTGAGCAGTCTAAAATTAAAAAACCTATATTTGGCAACAACATGGAGCTATTTGTGTCTTTAGGTGAGTCACTCCATATAGTTGATTTTCAAGAAATGTTATCACCACAGATCGTCCATCAATTTTGGCTATGCTGACTTATATTACATATCAAATCCAATTTGAGTGATGAAATTTGAACAAAGTTTAATGAATATGGCAAACTACCCCAAAGTTTAATAGCCAAAAAGGCATTTAGCCAAATCAAGGGCGAAGAAGTTCTTATGACAGATAAAGAAGACATCATTGAGGGAACAAATAGGTGCTAGAAGGCCACCAAACAGAAAGCCTTAAGATTCATCATAAACCTCAATGGCTCCACGAAAGCAGTATCATATTAAAAAGAAATTTCAAAAGAAAAAAGTCTACTGTACAGGTTTCATTTTGTTATTGACAAATGTAAAATTGATAGACAATAATATACAAGGCCTTCATTTGATTTTTATTTCATCAATAACATATTTAATTCTTCCCATATACTACTATGTTACTAATTAAGCTTCTCAAACAACTGCAAAGTGAAAAAGCTTTAAGTTTGGTATATTACACACTTTGGTTATTCCTTTATCATATACAAACACTTTGGCCTCTATACTCATAAAATTCAATATTTGAGTAATTGTATAATTAAAATGACATTTTTTTTTTACCAAAACTACATCTTTCCCTTAAAACAAAATTATGTTGTCACATACATCATGCTGCAAAATAAAAGGTAGGACTGAGTACCACAACTGTTTTTTTTTAAAGAAAAAATATTTAACAAAAGAAAAGACAGAAGATTTCACATTGTACAAAGAAATATTTGCCAAGATCATGAGAAATGTCCCTATTAAACCAAGCATTTTTAAGTATGCATATAGTGTGGTTTGAACAGAACCTAAATATCTTACCAAATTCAAAGGCAGAAAAATTCACATCATACAAAGAAATATGCACCAGGAATCTTGATCATGTGAAAGGTCATTATTTGAAAAAGCATTTTTCAGTATGTAGATAGTAAGGTTTGAACTTTGAACAGAACCTTTGTTTCCCTTTATATCAATAATTAGTTAAAACAACAATAAATGCATTAACTTTAGTAGGACTGGATAGATGGCTCAAAGAAAAATTTCCACCATTCTACACCATGTATGCATTTCCAACTGTTCTTTTTTTTTTTCTCCCAATGTTTGATATAATTAAACACAATTATTTCCCACCATTTCATCTTCAACTAAACCTATAAATTTTGTAGTCGGAGGTCACGTTCAAAGAGCAGAAACATGCCCCACAACCAGATACTTTCACTAGTGATAGGCATAAAAGAGTGTTGAAGTAACATGTTAAGGGACCACGACAGGAAACCATCTTAACATAAAAGCAATCTATATTTTTTTGCACAAAGTTGCCAGTGCATAAATTGAATTCAAATTCTGAACAACACTAATACACATGACATGATAATTTTCTTGCACCAGGTATATTATTGCAGTGAAGGAAATTAGAACCCTAATAACAGGGTAGTTACCTCACAAAAGTTATGAAGGAGATGATGAAAGTACAAAGAACTGAATAATGCCTTTGAATTGAACGCCAAGTACACAACTCCATTGTTAAAAGACCCAAATAACTATGCCAGTGATACTCAAAGCTTTATATCAAAGACCATAGTTGCAAGTGCTTCTCTGTGTAGAAGTTTACAAGAATAAAACTGCCTAGTCACCATTCTGAGCTGCATGGTTCTTGTTTTTTATCAGCTGTCCGAAAAAGGAGTTTCAGAAAAAGGAGCAATTTAAGGGAAAAAAGAAAAACAGCAGTCAAGCATAAGCAAAAGATAGTATTTCCTTCAAGTTAGGGGAAAATAGGGGTCTAAATGAACCAAACCGTTCGTGAGCTACTCGAGATTCGGTTCAATAAAAGCTCGACCGAGCTCGACTCGATTTCTAAACGAGCCAAGCTCGAGCTTAATTTTGAGGCTCGTTTGGTAAACGAGCCAAACTTGAGCTCCATAGTATTCCGCTCGTTAAGGCTCGTGAGCTCGGCTCGTTTTTGAGTTCATGAGCAGGTTCGCGAATAGGCTCGTGAACAGTCTCGTTAAGTAAGCTGAAATTATTATTGTAAGAGAAATAAACTCAAACCCTGCATATACTTTCATGAGCCAATCCTAAATTTTCTAAAATTCAGCTCTATATAGTTTAGTTACACTCTTAAACTTGCATATATTTGGATCATTAAGATTTAAAAACTTATCTTTATAAGTTTATAAGCTAATTTGTATATATACTTATTTAACTAAAATTATTTTAGTTTTAAACTTATTACTTTTAAACTAAAATTTATTATACATGTAAATAAATTAAACTACTCATGAACTATTCGAGACTAAACTCGATAAAAGTTCGACTCAACTCGATAAAAGCTTGACTCGTCTAAGCTCGTTTGCTAAATGAGCCAAGCTTGAACTTCTTAATACTCGGCTCGGGATCGAAATGAGTAAAATTCGAATTCGGCTCGAGCTCGAAAAAATTTTAACGAACCAAACTTGAGCTCTTCAAAACTCGACTCGGCTCGGTTCGTTTACACCCCTAGGGGAAAAGGACTTGTAAAGAAAATCAAATGAGCAAAAACATTAACAGATTTCTTTTTTATAATTCAGACTCTTATTTTCCAGAGTTGCATGAACAAAGGAAAAAAAAAATAAATGAGCATCAAACCTTGTGAAAGTACTTCTTCCGAAGTTTGATTGCAGCACGTATGCATCTTTTGACATGGATCTTTGGCAGTCTGTCATTGAATATCTGCAATTATTTAAATATGCAAGGGTCAACGGAAGTCAAGTCAGCCTCAATTTCAATCTAGCTGAGGTTAGTTATAAGTTCTTTTCCCTACATACATTATACTTGGTTTAAGGAAAAAGAGATGACTAAAAAAGACGGCAGGAAAAAAGAAAGAGAACTAATAGCTAACTGAAATTGTAGATAGGTTGACATGCAGGTATTTGATTTTGGACAAGATCATACATATCATTGAATGCTAGTCAACATAATAAAATCCTAAGATATTAAAGTCGATAGTTGCTACGAAATATAGCCAACACTAAAGCAGGGTCCCATGATCAAAACATATTAGGAAAACTTTTTTGCTATGCCAACAACTGAAGAAGAGAAAACCTACTGTCTTTAAACTTTCCTCTTTTAGTATTTTCTTTTCAAGACATCAAAAACTACTGTCTTTAAACTTTCCTCTTTAGTATTTTCTTTTCAAGACATCATATACAAGCATTTTACCTAATATACAGTTCAATAAGCAAGACATATGTTCTTCTAACTGGTCATGCATTTTCTCATCAGAAAGAGAGATCATAAATAAGTAAACAATAGGTAGGCAGGAAAAGCACATTGTCCCAGTAGTTAACACAAAAAATTGAGATTAATGGTAATATATATTTCTACTTATCCCAGAACTGATCAAATTAACTAGATGAAGCAAGTATAAAAATAATTGACAGTAATGCACCTGCCTTGATCATATCTTCAATTGACCGAGTTTCTCTAATGATCTTATGCCGATTCATGATGAGGATTGCTGCCACACAGAAGACAGGTAATTCATCGTCCCCATTTTTAGTTGATGAGACCAGATTGCCAATATGCATGCGGTCGCTTCTCGACCATAAACTCCTTGTCAAACCACAGAAGGGATAAGCTAATGCTGACTTCATTGCAGTGTCCTCAGACATTGAGTGGTCCATATTTGCATGCTTCATTTGTGAACTATCATTTGAACAACCATTGCCATTTTCTGTGCTTTTACCATTGCCATGTTCTGTGCTTTTACCATTGCCATTTTCTGTGCTTTCTTCTTTTATTTCTCCTCCAGAATCCCTTGGGAGATGTAGCACCAGTGGCTCCGGGCAGTTCTCCTCTAAATCAAAGGCCAATGATTCATCAAAATCAGCAGCCCACATCATCTGCCATTAAAGATTTTTCACCATTTCATCATTTCATGGTACTACTCATCTCCAAAACATGTTTCAAAATACCATGTTCATCAAACTGCACTACTAGGCAACATCTCTGTCACCAATGAATACAAATTCACCACAAGAATATGAAGGGGTCCACAAAAACCTATCAACTAAGTTTATAATTATCTTCCAACTATGCTGAAAAAATTCAAGATAATATAACCATGGTTAAAACACAATCTCTTAGAAGAAAAGACATAGGGGGAAATTAGTAATTTCAGATACAGATATTTTCAATGTCACCTACAAAGGGGAAAACATAGGGGCATTACTAAATCATTATTTAATAAGAGGGCTTAGATTTATCTTTATCTTGTTAGTACCACAACTGTGTCAGCCTATTCTAACACAAGAAAATCTGTGTCATATCATGAATCAACCTGCAAAGTTGGAAACAGTATTTCTTTTTCAAGGATAACTGAATCAAGTTGGTAGAAATATGACCAAAACCATTTAGTAAAATACCATTTGTCCCCAGTATGCATATTTAGTTGTTAACTTTAATTAAATTTTTAGGAATCCTGAGGTTAATTTGTCACTTCAGAATCAAGAAAAGAACGTATAAATGGATCATGCACATTTTGAAAGTTAGACAAGTTATAAAGAAATACCGTACATCTCATTCTTACTATTGAAGTATGATAACCAAAATTCGTCTATACTGCACTTTTGGCAGAATATGCACATGCCAGAAAATGTTAGTACCTCTTCTACTAGTCTACAAGATTTACAAAATTATGTATTCTGAGACATGAGGTCCTTTAAATTACAATTTCCTTTCAGAATAACAAACAATTGATATTGTTTAAAAAAAATTACGTACAGCTTTTGTCCATCTTTACCGTTATTTCGTAAGTAGCACCTGTACACTGGACGACAACTATAACAACCAAAGAGTATCAATAACAACACAAGCCCACATCATTCTCATTATTTAATGTTCTGCCAATTAGTCCCTTAAAGCTTTTTGGAGTTGAAACAAGCCCTTTGTTAAAAAAGAGAACATAAATTTGAAAATAGATTCAATAAACTCTTCCTGGACAAATAACTTCTTTTCCAAATGAGCATTCCTAAAAGGTTTTGGGTTAATGCTTTCTCAACCGACTTCTTTTTGATAAATGAATGCCTTCTTCTGTCCTTTTTGATAAACCATCTTACAAATTTGAATTCCAAGATTTTAGACAAGTTTTATGCTTCATGATAAATGATTTTAAAGGCCCAAAACAAATCTGTCCTTTTAAATTCCCAAACATCTGCTAGCAAAAGCAAAATTAGATGTCTAAATTTAAATTAGATGGCTAATTTGCTCTCAGCTAAATTGAGCTTTTTTTTATGGTTTTCAAGTATAATGAAAATTGGACATCTAATTTTCTCAATGCAACAGACTTGTCATGTCAGGAAAAAAGGTAATGGCTCTCTTCATGTCAAATCAACCATTTGATGTGTAGTCTCCCACTAGGGCAAAGCAATATTCAGTTCAAACTGAAAACCAACTGAATTGATTTAGTTTAGAAATTCAGTTCAGTTTTTCGAGAAAATTGATTCAGTCTGACTTTGAATTTTAAAAAGTCTGATTTATTCAGTTTGGTTTCGATTTAGAAGGAAAATCTTTGGTAGAATCAAACCAAACCAGTATACTTTAGAAAGGAAGATAGCTTTTGCATCTGTAGCCTCTCTAGCCTAATGGTAAAGTGACTATTTAAGGATACCAAAGTCCCTGTTTGAATCTCCTGTTTTCCAATTTTGCTTTTCTAAATATCAGTATGAAAGTTATAATGATGATGATGAAAGTTATAATGATGAAAGTTCTAATGATAATGATGAAAGTTCTAATGATCTCGATATAACTCTATGTCATTCTATGAGTTGTTCTTTATTTGCCTCTTTTTTTCCTATTTCTCAGTCCAAAAAAAAAGGTAATTGTAGTCAATTTATCTACCATAATTTCTACCTATATTTGCCATCTTAGCACTCATAAACACATTTGATCTCACACAGTTAAGTGTATAGTTTCAAATCCATTAAGGCTTCAAGCAAGAGCAGAAAATTTGATTATAGTCTAATTCCCCCCTCCTCGACTTCTTGGACACACTCTATAATAACAGGTATGCATTTAGCAAGGTAAAAATGCAAAAAAGAACCATTATATGCAACTAATTATTGCTGCAAATTTCCATGTTCCAAAAAAAAAGGTTCCAATGACAGGTACATAATGATGTAATCAATGCAATAAATTTCCTGGAATTTATGGAGAATGGCTAAAGACCACAAACCTCCCACATCTGAAGAGCCTCATTGAAAGATAATTCTCGACGAAAAAGAACCATTAGCATTCGGAACGCAAAATGGAGGCTTTCAGCACCTATACGTGACAAGTGAGCAAAAATTTCTCTATCTGTGAATTCCAGGATGTGCCACAATGCTTGCAACTGTTTAATCACTCCAGTTGGTCCTTCCATCTGAAAATTTTCATGCTGTAGAGGTATAAAATCATTTTTAGTCTTAGAGAACAACATAAAGATCTCTAGCTAAACAAGTCTGGATTGGCTGGTAATACCATTCTCCTTATAAGCATCTCGAAACACCAAAATGCATCAGCATTATCCTCAAAGAGGAAAACAAAAGGAGACAACAAATCGCTCATACCTAAAATCAGAAAACCAAACAAAATAGGTGACTGTAATGTTTAAATTTCAGAGATTGGAGTTAGGTTTCAAAGTATAGCATTAAATAATATTTATAACAATACTAAATTAAATATTTATCCAGAAAATATAAAAAAACAAAAACAAAAATGTCAAAACCTTGACAATAACCAGTGGCAGGATCAATCCAGGCATAGACAGCAAGGATATCAGACATCCTAGCTAAATTTTTCTTATCCTCGTAGAATTCAAGATGACAATCTGTTCGCACCACATCAACAACTGAAAAACAAGAGATGCTGGTTGCTCAGAAGAATATTGATAAAATAAATCCATGGCATAGCTTCACTGCCTTTCAGATAACATGAAAAAATGCACAACCAAGTACCTATGCGATGCAAAGTCCAAAGCCATTCAGATACTTTGTCTTCGCCAGTAGCCCCTCCTTGAGAAGCCGCATTTAACAAGGATGTTTCTGGAACATCAGATATTCTCAATCTGTTTACTATTTCTTTTTCATATTCTTGATTATTAGACCATAACACCGGTTCATGATCATCATCATGAACTATTTCAATTTCAGAGTTGTTGTAATGTGAAACATTGTTAGCTGGTGAACCACCTGATTCCATAATTAAATCTATGTTATTATCAATTTGAAAAATGTGCATTCTGCCATCTTGAAAACTTAAAGTTTGTTGGGTAGAAGGTTCAAAATCATGCACAACACATTCTCCCTCATCTTCTCCCCGATCAAATAAATCTGTGACAGGTAAAGGAGGAAAATCAAAATAACTCTTTGCTACATATTGTGATTCATGAACTTCACCCCCTCTTTCATGAGAACCACTACTATATTGGCCAGATGCAGGTAAAAAACAAGAATCATATGTCGGGCTGTCTGTGCTTCCCCTCACACTGACAAGCTCACCTGAATCACTAGAACTTTCCCTTTCACACTCATATGGTGTTTCTGTACAATTATTATTCCAATCACTATAATTCTCTAATTTGTTAGCAGCATCAAAAGAAGTGTGTCTACTTTTGACTTTCGCTTCCCCTCTCCCTTCATCCTTGGATAACATTCTCATATCCATAATTTTGGACCCCACAATATATGCAAGTGCACCAGTTCCTACACTTGAATGCATCATTTGACATTGCCTGACCAGGTCCTCATAGCGCTCCCTGCATTAAAGGTTTTATAAAGAGGTTTCATCCAGAGAATTATACAATAATCTAGGAAGTTAAAAATAAAAAATAAAAAGTTAGTTGCTCCAAATCCTTCAAATAAGTGGCTTAACCCAGAGAGGAGGTACTTTCATTGCAAATATCTAAAACGTCAATAACCTCATTGATGAAAATGTAAGAATTATGGGTGCAGGGGAAGAGATAAAATAGAAGGGAAGAAAATATGAAGATGAGAACAGAAAGAACTTTATAGCTCAAGTTGCTCAATCAAGTAATTAAGCTTAAATCTCTAGGGTAAATATGGTAAGGAATGGTCTTAGATTAAGAAATAATCAAGAAACACATGTTCATCATTTTCTGTTTTCTAAAAGGCATAAATTTTAAAAAAAAAAAAAACATATGGAAAGATAATTCACAGCATCAATAAATTAAGGTTTTTCTTCGCTGGATAGTTTTGCCCTCTTAATAACTACAAGCCTAAGCATCCATGCATTAACAAAAAAAGCACAAGGAAAGGAGAATGAACTCCATAACCATAAAATGCGAAAACTACAGAGAATTGCAACAGATACAATCAATATTTTAGAAAGTGGAATAGCATTAGACAAGAAATAATTTGATTTACCAAGATTATATGATAATTGATATAGAAACACAAAGAACAATCAGAAGGGAAAAGAAATGAACTCTCAAATTTTATTAATTCTCAATCTTCAATAATAATCATAATACTACTACTACCATTAAGAATCTCAAGATAAGAAGATACTAAACCAATCTAATTAGTAATTAGGAATATAAAATCAACACTAACTTTCTGAATAAAATACTACCTAAATTTCTTCCTAAAAAGTAGATCTAAAATCCCTAGTAGAAGGTCCTGATATAAAATCAACACTTACTTTCTGAATAAAATACTACCTAAATTTCTTCCTAAAAAGTAGATCTAAAATCCCTAGTAGAAGGTCCCGCCTTGTTATTCAATTGGTTTCATGCAAGCAGTGAAGCTGAAGAAATATACCCCTGAAAGAAAGTTTATAAGGGAAAAATAAAAATGAAAATAAAAAGCCTTAGACCTTCGGGCTGTCCTCAGTTGCCTTCGGTACTCAGCAGTGCTGTCCAGTGAATAACAACCAAGTAGAAACTCCCAAACTTCTGGCCTTATTGCTGGATCCACACCCTATGACATGCATCAAATGTGGCCATGACATATAAGTCAGAGAAACCAGAACTTATCACCATTACAATTCTATAGAAGTCAGAAGAACCAGAAAGGATCATCTTTTAGGGTAATGGGGAAAGCAGATTACTAAGACAGTGAAATTAATAAACTCGGGAATAATGCAACATAAAAAGATATTTACATTTGTATCCACACAAACACACATATGTATATCATAGTTATTAAAGGCTCAAGGCGCACTAAGGCGCCAACGGGGGTGTGTTTATCTAAAAAAATAATATATATATATATATATATATATATATATATATATATATATATATTATTATATTATATTTTTATACACACATACACATATAAAAACAAAAATGTGTAATGCATATATAGAAATAAACTGCCAAACAATAGAGAACAAGCGAAAAAAGTATAACTTGTGAAGGAAGCAGATGAAACAAACTTTTAAATGGATAAACATAAAGGTTTCAAGTTGCAACTGCAGACAAAGCTCAAAGCTAGACGATAAGAAATGTAAGAAATACAATAATCTTACACCACATATAATAGCAGGTAAGCTATTTTGAGGTTGTGCATGATCTAAAGGTGAATAAAACATATGCAAATTTCTAACCAATAGCAGCTTAAACGTTGCTATTCCTCCAACAAGGAATGCCTAATGAACCTTCACCAAAATGAGTGACAGTATAAATACAAATAAACACCAAGAGGAGAAATTAAACGTAAAATCTTGCTTTTAGAGAACCATATCAAACTATCCAGAACTATGACAAGGGTATAGCCACAAAAAGCAAAAAATGCTGCTCATGTTTTAGTACATATGAAAAACATTAAATAATTAATACATATATACCCTGTGGTTTAGTGCTACTTCACTGTGAGGACAGTGATTCTTTCAGTATCAATTTAGAAACATAGGTGGTCCTATATTATCATTTTTTTATGTAATATAGGATTAAAATCATGATGACACATATATACTGTTTCTATGACGTAAAATAACAATTGATCGTAGTCAACTTGGAACCTACATGGATGGCATCACAATACTATTTACAAACAACAACTCAACCTGAATCCTAAACTAGTTGGACTTGGCTATATGGGCCTCTTTTTTGCGATTCGGCTTTGTTCAAAACCAATTCTATGATGATATCCAAAACTCGTAAAGTTTTTTATACCACTTCCCTGAGTGGTCTCCACTTCATTTTAGTCTCCTCCTTTCATTTTTCTTTCACCAGTAACTCATCTTTCTTCCACATTGACATGACTATATCATTTTCATCAATCTCTCATTTTATCTCCAAATTGGCTACACGCACTCTAGCAGCTGTGATTATTCCTAATTTTATTCCTTATCTTACAGTTAGACATCTATCTTAACCTCCACATTTTTGTTGCACTCATCTTCTGGGTGTGTTGTAATTTGAATATCCAACCTAAACACCCCATACAACAGAATTGGCCTGACATAGCTCTGCAGAACAAACCATTTTACTTTATTAGGGATAATTGAACCTAAATACTCGAATTGATTGCATGTTAACACTAAAACTCCATTTAATTGAACCCCCCTCCATCCCTTATGCATGAGCTAATGTCATATTGC
Organism: Manihot esculenta; assembly: GCF_001659605.2. Lineage (NCBI taxonomy): Eukaryota > Viridiplantae > Streptophyta > Magnoliopsida > Malpighiales > Euphorbiaceae > Manihot > Manihot esculenta. The sequence goes on from NC_035171.2 coordinate 28,946,871, forward strand.
AGAAACCATGCCTTACTTCTACTTAGTCTAAACTCTAAACCTTTACTCTCAAGAGTTCTTCTCCAGAACTCATTTTTCATTAACTCCTTCACTATATTCATCAACTCAAATAAATCACTTGCAAATAATAAGCACCATGAGCATGGTTTCAAATCGCGGTCGCGATCACAGGTAACAAAAACGGCCTGTAACGGTCATAACGTAATGAACATAATGGTAATGACCGGTCGCTATGCAAATTATTTTTAAAAATTTGCAAAATTCATGAAATTAACAGATATTTAAAAACATAATCAAAAGTAAGTTATACAACTTAATAATAATAAACACAAAATTTATAGTTTTCAAACATTATACATAATAATTAACCTCAATTACTACTAGAATGAGCATTCAGTATTTACATTATGCAAAACAAGTTAAAATATTTAAAGAAATTACATTTTAATTTAAAATCATATTTTTTTTATACTTACTACCTATTTTTCATAAATTTTTAATTTTGTAAATTTTATATTTATATTTTATACTTAATATGTAGTTATCATTTATTATAACTTATAAGAGCACAAAACTCATTTAATAATTAGTTTTAATGATATTAGATTATAATTCTAAACTTTTAAAGTTCTACATTTCTAATTTAACATTCAAACTTCTAATTATTTTTAATTATGGATTCACTAGAAAATGATTCAAAAATATCTAAAAACTTGTTGAAAAAATAATAAAAACTTATGCTCCAAATTTCTAATATAAATTATTTAATATTCTAACTTTTAATTATTTTTATTTATGCATTCACTAAAAAAATGATTAAAAATATCTAAAAATTGTTGAAAAATAATAAGAACTAACTTTTTGCACAATAGCACTTCAAAACCACTTAGTATCTTGGATGATTTGAGCTCTTCAACACAAGAATTTCTAGAGAAGTTGATTAATAGCACTAGAAGAGTCTGAAAGTTGGGAGAAAATTTAGAGAAATTTGAGAGAAATTTTAAAAAAGGGTAAATTTTGGCTTGGGAGGAAAGTGGAAGGCTTCAAATATAAAGAAAAAAGTGTCTTCTCATACACTACATTGCAAGTGGTCTCTTACAGCAACTCTAAAGATTTCTACCCATTAAATGAAGGTAATAGCCTTTACAATGGTTAAGTTATTGCCAATAAAGGCCGTTACATAACCAACACAATTTTTTATTGCCGTGAAATCAAAACCCATCCCTTATGTAAACCCACTAAATGGAGAAATCACCTAGAATTAGATCCTTCCTCACTGTTCTTTATTTGGCTGGCTAGCTACCTCTCTAGTCCTTCTTCACATGATAATAAAGGGCTATATATAACTTGTGTCTTATTGGTGGAATTTTAACCATATATTTTAGTTAGTCCCTGTAATTTTTTAAATATCCATACTGTTTAGTCCCTTTGACCAAGGCTAAAGGGAGTTGACTAACGTTTTATTCGATAGAAAGAGTAAAGAGTTTAATTTTACAAAATTAAGGGACAAGTTAATTGATTGATTTATAAATAGGGTTAAGCAGTTAATTTTGACAAAAGAGAGACCTGATAGTAACTACCCTTAACTAAATATATAGTGAAAATTAAAATTATAATGCAAAACAGCTAAAACTATCATTTTAATGTTGCACTCGATTGGAAAAAATTAATACAATGCATTTCAATGATATTCACTCTTATATGTAATACTTAATTGACAATTGTAGTGGTGTAATGAAGTAAAAAATAATTAAATAAATAGCATAATATGTATAACCTTATATAATTGACATTGTGCTAAATTTATACTACTTTTATAATTTATTTTAATGAATTTTTTATATTTTTGTGCTCCACCTCGCTTGCGTGTGTGCCTCACGCCTAGTCACCAAGACCCTTATTGTATTTGTGTGCCTTGTGCTTTTAGTAACTATGCTCTGTCTTCTAGATGCTCTAGGGTATGTTTTATCCATAGCCAATCAACCTTGAGATTTATTTCATTTCAAATGCTCAACTTTAGTTTTGTTTCAAAAGAAGTCGATCTAACCTGCTATAACAGGTTACCAACCCCTCTATCCATTTCCTCTCCCTCTTTTACATCCTTTATATTTAATTAATAGATAATTATTTATTAATAGAATTGTTTTATTTTTAATAAACTTTCTTATTAAATTCTACAGTCAATTACATGATATATTTGCTATTTAATTTGATTATTTGAGATAGAATTTAGAATTTTAAAAAATATTCTTGTCGTACAAATAAGAGTATAAAATTTTATAATTAGCTATGATAAAGGGGTTATTATTAACTTGTTTATTAGGATTTTTTTTGCAAAAAATATATTGATATACGAAAGATAATTAACTAGATTAAAGTAAAATTAATTATAACATTATAAATATAAAACTTAAATAATTTTGAAATAGATGAACAAATATTTGATAAAAAAATAATGAAAATTCTCATTGCTAACAATTGAATTTTATAAACAATACTAGATTTTGAAAGCTACTACTTAATTGCACAAGTAATTTAATGTAAATAGTCTTTATTTCAATATTAATTAAAGATTATTATCTTTTCTAAAATAAAATTATATCACTAATTTGAATAAAGAAAAATTACATTTTCAATATCAATTATTATGCATTTTAAAAATATGTATTATTAAACTCCTTTCATTACATATTATTAAAATTATTGCATATTTTTATTTTTGAGATATTCAAATTTTTTTACCAACAGCAAATTTTTATTAATTAGAGAAAAGTAAACTTAAACCTTAAAAATAATTTTTATTTAAGTTCAACTTCCATTAATTAATTTAGTAAAATTTGAAATAATAAAATGAATAAAAAGAAATATATCATAAAATTAAATTATTAATAAATTTATCAAACTAAAGTTTTATTTAAGATAAAATAATTTCATTACTAATTAACTTTTAATTTCTTTGAACTAAAAATGAAAGTGGGGAAAAAATTAAAAGAGAAAAAAAAAGATATGCTAGAGAATATCTAAAATTATTGTTTTTCACTTTGATAATCTGAAAACCTGTTATGCCAAGTTGAACTGACTTCTTCTGAAACAAAATTAAAATAGAGTGATTTTATTGAAATAGACTAAAATCAAGTAATAAAAGTGAAAGAAACCTCAAAATTGAGTGAACAAGAATAAAACTTAGCCCCCTTCTTTAGCACCTAAAAGAACATCCCTCGACACTCTATCACATAGCTTTTGTAAGTCTATAAATACCATGTGGAGATCCTTCTTCCTCTCCTTATACAATTTCATTAATCTTCTTAATAAAAACAGAGGTTCTATTATAGATATGTCAAGCATAAAGCAAACTGCTTCTCTCATACTCTAGTAATGTCCTTAGGCCAGTGTTCAATCACTATTTCCTGTACCTTCACGTGACTCGTTAGTTTAATATCCCGGTAGTTTATCCCCAACTTCAAATGTCTCCTTCATTTTTAAGGATAGGAACCAAAATGCTATTCCTCCACTAATGTGGGATTTGGCATCTTTCCAAATTCTATTATAGCATTGAATAGCATGGTTAGCAAGCTACTCCAATCCTTTAAGACACTTGCATACATCCATGTGGGTATATCTTCAAATATACATATAATCCAATAAGTATATGAATTAATTTAGTTTTTATCCTGCAATTGCTTGTACTTCCTTTTATATTTCCCTTCTTAATCTATGACAGGTTATTGCACATATAAGAGGTACGTATTGAACCTGTTTCATTGAGATATATATTAGAAAACTCTCTCTAAAACCTTTGGTTTTGTTATGTCGTGTATGTTTGTATGTGAGGCTTTTTAGGGATTTATTTGTGTGTTATCCAACTTGAATGGAAGACATTATCTGTTTTTCTTTTCTTTTTTTGTTATTGCTTGTAGTTATTTGTTGAGTTTTACAGAAGGATTCTTTGTCCACTCTCCTTTACTCTGTCTCAATGAAATTTCTTATCTTATCAAAATAATATGCGCTAACAAATGCAACCAAATGCAACTTTTTTTAAGTATGGTCAGCTATGAGACCACAACTCAAATAATTAAAAAGTTTCATATTCAAAATTAAACAAATGCGTAATAACTTTTCATAGACCTTCACCACTACGCCTCAATTCTGCTCCTAATACAACTTCATGGAGTATAAAAATATGAATTGAAAAGGTTAAAACCTCCATAGAAATTGCACTAACAGCACATGTGAATCAGCAACACAAGTACTGGATGTATGGCAATGATGAAACAACATACCCCCACAAGAATAGACTTGAGTGCTTTTTGAAAACCAAAAACCTTCCCATCAGTATCAAAAATTGCCTGCCACTTGTCTGGTTTAAGCATTCTGCTTATCTGAGACACAACAGTATCTCATATGAGAACTTTATTCCAAAAAGGAGAAAACTTATCACATTTCAATTACACTTTAAAATAAATTGAAAAAAGAAAAGGAGGAATTCCATCCAAATTGAGCAGTCACGCTGCAATAGATTGTCTTTTCAAACTCCAGAAACATATATAGACTTTCCAAGATATATAATAAATTAACTAATGTGTCATCTCTATGCTCCAGGCATATAGTAAAATTATTCAAACACATGATTACAGATCTCATACATCTAACTAACACTACTAAGTCAAGCTGTGGTTGTCAATTTCTCGCTTAATTTCTGACCGAGTCTCTTCTTACTTCTCTGCTTCATATCATGCCTTTTATCCTAATCCCGCAAAATCCCTCACTTTTTAAGGAATATAATACCTAAACACTCAAACTCCTGAACAAACAGCACGTGTGTGCATGTCTTTTGGAGGGGCAGGAAAAAGAGGCAAGGAGGGAGAGAATGACAGTTGGGCATGCCATTTCACAGCTAATAAGAATTTCTCTCATCTCTGTGTTCTTTCCCCCTTAAGTGCATGAAGGGCAACACTTTTCACATGAAGGCATAAGCCATCTAATATATGTAGCCAAAGCCACATAAAATATATTATGATCATTGGAGAACTCACTGTTCAAAGCCTGATATCTTCCAAACTCCAAATGAAAAAACATTTTTCTAAGCCAAAAAAATACGCCAAAAAAAAAAAAAAAGAAAGAAACAAAGAAAGAAATGATGTTGATTTTGATCCAGTAAGGTACACAAACAGAGAGAGAGAGAGAGAGAGAGAGAGAAAATCATTGAATTAGAATAGTTGATGAGAGTCTTACAGCAATAACAACCTTTATGGGTGATTGAGAAAGGCAAGGCTCTCCAATATCGCGCACTAGTGAACCAACTCTCTGCAAATTCACTGCTCCGGCTTTTGGACAACTCCATTGCTTTTCGTCTTCTCCAGAAGACATTTACAGTTAACAGAAACCTCTCTCTCTCACACACACACACACTCAAATTCAATCTTTCCTTATTATCATCCCCAACGCAACTCAACTCGAAAAGCAATCAACTGCACATAAAATCAAAAGCAAAATATAAGCTAAACACAATAAAAGCCACTAAGAAACAAACATTTGATTCTAAAAACAAGAATCAGCAACAATACCCACCATTTAAAACTATTAGAAAACCTAATCAAACGAATAATTTGATTTCTGTGAACTACGAATAGCCAATATAAATCCTACCAATCTCACTCTTTGAATCGGCAACACAAATTTCCGATTCAAACGAAATGCCAAAAAAAATTACATACTAGTTACATAACCCATTTCAACGTACAAAATCAACTTGGAATGAGAACCAATGGACACCCATCGAGAGGACAGAAAAGAAATGCACTTTGATAATCAAACGGTGATCAGATGATTTGATCTTAAAAGCAGAACAAAAAAATAAACAAACAAATAAATGCTTGTATTACAAAGAGGAAGAGAGTACCTGAAGAAGAAGAATGACGAGAACGAGATCTCTGAGAAAGGGAGAGGGAGAAGCTCCTCCTCCGTCGCCATTAACAATTTGTTGTTTGTATCAGAAAGGACCGTTTCTCCTCTATTTTTCTCTCTGGATCCCCTTTTCTTTTTTTACAATTTGCTATTTAGTCCTCCTATTAATTTAAAAATACTAAACATTAATTTAAACTTAAAATTTAATATATTTAAAGAAAACATTTTTTTAGTTTTAATAATATTAAAATAATAAAACAGAAATTAAAAGAAAATAAGAAATTATTGATATTAATAATATTAATAATATTTAATCAGCACAGTTTTTTATTTAAAATTAAAAGAAAATAAGAAAAATGATTAATAGATTCAATTACAAATCAATACATTAGCATTTGATCATACATTTTATTAAAATTAGATACTTAATAATTATTTTTTATAATTTAACTAAAATATTATTATAATTTATAAAATTAAACTCTCTAATCACTTTGTAAAAAAAAAATTAATCATCATGACTTCTACTATAAATTTATATCGTTTTGTACCGTAATTTTAAGTATTTATATTACTTACACTTATAATAATAATAATACTTCTATTATAGAAATAGGTTCCATTTATTTTTTTAAAAATATTTTTTTAAAAAATATTAATTATAATTTCTAATGTTTGCAATACTTGAATAAATTAATAAATATAATATATTTTTCTAATTAAATAATATTAAGTCATTTTAAGGAAATTAAATTATTTTTTACATTTTAAAAATTTTATTAATATTTTTCTATATAAATTTATTAATATTTTTTTAAAAAAATATCTTTTATAAAAAATATTTTGATAAAGAATATTTTTTTAAAAAATATTTTTTAAATACAAACTATTTTTTATAAATAAATAAAGTCTTATAATAAAATAATTAGGAATTTTGATTTTCTAAAATTTAAAAAATATGATGATAATTAAGGGCAGAAAGTTGTTAAAGTTTTTAATGAAATTATTTAAATGGAGAATTATCATTAGATATTAATGTCACGCAAGTCATGACAACACTTATCACCCTAAAATAGAGTTATATGGCAAGATTTGATAAGCTGATAAGTAGTTACATCCGTAAAAGGGAAAACTCAAACGACCGGCTCCTAATTAAGACTTGGATGAACATGATGTCGGAACCAATAGAAAAGATCCGGTTTCAGGACAAATCGGTTTCAGGTCGGACAGATTCGCCTCCATGAAGAAATTACCATTAAATAGCTATAATCTAGTAAGATCCCCTTTACGCCTAGGATCACAGGATCCCCGATCAATTAGCCGGTGAAGATCGCTTACCAACAGGCTGACCACATTATCGCTAGATTATCAAGAAATGTTCTCCACCTTCTTACAGTATAAAAGGAAAACGATCACAGAGGTAAAGGTACGTTATTCTTCTATATCGATACTCTGTATTCTAAGCAAATCTTTACTCCCGTCTTATTCTTCAGTTTACTAACTTGAGTATCGGAGTGGCTACCGTAGGCGCCAACCACCTCACTCCAATTACAATACAATTCTGGCCTGACCACGTCATTATTTTTTAGCCTTGATAATATCATTGGTTCTGCTGCCGGGAGGTCCAGTGAATTCTCCTTGTTCATTTAGATTAAAACTGGTCTCTTATCCTTTTTTCTCTTAAAAAGAAATTTCTATTTTATCCTTAATAGCCAATAATGCATGAACTGCTGCTAAGGCAGCTACCTGTGAGGATGTTATCATTTCCTCCACTCCTGACAGTGGATAAAATACGGTCTCTATGGTCAATGAAGCAGATTTCAATAATCTGAATATTAAGCAAATACTCCAGTATGTCAAAAAGTTGTAGGTTATTTTTTAGCAATATAAAGCTCGGGAAAAGGTGTCATTTATGGCGCCCAAGAGAAGGAAATAAGTCTCTGAAGATACCCCATGGAATCGGATGGAGGTAGTCCAAACATGGTCTAAAGGGAAGGACAAGTTCGAGGAAGGATGTTCCCAAGACACTAGCTGGAAGCTGGGGCGGGCTATCCAAAGGTGCTAGGAAGGATATCAAGAGGACAAAAGGACGGATGAGAATTAGGCCAAAAGCCGGAGAAGTAAGGATATGAGGGAGACCACAAAGTTATCTGATTTTCCGAGGAAGGAATGGCCGAGGTGAGTATAAGAAATATACCCCATTGAACGACTCACGATCACATATCCTAATGTGGATTATGAAAAATAACAAGAGGATCATATGGCCTTTCAAACTCAACCCTAAAAAAGCCGAAAAATGAGATAGGATCATGTACTGTCATTTTCATGAAGACCACTAATACATAACGGAGGAGTGCCAGCAATTGAAAGATGAGATCGAAAGGTTAGTAGGGAACGGCACACTTCGAAAATTCATCAGAAAGAGTATAAAAGATAGGAGTCCTTAGCTCGAGGTAATAATTTTTGAAATCACCACTGACAGTGAACCTACGGGGTTATTCATGTGATTATAGGAGGACCAAGTGTTAATAGGAGTAGTCATAAGGAAAATGTCACAGACATTCAGCCCCTGAGTCAAACCTCGAGGTTTTGACATCGATCAAGTTAGATGATCGAGTCTTTTGTTGTATTCCTAAAAGAAGGTAATTTGTGAAAAATGTTATAAATAAAGCCACGACGTATTCTTCAATATTTTCTTTTAGCATAAATATTGGATGGATAATAGTATGGAAACAGAAACAAACATTCATAAACATCCACAAGGTCATCTGAGCATGGGTCTTGCACATAATCCGAGTGTTGATCTACGAAAATAAATTCATAAAAGGCCAGGCCATCCGGACAGGGGTTTTGCACATAATCCGGGTGTTGGTCCGCGCAAACAAATTTATAAAAGGCTAGAAGGCAATTGCTAGGCCATCCGAGCATGGGTCCCGCATATAATTCAGGTATTGGTTTGGAAAATAAATTCATAAAAGGCAATAAAGCAATTACCAGGCCATCCGGGCATAGGTCTTGCACAAAATCTGGGCATTGGTGGCAAAAATAAATTCATAAAAGGTCACAAAGTCATCCGGGCAGGGGTCCTGCGCGACAAGGCATTTTGATGCTGGGCCTGAAAGCGGGTTTACGTCAGACCGACTGACTTACTGGGTGTTAGTCCCGCATCATAAGAAGTTTCTAAGACATTTAATGTCAGGCCTGAAGGTGTATATAAGTTAGCGGATCTACAGGGTGTTAGTCCTGCTTCACAAGAAAATTTTAAGGCATTTAATGCAGAAAGCCCGGAGGCATGTCAGGGCTAAGATTAGGGCTAGAAAAATGCTCGAAGGATCGTGAAGGCTAGAAAAATCTAAGGAGCTCATAAAGGCTAGAAAAATCCAAAGAGCTCATAAAGACTAAAAAAATATCTGAAAGCTTATAAAGACTCAGCTGAAAGTAATCAAAATTGAGTAGTTTACAATTGATCATTAATTAAAAAGATAGTTCATTTTATTATCCATTATTTGGTTATAATGTTCAAATAAGTGAATCCTACCAATTCTTTTTTATGATTAAATTAATTTGGATAGTGCTTAAATTAATTCCTAGTTAATTAATAAGCTCATCAAATGTATATATTTAATTAATTAACTGCTTTAAGAGAGAAAAATTCAAACTTGATCAATAATAACAAGCGAATTATTTAAATCAAATCAATTAATTACTTAACATAAATAAATATATTAATTACTACTTGTATTAACCCAATTAAACAATTACATATTTACTTGGGTTAATTAATAATATGTTGTCTTCCTAGAAGATTTAATGGACCTCTTGAATTCCTAAAAGGATAACAATTGAGGTGGTGTTTTTCAAAAATAAAAATTAATTGAAAATAGAAATAAGATTAACAGAAATTAATAACAAAATCTCACAACTTTAAATAAACCTCAATTTGATTAACCTTCAACTGAATAAAAGAGTTTAGCCTTTAAGGGCTATAATAAAATTGCAGAAAATAAAAGAAGGAAGAGAAGAAGAATTCGGCCAAGAGGACCCAAAAAAGAGAGAGGAGGTGATAAGAAGAGATGATGAATTCTACTTTTAGGGCAGCCTTTATATAAACTTTTCCAAAAAAAGATAACTATTCACAAATTTAAAGAAAAAGTAGAATAAATTTACTACTCCTATGATGACTCTTATCCTAATTCTGATCTAATCGTGTTTGCATATATCTAAAAACTCTGTACAGTTAGCAAAACTAAAATCTTAAAGTCTGTTCGTCGGGCTTGGGTTACAGCCTTAAACAAGGCTGTACCTTCCAATTCAGAAAAAGTTTTTAAACAGCCTCTTTTGGTTTCTTTTCTCATTTTCAGCTCAAAACCTGTCCAAAATCAAAATCCAAATAAAAATCAATTGTTTATATCAAAATTATAGCAAAATCATGGAATTTAATATGAAAAAAGTAGTGAGTTTTGCAACTCATCAGATTCTCCCACACTTACACCCTTGCTTGTCCTCAAGTATAGAAATTTGAATCCCTAAAAACAATAAAAACACAAACTTGTTATCAACCATTTGAAACTTAATTTGTCCAAAGCAAAGAATCAAATTGTCATGCAATAAAATAATAGTAGAAATAGCTTAATTTCGCCAAAGTTCATTTCAACCGGCCTATTTAAAATGTGTTTCTCAATACTTAAAGCTAGCCCTCAATCCATCTTTAAACACATAAAATATTAAAATACCATTTAATATTAAACTGCCTTTTTGAAAAAATAGACTCTTAGAAACTCTTGACTAGACTAATAAAATTTAAAGAATTTCGGGATTATTATTATACTTCCCACTATATCTTGCCCAAAACTGATGAAGTGAACGTGAAACAAATGGTTACTGAGCCACTTGCCTAGGTTATTCAGCTCAGATGGCTACTAGCTCTACTCATGGTCACTTAACTAAAGACATGGGGCGAGTTTTTAAATGGCCCAAAAGGGGTGATACTCTTCCAAACGCTAATTTTTCCATATAAAATCACCTTAAAGAGTCACCAAGTACTGCACTACTTGGTCATCGAGTTGATAACCAAATAACCAAGTAACTAGAGGAATGGGTCACAGGAGTACATTAATTTCTGATTTTTACTTTTGCTATTTTTTCTTTAATGACACCCCTTAATTTTAACATAAACACATGGTCTAAACAATATCCTTAAAATCATTCTTAACAAAGGGCAACAACACATTTAAAAGAACATGCATTCATTACCCAACTATTTAAAATAAGGATTCATTACCCAACTATTTAAAATAAGGACCATATTTCATGAACTCTCAAAACAAACCTTAAAAACAAAACTAACAAAATGAACAATGATGAATTTATTCTATTTAGGCTAGCATATAAATGGCATAAAAACTTGAATTGTGTGATAAAGACTTATCAATTTATCATTGCAAGTAAGGAACTGTAAAAATTATTTATTCATTTATTTTTATATAAATAAACCTCAAAAATAGAAAAATTAAAATTTGAGAATTGAAAAAATAATGACAAATCAGCAAAAGCAAGTATTGAGAAACTATTGAGAAATATAAAAACAGGGCAAGTCTTACAGGCTTGGGGAAGCCTCTGACAGCAGGTAGAAAAATTTATGCAGGACAACAAAAGAGAAAATACAGCAAAAAAATATGTACATCAATCAACACAGCAAAAACACAACAAAAACACTTCTATTCCAATCACTTCTCTCCCATGCACTTACTCCTCACATTGTCCTCAATATGGAAAAAATTCAAGCAATGAGAGAAGTTCATCAATAAATTAGCAAAAATGAGTAAAGAGAACTTTCATGAGGAGTGAGTTGCTTAAACCTTCAGGCTGGTGGAGGTTAGAGTATGTGCAGCCCCAAGTGGGAAGAAGATGGCATCTAACTTAGCATCAATGTGGTGTGTTTTTGCCTCAATTCTGGCTAGGCGGGCTTGATCATTAGGTTTTGGAGGTGCTGCTGTGGTGGCTGGAGCTTACTTGTCCTCTGTCCGAAATAAATACGATCGTAGTGAAATAATAGGACCTTATCATCGCTCTCAAAATTGAAGTTATCGTGTAAGTCTTGTTCCTCGGGCAAGTATCTGGCCTTGTCACCGACTATTCTAGGCATTCTTTTCTTCTCTTTCTTTTTCGGAGGAGAAGTGGATTGAACCTCCTCACTGCTGGTGTCATCTGCCTCCCGTGCTGGTCCTGTAGTCTCTTTTTCACTGTGGCTAGAGGTTGTGTCCTCGCCACTGCTTTCTGTTGAGACTTCTAAGACCAATGTGTGGTCTTAAGTTGTGCTTTCCAGTCCTGTAGCTACTTCAAAATTTTAGGCTTGACCTCCCATTCATCATCTTCATTGGTGTGCACTTCATGGATGGAGGTTTTTCCTTTGGTCTGGGAACGGGTGGCTCTTCTCGTTGCAACCAGCGGAAAAGAAACCGGCGCTGACGTTGCGGCTGCTGTTTGCGATGATACTGCCATTGCTTCTGTTACTCCTTCAGCGGGCTGCGTTTCCCTCGATGAAGTCGCCACTAGGTCCATCGTTGCTTTTGTTTAAAATGTTTTACGAGCCAGCACTAAACTATAAATTAGTTTTACCAAATAAGTTATTATCACAAGAGACATATTATCACTATCCCAAACTGATGTGAGATTGGACTACACAATAAATTAGTGTGGATTGCATACCAAATCTTACAACGTCAAGTGGTTGCTCATACTTGTAACCAAAACTAATCAAATAATTAGAAACATAGCAGAGATTTTCTTTCTCCTCAAAATATTGGGATTATGTAGATCAAACTTGATCATGTGAAGATGGTCGTATCTATAATTTTGGGTCATAATCATCCAAAAAGGACCAAAATTTTAAGTTAAAATGACTGTGATTGCCAACATTACTTCTTCTAGTATTATCCTTCATGTTGCTTGCAAAATTGCCTTGTTTCGAAGCTTGAGACATGCATGTGATTATATTAAAATTTGAACTCATTGAATTTTTATGTAATGAGACGGATAAAAAATTCAACTTTCTAAATCTTTTTTAAGAAAACAAGAAAGTTAAATGTAACGTTATATTAAAGCAAACTCATATTTAACCAACTCTTAATTAAAAATTAAAATTTCAAGAGGAACATTATGTACTTACCCTCTTGAGTCCGTCACTAAGTCAATGCAGGTGAGAAACAACGTCATATAATGGGCTCATGTTGCACAAATGAATGGAGGAGGTTGAATGATACATTTGATACTTTTGGCATAGAATTAGATTGATCATCGAGTTTAGTTTACTTTTTTAGTTTAATTTACAAATGTACCTAATTTGACTGAAACAGAATTGAGTTATGATTAATCAATTTGCAATAAAGAACGTGAAGTGATTGGTGTCTACAATAACAATTCCAATATTCAAGTCAGTAAACTGATAAAATGGATAAATATAATGAATTGCTTAGAACTTAATAATAGTTTTATAAAAATGTATTCTTTTATTTTTGTATTCATTAGTTTTTATATTATAAAAAGGTGGAGTTTGTTATCAAATCTTCTAGAAATAAAATATTATTTATTACACTACAAAAAATAGGGTATCAGTGACGGATTTTTCCGTCGCTGAAAGTAAAAAATCCGTCGCTGAAACTTTCAGCGACGGATTTGCGACGGACTCAAGTCCGTCGCTTAAAGTCATGTCGCTAATTTTTTCCGACGGAAATATTAGCGACGGATTTCCGACGGATCTAAACTCCGTCGGAAAAATTTACGACTGTTTTCCGACGAAAATTCAGTCGGAAAAATTTAGCGACGAAAAACGTTTGTCGCTAAATCCGTCGGAAATTCCAATTCATCCGATGAACATTCCGTCGCTAATCTGTCGGAAATAATTAGCGACGGAAATTTTCCGTCGGAAATATTAACACATTTTAAAAAAAATTTCTCACAAATCCATCGCTAATCCGTCGCTAATATATTAAAATTCAATCACAAAAAATAATTCCCTGTTTTTATTTAGATATTCCCTGTATAATCAAATAATTTATAATTAAGAATCATATTGAATATAAATCAAATATCATTCATAATAATTATAAGTAATGTTCATAATACTTAACAATATTCAGAATATATAAAATAAATTCATAATACTTAACAATGCTCATAAAACTAAAAACTAATCTATGAATTTGCTGAATCATCTGATAGAGAAGTACAATCTGCAGTTGGATTATCTGTTTCATTCATAGAGAGCTGCTGGCTATGTCCTCTACCTCTAGATGATACTGCTCTTCGAGGCATCTGAAAAAATAATTGTTCATTAGTTTTAATTAACAATAAAGACAAACAATAGAAAAAATAATAATCAAATATTAAGTCTATGAATATATATATATATAAATATGATATACTTTACAATGTATCATTCAGAATCATCTTCTAAGTTGACATCATCATCACTATCAATACCATCAACTTCTAAATCGTCATCTGACTCTTCAGTGTCTTCTTCCTCTTCTTCATCCTCTCACTCCTCCTCTTCCTCTACATCCTCATCTTCATCTTCCACCACTTCAAGTGGTTGTTGCACTTGTTGCAATTCATTAACATCCACCTCAACCATACTACTTGAATCAAGTAACATTGTGGGATCATCAAGTTCGGTTGTTGGTACAATTTCTTGAGGTCTTGAGACATCATCCTCTTGATAAGCAACATCATTGGAGTTTTGCTCATTTGAATTGTTGTTAACCATGGAAGGTCCAATATTGTAAGTGCTCCTAGCTTTGGTTTTGAAAATCGCACACCAGTCAACCCTGACTTTATTGATTTTAGGATATTTAATATAGCAAACTTGATGAGCTTGTTGAGCTAAAATAAATGGATCAGATGATGCTAGCCTTAATTTGACATTGATTTCCACAAGACCATGTTGAGGATGGACCCTTACCCCTCTATTAGTGTCAAACCATTCACACTTGAAAAGGATTATCTTGTTTTTCTCTCCAAAGTACTCTAATTCTAATACCTCATTCAGCAAGCCATAGTAATCACTTTCATATTCATTATAACAACTTCCTTTGACCCATACACCACTATTTAATATTTTTCGCTCTCTGCCATAATCATGTCGATGAAATTTAAATCCATTCACAAAATATCCTTTATATTATTGTATTTTTCGGCTGGGCCCTTGAGCTATTTGATAAATGCAGTTATCAACTCCGTTCCTTCCCACCTAATGTTGAAATATTAAGTACAACATACAATTGTTTACACAAACATCGATTTTTGTATAACCAAGGCCTAGAGTGGACATCATCTTCTTCGTATTATAAAAATTATCTGGTAAGAGGTTTCCTTCTGGTAGCATACTTTTTACCGTTCCCATAAACTTATTAAAACAACTATGACTAATGTGAAATTCTGACATTAAGTTCAGCAATTGAGATACAGCAAATAACTTGGTATGATTATTGCAGCCTTCCCATAATGGCACATCCGCACCATGTAATAATTCATAGAATTTTGAAACTTCTAAGTTCGGCTCCATGGTTCGATTGCCCATTTCAGAACTACCAACTCCAACTGTACCATAATTTATATCCATTGCTTCTATGACCATGCTTCTATAATCATTGACATTGTTGGTTGTAGCAAGATAATCAGTAGATTGTTCCTCAAGTTGTTCAAAATTTATTTCATGAGTGATAGATTCACCATGCTCAATCCACTTAGTATATCCTCCAACAAATCCACTTTTGCAAAGGTGATAAGTAACATCTTGCCTATTCTGAAATTTTCTATTCTGACACTTAGAACATGGACAACGAATTTTATCTTGGCATATAAACTGTACTTGTGCATAGGCAAAGTTTAGAAATGTCTCCACCCCAATCTCAAATTCAGAATTAAGAAAGCCATTTTGATCTAGTCGCTCATACATCCATCTACGATCTACCGACATGATAAATATATTCTGAAATATAAACAAATTCAACTCTAATTATATACTAATTTAACAAATCAAACACACTAATCAATTTAACAATACATATCAAAGAAAAGTTGAATAAAGGCACATAAAATAATCAATTTAACAATACATATATATATTAATAAAATTATATATTATTATTATTATTATTTTGAAATTTATAAAATGACTTATTCTCTTAAAATTAAAAATATATATATATTTTTTAAAAGGTCATTTTTTCCTTTTAATTAAAAAAAACTATATTAATCAATTTTAAACGTTAAAAATATTTCGTTGTTTATCCAATTTTTAAATTATTTGTTATCACTACTTTTGATTACTTCTATAAGCAATTCATCTAATTTGCTAGAAAAAAATAATTAATAATTAAAATATAAATATTGAAAGCCAATTTACAAAATGGAGACAAAAAAAAAATTAATATAACTGGTCAACAAGGCAGGGAAGTAGCAGCATGCAGCTGCTGCAGCAAGGCAGCAAGCTGCAGCACAGCAGCAGCTGCACAGCAGCAGCAAGCTGTTGTGCAGCAGCTTGCCTTGCTTGTGCAGCAGCAAGCTTGCTGCTGCACAAGCAAGGCAGCAGCAAGCTAGCTGCTGCACAGCAAGGCAGCAACATGCTTGCTGCTGCACAAGCAAGGCAGCAGCAAGCTTGCTGCTGCACAAGCTATATTTCATAATTTCACATTATTTTTTTTTATAACTAATGAATTTAATTTCACATTATTTTTAACATATTACAAGATATATTTCATAATTTATAAAAATTAGTAACATAATAATCATGTTCTCAATAATTGATGTAATCTCAAAACCCCAAATAAATAAATAAAAAACATAAAAACAAACAATTAAGCAATAAACCCATCAAACTCAATGGCTAAGTAATAACCTAATCTTTTTCAAAATTATTAATTTAATAATTAATATAAAATTAAAAATTAGTATAACAAGCATACATTATGATCAACCAATCATTCCATCAATAACTTACATGGAGTGGCGACGATTGGCAGCTGCAACGGCGGTGAGTGGCAACGGTGGTGGCGACAGCGGTGGCAGCTCCAGCAATGGCGGCACAGCCGCGGCAACAGCAACAGCTACAGAGAGGCGCAGCAACGCGCGACAGCCCGGGAACGGCAGTGGCGGCGGCGGCGGTGACGACGACAGTGGCAAGAAGAAGGATGGAGAGATAAGGAGAGGAAAAGGGTGGCTGAAATAAAAAAGAGTCCCGAAAGATATGGATTAGGTTTTTAAATATTGTTTTTGCATTTTCTGACGGATTAGCGACGGAATAAATTCCGTCGCTAATATTTTAAAAATCCGTCGCAAATCCGTCAGAAAATAAAGCTTTAGTGTTCGTCGCTAAATCCGTCGCTAAATTTTTTTTTTCCGACAGAAGTAATTTCCGTCGCTAAATCCGTCGCTGATAGTCTGCTTTTTTGTAGTGTTAAAAATGTGGTCATTTGTGATTCGGTGCTCTCGATTTTTTCTCTTTCTTAAATCTAACTTCTTAAAATAAGATAATATTTTCCTTAAATCTAATTTTTTTAAATAAGATAATATTTTCATGGTAATTTATTTTTTAAAATATAGACTTTTTAAAAAGTTATTTCACGATAGTTCATATTTTTAAAGAAAATTAAACTTCTGTTATTAAATTATCCTAAACCAAACAAGTTAAAGTGTTTTAATAAATAAATCAATTGAAAGCAAACAGATCCAGCGACTTTATAAGCAATTAAATACAATAACTAAACATAAAAAACTGAAATTAAAAGAATTAAAGATGATAGTGATTTGGTTTAACTACCTTATACCAACTTTCTTAAAATTTCCTTTTGAGTCTTATTTTCTTTTTTCTCTTTTCAATACAGTAAGAGATAAAAATTTACAATATATATCAATAAGTTTTTCAAGAAACTTGCAATCTTCTATAAGTATATTACTCATACTCAATAATAATTAAACTATTTCAAAGCTTAAAAATCTTAAATAGATTATAGTAGATAAAAGTATTAAATTCATATCAACAAATTCAATATAGCTATAAAGAAGCGAGATAATTGAATTTACTAAAAATAATCGATGAATACTTTTAAATGAAAATAATAAGTTTTCAAAACAGAGTTCAATTAAAAATAAACTTTCATTATCAGTTATTTATTTTAGGTCTTATAATTCAATTTTATATAAAAATAAAATTTTATCAGGCTATTAAAAATGATAAAAATTTCTAAATTTTGAATTACCATCAAACTTATATTATAAAATATTATTTTACTATAAAATTGAATCATATAATATAAGTAAAATACAAATCTTGAAATGAAATAATGATAAAATCAGAAGGGAGTTGATAATCGTCGCGCTTCTCCACTACAGGATAGGGTTAAGCCTAAGAAGACAGTACCGGCCCAAATTCCATGAAACCTCTAGAACTAACTGGCCCAACGCTTTCAGTCTTGATCCGAACGCGTGAAATGGACCATATCACTTGCAAGTCCAGATCCAGTAAGAAGAAGTCCAGCCCTATTAGATAACAAGGGGAAGGACAGCGGTCCTAATCACTTTGCAGCTCTGCCCGCGGACACGCCAAAGAGAATTAAATGACCGACTGGCATGGAGGAGGTGTATGACACTTTCGTACGTATGGACCTACGTATCAGGAGCAGGTGACATTGTAGTAGAGAGACCGTTAGATGTCACTAATAGATAAAAAGAAAAGGAATAAAAGGAGGAAACGCCCTCTTCTCCATCTAAACTTACAAAACCATTATAAATTGTAATACCCGGCTAGAGTCTAGCGTCGTAATCCCTGTAGTCCGGTGGATTTCTGATGTCGAAATGCCCTAGAAGGGTTCGGGTTATGTTTTTACATGTTTTTAAAGAGTTTTTAATGTTTTAAAGTGTTTAGAGAAATGAGTTTTTGAAAGAAAAGCAACAAGGGAGAAAATGGCAAGTTCGGCCACCGAAAGTCACTTTCGACCGCCGAACCTTGCATGGTTTCGGATTCACGTTTGGCCGCCGAAGGTGGTATGGCCAGCCACCTATAAAAGGCCCCAAGTCGGTGGAAGGAGGATATTTTTCTTCCATCTTCAGCCAGAGGTGAGTCCAAATCTTCTCCAAGTTGACTTTCATGATTTTTATGTTTTCCTTTAAATCTTTCATGATTTTGAGGAGTGTTATTTTTGTTTTGAAGTTTTGAACAAAAATAGCTAAGTTTGGAAGCTTGGAGAATTTGTGAGGATTTCTCCATATCTCCACGTTGGGATCATTTATTCTCTTGTTTGGAAGAGGTAAGTGAAGATCCTGAACTTCCTTTCTTGATTTTTGAAGGTTTTATGGAAGTTTTATGGGTAGTATGCATGATAAGGTTTGGTTAAGGTTTTTGATGATTTTGGTGTATGAGCATGTTTGAGTGTTATGTTTGTTATGTTTGTTGGGGTTTTAAGTTAGTTTTAGACCCTTTTGTGCATGTACACGAGTATATGCTTGTTGAGGAGTTGTGTGTTGCATGTTTGAGTGAAGTTGGGGGAGATTTGCATGAAGCAGAGCATGGTTCTGTCCTACGGGCAAAACCAACTTCGGCTGCCGAAGGAATGTTCGGCCGCCGAACCCCTTGTGGAGGCAGTTTCGGCTGCCAAAGCTTGCCTCCGAAAGTTTGGACTTTCGTTTCTGGAGGCAAGGTTCGGCCACCGAAGGTGCCGCCGAAGGTTGGAGACTTTCGTCTCTGGAGGGGAGTTTCGGCTCCCAAACCTTGCCCCCGAAAGCTAGGCTTTCGGTATGAGAAGGGACTTTCGGCCGCCGAAGGTAGGAGTTCGGCCGCCGAAGTGCATGAGTTTCGTCTCTGGAGGGGAGTTTCGGCCGCCGAACCTGCCGCCGAAAGTGCCCTGTCCAGCTTTCTTTTGCATGTTTTATGTGATTGTTTTAGGATGTTTTAGAGGGTTTTTGGGGGAGTTTTTAGAGATGTTCTTGTGTTAGTTTGGTCCCTCATTTGAGTCCACCTGTGTAGGAACGGACCAGAGGAATCAGGGAGGTCAACAGTGAGCACTACTTCAGAACCTGCAGAGTCAGTTCAGAGTCAGCCAGAGGTGAGTGGAACTGAACTTAATGTTTTAATATGGTGAATGAATATTTTTATCATGTTCCATGCATCATGAATATGCTATAGGTTGAGTGCATTAGTATACACGAATGTGACGCATTGCATTTATCCTTGTACTTGGCACTGCTCCTTGTACATTGCTTCTATGATACGGTGCGGACATAGTTTTGGATTCAATAGCTCTCGTAGGAAAGACCTGGAACAGCCCTACGGGGACCAGGCACAGGGTACTTCGGTACTAATGTTTGAGATGCAGTCCTAAGAGCTCCTTTGTGGGCTGGACACAGATAGAGGGAGTTTTGATCCATCCAGCTGAGATGATGTGATTTATTTGTGATGTAATGCATTCCATGAGAGCATGTTTTATCACCTGTTTTTATTACTGTTCTACTCACTGGGCTATAGTAGCTCACCCCTCTCCCCTAACCCCAATTTTGCAGGTTCAGAGTTCAGAGGGAAGACAGCAGGGTACAGGAAGAGTATAGAGATTGTAATAGCTAGTATGGACATGTAATTGTAAAGAGATAGTGTAATGTACAGTGTATAGATGATGCTTGATTTATAAGAGTTGTTATCCCTTTTGTATGTACATGATCTTTTTATGTAAATGTTTTATGTCTTATGTATGAAAAACCAGGCTTAACATAATATGAGTTTGTGCTGCCTTGAGCAAAGATGAGAGCTCTGGCAGGCGTTTACAGTACAGATATAGAGTATGCACAGGTTAAGTCATGGAGCAAGAAAAGTTTTAAATTTTTACAGAAAATGTATGGTCATGTATGGGATTTCACAGGTACACAGAGTTCACAGCAGGCTTGCTACGGGTCTAGGCAGCCTTAAGCCGACCTGGATCCTAGCGCCGGTAGCAGTTCGGTTTCCGGGCTGTTTTAAATCTTATTATCTGGATTTCAAAACATCAGAAATTTTTCATTTTACTCTTCCCAAAATCAATAAATCATTAAAAGAAGTAATTTATTGAATAATAAGACATGAATTATGACATATTATGGCTTAATATTAATAACATGACATCTAATTTTATATATTATTAAAATTAATATTAATTTGTAAAATAAATAATTTGATAGTACATTTTCAAATAAGTTTGAAATTTTCAATACCCATTTGTCCCTTCTTGACTGCTTAGACAAGTTAACTGTTTCTTTTTCTTTTATTCCGATGGTTTGGTAGCTTGCAAAATGTCAATAATATGCTAGAGAAATTTTCTTTTTTATTCCAAGCAGGACGGACAATACGAATTTTAAAATTTTGTAATTAATGTTTATTATTAATTTATTATTTTTTTATTAATTTATTATTAGTGGTTTGTTATTAATGGTTTGGTAGCTAGCTATTTTTTTATTATTAATTTATCACAAATAAATAAATGTAATTAATGTTTTTTTTATCATATTAATTTAATAGATCCTACCCCAATTAGTTTGAAATTGATATCTAATTATTATGGTTGATAAAAACTGTTATGGAGAAAAATTACATTCATATTTTAAATTTTAATAAAATTTAAAATTAGCGAATTAAATTAAAGTTTAAAAAATTAATGATAAATTATAATATAATTTTTAAAGTTTAATTTGATTAATAAAATAGTCTTTTTAAAATAAATATTTTTATTATATCTATTAAATTCAATAATTTTCTTATTTATTAATTATATTATATCCCCTTCTCAATAATTAAAAAATTATGGAAATTTAATTTATATTTAACATACCTTAATTTTTTTCAAAATATATTAAGATAATAAAAATAATATCTTTTAGGCTCCATTCATTTAAGAGAAAATATTTTATAAAAAAATAATTTTCATATTTTCTAGCATTTAAAAAATTTAAATGAAAAATATTTTCTTAATAGAAAAAATGTAAGTAGGAGAATGAAAAGAGAAAGTTATATTTGGCAATATTTTTTAAATATAAATTATTTTTATTAAAGAATCGAAGCGTAAATTAATTTTAATAATATTTTTTTTAAAATATCTTGAGATCTTTCAAATTTATTCAGATATATTTATTATCAGATTAAATATGTGAATATGTTTTTAATAATATTTAAAAATTTTTCATTTTAAATAATTATTTTATTAATAAAATAAAACTTTGAGATTAATCATGCCTTTTAAATTGAATTTGAAAAAATACCGTAATTAAAGTCATGTTATAAATTAATTTCAAAAAAAGTTAATTTAAATTATAACTTCGTTAAAGTTTAACTTTATTGTTTAAGGAATAAATATTAAAATATAAATTGCAGTAACCTTTGAAATATCTTGTTCAATAGCCCAGCAATTACAATAATTTAACAATGGAGTGTTTAATTAATTTTCAATTTTAATATATATTTTATGAAATTAATTAATTAAAACATTAAATAAATTTTAATAAGTAGTTTTAGGTTAAATTTCTCAATTTCTTAATTCAAAATAAAAATAAAAATGTTTAATTTCTTAACTAAAGTACATGATAAGCTTGACAAGTGCAAAGCCCAATATCAGAAGAGACCCAAATGGGTTCACTATCCAACTTTTTATAATAAAACTTCATCTTTCATCAATTAATCAAATAGCTTCCTATTTAATGTTTATATCACTAAAAATTATTTTTTTTACCAATTTAAAAATGGATTTCCTACTTCTTAGTTCTTAATACACTTTTTTTTTCATTTATTCGAGTCACTATAAAAGTGCCGTATATAAATAGATTCGAATTTGAAATTTCACCCATTTTATATAGAGATAAATATTCGGTTTGATTTGATTCAAAATCGAATTTAAATTTAAATTTAAATATTTATAAAAATTAAATAAAACGAACTAAAAAAGATATGATATGAATTGAATTAATCTGATTCAATTTTATCGTTGGCTTTTTAATAGATTTTTTATTTTACATTCCGTATAGGTACTATTTTACTTGGAAGAATGTGAGATGTATTTAAAAAAAATTGAAGTACTAAAAATTCAAATATGCTGACAAGAAGTACTGATACGGGGAAGTTGAGGTTGCGCAAGGTTTCAGTTGTGCAAGGTTTCAGTTGGTCTTCTTCTACATATTAAAATGTTTTTCTGACTATATATTTTTTTATTGGGTAAACTGTAATTTAGTCCCTCTGATTTAATGAAAAATAACCTTTCGTCCCTCTGTTTTAAAAAACTTTTAATTTAGTCACTGTGATTTTTAAAAATTATGCGTTTAGTCCTTCCCGTTAGATTTTCAGTTAAATCACCGTTAATTTTAATTAAAAGACTAAAATACTCATTCTCTCTCCTTCCTCTTCCTCTTCCTCTTCTTCTTCTTCTTCTCCTTCCTTCCGGATTTGAGAATGAAAATTCAAAAGTGGCTGAATATATTCAGCAAGATCTTGTCTGAAACTCCCAGAAGAAGGAGGGTAAGAGTTGGCTAAGATGTTGAGAGAATGAGCACTTGTGACAGTAACTTGCTTATCTAATCCAAGATTAACAAGAGCATGATACACTGTTTGCATAGCTGGGAGTAGATAAGACATTAATTGAGTATCATTGCTGTTAAAAACCTCATTTCCAACAGTAATGCAAGTGACTTTGGTCTGAGGGAGGTGGGTTTGAAGATGCTGTTGAATCCAATTTTGAGCTTTGATGGGGTCATGTTCTGAAGATACTCATTTCCAAGTCCAACGATGAAATAGACATTTGAATTTGAAAAGGCAAGTAGGACATTTGGATCAGCATCATAGAGTTTTACTCTTGTAATGTTTAGTTGAATTTGAAAAGGCAAGTAGGACATTTGGATCAGCATCATAGAGTTTTACTCTTGTAATGTTTAGGGATTCAAGCAGAAGCGCAACTCTAGATGGAGATGGAAGATTGTTGGCAATCTGGCCATAGTTAATCCCAACACCACCGCTATAAATTGGAACAACTGAACCTGAAAAAAGAAAAGAAAAAAAAAACAACAGAGTTCAACATTTTAGATCAAGAAAAACCCAGAACAAAGAGAGAGTTTTTTCCTGAGAAAATTTCAGAATTTTCAATTGTATAAAGATTAAACCAGAAGATGAGGAAGAGGAAGGAGAAAGAATGGGTATTTTAGTCTTTTTAACTAAAATTAGCGGTGATTTAACTGAAAATCTAACGGGAGGGACTAAACGCATAATTTTTAAAAATTACAGTGACTAAATTAAAGATTTTTTAAAACAGAGGGACGAAAGGTTGTTTTTCACTAAATCAGAGGGACTAAATTACAGTTTACCCTTTTTTATTAGATACATTGGCACAGAAAATGAAAATAGTTAAATTGACCGGATATTCTAAGTAGGAGAATTGTTGAGATATAAAGTCTAATAATATATTACAAACCGTATATTAAATCTCATGGTCGCGGATCCAATTATTATATCTTTTTATATTTTCTCTATACATATAAATATGTAATATACTCCTAGTATATTTAGTTTGAAAATTCAAAAAAAAAAAAGAAAAACTTAACAGCCATGAATGTAGATAAATTTATAAACTATATTAAATTTGTGTGTTTGTTTATTTTTCATACTTATTCTTTAATTGTATAATAGTAATATCAAAGGAGAGAACCAATATGTAGGACAAAAAAACCATTATATAGTTTAAAATTAGTATTGGTTTTTTTTTTCAAAGTCAATATATTGGAGAGGGCTTTTAAGCTCACAATGATATACTGGATATATAAAAGACTTCTTATCTCAAATAGGAAAATAGCAAACTCATGCAAGACTAAGCACAATCCAAACCAAACCAAACTAAGTCCCAACTTGTTGGCAGCAAAATGAATTTGGTCCGTCACCACTTGGAACTAGCCAAGAGGAAAAAATTAAGCAAATGGCCGAAAAAGGAAAATAACTAGAAGCACTAAATCTACACCATCAAAACCACGCTAGAATTCAGTATAAATCACAGAAATTAAAATCATTAAAAAACAAACCATCGTCGAAATTGCGGATGAGAATACAGAAAAGATCACATCGATAATTTTCAAGCCACAAGAATTGAACGCTCCTTTAAGAAAAAGACATGAGAAATGAAGGCTCTTTCAAAAAAAAGACAATAGTTTTGAACCGGCGATGATTTTATTTGACCTTTTTAATAATAGTTTAGTGGTAATTTTTTACGAAAATAAAATTTAGTACTTTTGGTACTAATGTATAACTTAAATATAAAATTAACATGGAAAAGCTAATAAACTCCTATTTCCACAATTTTTATGTGTGTTATACCAAAATTTTCTAATTAAATTAAAATTATGGTAAATTAGTTCAACTTATTTATTTAAAGAATTGAGAATGTAATTACTTAATAGTTTCTAAATAAACTTCATATTAATTATGTTTATCTTCTTAAGATGCCTTATAATCAATAATTAAGCAATATTTTAAGAATTAAGCATAATGAAAATATGAATAATTAAAGAATGTGGGATTAATTAGCTACAAATATGCTTATGGAATAATATTATGGATCCTGATATTGATATAGTTTTTTCTTTTATTATTTTTACTGTTTAGATCCACCATATATTCTTCTTAATTATATTTATTGACTTTTCATGAAAATAATCTTAAATAAAAATGATGACACGGAGCGATTATTCTTAAATTTTACGGCAGACTTGAACCGTATCTAGCCGACGTTCGATGGCGATCCACGATAGATTTTTAAAAAAAAAATTTTGAGACACATAACTTTTAAAAGTGTGATGAGGGTCCCAGACCTGTCACAAAGTTTGAAATAAAAATTTCACCGATTAAAGATCAATTTTATATTTTAATTATTTTTTTAGATATTTTTATAATTTTATATATTATAATTTTTTTTTGTTTATAAATAGTTTTCCTTCATTATTTGAGACTTATTTTTTAAATCTTTAAAAAATTTCAATAAAAATTTTCAATTTCTAATTTATTGTTTTCTCTTTTATCGTTTCAAATAAACGATATTGATTAAAATTTATGACGGAATCTAATCAGTATTTTATCAAATGCATTTCTTTTTTTTTTTAATAGAACATTCGTTTCTTTTATTGCAAAGTTAAATTATTTATCCCATTAACTATTTTCTATTTTAAATTTTGATCAGAAGCATAATTTTAATTATATATAATCAAAATAATGGTGAGAAAACATAATGGAAATTATATTAATATAAAAATAGCTAAAAAAATATATATTTTCTAAAAAAGAATAGCATTTTATTCAATTAAAAAATAAAATTAACTATATTATTATTATTGTGTGTTATAGAAAGTAAATATGCATGTTAATATAGGAAATAAATACTGATAGATAAATCAGTTAATTAATTTTAAGATTATATAATATTAAACAGATATTCTCTTATATATAAATAGATTGTAATATCTAGTGTAAAATATAATAATAAATATTATCTTTTTATATTTTATAAATAAATAGAAAGTAAATTTATTTTTTACTACATTGCATAAATATTTTTTTTTATTTTAAACGACTTTAAAACCTCTAAACATCTAAATAATATAATATTGTTATTTTGATTCGAAAATGTTTTCGCTTATTTATTCAAACAAATGGATTATTCTATTTTAAATAAAAAATAATTTAAACCTTTTCTTCCTGTAAAGCCTTATTTTATATTTCTCAATCTTTAAACTAAAATTTTATAAGGATTTAATTTAATAACTTTTTTATTAATTTTATTTTTTAAACCATTTGAATTTTATTTTGAAAAAGAAAATTTTAAATTCGAAGAGTGAAAAGTGAATTATATAAACTTTGACTGCATTCTTTCCTTTAAGTCGTGTGTATAAGGTTTTTCTCATTGTTATTTTTTTAGTGATTTTTTATTTTATTTCTTCTCATATTTATTTATTTTTTTTTTTTTTATTAAAAGGGCTTAGATTCGCAAGAAGTTGAGTTTAATAATAGTTACTTTATAGGGCCAGTATCGGCACAAAGTCTTCTTGACACTGAATTTATGACGTTTATTTTTTTCTTGGCCAAATTTTTGAGTTATTGCAGGTGCCTTTATCTTTCATTTTGGCCATGCTTTTTTTGTTTTAAGGATAGTTTTTCTATCCCTTTGGGCTTCATCTTTATCAACCACATGTTAAAGAAAAGTGAAGGATAGGTGTTCGAGAGTTTTGGCTTCTATTGCTCCTATGTGGAGTTGTGGAGATTCTTTGGTGCCATCATTGTTTAATTCCTTACTTTTACTTCTTTCTTTAATTAGTTTATTTTCAGTTATGGTAGTTAATGTAGTTTTCAGTTTTTATAGCGGAAGAGATGAGAGCAGCGATTCTTTGGTGCCATCATTTTTTCTTTTGGGCATGTGGGTCTTTATATTGCTTAGTTTTGAGCTTCAAAAACCTTCTATTCTTTTATTTTATGGCTTGTAACCTTAGACTTTATTATTTTTAATGAGTGAACTATTTTTTGAAAAAAAATATTTAATTTAAATAGTAATATCATTTAAAAAAAACTTTGAATGCATTAATTTTCTGTAAATTGTAAATGAATATAAGGATATTTTAGTAAATATAAAATAAAAACAATTTTTTTTTTCAGATTATTAGTGTTTGAGTATATTTTTACTGATAATTTACTTTTTGAAAATTTGATAGAATTTTAATAGAAATCCTTGTGTTCTTGAGATGAATGACTTAGTTGTGATTTGGCATGTTTTTGTTGGTCATTTATTATTTTTTTTCAAAAATTACGATAAATTAGTGTTAGGCTTATTAACAATTATTATGCGCATTACTTTTATTATTAATTTTTTTATCACAAACGTATCACTATAAAAAATAAAAATATAATTATGAAATTTTATCCGTAATTTAATTATAAATATTTCAAATGACTGATAAATAGTCAATAATTTACTTTAATTCTTATTTTTTCATAATTTAATTAATAAATTTTGTTGCTATTTTATA
This sequence comes from Manihot esculenta, assembly GCF_001659605.2. Taxonomy (NCBI): domain Eukaryota; kingdom Viridiplantae; phylum Streptophyta; class Magnoliopsida; order Malpighiales; family Euphorbiaceae; genus Manihot; species Manihot esculenta. The sequence continues at coordinate 28,974,834 of NC_035171.2, forward strand.
TATTTTTTAAATTTATATATCTTCATTTATCTGTCTGATATTAAAACAAAAAGCAATTTATACAAATTTTATAAAACTTACAATTTATTTTTTGTGATAAATAATTTAATTTTAAAATTTTATCCAATTAATAAAATAGTTTTTCTTATAATTCACTATAGAATATAATAATTTTATTTAGTTATTCTTAATTTACTTTTATAATAATTTAATTTTTTTTAATTTTAATATTTATAATAATAATTTAATTTTTATAGTTTTAATATTTATAAGAATTTAATCCTTTCAATTTAAATTGATTTTGTAATGAATTATGAATTTTTTTAAATTTTATTATTTACACCGTAATTACCCTATAAAAATTATATTGACTTATGTAGAAAATTTGAATTTAGAAATTACAAAATATAAAATAATAACAAAAAATTAAACTAAATCAAATAAAACATATTTTTCACTTTTAGTCACATAAAACCTTATAATTTTCAAAAATAAAATATTTATAGGCAATAGAGTGTTATCAAATGAATATTCGTCTAATATTTAAACTTTTATTACGTGATCGATGTGATAAATCGATGTTTATATAACATCCTAACAATTATAGTAATGAAATAGTAGAAAATAAAATTTCAATTGAAAGTTAAATGATTAAAGAATTTATTGTTGAAATTAAAATTTAAGAAAAATATATGTGAATTGAATTTGACTAATTAATAAAACAAAGTGAACCTAGAAAAACATATATGATTAATTATTTAGTAAGTGATTAATTGATGTTAGAGGTTTAATAAAAAAAATATTTCCTTAATATATTACACAACAATCATTTAAAATACGTAATAAGCTAGTACTCGAATATAAAGTTAAGTCTGATAAAATAATATTCGGTTTCACGGGCGGAAAAAAATACCCAAATATCGTAGATCTAAGCTCTTTGTCAAAAATATAATCTAGTATATCCTATTACACTTGTAATCATAAGACTACTATTCATTGGTCGCTACCCGTCGGATTTTTAGGAAATGCGATAATTAACTCTATGTTTTTACTGTATAAAAGCTAATGATCATAGATATCAAAATACACAATTTTTATACAATTACTCTTAAGTTCAAAATATTACATTACGCTCGTCCTTCTCTTTAGTTTACTGATTTGAGTGTCGTAATGACTGTCGTAAGCGCCAACCACCTCACATTCTCTTTTTTGCAGGTTGACCAATCGCAACACAATTTCATTTTAGTCACATTATTTGGTTCCATTGCCGGAAAATTTTATTGGATTTTCTCTGTTCAATTGGAGTAGAGCACAATCTTTTATTCATTTTCCTCTTAAAAAGGAACGTTTTTCTTTTTTATTATCTAAAATAACTGAAAATTCACGAGTTGCTACTGCCAACAAAACATAATCATTTTCTCCTCTCTTGATAGTGGATAAAACACTCCATCAATGGCCAATAGAGCTTATTTGAGCAATCTAAATAATGAGCATATATTTCAATACATAAAAAGCTATAGGTTACTATCGAGCAATATAAAGCTCGGGAGAATGCCTCCATGGCTCCCAGAATAAGAGAGGAAGTGGACTCGAATAGAGGAAATCCGAATGCAGTCCAAGAGGAAAGCAAAACTAGAGGAAGAGGAGTCGATGGACGAGACTCTAAAGGATTTCGACTGGAAGCTGATACGGGCTGTGCAAAGATACTAGAAGAAGTAGGAGTAGGATTATTGTTGGATGATGCCTCGCCCCTGTCAGAAGAGATCTTGGTAGAGATATTTTCCACCAAGTTTAAACTTTTAAGTTTGGACAAATACGATGGAACAGCAGATCCTAGAAGCCACCTAGCGATCTTTAGGACAACCATGCAGTTTCAGAATGTCAACAATTTCGTGTTGTGCCGAGTGTCTATCAACACTCATAGATTTGGCTCAGAAATGGTACCAACATCTGAGTCCATATTCAATTTAGAACTTTGCCCAATTTGCAATGTTACTTAAATCTAGGTTTATTACTTGTATACCTCCTATAAAGTTATCCTCTAACTTGCTGAAGATCTGCCAAGGAGAGGGCGAGTCTTTAAGGAGTTTTATCTCACGGTTTAATATAGAAGTAATACAGGTGGAGGAATTAAAGCATGAGATAGCGTGTGCAGTGTTGAAGAAAGGAATGCGTAACATCAAGTTCATGGATTTTCTAATCAAGAATCCAGCTGCTACGTACCAACAGCTAATGGATAAAGTCCATAAGTATATAAGACTAGATGATGAAGTTCAAACGCTGAAAAAGGACAAAAGAACGAGTCAAAAGTAAAATCAAAAGTCAGAAAGGCGAGGATATGTTGAAACAAGAAAAAAACCATAAGGCGAGTATCCGCCAGGCCCATAATTCGGGTATTAGTCCCGCTAAATAAGGTATTTTATGCCAAGACCACAAGACTGGTATCTGCCAGACCCATAATTCGAGTGTCAGTCCCGTTAATAAGACATTTTATGCCAGGCCATAATACAGATATCTACCAAGCCATATAACCAAGTGTTAGTCCCGTTAACTAAGGCATTTTATGCCACGACCACAAGGCGGATATCCGCCAGGCTCATAATCCGAGTGTTAGTCCTGCTAATAAAGCATTTTATGCCAAGCTACAATGCGGGTATCTGCCAGCCCACATGACCGGGTGTTAGTCCCGTTAACTAAGACATTTTATGTCACGGCCACAAGGCGGGTATCCTTCAGGCCCATAATCCAGATGTTAGTTCCGCTAATAAGGCATTTTATGCCTGGGCATATAACCGTGTGTTAGTCCTATTAACTAAGACATTTTATGCCATGGCTACAAGACGGGTATCCGCCAAGCTACGCAACCGGGTGTTAGTCCCGTTTTATAAAAAGTTTCTAAGGCATTCTATACTCAAGTCAAGGCAGGTAACCGTCAGGCGAGTCTTTAGGTGTAGTCCCAAAAGACAAAGACAAGTTTCTACAGAAAAGTGCAACGAAACGGATACCATCGTGTGAGTCTTTGGGTGTTAGTCCCAAAAGACAAAAATAAGTTTCTACCAAAAAGTGGCACGAGGTGGGCACCATAAGGTGAGTCTTTGGGTATTAGTCCCAAAAGACAAAAGCAAGTTTATACCAAAAGCGCCACAAGGCGGGTAACTGCAGGGCACATGACCGAGTATTAGTCCAAAGCCATGGACAAATAGTTACAATCTTCGAATTTAAAGAATCAAAAACCGATGGGGGACTTCTGATATAGTACAACAATCGTTCAAAGTAGGTCATGAGCTGGCACTCGAAAACAGGGCCACCTGGCAAGGGCCTGATCAAATGATACTCAATCCCACAGGTGAAAAGGAAGACTCGGACATCGTAGGTATAAGCCCTTCGTCAAAACTCGCCCTTTTAACTATAAGGCAATACTCTATAGAAAGTTACCGTTAGAGAATATAATCCAACATATTCCTATTACACCTATAATCATGAGATCCCCTATCCACTGGCCGATATCAATCGAATTTTCAGGAGATACTACAACTAACTCCATCTTTTTACGGTATAAAAACTAATAATTACATAGATCAAAATATGCAATTCTTACGCAACTACTATTGAATTCAAAATATTACATTACATTTGCCCTTCTCTTCAATTTACTAACTTGAGCGTCGGAGTGGCTGCTGTAGACCCCAACCACTTTATATTATCTTTCTTGCAGGTTGACTAGTCGTAATTCCAGTCACATCACTCATCACCATGTTTTTTTTTTTTTTTTAAATTCACAATAAACTAAAATCTTTCTTATATAACTTGGCATCCACATGTAAGCCACATTTCGAGTATGAAGACTCAGAAAAATATTTTATCATCCAAATTAATATTTGATATTTATAATAGTTTTATCTCAAATTATTACCTGACACTTAAATAATAAAACTTTAGATTTGGAATGATATTTATTTGCAACACTTAGTTGTGGCAATCAGAATAACACCTAAATGTTGACCTTACTATCTAAAATATTTCGTTATTGATTAGTCAATTTTATATTAATAGTAATATTTATTGTTTTTAATTTATAGTAATGATCATCTTTCAATACCGTACACGATATGTAACATATATTTCAAGTATGTATTTATAAAATATTAATTAAATTTGCTTTCAAAAAAAATATTAATTAATTTTTTTATATTCTCTTATTTTTATATTAAGCGTTTTATTAATTTAAACGTTAAAAGTGAATTGGTTTTCTCTTTTGTTTATGCAGATTGATCATTAATTATCATCCTGTATCAGGATGTCAACGTTTGGGTTAGCAACCAACCACTAATTATTTAAGGATTGGAATTATAATAATAAAGTCAATTTCAATTCTCTTTCCGATTTTTTAACATAATTAAAGCTGACAGCTTTTTAATTCAATTCAAATTAATTATTTTAAAAGAAAAATAAATAACGAGCGCAAAGGTTATTATGTAAATGACTGCGTTATATCCAGGTGATCAGTATTCAATTTAAATTAAAAAATTAATCGAATTAAAGTGATTTAAAAGTTTGATTTGATTTTTTATATATTTTAATTCGATTTGATTTTTAATTTCATAAATTTTAATTATTTCAGTTTGATTCGATTTTAATTAAAAAAATACTAAAAAATCGAACCGAATCGATTAGTGATAATAATATGCTTTTTCAATAATATAGAAAAATTAAATTATATTAAGATTAAAATATTTTAATTAAATTTTAAAATATTAAAAATAAAGTGTAAAAAATAAAAAAATTATTAAAAATCGAAACCGATCAAACTGAACCAAATCAAACCGAATCAGACCGATTAAGTTTGGTTCAGTTTCTGATCAAAATCGATTCGATTTTTATAAACACTAAAATTTCAATTTTCGATTTATTCAATTTGATTTGGTTTTAAACCGAACCGATCGAATATTCGCCCTACTTTACATAACATCGCGTAGGTTACTTTAATTTTAATTATTTTTGAAAAATAATTTATATTTTAAAAATATTTTAAGTAAAAAATTTTATTCAATAACTTGTTATTTTGAAAATATAATAAAATGATTTTTTTATTGAAAATTTTTTAATTATTTAATTTTTTGAGTGATCAAAATATTAAAATATAAAAAATATTTCCTAAAAAAAAAATAAAAGTTGGATTTCAAATTGAGCTGGATTGAATACATTGATTTTTTACGAAGTCAACTTCTTGTTAAATGAGAGAAGAAATAACATAATAAAAAAATGAACTTAAAAAAAAATGGTTTAATTAAAAAATCACTTGAATAATTTAAAATATTCTTTGATGAGGGCAACAAGGTCATTGTGCACAAAAATAATATGGAAGGAGAAGTAGTTGCACAAGTGACTGCCACGTGTTCATGAGGTGGAACGACCAACACTATGTTTGGACAACCACCTTAAGGGGAAAACAAAGAGCTTAAATCTTCTTGTTTTTAATCCAAATGAGTCTTTTAATTATTAAAATAGGTTAAATAAACTTTAACAATAAATAAAAAAATTTAAATACCTTTGAAAATTCATAATTATTTAACTATAAACAGTTTTTTTAAATAAAGAAAAAAAGAAGAAAATTTTTTATTGGATATTAAGAAAAAATAAATTTTATATGATAAAATATCTAGTTTATCTTTTTATCTGTAATTATATAAATTTTATAACAATAAAAGTAATTTTAATAATTTTCTATTTACCTTTTTTTTATTTAGAGAAAAAGTAATTCATAACTCCATCATATTATTTTCTTAGCTATTTTCTCCTACAAAATAAAAAAATTAAAGAGGAAATATAAAAAGAAATAAAAGACTGAAGCTTAGCATTTTACCATAATCCAAACAAGGTGCAGAGGGCCGAATCTTTGGAAATGTGTAGAATCTTTGGAAATGTGTAGAATCTTTGAGCACCGAAAGTGAATGGAGATTTTTTCCCACTATTTTCTTTTTCTCATTTATTTTCCTCTAATCCAAACAAGGTGCAAATGACTGAATCCTTAATGATATGTAAAATCTTTGGAACTTGGTAGAGAGCGAAAAATTATTTTATATTGAAAAAATATGTTTATGTTTTTATAGTTATAACACAATTAAAAAGTTTAATTGAAAATATTTTTCTAATTAAATAAAAAAGTATTATCTTCCTTTTATTTTTTTAAAATACTTTTAATAAATATTTTATATATTTTATGAACTTTAGAGTATTAGAGAAAATATAAATTGAAACTAATTTTCTGATTAAATAGAAAATTAAAGTTTTTTCAAAATAATATTTAAAAATGTGTTATTTTACCCATTTTAAAAATCTTATAACTCACTAAAATTTTTATATAAATTTATTAATATTATTGAACTTTTAACATTGTAACTAATAATAATAATAAAATTTATGTTGTTGACAATTGCTTTATATGAAAAATATTTTCCTTATATAAATTACTTTTAATGAAATAAATAGAGCTCTAAAAAATGGCATTTTCAAGAAATATTTTTATTACTTTAAATATCTTACCTACACGATTAAATTTTATAAATAAACTTATTAAATTTAATTTGTTATATTACATAATAATAATAATAATAATAATAATAATCTAAAAAGTTCAGACACTAAAAAACAGAATCACATGATAAGAGTCCAACAAGATGATATTCTGTTCTATCGAGAAAAAAATAGACTTAAAAACTTTAGGTCTCAACTGTTCGTCAAGACTCGCTATTCTCTCTTCATATTTTCATAAGAAATTACTATTAATACTACAATTCAGTAAATATTTTTATGTCTGTAATCAAAAGATTCTCAATCAATTAACTGTTGAAATCCCTTATTAATAAGTCGATCGTATTATTATTAAATTTATAAAAAAATATTATAATATCCCTTATTAATAAGTCGATCGTATTATTATTAAATTTATAAAAAAATATTATAATTAACTCTCTTTATAGTATAAAAATTAATAATTATATTGATAAAAATATATAATTTTTATACAACTACTTTTAAATTCTAAATAATTAAATTGCATTCGCACTTTACTTTATTTAGCTGACTGGTTTAAACATTGGAGTGACTACTATAAACGCCAATCACTTTACACTTTTTTTTTTTATTAGCCAATCACAGCTACATCAATTTATTAAAATTTATATACAAATAAAATAATTTTAAAATTTATTTTTATAAAAAATTATGTTTATGCACAAATTATTTTGTATAAAATAAATATATTTATTTTCTTTAAAATATATAATTTGTCTCCAATATTTACGTGAAAATTGTTTGGTATTTTGATATTTTGTTATTAATTTTTAATGTCCGAGCTTTATAGAACTATTTAATTTTATACACAGATGAAACTTAAGCACACTAAAATTTTCTGAATTAAATATATTTATTTTATAAAAATATAAGATTGAAAATTATATTATAAAATTTAAAAATTATACTGTTATTTTAAAAATTAGTTATTTAGATTTGAAACTGTAAACCGATATAATGCAATGCATTTCCTTCATTGATTAACTATTAATTTATAATTATAAATAATTTAATTATCCCACTCTCAAAATAAATTTTATTTAATTAATATTATACTAATTATGAATAATAAATAGAGAGATATTTAATTATCAACGGCAAATCACTCAGTTATATTTGCTAAAATAATAAAATTAAAATTGAAAAATATAAATTAGAAAGTATTATAAAAAATAAATAAAAATAAAATAATTAAATTTAATATTATATTTTAAATAATAAAAAACTCTAATTAATTTTATAAAATAATATTTATGTAAAAAAAATATGTATTTAGTGTTTCTTTTACCTTTGCTTTTCTCCTATTTAAAGAAATTGCGAAAGACTGAATCTTTGGAATGGCGCGGAACATTGAGCCACGACAGCGAAGGGGATGGATTCCAATGCTGAGCTCATCCAAAATTATTTTATATTTATTTATTTTAAATAAAATTAATTAATTAATAATTAATTACGCCACCTGGATCCAAGTTGTCATATGGTGTGTAGTTGTCTAGGTGTAGACGTAAGCAGCAATTCTGTGAGACTTAAACTCAATTAATATTTAAAATCTATTTTAAATTATTTAAATGTATTTCAAACCTAATTATTATTTAAATACGTCTTAATAATAATTAAATAATTTTTTATAAAATCGAATAAAAGTTTAAATTATTTTAGTATGAAAAATTTTTAAATAAAAAAATATTTTTTTATGAAATTATTGATTTTAAATAAAATATTACAATTATATTTAGATAATTAAATTAAATTTTTAAAAATTAATAATAAATTAAATATAATAACTAAAATTTTATTTATGTAATAAAATAGTTTTAAAATAAATATTTTTATTTTAATAATATTTTTTTTTATCACTTCTATTATTTATTTCCTTATTTTTATTTATATATATTATAGATTAATGAAAATTTAAAATGTGAAACGAAATAAAATTTTATATAATATTATATATGATAAACAAATACTTAATTAAATTAATATATTTACTATTATATATGATAAATTAGAAATATATTCACTTTTGATACAAAATTTAAATTAATAGACTATATTATATTAATAAAAAACTTTAAGAACTAAATCATAATTTGACATTAAATTTTTAAATTTAATTTATTTTTATTAATTATAAATTTTGATAAATTTATCCAAAATTTATAATTATGGATATAAATGTGAATTAATTTAAATATTGGGATTGTTTTATCTTATAAATATTAATTTTATTGATTTTTTTATGAAATATAAATATATAAATAATGAAATTTATAAGGTCTATTCACTTATAAAAAAACTAGAGCAGTTTTCTTTAAAAATTTAAAGAAAATTGAAAATTGAATTTTATTTTCACATGTATCGGTATTTTAAATGAACCAAAAATTTTAATTTCCCAATATTTGATTGTGATGTGGAAAATAATTTTAAGATATTTTTTTACTTTTTATAATACAAATTTTAATTTCTATTTGTTTTATTTATAGAAAATTATTACTCTTTTATAATAAAAAAATATGTGACAATATTTTTATAACTAAAATTAAATAAGTACTGTAAAAAGATATTTCAAAAATTAATTATATTAATATAAAATTAATAACTTTATTAATATATAATATAAATAAATATGATTAATATTTTAAGTAAGGAGAATTATAATTTTTAATTTTTTAAAAGTAGTGTGGTAATAATATTACACCGCGATTAATTAAATAAGTAAAACATTTAAAATATCATCAGTAATTCAAAATCAAATTGAAAAAATTAAAAATTAAAATTTTAGAGTTTATAAAAAATTAAATAAATTTTAATAAATTTTTATAAATCATGCATAATTTTTATTTAAAAAATTAAAAAAATTAATAAAAAATAAATAAATTAAATTAAATTTTTATGAAATCTCTAATTTCAAATTGAGAAATTACGTTAAAATTTTTACTATAAATTAGTTTGACTATTATATTTTATTATATTTTAATATTTAATTTTAAAAATACTATCGTAGATTCTAATTTAATATTATTTTGTATTAATTTAAAAAAATAATTTATCTAAATATATAATTACTTAAAATTTTTAAATACTTATAAACTTAATTATTTTATAAAGCATTAAATGGTTATAAATTATCTTTTTATTAATTAAATCAAATGATCTCATGACAATTGAAAAAGTATCAAAGTCAACAATCAGATATTAATATTCAACAGTCAATTTAATATTGCAAAGTTAAAATCTAAAAGTTTTATTTATTCTTATTATTATACTTTAAAATACTTAAATTAAAATTTTCCATAAAAAATTAGAAATTTCTGGTTTAATTTATGAAAATTGACATATAAACACTTATATTTAAACAATTATATATTCAGTTATAATATTTATACATAATTAATAAATATTTGACATGTTTATTGGATAATTTATAAATATATTTATTATTAAAATTATTTAAAAAATATTAAATAAAATATATCATACGTTTTTAAAATTAAATAAAAGTAAATATTTACTTTAATTAAAAAAAGCAATTATTAACTTAATTAAATTAATTTATAAATTTAATATTTATGATATAGTAGAATAATCGCTGAAGATAAGTTTATTACTGCGAAAAAAAAGATTTTAATATCATGAGTTTCAACTTTTCATTAAAACTAATGCAATCAATAATAAGCTAAAATTTTATAAAAATTACTATTAGATAATATAATTTAACAGATCTATTACTCTTATAATCGCATAATTTTATATTTATTAGTCGATACTAATTAAATTTTTACTGTAATAATTAATTATTATTAAATTAAAAATATCTCACACGACTTTTTTTAATTTATTAATTTAAATATTAAAATGTCTTTAATTAGCTTCAATCAACACATTAATTTATAAATATCAAAATTAATTATTTTTAATTTATAAACGGAAATTATAAGTATATAAAATATTATAAATTAATTAATTTTAGAATTGATAAATTAATTTAACCAGATTATAATTTATCGGACTATATCAAACAAGGCACTTAAATATATATTAAGACAAAATATTATTAAAAAATAACCCTTAAAAAGGTTACTAATAAATAAATAAAATAAACAAATTCAAAATGCAAAATCCAAAAAAACTTTTTGTATAGCCAAATGCTAATATGCTCAAAATTTAGCTTGTGGATCCAAAATTAAGATTCATTTCTAGTGCGCAGCCACAGCTCCTCCCCAGTGAGAGAAGCGCACCACCGTCCACCGCCACCACCGCTTCTCCACCTCTCCACCTTTCCATTTTTAGTAACTCCACCGTCTCTCGAACTTCCCCTCCCTCTTACCCTTTTTAGTAACTTCCACGCCCTCTAAAATTTCCGCTTTCTTGCTCTAGATTTTATTGGCCATACAGAATCCCTATCCTATCTGACTTTTGAGGAGATTAAGATATTTAGGTCGGTGTTTCTTATGTTTTAGAGTTAGGGTTGTCGATTGGGGATTTCTGTATTTGGCCTCTCTGCCAAAATGGGTTCATATTAACTGAATTGGAATAATCAATTGTTTTTTTTTGTGACAGTTCTAATTGCCCATATATAGTACGTGCCGGTAATAGATATTGACACGTGTAAATTTGTGTGTGTTGGTAGCTTTTGTGCATAACTTGACAAATTGGATGGGTTGTGGTTGATTGAAATCTGTGGACTTATGTTGCAGTGATTTGTGCCAGCTTTGGGGACTGCATAATTCTGGGCTTCATCGAGTTGAGGTAAGTTTTTGAGATTTGTGTTGCTATTTATAGAATGGTAACTTGTTATGGACTGTAAATCTGATTTCTGTGGTGAATGGGTATTGACGTATGTGTTTTTTAATATTTTTCCTAGTGTGCTATATATAGGATTGAAGAGAAGTTAGATTTTGATCTGTGGGTAGTGTTGGCACTGCGATTTTTCATAAGGGAAGTTTGGGGCCTTTGGTGAAATTTGAGTTGTTTGTGCTTATTATAAGGTAAGAAAGGGGAATACTTTGATAGGGCGGATAAAGTTGGAGCACTGAAAGTGAAACTTCTATGGATTTGAGAAAAAAATTAAGGGTCTTTGTAACCAAATGAGAGAAGATATGAGGGGAGAATTTCTGTGGATGGTTCTCTGACGACTTCTTACGCAGTGGGGAGAGTTGTTGGTTAGATAAACTAAAATGGAAAACTTATTCTCATTGAAAGAGAAGGGAAAGGGTTATTGGACTTCGCCAAGAGCACAGGCAGATGGCATGGCTCCTTCAGACGGTGGTGCAAAGAATTCAATTTCAGAGGACATATTCAACTCTTTTTCAGAGTTCATGAATTTTGATACATATGCTGGTTGGTGCACCAGCCCATCAGCAACAGACCAGATGTTTGCCTCATACGGGTCATCGTCTTTCCAGTCAACACCCTATTCAACTTTTGATGCATTAAGTTTTGCAGAACAGAGTTGTCTGACCTCTCTTGTTGGTGGAAATGCATTAAATGCTGCTGGGACGTCTTACAGTTCTGGAGACAAAATGGCAGTTCAGCAAGTGAATGTTTATGCATCAGATTTGATGGATGCTGATGATTTATGTGCAAAAGAGAGGACTGGTGCTCAGCGACAAATTGAGGAAATGGCTAATTGTATGATTTCTAGACCTGTTGGGTTCTCACTTGATGAAAAGATGTTAAGGGCATTATCCTTGTTGAGAGAATCTGCTGATGGTGGCATTTTGGCTCAAGTCTGGGTTCCAATGAGGCGTGGAGATCAATATATCTTGACCACCTTTGAGCAACCATACTTGCTTGACCAGTCTCTGGCAGGGTATCGTGAAGTTTCAAGAACATATACATTCTCTGCAGAAGTGACGCCTGATCTTCCCCTAGGGCTTCCTGGTCGTGTGTTCATCTCTAGAGTTCCAGAGTGGACTTCAAGTGTAGTTTATTATAGCATTGCTGAGTATTTGCGTGGACAGCATGCACGCAACCATAAGGTCCAAGGATCCATTGCATTGCCAATCTTTGAACCTCCTGATAATGTCTGTTGTGCTGTGCTGGAACTTGTCACAGTTAAGGAGAAACCAAATTTTGATTCAGAAATGGAAAATGTTCGCCTTGCACTTCAGGTTGGTTTTATTTCTCCGTGTGTTTTACTGTAGATGAGTTTCTTCATTCCTGCCTTGTCCCTCTTTATTATATAAGTTGCCTACCAACACTTATTCATTTCAAAATGTATATTAATTAAATTAAAGGAGAAAAAGTGGAAACATTACATAGTTCTCAGTTCTTAAACAGTTGCACTATGGAGTGGCCTAGAGGAGTTTCTAAATATACACGAAACTATAGACAAGTTTTTGTTATTTTCAAAATGACTCCATGAAGTGGCTTCACCTTGTTTCCAGTTCTCATAATATCTTTCTGGTATTAGTTGGTAGAGATGTACAGTCGAGAGATTTTTTTAGCTTTTAGACACACGAAGGACGAGACAATAAAGGTGGGCTTTACTTGTGCCCGACAAGAAGTAAGAACTAACTAGAACCAAGTAAGGCGCATTAGTTTAAAAAATATATAATTTGTCACCACGCATGGATATAAGAATGAGAGAGAAGGGGGGAGTTAACCTCGTGTTAGGGAACTTAAAAATCTATTAATAAGGGAAGGGAGGGGAAATATGTTTTTGTTTGAATGAAGGAGATGAGAAGGTAACATACTCATGTTCAACATAGAGTAGCAAATGCCTCGGTATGGAAGTGTGATAAGTTAGTAGGGGAGTACGAAGTAATTGGGGGTGGGGGGGGGGGAACCTAATATGATGTTAATAAAGTGTTATCAAAGGGTTTACGAGTTCTGATATTAATGCAAACTTGGTGATTAGTAGAGCTGAATGTCGAAAAAGGATCCACATAGTCTATCCCATATAGTTTGAAGGTTTAGTTGTTGAAAGGAAGTGTAATGTAAATAAAGGGAAGAGTAAATTTGGACTATTATTGAAACAATGGGGGTAATAAAATTCTCCAGGAGTTTTTTTACATCCCAATTCGGGGTGTAATCAATTTCAACTCCTAGAAGGGGAATGAGGAGGAATAACACCCTCCCTTCCCTTCCCCCTCTTAAAAAAATAAATAAATGAAAAAATTTGCGACAAACAAGACAGATTTCACCTCCATTCTCTTCCCTTTCCGTCCAAGTACCTATTCACTACCAGCCTTGCATTCTGTAAACTAACAAGCAGACCAGTTGTATACAACAAAGATATATTCTTAATTTATCAAGTGTATGATATCTCTATGCCTTATTGGGACATCCATTGCGAACTCTGGAAATTGTGCTGAATATTTTGGATTATTTCACTCCATTTGTTTTTGTCTGAAGTCTGAACTTGTTGCAAACATTTCAAATTCATATGCATTGAATTAAGGCTTGGCATTCCCTGCTATTTGTTTTGAAAATTAATGTGCAAATATGTGAGCGTGATGGTTTCAGATGGCATTATAAGTTGCCTTGAACTTTGCAGGCTGTAAATTTAAGAAGCACAGCACCTCCTCAACTTCTTCCTCAGGTATGTATCAGTACCTTGCGATTTTTTTTCCCTGATCTATGCATATCAAAATGAAATAAGAAAAGGAAAATTTGAAAAAATGAGATGGTTTTAGTTGTGCATGCTACATCATATAAGGGAAATTTTATTTTTCAGAGCCTCTCAAGGAATCAAAGAGCTGCCTTAGCTGAAATAACTGATGTTTTACGAGCTGTATGTCATGCACATAGCTTGCCACTAGCTCTAACATGGATTCCTTGCCATTACATGGAGGAAGCGTTTGATGAAGTAATGAAAGTACGTGTAAGGGAAGGTAATTCAAGGTCTTCTGGGAAATTTGTACTATGCATTGAGCGCACAGCTTGTTATGTGAATGATAGAGAGATGCAAGGTTTTGTGCATGCATGTTCAGAACATTATATTGAGGAAGGACAGGGTATAGCTGGAAAAGCTCTTCAATCAAATCATCCTTTCTTCTTCTCTGATGTTAAGGCATATGATATAACCAAATATCCACTTGTCCATCATGCACGCAAGTATGGCCTGAATGCTGCAGTTGCAATCAGGCTAAGAAGCACATACACTGGTGACGACGATTACATTTTAGAGTTCTTTCTTCCTGTCAATATGAAGGGGAGTTCCGAACAGCAACTTTTGTTGAACAACCTCTCTGGTACCATGCAGAGAATCTGTAAGAGTTTGAGAACAGTTTCAGATGCTGAGTTAAAGGGGGGAGAAGGTTCTGCAGTTGATTTTCAGAAGGGAGCAATATCCAGCTTCCCACCATTGTCGGTTTCTATAACTAGCTCTCAAACCACATCATCTGAAGCTGTCTTAAATTTGACTGACAAAGTACCTCTTGATGCATCTAGTTCCAAATATGATGCAATGAAATCAGATGGTCCTCATGAACAGGTAACTTAAACTAATCAATGCTTCTATCATTTGTGGTTGATTACTTTTAGTCTCCTAAAGATTGATGAGATGCTTTTAAAGAACACATGTTTATAATTTTGTGCATAACAAGATTTTTTCACACTTGCAACTATCTGATGGAGTTCTTTTTTACTAGAGCTTCAATGCATCAAGAAGACAGCCGGAGAAGAAGAGGAGTACAGCAGAGAAAAATGTGAGCTTAGGCGTCCTTCAGCAGTACTTTTCTGGGAGTCTCAAGGATGCTGCCAAAAGCATTGGTGGTGAGCTACTGAGCTTCATATCACCTGTTCCCTGTTGACATTGAATATGGAAACAACTGCAGATATCCTCATAGTTTTAGATAAACATTGATATTTCATGTAAAATCATTTGCTAACTATCTTCCTGGAATTGGTGGAGGTTAATGTGTCAAACCAGAGTTGTGTGACAGTAATGACCTTAAGTACTACTATTTTTAGGCTCTCTTTTGAAATAGTAGTTTTACTGATTTATTTAGAAGTATCTGTAATTTGACTTCTGAATTTCTTGTCTTTTCATTAGTTTGCCCAACAACACTGAAAAGGATATGCCGACAACATGGGATCTCTAGATGGCCATCCCGCAAGATAAATAAAGTGAATCGCTCATTGAAGAAGATACAGACTGTGCTTGACTCTGTTCAGGGAGTGGAAGGAGGACTAAAATTTGACCCTACCACTGGAGGATTTGTTGCAGCAGGTTCCATTGTCCAAGAATTTGATTCTCAAAGGATCTTTCTATCTCCTGACAAAAACCTTCCTGCTAGAAATTCCCAATCTGCTACTGAAGAAGCAGTTTCTGTACCTTCAGTTCCTTGTATTGATGGCAGTAATTCTGCAGTTAAAGTTGAAGAGGATGAGTTCTGTATGGACACATGTGGGGAAGTGCTAATGAAATCTAGCATTCCTGTGATTGATTGTAGTGAAGATTCCAAGTCGATAGCAACAGATGCTGAAATATGTCAAAAGGGTAGGCTTGGCTGTGGACCTTGGGCTGCTATGGATAATGCCTCTGCATTTGCAAAAGGAACGAAAGGTAGTCTTAACTCTGGAAGCGCGAAAGTAGACAATTCAGACACCCACTTTGTGTCTAGAAGCTCATGCTCCTTGGGTGCTGCTGAGGTGTTGGATACCAAAGAGGAGGGTGATGATGTAATGGTTGAACATAACCAGCCTACTTGTTCAAGCATGACCGAGTCTTCAAATGGTTCCGGTTCAATGATTCATGGCAGTGCATCAAGCTCTCCAAGCTTTGAGGAGAAGCATTTAAAAGTCAAATGTGATGATGGTGGATCAAAAATTAGTGTAAAAGCCACCTATAGAGAAGATACAGTTAGATTCAAATTTGAGCCTTCTGCAGGGTGTTTCCAATTGTATGAAGAAGTTGCAAAAAGGTTCAAATTGCAAAATGGAACGTTCCAGCTCAAGTATCTTGATGATGAAGAAGAGTGGGTGATGCTGGTGACTGACTCCGACTTGCAGGAGTGCATTGAGATACTGGATTATGTTGGAAAACGAAGTGTGAAGTTCCTTGTTCGTGATTCAGTTTTTACTATGGGCAGCTCAGGAAGCAGCAATTGCTTTTTGGGAGGAAGCTCCTAGCAATTGACGTGATGGCTCAACATAAAATCTAGCTGAAGCAGTAGCAATTGCTGTCTTTTGAGTGCTCATTCTGTTTCCCTAAGTATGCATGATTGTGGTTTCTACTAGAAGTTGATATTATAGTATGAAGGTTAAAAGAAGAATTGTAAAATGGCGAAATACCTTCCAAAATTTTACAGAACCAATCAAAGGAGAAGCCACCTTTGCTTATGGGGGAGAATTTACAATTGAAAGTTCGAAACAGTGAGAATGAATGAGCCCCAACTGCAGGAGATTCTTTCTCTGATCGGTGATTAGGATTTGCAGGGATGGAGGAAAAGAGAGGAAGAAGAGCAGATTCAGAAGCTCCATGGCTGATTAGATGTTAAATATATAGGTCTGTACATGCTAGTTGTAGCAAAAAAATATGCTTGTAGCTGTAGAAATTATGGAAGCACTGTATTATATTTCTATGTTGTGCAGTGCCTTAAACCTAGTCTGTGCAGTAATCTACATGTTAATTTGAGAAAATAGAAAATAAGTTTTTTTTTTTACCTGCAATGGAAATTGCAATGCGTGGCTGCACAAGGCAGCATGAAAATAAGTTTTTGAGAGTTTCTCACTTGGTCATGGTTTTTATGGCAGAAATAAATGCTTCTGTTTCCTGAAGTGAAAACTTAAATGCTCTAAGCAAAACAGAAGGAATTTAAAGTGGGACCAACCACCAATAAATAAAATAAAATTTTGCCATTAAACGGTTTTTGGACAGGTGGTATGAGTTATCAAGGGGAAAATTACTGTTAGATTACTGGATTTTTAAGTAATTCACTAGTTTATTGTTGTTATTTTAAAATTATTTAATTAAAATGTTTGTATATTCTGTCAAAATTTTTTATTGTTTCTATTAAATAAATCATAGCATAAAAGACTAAATTTCTCTCCCAATTATAGGAGTGGCTAAAAATAATAAATTTTATTCTTTATTTAAATTTATTTTTAAATTATCATTAAAAGTCTAAATAAAATTATCATCAGAAAGAGTTTAATAGTGTAACTCAAGCTCTTTTTAATCTATTTAACATTTTAATAATAGTTTAAGAAAAATTTTGAATTGAAATATAAAATTTAATATTTTTTACTTTATTACATAATTAAAAGGTAAATTTAATTTTTTTTCTAATAATTTTGAATATTTATATTGTTTAGACTTTTTAAATTTAACTATATATATATTATTTAGTATATGTAATTTTAAATATTTAAATTAGTAGTCTTTTAGATTAAAACTCAAATAAACTGATTGAATGTGTTTTCAAAAAAGAGTTAAAAGTTTGATTTTGTAAAATAAATTACATTTTAATTTAGTAATTTTAAAATAAAAATAAAAAATAAAATGTTTGCTTGTAATTCTCTCTATTTAATATTTTTATAATTTAAAGAGAAAATTATTTAGTTTCTTGATATGAGAAACTCACTGGTTTAATTGTTCAATATTAAAATATATATTAAAATATTTTTAATATTTTAAGTTTACTAATTAATTTTTTTATTAATTTTGCTATTAAATATTTTATGAAAAATTTTTAGTTGATCTCTTATATTTTTTAAAAAATTTATTAATCAGTCACTTTGTGTTATGAATATTTTAGTTTTTTTTTATAATGGTTAACTACTAAAATTATCAAAAAAAAATTAATTAATAAACTTTTAAAATATTATGAATATTTTAATATATTTTTTAAAATTGGAAGATCAATTAGTATTTTTTTTTGATACTAAATAATAATTTTTTCTAATTTAAATTAAAGAATTACAAATTGTTGTTTCAGGTAGAAGAAAATAATTAAAAGAAGACTAAATTAAGGAGGCAAAAGAGAGAAGGTTGGTTTTATTAATAGCATTCAAATGTGGTTTATTTTCAATTTCAATGGCAACAGGTTCTTCTCTTTTTCTAATTTCCTTCTTCCTTTTTATATCATCATATCAATTTTTTTTTATTTCTTTGATTATTTATTTATTTATTTTATTTTATTTGGATTTCGTTTCCTGGGTATTTTTCAAACCCAGATTCCTTTGATCTCATTTTCAGATTGTTGATGATTTTGTTAATAGAACTGCCAAATTTTCAAAACCCATTTTTTCTTTCTGTTAGTTAATGTAAATAATATTATTCCAACGTTGCAGCTAATAATCCTCCGCCAAAGCCTTGGGAGAAAGGCGGTGGTTCTTCTGGTTGGACACCGTTTAGACCTCCATCATATGGCAGCACAAGTGATGTAGTGGAGGCTTCAGGAACTGGAAAACCTGGAGAAATTTTTTCAAGTTCAGACATTAATGCCTCAATCAACAGAAATGCCATTGGAAGGCATGTTCCTCCAACTCCATGGGAGAATAACTATGGCCCAACCAACTTTGGAGGTAAATAAATGGCTAAAACGTTAAATTTAACCCTAGAATTGTTAAATTTTATTTTTTATTTAAATTTATCTTTAAATTATTATTTAAACGCCAAATAAAATTATCAGTTACGAGAATTTAAAACTAATAGTTGTGCTTTCAATTAATTTAATTTTATTTAACTTTCGAATAATAATTAGTAATAAATTTAAACTCAAATATAAATTTTGACTATTTTACTCCTACATATTGATTGTTAATGAAATTTACTGTTTAGTCTTTACGGTATAGAAAACTCATCGGTAGATAATTTGATTTTGAAAAATATATTAAATCGATGGATTAATTAATAAATTTTTTTAGATTAGAAGGATCAAATAGTAACTTTTCTTTACCTTTTCAATTTTTTTTTTTGGTCATAATCCAGGTTGTAGTTCCAATCTGACCTGTAACTCTGGCTATGGATTTGGTGTGTATGATGCATATGGTGGGCATGGAGGAATGTATGGTGGAGGGATGTATGGCAACAACATGTATAGAGGAGGCTATGGTGGATTTCATGGGTCTGGAATGTATGGTGGTGGGATCCATAATGGTGGTTTTGGAGGTCCAATGGGTAGCTATGGAATGGGTCCATATGGAGCTCCAGATCCTCATAATCCTTATGGTGCACCTTCTTCTCCACCAGGTTTTTGGATTTCACTTCTTCGGATGGTAAGACAGTTTTTTTTTCTTCTCTTCTTCTGGTATAATAATGGCTGCTAGAGTTTCTTACTATTAACCATTTTAATATATTTTTTAAAATTGATAAATCAACCATTGAGTTTTTCCATATCATAAAAATTAAGTTGGAATTTTTTCTTAAAATTTTAATTTGTTAGTTCCATACTTTGAACTTGAACACAACAAAGGTATTGTTGATGGGTGGTCAAATTTGACTTCAATCCAAAAATTAGGTTTTGAAATTTGATTCTTAATTTGAGAATTATGGCATTGAATATGAAAGATGTTTGATAAATGATGTTTTGGCCATTTTGTTGTTGATGACAGATGCAGGGTGTGGTGAACTGTTTTGGTCGCGTAGCAATTCTCATAGACCAAAATACACAAGCCCTTCACATGTTCATGTCTGCTCTTCTTCAGGTCTACTCCTTTTTGTCTTCATTACTTCAATCTTGTTTTGTATTGGATTAGTAATCGGCAACGCAACTTTCCTCTTGTTTTTTTGTCTATATGCTCTCGAGAAAAATTATTAAATATTACATCTTGGCAAACACATAAATATTAATTAAAAAATATTTAAAATTTTTCTCTTTCATTTCTATTTGAATTCTCATATCTTAATTGGTAACTAAATTTGGTTGTTTAATTATTTTTATTGCAGCTTTTTGATCGGTCAGGTATGTTGTATGGAGAGTTAGCCAGATTTGTGCTCAAGTTGCTGGGAATTAGAACAAATCCCAGAAAGGTTCAACCGGATGGACTCCCTATCCCACCACAAAATCAATACAAACCTTCTATAGATTAAAGGCAGCTTCTAGTGCCTCTTGGGCAGTGTTTGAGAGAATCACATAATGCTGCCAATATCTTTTAGTGTGCTTGTGCAGTAAATCTAAGACTCGGTAACAAATTTGAAAATAGTATTTAATATTTTGATTTATTAGTTATTTGATATAAGAGGATTCATTAGTTGGTTCATTTATTTTAAAAAATATATTAAAATATCTCTTACGTCTAAATCATCTACTAATTATCTTTTTTATTTAACGGTTAAATATTACAGAAAAATCTAAAATATCTCGAGAGATTAATTAGTATATTTTTATCGATTGTAGCTTAATGAGATGCAAAAATCACAATTGTGATATCTTTTACTTCTTCATCTAATATTATAATTATTTTTCATATCTTAGACTTGTATTCAATCACACAAGCACCTTCACCGCTTCACCTCATAGCTCATACTTTGTGCTTAGACCTCATGAAACCATGGTTCTGAAGTCACATTGTGCTTCAAACAACATTGGATTCAGCAACTGAATGGGTTGCAGCTTTACAATACCAGGCACAATGAACAGCCTTTTGAATTTAGTGCCAGCACCATAGATTCTAACTTTGTGCACATCTACCATGTATGGAACAAAAATTCAACAACAATCTTCGTGTACTTAACGAGATTGCTCATGAAACTATGGCAGGTACCTATAATGGATCCAGAAACAATAGGAAACAAACTTATGAGAAGAGTTCCTTTTGGAGATATAAATTCTTTAAACATGCCATAAGAACATGGGTTGTTATGGTATTAATTATGTTCTCTTACAATGTGTGAGAAAATGAAAGTGACAACCTTCTTACGACACATGAATAGTAGGAATTACAAATATGAAACTTGCTCAAAATTATTTATGGCTTCAAATACATGCAAAAAAAAAGTGTAAGTATAAAATCTTAATTATCGGTGACATGGTTATTTATAGATATTTTAAAATTAACTATTTTATTAGGTTTTATATTTATTAAACGGAAGATATATATCCGATATGGATATATGGTCGTTGGTGGATTATATAAAATATATAGATTATATGTAATATATATGTTTAATAAAAATATATTAGATTAGAAGTTATTGAATTTTATGATTAATTAATTAAATTTTATGATTAATTAAATATATTAGATTTAAATCAAATGTTATTAAGCTTAACTGAATTAGAATTTAATATATTAAATATATTAGATTAATTAAATATATTAGAATTTAATAAAATTAGAGAAATCAAAGCCAAAAAAACTAAAAATCAATTTTGAATTGAGCCGAACTGAATCAGTTCGGTTTGATTTGATTCATGACTTATTCTGTTTAATTTGGTTTTTAAATTTAATAAGTTCAATTAAATCAATTTTGACTGATTTGATTTGATATCAAACCAAACCGATCATACTTTTGATTTTGACAAAATTAAAATAGAGCGACTAAATTATTTGTGAAATATTTTATTGTTATTATATAAAATCATATTTATATTTTATATAACTTATGAGTTGTGACATAAGTTATTGTTATATGTCCTTCTTAACTTGAAAATAGAAGTGTAAATAAATTAAATTATTTATGAGTTATTTAAAATTTAATTCGATGTTGTCGTTGTCCATATCGATTTCAATTTTTAAATTTATAATAATTTAATAAAAATTAAAATTGAATTCAAATTTATAATAATTTAATAAACAATTTATAATAATTTAATAAACAAATTAATTTAAATTCAGTATTATTTAAATCGTTAAAACTTTTTAGTTAACATAGCTAACTCATGTTCGCCGGCTAAACTGATTTGTAAAATTCATAAATAAATTTAATAATAATCTTGTTTATAAATTCATTAAATATGAATATTATAGAAATATATATTTATAAAATTATAATTATTGGTAATTTTATTTTAAATTTATAACAAAAAATAAATTAATGCTATCGAAGAAATTTAATATATATTATAAAAATATATTTTTAATATAAAATAATAAATAATATTAATAAATATTAAATAGTATTTCTTTAAAAATTAAATAAATTTATAAATAATCTTTAATAAAAAAGTTATAAATATTTTAAATTTAATATTTATTTGTATTATTTATATTTTTCACTTTTAAAAAATTAAATAATATTAAATTGTATAATCATGTATATTGTTATAGATGTATCTATCGATGTAATTATATTATTAATTTAAAATTTTTTTATATGTTCTCTTTACATCTTAAAAAAACATATCTCTGTTAAGCGTTTCTCAATCGGTTATGGTTATTATTACTATTTTCATATATACTTATATGTATTTTTATGATTATTTTTATATTAAAAATTGTTTGTTTAATTTTATAAATTAAAATTTTTTATATAATTTAAATATAAATTAATCCAATAAATTTGAATAATATATATATATATATATATATATATATATATATATATAATTTAAGTTGATTATATTTATATTAATATATTTATTTTATATATTATTTTTTATAATATAAAATAATTTAATATAAACCATATATTTAAATTAAAACCCAATAATTAAATAATAATATATTAATATTCGATGATAATATTTTAATAAATTTAATATAAGTATATGTATTGATACTATCAATAAAAACTCAAAATAAAAAAAATTAATTTTATTTTTATTCAATTCAATATCTAAATATACTAGTATATATACTTCAATTTGATAACTTCCAGATCTTTCCTAGTCCAGGAATAAGGTCGGATCCAAAAGAAGGCCACAAGTCCAAAGCCCATTAGATCATATGCTCGAAAGACGGCTCGACTTCACGAGCCTGGGCCAGCGGCCCAGGGCAATCCGGATCAGATACGAGCACAAGTTCAATAGGGGAGTAGGCCCAATCACTCACCAACCCTGTTCGCATGCGTGCCAGGGTGAATTAAATGGCCGCCTGCGTGGAGAAGAGGCCTGACACGTCCGTACGTACGGGCCTGAAGGACACAAACTGGTAGCACTATAGACGTGGGGGGATCGCTTCTTGAGGGGGCTCTCCTCTTCTTCTTCCTTCTCCTTCCTGGACTCCATTTTTATTTTCTCTCTGCAACTCTTGCCTAAATATACTACTCTAGTTCATAGAATCTGACTTAAACGTCGGAGGATCTCCACCGGGGCATCCCTGGTAGACCCCTGACCGTTTTTCCTTATTTTGCAGGTCGTTTCATCAAACAGAATATTGAGAGACCCATTTGATGGACCCATATAATGGATCAAGAAAAAAGTCAGATCTATCATGGAGCAGGAAGACAAAAAGATTTATCAAATGGCGCTGTCTGTGGGGACGAAGGGGATTTTACTCTCTTTAAAGTTTTCAGATCCACATAAGGTATGAAAGTTTGTGCAAATAACCCAACTGAAGAGAAAGATTCATTGTGTTAAAATATATATATATATATATATATATATATATATTTTGACAGTATTTCAGATAGTTTGTTTCAATATTTATTAGGTTTTATTACGGCTGATTTTTTCTTTGAAATCTGGTGAAGCAAAATTTCAGATCGGCTGTAAAATTCCAGGTTAGCAAGTTAGAGAGAAAATTAATAAATAAAAAATAGGTGAGGTCGGACTAACATTTCAGGTCGAATAGGGCATGAGGTCGGATGGGACACGATCCATGGCCATCTAACTTGATTACACAGCAGCGTCCCCCAAGTATCGGGGCAACATGGAGACAATGAGAAATAATCAAATGTCCAGGCTGATCGAGGTGGATGAACTCAAACTCTGTATGTCGTCCAACTTGAAGATGAGGTCGGTTGGGTTATGAGGTCGGCAATCCTTCAACCTCTGATTGAACAGACCTGCTTTAGCACCAGGACGCTTGATCGAAGCATCGAGGAATTTGTATGGTCAAGCCCGTAGGTCGGACACTCAAAAGCTGAACAGTTGCTTAGATTTATTTATCCATGGCCGATCTGTACGGAACTGCTCCTTCTCCAGTTCCGAAGCTCGAAGAAATCTCCTCCTTCCTTCACCAACTCCTTCATAATTCCTCCTCTTCCTCTCCCTCTGCTAAATTCATGCACCATGCTCTCTCTTCTCCTTCTCCCCCGCCGCCGCCGCCGACGTAGACTAAGCCTCCGGCTGAATTGTTATTCGGCCGCTCCCAAGATTGCCGAGCAGATGGCGGCAACTCCTGCATCAGTTTCTTTGATTCCGGTAGTTACTTCGCCAAAGAGAGTGCGGAAAATGTTGTCTCTTAAGTTATTTCAAAGAGAGGGGTTTCTAAGGAGAATGATTTAGGTGGCTTAAGCTGCGATAGCGAGAAGGGTGCAGATGTGTCAGAGGTGCCATCGGAAACGGTGCGGCCTAGAAGCTCCTCGAAGAGAAGCAGAGCTACAGAGGTTCATAACTTATCCGAAAAGAAGAGGAGGAGCGGAATTAATGAGAAAATGAAGGCTTTACAGAATCTTATTCCAAATTCCAATAAGACCGATAAGGCTTCAATGCTGGATGAGGCAATCGAATACTTGAAGCAGCTTCAGCTTCAAGCACAGTCTGTAGGGCGGAAATAGGTGTTTGAACTCCATGTGGTTTTCAAGTCAAATTGTAACACATTTTTATTTATTCTATTGAGGCTGGTGAAAGAGCTATGAGTTAATTTGGGTTCTTCACGCATGCACTCCTGAGATGGGATGTTAACAATGAGAAATGGATTAAGTTTGCATCCCATGTGCTTACCAGGAGTTCTACCACCTATGAACTTGCCCATGACAGGATTGAACTTTGATGAGGGAAGTGGACTATTAGATACCAATGCAGCAACAGACAATTGTTCTGCCTTCAGCAGCAAACATCACCTCCTCAGAAACCTCCTATGGTTTTGATCCACTTATTCAGGTTCATTATGAACCCTTCAATCTCTCCACATCTTCAAAGGAAATCCACTGATCAGGCATCATGTGAGTGGATCGGCGCAAACCGCACTTCCAACTATGGACCCGCACTCACTCGGTCTTCGAGAACCTGCACTCATCTGAAGTGCTGCTCGCCACATTTTGGATAATCATGCCGATTGATGATTGAAATAAGGTACACATAACTTGCCACGTGTCATTAGCATAATTGTTGTTGGAGAAATTTACAAGCCCTTAATTACTTATCTTAAAAACTCATGATATATATGTATGCTCCAGTTATCCAAATCGTACTTTGCTGTGTATATTTATTATTTTGCTTTAGAATTTCAAGAGTGCCTTTACTTATTGGCAATTATTTTTAATTAAACATTATTGAATACAAATGATTTCATAGATTATTAAAAGGCATGCTTCGCATGTAAATAGTAAGACTAAATTTAATTAAAATATACCTCTATGAGTTTAGATATCCTGATAATTGCTTACATTTTATAGATTGAAAAAATCTTGGAAAAATTTACGCATGCAAATATTATTTATTGAACTTTTGAATTGCATGAGTTAATATTGTTAGTTAGAGCTAATATTTACGTTCATCCGAAATATGAAATTAAGTGACATGTGCGACATATTATTTATTGATGAATATTATTGAATTAACAACGAGCATCCTCATTATATATGCTCTGTGCAAGCTTTTATTTTGCAGAAAAATCCTGAATCTCGCTCAAAGACCTTAGGCAGGCACAGAGCCCGAATCTTGCGAAAAACCTCAAGGAGCAAAAGCGGCCAGCGAGATCCCCAAGATCTCCCGGGGCAACAAAGACCGGGATCCCCAAAGATCTTCCGGTGTCACATGCTCACAGCAAACAGCGGTATACAATGACAACACGCAAAAACAACTCATAAGAACATAGTTCCGACCTCACATAAAAGATTGGGGCACGGGACCATAAATGACAAGCTAAACTCCGACCTCCCAAAGAAGTTCGAGTCATAAGGTAAAGAGACTTTGATCTCGCACAACAGCCAAAAGCGCCAAAGTGCCATGCTAACCTCAAGAGGGTACTGGAATAGAAATAAAAGAATTTGAATCTGACCTCTCGAAAGAGCTCGGATCACAGGCTAATAAGACCTCGATATAGAAATAAAAGAATTTGAATCCGACCTCTCGAAAGAGCTCGGATCACAGGCTAATAAGACCTCGATATAGAAATAAAAGAATTTGAATCCAACCTCTCGAAAGAACTCGGATTACAGGCTAATAAGATCTCGATCTCTCAAAGTAATCAGCATATAACGAAATTAAACTAAGTCACCCCAACGCCTGTATCGTGTAACAGTGCGACCTGCTAAAGGCCGATGCAACGCTCACGGCGCCAAAGCACCATGCCGATCTCAAGAAAATGAGTTCGGTACTGGTAAATCCAATAGGCAGACCGAATTAAGGCGAGGCGAATCCTAAGCAAAATGCATACCAAAATACAGAACCAAACAAAGAATCAGGGGCAATCATAAAAGGCACCGACCTTGAGAATTGACCGCTAGCACTAAACCAGCTCAATTAGCCTAGAGAGAAGTCTAAGCAGCAAAGAGCCCGCAAAACGCTCGAGGGTAGATAGCCCGGAGAACACTCGGGGGCAAAAAACCCAACTAACCGATACATACACAAGAGCCAAATGCTCAGATAAAGAATTAAGGAGACAGGAGCAACGTAAAAAGCCAAATAAACCATTCTGAACGACCGAATGGGGCAGTAGAAAGCCCTGACTCATTAGGATACAAAAGAATAGAGCTCCCTCTATGAAAAGGCCCACAAATGCAGGAACGCATAAAAGGATAAACGAAGGCAAATGACCGTGCTCACAGCTCGGATTAATTTGCAATAAACAAACATTTAGCAAGAATAACCCAGGAAGAGGAAAACGACAAAAGAGCGAGCTCTCTATCCCAGTGGAGCACACAGCTCAAACCTCACTGACTGCCAGAAGGTTATCTCAAGAGAGACAAGGCGTCTGAGCTCGTAACAAGAACAAGATTTAAAATCATCTAAAGTAGGGCACTCATACAAATAAGACATTTCTCTAGGTATTATGTATCCGAGCTCGCAACAATGACGAGATCGTGAGTGAAAAACAGAAATGCCCTCATGGGAATAAGAAAAACTCGCAAGTCAGAAGCTTAACCAAATTCCGAGCTCTTAGCCCGGGTCAGTTCGACTAGCAAAGTCCCAGTAGAGCCAGTCTGGTCCATCAAGTAAGTAAAATTGACAAAGCCAGAAGATAGTTTGCATAGAAAATAATGATGATGCACAGGCCGAGATGAAATATCATTCATCATCAAGAACACATCTCCAGATCGCCATACATTTAAACACCAAAGTAAAGAAATAAAGAAATAAGTCAAGTAAAGGACGTTTTGACAAGAGCCGTTCTCGAGCTGCACGGTCATTAATGGAGCCTAAGTATTTACCCCCTCACCAGTCATGGAATAGCTGCTGAGGAGGTAAAGGGGCAATTGATAACCTCCAGATCTTTCCTAGCCCAGGAATAAGGTCGGATCCAAAAGAAGGCCACAGGTCCAAAGCCCATCAGATCATATGCTCGAAAAACGGCTCGACTTCACGAGCCTGGGCCAGCGGCCCAAGACAATCCGGATCAGATACGAGCACAGCCCAATAGGGGAGTAGGCCCAATCACTCACCAACCCTGTTCGCATGCGTGCCAGGGTGAATTAAATGGCCGCCTGCGTGGAGAAGAGGCCTGACACATCCATATGTACGGGCCTGAAGGACACAGACAGGTAGCACTATAGACGTGGAGGGCACTCATAACAAGAACAAGATTTAAAATCATCTAAAGTAGGGCACTCATACAAATAAGACATTTCTCTAGGTATTATGTATCCGAGCTCGCAACAATGACGAGATCGTGAGTGAAAAACAGAAATGCCCTCATGGGAATAAGAAAAACTCGCAAGTCAGAAGCTTAACCAAATTCCGAGCTCTTAGCCCGGGTCAGTTCGACTAGCAAAGTCCCAGTAGAGCCAGTCTGGTCCATCAAGTAAGTAAAATTGACAAAGCCAGAAGATAGTTTGCATAGAAAATAATGATGATGCACAGGCCGAGATGAAATATCATTCATCATCAAGAACACATCTCCAGATCGCCATACATTTAAACACCAAAGTAAATAAATAAAGAAATAAGTCAAGTAAAGGACGTTTTGACAAGAGCCGTTCTCGAGCTGCACGGTCATTAATGGAGCCTAAGTATTTACCCCCTCACCAGTCATGGAATAGCTGCTGAGGAGGTAAAGGGGCAATTGATAACCTCCAGATCTTTCCTAGCCCAGGAATAAGGTCGGATCCAAAAGAAGGCCACAGGTCCAAAGCCCATCAGATCATATGCTCGAAAAACGGCTCGACTTCACGAGCCTGGGCCAGCGGCCCAAGACAATCCGGATCAGATACGAGCACAGCCCAATAGGGGAGTAGGCCCAATCACTCACCAACCCTGTTCGCATGCGTGCCAGGGTGAATTAAATGGCCGCCTGCGTGGAGAAGAGGCCTGACACATCCATATGTACGGGCCTGAAGGACACAGACAGGTAGCACTATAGACGTGGAGGGGATCACTTGTTGAGGGGGCTCTCCTCTTCTTCTTCCTTCTCCTTCCTGGACTCCATTTTTATTTTCTCTCTACAACTCTTGCCTAAATATACTACTCTAATTCATAGAATCTGACTTAAACGTCAGAGGGTCTCCACCGAGGCATCCCCGGTAGACCCCTGACCATTTTTCCTTATTTTGCAGGTCGTTTCATCAAACAGAATATTGAGAGACCCATTTGATGGATCCATATGATGGACCAAGAAGAAAGTCAGATCTATCATGGAGCAGGAAGAGAAAAAAATTTATCACAATTAATTTTATATAAAATTTAATAATATTTAAGTAAATAATTATTAAATTCAGTATTATATTATTGATCTTATATTAAATATATTTTTATATAATTTACTAAAGGTTATAATTATGATTTGATGAATAAATAATATTTAAAATTAGAAATAAATAAATTTTAAAATGTTTTAAATATTTAATATATTATAAATAATAATTTGTTTTTACCTAAATAATAAAAAAAATTAAAAACAACAAATTTGAATAATAAGAAAATAAAAAAAAAATTGAATAAAAATCATTTGTTGGGAATTTGAAATATAAACCCAGAACCAAGAAGAAAGCCACTGTTAATTAACCACTAGCCCATTTTCAAGTAATATTGCACGTTACAATAAATAAAAGATTCTAGGCCCTAGAATTCTAACACAAGATATTTATTAATAAAAAAATTACATTAGATTTAATGAAATTATTTTGTTGTATTTAAACTGATGTTAATCCATCCTATTTTATGAATAAAATTACTGAAACAATCCCAAGTTTATAGAGCTCACATCAGAAGTTTATAGAGATGGACAGATGAAATTTCTTTGAAAAATTCTAAATTAAAATATTATCTATAAGAGATTTTAAGTAAATTATATTTAATTTTATTTAAAGTATTTTGGACTTTTAATTTAAAGTCTAAATTAAATAAATTATCTATAAGAGATTTTAAGTAAATTATATTTAATTTTATTTAAAGTATTTTGGACTTTTAACTGAAAGTCTAAATTAAATTAAAATGAATTGCCTTATTTAAATTAAGTTATTACAAATCAAGTTTTAACTTAACTTACTTTTTTAGTGAATCGAATTTCAACTTAAAATTAATTTATTAGACTTCTTAAAATTTGGGCTTGATTAATTAGAATTCTACTTGAAAATTGTTTCATTTATGTTACTTAACTTCAATGCAAAATCTAATTTATACAAGTTTTAAGTTATTTCAATAAAATAATCTCCAATTTACAGCTTTGGTTCTTCCCTCTTTGAAGATCAAACACATTATAGATGCCACCAACTCAAGGCTGCTATTACCCACCTTGGTCTTGGTGATGATGCCAAGCACCTTTGGAAAGAGAAATTATGAGGAAAATGTCATTTTTTTTTTAGATCAGATACTCTCCAAGTGATGTACTTTTACTTTGAAAATGTATACCATTTTATATAAGAATATAATGCTAAACTTATGAAAATGTAATTATATATTTTTTTCTCTATACTTATATGAGAATAAATATATTTCTCATTATTTTTAAAAGAATAATTTACAACATACCCCTTAAAATTAAATTAAATCAAATCCTGTCCCTGAATTGTTTTTTAACAAAATAATCATTTTATTAATTCACCATTACAAAATCATAATGGAAAAAGATTAACACTCTATTTGAATAATATTTTTTTATTTAATTTTATTTAAAAATAAAATATATTTATATATTTATATATTGATATTAATAAGATTCTTAAAATACTTAAAAAAATATTTTTTTAAAAAAATATTTTCTATTAATTAATTTTTCTAAACAAGTATAAAAAATATTGTCCTAAAAAATATTTTACTAAATTATTAAAAATATTAAAAGTACATGGATTAAACTATTATAATATTAAAATAAAAACTGAATTGTTATAAATTATTTATGTCTACAGAGATCAGTATTCAATTTAAATAAAAAAATCAATCAAATCAAATAAATTTAAATTTTTAATTTAATTTTTTATTTATTTTAATTTAATTTTTAATTTTAAAAATTTTAATTTATTTTAATTTTAATCAGAAAATTTTAAAAAAAAACTGAATGATAATAAAATATCATTTTTAATAATATAAAAAAATTAGAGATTAAAATCATAATTAAAATTAAAATATTTTTTTAAAATTTAAAATAAAAATATAAAAAAATCCAAACCTCACCAATTGATTCTAATTCAAATTAATTTCCAATTAGATTTTCACAAATATTAAAATTTCAACTGTCAATTTAACCAAATGATCCCCCCCTATACATGTCACGAATTTTATAAAATCACAAAGGCTTTATTATTTATCTTATTAGACTCCATTTATTTTAAAAAATCATTTTTTAAAAGAATATTTTTCAAAACATAAAAATTAACTAATGAAAAATATTTTCCAATTTAAAGATGAAATTAAATTATTTTAAAAAATTGATAAGAGCATCATTTTTGTATTTTAAAAATCTTATGAAAACATCAATATATAAATTTATTCATATTTTTTATTTTTTAAATTAAAATTTAATATTGAAAAATAAATTATTAAAAAATATTTAAGACAGAAAACATTAGCCTTAAAAATTCTTTATTGTATACCTCACTATTTTCCTTTCCCTCTAAAACATCTCCAAAAGTGTAAAAGGTTGTCAGGTCCTTCACGTAGGGACAAGGGATTCAAGGGTACTTCACCGAGGCCGATAGTAGATGGTCCAAGAATTTTGAGAAGCAAGATTCTCAGAAGAAAATTAATAAAAATATGCCATTATCAATTAGTTGAACAATATAATAAATTAGACTTTTTCTAGAATAAAATTAAAAAATTAAATATTTTTATTAAAATAAAATAAAATTTAAAAGGTCAAATCATAAAAATGAGAATTGGCAAGTTTGGATAACAAGAAAATAGAAGGAAATTTTGAAGGAAAAATTAAAGTATTTTCTCCGAAAATGAAAGTGAAATATCATAAATAAAAATTACTTTAATTTAAAAAGAAAACGAGTAAAAAACAAATCAAGTTACTGTTTTGACCACTCCAATCATTGATTTTAATCAATTACAAAGAGTAAAATAAATGTTTTACTATTCAAAAAATCACTTTTCATCGCTTATTTTCTTTCCTTTCCTGTTTTCCACCCTTCAATTTCTTTCCTCCCTAAAATGTCATTCAAACAAACCAGGGCTAACTGATGAAGTCCCTCCTGTTTTCTCTCTAAGAAGAGAAAAGAGCAGCAGCTCATTAATTAGAATAAGAAAGATGTCCTTTCCCAACTTCTATTCTAAGGCCGATTGGCCTTGCTAAAGTACTCGTGACCTTTGCTCTTACTGTCAAATCTGATAGGCCCTTTTAACAAACTAGTGTTAGGAATAGGAGGCCCCACTGCACCAATGGCCATGGGTTCTCATGATTGGTAGGGTCCACCTGATTATAACCAACCTCCTCCCGTCAAAGATAAATAACTTCAAATAAACCAAACAAAATACCCACACAGAATTCCTCAGAAGTAGAAGTCTTTCGAAGTTTCAAAACAAACCAACCAAAGATTATAAGAGACAGGAAGAGAAGGGAGAAAGGCAAGGGCAAAAAGAGCTCAAAAAGAAAAGATGGGAGTAAAAAAGAAAAAAGAAGAAAAGAAACTGCTATACATGGAGGCTACCCAAAATATACATGTAAAATTCCCAGTCAAGATCAATTTCCAGAAGCACCTATTCCAAACTGATTCATCCCTCAAGTAATTTTTTCAGTACAACAATGTACTGAAAATAAAAAATGAAAAAATGGGTACCACAAATTCCAACCCACCACCACGATTGCCTGCATTATCGGGTAACATATAAATGTTAGGGATGAAGGAAAAGAAAAGAAAAGCAGTAGCAGCAGCAGCAGCGTGCTCTCGGATCAGAACCAAACAAGTAACTGACCTCTTCTCTAGTTTTATACTTTTATGTACCATTTAAACTCAGCAAAATTTGTGTTCTAAATTAATTTTAAATTGGCAGGTTGCTGAGATAATAGATTCAGAATGGAAGCCCTAATCTCCATTATGTCAATAGTTCTGATTAACACATGATCCAATACATATCCAAAGGGCTAAATGTACTTAAATAAGAAACAAAAGAATTAACATGCTATGTGCAAATGCTATAAAAAACAAGCGCTTCTTGAGGAATAATAACCCCTAATACCCCACACAATTCTAACAATAACAAATTTGGACTTCAACAAAATTATGGAACTGTAACATAAAAAATTAGGTTCAGATTGAATTAGTGATGCGTCATATCTTGATTGAATGGTTATTAGCACATTAAGAATTAAGATGTGTGAGATTCATTACCCTTTCAATAACTAGATAAATGCTCAAGGCATCTTTTTGAACTTTTATACATAGAAAATGATTTACAATAGGAATTGCAGATTGTCTGTCTGTTATGAATTCGTTGAGCACGTAACATCTATCATGCAACTAAAGCTGACAATAATGAGCTATAAGAGTTGGGGGCGAGAGTGCAAACCAGGATTTTTTAAAGTCTCTGATGTCGGCAAGGCAGGCAAGGACATCTCTGTAAGATTAGGTAGCAGCTACTTAGACATCAATGTGAAAGTGTAGAAAATTTCTTTCATATCATCTAAAGCACCATAAAAGAATTTCTTTCCTTATAACTTACCTGGAGCACAAAGAGACAATGATGACATTGAGGATGATGTTGGCCATGGGGCTAAAATATTGTCAGTTAGGTCACATGTAAAGCTGAACCCTGTTGAATTGTCATATACAACATCTGCAGGCCAGCTTCGGAGTAAACACCCTATATTTGAATAAAGATCCAAATTACTAAAAAAAAAAATCATTCCAGGGCCCAGAACAGGCAAAAAAAAGTCAGTTCTTCATAAATTTCAATAAGAATAATTCTCCCCCTCGTTTTTAATGAAGTCAAATAGACAATCTGAATTCCATCAGGAAACACCACACTAATAGTTCTCACCTCATAATCTCATATCATCTTTACCACATAAGATACAACAGTTTTCACCAAGTATAAGCATTCTAGCACAGAACAGAAATCCATACGTTTAAGGCATCCAGGAAAGAATAAAATAAATTTATATGGAACAGATTGTTAACTCAACACTTTGAACCAGGTGTGCCTATATTTCAAGAAGGCATTATCTTGACTATGGTATAAGCAAATATGTTCTATTGCAGAGAGATAGAAGGAAGGAAAGAGAAGAAACAAAAGCAAACCTTGTTGTCCATATGCTGCAACAGCATCCATCCACACATGAATCCACAAATCAAATGAACATTAGATAAATGAACATGAAAATGAAAAATTACTAAAATTACATCAAAGCAAGGAAATAACCTTGGATGCTAAAATCTTTCAAGTCAATGTCACAAAGCTCATATACATTTGTCATGACCCCGCCTTTTCGAAGAATAGATCCAAAAACCGTTGCACAGATTATGGCTTGCTTGTTTGTAATTATCATTTGCTTTTGTATTCCAGCAATATAATTATTCAGTGAACTACAACAGGAAGGACTGGGAGCAGCTACATTGCGACAGGCTTTAATTACCTCAGATGGCTGCGTGAAATTCAAAGGGCAAACTGCAAAAACAAAAATTCCTTAGAAAAAGTGTAACAAACTAAACATGTCATAAACATTTACAATTGCTGCTGCTACAGCGTTCCACAAAAACACACAAACACAGAGAAAAAAAAAATGAAGTAAGATGCACCCAAATAACACAAGGATGCCCATACACAAAGAAAGCAAAATTACATATTTAAAAAACTTATGTAGTCATGTTCTTCATTCAACAACTAAAGGAGACCAAGTTTAATATGATAAGAAAATAAAAACTACCAAAATGGGCGACTCTTAATTGAAATATACAGTCCTGGAGTTCTAGCTTATAAGTCTCTCTTTGCTAGTCCTGAGTTGGTTTGGAAAAGAAATTCACTCAAACCAATACAGATCATGCAAATATATCGTCATTTTAGAAGCAAGTGAAATCTAATGATATATGCTAATATCATAAAGCCTACACGTTTACTACTCTCTTCAAAAGAAATAGTATTATGTCATAAGACAGTCCAAGAGACAGGGAACTTTCACCACCAAGAATCAGATTCAGAAGAACTCACAAAAATAGCTATGATGGAACGTTTAGGCTCCATTTGAATAGCTGTGAATTTAAAACAATGGTACTGAATTTGATAGCATGCACATGTACCCAAACAGAGCCTTATAGAAATGGTCCAGCCAAAATGAAAAAGCTCAAAAAAGAGACATGCTAATCGATAACGTATATACCCTTGTTAACTTTGCAGGAAGATAATATCCGGAATGCAGCATTTGCAGTGTCTGCTGAGAGTTTCTTAGATAGATATGCATAGACCACACCTTTGCAATCATTAAGAGCATCAATATGATTAAGATTGCTCACTAATTCTTTATTCTCATTAATGGTCAATTGTGTTCCAGAAATATGAAGAACAGCTTCCATAACTGCAGGTCGGCAAATTGGTCTGCAACATTCTTTAAGAGGATCAACAGCACTACAGGCCTCCAGCAACTTGCTTGTGTTAACTACTTTCTCAAAGCTAACAACATCCTTTACCGGACAAGACCCACCAGTAAGATTTGACGATTTTACAGAACAAAGTCCAGGTATTGTGGCATTGGCTCCTCTGCTTTCTAAGATACTAATGATATCTGAAAAACAATCATTAGCAACTGAATTCTCCAAAACTAACTTATTGGAGTTCATGCTATAATAACCCTGGAAGATATGGAGTAAACTGCCCAGCTGTGGACAACATATTACATTTCCTACAAGAGCTGCTAAAGGTACAGAGCAATCAGATGCTGTCTTATCCATGAGATTTGACATGGCAGAGAAATTTACAGGGCATTTCCCAGTTAAATTTGGATCATAGGTGGTGGGAAAAGTTGGGTACATAGGTGGCAAGGATTCACTAGGATAGGGGTAGCGGGGGAAGACAGCAGGTGATATTTCTATGGGGTCAAAAAGCCCAGAAATAGGTGGAGTCGCAAGCTCGGATGAAGAAATGTGATTAGGTTCAAGCAGAGTCTGCATCGCCACAACATCTCGGAAAATGGATACCCAAGTAATGAATAAGAAAAACAGTTGCCGCAAGGAACCTGAAACATATAACTCATCCATCAACACTAACACAGGTCATTCTCACTATAGTTAAGAATGTAGCAAAACAATATAGAGAACACAACCGCAGGCACATGTGAGAGAGAGAGAGAGAGACAGAGAGAGATTATGCAAATAGTCAGTGTTCAATAGTGAACTACAGTGGCTCACCCTTGAATTGAGTAACGGTCCAAAAAGAGGCCATAGTTCTACTAGCCTTCTGGCACCATTGAGTTTTACCAAAAAAAAAAACCAACAGCCCTAAACTATGCACACCCAGAACTTGCTCACAGCAATGCAGCATGCCAGATCACCTGTTCGAACGTGAAATGTTAGAACAAAATTCAACAACATACACTAACACTAAGATTACCAAAAGCCTCAGCTGACCATAAGAAGTTTACCTCAAATGATGCCCAATTTTCACTGCCAATATTACCATGACATACCATAAACAATCAAACTTGAGCAAAACTTAACATTGGGAGTTCATAGCCAACTCCCTAAAATGTGCAGTCTGATTTCTTATGAAATATATGGTTATGGTATTTAGTGCTTTACCTGAAACACTAATCCTTTCTTAATCTCCTTGATTGGAAGAGAGTTTACGCAAATGAATCCTTCTGAAAGCCAGAATTTATTTCATTTAAACACCATATAAGACATATTCCACAAGAGCTTGCTAGATATCATTCACACAAATCACTGAACATTACAATATCAAC
Source organism: Manihot esculenta (assembly GCF_001659605.2). Classification (NCBI taxonomy): domain Eukaryota; kingdom Viridiplantae; phylum Streptophyta; class Magnoliopsida; order Malpighiales; family Euphorbiaceae; genus Manihot; species Manihot esculenta. Next base: position 29,011,899 of record NC_035171.2, read on the forward strand.
GACAACCATGAAATTTTTTACAGCTGGTGACTATTTATTTGAGTACACTGAACTGACTAGTCTATTCTATTACGCCTGGAACAAACTGCATATCACTGATTGTAAGACATCCCACATTCTCTACCATTTGAGATATGAGCAAACAACACCTTCCAGTTATCTGAGGTAAGTAGAACATCTCTAAGTAACATACGCTATTTCTATTTTGGCACAGACCATAAGCTAGAAAAAGAAAGTGCGAGGGAAGATTTGATTTTGAGAAATGATATCCTTATGCTAGCTAAAATGTTTCATCATATCCGAGCAAGTGTAGTCTTCGCCAAATATAAGGTGAAGAAGGAAAGATCCAACAAAATTTTAATTGGATTTTCTCAGGTACTATCCAAAGGATTATTACATGTCCCCTATTTCCTAAAACAAATTAAAGGGAAAAATATCATGAGGCTGTATTTTGCAAAATAAAAGAAATCACCATGTCAATAATACAATTTGTTTTTAAAAAATTTCCCTACTCACATTTTCTCAGCTACCAAACAAAGTAGTAAATCATTCTTGAGAAAAATAAAAGAGCAAGCAGACTCACACCAACCCAAACAACTTACTAAGCTGAATTAAGCAGAAACTTACCCACATAACGAAAATCTACAAACCTAACTTGAAAATTCTTTTAATTCCTCGCATTTTCTCAGCTACCAAACAAAAAAGGAAAGCAAAAAGGAAAAGGGAAAGGAAAGAAGGGAGAAAAGAAAAGAAAAAGGTACCTGAGGATGTTGAACCCATGTAAGATTTTATCCAGTAATCGAGTGAGCTAAAGATATGGAGATCGAAGAAATGTCAAAAAAATCAGAGCATTTGATTGAGCGAATAGATTTTGGTAAACAAGGTAAAAAAGGGCGGGGTAGAAACCCTAAATCAGAGCTTTTTAGCGGAGTCAGTAGAAACAAGAAAGTTTTTCCGAGTGATTGTAAACTGGGTTGGTGGATAAAGTAGAGGAGCCTTCACCTTTTTAAGACTCACTCAACCCGATTTGTCTCGGGTCAAGTCCCGTTCTCTAATCCTGGGTCAAGTTTCATAATAAAACATTGGATATTTTTACAAAATGACTCAAAAGTCTTTTCTTTATATAATAATTTTATAAGCTGAATGGCGTCATTGATTAAAATAGCATATTACTAGCCCAAGGCCAATGCCTGATAAAACTTGACCCATAAGTCTAAACTAGTTAAAAATCCTAGGTTTGCTAGGAAATTAAACCCTTAATGAAGGGTGAATATTATTAAAATTGAATTAAATTAAATAAATTAAAATTTTAATATTTATAAAATTCGAATCAAATAAATTTTAAATAAGAATTAAATTGAATTTTTAAATTAATTTAATTTAATTAATTTTTTTAATTTAAATCAAATACTGCTAGCCTTATTTTTAATTATAGATGTAAGAAATTATTATATATTTTTAATATATCATCTCATTACTATATATAATTTAACTTTTAAATTATTTGTAATACTATTTAATTTAATTATTTAAATCATTAATAATTTTATCATTTAAAATTTAATTTTTAAAATATATGATATTTTCATTTTTTAAATTAATTTTACTTAATCATGGAAATTTTAAAATATATATAAATATATAATAAGATTAAATTGTTTAAATAAAGATATATATTAAATTATAATTTTATTATTTTAAATTAAATCTAGAGTTTATTAAGAAAATCTAAAATAAGGATCTAAATTAATTTAAACATCACTAAATTAATTTTAAAATAAGAATTATTAAAATAATATGTTTAAATATTAAATAAATATTAAGAATGTTATTAAAATAATAAATTCATATTTTTGAAGTAGAAATTAAAATAAAAAATTAAATTAAATTAATAAGAATATTAAAAATATTAATGAAATACAAAAATTTAAAATAAGAAGTGCATAAAATCACCTATTTTTTCAGTGAATTAATAATTTAAAAATTATTTCACTTAAATATCTCTAATTTTTTCAATTTTTATAATTTATCTACTGAATGGAGGAATTTCTTTTTTTGTTAAATTAATTTTAAAAATTAGTTAAAAAAGTAATAATTTATTAATATTTAAAAGCTTTAAACTAAATAGATTATTCTTTATTTAAATTCAAATTTTATTATATCGTAAAAAACTTAATAATATATAAATTAAAATTATATTATTAATCATATAAATAAATTTTTACCATGGTAAATTTCACAATTACTTTTAGCATTAATGTTTAAATATTTTGGGATGAAAAATTAATTATAAGATGAATTTATATATAAATAATGAAAATCTTATACCATCATTATCTCAAATAGATAAAATATGAGTTATTTAAGAGGAGTAGTTATATCATCACTATCCAAAATAATTCAACTAAGAAAAAATAAATTTTGTATTGCTATAAAATCAAAAAAAATATTCCTTATAAACTAATCTTAATACATATATATGGTGATTTTTTTTAAAATTAAAATTAAAATTTCATCAACTAAATAGTGATATAATTTCAAATAGAAAGTTAATTATATATAATAAATTCTCTAGTCAAAATATGAACAGTTAAAGTGGTATGACGATAAACACATTTAATAGAAATATCAGTTGTAGTATCTAATAAAAATTTACAATTATTTAAATCAAATATTTAAAAGTGGAGACTTAATAGTTTGAATCACTCACAAACAGTTCATAAAAATGCAGTAATTAAAAAGTAAAAATTCCGTCGCAAAAAGTAAACAGTGACGGAGAGGTAAAACTTCAACAATTACCGGCGTACTATTACCTTCCGAAAAATCAAAAACACCACGTTGAAATATACTCTCAGAGTTTTTCACAACAAAACCGTAGCCAATAAAATATTGAATTTGAAACAAAACCCAATCAACTTGACAAAATCAATTGAAATTGTCTAAATTTGAAGATGATTCACGAATTTGAAGAGAAATGATTTCAAAATCACGAGTAGAGTTAGAATAATAAAGCAGTAGTGGTATTTCCATACAAAATACCAGCATATTGAGCAGCTTTCCAATCCAAAATATGATACATAATGTTTTCTATAAGCTGATATTACATTTATGTTATTTTTTTTAAGAATTAGAATTGGAAATATTATTATTTTTTTAATTATATTTATTTTAAATTTCATTAACATATAAATAATAAATTAGAAATCAATTGAGTTAATTCCATATTTAATTTTTATATATGATATTATAATTTTAATATTTTATTATAAAATTATATTATATTCACGAATTTAATATAATAAAGATTAGTTTAAAATTAATACTAATAATATTAATAATAATAATATATAATATATAAAAATTAATAAAAATATATAAAAAATCATGATATGCCAACGAGTTAAATAATGTTATATTAAGCGATCGAAGCCAATAATATTATAGTAAGCTATTAAAAAATTTCAAACTAAGTTCATACTGCCACTAAAAAGATCACACTTACATGTAAGTTTAACCAAATTTAAATTTGTTAATTTTTAAATTCTTTAATTACTTAGTATAATATTATTGGTTGATATAGCATCTCACAACCCATGAAATGATAATCCTGATGTATCCAATAATTTGTTGATGGATTTTAACTCTCTATCCTTGCCATGTCATCCTTATTACTCATTTTTCCATAAAATGATTTTATTAGAGATTTTATGACTAATTGATAACAAAAATTTATTGAATCGTGTCTATTAATAATAATTTTATATAAAAATTCGATGGAAATAATGAGTTTTGATGTAATATTTAATGTTACAGTGTTTAAATTTTTCTTTTTTATAAATGAGACCGTATAGACTTTTATCATATAAAATAAATTATATTTTATAATAATAACTCATAATTTATTTAAATTAAAAATAGTCGTTAAAATTATTGCAGGAAATAATTTCACGTGAAAATTAAAATTAGTCTTTGAGATATCTTTTATAGGAGAGTGTAATGTGTGAACTAGAGGCGGATTCCCTCAAGTGAAACCATGGATTACCCAGAAATTTTTAAAAAATATTTTAAGTTTATTTTGAAATTTAGAAAAAATTAGTCCTTTTGAAATTTCGGAAAAAAATTCTCTAAAATTTAAAAAGTTAATATCCTTTATTTTGGAGAAAAAATTAGGGATACATTATTAGCCTTTAAAAGTTGTAAATATATTAAACCTCTGATTTTTAATTTTTAATAAAATTCACAACAAAATATTGTTATTTTTTATTTTTATTTTTATTTTTATTTTAAACATAAATTATAACTTAAGTTTTTAAATTTTATAACACTACTATTATTAAAATACTATATAATTAATTTATTATTTTTTATCAAATTTTTTTATTTAAAATTGTAGTCTCTATTTTTTGTAATAACTTTATTTTTTTTATATAAAATTTAAATTTTTTTTTATTTTTAAAAATATATATAATTTTTCTAAGACTGATGAAAATTTTAATATTTACGATTAATTTATATTTATATTAAAAATTTTAAATTTTAGATAATAGAATAAAAAATATTTAATTAAAAAATTAACAATAAAATATAATATTATTTTTGATAAATTTTATTCAACTAATAAAATAATATATTGAGTTAAACTTTTTGTTTAATGGTTTTTTAAAATGAATTCCTCAATAATAAGAAAATATATTTTTATTTATTTACACCGTTAATAAAAATAAATGTTATGTTTAGTAATTTCAAAAATATATACTACTATTTTTCATGTTTTTAACATTGAAAAAAAGAAAAAATAGAATGAGAAAAACGTTAAAATTTATCCTTATTTGAGCTCTTAATTCCCGGCTGATCAAGGAAAGTGAACGGAGCAAATACAAAAGAAAGAGCATGCTCTTCCCCGTTGCAGCAACAGAGCACGAATACGAAGGCTATGAAGAACGGCGATAACAGTAGTTCAAGTCTCGATTCAAGATTCAACCAGACCCTCAAAAATGTTCAAGAGTAAGTATAGAATTCCATTTCCTTTCAATTCTCATTTCTCAATTCTCCATCATTGTTTAGTTCTGGTGTTTTTATTTTGGTTTTTGGCTTTGAAATCCATTTGAAAAAGCTTTAAGTCTCTCAAAATTCCATTCTAGTTCCAGAAATTGAGTTGTTGAACATGCTGATTCTTAGTTTCTGGGAGAATGATTTCATTTTATGCCGTATCGTAAGAGTTTAAGTTCCCAAGGAGGCAAGGATTCCCATTCACCTGTATTAGCTTTAACTGGTTCTATGTGACTCTTAAATTTGAGGATACATTTGTGAAAAAAGCTTCAGATCTCTTAATTTTACTTTTAAGAATTCCTTGGATATGAAATTCCTCTAGTGGTTTTGAAATTGGTAACTCCTGTCAATTGTAGCATTAGAATCTCAAGAATTAAATATGACGGATGATAATATTGATATGTATTTTGTTTTTTTTTGTTTTTTCGGTGATAAGCTTGATGAAATTCACATCTGAAAAATGAAATACTGTGCTTTGGTTTTAATAATCAATGCAAACATAGGAGCAAGATATTTAAGCTCTATGCACAAAAATGTCGTCTTTTTTTAATTTAATGCTTACACATGATGTGGAAGGCCCTGAGCACATTGATATGCATTTATGCAGAGAATGATCCTGGAATATCTATGTAATTTTAACATTAGCCTGATAAAAGTGTATTATCTGTTACTTATGCTTATTTAAAAAAATTTCTGAAGGAGATTTTCCCTTTTGTTTATAGTATTAAGACTCTGGACAAAACGATAATGATGCTCTCCCTCCCTCCCTCCCTCCCTCCCTCCCATTATGTGTGTACGAATGCATGTATGTATTATACTGCCTACAAGTTTGTCTGGTGATTATGTGCTTGAATACTATTATCTTTATTAGTTCTAATAAAGTTGCTTGATCTTGAAATTCATATGATTTGGTGATTTTCTTATCATATCTGTTGCTGCTGGCTATGGAATTTAGATTTTGTATTATTTTGTCTTCAAAGTAACTTAGACCTTTTCTTTTCAAAATTTTTATTGCAATCAAGGTTGCTTAAAGGTCGCAGTATTCCTGGTAAAATATTACTGACCAGGAGAACAGATCCACCGGAAGATCCAGGCTTACGAGACCCTTCTCCTAGTTCCGGAAGGAGCTTCTCAGAAAATGATGCTGGCACAAGTGATCGAGTGGACATGTCAAGGGAGGTAATATAACACTCAAGTTTTCAATTGCTGTGCTCTTCTAGCATTCCTAATGTGCTGTCTATTGATTAATGAGAATCTTATTTCTAATATAGGCTGAAGCCTGGAGTTCAAGTAAGATAAATAATAATGCAACGGCAAACAAGTTCAAACCTACATACTCCAATACTGAGCCTATGTCCAAAGACGTTCAGAAGTTCCCCATGGGGTCTAGAGCCACAGATTCTGCCAGAGTTTTGAAGTTCACTAAAGAGCTATCTGCTACAACAGTTATATTAGGTACATTGATATACTTTTGCCTTCTTGTTTTCTTAGAAAAATTAAGTCATTTACTTTTTGGGTAATATGTTATTGATAAAAAGTTAGAATATATATGTAAGGATGCATAGTCCTAAGAAAATTTTTTTTCCTTTATTAAGATAAGTGTTGCCACACTCACGTAGCATGAAAAGTACATAATCTTTAACTTCACTATGGAAAACCAGTTGGTCTGTCATATTAAACAACAATTTATATTATCACAATGACATGCAAAGGAACATGAACCTAATGAGGTGATGACTGAACTAGATGATGATGTCTAATTAGATGAAGGATCACACAAGGGAAGGTGCAACTTGAAGTGTATACAATGATTGGAAGCTGTAGATAGCAGTTAGCACCATCTGGGGATGATGGAATTATCTAGGATGCTTCAATGTTCTTTGGTTGGAGAAGGCTAAAAAGACATGAGAAATGGCAGCTAGAGAAGTGGGATTCTGGAGAATAAAATGTGGAAAAGGCAACCATAAAAAAGAGACCCTTTCATATTGGTAACAACATGATAATGGCCATTAATGTTATGGTCATTTCCCTTGCAATTGTTTTTTTTTTCCTTTCTGCCATTATATATAGCACATAATGGGTATGGGGTTCATAATTTTTAATTATTTTATGCCACGGTGCAAATCTAGGATACTCCAACCTTTACTGAATTGTTGCTTGTGGCATGCTGTGTGAAATTGAGTAATTAGGTTGGCATGCTTATTGATATGCCATTGTTGTGCTTCTTCATTCACATCTTCGTGTAGTTGGATATCCTTGGTGTACTTTGTCCTATCTATTGTGCACAAATGTGTGGTTTATGTGGCATTCATAATTCTATATTTATTGAGTGGTGGCACCCTCCATTTCCCCCCTTCTCATTATTCATTTATATGAATGTTCATCAACTATGTTTTGGGTTATGCTATAATTTATTGACTTACGTAGTTTAGATTTCTATTTACAATTAATTTACTGTGGTTATTTCTTGATAATGGCTTGCAACATCATGCACTTTGGTTTTTGGGATTTAGATTTATTTTTCTGTGCACCTGGTCTTAATTTTCTTTTAATATAGATACTAATTGCATTTCATGTGCAACAATGTTACAAATTTTTTCTTTTGAAATTCATTGTACAGAGAGATTGCGTGAGTTAGCTTGGAGTGGTGTACCACCATATATGCGGCCAGATGTTTGGAGGCTTGTTTTGGTAAGCTTCATGCAGCTATACATGTCCTTCCATTGAAATTCCCATTGATATTCCCCAATGAAATTAGTCTGAATTGTTATGAAATTGCTTTCATATGAAAACTTGATGTTCCATGTGTATAGTCTACAACCTCTTTTTGGTATTTTATATTGACATACACACTGACTCACGCACACAGAGCACTAAAAGGATAATTAGGCATTTATGTTATATGGTGGCCATGAATGAGAGCAAGAGAGAGAGAGAGAGAGAGAGCTCATTTTGTTATTTTATATTCACTCTCTTACACACACAGAGCATTGTGAAGGAAAGGATTAATGTCATTATGGTGGCCAAGAGAGAGAAAAATGATGCAAAAGCTAAAAGTTTGTTCACAATGGTATGACTTATTCTAACATTATGCAGAAGCTGACGGGTTGTCCACACGGTATAAATATAACCTAACTTTTATGTGTGGTTTCTGTTGTTTATTTGTCCTGCCAAACTGGGTCTTAGGAAGCTGTGAATCCAGTAAATTCCAGTGTCTACTTATTTTGTTGGTTTTATTTTCCTACTGATTGAAAGTTAGTGACTAGCATTTATGATGGATGATGACCCCTGGCTAGTGTGGGGCTTACTTAACCTAATATTGCTTCTTACGCTCTTAACTACCAGTTGCTTTTACATATGAACTGACAACAGGGATATGCACCATCTAATTCAGATAGAAGAGAGGGGGTATTGAGAAGAAAGCGGCTCGAGTATCTTGATTGTGTTGCTCAGTTTTATGACATTCCAGATACTGAACGTTCAGATGATGAGATTAACATGCTTCGCCAGGTATTTACTGCTTGAATGTGCACATAGGTTATTTTAATCCATGTTTTCAATTTTTGACGTTTGTATAACTCGCCTTGTTAGATTTCTGTTGACTGTCCAAGAACTGCACCTGATATCACTTTCTTCCTACAACATCAAGTTCAGAAATCCTTGGAGCGCATTCTTTATACATTGTATATTTTATTACCATCCTTCCCTTCTTTATTACAAAGGCTTTTGAAATGGAAATTTTTAATTTCTTTGCTAGGGAATTGTTTCATCATTCTTGTTTCTTGGTGATGAAGATTTGATTGGATATAAAAAGAACTCTCTCAACTTTAGGGGGTCTTGCAAATTGAACCCATGGTTTTACAGTGTCAAACACTAGACCCTAGTCTATAGTGATTTCATACTAACTCTTGCCAGATTTTCCTTTTGAAATTTCTCTTAATCCATTTTTTTAGATAAAATTGGTTTAGGATTTTCGTACAAATTGGTTAATATTGTTTTAGAAATATTGGAGAAAAGTTTTAGATTTAAGCTTAAATTTTTTTACTTGTAATTCATAGATCGTATAGTGTTGGATGTAAAAGTTGAACATTTAAACCTTTTTTTATGCCAGAGTGTCCTTTAGATTCCTTGATTTTAAGATATCATAGTGATAAAAAATGTGAATTCGGGAAAAAAATCTAGTTAGGTTTTTAGTTGTGATGCTTTATCAAATTCATACATTAGTTAATGTTGCATGTGAAAATTCAACATAAGAGCTTTTCCATTGATTAAGAGTGTCCTTTAGATGTCTTATTCTAAGATCTCATGGAAACTGAATGAGAATTTGAAAAAAGAAAATTATTAAGGCCTTTAATTGCAATGGTTTATGCCTTTCAGGGTGGACAGTATAATGTTTTAAAGCATTTTCTTAATTTATATTAACACCTAGAGGTCAGGGTGCTGGCTATTTTCTTTCTTGTCTTTTCTGACTGCCAAAACTAGCTCCGTATATCCACAACCAAAATGTTTATCACATTTTATATTTCTGGAGACAAATAGAGTGACCAAAGTATCTCTAGGCTGACAAATATGGTGTTATGTCTCTTGATTTCCTTCCAGGGCAATTCGTCATCCTGCAAGTGGATATGTTCAGGGAATTAATGATCTTGCTACACCCTTTCTGGTTGTTTTCTTGTCCGAATACTTAGAAGGAGACATTGATAACTGGTCCATGTATGATCTATCTCCAGATAAAATCTCTGACATAGAGGCTGATTGTTATTGGTGCCTATCAAAGTTACTTGATGGCATGCAAGACCACTACACTTTTGCTCAACCTGGAATACAAAGACTCGTGTTTAAGTTAAAGGAATTGGTTAGGCGGATTGATGGTAAACACTGATTCTTTCTCTTTCTTCAAGGAATAGTCTGCATTTTGAATCCATGACTCCCATTTCATATTACCCTTAGGTATATTAACTACCAGCTGCCAATCCTTGGTGGTGGTGAAATTCTTTATCTTCTATGCCAACCACCCGTTTTTTCCTTGGTTGAGGACCTTTAGAGTATATTTTTGATTTGTATGTTTGTAGGGAAGAAATCTTTGTAACTGCTATATGATGGCTTCTTTGTTTGTTTTCTTGGTTGCACTGGCATTATTTGGTTTGGTTGTTCCTCAAGACATGCATATTACTGCTACATTTGCCTTTTATGCACACAGTATTTTCAGAATGCCAACATTACCTCTTGGATTCACTTGGTTATTTTTAAGTTTATTTTATGCTTTCTAAGTTCAATAATGAAGCATGCATGTGCTATCTCAGAATTTGGTTTTTATAATTGTTCCAGAACCTGTTTCAAGGCACATGGAAGAGCAAGGGCTTGAATTTCTTCAATTTGCTTTTCGCTGGTTTAATTGTCTTTTAATACGTGAGGTTTGATTATCAACTCTGCTGCTAGTACTTGCAATTATTGCTTGTCGTACACTTCAATTTTCATGTTTGTTCACTAACCTGAACCTGTAAGGTTGAGTTCCAGTCATGCTTTTATTATTAAATTTTGAAGCAATTTTACATTCTTGTTTGTCAGATCCCTTTTCATCTTGTTACCCGCCTGTGGGATACATACCTTGCTGAAGGAGATGCATTACCAGATTTCCTTGTGTACATATACACCAGTTTTCTTTTGACGGTGAGAATCACAGTTACATCCTCTGCACTAACAGTTGCATGCTTGAAATACTCTATTTCTCTGCAATTATTTTTCTCCCTCCTGCAATGGTTGTGTTGTGAGAATGATGAAATATCTTTTTGCTGCTGTTTATTAGACGTATGAAAAGCTAAAACAAGCATGTTTAAAAACTTCAATAGTAAAGGCAAGAGTCAACGTTAGTTTGGATTTTGTGAATTCATAATAGGACTGCAATTGCTTTCCACTAACAAAAGTGGCAGCTTCGAATTCATTTCTAAAGACTTCCAGTTATTGCTACTGTGATTTTAGTATTTGGCCTGTTATGGAGATGGAATTTAGTTTCTGTGCATAAAGGTTATGCATCAAGCACTTAATAGTGTGCTGTGGCTTTTCTCCAGTGGTCAGATAAGCTTCAGAAACTTGATTTCCAAGAGATGGTGATGTTTCTTCAACACCTTCCAACTCACAACTGGACGGACCAAGAGCTGGAGATGGTACTTTCTAGAGCGTACATGTGGCACAGTATGTTCAACAGCTCCCCCAGCCATTTATCTTGCTAGTAGTTAGAGAGGAAGTAATATTCTCTACCCGTTAACAGCTTCAATTTGATTTCCCTTCCTGCAACTTTTTGTATTTATTTTTGAGGTTGCTCAAGGAAGTTGTCATCTGCAAATGTACGTTTTCTCAATGTGGTAGAGGTGATTGGCGAGTTCTGTTATACGAGTTGTTTTTGTGAAATATTTTTGTTTTCTCTAGCATTGTAACCATTGACCATTGAGTGAAGAAAGTAAAGAAAAAAGAAAAAGAATTTTTCTATAACAATTTCTTGAAGTTGATGAATGGGAGTCGAGACTTAAAGAGCATCGAGATATGGTACCAGTGCATTTTTTAATCCCTTATGGACTTCTGGCCTGGCATGTCAAACAAGCTTTTATTTGTATCTTTTGTGGGTTAAAATTATTCAATATTTGTGCTACTGCATTCTAGCAGGTTGGATTATAAATAGCAAAAATGTTAAATTTGCACATAAATTATATAGTGGAAATTAAGAATGGTTAAATTTCATCTTTCAATTTAAATTTATTCTCTATCATGAAAAAGCTAAAAAAACCAAATAAATTTAGTAAAGCATAACCCACTCTTCAATCTTAAATTTTTAAGAGTGATAGTCTTATTTGAAATGCGTGCTGATTGCACTCTCTTTTGTAATCTTTATAGATTATTTCACATGAACCTAAGGCAAGAAGCAGGTAAACCTTCCATTTCTTTCTTTTTTTATAGGTGGTGGTCAGCCAACCCTGTGATAGTTCTCTGTACGAGAATCAGGGTAGCATGACTCTGAATCGTAATTGACAATGGACGAAAGTGAGTATCCCTGGTTACTTTTCATTTGGCAAACCAACGGTTACCTATCCGCTATGAGGTGTGCAGTGCATGGTATAAATTGTTAAGAAGGTAACTTTGATATTGCAGTTAGAGCTGCTATTGAGAAAAATGTCAAAGTGGGTTCGAGGTGACTCTTGTTTGGTTTGATTAACCTTATCTATCATGTTATTGGGGGATCCTAATCAATGTAGAACTCCAAAAACTATTCTTGCCAAAGTAATTTAGGACCTAACATAATCATTCATTTCAAACGTATTTTGCCACCATAAGAACAATGGACTGTCACATTATCAAGACCTGTTTGTTTACATAAGAGAAACACAGTTATTCACAAAGTTTACGTACCACGAGCACACAAGTAAACGTGGTGCAAAAGCCAATTTGTCAAATGATTCTTTGTTGCCTCAACAACTCTCATGTGCATGTGCTCTTCTGCTAGGTGGCTTTGAGACGTCCAAATTAAAAATGCTTCATGAAAACTGAGAGCTTAGCAAAGTCCCTGACCACAGTAAATCAACCATGATATCTTGGCAACACAAGAATTGGTGAAGTCTTCAAACAAGTTTCAGCGTTTGCCTTTTTACCTGCCATTGTAATACCAGTCAAAGATGGATATATTTGCAGAAGAAAATTCAAAAGAACTGAATATCGTTTCCTATGATAGTCATAGTAGAGTGGCTCGTTATGAGGCGAAGCATGAACAAATTAATAACAAATACACAGTTTTATTATAAAAATGGATATAAAAATTAATAACAAATACACATTTTTGGTAATATTTTTTTTTCAAAAAATAAAAATGTAAACAAATTACTAATCATGACATATTAAATTAGAACACTGGATCATATTTTATTATAAATAAAATCATTTGACAACTATTTAATAAAAATGATAATAACTAAATAATTCAAGGTAACTGAAATCAAAATAAAATAAATTGATTTAATATATATATATTTTAAATACCCAAATCAAAATTTTTTTATCAAGAACAACCAAATGAAAATTATGAAGTATATCAAGAGCTTGCATTTTATTTTTTATTGATAATTTTGTGCTTATTAGTAAATTATGATATCATGCAAAGTTTATTATTTTAATTTTTAGTTTAAAAATTATATAAAGCAAAATCTCTCAATTCTGAACAAATGCTTAGTATGCAGATGTTGATACCACTCATGTTTGATAAGCTGCTATGGGTTTTTATTGTTTTACATGTGTACTTTTCAATATATAGAAATAGTTTAAACCATAAATGGAAAGGAAAAAAAGGGCAAGGATAAGGGAGCATTTGACTGTTCTTAGTATATTAATAATGCCTAGACTGCGTAGCTTGATTAACAAAGAGGCATAAGGTTTCATCCTGAAACTATCCCTTCGTGTAATGCATTCCTAAGAGCTTTAAATGCTAAGAAGGCAAAAGTCTTCAAATAGAAAAGGATGACTTACATGTTTTTTCTGCTCAACTTCTTCAAGGAATTTCTCAGGATAATCCATATATTCACCACATTCTTTCTTTATAGATGACACAAGCTCTTCTCTTCCAGCATCCTCAAGGTTCCTAATCAAGATTGTAAAGGTTAATTTATCTGGGGTACAACCTGAAGCCTTCATGTTGCCATATGTTTCCATTGCCTTATCAATCATATCCGCTCGTAGATAAGCCCCAATCATTTCAGTATATGTTCTTGTATCAGGCTTCAACCCTTCCTCTTCTACTTTAGAAAAGAATTCTTCAGCCACTTCAATCAATTTGTTCTTCCCCAACATTTGAATCATGCTTTGATACAATGATATATCTGGTTTATACCATACTTCCTTTTGCACAAACTCGAAAACCTAAAGCCTGACGGATTTCAGTTCAGAAAAGAACACACAATAAAGGAAGAAAGAACAAAAGAAACCCTCCAAAAATTAGATAAAAGATAAAAAATTTTTAGAAGAACAATGTTGCAGAGAGTACCTTGAGAGCCAAATCCAATTCATTTTGGTTTTGCAAGACATCAAGTGTATCTAGCAAGTCAGCTTTGAGGAGCCTGGAGAGTTTACTGTTGAAAACCTCTTCCAATCTGAGAGTGGATGATTTGGCCAATTTCAGGGATTGAATTGCTTGTATAGCTTCTGTTGATAATCTCTTTGACCTCCATAAGGGTTTCCTTGGCCCTCCCCTCAGGCTGCAGGTGATAATGGATGCCTGAAAGTGGAGTTTCTGGGGAATTTGGCAGATTTTCAGTGGAGGAAACTGGAATTTGAGAGAACCCATTAGAGTAGATTTCATGGCCGCGGTATAGAAGGCGGGCGAAAGGGCCAGAGTTGATAGGATACTGGAACTCTGGAGTCAAAACGACGATGTCAAAGCCACATGCATTTGATGTGAAAGGCGCTCCGCGTGCCTGCCTTTTATGGTTTGGGTAGGCCTTCCATGGTCCGATTCGAACTGTGAACTGGACCGGTCAATCGGCTCTAATTTTTAAACTGAACCGAAAATTTATATTACGAACAAATTGTGAGTTATTTTTATGAAAATTGGAAGCAGATCAAAATCAGCTGGTTCGAATGCAAAATCCGATTCTATTTCAGTTTGACTTTATATTTTTAAAATAAATTTTCTAATAAATTTATATGACTTAAAATTGATATATAATAAATTAATTATCAAATAATTAAATTTAAATTTATTTTTTTACTTTTAAAAAATCTTATTTATATTTAAATATAATATTATTTTATTTTTATATTTTATAAATTTTTATTGTTTTTATAATTTATTTATTTATTTAATGATATTTATTATTTATGTTTATTTTTATTTAATTTTATTTAAATTTTTTACTGAACCAAAATTGAATTAACTGTTTAATATTTAAATTTAATTGGAATTAAAATTAAGAAAAACTGTAATTAGAACCGTTTTAAAACTGAACCAGAACCTTTAAAACCTGAAACCATTTTCAAACTGTTAAAACCGGATCTGTTCCGATTTAATCAGCAAATCAATTCGAACCCTGGCCAGGCCCGTTTGGGCTATTTCTGACTTTCTGTAGCTGCCGAAAGCAGAGGAAGAAAATAGAAAAAAAGAAAAAAAAAATGGAGGGAAGGCGGAGAAGATGGTGTTATTGGGTGGTGACGGTGGTTCATGTGGTGGGTATACTGATATTCACTAGAGGGTTCTTGCTTACTCGAACTGAACTCCCCTATTACAGCCACTGCTCCGACGTTTCTCAGTCTCCTTGCTTCTCACCCACTAACAATGACTCTTTGTCTTCTTCTTCTTCTTCTTCTGATTCTAGTATTAATAGTAGCAATATCAATCAAGACCAGCACTGCTGGACCAAACCTGCTGTGGATCGCCTTGTCATCATTGTTCTTGATGCTCTCAGGTATTCGGGATTTCATTTTATTTTTTGATTTTTTTAGTTTGAATTAATTGAGGTGGAATTCTTTACTTATTTCTCGTTTTCAGGTTTGATTTTGTTGCTCCCAGTACATTTTTTCCAGGTTAATTCTAATTCCTAATCTTGTAAGCCTCTCCTAGCAGTTGATTTTGTTTTGATCGTATGATATTGATTGCACATGATTTTCATTTTATGATACAGAGAAGAAGCCATGGATGGACAAGCTCCCTGTTCTACAAAGATTAGCATTCAAACAAGGATCATCTGCCAGGATTTTCAAAGCTATTGCAGATCCCCCTACCACAAGTCTTCAACGTTTGAAAGTATATAAATAATTCTTTTTCCTCTCTTTTTGTCATTGGTGCCTCCTCCTCACAGCCTGATTGGAATCGGGGTTTCTATATGATTCGTGGAGAAACATTTTTTAGATGCTGTTGAGAAAACAGTTAGAAAAAGCCGTTTAGCTGATTTGGAGCTTGTCAAATTTAACTTAAAAACTGATATTTATTGGCCTCTAGCTAAAATTTTTAAGGATATTGTGCTTTTCTCAATAGCAGCTCAAATAGTATGTAGTAATGCCAAAATAGACTCTTACTACATGCCTGTGAATTTATTAGTTTCTACTAACAAGCAAGTTCCTCTGCTCTTTTATCCTTTCTGAATTTCAGGGCTTGACCACTGGTGGACTTCCAACATTTATTGATGTTGGGAACAGCTTTGGTGCACCTGCAATTGTGGAAGATAACTTCATACATCAGGTTTACCTATAATCCTCCCTGGAGATTTGGATCTATCCAACTCTTCTTCTGACAAGTCAAGTTCTTAGTTACTTAAATATTTTAATTTTGAACCTTTTTTTTTTGGCTATATCATCTTTTTTAGTTGTAATTTGATTCTCATTTCAAAATACTTGCAGTTGGTTATAAATGGGAAGCGAGTAGTGATGATGGGTGATGACACATGGGTTCAGCTGTTTCCTCATCATTTTAATAAATCTTATCCTTATCCGTCTTTTAATGTGAAAGATCTTCACACAGTATGCCATTTTAACATGTTATTGTATTTTCATTTTTATGTAGTTTTCATTTTTCTAATTTTTGTAATTGACACTATAAATTGTGGTGAAATTATAATGTTACAGGTAGACAATGGATGCATTGACCATCTATTTCCATCCCTTTATCAAGAAGATTGGGATGTGCTTATTGCACATTTTCTCGGTGTGGTAAGATATTGGTGTGTTATTAGTGCAAGTTTCTACATTTGTGTATTTGGTGCTAATAAATTGGTTCTGCAGATGGATGTTACAATTACTTTTTGATACATTATAAGCCCTTTCAGATACTCTACAACTATTTATCATTATGTGGGGTGACCAAACTGAATTTGGGATTAATCTCTGTTTGCATGCTTGTTTCTCAGGAACTAAAATAATAATAATTATGTTTGTAAATTTGTAAGACCAAATTTCTAATCTAGCCATTAAGTTGTTCTCCTACCTCCTTTTTTTTTTTACTTTTTATTTTCTTTCTTGTTTAATTATTTGTGGCAACATCTAGACTTAGTGCTTGAATAGATGCTGCTCTGGAATCAATGCTATTTCCATTCCAAAGAAAGTTCACCTAACTTTTTAGTGATTAATGCAAGAAACAATTATTTGCCCCTCCTTTTATAGGGAAACCTAATGCATCTGATCTATGTGATGCAGGATCATGCTGGGCATATATTTGGTGTTGATTCTGTGCAAATGATAGAAAAGTTGGAGCAGTACAACCTCTTACTAGAGGTAGTTTCTTGTTTGTTCAAATTGAAATCGCATCCAAGTGTGTAGCAGAAAGCATCTCTGATTTTTTTCCCCTCTAATTTCGTTGTATTGTGCACAATATGATAAATTATATAATAAAAATGCTACACTTGTTGCCTTCTAATATTTTTAGGTGCTTTTTTCTTTACTTTTAGGCATGTTTCAACAAAACCTACTGATTAGATAGCTTGTTTCATTTTTATTTCTAAAGAAAAAACAATTCTATTGGCTATTTTAGAATAAAGAATTTTGTACATGATACAAGAAAGAACTTTGAGAATTCTAAGCGGTCTTTGTCCAAATTGGTAAATTTTCAAGGATGAATTATGAGTAAAATATTTTATGATAATTTTTTTTGTATATCATTTGGAATTAGAAATGAACTTGATATATCCATTTTACCTGATTTTAGAGAAATAAACCAAAGCATTTGCTTGTTCCACCAAAGTCAAGTGTAATTTTTATTGCTAAAGCATAACGATTAAATTAAAATTTACCTAGTGTTTTTTCTGAATATGTTGGAGTGCTTGGAGATTTAGGTTTTGTAACTCAATTTCAGATACTAATTGCAACCCATGGCAATATGTCGTTTTGAGATTAGGGAGTATAGATGTAGATCATGACATTGTGAACCTAACATAAATTATGGAGAGATCAGACTACATATTGAAGAAAATAGCAAGATTACCCTGGTTAAATGACTAGACCTTTTCTGGTGTATTTTGGATATGCTCGAATCATGAAAATTTTGACTCGTGAATAAGTGCTGAAAATTGAGTGTTGCCATTTAAGGAGCTTAGAAGAGTGAAATAGAAAGAATTTTATCAGATTATTAGAGGCACCACATACCATCCATATTGTAGTGCCTGAGAGTGAATCCATTTCACATTTGATATTCTTAGCAGGCAGCTGTAGAACTGCATGCCTGATTCTGCAATGAAGTGGGTGCTCCAGCTGTGACATGCTGATTTTCAAATCTCTGCTCTATAATTATATTTTGAATTTGACCACATATTTTGCTTCAGAAAGTAATCAAAGTGCTGGAGAGTCAGTCTGGTCCGGGTGGCATACATGAAAATACTCTCCTCATTGTTATGGGTGACCATGGACAAACCCTAAATGGTGATCATGGTGGAGGGAGTGCTGAAGAGGTATGTTGTGCGCCTTTTCCTGTACAAACTCAATTTGGTTTACTTCTCCTTTAAATAGCTTTCTTATAATTTATTATTATTATTATTTTTCACGTGTTGGACACTTGCATAACATTTTGCAGGTGGAAACATCAATTTTTGCCATGAGTTTTAAGCAGCCCCCAGTTTCCATTCCACCTGAACTTGACACTTCTTCTTGTGAACAAGATTTGGTATTGTTGCTGTCTTAACTCCTAAGTGCGCAGACATACTAGTAGCTTTAAGATATCTATGATCTCCCACTTTCATTTTATTGCTTATCGCGCATATCTTCTTTTCCCCTATAATCAAGTGCTATTTTTGTCCTTGTTTTTATTGCTTTCTTTACCATGTTACTTCAATATATATATATATATATATATATATATATACTGTATGATAAGGGAAAGGAGAATGAGGCATAGGAAATTGATGACAAACGAGAATGTGATTTTGCATTCCAAATACATGTTATCTGCTGCATCCTCAGACAGAATCTGATTATTTTGATGGATGCTCTTATTTAGTTATCCCTTTTAACATTCAAGAGAAGAAAACTGCATTATTGGTTGGCAGATGAAATGAATCACGTTAACTCCTTTTAAGCCATTGCTTTAGTTAATTCTTCTTCAAATGGAATTGCCTTTCCATATTCTTATTTCAGGATGGGAGGAAAATGTGTACGAGCTCTATTCAACAGGTGAGGTTTCTATTTTTGGACTGGGATTCACTTATGATTTCACTCAAATCATGCACCTCTTATAAAAAGGTACTTATTCAAGTAACTCTTTGCAGCTTGATTTTGCAGTAACAGTGTCAGCTTTACTTGGTGTCTCCTTTCCTTTTGGAAGGTGCCGTGTAAGCATCCTTGAATTCTAACTTCAATTTCACTTTCATATAATCTTCTGTGTACGTGATGATTTTAGAATTTGTATTCTAATTTGTCAATCTGTCCTTCCTATTATTATGTGGCAAAGTCACTGGTGTTGGCAGATTATATAAATGTACATATGAAGTTGATCTCCTTTAGGTCAGTTATGCACAAAAACTTTATTGGGGCTGGCATGTATTTTTTATTTTGTCTTCATACTATAAATACCAATCAATTAATACAGAGACTAGTTCTAATCATTTGCTTTTTATTTTATCTATTGTATCTGAAATGCCAGAAAACTGGATGTGCCAAACATGGTTTTTTGTGCAATTTGTACGCTGTGGATCCTTTAGTAACATTAAGGAACTGTTCTCCTATGTTCATATGTCTATGGTTGAAAAACTCAAAATTTCCCATTTTCTTCAGTAATATGCCTTTCATTTTGTTCTTGTAAAGGTACTTATGCCAATTCTATTGGGTTTGCACCCTTTAGGTGTCGTGTGCTTTTATTCCACTGTATTGTTGTATTGCTTGCTTGTTGTTGCAACTGTTGCATCAGGATTGATTCTCATCAGGTTGTTTTCTCCCACTCTTTTCAGCATTGGGCGTGTTAACCCTGAGCTATATGCTTTAGGTGCCAGTAAATGGAATTTGGAGGACACTGGAGCGGGAGATTGCAAAAATCAGGCAAAATTGCAAGAATGGGTACAAAATTATGTAAATGTACTTTGCATCAATGCTTGGCAGGTATATTTCCTTCACTGCTTTTGAGTCTTAAATACACGTTTGAGTCAAATCATACACGATAAGTCTAGGCTGATAGAAATGGAAAGTTGGAATAAGCATTTTGATACTCTCAAGTCATAGGAATTGAAAATAATAGAAATTTTTCCTCCCATGGTCTAATCGACTCTCAAGGTGAGATTTCATTTCTTTGTACCTAAGTCACTATTCCTTGACTTCTATTTTTTGCTTTGTGGAAAGAAAATTTGTGGCATGAAAAACCATGGCCTTCCTCTCAGCCTCATCACTTGTGGTGCTGGCATTTAGACATATTCCCGATTCAGGAACACAAGTCTCCAGTTTGCTCAATGAGATCTTGAACCTAAAACGAGCTAGGGGACAGTTTGAAGCCCAGCTTTTGACCTGCCACTTCTGGTTCGAGCCCCAGTTTGAAACAGTTCAATTGATGGTTTAGAACCAGACGGTTCAAGATGGTTTGAAAGGCAGTTTGGCATTAAAAAGATGAAATAAATGAGTAAAACACTAGCAATAAATAAAATCTTTTAACTAAAATAAAACAAAGAATTAAATAACTTCTTTTTAAAATTATATTGCATTGTATTAAATTAAGAAAATTAAATGAAATAAAATTAAATTAATGAAATTAATTAGTTTAATAGAATAAATTAAACTAGCAAAAGGAGAGTAAATTAGTCTAAAAGAAAAGGACTTGAACTTAGTTTTTTAAAATAAGTGCTTACTGCTTACATATCTTCTCAGGGTTTAGTGGAATCAAAACCCACAAAGTTCACTTACTTTTTACTTGCATAACTAATAACCCCCTTTACCTTAATTGTCTTCGCAATTGCATGGTTTTGTTACTGATAATACATTTTAGAAGTCTTCTTTTTTTAAACTTGAGCCGGTAGTTTGATTCTGTTTGTAATGTGGTTTGATTCAGTTCGGAACTGCCAGTCCCAGTTTTGAAAATCTTTACCTGAACCAAAGGGGATACATGGTATCAGTCTGTTTCGACCGGTTCTGGTCTGGTTTTCACTGGTCTGGTTCCAGTTCAAAACTGGACTCTGGGGTGGACACCCCAAACATTTTAATTAATTTTCTATGTGGATGTAGACGATGCTGAAGTTGCTACTTTTTCTATACAGTTGATACCACAGTTTCCCTTTTTTTTTTCTTTTTTAATTTTTATTATTTGTTATTTTCTTGTGGTTTGAGAGAGAGACAGGGAGGGAGGGGGGGAATGGTAAGATTTAAACCCAGCCCCCAGATTCATTGGAATGTAAATAAGCTCAAGGTGCTAATGTGAAATCTCTGAGAAATGCATGATACATTTTGTAAAATTGACAGTAAGTTTAGTATGTCTTTCTTGCATTTAGCAGGCTGTAAGTTCTTTTTTTAAGGCACTATTGCTTCCAGTTACTGTCCCTCATTTTCTGATGTTCTGTACTCTTCTTCTGCAGGTGAAAAGATACATTGATGTTTATTCAGCTTCATCAATGATTGGCTTTTCCTCTGAGGACTTGCTACACATATCAGATATTTATAATCAGGCAGAGGGGAATTGGTCAAACACTAAGAATTTTTTATTATATGAAAATGAACAAGGCCACTCCTTATTGCCTGCTCTTAGAAGGCAAATTGATGCTTATTCTAATTTTCTATCAAATGTGTCAGAGCTGGCACGGTCCAAATGGACTGAGTTCAATTTGAGGATGATGGGCATTGGTCTTGCAATTATGTTAATGTCAGTTTTCATCATATTTCTTGCTATTTGGCAGTCTAATAGGCCACAGATTGCTTTTCCTCTTCCTTCAGGAGATTCTAGGATTTCCTTTGATGTGATATTTGCATTCTTTATAGTGGCAATACGTGCATGCAGCTTGTTTTCAAATAGTTACATTTGTAAGTTTTGGCCTCTAATGCTTCCAAGATATTTTCCATTTTTCCTCTCTTTTCCCCTTACTTTTGCTGACATTCCATTTTTTCCTCCTAAACCTTGAGCTCAGTGGAGGAAGGAAAAGTGGCAATTTTTCTGTTGGCCACAACTGGCATTGTCAAGTTACAATGTTCAATTATGAAGAAGAAGATGCTACCTGAAGTATGTAATATTAACCTTGAAGTTTGATTATCATGAGTTGATCATAAAATATATATTTGATTATTTAAGGGCTGCTGACATTTTTAAGGGATTTTTTGCAGGCAGTTGTATTTCTTCTGTTGGTTTCTGTTCTCAGATTTACCATTGAAATAGGGCTGTCAAAGCAGGCTGCCACTTCCTTATTTCTGAATGTATCTTCCTCATGGATGCTTCGGTTTGCCCCAGACCATCCATTGTGGACATACATGTCTGAATCTGGGCCAATTCTTGCTCTAATCTTATTAGCATGGTTACTGTACAGAACCATTTCTAGTATATATTGTCAGGGGATTTGGAAGTATGTTATCATGGGAACTATTTCAAGTTATATACTCATAGCAGTGCATTGGGGATCTGAAAGTAGCATATCAAGTGTGTCTTCATTGCTTCAAGGAGTTGGAAGAAGTTACATCCCCAGAATGGTGTATACTGTTGGTCTGGGCCAACTATTTTTAATGGCTTTTGGTCAACTTTTTTCTAAAGAAAAAGCTTTAGATGAAAAATGGAGTTTAATAATGAAAACCACTGCCATGTTATCTGCTTGGAGTTCAACAATCATTATTCTGTCAGGACAACAAGGTTCTTTGATTGCTTTAGCATCTGTAATTGGAGGTACTTTCTCTGGTAGAGCTTTAGTCTTTAATTATATTGCATCATGAGCTCTAATTTTGAAAATTATTCTTACTAGTAGCATGGCGTTTTATTTTTAATATTTCTTTTAAGTTAAATCCCCCTTCTCTGATATTTTGGTTGGTATATTTCATTAGCACTGGCCTATTATAAAGGATTATGTATATGTATAAAAGCCTCTCTTTGCAGGGTATTGCATATTGAGGCTGGACAGTATGGAAGAGGATGCCATCAGTGGGACTGTGAGAAAGTTGAACTTCAATCCCCTTGCTGTAACACAATGGAACCTTTTAGCAGTGTGTCTATTTTTTGCCACGGGTCACTGGTTAGTTAAGATGCTTGTTGTTTGATTTTTGTTATGTTTCTAGTCTATTTTTGTGTATGATGAGCCTGTATATACTCTGCTTTGTCTTGGGTTTAGTTCATCATTTCTCACAATCAACATCTTTATTAATCCATGCATCTATATTTCATAATCTTCTACAATTTTCAGGTGCGCTTTTGATGGCCTTCGCTATGGGGCTGCTTTTGTTGGGTGAGTCTCGTGCAATGTCAATGTGCAAGTATGCACTTGTTTAACAACATTCATGATTTTTTTTTTTTCTTCTTTTTGGTAACCCCTTATGGATGATTTAATGAGATTACTATTAAATAGTTCTAATACTTGTTACCAGTTGATAAATATTTGGAGTCTGTTATGTTTTCAGGTTTGATGAGTTCGTCCTTGTTCGTCAAGCGATCCTTCTCACAGTTGAATCATTTGGCTTTTCTCATATTCTTCCTATTTTGGGGCTTCCATTTCTTGCTGTGTGCCGGTATTCACCGGGTCAGACCAACCATGGGAAGAGTTCTATTTTCTCACTGCTATATCCGGTGAGCTTGTTATCTGGAATTTTCAACTTCTTCCTTCCTAATATTCTTGTTTATTTCATTTTGTTGTGTTCTAAAATTGTTTATCCACATTCTTTCCTGAGAGTTTTTGTTTATGATTCTCCTTGATAGTGTCTAAACGAAAGTTTGTTAACGTTTAATCACACAAATGATTGATTTGTTTATCTAGCCATCTTCACAGGCTAATGGATCTTCTATGTTTCAGATGTATATGATGTTTGGACTCATCACCACCACCACTGTCATCGCCACTCTAATGTGCGTCACCATTCAAAGGCGGCATCTAATGGTAATGACTTCCATTTGATAAAAAGTGTAATTAAAATGATCTTGCAATCTTAATATAAGATAGCATGGACTACAAATGCATTGACATATACCAACAAAACTTAAAATGTTACTTAATTTCATTGTTAACAATCAATAACTTAACGATAGTAATCGTATACACTAGAAATTTTGAATTTGAATCTCACCTTGTATTTTTTATACGCAAAGAATATTCTTTTTTGAATTTAAATTGGTTTAAGAAGCTATAGAAGATTTATGATACCTAGTGATTGAGATTGAAAGGTCATTTTAATTTCACTCCTTAAAGAATTCAGATGTATCATAGGACGTTTTTAAAATTTAAGGTGCCAAAGGTTATTGTGGTGAAATTTAGAAGTGAAAATATGTATTCTATCTCTCATATATAATTAGCAGCAACTGTGATTTGCTTACTTATCTGCCTTTTTGCATGTAGGTATGGGGATTGTTCGCACCAAAATTTGTTTTTGATGTGGTGGGTCTTATCCTCACAGATTTGATAATTTGCTTGGCTTTGATATTCTATTCTGGTAAAGGGGAAGATAGAAGATGATGCACAGCAGAATCAGGCTGCTGAAAAATGAATACTCTTGAGATCTTCACTCAGAAACTTTTACTGTTGATGCCTGTGAAAATGATTTCAAGATCTTCTCTTTGATTTTGTTTTATTTTATTTTATCATTTTATGTTTGTGGGACTGCTATGAAAAACTGAGAGAAGAATTTCACAATTTTGAAGAAAAGGAAAAAAAAAAAAAAAAGGATTGGGTTACATGTGTTTAGTCTCAAACAATTGTTATTTTTTACGTAAAATTATAGATCATATGATTTTAAAATTTGTTGTAATTTTTTTATTATTTAAAAGATATTTTTTAAGTTTATATTTAATAATTATTTAAATATAAAATAAATAATTAAAATCAAGAATTTAATTTATAAATATTTGCTAGAAATACTTTACTGACTCTTAAAATTTAATTTCAATTTAATGAATTTAGAGATATATATATTCATAAATAAAAAATAAAAGTGACATTTATAATTTTTTTTCTTAAAATAGTCGTTTACATTTGATTTTTAAAATTTTCATTAGTTTTTTATAAATTTTTTGAGAGTAATTATTATAAATTTGTCTACACTAGCTAGTCATGACCACAATAATAAGAAGTATATAATAATTACAAAACCTTATTTATTTATATTTTAATTTCATATAAACTCACATCTAAATAATAAATTTCTACTTGTATATTTATAAATTTCAATAAAGAGCGATTCAGTTGCTTGTTTTTTTTTTCCTGCTTATATTATTAATAAAATTTCTATATATAAAATAATCTCAAATAAAAACTAGAGCTTTATCCAATGCAAAATTTAAATATTTTTGTTGTCCTACAAAAATAATCTTACTAATATTTTCATATAAATTAAAATTTTAATATATAATTAAAAAAAAAAATTTGTTTCATATTTCTTAATATACGTTTTTCTCCTATTGCTCCATCAAAAAATTAAATAATTTATGGTATTAAAATTTTATTTAAATTAATGGGTTTTAGTTTCTCAATACATATTAAATATAAATTAATTTTTGTTCACTTTTTTTTTTGTAATTAATTCAAAATATTATTTATTTTTCTTTTTCATAATATAATTAACATATCAATTGATTAATGAACACTATTTAATTTTATTATATTTTAATATAATCTCTCCTTAATCATTATTTGGTATTTAATTTAAATTATATATTATTAATAATAATTTTGTTATTTTAATAAAACTTAAAATGAATAAAAATTATAGGAGGAGGAATTTTTTTAAAAATAAAAAAGCCTATAATTTAAAATAAATGAAAAATAAAATAAAAGTAACTTTATCTTTTCAGCTTATTAATTAAGATTGTGATGTGATTAATTAATAAATTGAAGCAATGTGTGAAGAATAACAAATGTCAAAATCAGATTAAGGAATGATCAACTCAGCGTTTCAACTAGGAAAGCTCACAATAATTTATAAATTAATAAAATAATTAATTAACAGAGATAAATAACAAATTTTGCACCGTTGATGGTGGGGTGGGATTAAAATGGTTAATTTAATAATTTAATTTTAATATAATTGATGCTGCTAATAAATTTATAAAATAACAAGAAATACCAAATTTAGTAGATAAATTAGTTTCAACTCGTATTCTATTCAAATTAAAAAAATTGGTTGAATTGAAATAATTTAAAATTTTAATTTAATTTTTTATTTATTTCCATTTAATTTGGATTTTAATTTCAAAAATTTCAGTTATTTCGGTTCAGTTTAATTTTAATTAAAAAAAATTAAAAAATTCGAATCGAATCAACTAGTAATAATAGTATATTATTTTCAATAACATAGTGAGATTAGATCATATTAAAATTAAAATATTTCAATTAAATTTTAAAATATTAAAAATAAAGTATAAAAAATAAAAAATTATTAAAAATTTAAACCGATCAAATTGAACTGAATTAAATTAAATCAAATTAATTTTATTCGATTCAATTTTTTATAAAAATTGATTGGATTTAATTTTTATAAATACACAATTTTAATTTTTAATTTATTCGATTCAATTCAATTTTAAACTGAATCGACTAAATGTTAATCCATATCTAAAATCTCTAACTTTTGCATATCCAAAATAAATTTAAAGAAAATATGAAATACTCCAGGAACGAACGATTTTTTTAAATAGTTTATTAATAATTTTATTCTGATAAAATTTAAATTTTGTGATTGTGGTCAGATTTTGATAAAAAAAAAAAAGGCCTGAGTCTCAGTAAAATTTTTAGTCTGCTTTTTAACTTGAGTTGAATGTAAAGAGATCTATTAGGTTTTTAGAATTTTTAATAATTTCCAAGTATTAATAATAAAATATTAAAATTAATGGGTGGTTATAAGTCCTGTCAAGATCATGCTCTTCATTATCAAGAATCACGTCACGCTCTTACCAATTTTCTTTCTTTACATTATTCAAATGTTGTATAAGATCGTTAAAAATTATATATCCAAAATTCTGTCATTAATTAAATTTCAATTTTAAAAATTTAGTTTAACAATAAATATATTTCTTATTTTTTAAATAAATTAATTTTCAGTTTCCTTCATCACAATATGGCTATACAAAATTAATTTCCTTATATATATTTATTGAAATGTTTTTAAATAAATGAAATTTGTGTTTGCAAATTTAACTGAAAGAAATTAAGAAAATTGAATCTTATATTTTTAAATTTTTCAAAAATAAAAGGTTTAATCCATATATTTTAATTTTATCAAAATAAAAATAAAAGGTAATGTTTTAACTGTTGAATTTTTAAAATAGAAACGTGTATATGTTAATTTTGATGTACTGAATCTAGAAGTAATTTTTCTATTTAATAATATTAATTATTACAAAGTTATTAGATTTTAATTTTAAATTTCAATTAAAATAAAATATATAATAGCAAACATAAAATAACATCATTAATTTATATGAAATGAACTCAACAATAATAAATAAATAAATTTTGTTGTAGATTAATATTCTGAAATTCAGAAAATAGAGTTGATAGTACCGTAAATTTGGCTAGGGAAAGAGATATTTCTTTCCTTTTATTTCTTTTTCTTTTGTCTGCCAGTAACGTTTAACCGTTTATCTATCTATTAAAGTGTCACTTCTTTCTGTCACTCAGATCTGCATATATGGACATGTCAGAGCACCCCTCCATGCCAGATAGTCATTTAATTCCTCATGACGCGTGTGGACATGGTTGCGAAGTGATTGGCTTGCTTCTCTTATCTTTTGTCACAACACAAAGCTGGATTTTTTATGGGTAGACCCACGCATCTAATCAGTCTGGTCTGTCTCTCATCACAGGTTTGAATCATGCCATGTTGGGCCGACCTATCTGTCTGTGACTTGATGGATTTTGGACCCATATCCTTCTCTAAAATCAAGTCTTATAGCCGGTGAAAAATGTCCGACGGTTATCATATATCACTTTATAAAAATTAAATAATTATATTTAAAAGGAATTGTTTAACATGTGGTGTACCTCTTCCAATAAGTGCACGAGATAACTCGGTTTCATGCCCCAATATATCAGTGGATTATCTAGGGAATGAAATATAAAAAATAGTTAAATATTTAGAGATTACTTAAGGAGTTGATTCAAAAAAAAAAAAAAGATTACTTAAGGAGGGATAAAATGAAATAAAACGAGTATTTTATATCTCTTAATTAATAATTTTGAATTTCAAATCCTAAGAAGAAGCATTTTCTTTCACGGTAAATCTATTCGACATAAATTTAAATTAATCGAAACACTCATTACGAAAACCAATAAATTAAAATGGTAGAATCGGAGGATTTGAGCCTTAATCGTATATATGAGTTTCACATTAACATCTTGCACATGAAGCTTTTGCTTTGCTTTGCTTTGCTTTCTATACCTCTGCATACAAATTCTGCATGCTTACCTACATGTACATATGTATATATTCCTTAAATTAGTTTTGTTTGCTGACAATGTATATATCTAAGGTTAATTCTTCACCATCATCATCGTCGCGACGAGAATTTAAATCCTATCGCCGCTATTCCATGTAGGCAATTTCTTCATCTGAAGACGAGCTTTTGTTATGAAGAGTACTTCCCGACCGACAAAAAATCAATGAATTGCAAACCAGCTTTTCTCTGCTGTTCCATGGCTTGTTGATCTACTTCCTCATCATCCCTTTTGGCATTGTCTATTACTTCACTTCTGCTAGAGTCTGTGTTCACTTGCAGAAAATCATAAAACTCTATGGCCTGCTTTTTGCCTGCAGTTTATTTTTATGTAATAGCCAATGAAACATGCAAAAGAAAATCAGTGGACAAATCACCATGTCTATTATTAAAAATATTAATTTTCCACATAATGTAAATTATTTTTTTTATTCAGATCTTATAACATTAACAGGAAATAATTTCAATATTATTGGATTAAAACTTAATAGTACAAAAGATTTAAAAAATGCAGAGTATTTTATATATTTTTAGAATATTTGTGCAAAAGAATGCAGAATAATTTAGAACATTTTTCAGAGAAAGTTAAAAATAATTTTAATATTATAGAAAATATTTTTCAAAGATATGGAATATAACAAAATGAGTTTAACAGTATAGTTAAGAGAAAACTCATGAGATTTTATATATATATAAACAAAAATTGATTATTTCAACAAGAAATAAAACCATTAATACCTTCACAGAGACTTGGATTATTTTCACTGGCTTGGCAAAAGGGCCGCAGAAGATAGTTGTGAGGGAAAGGATACTGATTGTAATATCTATCGCAGTAGTATTTATCGATAAAAGAAGCAAGATTATTTCCAGTTTCAGAATTGAACAACACACGATCTTGTTTGGAGGATGAAGAAGAAGATGAAAGCTTATGATCGTTAACTAAATTTTGAGCAGCTCTTTTAGCTTGAAGTCTGGATCTTTCTCTGCATTTTCTCGCCATAATAACATGCCAGTGATTCTTCACAGCATTATCAGTCCGACCAGGGAAAAGCCTTGCAATAACAGCCCATCTATTCCCATGAATCCGATGAGATGCAAGAAGCCTCTCTTCTTCTTCTTCTGTAAAAGGGCTTCTATTGATTCTTGGATCTAGCTGATTAAACCATCTCAACCTACAGCTCTTCCCTGATAATTATTTGTGTTTGTTATTAGTCACACTCATGCATCAGCTTCCTTAATTTGTTTCTTTTTCTACAAGCATGGACATATATTCCTTAAATCATAAAAAAGAAAGAAAGAAAGTTTGGTAAATTTAATGTTCACCTGATCTTCCTTGAAGCTTTTCAGCTATGGCGTTCCAGTTATGAGGACCATATCGTTCGACCAGCTCCCGAAGCTTTTCATCTTCAGCTGGCCTCCAGTGACCTCTGGTACACATCTGATGAGTTTCTAATTAAAGAAGAAGACTTTAATATCTGTATATCCAAATAAAACAGTAGCAGTAGTGGAAAACCCTAGCTGTCTAGCTAGTTGAAGAATCCAAATAAATCAAAGAGATAGCAATCAAACTCTCAATAATCATAGAAAAGAAGACATGGGTTGAAGTGGGTAGAGAGTAAAATAACTTGTGGAAGGCAAAACAGCCGAAGAACAAGAAGCAGAAGAAGCAGAAGAAGAAGACGATGATGAGAAAGGAGACAGAGAAAGGAGAGATATATAAGGAGATGTGTGTTTCGTTAGAGATTGAAAGGCAAAGGAAGGGAAAAGCTGGCGAGGAAGGCTTAAACAAAGAGGTCTCTCTCTACCAGAGATTGATGCAAACGTCTAGGCTAACAAACCCTTATAAGTAATCTCTGTGTGTGTAATCTCTGAGAGAGAGAGAGAGAGAGAGAGAGGTTGCTTGGTGGGGTGAATTCCGTTCTGCTTTCAACGTCTTATTCCCAAGTTTCTAACCTACAACGTCTACTTATAACCCACCTAGCTCATTTCTTTTATTCATTATATTCTTCTCAATAATTAATTATTAAACCTACGAAGATATTAAGATCCAACCATTGAAAAATCGATTTTTACAAATAGAATAAATATTTAATTAGAACATTTTATCCTAATGATACTATTAAAAATGTTAAATATATATATAATTATGACTTCTCATTAAAAAAAATCGATATTTTAAATATATAGTCCATAAATTATCGATAATTTATTACGATGATAATTTTTTAATAATTTAATCAGTAAATTTTATAGTAATTTTTTTAAAGTAAAATTACTGGTTGTATTAATAAGATTCTATCAAATAAAAAGAGATATCATTCTAAACAGAGAGGCGATCATGTCTAATAGATTCTCTAGCCAAAATATGACTAGTTAGAGTGATACGAAGACGAACACATCTAACAGAAATATCAATTTTAGAGTTTAATAAAGATTTACAATCATTTAAAATTAAATTCAGTTCAGAAATTTCTACATGTGGAGACTGAAACATATGAAAAGTAGTTATAAAAGAGAGAGAATTTATGAAAGTTTGGAATTAATTAGTGTAATTTTGTTAAATTAGAAATGATGTGGTTGATGATATTAATTAGCTTGGCTGCTAACACAAACCTTATCCAAAAAATGTAAGAATATAGTTAAGAGTTGGGTTAATGGAGAAGAGGTTGGTAAATTTGCTAAGACTAAATAAGAAATTAAAAATGGGGTGTTTAGGTTTATGATCAGCTATCGGACCTAACAATATCTACAGTTTTAATTACAAGAAAAGTGGACGTGGAGGACTCAGCTCAGACATTCATCCATCGTTTAACAGACTGCTAATTTATATATATATATAGTCAGACACCGGAGATTTCTTTCTTTTTTAAAATTTGTTATTTATTCTTAATAATATATAAAAATTCATTAATTAATTTTTTAATTTTTAAAAATAATATAAAAATATTTTAAAAATTTTTTAAATAATTATTAATTAATCATACTACATGTAATGCATCTTTTATTGTAAAAATTGATGACAAACTCAATTTAAAATCGATCATCGTCAGATTTTTTATATTCGAATTGAGATCGGATTAAAAAAAAAAAAAACAGGTTTAAAATTCAGTGCGCTCTATCCAGTCCGTGATTGAAGCAGGCTAGACTGACTCAAGGCCTAAACTCCAGAGGAGACTCTAGCACCAATGATGTGAGAAAGAGTAAGAGAACAAGCTTGATTACACTCCGGCCTTATCAGCATCTACGCTGTAGGAGAATTAAATGGCCGCTTGACGAGCATGGGCTAACAGGTACATCCATACGTACGAAACTGTGTGATAAGAATAGATGGCACTATAACAGAATGACTATTATATGTCACTAAATAATAATAAAAAAAAAAGAATAAATAAAAAATACGTGTTCTCTCATACTAAGTTTACACATACTCTGTAAAATTCTATTTTTTTTAAATTTTAAAACATAAAATATATTGTTATTGTGAAGCGAATAAAGTGAAGCGAATAAAGTCACGGATGAATAATTATAAAAAATACAATGCATTTAGAATACTTTAAATTTCCTTCCATTTCTGTTGTTAATTTTATTAATTAAATTATTCGAGAGATGAAATTTTTCTTCGGTGCATTTAAATTAAATCTCCTACTCTATATATATATACCATATGCATGAATGTAAAATGTCAACTTTATATTTATTCATCTCCATCAAATAATCATAACGTCATATGTTAATTATTGAGTTAAAAAATATTTAAGTAATTGATGTATTGCATGTAGGAGTCTCACGTTCACACCTTGCAAAAACTAAAAGAAAATATATTACAAGAAGGAAGAAATCGGCAAATCGGCTCAAATTCTTAGAGTTTGAGGTAACATTCAAATTTAATTTAATGATAAGTATATTTAAATAAATTTAAAAAATTTTAAAATTTACTTTTTTTAATGGTGAATCTCTATTTAAAAAAATATATATATTTATAAGATTACTTTCAATTTATAACAGTTATTAAAGGGTAGACGCACGGATTTAGAATTGTAAGACTAAAATATAAAATTAATTTTATTTTCAGAATTGCTCAAGTGCTCCACGTGTCTAACTGTCATTTTTTTCGTTATAGTAACATTTATATATAATTTATAAAATACGGTTAAATTAAATAATCGTTAGAATTCACACATCAATAAGAAAAATTAGTTATAAGATACTAATTAAAATTTATTTATTTTTATTATTATTTTTTAAAATATAAAAGGGGGATTGCATATTGAAAAAATTTGTATGAGTTTTATTAATTTTATAAACTCGTGATAAATATGAAAAATCAACAATAAGACAGAAAAGAATGATGAAAACGTTTTTGTGGGTCCAATATTAATTAGCACATAATTTAATAATTAAATTAATATTTTTGTCATTTATATTGTCAAAATATCAATAATCATGACCGTGAAAAAGGTTAAATGCACGTATTCAAATTCCGCGTGAAGAACTCATTTAATTGTTTATATAAAAAAATATTATTTAATTTTTATAATATAAAAAAAATTTTAATTATTTTTTTAATTTTAAAAAATATATTAAAATATTTTTAAAAATTTACTAATTAATTTTTCCATTAATTTTAACTATTAAATATCATAAAAAATTTAAAATATTCATGAAATAACTGATTAGTAAATTTTTGTGTAATGTTAGGATTTGTAATTTGAATTTATCTTTCACATTCCAACCATGGAATTAATAAATATCATGTATAATAAATATATTTTCAATTATAATGAAATTATTATAATTAATTAATAATTAATAACAAAATTAATAAACATATAAAAATTACATTTAAAATTCCTCTTGATATATTGTGTTTATTATTTTTTTAAAAAAATATTATCCATCTTAAATTACATTAATATATTATATGCAAATCTCTTAATATTATATAATATTAATTGCATTAATATATTAATCCTTCAGTTTTATAATATTTATTTTTAATACGTTTTTCATAAAATTTATTATTTTTATAGATAATTTAGTAATAGAGTAATTTATAGGTGGAGAGTATTATTAGTAAAAAAATTTAGGTTTATATATAATTTAATTCCCAATATTTATCTAAAAATCAGTTAGCATAATGAATTTTTTTTTTACTTTTTAACATTTAATTTTTATAAAAATAAAACTATTTAATATCTATATGCATATATGATTTAGATGCGTTCTGTATTTTTAAATAATTAAATAATTATATTGTTATCAAAATAATTAAATAAATATATTTTATAAAATTTAAGAATTAAATAATTATTTTATGTAATTTAAGATTAAATAATTATGTTTTTATAAATGGTAGAAGTTAGCGACAAAAAATCATGCTGTTAATTAATTTTTTATACTCTTTTTATTTCATAATTTTTATTAATATTTTTTTTATTATTTCAAAATTATTGTATATTTTTTTATATTATATTAATATATAAATTAATTATTATAATTTTATTTATTTTTTTATTTAAAAAAATCTCTTAAATTTTTTCTTAATATTTAATAAAATTTAATGTTTTAAAATGGTATAATTAAAAAATAAAAAAAAAATATTTTTTAATATATTTTAAAAATAAAGTGAATAAAAATTATGGTAGAAAAGGAGTATAAAAATATATATTTAACCTAAAATTTATTAATTTTTGTTAATTTGCATATTGGTGAAGCTTTTAAGTTAGTATATATAAATAACAAAGCTTTAGTGAATGGTAATTATATTAGGTACAACTTCTTAACTCCAGTTTATGCAATAAAAATCAGTCATATGATTTTGAATGCCACTCTAAAAAATTTAAAGATAGTAGTTTAGTATTAAAAAAAAAATATTAAAAGACAGATAGATTTATTATTTAGTTTTTAGGTATTACTATTATTGACTGGTTATTACTATTATTAACTAGAAAATATCTGTATTTTTTAAAATTTATTAAAATATTTTTAAATTTTTCTAGTTCGACGAAATAATCACTTTCTAAAAATATAGTAAAAAATTAAATTACTCTTGTTTTCTCTTTCTTCTTCTTCAATTCTTTGTCTTCTTCTTCAATGTTTGTTTTTTTATTCTTCTTCAATTCCTTTTCAATTCTTGAGGAGAAGAATGAGGCGGTTCTTCTTCTTCTCCTTTATTTTTTTCTTTTTCATTATTATTTATTTTTTTAGGAGAAGTAGAAAAGACTATTTTGTTAATATAGAAAATAATATGTACATTTTAACAATTTGAGAAAATATAAATATATTTTAATATATTTTTAAAAATATAAAAATTAATTTCTTAATAATGACAATACCGAGAGACTAAATAATAAATCTCTCAAACGAAAATTATTATTAATTTAGTGAATTTTTTAAAAATTTATTAATTTCTCTTTATTTCAAAACAATTCGATTAAATCACACTTTTACTCATTAAAATTTTTATTTTTTTTATAAAGAAATTTTAATTTATATAATTTTAATTATATGCATTATTTAGTTATTTTTTAATTTTAAATATTCATATTAATTATTTAATTTTCAAAAATATAATGCGGATCATCGATTATTTTTATCGGATACTTTGGATTGCAAGTGCAAATAATGATTTATAAGACCTATCTCTCCAATAACTTTTGATATGTAAACTTTTCTTTTTTATATATATATATATATATATAAATAAAAAAATTTCTACAAATAACATTATTGAAAAAGATTTCTTTGATAATCTAAAATGGAAATATAGCAGCTTGGAAGAGTAGTATTGTATTTATTGAACACTAACTACTAAATTTTAAATTCGCATTTAAAATTTTTTTTATTTTTTATTTTTAAAATATTCAATTTGACCGAGAAAAAAAAGCTATTTGCTATTATATAACTCATTAATTATGTTTGATTTTATATTTTTTTATAAAATAATTATTATTTAGTTTATGATAAAATTTATTAATTAATTATTTAATTTTAAAAAATATATTAAAATATTAAAAAATCTATTAATTAATTATTTTATTAATTTTAATTATTAAGTGTTTTACTATTTAATTTCTTTAGTATAAAAAATTATTAGTTGATTTTTTTATTTTGTAAAAATATTTATTAATTAATTTTTATTTTAAAATTTTCTATTTTTAATGATTAAAATTAATAAAAAAATTAATTAATAAATTTTTAAAATATATTTTTTAAAAATAAGAGAATAAATAGTAATTTTTTTTTTTTAAAAAAAAGGACTAATATTAGTTAAACCAACTTTGTCAAAAGGCCCGGCGGCTGCAAAACTAATTTGTTACCGTAACCTTGTATTTTAACCTTCTTTGAAAAGTTTTCTCATTTTGGTAAGGGGATGTTTGGTCCATGAAATTTATTTCTTCAGTCAGTCTTATAATTTGTGTTTATTTTTATTTTTAAATTATTCTAAAAATTTATTTTCACAATAACATATAAAAAATTATTATAATTCTTTTTAATTTTATATCATTTTAAAAAAATCTCTTATTAGTTATTGTATTTTTTAAATAAGTATTTAAAATATTTTTTAATATTTAATAAAATTTAATATTTTTAAATGATATAATTAAAAAATTAATAAAAAATTATATTTTTAATATATAAAAAAATAAAATTAATAAAAATTATGACACAAAAAGAATATTATTTTAGTTGCAGCTAAGGTGTGATGGGTGAGACCAATTTAAGATTTATATATTTTATTAAAACAAAATATTCTCTATAAATTTAATTTCCGTCTGAATAAAATTATTTAAACAGAAATTCCTCATTTCTTTTTTATTTTTGAAATGTTCTTTATTCATTAAAGTCCATCATATTTATCTAATAATTTTTTTTATTAAAAAAACCAAACGTAACACTTTTTTAAGTTTGGATTTAAGAATTTTGTCTCTTGTAAAACAAGTATTTTTGTTTTGATTCATTAGCAAGAGAAAAAGACATAACCTTTAACAATATTAGTTCAACTAATTAAATATTCTTTAACTCAAATTAGACAATATTAAATAATGTTATATCCTTTTAAATATAAGTTAAAAAACAAATTACAAGTCCAAAAATACTTTTCATATATATATATATATATATATATATATATATAAGATGACTTTAAATTGCAAATCACCTTAAAAATTTTCTTAACATAATAAAGGATTATTACAAAGTTATGTTAATATCAAAATTCAATTATCTTTTTAATTAAATTTCAATTCATAACCCGACAGTTAAAAATGAAAAATCCAGCACTTACATAACCTTATTTTTCTCACCTTTACCTTAAATTAAAGGCATAATGCAGATAAATCTATATTTGAGTCCCCAGTCCGACTTTTTAAAAAAGAGAAAACTGTCGGCATTTCCTTCTGGTCCTGCATGAATAACATTTAAAATAAATAAATAAATAATGTCAACTTTTCGTATATGAAATTAGCTCGTAAAGTATGGCAAACAGAAACATAAGCCAGAGGAAAAAATCACATATCTTCAGAGAAATATGTTTTCTGTAAAATATATAAAATTAAAAACAAAAGAATTATTAAAAAGAAAAGAAAAGAAAAGAAAAGAAAAAAAAAAGGAGATAGCAGAGATGGCGCGTCTTCTTTTGACCGTTGGCCTACCATTCTCCAAGTAGGAGAAATTGCTTGTTGAAACAGCGAGGGAAAGCCATCTCCCATCTTACACCCACCATTTCCCAACTGATTGGTTACTCTCACTGCTACCTCTCAGCCCTTTTCTTCCACTCTTAACAACTCTCTCTCTCTCTCTCTTATTTCTGACCTTCATAATCTCAACAATTTTAAATGCAATCCCTGCAATGGCTAATGGCAAATGGCAATCTCCACCTCTAGCAGATTAGCAGATTCCAGTAAACCTGTGAAGAAATAAATTGTATTTAATAAATATAGGTTAACAATCACAGATGGACCAGCTTCTTTACTGTTCACAGTTCACCTGTTTTACCTACTCCTGTAGCCTTCACAGATTTTTTTCATTCCCAACCAAGACTTAGTTTTGCTCTTCAATTTCTTCTGCACGTGTGCATTGATAACAACTTCAGCCCAGGCTCTACAATTTCTTGTTGCATCAGTCTCTTAGCCGCTGTTCAATGCCAAAAGAAAAGTAAAACAATAGAAAAAATAGTACAACTTGTATTTAGATTATTTTCTTTTTCTATTTCTTGGGACACATACCCTTCCCATTTGATCACCAGAATATGACCATTGACAAGGTATTGCCATTTGTTTGAACTGCCTACGACTAGTCACTGGTATGAGTCTAGTGATCATATTCAAATCAAAGATGCTTAACTTAATCTAATTGGTGGAGAGAATTAATGTTGTTGCTAATTAACATCTAATTGGTGGAAAGCTTATACTAAGGCAAATACAAAAGACAAGTAATCTTCATAGTCATAGCAGATCCGTCGGATAAAGTCCTTTTCTGTTTGAGGTTTGGATGAAAAAGGTTGGACAATTCCCTAGTTGATATGGTGTGAAAGGATGCCTAGTCACCTAATTTTGAGAATAAGGATTTCTGGGGCCACAAGTTAACTAAACTTCTCAACTGTATAACTGCTGAAAGCTAGCTTCAGAACCATCTGAAAAGGTTTCCTTAGTTTCTTTATCTTAACACAAGAAGAGTACACCTACCTGCCAAACTAAGCATTACAAAACATCTCATTGCTAATGCTTCTTCCAATGTATATTCTATTTCAATCATTTTCATTTCCTATTTTGTGATATCATGAATACCTCTCACAACTATCTTGACTTTTTTTTTTCTTCAGAAGATAAAATATAGTTCTTTGAAAAATAAAATTTAGTTGTGGAAACTAAGAAGTAGAATAAAAAAAAATTCTTCTTTTGAGTGCAACACACTTTTTCAGCTTGTGGGTATTAGGTAGAAGACAAGGATGCAAATGTCAACTGTTGGCATATATTCATTCCTTCAAATGAATTTTTATACTAACCATGATGTAATACAACAACTTTACATTCTCTAATAAAAACTAGATGCATTTTGATGTATACTTCAGGGATCAAAGAATAATAACTTTATGTTTCTTTAAACAGGGAAAACAGATCTTTTCTGACAGGTTCAACAACTATTTTAGTTTTGGACTTTCCATCCAAAAAGCGCACTTGAAGGTGATATCTGCAGAAATAAGCACATGCCTTCATCACAGTAAGGTACTTTTCAAATAATGTATAGCTCCCACCATGAACTAAAGAAACAATAATAATCTTTGAGGGTTTCATTAACTAGTTTGAAGTTTAACCCTCAAAAAGGTATATTTGAAGGGGATATTTTAAAAAATAAACACCTGCCATCATCGACAGGTAGTTTTCAATAATATGTAGCTTCCACTATGTGAATGTGAACCCACTATGACAATGAAGTGTAGTTGAAGAAAACATTTCAAGTAGGAAAATATATCAATAGCATGAAGAACAAATGCACTGAACCATTTCTTTCGGCTCAAGTGTTGATTGACGCAATAAACTTGGAAGTCCAAGTTGATTGCAAAATTTTGTCACATTTAGATTTGATGACAGATAGCCCATATTCACATAACAACCCTTTCAAGACAACCGCAAAAGACGGACAAAAAAAGCAGCAAGAATCTTGAACACTACGCAAGTGCAGCAACATTCATAGTGTAGGCCACTAATATGATGACAAGATTACTCTCCATTGGAGAATTTCAAGAGTTTAAATTGTCAAAATCTGCGCAACAGTTTATTCCACAAACGAAAAATCATTATATAATGTCTGCATATAGACAAAGGAATATGTTAGAAGTCTACTGTTCCTCACGATCTCTTATTTTGATGTATATCAGACTTATCAGTCAAAAACTAATGATACCAAATGGAAACTGAAGAACCATAATTGAAACACTTAGTGAGACATGATAACTTCTTTCGTTATATATTTGGTTGTTGGTGATTTAAAAGGATTGGAAGGGTAACAAATTTCTTGATATACTAGATTGATTTATGAGGTTAATCAATGACCGACTTCTGTTCCACTTCCTGAGCTAGATGCCTTTAGTTAAAATATACAGTTTGACACAATCACATACATATCGGTCCATCTGTCTCTAAGGTAGACTGGTAGTCAGCCATAAGGGCGATCCTAATATTATAGTACTCTATGCTCAATCCATAAATTTGTATTTACACTTTTCAGTTACTGTGAGAAGAAATTGGAAGTATATGGAGGACAAATAATTTAATTTAGCAAAGGATTCATACAACAGAAGAAGTAAAACACCCCCCCCCCCCCAAAAAAAAAGCCCATTAATATATTCACATAAAAATGAGAAATAATAATCTTGGCGTCATGAGATGAGCCCGTATCAACTAAACAATTCTAGAAAGTCAGAATCAAGTGAATGATATTAAAAGCAGGATATCAATCAAATGGAAAGAAAATGATAATAATTGAAAAATAGGATACACCGGTTACAAATTAGGATAAAGAAAAAGATGAATACTTTTGTGCATAATACTGATGGATAAAAAGGAAAAAGAAAAGCACATTTGTTAGCTGATATTAATTACAAATATCCAAAGCGGACACCTGGCGTACAGGAAAATACACAAAAGAGACAAGAAAAGCAAGTAGAAATACTAAGGATAAGCTTCAAAGTGTCTCCATTAACTAATTAATGAGGCAAAATAAGTGGGGAACATTAAGTGATTATAGCCTCATTCAGTAACAAGAAAAGTCACCATTTGATGATGAGACGTTAAGAATTTTAACATCAAGTGCTACATCTTGACATGTCAATACTGAGGGTTTATCCCCCAAGGAAGTTGTAAGCTTAACTATTAGCATACAGATTTTGTTGCATAGGGATGCATGCTGAAAACACAAAACAACATAAAATTTGCTTTAAAAAGGAAGAGGATGTTTGCTAACCAATTGTAATAAAAATGCAATATGAGTTCTGTCAAACAGGATCAACTAACCAAATAGAACAAATATTTGTGGTGTTTAGCAGGGAAAATAACATAGAAATTAGAAGTACATACTTGATCCTTGATCATTGTCATTCTCTCTTGAATGTCCATGAAAAAGGTGGTTTGGTGTTACCTATTTCATTTTAGAATCATATTCATCTGTAATATTTTTCACATATTTGATACTCATGATACTGAAATTTGAACTTCTCAAGTGCAAGGATGGTATACTAAAAAGCATTGTCTTTTAAAAATGACTCAAAGTTTAACTAGTAACATCAACTCCTGTGTATTTAATGCCTTCCACTCAAGTTTGTCACCTAAAACCATCTGTAAACAGAGGTAAGAACAAATTTATGTCAAATTATTTCTTACCACTCATGAATAATCATCATTTTGTAATGCAGAGTAAGAAAATTATGGCGTTCTGGCTTGAATTCATAACTTGCATAAAGATATTAGCATTAGTGAATAAAATTGAGTAAAGATGTTCTTTGCTTGGGCTGCATTACATGCAGGAAATGAAGATATGGAATGCAAGTTTTCAGGGACAATGAGAAGTTAGTAGATTTAGGATTAAATATGATGGACCAATTGCTGAGAAAAGGTTAGGTAATTACATAAGGATTAGGTTTTTGAATGTTCAATTATTAGGGGTAATAAAACAAGAAAAGAAGAAAATTTAGAACAAGTCTAGATTTAGCCCTCAAACTAGCCATGCTTTTTAATGTTAATAAGCTTTAAAAGCTGAGATCAAGTCCTTATACTTGTTTTATTTTTCACTTAAACTTTTTTTTCTTGTACTAACCTTCCTTATACCTCATGTGATAACATCTGTCAGTACTATGTTTCAAGAAACAGAAGGGTATGAGAGGATACAGAAGGTAGATGCTCAGAAGTGGATCATCAGTCTCTTCTGCAAAAGTAGCTGTTGAGCATTAATGACAGGCATCCTCTACACTAGACGTGATGAAAATTAATAATTTCTTGGCATTATAATTCATTCTGCATTTAAAAGAAAAGTGCTTGTATTAGATGAGTGCTAAGCATGCATAAGTTTCGATAGCTGTATGGCAAGTAAATGATGAGCCCTTTATTTCAAACTGCAACAATGACTTGCAAGAAGTCCATCTCATGTATTTGTTGTTTAGAAATTGTATCAACACAATCTATAACACTAAGGGAAGAGCAGATCTCAGGAAAATTTTCCAAAACTGATTAGCAAGTTTACCAATTTTGTTTTACCAGTTACATATTTTGGTCAAGGCACTTGTAGGATAGTTGAATGTCCTGAAATAGTGAAATAGCCAATATTCTTATCCCCTTATATGACCTTACAACATGCAGTAAAGAATTCAGAACAATGGAGATAAGTTTATAT
Source organism: Manihot esculenta (assembly GCF_001659605.2). NCBI lineage: Eukaryota > Viridiplantae > Streptophyta > Magnoliopsida > Malpighiales > Euphorbiaceae > Manihot > Manihot esculenta. The sequence goes on from NC_035171.2 coordinate 29,053,873, forward strand.
ACCTGCAACACCATGGATGAGCTTTGGTCAGTTATTGTAGCATACAAAACAGGATCTGCATGTTTAAGCAGCTTTACTGCATTTACTGAAAAATAGATCCTAACTGCAAATAAGTTCCAAAAGCATCATTCACACTTAAATACAAGCAAAACGAAAGCTTAAATGTGGGAGAACAAAAGTTCCCCATGGACACAAATAAGGAAGCTACCATTGACTCTCAAAATACTCAAAGCCCTTCTCAATGGCCTTGTGATTAAGATGACTCCTATTCCCTGTGTCTCCTCCTCCCACCCCAATCCTTCAATCAAAAAAAAAAAAAAAAAGGAGAGAGGGGAGAGAGAGAAAGAACAAATAAGAATAAGAAGGTAAGCATGGAATTGACAGCTCTCATTTCTTACCACGTAAGAATATTACAGAAGCAAATAGTAACAAATGCTATCTTTTCATTATAATTCAAAGCGACTCCAAGAATTTTCAAATATTGATCATGTTTGTCTGTACATTTCTCAGAATCAATTAATGCATACTAAGGATACACTTCCCTCTTCTGTTAGTGTACCACCAAAAAGTCAAAGTTCTACAATTAATTCTGGTAACTTGTCTCTGTCCTCTGATGGAGGAAATCTACATGCAATTCCTTCCTAACAAAGTAAAAGTTAGTATTTCTAGAGAAGTCAATTGGAAAATTAAAAACTGATAGCAAGGAGATGTTACAATGTTTAATATCTAATCAGAATAGAAAGAATGTTGAAAGTTATCATAGATAAAATTCCCATGAGCAACGTAGTAACTCTATGAGCTTTTTGAGTAAAAAGAAAACGGGTACTGCAAGGCAAAATGAACCAGTTTTTACCCTGATATATTACAGCTTGACACTTCCATGGCATAACATAATTGTGCCTCAAATGCTCAAGGATGAGAATTGTGTCAGATTATGTTTAGCAATCTTAGAAAAGCAGTAAGAGACTTCACTCTCAGTTTCATTAAAAATTAATTTACACTATATGTATTTATTCAAAAGAAAATCAATTATTTCCATATCTGTGACTGCTACAAACAGGCAAACACAAAATAAAAGATTAACTTGAAGGATATATATTACAAAAGATTCACAGATGGTCCTGAGTGTCCAGGTTTCAGTAATTCTTTTGTTGATATCCCCTCTCCACGCTGAAACACAATTTAAACTGTTCAAAATTTAAAACATTGGATACTTGTCATAAGACGAACGCTTGCGAGTTACTTTTTCAAATGATTGTTTAACACTCTCCATTTTATTGATTGAAGAGTATAATAATTAATGATTAATTAAAAGAGAGAATAATAATGAATATTATAAACACTTTTCAACCAATAGAATAGAGAGTTATAAAATCACTTAAAAAAGTGACTATCATTAGCATTTCTACTTATCATAAATTACAAGATATAATACTGTACAATAAACACTCAGGGCAACCAATTCTTAATTTCAAATTTTCTGTACAAGGTTTTGTAATGTAATATAGAGTAGAGTAGGTTTTTTTGCATAGTGCGGTGGGTTATTGCTGGGTAGATTTCAAAGTTTATCATTTGTGAAGGCAGCTAAAGATTATTAGCATTCGTTAATGAAAGGGTTGAAAATGTTAGGATTGCAGGCTTTCAGGACCAGCAGCAATTTACTGTTTTAGGATTGATGTAGAAAAGGCTAAGCTAGGAATTTGCAATAGGTTAAGAGGTTAAGTAAAGCAAGAGAATACTGACTTTGATTTGGTATAAGTCTAGATATAGCCTCAAACTAGCATTGTTTATTCAATGTGATTGTAAACCTTTAAAAGTTAACAAAGTCCTTAAACTCTGGACTTCTTTTTATTATTATTTTTTTTCCCTTTTAGTTCATCATAAATACTAACCTTTCTTTAGCAAACACCATTAATGCACACTGTCAAGGACACAAAACAGGCTTACATTTAATCTAAAAGAGAATTCTTTTATAATTCCAGATTGATAGAAGCAGTATGGTCATGCATTCTATATACTTCAAGCTATTTGATTCCTCCTATGAATAAGGCCACTTTAGCAGTGTAGAATCAAAATTTTCAAACAGCATTAAAAACCGAAGGACCATACTGAGAAGTACATTACTTGTCGAAGACGAGAAAATCCCAGTTCAGGAGAATGTGAGAGAAGAAACGACGCCGCTTAGGCCCTTTGTCAGCTTACAACGAAGCGCTTGCGACAGGTTGCAACCGCTGCTCCTTTTCAGACGCAAATTAACGGTATCAGACTCTTAACACCCAATTTGCTAGTTAAATTACAAGAATTCGCGAAAATGTGATCGACCGTAACAATAAAAATTGCAATTGTCATGAAACTTTTTGAATTGCAAAGAGGGATATTATGAATTTTACGAGAATGAGGTAGGAGATGATTGATGGAAGAAGGACATGGAAGAAGAATGTGTTCCATAATCAGCCAACCTCCACTTAGAATCTCAAAAATGGCACCTCAAGAATGAGATTAGTCCTTATTGGAAGCAATTTCTGCGAAATGGTCATTGGTGGAGCTGCCTCTGTTGAAAGAATCACAGAAATCGTCTTCCTCTATGCAGCTTCCTTTTCACTTGTTCGTTTGCTCTCGTCTCTCGTCTCTCTCTCTCTCTCTCTCTGTGTCATTGTTAGTTGTTACTCCATTGCCATGCATGTACCAGCTTTGGCTGGCGGAGGACCAATCGAGAGGGCATAAGCATTGAGCGCTAGTGCACCGATACGGACTTTTGGACTCTCCCGCACGTGAATGCGCACAAAAGTTCAAATCAGCCCCTGAATTTTTCATTAAAGTCCAAATACCTATTCTAGTCATTAAAGTATAAATAATCAATTAAGGTCTGATTTGGTTCAATGGTTAAATTCATATATAATCCTCTAGGGACTCCAGATTTTAGTCTTTATTGCCCCTTCCCCTACTAAAAAAAGTCAATAGTTATATAAGCCTATTTTTATTTAGATTCAAAATATTATAAAATCGCTTGTTTGAATAAATTATGAAAAAAAAATCACAAAAAATTACAAAATTTTTATGATATTCATATCACGAAGACTTTAATTCAAATATAAAATGATTTAGAGCGATATTTTAAAAGGCATTTAAAATTGATAAAATAATATTATAATGATAAGTGAAACCAACGTTCGGTATCTCAACCTGGCAGAACCCGCCTTATGATATGGCATGAATGTCTTGATAAGTGAGATTAATACTCGATCTTTTAGTTTAGAGGAACTTCCCTTGTGACCTTGTATGAATGTTTTGATTAGTGGGACCGACACTCGATCTTCTGGCTTAGCAAAACTTGCCTTGTGATCTAGTATGAATACTTTGATTAATGGGATCGATGCCCGGTCTTCTGGCTTGGTAGAACCCACCTTGTGGCCTAGCATGAATGCCTTGATAAGTGGGACCAACGATGGTTTTCTGGCCTAGCAGAATTCGCCTTATGATATGGCATGAATGCCTTGACAACTGGGACCAACGACAGTCTTCTGGCCTGGCGGAACCCGCCTTGTGGCCTGGTATGAATGTCTTAATTAATGGGACCGACGTCTGGTCTTTTGGCCTGATAAAATCCGCTTTGTGGTGTAACATGAATGCTTTGATAAGTGGGACCAACGTCCGGTCTTCTGCCCTGGCAAAACCCCATTGTGATCTGTCATGAATGCCTCTTAATCTTTTTGGAAGAAGGCAACCCCATTGTTCTTTATCACTGAAGAATATAACACATGAAAAAAAAAACCTCGTTAACCATTATTAATAAAATTCCCTTAATATTACAAATATTTCATGACTCGGCCATCTAATTTGGTCAACCTATAAGACCAAGAGCCTATGTGAAGAACCTTCAAAATCCTAAATAGTCCTTTTTCGATTTTCGCCAAACTTATTAGACTGGCTGTTACATATTTGATTTGCTTATTTTCCCTGATTATTACTAGGCCCTTCTGCAATTACATGAATAATCCCCACAAGCTTCCAGTCAGGGTTGATTTCAGGAGTTGCTGCCTCGGGTTCAGATCTCCTCTCTTCCCTATCCTTTTTGGCGAACTTTCAAAGAGTATTGTCCCTTATTAGCCTATTGATCTCATCTTTTAGTTACCGACACTCCTCCTTTGTATGACCATATGATCTTCGTGAAAACGACAATATTTGGTCCTATCTCGCATTTTCGCTTTCTCAAGATTGAGTTTGGAGGGCCACCTTACCTCCTTGTTATTTTTCCTGATCTACATTAAAATATGAGTCTATGAGTCATTTAATAGAGTATAATTCTTATACTTACTTTGATCATCCCTTCTTCGGAAGACAGAGTAATTCATGTGGTCTCCTTCATGTCCTTGTCTCTCTAGTTTTTTATTTTGTTTTTGGTTCGCCCTTTTGTCCTCTCTCATTACTTTGACTTAGCCATCCAGTCTGATATACTTTTGTGCATTGTTTATCAACTATTGATACGTTGCGACTTGGTTTTTTATTAAGGAATCCATAAACTTGATATTGCGTGTTCCTTTCTTTAATATTTTACACGCTATCTTGTGATTTAACTCCTCCACATGTATTACTTCAACATTGAACCATGAGATAAAACTTCTTAAATGTTTAAATGTTCTACACGCTATCTTGTAATTTAACTTCTCCACATGTATTACTTCAGCATTGAACCATGAGATAAAGCTTTTTAAAGACTCGCCCTCTCATTGGCGGATCATCTGCGAGTCAGAGGAGAGTTTTTTAGAAAATATACAAGTAATAAATTTAGATTTAAACAAAGTAGCGAATTGCATAAAATTCTGAATTAAATCTAGACTCAGATGTTGGTACTATTTCTGAGTCAAATCTGTGAGTGTTGACGGAAACACTCAGCACAAAATGAAGGCGTTAACATCCTAAAGTTGCATGGTCATCCTAAAGATCGCCAAGTGACTCATGGGATCTGTTGTTCCATCATATTTGTCTAAGCTAGGCAGTTTAAACTTGGTTAGAAATGCTTCTGCTAAGATTTCTTCCGAAAGAGGTAAGGCACATCTAGGCCAAAGTCCTCCTTTTGCTCTTCTGGTACATTTGAATAGCCTGCATCAGCTTCCAGTCAACATCTCTCGGAGTATCGTCTGATTCATCTTCTTCTAACTCGACCTTCCCTTTGAATCACTTTTTGATCGCCTTTGTCCAAGTCTTAGAGGTGTCAATGGAGGCTTCCTCCCTTTCCCTAGAAGCCATCATTGATGCCTCTACCCGAGCTTTATATTACTTGAGAGTAGCTTGCAATTTTTGAATGTATTGGATCATTTGCTTGTTGTTTAGATTGCTGAAATATGCTTTATTGGCCATTTGGGGCGTGTTTTTTCCATTTCCAAGAGTAGAAAAAATGATAATACCCTCATTGGTAGCAACCTTAGCAACAACTCGTGAACTATAGGCTATTTTGAGAAAAAGAAAAGAGAGATTTCTTCCTAAGAGAAAATGAGTAAGAGACCGGCTTTAATCCAAATAGGCAGAAAAGATTCAATGGATTTTCTAACAACGGAACCAAATGATGCGGTCAGAATGAAACTGTGATGTGGTTGGCTAAACTTGCAAAAAAGAAAAAGTGAATGGTTGGCGCCTACAGCAACCACTCTGACGTTCAAGTTAGTAAGCTTGAAGAGAAGGGCGAGAGAATGGAATGGCTTAGAACTTAAGAGTAGTTGTGTAAGAGAATTGTGTACCTTTTGTCTTTGTGATAGTTGGCTTTTATACTGTAAGAGAACGGAGTTAAATATAGTATTTTCTGATAATCCAATGATGATGGAGCGGCTATTTGATAAGGATCATATTGGTTTAGCTGGTCGGTGATCCCATTATTATAGGTGTAACAGGAGTCTGCTGGATTGTATCTGCTGACAATAACTTTATGTGAAGGCTCGACTCTTCAAGAAAGGGCGGGTTTTGGTGAAGAATCGAGTGTGAAAGTGTTCAGATTTTTTTTTTCTCGAATGGAACTGAGTATTAACTTATCAGATATTTGGCACATAGCTCTATTTTGCGATAATATCTCATAACTCATATTGGACAATTCGTAACTCATTGTAGACAATTTTTTGTGCAGTATCAATAATATGTATAAATTAATTATAAATTATAAATAGATACATATAAATTATAATTTCATATCTCAAATCAATTAACATAATGATATACAATAAAAAAATTAAAATTTAGAATTAGTTTATTGAATTAATAATTAATAAATAAAATTGTATACCGTTTATTTACTAATATATAAAATAAAGGTTATAAAATTAAAAAAAAGGGAAAATTACTTTTTAGTCCCTGAGGTTTAACGTAATTAACACTTATGTTCCTCTATTTTGGCGACCCAACACTTAAGTCCCTCACTTTCTCTTCCGTCCAAATTCGTAGTTTTTCCGTCCATTTAAACCGTTTGGTCAAAGAGTCAAAGGTGAGATGTGATAATTTTTTCCAAAAATACCCTTCTTTCAATGTGAAATTTCAGAAGAAGAAGAAGAAGAAGAAGAAGAAGAAGAAGAAGAAGAAGAAGAAGAAGAAGAAGAAGAAGAAGAAGAAGAAGAAGAAGAAGAAGAAGAAGTAGGAAGAAGAAGAAGAAGAAGAAGAAGTTGCAGAAAGGGTAGGAAGAAGAAGAAGAAGAAGAAAGAAGAAGAAGAAGAAGAAGAAGAAGAAGAAGAAGAAGCTGCAGAAAGAGTAGGAAGAAGAAGAAGAAAAAAGAAGAAGAAGAAGAAGAAAGAAGAAGAAGAAGAAGAGGGTTAATTTTGTCAATTCACGTGTCCCAAACGACTATTTTGGACGGAAGGACTACGAATTCGGACAGAAAAGAAAGTGAGAGACTTAAGTGTTGGGTCGCCAAAATAGAGGGACATAAGTATTAATTACGTTAAAGCTCAGGGACTATAAAATAATTTTTCCAAAAAAAAATGATTCGACTGTTTAGTAAATTTATTTTATGTAAAAAGGATAATCTTTTATGTATATATTATTACATGTTTTCAATTTTTTAAAAATATCCGTTTTTTAATTTTTTAAATAAAATCCAATTTTAATATGTTAATTTACGTTTTTATAGGAGTAATTAATAATTTATAACTGTAGTTATTTTTTAGAATTTTAAATAAAACAATAATAAATAAAATTTAAATACAAATGGAACTATGTATTTTAAATCTATATAAATTTTAAAATATTTAAAGATAAAAATTAAAATAAATTAACTTTGAATACCAATTAAATTTATCTTGTATAGTAATAAAATTAAATTATTATAAAAAATTATAAAAATCATATTATTCTCCTTCTTTTCCGACATTATAATTAGATTTGCATTAAACCATAATCTATTATTTTATAATTTCTCCTATTTAGTGTATTTAATGTTGGGGGACATTTTTATTATTTTATAATAAATTAATATTATCTCCGTTTGATAATAAATGTCATTTTAAAATTTTTTTCCCATATTCTTTAAAAATTTTAATATAATATTAATTACAACCGGCAATAAATGTATTTAAATAAAATTTAAAATTAATTATTATTTTTATATATATCTTTATTATTTATTTTATCTAATAATTTTTATAATTTTTTATAATTATCTTTCACTCTTTTTTAACTATAATCACATACAAATTTACTATTATAATTTTATTTAATCTTTAAAAAACTTTCCAAAATATATATTAATATTTAATAAAATTTAATATATTTAAAATAAATATAATTAAAAATCAATAAAAATATATTTTTTAATATATATGAAAAAATAAAATATATAAAAATTATAAGACGGGAGATAATAGTATTTAAATTATTTAAGCCTTATTCGGTATATTATCAGTTTGATTATCAGTTAGATATTAATAGCTAATTATTTATATAATCTTTAAAGCAAGAGTATTCGAAATAAATATTAAATTAACTGTTAAATATAAAATAATAATAAAAATATAAATAAGTATGTATATTTATAAAAAATATAAATATTAAAAAATACAGCTTAGTGATTGTTAAGAGAGTAATTTTTTCAATATTCACTGATTTAATTATAAAATATTACTAAAAAATAATAATTATTAAATAATAAAAATTAGTATTTCAAGTCAAACTAAATATTAAACTGCAGAACATATATAAAAAAAATGACTAAAAAGTATTTTAATAAATTATTATAAATTTTTGTAAAATTAAGGTTATTTAATTATTCTTATTAGTTTAAGTTAATAAATATTAAATGATAAATATTGTAGAACGAAGTAAACTTACCTAATTTTAATAGAAGATATAATTTGTTAGATGAAATAAAAGTTTTAGGATATAATTATTATTTTTATTCAAAATAGAGACTTATATATGGATTTTGCTAAAATTCCTTAGTTGTAATTTTTTAAAAAGAAATTCTTTAGTAGAATTAATATTATTTTTTAAAAATTTATTAGTTTATTTCTATTTTAAAATTATTTATTTAAAATATTTATATATTTTATAAAATTAAAATTTTTTAATTTAATTATTTTATTAAATAAATTACTGACCACTTTAAATATTTATATTATTTCAATTATATAATTTAATTATATCTAGTATTTAATTGCTATAATTTTAAATATTACTATTATTAAGTCTTTTTATTTAAATTAAAATAAGTTGAAGTAATGAATTTTTAATAAATGACGAATTAATTTAATTTTATAAAATATATATAAATTTTAAATATAATGATTTTAGAATGGAGATAAAATTATTGAATTTTTGTTGTCCAGTTGGCCAAGGGCTGCAGACACTATATATGCGGCTTGCGCCTATCTATTATTCTCGTTCTCGCTTCTCCCTTTGTCTCATCCTCTCTGCAACCTGTAGAGCGAGAGTCTCTGTTCACCTCCTGTGACGGTGAGTGCTTCTCTCCTTCTCTTCCGACATAAACCTCGTATTTGATTTCAGTTCAGAAACAAGATTAGTATGTTATCTTTGCTAGGAATTTCAATTTGTGGTTAAGGGCTTCGATAATTCTTTTATTTACGTCCATGTTTGGTTTCTGGGAAACTGGAAGAATCTGGAATCCGTTTGCCTTATTGGGTTTTGGAACAGCAAACGGAAAATCCAGTTTTTGTACCAAAGTTCTTAACTTGTGGATTTAGTCTCATTCAACTTGCCTTTCGAGGATTTGAGCTTTTAGTTCACTAACTGCTACACTTGAAAGTATTGGTTGCTTTCTTTTCTGCTTTCTTTTCTCTTGTTATTAATTAAGAAAATTACTATTTAGTGTAGGAGAACTCGGTAGTTGAAAAATAATGTTTTGAAAATAATTTTAGCTATTAATAGCTAATATGAAAGGACTAACTAGTAGATGAGAGACTGACTAATAAGTCTCTTAATTACGTTAACTTGGATATTCCATTGCTGGCCCTTTTTTTTTCTTGTTCTTTCTTTCTCCTTGCATATTTTTGGGTATTCATTTGTGTTGGGGTTGAACTCTGCAGTACTCATGTCGAACATAGTTCTTTTTGAGGATATTTTTGTGGTTGATAAACTAAATCCAGATGGTAAAAAGTTTGATAAAGGTATGCTTTTTTATAACTTCTTTCAGCTCATTGTATCTCTTCTTTTGCATTGCTTATATAATGACAATGGATTTTGGTTCTTGACTTGTCCTTTTGAGTTTCTCCTTATTTCCATGCCTCTTGTATTATTGATTAAGAGATTTAAGTCATATTATGATTTGTTGGATTCGTCATCTAGGGAACTTTCTTGTAGCATATTACCAACTTGGACATGCAACTTCCAACTTGCTTAAGGTTATCATGCTAGTTTGCAAAATAATCCTCATTTTTAAATGAAAATCTGTGCTTCATCCAATTTGTTATGGTTCGAGGATAGAGAGAGCTTCATCCATTGCGCTAATGCCGCCAAAAAAAACTCAAGGAAAGCATATGGAGAAAATCATGGAAGATTTATCAGGATCATCAAAGGCTTATCTATATATATATATATATGCTAGATCCACGTTATGTATGATAATCATATGGTGGTGAATCTCAATTATCTTTTAACTGGATCTTGTGAATGAAAATCACTTGCTTTTCATTCTGTGATTCTTATTCTGTATTATTATACTTTTAAGTTTGTCCATAGACCATAGCATATTAATGCAAGTTATTTGGTGAAACCTGAGGTCAACTCTGTTACAAGTGGTTCATAGCATGCACATAGTTTAAGAATTGTGAGCTTCATGACAATAATGAGTTCCTAAGTCTTAAGGGATTTTGGTATCGTTAAACCCTTTCCCTCTGTCCCACCATCTGTAGGAAATTTATGGATATGAAATTACCTTGTAGGCTATGACATATTGAACTTCAGTGACTGCTTGATCTTCATAACACTATATTTTATTTATTAACATCAGTTTTGACAGATGGCTATGATACTTTATATATTACTATGAGGAAAAGGAATTCATAAAGCACTTCTAAATATGATTTTGTGAAATCTGTCAGCATTGTGCATGTAATTGCTCTTTACTTCATGTGAACTATACTTAAATTTTTCATATAGAAATTTCAAATTTACCAGTTATTTTTATGTCTGTAGTTTCACGAATTGAGGCACACAGCCAGAACTGTGACATGTTCATGCACTTAGATGTGAACACGGAAATATATCCAATGGATGTAGGCGATAAATTCACCATGGCATTGGCACACACTCTAAATTTGGATGGAACACCCGACACTGGCTATTATATTCAGGTAAACCTTGTGCTTGTTTTAGTTTTACAAAGTTATTGGTTTGGAAATCCTCTCAATACTTAATCTGAAACCTCTTTGTTTTTGGTTTATCAGTTGATTAGAGATGCATGTCACCTGTTTTACTTTTATTCTGTAGTAGTACATTTTGTTTTGTTTGTATGATTGTGTCAAGTCAGAATGGTCTTTGTACTTCTCTTCCTTTTATGCACCTAGCTGGGCAATCACTCTGAGGCGAGCTGGCAGATTATTTGTTTGCACGGGATTATTTACCAATTTCTCTTATCCCTTTAGCAAATCTTTGTTTAGGTCTGGTTGTGATACAAGTATTCAGTTGTCTAATATCAATATATTGTGCATGCCTCAGTCTTAGATTGATGATTAATGTTATTTGACATGTCTAATGAAAGAGTTAGTTGAATGTACCATAGCTATTGGATGAGTTTATGTTATGTGTAGCATTAAATCCGTTAGGTTAAAGGTATAACATGTTGAGATGGTATAGAAAGGAGTTGTATGATGGCTGATATTCACACACGCACACGTGTGTATGTGAGCTGAGAGAGAGAGAGAGAGAGAGAGATAGTTGTTTGATGATTGAATGCACAGACACACACATGTTATATGTGCACTGTGCAATGATTCTTCAACTTAGATATTACCAAGTAGCATGTCTTGTTATCCTTCATTTTGTTTTTCATGTTTCCGAAATCATATCTTTTCTTGGATTATCAATATCCCATCAATGATAACAAAGATAATAATGATTCCACAACACTATGCCGCTAATAGTGTTTCTTTGACTTCATATGTTTTTTAAATCATATCAACTGGTTCCTGTCAATGTCAAGTAAAATTTTCAAGCTATTGGAGGACAAATGTTGTATAGCTAATGGATTGTTCCCCTGATGCAGGGAGCAAGGAGAACCCTTGCAGACAAATATGAATACATAATGCATGGGAAGTTATACAAGATCTCAGAGGAAGGTTCAGGAAAAAAAATTAAAGGGTATGCAACTGAACTCTGGATTTTTTTTTTGTCAAATACACTCAACTGTTTGGATCTTGATCTTCATTTTTACTAGTGCATTGTTGAGATTTAATTAAACTTAGTAGCCTGACCAATCTTTCGATTTCGGCTTCAGGGAGATATATGTTTCATATGGTGGGCTTCTAATGATGCTGAAAGGAGATCCTTCTCATGTCTCTCATTTTGAGCTTGATCAGAGGCTATTTCTTCTTATACGGAAGCTGTGAAGCCCTAATCATTCTAGTTTTTGGCTCTAAGGACAGAAGTTTTGCCCTTACAGAGATTGTGTCACTTGTCTTCAGTGTCTTATGCAGCTGACCTGGCAAGAGAAGTGATGATTGTCTTTTGCAGTGCATCTGTTTTTAGAACTTGGTGACCTTTTAAAAATTATGGTGAATACTATCTTTATGCGTCTTGACCTTATAAAAGCACATATAACTTTGGCCTTATAATTTAAAATTTTTGTTTGAAATATTGTGCTCACAGATTTTCTAAATTCATAGCTCTTAAACTTCAAATTTCACATTTTAAATTCCTCCATTCAAACTCACCATTAGGTTAAAAATTGACCAAATGGTAAGCAAAAACAAGTTTGAATTATCTCTGTTCACTCGTCTGTAAATGATGAGGACGGCGACAATGACGATCAGGAATATAGGCCTTTGAGGCCAATTTCTTCACTTCCCATTACTTCCATTTCCGAGTTTGGTGGAATTGCAGAGGTGGTCACTCTATCTAACATTAGAGGACAAGCAATCTAAGCCACTGAGCATCCTTTTACATTGGCTAAGGTTAGTATTTTGCTTGTTTTATGAATTTTCTTTTAACAGTAGGTATTTAAGAGATGGGAGAGAAATCGAACAGGAATTTCTAAACATGTCTTACCAATCAATCCATTTAGTACTAAATGACGGGTGTTTTATGAGCTTCTCAAACTATTTGTTCATGGCAGCTTGAAACCATTAAAGTTGAATTTCAAAAATGGCTTCATGAACATTCTTATGAGATTGACAATCATTGTTAGGTAATCAGCTGGATTTCCTGAAAAATAATTCATTGCAGAGTCTACAATTTAGCTACGAGATCCATTAAAATAATTCATTGAAGAGTATGAATTTGATTAAAAAAAAATATAAATTTATGAGGTCTGAAAAATTGAGGGGGAGAATTATTATTTAGTTTATATGATGAAAAAAATTTATTAATTAGTATATGATTTTAAAAAATATATTAAAATATTTTTAATATTTTAAAAAATTTATTGATTAATCGATTCATTAATTTTAGAAGTATAGTAGAAGATTTTAAAATATTTTTAATATAAAAAATTAATTAGTAGTTATTTTTATAAAATTGAGAAAATAATTAATATAAAGAATTAATTAGTAGTTATTTTATAAAATTGAGAGATTAATTAATAATTTTTTTTATATTATAAAAATTAAATAATAAAATATTAAATAATTAAAATTAATAAAAAATTAATTAATAAATATTTTAATATTTTAAAAATATCTAAATAATATTTTTAAAATTAAATGTTTAATTAAAGAATTTTCTATCGCTAAATAATAAATTTTTTAAATTGAAATGATAGGAACTTTAAGGAAAAGGCCCAACCTTGGTTAATCGAATGATCCGGCCCGGTTCAGTTTTGGTAAAAATCACATTGAAAAGAAAACAAAATAATGGACAGAGTGAACCAAGTGATCCCAGTGGTCTCTTCTTTCCTATCCAGAAAAAGAAAATAGATTTTTTGAAGCAATCAACCGAAACTGATTTCTCTTTCGTTGCAAAACTATGGCTGCAAAATCCCAGTTAATCACAGGATTGACCTTGCCATTGCCACCGCCGCATTCCACCACTTCGTCTTCTTCTTCTTCCTCCAACCACAGCAGCAGTAGCACTCTCTCTATGGTCAACCGGCCACATCTCACGACGTCGTTTTTCAATGGCGGAGGTACCGTCTTTCTGTCGCGTCCATGTCTTCTTTGCTTATATGTTATTGGGTACCTCTTATTTTTCAGTTTTTATTCTGATAACTCGAGAATTGTCCTCTATGGTGATATGGGCTTTTGGGTTTTCTTTAGAGCTAGACGTTGATGCTACTATGTGAAGCAGAAGATTGATAGAGTTTAATGTGGTTGATAACAGACCGAAATAGGCTAATTGATTGTGTGGGGAAGGAACTAACTTTCCAAGTATTTAAAATTGGTTAGAAAGATAACTAATTATCATTCATTATGTGAGTGACTAGTAAAAATTCCTTGTCCGAATTACAATTCTAAGCCAAACTGATCATCATCTGTGATAATGCCACGTGACAAGAGATGTAAGAGTTTAGCTCTTAGCTTGAATTGCTTTTCTTGTCCAATATTATGTTCTTAATTTAAATTTCCTTCATTGAAGGATGAGATTATGCTCAAGTTTATTTGAAAGTGTCATTGTAGGAGATGTTCTAACTTTCTGAAGTTTAATCATTTATAGAAGATATTCTGTGTGGAAACCTTGTTGCAGATTTTCTGAGTGGAAACCTTGTTGCAGATGTTCTGAAGTTTAGTAATTTTCAGTTTTCTAGTTTATTGTTGGCTTGAAATATGTCTCTGCCTATTTCATGCGCATACATGTATGCTACTGTGACAGTGCCCCTCTACTTGCATGTTTCAACTCATGTGGATGTCTTGGGTGAAAATTTTAATTTCATTTGCAGTTAAAGCTCTAAAAGTTAGGATAAGGACTAATTCTTCAACTAGGTCCCATTGCTATAGACAAGGTGGAGGTGCTCTTGGCACTCGTATGAACCTTTTTGATCGGTTCGCTAGAGTTGTCAAGGTGAGACTCATAACAATTATTCACCTTCATTTATGCATTAACGCAGTATTATCCTTTATATGATCATTGTTACTAGTAATTGACTAATTGCAGTTTTCGCTGTAGCAAACAACATAATGTAGTTCTTTTCTAATTACAGTCATATGCAAATTCAATCTTGAGTAGTTTTGAAGACCCGGAGAAAATTCTAGATCAAACAGTGCTTGAAATGAATGATGACTTGACAAAGATGCGTCAGGCCACAGCACAAGTCAGTATCATGATCTTTAATTCTTTTTTCCTATTCTCTGTTTTAATATCTTAGTTTGTTCTCTTTTTCCTCCTCTGATTTTCATTCTCTGTTCATATTTTATACTTGTTTTCAGTTTTATTTTTCCATATTCTTCTATTTTTAAGAACTACAAATTAAGCACTATTAATGAATTGCATGAGACTTGCTAAAAAAAAAAGGATCACCTATGGCCTCAATATTACTTTGCTAGTGTTCTTTAAAAGTTTTCCTCTTCATGTTCTATTCAGGTATTGGCATCTCAAAAACGTTTGGAGAATAAATACAAAGCTGCAGAACAAGCTTCTGAGGATTGGTAAAACATGGCTAAATTTATTTACTGATTAAGTTATTTTCTTTCATCAGAAAACTTGAGTGTTGAACCTATTACTTCCACTCAATTATTTATAAGTTTAATAAATGAGCCAACTTCTGTTGATAATTTGGATTTATTACACTATCCACAACCAAAATCTAGAATTATTTTAGTGCGGTAGCAATGAAGTATCATTTTCACTCTAAAAATTCCATGCAGGTATCGTAAGGCGCAGCTTGCTCTTCAGAAAGGAGAGGAAGATCTTGCACGTGAAGCACTTAAAAGACGTAAATCTTATGCTGTAAGTTGGCCTCTTCCTGAAAGATTTTGTACTTAAGTTTGTTCAAATTTGATATTTTTATAATAAAATCAACAATCCAGTTGATCTAGGTGGAATTCCGAGCAACTTTTCTCTAAGTTAGCCCTTCTGTTTTTCCTTTCTTGTTGTTCATTTGTTATTCTGTGTGTTTTTATATTTGATAATGAACACAGCTGACTTCTAATGCCTTGGTAACAGAGAGAAAATTCATCTGGTCCGTGTTCTAAAATATCACATCAATGTCTAAATTGCTCATAGTCTTCAAGCATGCATTCTTAATGAGTATCCATAAATTTTAAGTAAGAGCACAATAGGATAAGTGGAGATGAATCTTGCGCATTGTTGAGAGCTGCATCTTTGTCATAGCTTTTGACTGCATGCAAGGATGCCTAATTAAGTACTGATCCAGTTGTTTAGGATGTTCTCCCCTTCTTTGGCTTTATGTTTTTTCCAATTACTTTATAAATAGCAAATGTTGAACTGATTCTTTATCATTCTTTTTGTGATAATGTATGATGCAATATGCTCAGAATGCAGATATAGATGCTGCAAGCTGGGCCATGCAGGCACCATATTTCCAAAAATACTTCTTAAAGTTATTTGCTTCTGTTTTAATTCTTGCAGGATAATGCTAATTCCTTGAAAGCTCAACTGGATCAACAGAAAAGTGTTGTTGAGAACCTTGTCTCTAATACTCGGGTATGTTAATTCTTGTTTGTCCTGCATCATATTTCTAGTGTCAATAGCTAGTGCACCATGTATTCCTCATAAATCAGAGTTAACTTTTTTGAGTTATAATTGAAATGGGATGAGTTGGGAAAGGTGTGAACCAATTATTCAAAAAAAAAAAAATTCTGCCTATTTTTGGATTCTGATTGGGTTCCAGAGATATAACAAGAAATGATTTGTCTTTTTAGGTTGCTAATTGGCAAATTTGAATTTGCCAAATTCCCTGTGACTGTACATCTTATAATTTCCTTTTATCTGATATTTATCTTTTTCAGCTGTTAGAATAATGTATTCATGAACTTTTTACTGCTTTATTCAATGAATTCCATTGTGTAGCTTCTGGAGAGCAAGATACAGGAGGCAAAGTCTAAGAAAGATACACTGAAAGCACGCGCTCAGTCTGCAAAGTTTGTTTCTGCCACCATTTCCTGTTGTGAAGACCCCTTTTCCTCTGTGCAGCTCTTTATATTTGCTGTTAATGGCCTGTCTTTGTTGCTTTAGAACTCAAACCAAAGTGAATGAGATGCTGGGGAATGTGAATACAAGTAATGCTCTTTCAGCTTTTGAAAAAATGGAAGAGAAAGGTAACACATCTGTAATCAATCTATGTATTTCTCTGTATCTAATACCTCTGCTATTTTGTGCAATTCATTAATCTCAACTACATGCACTTGCATGAAATATGGAATGGACTCAGTTGTGTGACTAATAGCTCATGGAGTACAATATATGTGTCTGCTTGCATGCTTTGCCTCTTGATTTTGGTTTCCAACTATTTTTATGTGGAAAGATTCTGTCAATTTTCTTTATCTGAAGTTTTACCATTGTACTTGTAACTAATCAGGTGTTTCATAAGTCTTTACCTTTTTATTGTAATTCATGAGGTTATTCATATGGTTTTAATATCCTAAAGAATTCTTTTTTCTCACATCTATATTTGTCTTTATATAAAAGCGGTGTGCTTATACAACACTGATAAAGTTGTGTTGGTGTGTTAATTTTGTCTCTCTGCCCCACTTTGGCTTAACTCATCTAATTCTTAATCCCTATCTATTTTGTGTTAGTATCTCCCAATTATATTTTTAGACAGTGACTTGCACACTTATGCTTAAATGATTTATATCGTTGATTAGTTACTTTTTCAGTGTACATAAGAGCATATCAGCCTCTCTTTTCTTATTGTTGATCATCGTCCTCTTTTTATTTGTTAATTCCCCCATATTTGCCAAACTTATTCATATTTCATAACTGGATCACTGCTACAGTATCCTGCATTACATGCATAAGATGTACACGAGGAAAACCAATTTAGTGGTGTTTCTCCTGTTTATTTTGAATAAATTGCACCATACTTTATGAAAGTGCTTGCTTGATTCCTCGCTATTCTTGCCTGTAGCTTCACCATTTCTTTATTTATGACAATGAAGTCTTTGCCATTAGTTGTAGTTTAAATTCTCAAAACACAATGATCACATTTCCTTATTGAATAACCTACTGCTAGTTTCATTGGATTGATGTTTGTCGTGGGGTATGTCTTATGATTGTTGTGCTTTGTGGTTAATCAAAATTGAGCATTGCTTGCCATCTTGGGCATTGATTATTGAAGTTGATTTGTAGAAGTGACCTTTAGATGCTTTTGAGTTGTTTGAGCTTTTGTCTAGGTCATGCCAAAAATACTTCCAAGTAAATTTTTATTTGTTTTTAATCAAAATATTTAAGTGCACGATTTTGTCACAGTGCTATTAGTGCAGTGTCGAGCAGATTTAACTTTTATTTTTCTTTCTTTGTAATTTTCATCTTGATAGTAATGGCAATGGAATCAGAAGCAGAAGCCCTTGGCCAGTTAGCCACAAGTGAGCTGGACGGAAAGGTATTATCATGTTTCTCCTTTTCCTATTATGCTTGTGAATTTCTGGGGTCATCTGTCCTTCACTATCTTTTATCTTTGGTTCTCATGCAAAGCAGTGGGTTATGAACTATGAAGTCATAGCAATCTAATTTTTAGTCGCATTTCTTGATGTTTGCATGTCCATTCATTATGTAATATTGTTAGACCTAGACTTTGTGCTACTTGTTTGTTAGGCACAAATGGACACAGCATTTACTTCATTGTTAGAGAAGAAACATAGTCTTTGGAATTTTATTACTAGGTTGATTCTAAATCAATGAAGATCTTTGTAATCTGGAAGTATTATTGGGAAATATTCTGTGGCGTTTCTACTTACTAGAGTTATTTTAAGGGGAAAAAAAAAGGGATTTATGTTACTGCAGTAATATCTACGTCGCAGAATAGGCAGTCGAGGACTCGGGTTGGACTCTTGCTTCTTCCCTCATCCTTTAAATTCAAAATGACTGATCCCAGAGTGGTATTTGTTTATGCCACTATTGTAGAGATTATGGGTATTTAATTTTTCAAGGTTAACATTTGCCTTTTTTATTTTTATTTTTCTGTTAAATTTGGGCCAGGCCTAACTCACCCCACAAGTTAGCTCAAGAGGGAGGAATGCCTATAGCCCATATAAGGGGCACATTACCCCTTTCCACAACCGATGTGGGATTCAACATTTTCAATGGAATATTATTGAAAAACTACAACTTTAGAAATGTTGGTGTAGGCTTGTTGGACTTCTTGTACATACCAATCCATGGTCCTTGGTATGTACAAGATTTTAAAGCATCTTACCCCAATGTCCAATTGAACCTTCAGAACTTGAATATCATACGAGCTATTCTATGGAAATAAGTTTAGTTAAGCCCCCTGCCCTCCAAATAAGCTCAATTCAATTTTTTTGTCCAAATGAACCCCTAAACTTTACGTTTAAGACCAAATAAGTCCTGATCTAATAGAATATTATGGTTTAGTAATAAAATATTATTTTTTAATATTAAAATTTCATTTTTGTATGTATTTTTTAAAATTTTTATGTTAATTAAAATACTAAATCTTTGATATTTCTAATTACAAAAAATAATAATTTATTGTGAAAAAACTAATATTTTATTAGGTTAGAACTTAGTTGGCCTTAAAGGTAAAGTTTAGGGATTTATTTGGCCAAAAAGACTGAATTGAGCTTATTACAGGGACTTAATTGGACTTATTTCCTTTCTTCTATATCAAACAGCATGGATGAGCTAGCAGTGGTGATTTCTTGATGAAAAGTTTAACAGGGTACAATTGATTTATGTGCTTGCATACATTTTGCAGTTTGCATTGCTTGAGAGCTCATCAGTTGATGATGATCTTGAGAATCTGAAGAAAGAAATCTCCGGCAGCAAAAAAGTATATCCAAAAACCTAAGTAAAGAGTACAAATCTCTTTGTAAAAATTCCTTCAATTTGTATTTCAATCGTCTCTTGACGATTTCTTTTTCTTTGTCTGCTTAACAGAGAGGAGAATTACCGCCCGGAAGAACAATTGTCAGCAGCGGGATTCGAGATCCTGAGATCGAGATGGAGCTCAATGAATTGAGACAAAAGAGAAGGGAATACTAAAATTATTTCCTTTGAATGTGCAAAAACTGGAATCCATATCTCCAGGTACAAAAGCCGGAGTTGGTCTTCTCTTCTGCTAAAATATTAGATTTTACAGTTGAAATCCAAACAGAAACCACTGTATAGTCGCACCAAACTTGAATAAACTAGTAATTTCTTTTCCCCTTCTTCCATGGAATTGTAATCTACATGCATTTCTGTTGCAGCAAACCATGTGATTTAGCTTGTAGCTGCAACAGCTTTTTTTTAGTATTTTAGCCTTCAAAATTTGCAGCAAATCAAGAATTTCTTGTGTAGCAGTTGCTGCTGACTTCCATGGATGCAGTCAGGTCCACAGCAGTAGGCTGCTGGTCAAGTTATGATGGCTTGTATTGCTGTTAAGAGGTATGAATTGTGTGATTCTGCTATGTGATCTTGCTTCTGTAAACATGGCAATTTCTTTACATTTTACTTCAAAGTCTCCCTTCAACAATATGACTATGCTTGACTGAAATTATGTAGCCAGTAAAAAAATGTGTTAATTTATTACTCTACTCGGAATTTTCTTCGTATTTCTTGGTAAGAAAAAAAATTAAATGAATTTTACAAGAGTAAAAATTCCATGAAAGAAAGGAATAAGATGCACATTAAAATTGAACCCAAGTCATAGTCATAGGCACAAAGTCTTTAATCACCAACTCACTCACCCACCCATCTTCTCAAAAATTTCTAAGACTTCAAAACATGTGAAGGCATGCCCTCTCCTCTTGAGCTTTAACAATTCCTTGCTTGGTTTACACGATTTTCCATTTTTCTTACATACTCCTTTGAAAAATAATAAATAAAAATTATTAGTCAATATTCAAAATTTCCAATCTTCGACTTAAATTTGCAAATCATGCATTGACTCTAAAATTCTTTCCCTTAAATATTTCAGTATTACCAACTCCACCTGCAACGACCAAATTGCCACACTATTCACATAATATCAACAGGGGCATTTGACTAGAAGCAAAGATAAATTATTATTAATTATTTAATTTTTATTTTTAATCACTCAATTAAAATATTTATATATTTTATAAATTATTTAATATTTATATCAAATAAAACTTAATTTTTGGTAAAAAAACTAAATAAGATGGATATTTTTAAATTATAAGCACTAAACAAATAATAATATTTTCTTTAACATTTTCGTTAACAGAAAGAATTTTATATATATATATATATATATTAGAGTGGTTTATTATTAGGTTCCTGATTTTTAGAAAATTTCTTATTTCATCCTAATTTCAAAACTATTCAATTAAAACATTTCTATACTTTGTAAAATTAAACCCTTTAATCTTTATATTAAAAACTATCAACCTCTTTGAATATTTATATAGTTTAGTTTTTATAATTTTAAATATTACTATTTCAGTTTTTAGATTAATGATAAAATAAGTTGATTAATGATTTTTCTAATAAAAAGTATAAATAGATTAATTTTATAAAATTTAGAGGCATTTTAATTGAATAATTTTAAAAAATAACGAATTAGTGAATTTTTTAAAAATTTAAGAATGTAATAATAATCTTTTTTATGATATATTGAAACTATTTGGCAAAATACAGATTTTAATGTTTTTTTTTTGGCGATAGGTACTTGGGAAAGAACAATTAACTTTGATTATCAAAGAATTTTTAAATATGTGTTGCTGATCTATGGTGGGTGGTAGGTGACTTTGATAATGATTTATTAAGTAGTATTTGATTTAAATTGAAATAGCTGATTGAATTGAAATAATTTAAAATTTTAATTAATTTTATATTTTTTTTATTTAATTCAGTTTAATTTTTAAAAATTTTTTATTTTTAAAAATTTAATTATTTTAACTTAATTTAATTTTAATAAAAAAAATTTCGATAAAATTGAATTGAATCGATCAGCCAAAATTACTATAATATAGTATATAAAAATTATATTTTAATTATGATTATAATATTTTAATTAAATTTTATAATATTAAAAATAATATGGTGTAATATAAGTATATAAAAATTATATTTTAATTATAATTATAATATTTTAATTAAATTTTATAATATTAAAAATAATATGTAAAATGTAAAGAGTGGAATAATAAAATCGAATCGAATCAAATAGATTTAATTCAAATTCCGTTTTTGAACTTATCAAAGTATTATGAGGGGACGCATTCAAACTATAAAAAAAAAACAAGGAAAATTCACATGTTTGAACTTTACCCAGCAGAGCTAAACAAATAAACTTTAGCCTGCATTATACGACTCTTTCAAATATATACATATATAAATATCTTTGGTCAACACGTAGCCTTCCAAAATCCAACCGCGCATAAACGCCAGTGTCCAGACTTGAAAGAGCCATAGCAAGTCAAGTCCTACACATGTCCTCCTATAAATACACCACCTACCTTCTCCATCTCCTCTCATCCACAATCACTCAACAACTCCAACACAACTTCCTTCTTCTTCTTCTTCTCTTTCTGGGTATTCAGAAAATTAACTTCTTTCTTTCAAGCTACTGCAGTGCTTTTCTTTTGGAGAAGATGATGAGCTTCAGCAAGGCAACCATTGTTCTGGCGATTTTCTTGATCTTGGTGGGTGTTTTTGGCCAGGTTAAGGTGGAGGCGACTAGGGTTTTGCCGGAGGATTTTGCGGCTGCAAATCATCTGGAGAGTTATTCGTCTGTTTATGAGAAGGCTAAGAGTGCTATGGGGTGTTGGCTTGAACGCTTGGCATCAGGACCTAGCCCTAAAGGACCTGGTCATTAGTTTGTTTTATTCTTGATGGGTGAGAGTGAGCGAGATTTTATTGATTTATTTATTTTTAATTATAAAAGATAGTTAGAAAAGAAATTTCTTTTGTTCTTCATTTTGGAAATCAAAATATATACTTATTAAGAAATCAAAGTATACTTGTGTTTTAGCTATTGGGTTATAGGAAATGGATGCCAAAGAAAAGGGTAAATAAAACATTGGCATTTGTTTTATGTCATTCTGTTCAAATTGGCTAAAGCCTAGAATGAATATTTTGTACTGAAAATTCTTGTACACATGCTATACAAGTAGGAAAGATTGTATATTTAAAAAATTAAAATTTTATGTGTCTTGATCTAGTTAAAAACATATTACTTGATAGATTTATTTAATTTCATATTTTTGAATCAAAAGTAACAATATTTGAGTTTTTTTTATTCTTGTTTTTTAAATATGAAACTATATACGTATTTATTAAATTTTTATCACGTAATTCTATTTTATAATAATAGTTTATAACTTATTTTAAATTATTATTATATTATATCAACATTAAACTATAAATTTTTATTAATTAAATATATCTATATATCAATTAAAATTAATCTACGGAACATCTAATTTAAAATTACATTAAGTATGACCTGTTGTGAATTTAATTATTTTATTTAGTAATAAAAAATAAATATTTTATGTATATATAATTACATAAAGTGATGAATTACACTTATAATGAATATTGCATGAATGGATGTAATTGAATTAAATTCTAAAAGTTAAAATTTTATTGAAAAAAAAAAAAAGACTATCGATGGTGGCCCTCAGGACCAATAAGTCCGACTCAATACACCAAATACAAAATTAATAACCATTGGTGATGATAAAAACGCCCAGAAAGATAAAGAAGTAAAATAAAACAAAACAAAAAAAAAAGACTACAAAACAATTCTACCTAAACCTTCTTATTTTGACAAGAAAATCAGCTACATAATTATGATGTCTAAGATCTAAGAGTGAGTCTAGATTTAGAATATATTTTTATAAGTTTAGCTTTTTATTTTCTTTACATATTATTTTATTCTCTATTTCTTTTGTTTTTTTAGTGATGGTGTAATTATTGTCTTGTACTCGTACTCTCCTGCTGCAGTCACACTGGCAGTACGTACGAATGTATGGTATTCTTTTCTCTTTTGTTAGGTGGCTATTTAATTTTTTCTGTGCTACTTGAACACGATCCTAAGCATTATGGGGTCTATTTTACCATGAGGAGGATGGGTATTCGGGATAATGATCCTAAAGACAGATTCATATCCAACCCGGTTTGTCCAGACTGGCTTTGATTCCATACGAGACTTAGAGCCGCACATTGGGCTCTCCAGGAGTTTAGGCCTAGTCTTTCTAACTTAGGCTTCACCAAGGTCCAAGCGCTTGGAGCCCGGTTGTCATCAAGTACCCATTTACCTACTCATTAATTATTTTATGATTTATAAGGGGGGTAAATTTCGAGATCCCAATTATTACCACGCGGCTCTAGAAAAGTTCTGTCAAAATATCATTTCTCTGCCTTTTGTCATTTCAAACTTGTGCTTTTGTTTGTTGCTTTGCCTTTTGCATTGCTTCTGCTATCTTGTTCTTTCTCTTCTCTGTAATCTCTGATTTTTCAATCTGAGGTACGTCTTGCTCCTCTCATGGCTTCTACTAGGGTTTCTGAGGTGCTTGGTCTGGTGTCTTCTGTCACTCTTTCTTCTTTCTCCCACTATTTTTCTCACAACCTTGTTGACACCACAATCTTCAAAATTAGGGCTCCCTTGCCTAATGAGCGAATAGTTCTCCCAAATCTACCACCGGTAGGCCTGGTAGATGCTCAACAGGAGCGTAATTTGGTCTTTTTTGTAAAGCAGCACGAGTTCGGTCTTACTTTTCCATTTACTCCCTTTTTCATCGATGTCTTCTGTCACTTTAGAGTGACCCTTCAAATGTTATCTCCCAACTCCATCTTGTTTATGTGTTGTTTTGAGTCCATTTGCTTGTATTGAAGTTTTGCCCCTTCCCTCGAGTTATTCTGTATCTTCTTCCATTTGGTTAGATCTAATCACGGGTTTTACTATTTTGGTTCTCGAGCTGAGTTGTCAATATTTGCGAGATATAAGGATTCCATTAAGGGTTGAGCATAACAGTTTGTTGTCATTGAGCTGAATGAGAGTTTGGGGATTAACTAAGACATTAACTGTAACGACCCGAAAATTCGGACCGCTACCGGCGCTAGGATCCAGATCGGCATAAGGCCGCCGGGACCCGTAGCAAGCCTGACATATAACCTGTAAACCTGTAAATCCCATACATGATCAAACATATACATAAACCTGTAACTTTTTCTTTCATACATTTTCTCACATACCAAACTCAACCCGTACATGAACTATACAAAAACATAACTATAGTCCCTCTGTGGGATCTCATCAAAACCTCAAGAGGCAAAAATACATAAGTCGAGTTGGTTTACATAAACTTTCTCTATGGATCATGTATCAAATGGGATAACAAAAACTCATATGGTCAAGCACAATCTCTAATCCTCCATAACATTATACAATACATGTCTAAACATAACATTACAACATTATACAATTGGTCATGTCCACATTCTATCTATTACATAACATATCTCTTCAATACTCTGGCTAACCTTCTGATCTACCCTGTACCTGCACATCTGGGGTTAGGGGAGAGGGGTGAGCTATAAAGCCCAGTGAGCAGAATAGTGTAAAACATTATATTATCTTTCATGTTTTCATGAAATGCAACATATCACAAACATATCACATAAGGATGATATTGTCACCAATAGTCCTCTACAATCCAAAGTGCCGGGACGTAGAATGGGTACAACCAGACTTTTCTCTTACTATAACTGTAACATGACATTCCAATATACCAGGGACGTAGAATGGGTACAACCTGGTATCATTCTCTTACTATAAGCCGGGACGTAGAATGGGTACAACCGGCAATCATACTATAACATATCATACTATATCTCATCATATCATATCGAGGACTAGAGGATCATTCAATGCTCATCCACATCATCATCATCAATTATGCAATGCAGCATATTCGTGAACTAATGCAAGCAACCTACTATATTACATGGCAATCATGATGCATGGTTCATGCTCAAAATTAATAATTTCATTAATTAAAAACTTTAAAGTTCATTCCACTCACCTCTGGCTAGCTCTGACAAACTCTGTAGCAGCTGGCTCACAGCTGGGGTCCTCGGTTCCTCGGGTCCGAACCTACACAGGTGGACTCAAATGAGGGACCAAACATACTTAAACATGACTCTAATATATTCCCCAAAAACCCCCTAAAACATCCTGAAAAACTCATAGGAATACATGCATGAAAAGGCTGGACAGGGCACTTTCGGCGGCAGGTTCGGCGGCCGAAAGTCCCTCCAGAGACGAAAGTCAGGCAGGTTCGGCGGCACCTTCGGCGGCCGAAAGTGCCAGACAGAGACGAAAGTCTCTTTTCGGGGGCACCTTCGGCAGCCGAATGCTGCCTCCACAAGAGGGGTTCGGCGGCCGAAACTCCCTTCGGCTGCCGAACCTGGTTTCTGCCAAACGGGCAGAAACTTGGTTCAAATGAACCTCCTGCCTCCCAAAACCATAAATCATGCATAAACTAGCTCTAAAACATGCATATATCACACACATCACACCTAGGGGTCTCAAACTAACATATACCCCAACTACAACACTTCAAACAACACATTCCAACATACATTGCTCAAAAAAAATCACATAAACCTAACATATGCTCAACTAACTCAAACATGCATTTCTACCCCATAAAACTTCTTAAAACTTGTTTAAAACATACATTGAGCTTAAGATCGGCTCTTACCTCTTGAAGATCGAGAAAGAGACGACCCAACTCGGAGATCCAAGCAAAAGAGCTCCTGAGTTTCCAAAGCTCCAAAACTTGCCTTTAAAGCTTAAAACTTGCAATGTGGGTTTAAAACTCAAGAAAAATGGAGGAGATCTAGTGAAAGAACACAAGATTTGGGGAGAGGGAGGTCGGAAGTTAGCTGTGGCCGAAAATGGGAGAAAACTCGCCCATTTCGGCTAAGTGCCCCTTTTATAGGTGGCTGGCCAGGCCACGTTCGGGGGCCGAAGTTGCCTCCGCATCCATGCAATGTTCGGCGGCCGAACATAAGGTTCGGCGGCCGAACCTGCACTTCCCTCACTCACGCTTTCGGGGGCCTAACGTGCCTCCTAATCACATGCATGTTCGGCGGCCGAACATGACTTTCGGCGGCCGAACCTGAGTTTTCCTCCAAAGACTTTTTCATGAAAAACTCCTTTAATTTCATACTTAAAAACATTAAAACATTTTATAAAAACATGCTTTTACCCCTTCTAGAGGTTTCTGGCATCCGGGATTCCACCGGACGGTAGGAATTCCGATACCGGAGTCTAGCCGGGTATTACATTCTCCCCCCCTTAAGAACATTCGTCCCCGAATGTTCCTCAACTAGCACATGCATATCACTAACGTAACATACATACTAAACACATAGATACTAACCTCTAAAAGAGATGGGGATATTGCTGGAGCATGGACTCCCGTGTCTCCCAGGTACACTCCTCGATGTTGTGGTGGTTCCAAAGGACTTTTACCATAGGGATTTCCTTGTTCCTCAACTTTCTGATCTGTGTGTCAAGAATCCGCACTGGCTGCTCTACATAGGTGAGATCCTCTTGGATCTCCACATCAGGCTCACTAAGAACCTTGCTCGGATCTGACACGAACTTTCTTAACATGGAAACATGGAAAACCGGATGGATTCTCTCCATAGATGCAGGCAAGTCCAGCTTGTACGACACATTCCCAACCTTCTGCAAGATCTCGAAAGGTCCGATGTATCGTGGAGCTAGCTTACCCTTCTTACCAAAACGAACCACCCCTTTCATTGGAGACACCTTGAGCAATACTAGATCCCCCTCCTGAAACTCTACATGTTTCCTGCGAATGTCTGCATAACTCTTCTGCCTGCTGGTAGCAGCCTTGATCCTTTCTCTGATCATGGGTACCACCCTGCTGGTGATCTCTACAAGCTCAGGCCCTGCTAAGGACCTCTCTCCAACTTCTTCCCAGCAAACAGGTGTCCTGCACTTCCTCCCATATAAAGCTTCATATGGAGCCATCCCGATGCTAGCATGATAGCTGTTATTGTAGGCAAACTCCACCAAAGGTAGATGTTGCTTCCAAGAACCGCCAAAATCTAGCACACACATTCTGAGCATATCCTCTATTGTCTGGATGGTCCTCTCTGATTGTCCATCAGTCTGGGGATGGAAGGCAGTACTGAAATCTAGCCTGGTACCCATAGCACTCTGCAGACTCCGCCAGAACCTGGAAGTGAACTGGGGCCCTCTATCTGACACTATAGACACGGGGACCCCATGCAGCCTGACAATCTCGTCTACATACACCTGCGCCAACTTATCCACAGAGTAGTTGCTCCTCACTGGAATGAAGTGAGCAGATTTAGTGAGTCTGTCCACAATCACCCATATGGAGTCTAGTCTGTTGGATGTTGCCGGTAACCCCACTACGAAGTCCATAGCTATATTCTCCCATTTCCACTCTGGAATAGGTAGCGGGTTAAGCATTCCAGCCGGCTTCTGATGTTCCAGTTTCACCCTCTGACACACTTCGCAGGCTGACACGAACTGTGCCACTTCCCTCTTCATAGCTGGCCACCAATACACTCTCTTCAGATCTTGATACATCTTGGTGGCTCCAGGGTGAATACTGTATCTCGCATTATGAGCCTCTCTCATAATGTCTCCTTTCAGCCCTATGTCATCTGGTACACATAGTCTGCTCCCATAGCGGAGGATCCCCTTGTCATCGAATCTGAACTCACTATCTTTGCCTGACTGAACAGTCCTGGCAATCTTCACTAACTCTGGGTCCTCATGCTATTTCTGAGCCACCTGCTCCAGAAACACTGGTGTTACCTTCATCTGTGCAATCAAAGCACCTGTACCAGACAACTCCAACTGTAGACCTTCATTCATGAGCTTGTAAAACTCCTTCACCACTGGTCTCCTCTCTGCTGTAATGTGGGATAGACTGCCAAGTGATTTTCGGCTTAAGGCATCAGCTACTACATTAGCCTTACCCGGATGATACTGGATCTTGCAATCATAGTCACTCAACAGTTCTACCCATCTCCTCTGTCTCAAATTCAGCTCTCTCTGGCTCAAGATGTGCTGCAGGCTCTTATGATCTGTGAAGATCTCACATTTTACCCCATAGAGGTAATGCCTCCACATCTTGAGGGCAAAGATAACTGCTGCCATCTCAAGGTCGTGCGTGGGGTAATTCAACTCATGCCTCTTCAGCTGTCTAGAAGCATAAGCTATCACCCTTCCATTCTGCATTAGCACACAACCCAAGCCTACTCTGGATGCATCACAGAATACTGTGAAGTCCTCATTGCTGTTCGGCAGAGTTAACACCGGTGCTGAAGTCAACCTTCTCTTCAGCTCTTCAAAGCTTTCTTCACACTGATCGGTCCACTCAAATCTCTGATTCTTCCTGGTCAATCTGGTTAGAGGAGCTGCAATCTTTGAGAAGTCCTGAACGAACCTCCTGTAATAACCAGCCAAACCCAAGAAACTTCTGATTTCTGTCACTGTAGTGGGTCTGGGCCAGTTAGTCACAGCCTCTACTTTCTTGGGGTCTACCTCTATTCCATTCTCTGACACTATATGCCCCAAGAATGATATGCTCCTCAACCAGAACTCACACTTGGAGAACTTGGCATACAAGCCGTGTTCCCTCAAGGTCTGCAGAACTATCCTCAGATGATGGGCATGCTCCTCTGCATTCCTGGAATACACTAGGATATCATCTATGAAGACAATAACGAAGTGATCCAGGTATTGTCTGAATATTCTGTTCATGAGGTCCATGAATGCTGCAGGGGCGTTGGTTAACCCGAACGGCATCACAAGGAACTCATAGTGCCCATATCTGGTCCTGAAGGCCGTCTTTGGCACGTCTTCCTCTCTGATTCTCAACTGATGGTACCCGGATCTCAGATCTATTTTGGAAAAACAACCCGCTCCTGCTAGCTGGTCGAATAGATCGTCGATCCTTGGCAACGGGTACTTGTTCTTGATGGTGACTTTGTTCAACTGTCTGTAGTCGATACAAAGCCTGAGGGATCCATCCTTTTTCTTCACAAAGAGCACTGGAGCACCCCAAGGTGAGGTACTCGGTCGGATGAAACCCTTGTCCACCAGTTCTTGCAACTGTTCCTTTAGCTCTTTCAACTCTGCTGGCGCCATCCTGTAGGGAGGGATAGAGATAGGCCTAGTTCCAGGCATCAGCTCTATTTCAAACTCTATCTCCCTTGCAGGTGGTAATCCTGGAAGCTCGTCTGGGAAGACATCTAAGAACTCTCTGACCACTGGCATTGAGGCGGGCTCTCTAACCTGACTGTCTAGCTCTCTCACATGAGCCAAAAACCCCTGACATCCCCTCCTAAGCAACCTATGAGCCTGAAGAGCTGATATCAGACCTCTAGGTGTACCCCTCTTGTCTCCTCTGAAGACGACCTCTGACCCATCCTGACATCTGAACTTGACTACCTTGTCCCTGCAGTCCAAGGTAGCACCATGGGTAGATAACCAGTCCATCCCTAGAATGACGTCAAAGTCTGTCAACTCTAGAACCACCAGGTCGGCGGACATGCATCTCCCCTCTATAAAAACTGGACTACACTGGCAGACTGACTCTGCAACTGACGGGTCACATTTGGGTCCACTGACCCATAGGGGACACTCTAACCCAGAGACCATCAACCCTAACCTCTGAACGGCTCTCGGTGCAATAAAAGAATGAGATGCACCCGGGTCCATTAATGCATACACATCAGAACATCCAATGATGAGATTACCTGACACCACGGTGTTGGATGTGTTAGCCTCCTGCTATGTCATGGTGAAGATCCTAGCTGGAGCTGATGGACCTTCACCTCTGAACCCCGCTGAAGAAGAGGCTGACCCTCTCCCTCTGCCTCTGCCACTGGCCTGTGTAGCAGCTGGAGCTACTGGCTGTGCCACACTACCTGATGCTGTCTGCTGAGGCTGTACTGTATGAACTGTCTTAGGACACTTCCGTGACAGGTGTCCCTCTTGCCCACATCTATAGCAGGCCGTGGTCCCTAACCGGCACACTCCCCAGTGTTGCCTTCCACATTTTGTGCATACAACATTTCCTGCTCCAGAGCTCGAACCACTTCCCAATCCCAGACCTGATTTGATCTTGTTCCAGAACTTGCTCTTCTTTGACTTCCTGGTGGTGTTACTCCACCTCTTGCTGCCTGAACTCAAGGATGAAGGGTCAACTCTCCCCCCACCTGGGGTCCTGGAACCTGAAGGTTGTGCCACTGCCTGTTTAACTTTGCCCTCAATGATGGCACTAGCCTCCATCCTCCTGGCCATATCCACTATGGCGTGAAAGCTTTCTCTATCTGCCGACTGTATCAAGGAAGAATACCTGGAGTGTAGCTTCATGATGTACCTCCTTGACCTTTTCTGGTCTGTATCCAGACTCTGCCCAGCATAAGGCAACAACTCTAGGAACCGGTCTGTGTATTCATCTATACTCATCTCATCTGTTTGCCTTAGCTGTTCAAACTCAATCATCTTCTGTTCCCTTGAGCTATCAGGGAAAGCCCATCCTGCAAACTCGTTGGCAAACTCCTCCCAAGAAAGACTGTCCACCCTTGGTTTTACATAGGCCTTGAACCATTCACGGGCCTTCTTGCATTTTAGGGTGAACCCAACCATCTGTATGGCTCTGCTGTCATCCGCCCCTATCTCATCTGTAATTACCTTGACTCTCTCAAGGTACACAAAGGGATCATCACCCGTTTCAAATTGTGGGGCACCCAACTTCATGTAGTCTGTCATCTTCACCTTGCTCCCTCCAGATGAGCTAGGTTGAGGTATTTGGATTTCTGGTTCTGCTGGGGGTGGAGGAGGTACAACATTCCCTGGTGTAGGGTTTGCTGGATTTGAATAATATGGTGGAGGTGGGTACATGGGGTACTGTGTGTAGGGTGGGTAATATGGTGGGTATGGCATCTGTGTGGGATAAGGAGTGAAGCTAGGGTAATCCGATGTACCTCCCATCGAATACCCGGGGTTTTGTGAGAAGTGTGGGTAGTGGGGTGGCTGTACAAATCCCGAGGCCTGTGTGCCTCCTTGGGACTCTCCCATGCCCTCTTCTGACATACTTACTCCCAGACTGCCATCCCTCCTCTGGTCTACGTCCATCTCATCCCCCATGTCTCCTGACATTCCTCCCTGCACTGTCCCCCTGACTGATCTGCTCCTTCCCAGATCTAAAGACCTTCTAGGGTCTCTCATCACTCTTTCCCTGCTTGACCTGGTAGACATTGCCCTAGGCAATGCTGGAGGACGGGCGCTTATGCCCTCATCCTCAGGTGGTACTCCAGTCAATCGTGCAGATCGACGAGTTCCTCTCATCCTGTTTCTGAAACACAACACATAACAAGCAAACTTTAGCATCATATGGTTCATGTGGGCACACATGAATCCTCATCACATACATAGCAATCATAACATATCATCATGGCAAGACAGGACTCTACATCCTATCCTAGTGGACATGACTTTTCCTATTGTGCTTGACCTTCTATAACTCTATGAGCCCGACACTCTAGGTCCGACCATATGAACCTAGGGCTCTGATACCACTCTGTAACGACCCGAAAATCCGGACCGCTACCGGCGCTAGGATCCAGATCGGCATAAGGCCGCCGGGACCCGTAGCAAGCCTGACATATAACCTGTAAACCTGTAAATCCCATACATGATCAAACATATACATAAACCTGTAACTTTTTCTTTCATACATTTTCTCACATACCAAACTCAACCCGTACATGAACTATACAAAAACATAACTATAGTCCCTCTGTGGGATCTCATCAAAACCTCAAGAGGCAAAAATACATAAGTCGAGTTGGTTTACATAAACTTTCTCTATGGATCATGTATCAAATGGGATAACAAAAACTCATATGGTCAAGCACAATCTCTAATCCTCCATAACATTATACAATATATGTCTAAACATAACATTACAACATTATACAATTGGTCATGTCCACATTCTATCTATTACATAACATATCTCTTCAATACTCTGGCTAACCTTCTGATCTACCCTGTACCTGCACATCTGGGGTTAGGGGAGAGGGGTGAGCTATAAAGCCCAGTGAGCAGAATAGTGTAAAATATTATATTATCTTTCATGTTTTCATGAAATGCAACATATCATAAACATATCACATAAGGATGATATTGTCACCAATAGTCCTCTACAATCCAAAGTGCCGGGACGTAGAATGGGTACAACCGGACTTTTCTCTTACTATAACTGTAACATGACATTCCAATATACCAGGGACGTAGAATGGGTACAACCTGGTATCATTCTCTTACTATAAGCCGGGACGTAGAATGGGTACAACCGGCAATCATACTATAACATATCATACTATATCTCATCATATCATATCGAGGACTAGAGGATCATTCAATGCTCATCCACATCATCATCATCAATTATGCAATGCAGCATATTCGTGAACTAATGCAAGCAACCTACTATATTACATGGCAATCATGATGCATGGTTCATGCTCAAAATTAATAATTTCATTAATTAAAAACTTTAAAGTTCATTCCACTCACCTCTGGCTAGCTCTGACAAACTCTGTAGCAGCTGGCTCACAGCTGGGGTCCTCGGTTCCTCGGGTCCGAACCTACACAGGTGGACTCAAATGAGGGACCAAACATACTTAAACATGACTCTAATATATTCCCCAAAAACCCCCTAAAACATCCTGAAAAACTCATAGGAATACATGCATGAAAAGGCTGGACAGGGCACTTTCGGCGGCAGGTTCGGCGGCCGAAAGTCCCTCCAGAGACGAAAGTCAGGCAGGTTCGGCGGCACCTTCGGCGGCCGAAAGTGCCAGACAGAGACAAAAGTCTCTTTTCGGGGGCACCTTCGGCAGCCGAATGCTGCCTCCACAAGAGGGGTTCGGCGGCCGAAACTCCCTTCGGCTGCCGAACCTGGTTTCTGCCAAACGGGCAGAAACTTGGTTCAAATGAACCTCCTGCCTCCCAAAACCATAAATCATGCATAAACTAGCTCTAAAACATGCATATATCACACACATCACACCTAGGGGTCTCAAACTAACATATACCCCAACTACAACACTTCAAACAACACATTCCAACATACATTGCTAAAAAAAAATCACATAAACCTAACATATGCTCAACTAACTCAAACATGCATTTCTACCCCATAAAACTTCTTAAAACTTGTTTAAAACATACATTGAGCTTAAGATCGGCTCTTACCTCTTGAAGATCGAGAAAGAGACGACCCAACTCGGAGATCCAAGCAAAAGAGTTCCTGAGTTTCCAAAGCTCCAAAACTTGCCTTTAAAGCTTAAAACTTGCAATGTGGGTTTAAAACTCAAGAAAAATGGAGGAGATCTAGTGAAAGAACACAAGATTTGGGGAGAGGGAGGTCGAAAGTTAGCTGTGGCCGAAAATGGGAGAAAACTCGCCCATTTCGGCTAAGTGCCCCTTTTATAGGTGGCTGGCCAGGCCACGTTCGGGGGCCGAAGTTGCCTCCGCATCCATGCAATGTTCGGCGGCCGAACATAAGGTTCGGCGGCCGAACCTGCACTTCCCTCACTCACGCTTTCGGGGGCCTAACGTGCCTCCTAATCACATGCATGTTCAGCGGCCGAACATGACTTTCGGCGGCCGAACCTGAGTTTTCCTCCAAAGACTTTTTCATGAAAAACTCCTTTAATTTCATACTTAAAAACATTAAAACATTTTATAAAAACATGCTTTTACCCCTTCTAGAGGTTTCTGGCATCCGGGATTCCACCGGACGGTAGGAATTCCGATACCGGAGTCTAGCCGGGTATTACATTAACCTCTCATGGGAGAGATTCCTCAAGGCTGTGTTGAGTTCCCTAGCTTAACCCTATTAGATCAAATCTGCCTTCTTCGATTGACCTCTGTAGGAATGACCCATCAAAGCATCTCTCTTTTTTTTTTTTTTTTTTTTTTTTTTTTTTTTGCATAAGTGGGAATTAGCTTCTTAAAAGAAACCACCAAAGCATTTTTTTTTTTTTTTGCGTAAATGAGATTTGGCTTCTTTTAGTGGAACCAATGAACTACACCTTTTTTAGATGGAACCATCGAAGTGCTTTT
Organism: Manihot esculenta; assembly: GCF_001659605.2. Taxonomy (NCBI): domain Eukaryota; kingdom Viridiplantae; phylum Streptophyta; class Magnoliopsida; order Malpighiales; family Euphorbiaceae; genus Manihot; species Manihot esculenta. The sequence goes on from NC_035171.2 coordinate 29,088,770, forward strand.
TTTTTTTTTGCAAAGTGAGATTCGGTTTTTTTGGATGGAACGATCGAAGCGCCTTTCTTTTACGTAAGCAAGATTTGGCTTTTTTAGGTGGAACCATCAAAGTATCTTTTTCTTTTTTTTTTTGTGAAATTCTAGTAAAGTTTGCCTTAATAGTTTTCTTAACAAATTTTTTGTCTTATGGAATTTTAGTAATGATTTGTCTTTTTTTATCTTTAACGAACTTGTCGCCTTGTGGAATTCTACTAAGAAATTGTCTTGATTTTTTTCTTGACAATCTTATTGCCTTGTGGAATTATGGTAATGAATTGTTTAAATTTTTTCTTGATGAACTTATGGCCTTTTGGGATGCTAACAAATTGCTTTGATTTTTCCTTTGATGAACTTGACGTAGGATTCTAGTAATGAATTATATTGATTTTATGCAAGAATTTTTAGCACTGTAGAGAACAAAATTTTTTAATGTTTAGAATCAAGAAAGTATCAAGATGCCAAAAAGAGTTACTGAATAACTTAATATAGTTGATATAATTGCTATGGATGGTTTGATACTGAATAAACAAATATTCCCCTTAGATGGAAAAAGATTTTCCTTGGTGACTCTGACATTAAATTGTCTTAATTTTTTCCTTAATGATATTGTTGCCTTATGGGATTTTGATATTGAATTGCCTTGATTTTTTTCTCGATTATTTTGTAGCTTTGTGGGATTCTGGGAATTAGTTGCTGGGTTTTGATATGCAAAATAAAAGAATAATGAGTGGTTGATTGTGGATAACCTTTCTAGTACTGAAATCAGTAGGTGATCTATCGGAAATTTCAAGATAAAGGTTAAGAGGATAATCATATTAGAGACATACCTGGAGATGCCCTTATATAATCTCAATTAGTTAAATCTTTATGAAACTAGGTTGTTGAAATATGAAATTTAATGATATATTATAAATCGTAGGCCATACCTAATATGTAATATTTTTCTAGTATATTCTGATTGAAAATTCTTAGAAAAATAAAAAAAAATCTTAGTGGCCATGGACGTAGCAAAATTAATAAATCACTTTAAATCTATGTTATTTATTTTTCATACTTATTATTTGATTATGTAATTATTTTTAACATAGGTTTCCTTGTGAAATCCATCTCAATCCTGGATTGGTCTATTAGAAATAGACTATGAGTGCTTTATTGGTTTGGATACACAATTAGTGCATGATATGATGTTTAGTTGCATTGGCTTAGGATTCTTTAACTATTTGCCGAGATCTTTCTTGATGATTGGAGATTCATTTAGAATATGTAAGAGATGTGGTTCATGATACCTTCAATCCTGATCTTTATAAGAGATCTAAACGGGATGTGCGGAAACTTGATGTAAGGTTCTGATATAATTTTTAGATTCGTAGCACTCGTTTGGTTCAAAACTCTTAACAAAAAATTTTATTATATTCTTTCACAATATAACAAAACTTTTAAAAACTATGGGCAAAAAATTTTATGATTTTCCATAAACTCAGATTTGAAAAGTAAGGAGAGAAAAGAAAGAAAAGTTGTAAAAATTTTGGAATGAAACTGATATTTAATGTAAATTGAAATAATTTGTAACATCCCTTCAGTCAGATATACCTGAAAAATTGTTAAGCAATTTGACCTTCGAATATTAAAATGAAAAGAATTTTGGCAATAAATAACATTTGTCTGAGTCACACATGCAGGTACCAAATCTCCAACAGAAACATTATTAGGGGTTGGTGCAGGGTCACATGGTCCTTCTTGGCACCCCGGCCACCCACAATAGTCCTCGCTGTAGCCACAATACCCATAACGGCTGCAACATGCGCTATCTGAACAACCACAGTTCTGGCTTATTACCAATTTGGGGATGGCTCCAGCCACAACTAATATAGATAGAGCCATGGTCACTAGGTTTATTCTCAGACTCAGACGGAGGGCTATCATTTTTGGAAACTGGTTTTGGTATGCAAGGAGAGAAAAATACACGTGTTTGTGTGCTCTGAAAAGCTTGAGGCTTATGGGTATTATAGTGGTAATTATATTTGAAGTTGCGCAGCTCCTCTTCTTGTTAATTTCTAGTTGTAGATTATATACGAAACTTGTTTTGAACGTGTGTAAATTTAATATATAGTATGATTTTCTAAATATTTCTAGTTGTAGATTATATTCGATCGACTCAATGATAATATAGTATAATTTTCTGAATATTTTACACTTAACTTTTGTAAATTTAATATATTAATATTAATTATACAATATAAATTCAATATTTTTTAGTACTATAATATTTAATATATTACTTAACATCAATGTGTGAAATATATTAATTGCATAACATAAATTTAACATTTATTAAGATAAACAATGTATCCATCTGATTTCATTTGTATCTCAAACTTTCAACCTTTTATCTTCACATTTTATTAATTAAACCACATTAATTTCCCAAATATAATAGCTTCATCAATCTCTTAGAAATCTTACAATCTAAGAAATTATTTTAATATTATTAAATTTATTAAAGCCTTAAAACCTTTCTAAATTTGTTAATAAATTTTTTAATTAAAAATAAGTCATTTTCCACTTGAATTATTATTTATTTCTACCAATTAAAAAGAAAAAGTAGCAGGGAAATAAATTAAAGAAAAATATGTATTTGTTATTCTGTTTATTATTTGCACACATACAAGAGTCTCAAGCTACATAACCAGAGATAATTCATTCTCTTTTATAATAAATTAGAAGATTCAAACTGGAAATCTACTCGTAGAAGCTCGTACAATCGCGTGCATTATTATTCTAAAATCTTCAACTGCAGAACTATCTCAGCATTGGAGATTACCCCCAGGAGCAACACCAAATTGGCCACAATATCTGGTGTAGAGATCAATTCTAGCTTGAACTTTGGCAGGTTCTTTTCCATCGCATTCAACAGGACCATTAATGGCTCTGATAGTAGCTCCAAATCCTTGGGAAACAGAAGGCCGAACATTCTTCATCCAATACCACAGGGCAGTCCTGAATGATACGACAGGATCTGTGGCTACGATTTCAGGATTGTTCAAGCCATCAAAGCGGTTGTCTTGACCAGCTGCTCCATAGTTGTAGTTCCATGATAGTTGAATTGGACCTCGCCCAAAGTATCTCTTCCCTGGGGTGCATGGATACTGTGGGAAGTTTGTGTCGCAGTAGTTTTCAGTAGGAGGAACGTCTTTCTCCTCTATGTTGCAGAAAACTGAAATCAAAATGAAAGCAAGACTCAGAAAACACTGTTACAATTTTGAATTGAAGAGTATATTCGTGAGACTCTTATCGAACGCATCACATCGACAACAAGATCATAAAAAAAAACAAGGAAAAAGAAAAGAAATGGAGGAGACATGCACTTACATCCAGTTTCATGAGTAGTATGAGCAAAAAAGGCAGCAACTTCGCGTTTAGAATCATCAGGAGAACCTAATTTTCCAAAATCAGAATATGAATTGAGAGCTTGAAGAAAAGTATCCCTGGAGTAGAAGTTCTTTCCAGGACAACCAGCAGGAGCTTGATTAATTATCCCATTAAAGAAATCTTGTGTGACAAGGTCTGCCACAGACTGGCCCATCACATTTTTAGGCAGTGCTCCTGCAAGAATAATTGCCAGGGTGATCGCAAACAGATGGCTCATCATTCTTTGCTGGGTTACCATTTTGAGAGAGATTGGCCTAAAAACAGCAAGTGAAAGGTGGTGAGTGAGATGCATGGAAGTGAGAATTAGAGATGGTATTTATAGATTTTTACATAAGGGTTAGGGCTGCTAAATTGCAAGAATTGCAGTTCAAGATGGCAAGGGAATTTTCCTTTGACGTGTAGACTGGGAGTCTCTAATATTGACTTGTATATGTTTAAGTTTGGTATGGAATTGAAAAGTCTAGCTAGTAGATAATATTTGATAACTCCTTTTTTTTCAATTATATAATTTTTTATTGTTTTCTTTTTCACTAAATTTTCATTTTTACAAGTATTTAACAGAATAATACGTATTTTTTAATAAAAAAATTTGATATTGAACAGTAATTTAAAATTAAAAGAAAATATTTTGAACTCTTAATAAATTTATTCGACATAAATTATAAATAATCAAATTATATATATATATATAAATGAGAAAATTATAATCATATTTTTGAAAATTAAGTTATTGAAATGATTCATGTTTAATAATTTAAGTATTAATAATTGATTGAGGATAATATAAAATATTACATCCACCAAGAATGGAGAGAGTTAAGAGTTTTAGAAGAGGAAGCATTTTTGAAAAATTAAAATAATGAAGTTAAGAATCAAAATAAATAATATTTTAAAAACGTGAATACATTTCTATTGAATATAATATATAATTATTTGTGAAAAAAAATTGATGTAATATAATATAATATTACCTATTTTCAATTAATTTCTTATTATTTAACTATAAAATTTAATATATTACTTAACATCAATGTGTGAAATATATTAATTGCATAACACAAATCTAACATTTATTAAACAAATTTCAAAATAAACAATGTATCCAAGAGTTGAACATTCATCTAAATTTGTTAATAATTTTTATTTTTTAAATTAAAATTAAAAAATAAAAAATAAATTATTTAGTTATAAAATATTTTAAAAAAAATATTTATTATGGAAAATAATTTATTATTTCCGGCAAATAAGTATAAACTTAGTAGTTGAACATTTGAGTGCTAGTTTAAAAAGTGAATAATAAGAGATTAAGGAGCAAATCTACTTATCCACTAAACTAATACATTATTATTTATTTCTATTAGTGAAACTACCTTAACGTGATATTAGGAGTAGTTAACAACCACACTTATCACAATTTAAATTTGTATTTTAGATTGACTCTTATCTTATCTGTATATGTATTATAAATACACGGTAATCTTTGTTAACTCAGATATACAAGAAACACAGTTTATTCTAACTTATTTATGGTATCAGAGCCACAGCCAAATTGATACGTTTCTCTTTTCCTTCCTTCCCACGATCATCAAATCGATCCAATGGCAACTGAAACTGAATCTCACTCATCCTCACCAAGAACTCCCACCGTCCTTAACACTGGACATACATCAACCATTTTTCAAAGCAATCAAATCATCACATTCAACCCTTCATCACAGCTTCCTATCAAGCTGTCCGGCAGTACAAACTTTCCAACATGGAAAGCCCAGATTTTTACTCTTTTATGTGGTTATGATTTACTTCATTTTGTTGATGGTTCTGTTGAACCTCCTACTCAGATGATCAAGCAAGCTAATTTGGACATCTTGAACCCAGAATACAAATTATGGTCTCGTCAAGACAATTTGATTCGCAATGCTCTCATGCCGTCTATCAAGCCCACGATTGCTCCTTCCATTGCTAATGCTCACACTTCAAAACAAGTTTGGGATCACCTCCATATCACTTATGCTAATAAATCACAAACAAGGATTTTTACTCTTCGCGATTTGCTTACCAAAGTGCAGAAAGACACGAAAACTGTTGAGGAATATCTTAGAGATATTCGTAACTTGGCAAATGAATTAGCAGCTGCAGGCTCTCCAATTGACAACACTGAGTTAATTGTGAAAATTCTTAGTGGGCTTGGTTCAGATTATAAGGAGATCAGTGCGGCTATTCGTGCAAGGGACACTCCAATCAGCCTTGAAGAGCTTCATGATAAACTGACAGATCATGAACTCTTTCTTAAACATGAAAATGCCAAGAAGCCTCAGCCTATAATAATTGTGCAGGTTGCTCAATCAACTGTTACATCGCAAACTAATCAACGACCGCAACGGCGATGGAACAATCAGAATCACTAGAGATCATTTCGGCATAATCAGAATCACCAGAGATCATTTCAGCATCGCTACTCACACTATAATCATCAACGGCCATTTCACCCACAATGGCAGCAATCTTCATACTCTACTGTTCAATGCCAACTCTGTGGCAAGATCGGTCATGTTGCCAGTGTTTGTCGATCCAAGTCTCATAGTCATATTGATGCCAAAGCCATGTATGCTGCCCGCAATGAACCAAATCCATGGGTTGTTGACAGTGGTTTCACTCATCATGTTACTGATAATTCAATGAATCTGATGCCACCACATGCTTATTTTGGTCTTGAAGGTATTACAATGGGCAACGGTACTAGTATAATGATTACTCATACAGGTTCTGTTTCTCTACCCTCTTCATCCAAAGATTTTCGTTTACAGAATGTTTTGTGTGCACCTCATGTTAGGAAATTCCGAGATTATTGCAACCCAAAGGCGCAACGGAAAAATAAAATTTCTCTAATTTCCTTTCCCAGAATCCGAGTGCTTCGTTTAATTCACAAGAAGAATATGAGACTAACCTATTAATCTCATTGAGAAGATACAATGTTGGACTGATGGTGCTGCTTTTTCAAACGAACACCCTCTATGGTATCCACACGAACGTCTTCTATCCTTCTAGAGTGCTAGCTCTCTCAAAGATGGATAGATTATGTGCTCCACAATCTGCAGCTATTAGACTGAGTTTTCTCAAAACGTCGTCAACCCCACAATTTGTAGTAGGAGTATTTATATATTTCAGTCTTTTGTTTTCCACCAACTCTTTTCCTAAAAGAGTTGTGCTCAGAACCCACTATCACAATCTCGCAGATACTCAAATATCTTATGTGATAGAGTCCTTTATATGTAACACTTACAGATAGACTGCAAATCTTTTAAACATTATTATCTCATAATAATAAATAATTAATAATAATAACACTTTGTTATTATTGACTATATTAATAATTAATATCAATAATAATAATAACACTTTATTATTATTATTAATTATATTAATGATTAATAATAATAACACTTTATTATTATTAATTATATTAATGGGCTTTGGGTTTTTAGCCCATTAATATGACATAGCACATCAACAACGTTCTTTTGTGTGTGACCCAATAGGCTCACATTAATTGGCAATAGGCCCAGTCCCACAAGGCCCATAAGTCATAAGTGGCCTCTAACAAGACATTATGACTACCCAACTAATATGAGGATCAATAGTCCAATAAAGCCTAATAAATAGAACATGAATTAATCCCTTTGTCACACGATATCTAGTTTGAACATAAGTCATGGTCAATGTCAAACTTATAATATTCAAACTTATGATTTCTCGATCTCTAAGTAGACTGATAAATTCAAATGATATTGATCACACTATCAATTCATTTGAGCACGGCTATGCATTTCTTAGTCTCACTTATCGAGGGGCCCAGAAGATATCTCTCTCATAGAGAGGGACAAATCTGTAATACCCGGATGGAGTCCGGCATCGGAATTCTACTTTCCGGTGGAGTCCGGGATGTCAGAAGTCTCTAGAAGGGTTAGATTTATGTTTTTTCTAAAATGTTTTGATATGTTCATAGTTTTAAAGCATAAGGAAATGAGTTTTTGGAAAGAAAAGAACCAAGGCAGAAAAGCCAGGTTCAGCCGCCGAACATGCATGGCTTTCGGTTTCACGTGTGGCCGCCGAAGGTGGTCTGGCCAGCCACCTATAAAAGGCCCTCAGTCGGTTGAAACGATAAGATCACCGTTTCTTTTACCTTCTGAGGTGAGACCCTGTCCTTTTTAGAGTTTTTTTCATGTTTTCATTAAATCATGCAAAGATTTGATTAATTTTTATGTTTGTTTGAAGGTTTTGAGTTAGAAACTTGAATTTTGAAGTTTGGAGAGTTTGAAGGAGAGTTGCTCCAAAACTCCACGTTAGGATCGTTCATCTTCTTGGTTTCAAGAGGTAAGTGAAGATCCTAAGCTTGTTTTCATGATTTATGAAAGATTTTTGAGGTTTTGGGGGAGAGTTGCATGAATAGGGTTAAAGGAGAGTTTTTGATATTTTTGTGAGAAAAGCTTGTTTGTGTGTTATGTGTTTGTGTTGTTGGGGTTTTAAGGTAGTTTCTGACCCCTTTGAGCATATACTTGGGTGTATGCAAGTTGAGAAATTGAGGTGTTTGAGATTGGGAGAGTTTTGTGCTTTTGGTGAGAGGCAGAGCAAGTTTCTGCCTTGCGGATGAACTCAGGTTCGGCAGCCGAAGGTACATTCGGCCGCCGAACCCATGAGGAGGTGGCTTCGGCTGCCCAAGCTTGCCCCCGAGCTTTTGGACTTTCGGCTTTGGAGGGGAGTTCGGCCGCTGAAGGTTAGAGACTTTCATCTCTGGAGTGCCTTTCAGCCCCCGAAACTTGCCCCCGAAAGGGTTCGGCTGCCGAAAGTAGAGATTCGGCCGCCGAAGGTGCATGAGTTTCGTCTCTGGAGAGGACTTTCGGCCGCCGAACCTGCCGCCGAAAGTGTTCTGTCCAGCCTTCCTTTGCATGCTTTGCATGGATGTTTGAGTGAGTTTAAGGGGATTCTTGGGGAGTTTAATAGAGGTGTTCCTAAACTAGTTTGGTCCCTCATTTGAGTTTATCTGTGCCTACACAGACTAGAGGAACCAGAGAGAGCAGTAGTGAGTACTGCTCCAGAGTTTGTCAGAGCCTGCAGAGTCAGTCCAACTAGCCAGAGGTGAGTGGAACTAAACTTAATGTTTTTAATTGAGAAATAAAATGCTTTCAGCATAGTTCATGCATCATGAGTATACAGTAGGTTGTTTGCATTAGAATCCATGAATATGTTGCATTGCATAGTTATTTGTTGATGTGGGTGAATGCTGAATGATCCAATAGTCTCTGAGAGAAGTCCAGAAGCCTTTGACTACGCCCTGGCAGGTATAGAGAAGTCCAGGAGCCTTTGACTACGCCCTGGCAGGTATAGCAAAGTCCAGGAGCCTTTGACTACGCCCTGGCAATGGTAAGTACAGAGGTGTTATATACACATATACATATATGACAGGAAGACCAGGTGCTCGATTCTAAGCTCTGGCACGGCAGAGTTACCGGGACTATGTGGTGACAGGTTTACCCGTGATGTGAATTGTCTGTAATATGACGCATTCCATAAAATCATGTGTTAATGACTTGTTTTACTGTTCTACTCACTGGGCTATAGAGCTCATCCCACTCCCTTAACCCCAGTTTTGCAGGTTTAGTGTATAGTGTACAGGGACAGTCCAGCAGAGTACAGTAAGAGAAGAGTTTTGTAATAGAAGATAGTGGACATGTAAATTTAAAGAGATGTAACAGTTGTGTATAAAGTTAGACTTGTGCTTGACTTAGTTATTTTTGTGTTGTAAATCTTTTGTATACATGGTCTGTTTATAGAACTGTTTTATAAAGTATGTGAAATACCAGGCTTAACAGGTATGATATAACCCATCTAGAGCAAGCTCTAGTCAGGGGTACAGAGTACAGAGATAGTGCATGCACAAGTTAAGCCTTGGTCCAGAGAAAAGTTTTTATTTTCACAGAAAATGTATGACCATGTATGAGATTTTACAGGTACTCAGAGAGTATAGCAGGCTTGCTACGGGTTCTGGCAGCCTTAAGCCGATCTGAATCCTAGCGCCGATGACGGTCCATTTTGGGGTCGTTACAGATTGGTATCAGAGCCCTAGGTTCATATGATCGGACCTATAGAGAGAGTGTCGGGCTCATAGAGGCTAGAGGTGGTCAAGCACAATAGGAAATCATGTCCACTAGGATAGAGTGTTGAGTCCTATCTGTTTAATGCTGTGAAATGCTATGATATGCATGTGCATTATTGATATGTGATGTTATATGCTAAAGTGCTATGTTATGTGTTGTTTTCCAGAGTTAAGATGAGAGAAACTCGTCGATCGGCTCGATTGACTGGAGTCCCACCAGATAGTGAGAGAACAGCTGCTCGTCCTCCTGCATTGCCAAGGGCAAGGTCTCAGAGATCTAGCAGGGAAGGTACGTCAATAGACCTTAGAAGGTCTGTAGATGAGAGCAGAAGAGGTACAATGAGAGGAGAAAGATCAGAGGAAGTGAGGGAGGCTATGGAGATTGATCGGTCTAGAGATGAAAGTATGGGCATGGGTAGATCTGAAGAAGGTATGGGAGAATCTCAGGGAGGCGTTCAGGCCTCAGGTTTTGATTATCCAGCTTTTTCTCAGGACCCAGGGTATCCGATGGAAGGTATGTCGGAGTACTCTCGTTTTGTTCCATATCCTACATACATGCCATGTATGCCTTATCCTCCTTATTACCCACCATATCCTATGTATCCACCCTCCCCTATCCACCCAAGTGTAGCACACCCAGAGCCAAATGAACCAGCACCACCATCAGAACCAGTAGCTCCCGTAGTCCAAATACAGCAGCCTAGCTCGTCTGGGGGAAATAAGGTGAAAATGACAGAGTACTTGAAATTGGATGCTCCTAAATACAACACGGGAGATGATCCATTTGAATACCTCAGATCAGTTAGGATGATAACCAGTGAATTGGGAGCTGATGATAGTAGGGCCATTGAAATGGCGGGTTTCACATTGAAATGTAAGAAAGCCAGAGAATGGTTCAAGAATTATGTGGAGCCTAGAATGGACAGTATGTCATGGGGAGAGTTCGCCAATGAGTTTGCAGGGTGGGCTTTTCCTGACAGTTCTAGGGAGATGAAGGTAATAGAGTTCGAACAGTTGCGACAGACAGACGAGATGAGTGTAGATGAATTTACAGATAAGTTCCTGGATTTGCTTCAGTATGTGGGTCAAGCCTATGATACTGATCAGAAGAAGGCAAGGAGATATACTATGAGACTGCATCCCAGGTATTCTTCCTTGATTCTTCCAGCAGAGAAGGAGAGTTTCCATTCTATAGTAGAAGCAGCCAGGAAAATGGAAGCTAGTGCCAATATTCAGAAACAGTCAAAGGCACAGGCTTCGGATTCTAAGGCCCCCAGTTCAGGAACGTCAGGCAGCAAGAGATGGGATAGAGCAAAAGGATTAAAGAATAAGTTCTGGAGTAAAGCCAAGTCTAGTCTGGGAATGGGTAGTGGCTCAAGCTCTGGCACATCTTATCCAGTATGCAGAAGATGCGGAAGACCACATGGAGGAGCTTGTCGGTTGGGATCTACAACTTGTTTTAGATGTGGACAGGAAGGGCATATTGCTCGGGATTGTCCTCAGGTGACTTTTATGGCACCATCCCAGCAGATGAGTTCAGGCAGTATGGTACAGCCAGTAGTACAGCCAGCAGCTCCAGTCATACCTCAGAGTAGTGGCAGAGGTAGAGGGAGAGGGGCAGCCTCTACTTCAGCAGCAGGTTCCCGAAGTGGAAATCCGGTAGCCCCAGCACGAATTTTCACTGTGACACAGGAGGAGGCGAACACGTCGAACATAGTGGTGTCAGGTAAGCTCATCATTGGGTGTTCAGATGTGTATGCTTTGATGGACCCTGGTGCTTCTCATTCCTTTATTGCTTCGAGAGCCATAGAGAGATTGGGTTTGATCAGTTCTGAGTTAGAGTATCCTCTCTGGGTCAGTGGACCCAAGTGTGACCCATCAGTGGCAGTGTCAGTCTGTCATTTCAGTCCAGTGTTCATAGAGGGTAGATGCCTTCCAGCTGACCTTGTGCTTCTAGACTTGACAGATTTTGATGTCATTCTGGGGATGGATTGGCTATCTGCATATAGTGCTACTTTGGACTGTAGAGATGATAGAGCATATTTTAGTCCATATTTTCATAATCTTATTGATGTTTATTTGCACCTATTCTACCTAATTTTGTGGTTTTAATCATGTTTTGCAAATATTAGGTGTGAAGAAACAAATTGGAGAAAATGCTCTTAAAAGTGCCAAAGAATGCCAAAAAAACAGCCACTTTCGGAAGCACCTTCGGAAGCACTTTCGGAAGCCGAAAGTCACCCACTTTCGGAAGCACTTTCGGAAGCCAAAAGTCATCCACCTTCGGCCGCCGAACCTTGCATTCAGTGTAATACCCGGCTAGACTCCGGTATCGAAATTCCTACCGTCCGGTGGAATCTCGGATGTCGGAAGCCTCTAGTAGGGTAAAACCATGTTTTTATGAAATGTTTTAATGTGTTTTATGTTTTAAGCATGAAAGAAAATGAGTTTTTTTTTTTTGAAAATAGCATTGGAGGAAAACTCAGGTTCGGCCGCCGAACATGCATGCGTTGCGGGTGTGCTTTAGGCCCCCGAAAGCATAAGTGAGGGAAGTCCAGGTTCGGCCGCCGAACCTCAAGTTCGGCCGCCGAACATGGCATGCATGCGGAGGCACATTCGGCCCCCGAACGTGGTCTGGCCAGCCACTATAAAAGGGTCCCTTAGCCGAAAACGGGCGAGCTTTTCCCCATTTTCGTCCAAGGTGAGCTCTCCGCCGTCCCTCACCCATTTTTGATGTTCTTCCTCTAAATATTTCAAGATTTTCACTTGTTTTAACTTGGTTTTGAAGATTTAAGCTTTTGAGCAAAGTTTTGGAGCTTGGAGGTTCAAGAACCAAATCTCTCCCAACTCCGAGTTTTTGGGTCGTCTCTCTCGATCTTCAAGAGGTAAGAGCCGATCTTGAGCTCGTTTTATGTTTTGAATAAGTTTTATGCAAGATCTATGGGTTAGAATGCATGTTTAGGTTATGGTTATGTTTATGGGTATAAATGTGTGTTCTTGAACAATGTGGATGCTTGATGTGTTGTAGATGGGGTTTATGATGGTTTGAGACCCCTAGGAACATGTATGCTTGCGTTTGTGTGTTGTAGAATAGGTTTGATGCATGTTTGATAAGTTTGGAGGCGAAATGTGCATTGGGAGCCAAGTTTCTGCCCTTTGGCAGAAACTAGGTTCGGCAGCCAAAGGAACTTTCGGCCGCCGAACATGGCTGGGGAGGCGGCCTTTCGGCTGCCGAAACTTGCCCCCGAAAGGAGACTTTCGTCTCTGTCTGGCAGTTTCGGCCGCCGAAGGTGCCGCCGAACCTGCCTGACTTTCTGCTCTGGAGGGACTTTCGGCCGCCGAACCTGCCGCCGAAAGTGCCCTGTCCAGGCCTCCTTTGCATGTTTTTCTATGGTTGTTTCATGATGTTTTAGGGGGTTTTTGGGGAGTAGTTTAGAGATATGTTCTAGTATGTTTGGTCCCTCATTTGAGTCCACCTGTGTAGGTTCGGACCCGAGGAACCGAAGACCCCAGCAGTGAGTTCAGCTGCTTCGGTGTTGTCAGAGTCAGCCAGAGGTGAGTGGAACTAAACTTAATCTTTTAAATTAAATGTTTTATCATGTTTCATGCATCATGATTATGCAATAGGATGATTGCATTAGTTTCACGAATATGCCGCATTGCATCGATTGTTGTTGATGTGGGTGAATGTTGGATGACCCAATTAGTCCATGACAGGAAGACCAGGACCCCATTCTACGGCCTGGCACGGTTATGGACTCAAAGACCAGGAGCCCAGAGGAGGCCCTGGGATAATGGTAAGTAATGTATATATGACAGGAAGACCAGGACCCCATGCTACGGCCTGGCACAGAGTTAGCTTGGACTAATTGGTGACAAGTTCACCCAACCCTTATGTGAATCGTCTGTGTTATGATGCATTTCATAGAGCATAGTGTTAATATGTTTTATAGTCCTACTCACTGGGCTTTTAGCTCACCCCTCTCCCTTTACCCCCAGGTTTGCAGGTACAGTATAGTGCGGGAGTCCGGATAGAGTAAAGGAGTCATGTTTATGTAATAGCTAGCAATGGACATGATCGAATTGTAATGTAATGTCTTAATCAGTATAGTTATGTAATGAGATGATGTATATGGATGTTAGAGGTGTGCTTGACCATAGATGGTTGTTATCCCTTTTATTACATGATCTTAGAGATTTTTTTATGATGTTTATGTAAACCAACTCAACGTATGTTATGTCACCCCTTGGGGGCATTGATGAGATTCCACAGAGGGATCAATGTTATGTTAATGTTTATGCACAGGTTGAGTTTGGTTGATGTTCATGGAAAGAAAAGTTTTAATTTTTATGTATGTTGTTGATCATGTATGGGATTATACAGGTTTACAGGTTATATGTCAGGCTTGCTACGGGTCCCGGCGGCCTTAAGCCGATCTGGATCCTAGCGCCGGTAGCGGTCCGATTTTCGGGTCGTTACAGAATGGTATCAGAGCCCTAGGTTCATATGGTCAGACCTAGAGTGTTGGGCTCATAGATGTTATAGAAGGTCAAGCACAGTAGGAAAGATCATGTCCACTAGGATAGGATGTGGAGTCCTGTCTTGCATGATGATGTGAAATGCCATGATGATATGCATGTGCATTAATGATATGCTATGATATGTGATGTATGTGATGCGGGTTCATGTGTGCTCACATGGACCATATGATGCTAATGTTTATGTGTTGTGCACTGTTTTTCAGAAAACAGGATGAGAGGAACTCGTCGATCAGCAAGATTGACTGGAGTACCACCTGAGGATGAGGGCATGAGCGCCCGTCCTCCAGCATTGCCTAGGGCAATGTCTAGTAGGTCTAACAGAGAAAGAGCAGCAAGAGACCCTAGACGGTCTTTGGATCTGGGTAGAAGCAGATCAGTCAGAGGAACAGTTCAGGGAGGAATGTCTGAGGGCATGGGGGATGATATGGATGTAGAACAGAGAAGGGATGGCAGTCTGGGAGTTAGCATGTCAGAAGAAGGTATGGGAGAGTCCCAAGGAGGCACTCAGGCCTCGGGATTTGTTCAACCACCTTACTACCCACCCTTCTCACAAAACCCCGGGTATTCGATGGGAGGCACATCGGATTACCCTAGCTTCACTCCTTATCCCACACAGATGCCATACCCACCATACTACCCACCATACTCACAGTACCCAATGTATCCACCCCCACCTTACTATCCAAATCCAGTAAACCCTACCTCAGAAAATGTTGCACCACCTCTACCACCTACAGAACTAGCAGCCCCGGTTGCTCAGCCATCTAGACCTAGCTCAGCCAGTGGGAGCAAGGTTAAGATGACTGACTACATGAAATTGGGTGCTCCCCAGTATGAAAAAGGGGATGACCCATTTGTGTATCTTGAAAGGGTTAAAGTAATCACAAATGAGATTGGGGCTGATGACAGTAGAGCCATTCAGATGGCCGGGTTCACGCTTAAGTGCAAGAAGGCACGGGAGTGGTTCAAGAATTATGCGAACCCGAGGGTGGACAGCATGTCTTGGGAAGAGTTTGCAAACGAGTTTGCAGGATGGGCTTTTCCCGACAGTTCAAGGGAGCTGAAGATGATAGAGTTCGAACAGTTGAGACAGACGGATGAAATGAGTGTAGAGGAGTACACCGACAGATTTTTGGAGCTGTTGCCTTTTGCGGGGCAAAGTCTGGATACAGATTCGAAGAAGTCAAGGAGATATGTCATGAAGCTTCATTCCAGGTATTCCTCCTTGATTCAGTCAGTGGACAGGGAGAGCTTCCATGCCATAGTAGATATGGCCAGGAAAATGGAGGCCAGTGCCATCGTTCAGGGGACAGTTAAGCAGTCAGTGGCACAGTCTTCCGGTTCTAAAACTCCGGGTGGGGGAAGATTAGATCCCTCTACCCTGAGTGCAGCAGCTTCAGGCAGTAAGAGATGGGGTAAGCCCAAGGGTAAGAAGAACAAGTTCTGGAATAAGGTTAAGTCCAGTCTGGGATTTGGGAGTGGCTCAAGCTCTGGTGCGGATAATGCAGTTTGTGCGAGGTGTGGTAGGCCACACAAAGGAGTATGTCGGTTTGGGACGAACGCCTGTTTCAGATGTGGTCAGGAGGGGCATATGGCTCGAGATTGTCCAAGAGCAGTCCCGATGGCTCAGTCCCAGCAGACAGCTTCAGGCAGTGTAGCGCAGCCAGCAGCTCCAGCCATGACTCAGGCCAGTGGCAGAGGCAGAGGGAGAGGAGCATCCTCTTCTTCAGCGGGTTTCAAAGGTGAAGGTCCATCAGCTCCAGCACGGATCTTCACAATGACACAGCAGGAGGCAGATGCATCTAACACCGTAGTGGCAGGTAACTTAATTATTGGTTGTTCAGATGTGTATGCCTTGATGGACCCTGGTGCATCTCATTCTTTTATTGCTCCGAGAGCCGTGGGGAGGTTAGGTCTGATGACTTCTGGGTTAGAGTGTCCTCTCTGGGTCAGTGGACCCAAGTGTGATCCATCTGTGGCAGAGTCAGTCTGCCAGTGTAGTCCTGTGTTTGTTGAGGGGAGATGCTTGTCCGCCGACCTAGTGGTTCTAGATTTGACAGATTTTGACGTCATTCTAGGGATGGACTGGTTATCTACCCATGGTGCTACCTTGGACTGCAGGGACAAGGTAGTCAAGTTCAGAGGTCTGGATGGGTCTGAGGTTGTCTTCAGAGGAGACAAGAGGGGTACACCTAGAGGTCTGATATCAGCCCTTCAGGCTCGTAGGTTGCTTAGGAAGGGATGTCAGGGGTATTTGGCTCATGTGAGAGAGCTTGGCAGTCAGGTTAGAGAGCCCGCCTCGGTGCCAGTGGTTAGAGAGTTCTTAGATGTGTTCCCAGACGAGCTGCCAGGTTTACCACCTGCTAGGGAGATAGAGTTCGAGATAGAACTGATGCCTGGAACCCGATCGATCTCTATCCCTCCCTACAGGATGGCGCCAGCAGAATTGAAAGAGTTGAAGGAGCAGTTACAGGAGTTGGTAGACAAGGGCTTCATCCGACCGAGTACCTCACCCTGGGGTGCTCCAGTTTTGTTTGTGAGAAAGAAGGATGGATCCCTTAGGCTTTGTATCGACTACAGGCAGTTGAACAAAGTCACTACCAAGAACAAGTACCCATTGCCAAGGATCGACGATCTATTCGACCAGCTAGCAGGAGCGGGTTGTTTCTCCAAAATAGATCTGAGGTCCGGGTATCATCAGTTGAGGATCAGGGAAGAGGACGTGCCAAAGACAGCTTTCAGGACCAGATATGGGCATTTTGAGTTCCTTGTGATGCCGTTCGGGCTAACCAACGCCCCTGCAGCATTCATGGATCTCATGAATAGAGTGTTTAGCCAGTACCTGGATCACTTCGTTATTGTCTTCATAGATGATATCCAAGTGTATTCCAGGAATGCAGAGGAGCATGCCCATCATCTGAGGTTGGTTCTACAGATCTTGAGGGAACATGGCTTGTATGCCAAGTTCTCTAAGTGTGAGTTCTGGCTGAGGAGCATTTCGTTCTTGGGGCATGTAGTGTCAGAGAATGGTATTGAGGTAGACCCCAAGAAGACAGAAACTGTGGCTAACTGGTCTAGACCCACTTCAGTGACGGAGATCAGGAGTTTCTTGGGTTTGGCAGGTTACTACAGGAGGTTCGTTCAGGACTTCTCGAAAATAGCAGCTCCTCTGACCAGGCTAACCAGGAAGAACCAGAAATTTCTGTGGACCGACCAGTGCGAAGAGAGTTTTGAAGAGCTTAAGAAGAGGTTGACTTCAGCGCCAGTTTTAGCTCTGCCATCTAGTGATGAGGACTTTACAGTCTTTTGTGATGCGTCCCGTGTGGGACTGGGTTGTGTACTAATGCAAAATGAGAGGGTGATTGCTTATGCTTCGAGGCAGCTAAAGAAGCATGAGTTGAATTACCCCACACATGACCTTGAGATGGCAGCAGTAATCTTTGCACTCAAGATGTGGAGGCACTACCTCTATGGGGTAAAATGTGAGATCTTCACAGATCATAAAAGCCTGCAGTACATCCTGAGTCAAAGAGATTTGAATTTGAGACAGAGGAGATGGGTAGAGCTGCTGAGTGACTATGATTGCAAGATTCAGTATCATCCGGGTAAGGCGAATGTCGTGGCAGACGCCCTAAGCCGGAAGTCACTAGGCAGTCTATCCCACATCATGGCAGAGAGGAGACTAGTGGTGAAGGAGTTTTACAAGCTCATTGATGAAGGTCTACAGTTGGAGTTGTCTGGTACGGGTGCTTTAGTGGCTCAGATGAGAGTGACACCTGTGTTTCTGGAGCAAGTGGCTCAGAAACAGCATGAGGATCCAGAGTTAGTGAAGATTGCCAGGACTGTTCAGTCAGGCAAAGACAGTAAGTTCAGATTTGACAGTAAGGGGATCCTCCGCTATGGGAGTCGATTATGTGTACCAGATGACGTAGGGCTAAAAGGAGACATTATGAGGGAGGCTCATAATGCGAGATACAGCGTTCACCCCGGAGCCACCAAGATGTATCAAGATCTGAAGAAAGTGTATTGGTGGCCAGCGATGAAGAAAGAAGTGGCACAGTTCGTGTCAGCCTGCGAAGTGTGTCAAAGGGTGAAGCTGGAACATCAGAAGCCGGCTGGAATGCTTAACCCGCTACCTATTCCAGAATGGAAATGGGAGAACATAGCTATGGACTTCGTAGTGGGGTTACCGGCGACGTCCAACAGATTGGACTCCATATGGGTGATTGTGGACAGACTCACCAAATCTGCTCACTTCATCCCTGTCAGGAGTGGCTACTCTGTGGACAAGTTGGCGCAGGTGTATGTTGATGAGATCGTCAGACTGCATGGGGTTCCTGTTTCTATTGTGTCAGATAGAGGACCCCAGTTCACCTCCAGGTTTTGGCGGAGTCTGCAGGATGCCATGGGTACCAGGTTGGATTTCAGTACTGCCTTCCATCCACAGACAGACGGACAGTCAGAGAGGACCATCCAGACCATAGAAGATATGCTAAGAATATGTGTGCTGGACTTTGGCGGTTCTTGGAGGCAGCATCTGCCTTTGGTGGAGTTTGCCTACAATAACAGCCATCATGCTAGCATCGGGATGGCTCCATATGAAGCTTTATATGGAAGCAAGTGCAGGTCACCTATTTGCTGGGAGGAAGTTGGAGAAAAGGCCTTGGCAGGGCCTGAGCTAGTAGAGATCACCAGCAGGGTGGTACCCTTAATCAGAGAAAGAATCAAGATGGCTGCAAGCAGACAGAAGAGTTATGCAGACATCCGCAGAAGACTAGTAGAGTTTCAGGAGGGGGATCTGGTATTGCTCAAGGTGTCTCCAATGAAAGGAGTGGTTCGGTTCGGGAAGAAAGGTAAGCTGGCTCCGCGGTACATCGGACCCTTTGAAGTCTTGCAAAAGATTGGGAATGTATCGTACAAGCTGGATTTACCTGCTTCAATGGAGAGAATCCATCCGGTTTTTCATGTTTCTATGTTGAGAAAGTTCGTGTCAGATCCGGGCAAGGTTCTTAGTGAGCCTGATGTGGAGATCCAAGAGGATCTCACCTATGTTGAACAGCCAGTGCGGATCATAGACACCCAGATCAGGAAGCTGAGAAACAAGGAAATCCCGATGGTGAAAGTCCTTTGGAACCACCACAATATGGAAGAATGCACTTGGGAGACACGAGAGTCTATGCTCCGACAATATCCTCATCTCTTTTCAGGTTAGTCTCTATGTGTTTTTAGGTGTATGATATGTTGTATTACCTTGCATGTGCTAGTTGAAGAACATTCGGGGACGAATGTTCTTAAGGGGGGGAGAATGTAATACCCGGCTAGACTCCGGTATCGGAATTCCTACCGTCTGGTGGAATCTCGGATGTCGGAAGCCTCTAGTAGGGTAAAACCATGTTCTAGGGAGATGAAGGTAATAGAGTTCGAACAGTTGCGACAGACAGACGAGATGAGTGTAGATGAATTTACAGATAAGTTCCTGGATTTGCTTCAGTATGTGGGTCAAGCCTATGATACTGATCAGAAGAAGGCAAGGAGATATACTATGAGACTGCATCCCAGGTATTCTTCCTTGATTCTTCCAGCAGAGAAGGAGAGTTTCCATTCTATAGTAGACGCAGCCAGGAAAATGGAAGCTAGTGCCAATATTCAGAAACAGTCAAAGGCACAGGCTTCGGATTCTAAGGCCCCCAGTTCAGGAACGTCAGGCAGCAAGAGATGGGATAGAGCAAAAGGATTAAAGAATAAGTTCTGGAGTAAAGCCAAGTCTAGTCTGGGAATGGGTAGTGGCTCAAGCTCTGGCACATCTTATCCAGTATGCAGAAGATGCGGAAGACCACATGGAGGAGCTTGTCGGTTGGGATCTACAGCTTGTTTTAGATGTGGACAGGAAGGGCATATTGCTCGGGATTGTCCTCAGGTGACTTTTATGGCACCATCCCAGCAGATGAGTTCAGGCAGTATGGTACAGCCAGTAGTACAGCCAGCAGCTCCAGTCATACCTCAGAGTAGTGGCAGAGGTAGAGGGAGAGGGGCAGCCTCTACTTCAGCAGCAGGTTCCCGAAGTGGAAATCCGGTAGCCCCAACACGAATTTTCACTGTGACACAGGAGGAGGCGAACACGTCGAACATAGTGGTGTCAGGTAAGCTCATCATTGGGTGTTCAGATGTGTATGCTTTGATGGACCCCGGTGCTTCTCATTCCTTTATTGCTTCGAGAGCCATAGAGAGATTGAGTTTGATCAGTTCTGAGTTAGAGTATCCTCTCTGGGTCAGTGGACCCAAGTGTGACCCATCAGTGGCAGTGTCAGTCTGTCATTTCAGTCCAGTGTTCATAGAGGGTAGATGCCTTCCAGCTGACCTTGTGCTTCTAGACTTGACAGATTTTGATGTCATTCTGGGGATGGATTGGCTATCTGCATATAGTGCTACTTTGGACTGTAGAGATGATAGAGCATATTTTAGTCCATATTTTCATGATCTTATTGATGTTTATTTGCACCTATTCTACCTAATTTTGTGGTTTTAATCATGTTTTGCAAATATTAGGTGTGAAGAAACAAATTGGAGAAAATGCTCTTAAAAGTGCCAAAGAATGCCAAAAAACAGCCACTTTCGGAAGCACCTTCGGAAGCACTTTCGGAAGCCGAAAGTCACCCACTTTCGGAAGCACTTTCGGAAGCCGAAAGTCATCCACCTTCGGGGGCACCTTCGGCCGCCGAACCTTGCGTCCAGTGTAATACCCGGCTAGACTCTGGTATCGAAATTCCTACCGTCCGGTGGAATCTCGGATGTCGGAAGCCTCTAGTAGGGTAAAACCATGTTTTTATGAAATGTTTTAATGTGTTTTATGTTTTAAGCATGAAAGAAAATGAGTTTTTTTTTTTGAAAATAGCATTGGAGGAAAACTCAGGTTCGGCCGCCGAACCTCAAGTTCGGCCGCCGAACATGCATGCGTTGCGGGTGTGCTTTAGGCCCCCGAAAGCATAAGTGAGGGAAGTCCAGGTTAGGCCGCCGAACCTCAAGTTCGGCCGCCGAACATGGCATGCATGCGGAGGCACATTCGGCCCCCGAACGTGGTCTGGCCAGCCACTATAAAAGGGTCCCTTAGCCGAAAACGGGCGAGCTTTTCCCCATTTTCGGCCAAGGTGAGCTCTCCGCCGTCCCTCACCCATTTTTGATGTTCTTCCTCTAAATCTTTCAAGATTTTCACTTGTTTTAACTTGGTTTTGAAGATTTAAGCTTTTGAGCAAAGTTTTGGAGCTTGGAGGTTCAAGAACCAAATCTCTCCCAACTCCGAGTTTTTGGGTTGTCTCTCTCGATCTTCAAGAGGTAAGAGCCGATCTTAAGCTCGTTTTATGTTTTGAATAAGTTTTATGCAAGATCTATGGGTTAGAATGCATGTTTAGGTTATGGTTATGTTTATGGGTATAAATGTGTGTTCTTGAACAATGTGGATGCTTGATGTGTTGTAGATGGGGTTTATGATGGTTTGAGACCCCTAGGAACATGTATGCTTGCGTTTGTGTGTTGTAGAATAGGTTTGATGCATGTTTGATAAGTTTGGAGGCGAAATGTGCATTGGGAGCCAAGTTTCTGCCCTTTGGCAGAAACTAGGTTCGGCAGCCGAAGGAACTTTCGGCCGCCGAACATGGCTGGGGAGGCGGCCTTTCGGCTGCCGAAACTTGCCCCCGAAAGGAGACTTTCGTCTCTGTCTGGCAGTTTCGGCCGCCGAAGGTGCCGCCGAACATGCATGAGTTTCGTCTCTGTCTGGGAGTTTCGGCCGCCGAAGGTGCCGCCGAACCTGCCTGACTTTCGGCTCTGGAGGGACTTTCGGCCGCCGAACCTGCCGCCGAAAGTGCCCTGTCCAGGCCTCCTTTGCATGTTTTTCTATGGTTGTTTCATGATGTTTTAGGGGGTTTTTGGGGAGTAGTTTAGAGATATGTTCTAGTATGTTTGGTCCCTCATTTGAGTCCACCTGTCTAGGTTCGGACCCGAGGAACCGAGGTCCCCAGCAGTGAGTTCAGCTGCTTCGGTGTTGTCAGAGTCAGCCAGAGGTGAGTGGAACTAAACTTAATCTTTTAAATTAAATGTTTTATCATGTTTCATGCATCATGATTATGCAATAGGATGATTGCATTAGTTTCACGAATATGCCGCATTGCATCGATTGTTGTTGATGTGGGTGAATGTTGGATGACCCAATTAGTCCATGACAGGAAGACCAGGACCCCATTCTATGGCCTGGCACAGAGTAAGGAAAGACCAGGACCCCATTCTACGGCCTGGCACGGTTATGGACTCGAAGACCAGGAGCCCAGAGGAGGCCCTGGGATAATGGTAAGTAATGTATGTATGACAGGAAGACCAGGACCCCATGCTACGGCCTGGCACAGAGTTAGCTTGGACTAATTGGTGACAAGTTCACCCAACCCTTATGTGAATCGTCTGTGTTATGATGCATTTCATAGAGCATAGTGTTAATATGTTTTATAGTCCTACTCACTGGGCTTTTAGCTCACCCCTCTCCCTTTACCCCCAGGTTTGCAGGTACAGTATAGTGCGGGAGTCCGGATAGAGTAAAGGAGTCATGTTTATGTAATAGCTAGCAATGGACATGATCGAATTGTAATGTAATGTCTTAATCATTATAGTTATGTAATGAGATGATGTATATGGATGTTAGAGGTGTGCTTGACCATAGATGGTTGTTATCCCTTTTATTACATGATCTTAGAGATTTTTTTATGATGTTTATGTAAACCAACTCAACGTATGTTATGTCACCCCTTGGGGGCATTGATGAGATTCCACAGAGGGATCAATGTTATGTTAATGTTTATGCACAGGTTGAGTTTGGTTGATGTTCATGGAAAGAAAAGTTTTAATTTTTATGTATGTTGTTGATCATGTATGGGATTATATAGGTTTACAGGTTATATGTCAGGCTTGCTACGGGTCCCGGCGGCCTTAAGCCGATCTGGATCCTAGAAAGTCCAGCCTCCGAAACTCATTTTAGGCAGCCGAAAATGCCTCCCAATGCACTCTTTCCTCATTCAAGAAGCCATATCTCAAGTTGCCATATTTGAGGAGCTAAACAAGGGAAGTATTTTGAGATCCAAATCTTCAAGATTCACATTCAAATATTGGATTTCAAGATCAAGCTTATTAAGGAAGCCAAATCTTGAAGATCACATGTTTCCCACTTAGTGTCATGCACATTCAAAATTCAAAAGGAGGCTCCACCTTCCTTATTAGTGCATGGGAAGCCTCTTAACTCTTAGGGCAACATCTTGAAGACCTTGGACAGCAATTGAAAAGACCAAAGTGCCCCTACTTGCCTTCCATCACATGCAACTCGTTTTTGCCTTCATACATGCACAAAGAAGGCACATGCAACACCAAGGACACTTTGGACAGCCTCTAAAAGTCTCCTAGACTTCCATGAAACCCTAGGCAGCCTCTCAAGATCTATTTAAAGGCTTCAAGAAGACAAGAAGACAGCTTTTGATCCTCCCAAAAATCGGCAAGGCCTCTCCAAGGCTCTCTCCACCTTAGTTTTTCATCTTTTGCTTTCTTTTCTTTTATTTTCTGTTTTGGTTCAGCCATGAGTGGCTGAAACTCTCTTTCTAGTTGAGGATTGGTTGAAACTAAGGTTGTTTAAAAGGTTGTGAGATCTGAACAGAAACTTTTGTTTTTGATTTTATTCAATATTCATGCAATTATGCTTTGATTCCAAGATTGCTTTGTTGTTTTGATCAAATTGGCCACTTGATTCTTAATTGCAAAGTTAATTAATTGTTGATTAGGATATTTTTTAGTCCGTAATTGCTGAAAATATTCTGATCTAAGAACACTTGGTGTAAAAACTAAGGAATTGCATGATCTAGCAACATCTCATGCGTTTGAGTAGCTAGGGTTTGGATCTTTCTTGTTCTTCATGCAATTGGCAATTGTTTTGATGCCTATGGCCCAAGGACGTTCCTTGGCAATTTGTTGATTAGTAATTGGTTAGAGGACGTTCCCTAATCAGTTTGTTCATAAGGAAAGACATGGTGGTGAGAAGCGTCTTCCACTCCCATAACCAACCTATTGAATCAATCAAGATAACCATGTTTCAATGATCAACCCAAACAACCAAAGTGGATCCATATCTTCAACTAGACTTTTCTCATATTGATTTCTTCTTTTATTTTAATTACTTGCTGTTTTAATTGCTTTCAATAGTGGTTAGTCAAATCATCTCAAAACCCCCCTTTTTATTTTCCTTGCACTTGTTCCTATTTCTCTTTCAATTACTTGCTTTCACTTGTGCTTTCAATTAGTTCTCTTGGTCTTGATTGAGATAAATAGATAGGTAATCAATTCTCTGTGGATTCAATCCTTCACCACTATCTGCAGTTATAAATTATAGGTAACCAAGAAGGTTATTTTTGACCGGCTTCGACAACCGCTCCTGTCAAGAGAGAAGATAGTTAGTCTCAGAGACCAGGATGGGTCAGAGTGTGTCTTCAAGGGAGACAGGAGAGGTACACCCAGAGGTTTGATTTCAGCCCTTCAGGCTCGTCGTTTGCTTAGGAGGGGTTGTCAGGGGTTTCTAGCTCATGTGAGAGAGCTAGACAGTCAGGTTAGGGAACCAGCTTTGATACCAGTAGTTTGAGAGTTTCTAGATGTGTCCCTAGACGACTTACCAGGACTACCACCTGATAGGGAGATAGAGTTTGAAATAGAATTGCTGTCTGGTACTAGACCTATCTCTATTCCTCCCTACAGGATGGCGCCAGCAGAGTTAAAAGAGTTGAAAGAACAGTTGCAGGACTTGGTAGATAAAGGTTACATCCGCCCGAGTACCTCACCTTGGGGTGCTCCAGTGCTCTTTGTCAGAAAGAAGGATGGATCCCTCAGACTTTGTATTGACTATAGACAGTTGAACAAGGTCACTACCAAGAATAGGTATCCTCTACCTAGGATTGATGATCTATTTGACCAGCTAGCTGGAGCAGGTTGTTTTTCTAAAATAGATCTGAGATCTGGGTATCATCAGTTGAGAGTCAGAGAGGCAGACGTGCCAAAGACAGCTTTCAGGACCAGGTATGGGCATTATGAGTTCTTAGTGATGCCGTTCGGGTTGACTAACGCCCCTGCAGCATTCATGGATCTCATGAACAGAGTGTTCAGCGAGTATCTGGATCACTTTGTTATTGTTTTCATTGACGATATCTTGGTGTATTCCAGAGATGCAGAGGAGCATGCCCAGCATCTGAGGATAGTTCTACAGACACTGAGAGAGCATGGTTTGTATGCCAAGTTCTCTAAGTGTGAGTTTTGGTTAAGGAGCATTTCCTTCTTGGGACATGTAGTATCAGCAGAAGGGATTGAGGTAGACCCCAAGAAGATAGAGGCTGTAGCTAACTGGCCCAGACCCACTATAGTGACTGAGATTAAAAGCTTTTTAGGACTGGCAGGTTACTACAGGAGGTTCGTTCAGGACTTCTCAAAAATAGCGGCTCCTATGACCAAACTGACTCAGAAGAACCAGAAGTTTGTCTGGTCAGACCAGTGTGAAGAGAGCTTTGAGGAGCTCAAGAGGAGATTGACATCAGCACCAGTGTTGGCTCTGCCTGTCAGTAATGAGGATTTCACAGTGTTCTGTGATGCATCTCGAGTGGGATTGGGTTGTGTTTTGATGCAGAGTGATAGGGTGATTGCTTATGCTTCTAGACAGTTGAAGAAGCACGAGTTGAATTACCCTACCCATGACCTAGAGATGGCAGCAGTTATCTTTGCACTCAAGATGTGGCGGCATTACCTCTATGGGGTTAAATGCGAGATCTTCACTGATCACAAGAGTTTACAGTACATCTTGAGTCAGAGAGAGCTGAATTTGAGGCAGAGAAGATGGGTAGAATTGCTCAGCAATTATGATTGTAAGATCCAATATCATCCGGGTAAGGCGAATGTTGTGGCAGACGCCCTAAGCCGGAAGTCACTAGGCAGTTTATCCCATATAGCAGTAGAGCGGAGATCAGTAGTGATGGAGCTTTACAAGCTCATAGAGGAAGGGTTACAGCTAGAGTTGTCTGGTACAGGTGCATTGATAGCACAGATGAGAGTGACACCTGTGTTTCTGGAGCAGATAGCTCAGAAACATCATGAGGACCCTGAGTTGATGAAAATTGCCAGGACTGTTCAGTCAGGCAACAATGCAGAGTTCAGATTTGACAGCAAAGGGATCCTTCGCTATGGGAGTCGACTTTGTGTACCAGATAGTAGCAGTTTGAAGGAAGACATTTTGAGGGAAGCTCATAATGCGAGATATAGTGTTCACCCAGGAGCCACCAAGATGTATCAGGATCTGAAGAGGGTCTATTGGTGGCCAGCCATGAAGAAAGAAGTGGCGCAATTCGTGACAGCCTGTGAGGTTTGCCAGAGGGTGAAACTAGAGCATCAGAAACCAGCTGGAATGCTTAACCCACTACCGATTCCAGAGTGGAAATGGGAGAACATAGCTATGGATTTTGTAGTGGGCTTACCAGCAGCGTCCAACAAGATAGACTCTATATGGGTGATTGTGGACAGACTCACGAAATCTGCTCATTTTCTTCCAGTTCGGAGTAACTATTCTGTGGATAAGTTGGCACAGGTATATCTGGATGAGATAGTGAGATTACATGGAGTTCCAGTGTCTATAGTCTCAGACAGAGGACCTCAGTTCACCTCCAGATTTTGGCGGAGTCTGCAGAGTGCGATGGGCACGAGATTGGATTTTAGCACTGCTTTCCATCCACAGACTGGTGGACAGTCAGAGAGGACCATCCAGACCATAGAAGATATGCTTCGACTGTGTGTGTTAGACTTTGGCGGTTCTTGGAGGCAGCATCTACCTCTGGTGGAGTTTGCCTACAATAACAGCCATCATGCTAGCATAGGGATGGCTCCTTATCAAGCTTTGTATGGGAGGAAGTGCAGATCCCCTGTGTGTTGGGAAGAAGTAGGAGAGAAGGCTCTTGCAGGACCAGAATTAGTAGAGATTACCAGTAGAGTGGTGCCCATGATCAAAGAGAGAATCAGAACAGCTCAGAGCAGACAGAAAAGTTATGTAGACGTTCGCAGAAAGTAGTTAGAGTTTCAGGAGGGTAATATGGTATTGCTGAAGGTGTCTCCAATGAAAGGAGTGGTTCGTTTTGGAAGAAAAGGTAAGTTAGCTCCACGGTACATTGGACCCTTTGAGATCTTGCAGAGGATCGGGAATGTGTCGTATAAGCTAGATTTACCTGCTTCTATGGAGAGAATTCACCCGGTATTTCATGTTTCTATGCTACAGCAGTTTGTGTCAGATCCGAGTCAGGTTCTGAGTGAGCCTGATGTGGAGATTCTTACAGATCTCACCTATATAGAGCAGCCAGTACGGATTCTAGACACGCAGATCAGGCAGCTAAGGAACAAGGAAATTCCGATGGTGAAAGTTTTGTGGAACCACCATAATCTAGAAGAATGCACCTGGGAGACGCGGGAGTCTATGCTTCAGCAGTATCCATCTTTGTTTTGAGGTTAGTTTCCTCCTTTTTATATGTTAGTTGTTTGTTTTCGGAACATTCGAGGACGAATGTTCTTAAGGGGGGAGAATGTAATACCCGGCTGGAGTCCGGCATCGGAATTCTACTTTCCGGTGGAGTTCGGGATGTCGAAAGTCTCTAGAAGGGTTAGATTTATGTTTTTTCTAAAATGTTTTGATATGTTCATAGTTTTAAAGTATAAGGAAATGAGTTTTTGGAAAGAAAAGAACCAAGGCAGAAAAGCCAGGTTCGGCCGCCGAAGGTAACATTCGGCCGCCGAACATGCATGGCTTTCGGTTTCACGTGTGGCCGCCGAAGGTGGTCTGGCCAGCCACCTATAAATTGCCCTCAGTCGGTTGAAACGATAAGATCACCGTTTCTTTTACCTTCTGAGGTGAGACCCTATCCTTTTTAGAGTTTTCTTCATGTTTTCATTAAATCATGGAAAGATTTGATTAATTTTTATGTTTGTTTGAAGGTTTTGAGTTAGAAACTTGAATTTTGAAGTTTGGAGAGTTTGAAGAAGAGTTGCTCCAAAACTCCACATTAGGATCATTTATCTTCTTGGTTTCAAGAGGTAAGTGAAGATCCTGAGCTTGTTTTCATGATTTATGAAAGATTTTTTAGGTTTTGGGGGAGAGTTGCATGAATAGGGTTAAAGGAGAGTTTTTGATATTTTTGTGAGAAAAGCTTGTTTGTGTGTTATGTGTTTGTGTTATTGGGGTTTTAAGGTAGTTTCTGACCCCTTTGAGCATATACTTAGGTGTATGCAAGTTGAGGAATTGAGGTGTTTGAGATTGGGAGAGTTTTGTGCTTTTGGCGAGAGGCAGAGCAAGTTTCTGCCTTGCGGATGAATTCAGGTTCGGCCGCCGAAGGTACATTCGGCCGCCGAACCCATGAGAAGGTGGCTTCGGCTGCCCAAGCTTGCCCCCGAGCTTTTGGACTTTCGGCTCTGGAGGGGAGTTCGGCCGCCGAAGGTTAGAGACTTTCGTCTCTGGAGTGCCTGTCAGCCCCCGAAACTTGCCCCCGAAAGGGTTCGTGTAATACCCGGCTAGACTCCGGTATCGGAATTCCTACCGTCCGGTGGAATCTCGGATGTCGGAAGCCTCTAGTAGGGTAGAAACATGTTTTCTTAAAATGTTTTAAGGTATTTCATGGTTTTAAGTATGAAAATTTAATGAGTTTTTGCATGAAAAGTCTTTGGAGGAAAACCCAGGTTCGGCCGCCGAAAGTCAAGTTCGGCCGCCGAACATGCATGCGTTTTGGAGGCACGTTAGGCCCCCGAAAGCATGAGTGAGGGCATTCCAGGTTCGGCCGCCGAAAGTCAAGTTCGGCCGCCGAACATTGCATGGATGCGGAGGCACATTCGGCCCCCGAACGTGGCCTGGCCAGCCACCTATAAAAGGGTCCCTTAGCCGAAAATGGGCGAGCTTTTTCTCCCCATTTCGGCCAAGGTGAGCCTTCCGCCATCCTTCCCCAATCTTGAGTTTTTCCTTCCTTTTTCCATGATCTTTACAAGTTTATAACTTTGGTTTTGAAGATCTTTGAGCTTAGAACGAGTTTTGGAGCTTGGAGACCAAAAGTTGGAACTTCTCCCATCTCCAAGTTTAGATCTCCTCAACCCTCGATCTTCAAGAGGTAAGAGCCGATCTTAAGCTCAATGTATGATTTAAACAAGTTTTATGAAGTTTTAAGGGGTAGAATGCATGTTAGGGTATATGTTGAACCTATGGGTTTTTGATGACTTTTTGAACAATGTAGCTTGATTGTGTATGATTGAAGTGTTGTAGATGGGGTATATGCATGTTTGAGGCCCCTAGGAACTTGTATGCATGCTTTGGTTGAAAAATATGCATGTTTGGAAGGTTTGGAGGCGGAATGTGCAAAGGGAGCCAAGTTTCTGCCCTTTGGCAGAAACCAGGTTCGGCAGCCGAAGGTACTTTCGGCCGCCGAACATGGCTGGGGAGGCAGGCCTTTCGGCTGCCGAAGTTGCCCCCGAAAGGAGACTTTCGTCTCTGTCTGGGACTTTCGGCCGCCGAAGGTGCCGCCGAACCTACCTGAGTTTCGTCTCTGTCCAGGACTTTCGGCCGCCGAAGGTGCCGCCGAAAGTGCCCTGTTCAACCATTTCTTGCATGTTTATATGTGATTGTTTCATGATGTTATAGGGGGTTTTGGGGAGTATATTAGAGTTATGTTTATGTATGTTTGGTCCCTCATTGGAGTCCACCTGTGTAGGTTCGGACCCGAGGAACCGAGGACCCCAGCAGTGAGCCAGCTGCTACAGAGTTTGTCAGAGCTAGCCAGAGGTGAGTGGAATAAACCTTAAGTTTTAAAATAAATGAAATATGAATTTTGAGCATGACCCATGCATCATGAATGCCATGAGCTATAGTAGGTTGTTTGCATTAGTATTCACGAATATGTTGCATTGCATTTATGATATTGATGTTGATGTGGATTGGTTATTGGATGATCCTTTAGTCCTCCCACGAGATGATGATGTTATGGCATGATATGGTATGGAAGTCCAGGTTGTACCCATTCTACGTCCCTGGCACGATGTAAGAGGAAGTCCAGGTTGTACCCATTCTACGTCCCTGGCACAGTTGGACTGTATGATATGTTATGTTAAGAGAAAGACCGGTTGTACCCATTCTACGTCCCGGCACAGTTGGACTATGTAGAGGACTATAGGTGACAATACCATCCGAGATGTGATTAGTTGTGATGTGTTGCATTCCATGAAAGCATGAAATTTTAATATATTGTTTCCACTATTCTGCTCACTGGGCTTTGTAGCTCACCCCTCTCCCCTAACCCCAGATGTGCAGGTACAGGGTAGACCAGGAGGTTAGCCAGAGTTTGAAGTATGTCTTATCTATGTAATAGTTAGATTGTGGACATGACAAATGTATTATGATGTAATGTAAGAGATTACAGTATGTTATGTAATGAGGTATATTGAGGTTATAGATGTGCTTGACCCCATGAGTATTGTAACCCCTTTGATACATGATTTATAGAAATGTTTTATAATGTTTATGTTTAAACCAACTCATCTCATGTTGTATCGCCCGTTGAGGCATTGATGAGATCCCACAGAGGGATCATGATTATGATCATGTCTATGTACATGTATGTTCAGGTTGAGTTGGTGTATGAGAAATGAATGAAAGAAAAGTTTTAAATTTTTTATGCATGTTGTGATCATGCATGGGATTATACAGGTTTACAGGTTATATGTCAGGCTTGCTACGGGTCCCGGCGGCCTTAAGTCGACCCGGATCCTAGCGCCGGTAGCGGTCCGATTTTCGGGTCGTTACAGTTCGGCTGCCGAAAGTAGAGATTCGGCCGCTGAAAGTAGAGATTCGGCCGTCGAAGGAGCATGAGTTTCGTCTCTGGAGAGGACTTTCGGCCGCCGAACCTGCCGCCGAAAGTGTTCTGTCCAGCCTTCCTTTGCATGCTTTGCATGGATGTTTGAGTGAGTTTAAGGGGATTCTTGGGGAGTTTAATAGAGGTGTTCCTAAACTAGTTTGGTCCCTCATTTGAGTTTATCTGTGCCTACACAGACCAGAGGAACCAGAGAGAGCAGCAGTGAGTACTGCTCCAGAGTTTGTCAGAGCCTGCAGAGTCAGTCCAGCTAGCCAGAGGTGAGTGGAACTAAACTTAATGTTTTTAATTGAGAAATGAAATGCTTTTAGCATAGTTCATGCATCATGAGTATACAGTAGGTTGTTTGCATTAGAATCTACGAATATGTTGCATTGCATAGTTATTTGTTGATGTGGGTGAATGCTGAATGATCCAATAGTCTCTGAGAGAAGTCCAGAAGCCTTTGATTATGCCCTGGCAGGTATAGAGAAGTCCAGGAGCCTTTGACTACGCCCTGGCAGGTATAGCAAAGTCCAGGAGCCTTTGACTACGCCCTGGCAATGGTAAGTATAGAGGTGTTATATACACATATACATATATGATAGGAAGACCAGGTGCTCGATTCTACACCCTGGCACGGCAGAGTTACCGGGACTATATGGTGACAGGTTTACTCGTGATGTGAATTGTCTGTGATATGACGCATTCCATAAAATCATGTGTTAATGACTTGTTTTACTGTTTTACTCACTGGGCTATAGAGCTCATCCCACTCCCTTAACCCCAGTTTTGCAGGTTCAGTGTACAGTGTACAGGGCAGTCCAGCAGAGTACAGTAAGAGAGAAGAGTTTTGTAATAGAAGATAGTGGACATGTAAATTTAAAGAGATGTAACAGTTGTGTATAAAGTTAGACTTGTGCTTGACTTAGTTATTTTTGTGTTGTAAATCTTTTGTATACATGGTCTATTTATAGAACTGTTTTATAAAGTATGTGAAATACCAGGCTTAACAGGTATGATATAACCCATCTAGAGCAAGCTCTAGTCAGGGGTACAGAGTACAGAGATAGTGCATGCACAGGTTAAGCCTTGGTCCAGAGAAAAGTTTTTATTTTCACAGAAAATGTATGATAATGTATGAGATTTTACAGGTACTCAGAGAGTATAGCAGGCTTGCTACGGGTTCTGGCGGCCTTAAGCCGATCTGAATCCTAGCACTGGTGACGGTCCATTTTGGGGTCGTTACAAAATCCTATCTTGATTGTTCATTATCCTCTACATAATTTCTATTATGCTCAATCATAACCTTATGATTGTCCGATTAAAGACAACGTTTGGTTATGTCAAAACATAATAGTCCTTATGTTGGAAACTATGACAATCTCAAGTTAAAGGATTAAGACATAACTACTTTGAGATTCACTTATGACAATTACCCATGTAGTGATCTAAATGCGAGTCCATCCAATACTTTGTTCTCTAACAAGTATTTATGATTATTGAATTATATCAACATATACATAATCATCTCATGATTATCAATCAATAATCATACCAGTTATATTTTATTATTATCAACACAATAATAAGTAACCAGGGATGATAATCATTATTATGTAACATGCAAACAAATAATAATGATAAAAACCTCTTTTATTAATAACCAAAACGACATACAAAAAGGTTCAAGATAATGGCCTAGGGCATATACACTAACAATCTCCCACTTACACTAGGCCTAATCATATAAGTATCTAATACCCATAGACCTAGTGTGCTGATCATGCTTGACCTGTGAAAGAGGTTTGGTCAGTGGATTTGCAATGTTGTCATTTGTGCCTACTTTGCATATTTTGATATCTCCTCTATCAATGATCTCTCGAATAAGGTGATATCGCCTGAGTATATGTTTAGATCTCTGGTGAGATTTGGGCTCCTTTGCCTGTGCTATGGCACTGTTATTAATCACAATAAAGGTCCATAGGTTTTGCAATGCTGGGAACCATTCCTAACTCTGAGATGAATTCCTTCAACCAGACTGCCTTTTTAGCTGCATCTGATGCTGCTATATACTCAGCTTCTATTATAGAATCTGCTATAGTGCTCTGCTTGGAACTCTTCCAACTAACAACTCCACCATTTAAAGTGAATACGAATCCTGACTGCGATCTGAAGTCATCTATGTAGGTTTGGAAACTAGCATCTGTGTAACCATTTACAACTAGCTCGTCTTCCAAACCTCCATAAACTAAGAATGCATCCTTAGTCCTTCTAAGGTACTTTAGGATATTCTTAACCGCTGTCCAGTGACTCTCACCTAGATCTGCCTGATATCTGCTTGTTGTGCTCAAGGCATATGAGACATCTGGTCTAGTACATAACATGGCATACATGATAGATCCAATAGCAGAAGCATAAGGAATCTTATTCATTTGTTCTCGCTCATCAGATGTCATAGGACATTGATTCTTGCTGAGATGAATACCATGAGACATGGGCAAGAATTCTCTTTTGGAATCTTGCATGCTGAACCTTTTCAGCACCTTGTCTTTGACTCAAACCGATTATCCTCTTGGATCTATCCCTATAGATCTTAATACCAAGGATATATGCAGCCTCACCTAAGTTCTTCATTGAAAAAGAATTCCCTAACCAAGTCTTAACCTTTTGCAAGGTAGGGATATCATTTCCAATGAGTAATATGTCATCCACATATAGGACTAGAAACACAACTGCACTCCCACTAACCATCTTGTAAGCACAAGGTTCATCTTCATTTTTTATGAATCCAAAGTCCTTGACTGTCTCATCAAAATGAAGATTCCAGCTCCAAGGAGCTTGCTTCAATCCATAAATGGATCTCTGAAGCTTACAAATCTTTCCAGAATTCTCAGGGATTACAAAACTCTCAGGTTGTGTCATGTATACATCCTCGAGCAAAAGTTCA
The DNA here is from genome assembly GCF_001659605.2 of Manihot esculenta. Taxonomy (NCBI): domain Eukaryota; kingdom Viridiplantae; phylum Streptophyta; class Magnoliopsida; order Malpighiales; family Euphorbiaceae; genus Manihot; species Manihot esculenta. Next base: position 29,122,794 of record NC_035171.2, read on the forward strand.
CGACTGTCAGTCATGAGAAATCCATATCTCTCAGGCTGATGACGTGTCCTATCAGATCTGCGTGGGACTTGTGTCACCCTTTCAGTTTCCACAACTGTACTCCTACTGAATCTCTGAGAGATAAATTCATTTTCTAAAAAGGTACCATTTCGAGCAACAAACACTTTGTTCTCTGAGGGAATATAGAAATAATATCCTTTGGTTTCCTTAGGATACCCCACAAAATTGCACTTGATAGATTTTAGAGCTAGCTTATCTAAAACTGGGCGTTTCACATAAGTCTCACAACCCCAAATCTTAAGAAAAGACAAATTGGACATTTTTCCAGTCCATAACTCATATGGTGTCTTTTCAACCGCTTTCGATGGTACTCGGTTTAAAATGAATGCAGCTGTTTCCAAGGCATAACCCCAAAATGATAAAGGGAGATTTGTTTGACTCATCATAGATCGAACCATATCTAATAAAGTTCGATTTCTCCTTTCAGAAATACCATTCCATTGTGGAGTTCCTGGAGGAGTTAATTGTGAAACAATTCCACAGTTTCTAAGATGTTCATCAAATTCTTGGCTTAAATATTCACTACCTCGATCAGATCGAAGCATTTTAATAGTTCTACTAAGTTGATTTTGTGCTTCATTTTGAAAAGTTATAAACATTTCAAAAGATTCATGCTTATGTTTCATTAGGTAGAGATAGCCATACCTACTGAAATCATCAGTGAATGTAATGAAGTACTGATAATCTCCCCTAGCACTAATGCTTAGTGGGCCACATATATCTGTATGTACTAAGCCCAATAAGTCTGAAGCCCTTTGACCTTGTCCAGTAAAAGGGTCCTTTGTCATCTTACCAAGCAAACAATATCCACAATTTTCAAATGATTCAAAATCAAATGAATCTAATAAACCATACTTATGGAGCTTAGATATGCGATTCTCATTTATATGACTAAGACGATAGTGCCATAAATATATTGGGTTTAACTCATTTGGCTTAGTTTTCTTAGAAGTTATGTTATAGATATTGTTGTCTCTAGAATCATCTAGATTAAGGACATAAAGGCCATCATATGAATTTGCAATACAATAAAGCAAATCATCTTTATTAATGGAGCATTTCTTATTCTTAATGAGAAATGAAAAACCTTCATCGTCCAAAACAGAAACTGAAATAATATTCCTACTCAAAGTAGGAACATAAAGGCAATTGTTCAAAACTAACAAAAGCCCATCGGGCAAAATAAGTTCATAAGTCCCTACAGCTATGGCAGCAACTCTTGCTCCATTGCCTACACGTAGGTCCACATCGCCCTTTTTCAGTTTTCTACTCCTTTTGAGACCCTTCACATTTGTATAAATATGAGAGTCACATCCGGTATCTAATACCCATGAAGTAGAAATAGATAAATTAATATCTATAACATAAATACCTGAAGTCGTAGTCTCACTACTCTTCTTCTTCTTGCACTCATCCAAATAGAGTTTGCAATTTCTCTTCCAATGCCCTGGTTCCTTGTAATGGCAGCAAATTCCTTCCTTAGGAACTATTTCCTTAGGAACTTTTGCCTTGGATTGCCATTTAGGCTTGCCTCATCCCTTAGGCCCATTACCACCTTTAGACTTGGGCTTCCTCTTATTTTCATGGGCTTACCCTTATTGACATTCAAAATTTGGGTAGGCCTTTTCTTGACATTTACCTCAGCTGTCTTTAGCATCCCATGCAGCTCAGGAATGTATTTCTCCATATTGTTCATGTTATAGTTCATGATAAATTGAGAAAAACTACCAGGTAAAGAATGTAGGATCAGATCCGTAGAGAGTTCTAAACTCAGAGGATAGCCAAGTCTAGCAAGGTGATCAATGTAGCCTTTCATCTTTAAAACATGAGCACTAACTGAATCACCTTAAGCCATTTTGCAATCATGCAATGCGATGGTGGTTTCATACCTGTCCTGCCTAGCTTGTTGTTAGAGAGCCTGTTTGAGATGGACACTCATCTCATAGGCCTCAAGGTGCTCCAGATCCTTCTGAAGTTCTGGGCACATAGTTACCAACATAAGACATCCAATGTCATTAGAATCATCCATATGCTTCTTATGCTTGTTCTTAACAGCATTAGTAGCATCAGCAGGAGGTGGTTCTAGGATAGCTTCATCAAACACATAGGACTTTTTCTCTTGCTTGAGAACAATTCTCAAGTTTCTAAACCAGTCAACAAAATTAGTCCCATTTTCTTTCAGTTTATCCTTCTCAAGGATAAATCGCAGTGATAAGGTGGAATTGTTATTAGCAGCCATAATTATCTACAAAAATATGCAAACATAATTAATTTAGTAAATTAATATTGAGGTGATAATAATCTCCCACTAAAATACAACCCTCAAAATAATAATAATATTTTAGTGGGCTAAGATCCATATTTCACCTAATTCTAAGTCAGCTTTGGCATGACGCTTAGAATTAAGTTATTTAGGTAGGTAACCCATTACCAATTACATCTAATATAACTCTTAGATTATGAGGTGTTGACATCATATGTCAAATGCATGTTATACCCCATCTAATGCCTTAGGCCCAAAACCGTTTTGATAGCCTAATTAAGCTCAACCAAAATTAAATAAATGAGTAACTATTACTCATCCTATCTTACTAGGATAGTCTAATGCACTTTGCTTTGGCAAAACTTGCATTTTGGTGATCTTAGTCTTGATAGGTGTTTAATATATGGGTGGCATTAAAACTTAAAATTTTAGAGTAAGGGTTCATCTTTTAATTTTAATTATTTTGTCTTGCATATATATATTATAGCATCCTATATGCATACATATATATATAGACAATAATGTATAGTATCTCATACTAACATATGACAAAATAATAAAATATAGTCATTTAAATCTAATTTAAAGACTAAAAGAAAATAATTTAAAATTTATTTTCTTATAATTATTTTGTCTTGCATATATATATTATAGCATCCTAGATGCATATATATATATATATAAACAATAATGCATAGTATCTCATACTAATATATGACAAAATAATAAAATATAGTCATTTAAATCTGATTTAAAGACTAAAAGAAAATAATTTATTTTCTCAAATTTATTATTTTTTTTTATTCCAGGGGCAGAATTGTAATTAGGGCATCTTCTTCCTAAGGAGAAACCCTAGCCGCCGCCCCCACTGTCGCGCAACCCTCCGGCGCACAAAGCTCGCCACGCCAGTGCGCGACCTACCGTCGCGTGACCCCTCGGGCGCGCTATCCACTGGTCGCGCAACCCATTGGGCGCGCGATCCTGTGGTCGCGCGACCCACTAGTCGCACGACCCACTGGGCGCGCGATCCACCGGGCATGCGACCCATCGGGCGTGCGACCCACCGGGCATGCGACCCATCGGGCGCGCGACTGTCCTACGCATGGCGGCCATGCCATGCGAAGCTTCTCCTCCTCCATGGAGGGAGCAACCGGTAGCGGCCGCTCCGTTTCCTGCTCGAGGTCCGGTGAATTGCGCAACGATTACGTGTCTGCCGGATGTCTGAGCCAACGCCGGCGCTCTCAAGATCTACGGAATCCCTAAAATCTCTTCGATATCGAGACACCCGGGTTGTGAATGGCTGCAATCTTCATTGGCGATACCGACGATGGGACGCGACTGTGGGCTACAACCCCACATTGCGGGCTATTGCACACCTCTCTCCAGGCATGAGAGATGCTAGATTCACGATCAACACAGTGATCGTGAACCCAAGCAACAAATCACCAAATTCCAAAAACTGGGTTCCATTTTTTTTAATTAATTTAATTTTTCTAACAAAAATTAAAATTATTTAAATGATCTAATCATTCATCCATAATTATCATGACTTTCTAATAAACATATATAGCATATATAATATCAATCATGGCATAAAAATTTAAACGAAAAGCACAGGTAGGCTCTGATACCACTGTTGGAAAATGACGAGATTATTGCAACCCAAATGCGCAGCGGAAAAATAAAATTTCTCTGATTTCCTTTCCCAGAATCCGAGTGTTTCGTTTAATTCACAAGAAGAATATGAGACTAACCTGTTAATCTCGTTGAGAAGATACAATGTTGGACTGATGGTGCTGCTTTTTCAAACGAACACTCTTTATGGTATCCACACGAACGTCTTCTATCCTTCTAGAGTGCTAGCTCTCTCAAAGATGGATAGATTATGTGCTCCACAATCTGCAGCTATTAGACTGAGTTTTCTCAAAACGTCGTCAACCCCACAATTCGTAGTAGGAGTATTTATATATTTCAGTCTTTTGTTTTCCACCAACTCTTTTCCTAAAAGAGTTGTGCTCAGAACCCACTATCACAATCTCGCAGATACTCAAATATCTTATGTGATAGAGTCTTTTATCTGTAACACTTACAGATAGACTGCAAATCTTTTAAACATTATTATCTCATAATAATAAATAATTAATAATAATAACACTTTATTATTATTAACTATATTAATAATTAATATCAATAATAATAATAACACTTTATTATTATTATTAATTATATTAATGATTAATAATAATAACACTTTATTATTATTAATTATATTAATGGGCTTTGGGTTTTTAGCCCATTAATATGACATAGCACATCAACAACGTTCTTTTGTGTGTGACCCAATAGGCTCACATTAATTGGCAATAGGCCCAGTCCCACAAGATCCATAAGTCATAAGTGGCCTCTAGCAAGACATTATGACTACCCAACTAATATGAGGATCAATAGTCCAATAAAGCCTAATAAATAGAACATGAGTTAATCCATTTGTCACATGATATCTAGTTTGAACATAAGTCATGGTCAATGTCAAACTCATAATGTTCAAACTTATGATTTCTTGATCTCTAAGTAGACTGATAAATTCAAATGATATTGATCACACTATCAATTCATTTGAGCACGGCCATGCATTTCTCAGTCTCACTTATCGAGGGGCCCAGAAGATATCTCTCTCATAGAGAGGGACAAATCATATCTTGATTGTTTATTATCCTCTACATAATTTCTATTATGCTCAATCATAACCTTTATGATTGTCCGATTAAAGACAACGTTTGGTTATGTCAAAACATAATAGTTCTTATGTTGGAAACTATGACAATCTCAAGTTAAAAGATTAAGACATAACTACTTTGAGATTCACTTATGACAATTACCCATGTAGTGATCTCAATGCGGATCCATCCAATACTTTGTTCTCTAACAAGTATTTATGATTATTGAATTATATCAATATATATATAATCATCTCATGATTATCAATCAATAATCATACCAGTTATATTTTGTTATTATCAACTTAATAATAAGTAACCAGGGATGATAATCATTATTATGTAACATGCAAACAAATAATAATGATAAAAACCTCTTTTATTAATAACCAAAACGACATATAAAAAGGTTCAAGATAATGGCCTAGGGCATATACACTAACACCTCAAATTAAAAAAAAACTTGATATCTGTGTCTCAATTCTGTAAACAGAATAACACCTCCATTGAATTCTTTCCTTTTGATTTTTATGTGAAGGCACTGAGCACGGGGGCACCTCTTCTACGCGGAGTGAACAAGGATGATTTGTATGTCTGGCCGATTTCACAATCCAACACAACTTGCTCTTTTCCTTCCACAAATACCGCTGTGTCTGCTCCAAGTTTAAGTCTATGGCATCGTCGATTAGGTCACCCCAATCTAAGAACTTTAAAAAGTATTTTAAATTCTTTTTCATTGCCTTATTCTCATTCCACTGATTTTCATTATTGTAATTCTTGTTCATGCAATAAAAGTGTTCGTTTGCCTTTCGCCACCATGTCTCTCAAAAGTCATACACCATTGGAATTAATTTACACAGATGTTTAGGGACCATCGCCTATCGAATCCATTGATAAAACAGATATTATGTCATATTTATTGACCAATTTTCAAAATATACATGGCTTTATCCCATAAAAAATAAAAGTGATGTTCTTCAAGTCTTTTCTACCTTTAAATCCACAGTGGAAAATTTTTTTTAAATCACCATTAAAAGTGTTTATTCGGATGGTGGGAGTGAATTTCTTGCTGTTAAACAATTTCTTAACCACCGTGGAATTCAACACTTTCTCTCCCCTCCTTATACCCCACAAACGAGTAGTACAAGCTGAGAGAAAACATCGTCATATCATTGAAAATGCTCGAACTCTTTTACATCAAGCCTTTCTACCATACAATCTTTGGTCTTTCGCTTGTGTCAGTGCCGTCTATTTAATCAATAGAATACCCATAAGTACACTTTCTTATTCATCTCCTTATCAGACTTTGTTTCAATCAGACCCTGCTCTCTCTAACCTTAGACCTTTGGGTTGTCTCTATTTTTCATGGCTGAAACACTATACCAAACACAAACTTGAGCCACGATCTAGCCCTTGTGTGTACTTAGGTTTTTATATTCAGTATCATAGTTATCAATGTTTTTATCTAACTTCTTCAAAGATTTATTTGTCTAGGGATGTCACATTTATTGAGCATGAATTTCCTTTTCAGACCATGTTCAAACATGCAAATTTCAGTTCCTCTCTTCCAATTTGGCATAATCTTGATACACCATTATAGCAGCATGATCAGTCTTGTTCGTCCCACTCAAATGATTCAATCCCATCCCTTATTACTGTCTCCATTCTAAGACATGCGAATCAACCTTCAAGCAACGTGTTAGGGGAGGTTTCTTCTGGTTCAGCAGCGTCACAATCATCAAGTACGTCTTCTTCTTCTTCTTCCACCTTAAATCAAACAGAACTTCCTCTTTCATCTACTGTTGCTTCACCTCAATTAGATGTCCAGCCTGTTAATACCTCTACTGAAATTTCACCTCAATCAGATGTACAATCTGTTCGTCGGGTAATCACTAGATCTCAGAACAATATTTTCAAACCAAAGAAGATCTTTGATTATCTAGCAATAGTAGACAAACCCAGCTTACCTGCAATTGTTAAACAAGCTAGAAACGATGAGAAGTGGCGTACAGCCATGGATGATGAATATAAAGCTTTGATTCGAAATCGGACATGGGATTTGGTTCCTCCTAATGATTTACATAATGTTGTTGACTGTAAATGTAACGACCCGAAAATCGGACCACCACCGGCGCTAGGATCTGGGTCGACTTAAGGTCGCCAGGATCCGTAGCAAGCCTACTATACTCTCTGAATACCTGTAAAATCCCATACATGGTCATGTATTTTCTATGAAAATATAAAACTGCACTCTGTACCAAGGCTCAACCTGTGCATGCACTCTCTCTGTACCCCTTACTAGAGCTCTCATCAATGCTCTAGATGGGTTAATCTCATAAGCCTGGTTTTCACATTTATCAAAACATTTACATAAATTAAGCATACAACAGGGATTTACAATACAAATAGGTCAAGCACACTACTGAACTCTATACATCGCTTTATAATTATGACATGTCCACACTATGCATTACAAAACTCTTTTACTCTTCATGACTTCACTAGACTCCCCCTGCACTCTAATCCTGCAAACTGGGGTTAAGGGAGTGGGATGCGCTACTATAGCCCAGTGAGTAGAATAATAAAATAAGTTATTAAACATGTTCTCATGGAATGCATCACATCACAAATAATTCACATCATCTCAGGTGAACATGTCACCAATAGTTCCGACATCCTAACCTCGTGCCAGGCTGTAGAATGGGGTCCTGGTCTTCCTGTACACAACATAACTTACCATATACCGTGCCAGGGCGTAGAATGGGCACCTGGTCTTGTACTCGTGCCAGGCTGTAGAATGGGGTCCTGGTCTTTCTCAGAGACTATTGGATCATCCACTATCACCCACACAACACAAATAGATAATGCAATGCAACATATTCGTGCAATCTAATGCAACCACCTATTGCATAATCATGGTGCATGAAACATGCTAAAAGCATTTGAGTTCTCAATTAAAAGATTAAGTTTAGTTCCACTCACCTGTGGCTATCTCTGAACTGACTCTGCGAACTCTGAAGCAGTGCTCACTGCTGCTCTCTTCGGTTCCTCTGGTCCGTTCCTACACAGGTGGACTCAAATGAGGAACCACACTAACTCAAAACTAATGCTATAATTCTCCCCAAAAATCCCCTTAGACATCCTAAAACAATCATGTAAAATATGCAAAAGGAGGCTGGACAGGGCACTTTCGGCTGCCGAAAGTCCCTTCCAGAGCCGAAACTCAAGTACTTTCGGCGGCACCTTCGGCGGCCGAAAGTCCTCTCCAGAGCCGAAAGTCCAAACTTTCGGGGGCAAGCATAGGCAAGCTTAGGCAGACGAAGCCACCTCCTCAGCACGTTCAGCTGTCGAACCATCCTTCGGCGGCCGAAGCTGGGTTCTCCAGTATGGCAGAACCTTGCTCTGCCTCACGCCAAACTTCTCCAATCTCATCCAAACACACAAACCATAATTCCTCAACATACATATACTCAAGTATATGCACAAAGGGGTCCAAAATTACCTTAAAATCCCAACAAACAACACAACATCACATATATACATACTGTTATCCAAAAAACACTAAAAACACTCTATTTAACCTAATCATGCAACTCTACCCATAAACTCCATAAAACCTTCATAAATCATGAAAAGAAGCTCAGGATCTTCACTTACCTCTTGAAACCAAGAAGATGAACGATCCCAATGTGAAGATATGGAGCAACTCTCTTCCACAGTCTCCAAACTTCAAAACTTGGATTTTTAACTCAAAAGCTTCAAAACAACAATAAAAACTATCAAAACTTTGCAAGATTTGATGGAAACATGAAGAAGATCCAAGGAAGACATGGTCTCACCTCTGTTTGTGAAAAGAAAAGCAAATTCTTATCCTTTCACCGACTGAGGGCCTTTTATAGGTGGCTGGCCAGACCACCTTCGGCGGCCAAACGTGAAACCGAAAGCCATACATGTTCGGCGGCCGAACCTCACTTTCGGCGGCCGAACCTGGCATTTCCTCCTTGGTTCTTTTCTTTCACAAACTCATTTCCTTTACACTTAATATCATTAAAACATGCTAAAACAATTTAGAAAACAAAATTCTTACCCTTCTAGAGCATATCGATATCCTAGATTCCATCGGAAAGTAGAATTCTGATGCCGGACTCTCGCCAGGTCTTACAGTAAATGGCTTTTCAGGATCAAATACAAAGCAAATGGAGACATTGATAGATATAAAGCTCGCCTTGTTGCGAAAGGTTTCACACAGAGACCAGGAATTGATTATCATTCCACCTTTAGCCCGGTAGTTAAACCAGCAATAGTCCAGCTAGTGCTTACAATTGTAGCAGAGAATCATTAGCAGCTACATCAATTAGATGTGAACAATGCCTTCTTACAAGAGAAAATGGATGATGAGGTTTATATGAGACAGCCTAAGAGTTATGTCAATTCTGAATTCCCAACCTATGTCTGCAAACTTAGCAAAGCTATCTATGGGTTGTGGCAAGCTCCCAGGGCTTGGTACATGGCATTAAAGACTTTTCTAACACAATATGGCTTCCATGAATCTAAATCTGATAGTTCACTCTTTGTGTTTCGCAAGGCTGATATTATACTTTATGTTTTGATTTATGTTGATGATATAATCATCATAGGTAATGATCAGATTGCTCTTACTAATGTGGTTGCTACCTTATCCAAACATTTTTCTCTTAAAGATCTTGGGTTACTTCACTATTTTCTTGGAGTCGAAGTGTCCACAACGCTTGAAGGACTCATGTTATCACAATCGAAGTATATATTTGATCTTCTCAAGAAGTATAATATGCATGACTGTCATGGTATTTCTACTCCTATGGCTTCTACTCTGCTTACACTACAGGATGGTACAGGTTCCAGAGATGTGACCCAATATCGTGAAGCGGTTGGCAAGCTTCAATATTTATCATTCACCAGGCCGGATATCAGTTTTGCAGTCAATAAGTTATCCCAATTTATGCATTCGCCTACTATATCACATTGGCAAGCGGTGAAAAGATTACTTCGCTATTTGAAACACACAATGCATTATGGATTGCTGCTTAGTCGACATAAATCATCTCAATTTTATGTGTACTCAGATACAGATTGGGCTGGGAATCCAGGTGATCGAACATCCACATCAGGTTACATAACTTTTTTAGGCTCTGCTCCGATCAGTTGGTCTTCAAAGAAACAAAGGACAGTAGCACGTTCTTCAACTGAAGCAGAGTATCGGGCTGTTGCAGGTGTCGTGGCTGAGATTAATTGGCTAACAAATCTATTTCATGAACTGACAAGTGGTAACAATTAAGTCTCTACTCCTGTAGTTTATTGTGATAATGTGGGAGCAACATATGTTTGTCAAAATCTAGTCCTACATAGTAGAATGAAACATATTGCTATTGATTTTCACTTTGTGAGGAAACAAGTCAATGGGAAGAAACTTCATGTTCAGCATATTCATTCAGCGGATCAATTAGCCGACTCCCTTACTAAAGCACAATCTAAACAGTTGTTCTTGTTGCATCGGATCAAGCTAGGTGTCGTTGAACTACCACCTAACTTGCGGGAGCGTATTAGTGAAACTACCTTAACATGATATTAGGAGTAGTTAACAACCACGCTGATCACAATTTAAATTTGTATTTTAGATTGACTCTTATCTTATCTGTACATGTATTATAAATACACTGTAATCTCTTAATCTAGATATACAAGAAACACAGTTTATTCTAACTTCTTTAATTTCTACCAATTAAAAAGAAAAAGTAGCAGGGAAATAAATTAAAGAAAAATATGTATTTGTTATTCTGTTTATTATTTGCCCACATACAAGAGTCTCAAGCTACATAACCAGAGATAATTCATTCTCTTTTATAATTCTACTTCATATAACGTAATAAATTAGTAGATTCAAACTGGAAATCTACTCGTAGAAGCTCGTACGATCGCGTGCATTATTATTCTAACATCTTCAACTGCAGAAGTATCTCAGCATTTGAGATTACCCCCAGGAGCAACACCAAATTGGCCACAATATTTGGTGTAGAGATCAATTCTAGCTTTAACTTTGACAGGTTCTTTTCCATCGCATTCAACAGGATTAATGGCTCTGATAGTAGCTCCAAATCCTTGGGAAACAGAAGGGCGAACATTCTTCATCCAATACCACAGGGCAGTCCTGAATGATACGACAGGATCTGTGGCTACGATTTCAGGATTGTTCAAGCCATCAAAGCGGTTGTCTTGACCAGCTGCTCCATAGTTGTAGTTCCATGATAGTTGAATTGGACCTCGCCCAAAGTACCTCTTCCCTGGGGTGCATGGATACCGTTGGTAGTTTGTGTTGCAGTAGTTTTTAGTAGCAGGAACGTCTTTCTCCTCTTTGTTGCAGAAAACTGAAATCAAAATGAAAGCAAGACCCAGAAAACACTGTTACAATTTTGAATTGAAGAGTAAAGATGAACAAATAGATGTGGGTCTTTTACTCATTGTTTGATATGATTTATTTTGCAAGAAAATAATTCAAATAAATTGAAAGTCGAAATTTTACTTAAAAAACCTCCACCACTCATCAATGCAAAAACCTCCTCCTAAATAAAGAGTTATAAGCCCCTCAAAACTTATCTATTCGTGAGACTCTTATCGAACCCATCACATCGACAACAAGATGATAAAAAAAAACAAGGAAAAAGAAAAGAAATGGAGGAGACATGCACTTACATCCAGTTTCATGAGTAGTATGAGCAAAAAAGGCAGCAACTTCGCGTTTAGAATCATCAGGAGAACCTAATTTTCCAAAATCAGAATATGAATTGAGAGCTTGAAGAAAAGTATCCCTGGAGTAGAAGTTCTTTCCAGGACACCCAGCAGGAGCTTGATTAATTATCCCATTAAAGAAATCTTGTGTGACAAGGTCTGCCACAGACTGGCCCATCACATTTTTAGGCAGTGCTCCTGCAAGAATAATTGCCAGGGTGATCGCAAACAGATGGCTCATCATTCTTTGCTGGGTTACCATTTTGAGAGAGATTGGCCTAAAAACAGCAAGCGAAAGGTGGTGAGTGAGATGCATGGAAGTGAGAATTAGAGATGGTATTTATAGATTTTTACATAAGGGTTAGGGATGCTAAATTGCAAGAATTGCAGTTCATGATGGCAAGTGAATTTTCATTTGACGTGTAGACCGGGAGTCTCTAATACTGACTTGTATATGTTTTAAGTTTGGTATGGAATTGAAAAGTCTAGCTAGTAGATAATATTTGATAACTCTTTTTTCTTTTCAATTATATACAATTTTCTATTGTTTTCTTTTTCAATAAATCTTCATTTTTACAAATATTTAATAGAATAATACATATTTTTTAATAGAAAATCTTGATATCGAATTTTAATATACAGTAATTTAAAATTTAAAAAAGTGTATATCTCTTATTAAATTTATTTGATATAAATTATAAATAATTAAATCATATATATATAAAAATAGAGAAAATTAAGTTATCGAAATGATTCATGTTTAATAATTTAAGTATTAATAATTGATTGAGGGTAATATAAAATATTACATCCAGCAAGAATGGAGAGAGTTAAGAGTTTTAGAAGAGGAAGCAATTTTGAAAAATTAAAATAATGAAGTTAAGAATCAAAATAAATAATATTTTAAAAACGTGAATACATTTCTATTGAATATAATATATAATTATTTGTGATGATAAAAAAAAATTTGATGTAATTAATATAAAAATTTTAAAAATAGAAATAATTTAATAATTTTTAAAATTGTAAAAATAAAATTTGATTATAAAAATAATATATCATTAATTCAGAATTTAGTACCTTTGAATAAAAATATAAATGTTTAATTAATAAAAGATGGACTTAAATTTATTTGGACTTAAAAAAGAATATATGAGTTTGATTCGACTTATTTCTATGTATAAATCTAGAGGGCAAACTCTTTACCGGGAGACGAGAAGATACACGTAAACAGCAGATGACTCCAAGAGAAAAAACACTCCATTAGTCGGATGAATAGCAATGGGTGTGATGACACGTGTCAACGACTCCAAATTAAATACAGAGAAGGAAATTTGTTTCTGACACCAACACATTTGATGTTAAAGTTGAAAAGTCGAGTGTCGATTAGTTCCAGATGACTTGGCTTGACCGCAATGTCCCTTCATCTTCCTTGTGTCACAGGGCGATTTATGCACGTGACACTTGGCAGGAATATTTCTTTCCATAAATTTTTAATGTTTGAATAATTAATTAATTTTTTTTACATAGAAATCAAAAATGAAAAAATATAATTTAAAATTTCTTAAATTTAGTTAAATTTATTTATTATAAATTAAATATGTGAGTGCAGTTAATTGATTCTTTAAAATTTATTATAATTTTAACATGAATTTAAATTAATTTTTTTAAAATTTCATATTGCTATTTATCATTTGATTTTTTTAATTAATAATAATATTATTTTATTAGATAAAATAATTTAATCTTTCCATAAATTTATATTTATATTTAATTTTTAAAATTTTTATTTAAATATAACATTAATTAAATTTATTTATTTATATTATTATTTAAAATATAATATCTCAATTTACTTATTTTATTTTTTATTTTATAAATATTAAAATTAATTATATTTTTTCACGTATAATATATTTTATAGCTACATTATTTTAACTTTCTGTAATTATTTCAAGTGTAAAAATTTTTTAATTTCTGTAAAATTAAAATTAGCTGCATTTTTTAAAAAATTAAAATAATGTACAGAAATTAATTTAACTTTCTTATCTAATTTTTTATATTTTAAAATTAAATTTAGTCATATTTCTATAAAAGGAGTTAAAATAATATGCATACTTTTTTTAAAATTTTTTTTTAACTTCTATCAAATTAAAATTTTTATTTTTAAAGTTAACATTTTTGTTTCTATTATTAGGAATATGGCTTGTAAAATTAAAAAATTTTTAATTTATAAAATTAATTAGATTTCATTATTATTATTATTTAAAATTAAATATTTAAATTTAATTATTTTGTTTTCATTTAATTTTATATAATATTTTTTAATTAGAATTTTTCAATTATATTTTTATTATTTTAACAAAATATAAACAAATAAATAATTTGCAGTTAAGACTTAAATAAATGATTTTTTATTTAAATTTTTTAGTTAGATAATATATTTATTTTGTTAATTGATAGATTAGGATAATTAAAGAGTTTGTAATTACAAATTAATGGTTAATTAAATCTAAATTTAATTCAAACTAATTATTCAACATTCCTAATTAAACAGTAATAATACAATTTATTCCTTATTTACTTAATCGCTTCATACAGGATAGGAATTAGCTCATAATTAAAAATTTTTATTGGCTAAAATTTTATTTATTATTATGTAATGATATTAAAAGATGTAAACATTAATTAAAATAATTTTTTTATTCATTTGGCTACTTGATAAACATACAAATTAAAGTAAAAAAATATAAATTGATCCTTTCTATATCCATTATATTTTATATACAATTAATTTTTTAAACTAATAAGTACATAATTAAAAAATATCAAAATCAAATAGAGAAAAATCAATTTACTAATATTCAAATTTCTCATCTGAAGGCCAAATTAAAGTTTTTAATTTTCAAATTAAGATTGTCAGAAACATAAAGCATTCAAAAAAAAAAGGTAAACCTAATTAAAGTTTTTAATGATACTTAATGACTTGATTAATATATCTAATGCATGATTCCTTATTATCCAAACTACAAACTCAGTTAAAAATTTCCTAGTTATGGGGAACCACACGAAGCTCCAATTGAAGTATAAGGACTTAGCACTATAAAAAATTTCTGAATTACCAACGGATTTTTTCATGTAATCCTGTAAAAATTCGTTAGTAAACGAACTATCAATGAATTACTAACGGATTACAATCTGTTGTTAAAAAGTTCGTTGATAAATTTTTACCAACGGTTTTGAAATCCGTTAGTAATACTAACGAATTTATTAACGGAATTTTTATTATTATTACTAATGGATTACCAACGAATTTTAAATTCGTTAGTAAATTGAGAGAAAAATAATTTATTAACAGATTTAAATCTGTTGGTAAACTCATTAATAAATTATCAACGGATTGAAATTCGTTAGTAAATCTATTAAAAATTTAAATAATTTTAAAATAATTATTATTTCGACTAAATAATAAATTTTATTATTAATATTATTTTTTTATTACTTCAATAAAATTTAAAATTATATTATTATTATTACTAAATTTTTAATTTATGTTAAATATTTATTAGAAATATTTAGAAAGAGGAAATAAGATAAAAGTGAATGAGAAAAAATGATAAAATAGAAAGAAAGAAAAAAAAATGATAGAAAAATAAAAATTATGAAAAAAAGGAATAATGAGAGTAGAGTAAAAAGATTATTAGAAAAATGAGGAAAAAAAAAGAGAAAATGATTAGAGAAGAAAATAAATGAAGAGAAAATAATAAAAAAAATATAGATAGAAAGAAAATGATAGAAGAAAATAGTATGAGAGAAAATAATATGAATGATAATTATAGAGAAAATGAAGAATGAGAGAAGAAAGGGAAGAAAATAATGGAAAAGAAAATAGAGAAAGTGAAAGGAAAATTATGGAGGAAAATAAAGAAAATAATAGAAGATGGAAGAGAATGAGATAAAAAAAAAGAATAAGAGATGAAAGGAAAATAATAGAAAAAAATGAGAAGAAAAAATGAGATAATTATAGAGAAAATGAAGAATAAGAGAAGAAAAGGAAGAAAATAATAGAAAAAAAATGGAGAAAGTGAAAGGAAAATTATGGAGGAAAATAAAGAAAATAATAGAAGAGGAAAGAGAATAAGATAAAAAAAAAAAAGATAAGAGATTAAAGGAAAATAATAGAAAAAAATGAGAAAAAAAAGATAATTATAAGAGAAAATGAAGAATAAGAGAAAAAAGGAAAGAAAATGGAGAAAGTGAAAGGAAAATTATGAAGGAAAATAAAGAAAATAATAGAAGAGGGAAGAGAATGAGATAAAAAAAAGATAAGAAATGAACGGCAAATAATAAAAAAAATGAGATAAGAAAGTGAAATGAAAGAAAATAATAGAAAAAGAAAGAAAATGAGAGAAAGGGAAAGAAAATGGAAAAAATAAAAATGATAAAATGAATGAATGATAGAAGGAGAAGATGTGATATTATATTTATAAATACGGATTTATTAACGGATTTGAATTCATTACTTAAATTTTAAAAATAAAAGTGGATTTTTTTCCCTTTAAAAATTACCAACAAATTTGAAATTCGTTAGTAAATCCGTTGGTAACAGAAAAATATAGATTTTTAAAAAAAGAACGCGAAAATTTTACGCGGAATGTTATTTTAAATTTAGTAACGGATACTATCCGTTAGTAAATTTAACACTTTTTTTACTTACTAATTATATGATAAAATTTAGTATTGAATTTTCAAATCGATTAGTAATTTTTTGAATACATTACTAACAGATTTAGAGTCCGTCAGTAATTGAAATACTTTTTAAAATTTATTAATAAATTGGAATCCGTTAATGAATTATCAACGAATTTACTAATTGATTTTAAGTCTGTTAATAAATTTAAACACTACTTATTTTATATATTTATAAATTACCAATGAATTTTGAAATCCATTAATAATACTAACATATTATCAACAGATTTCAAATTCGTTAGTAAATTTTTACACAAAATTTTTTATATTAAAATTTACCAATGAATTTTTAAATCCTTTAATAAATCCGTTAAAATTATTAACGGATGGAAACCTGTTAGTAAATCCGTTAGTATATCGTACTTTTTTGTAGTTTTGTAGCTTAATGATAGATACTAATCACTATTTAAATCTATTACAAAGTTTTTATATACTTTTAATTTATATAAATTTATTTCAATTTCAAAATTTGATGCATTTGAATTTAATGTTAAGTTTGATAGATGCTCCAACATATACAAGGTAAATTATTATTTAGTTTTTATAATATGAAATTTAATAGTTAATTTTTTAATTTTAAAAAATATAATAAAATATCTATAACGCTTTAAAAATTTATTAATTAGCCTTTCGTTAGTTTTAACCGTTAAAAATTATAAAAAGGTTTAAAATACTCTTAATATAGAGGAATTAATTAGTAAATTTTTAAAAAAATTTGAGAGATTAACTAATAAAATTTTTAAAATTATAGGGATTAAACAATAAAATAATTAACAGTAAAACTAACAAAAAGATTAATCAGTAGACTTTTTAAAATGTCGTAGACATTTTAATATAATTTTTAAAGTTAGTTTAAATGTCGTAGACATTTTAATATAATTTTTAAAATAGAAAAATTAATTAATGAGTTTTTATAACGTATGAATTAAATAGTAATTTTTTCTTCATATTATAACAATAATTCTGTTATTGGTTATGAGATTCTCTCTATTATTTTTTATGTACCTGATACTCTCTCAGTTCTATAATTTTTGTCTACTTTACTTTTTATGTATATCAAAAAAGTTAAAATTTTTTATTCACTTTCAATTATACTTATTTTAAAGATATTTAATTTTATTAAATATTAATAAATATTTTAAAAAAATTTCTGAAAATAAAATAAAATAAAATTATAATATTTAATTTATATATTAATATGCTATTAAAAAATAAAGTGGATGATAATTTTACAACAACGAAAAAAATGAATAAGTTATGGAATGAAGAGAGTTCTTGATAGTTATTTTTGATGATTCTTTATTTGTTGTTTATTGTAATATTAGAATTAAATGCAACAAAGTGATTGAGAATTTTGTTTTCTTGGGATATAAGTGTTAAGTTCATATATCTAAAGAAATATTAGTAAGGTTAGTAAAAATTAAGATTCTACCAAATCCGATTTTACTGATTTTGATATATGTGTGAATTATATAAGGAGAAAGCAAACTAACCAAATACATGAAGAAAGGACCCACGATAAATGCTTTTCTTTTTAAAATAATACACATATATTTATAGGTACTTAAATGTTATAATAATGCCAACTGTGCCAAGGAGACTATGTCATCACCTGGTCTACACTTATCTCTCTGATATCATAACATGACCAACTGTGCCAAAGAGACGAGGTCTCACCTGGTCTACACTTAACTCTGATTTGACAGCCCAGCTGTCTCACTCATAGTACCAGGAGCGACCTGGACTATCCAGAGGCGACCTGGTATGGCTATCTCATGCCATAATTCTGTATCTGCTCTCTGTCAAGGGCTAAGGATCATCCAACATTCATCCACAGGAACAACAACATATGCAATGCATCATCTTCGTGAATTCTAATGCAACACAACCTAATACATAACATGGCAGTTTATGATGCATGGATCATGCTAGAATCATGTCAGTTCTCAAGAAAAAGATTAAATGTAGTTCCACTCACCTGTAGCCAATGCTTGGCTAACTCTGGGCTACCTTTAACTCTGAAACAACTACTACTGCTAAACACCTCGGTTCCTCGGGTCCAATCCTACAATGGAGGACGCAAATGAGGCACCAAACATACTCTATGCAACTGATAAAACAACTTCCCAAAACCCCACTAGAACACCTCAAAACATGCATGCAAAACAAGCAAAGGAAGGCTGGACAGGGCACCTTCGACAGCACCTTCGGCGGCCGAATGTCTCCTCCAGAGACGAAAGTCGGGCATGTTCGGTGGCCGAATCCTTCTTCGGCTGCCGAACCTGAGTTCATCCAGAACTCAGCTTCGTGCATAAACACGCCTTCCAGTCCCTCCAATCCTTCCCAATATGCATCCAACCTCTCTAACTCCTCTATATCCCATCACAACAAGCATCTAGGAGCTTAAGACAACTTAAACTCCAACAAACAACTCATCAAACGAACATAAAGCATAAAGGGTCCATAAACCCTACTATGCACAACTCATGCATAACTCCCTTTTCCCTTCATAAAACTCATCTCAAACATCATAAAAACCATGGATCAACACGTACCTCTTGAAGAACAAAGGCTGGTATGATCCAAACTCAAAGATATGGAGATCCAAGCTCCAAACTTCTCCAAGCTTTCAAACTCTTCAAAAACACATAAAACTTACTTAAAACTTGTTTAACTTTGAAAGATTAGAAGAAAAACCATGCAAACAATCCAAGGAGATCAAGAACTCACCTGCCAGAAGGAGAGACGAAACCTCCTCTCTGTTTCTGGACTCGGTGCCCTATATAGATGAACAACCGCCTCAGCTTCGGCAGCCGAAACTGCATGCGAAACCATGCAACGTTCGGCGGCCGAACATTGCCTTCGGGGGCCGAACATTGGGCACTTTCGGCGGCTGAACTTTACCTTCGGCGGCCGAACATGGCAGAATGCCTCCTTGGCCTTTTCTCTTCAAAACTCAATCCTTTTCCATTCTAAACCTTTAAAATACTCGCAAAAATTTTCGAAAACCTTCTCTTAACCTTCTAGAAACCTCTGACATCCTCGAATTCCACCGGATGGTAGAAATTTCGATGTCTGAATCTAGCCGGGTATTACAATATGGTTCATGTGGGAACACATGAACCCACATCACATACATCACATATCATAGCATATCAGCAATGCACATGCATATTATCATGGCATTTCACATCATCATACAAGACAGGACTCCACATCCTATCCTAGTGGACATGATCTTTCCTATTGTGCTTGACCTTCTAGAACATCTACGAGCCCGACACTCTAGGTCCGACCATATGAACCTAGGGCTCTGATACCACTATGTAACGACCCGAAAATCGGACCGCTACCGGCGCTAGAATCCAGATCGGCTTAAGGCCGCCGGGACCCGTAGCAAGCCTGACATAACCTGTAAACCTGTAAAATCCCATACATGATCAATAACATACATAAAAATTAAAACTTTTCTTTCCATACACATCAACCAAACTCAACCTGAGCATATACAATAACATAACATTGATCCCTCTGTGGGATCTCATCAGTGCCCCCAATGGGTGACATAACATAAGTTGAGTTGGTTTACATAAACGACATAAAAATCCATGATCATGAATTAAAAGGGATAACAGCATTCTATGGTCAAGCACACCTCTAATATCCATAAACATCCTTACATAACAATACTGTACTTTTACATTACATCGTTCTACGATTTGTCATGTCCACATTCTACCTATTACATAAACAAGCTTTACTCTAACCGACCTCCTCTTCTATCCTGTACCTGCAAATCCTGGGGGTAAAAGGGAGAGGGGTGAGCTAAAAGCCCAGTGAGTAGAACTATAAAACATATTAACACTATGCTTCAATGAAATGCATCATAACACAGACAATTCACATAAGGTGTAATACCCGGCTAGACTCCGGTATCGGAATCCCTACCGTCCGGTGGGACCTCGGATGTCGGAAACCTCTAGAAGGGTAAAACTATGATTTTATGAAATGTTTTCATGTATTTCATGCTTTTAAGTAAGAAATTAAATGAGTTTTTGCATGAAAATCCTTGGAGGAAAACCCAGGTTCGGCCGCCGAACTTCGAAGTTCGGCCGCCGAACATGCATGCGTTTTGGAGGCACGTTAGGCCCCCGAAAGCATAAGTGAGGGAAGTCAAGGTTCGGCCGCCGAACCTCATGTTCGGCCGCCGAACATTTGCATGGATGCGGAGGCACATTCGGCCCCCGAACGTGGTCTGGCCAGCCACTATAAAAGGGTCCCTTAGCCGAAAATGGGCGAGCTTTTTCTCCCCATTTCGGCCAAGGTGAGCATTCCGCTATCCTTCCCCAATCTTGAGTTTTTCTTCCTTTTTCCTTGATCTTTACAAGTTTATAACTTTGTTTTTGAAGATCTTGGAGCTTAGAACGAGTTTTGGAGCTTGGAGACCAAAAGTTGGAACTTCTCCCATCTCCAAGTTTAGATCTCCTCAACCCTCGATCTTCAAGAGGTAAGGGCCGATCTTAAGCTCAATGTATGATTTAAACAAGTTTTATGAAGTTTTAAGGGGTAGAATGCATGTTAGGGTATATGTTAAACCTATGGGTTTTTGATGATTTTTTTGTACAATGTAGCTTGATTGTGTGTGATTGAAGTGTTGTAGATGGGGTATATGCATGTTTGAGGCCCCTAGGAACTTGTATGCATGCTTTGGTTGAACAATATGCATGTTTGGAAGGTTTGGAGGCGAAATGTGCTAAGGGAGCCAAGTTTCTGCCCTTTGGCAGAAACCAGGTTCGGCAGCCGAAGGTACTTTCGGCCGCCGAACATGGCTGGGGAGGCAGGCCTTTCGGCTGCCGAAGTTGCCCCCGAAAAGAGACTTTCGTCTCTGTCTGGCACTTTCGGCCGCCGAAGGTGCCGCCGAACCTACCTGAGTTTCGTCTCTGTCCAGGACTTTCGGCCGCCGAAGGTGCCGCCGAAAGTGCCCTGTTCAGCCATTTCTTGCATGTTTTCATGTGATGTTTTCAGGATGTTTTAGGGGGTCTTTGGGGAGTATTTTAGAGTCATGTTCATGTATGTTGGTGCCTCATTTGAGTCCACCTGTGTAGGTTCGGACCCGAGGAACCGAGACCCCAGGTTGTGAGATAGTCGTTCAGAGTTCGTTGTTAAAGCTTCAGTTACCTGGTGAGTGGAACAACCCCTTAAGCTTTAAAGTAAATGAATAAATGAATGAATCATAAAGCATTGCCCATGCATCATTATGCCATGAGATATATAGGTTGTATGCATTAGAATTCACGAATATGTTGCATTGCATACTTTGTTGTTGATGTGGATGAATGTTGAATGATCCATTAGCCCTTGTATGTCATGATAGCCTATGTGAGTCCAGGTGTGCCTGCTACGGCTCTACGCCCCTGGCACTATGACAGATTATGGAAGTCCGGGTGTGCCTGCTACGGCTCTACGCCCCCGGCATGTATAAGTAAGAAAGATAGGGGCTAAATGGTGACAAGTTCATCCTTGTTGTGAAATGTTTGTGTTATGGCGCATACATGAAAGCATGAATAAGAAAAAGAAAGAAAAAGTTAATGATAATAATAATAATAAAATGAATAATAATATACCTAAAAATGGAGGAATTAAAACAAATGTTTTTAGTTTCTGCTCACTGGGCTCTAGTAGCTCACCCCACTCCCTTTATCCCCAGAGTTGCAGGTACAGGATAGATCGGGAAGTCAGCTAGAGTGAAGTTCAGTCATGTATGTTGTAATAGATAGTAGTGGACATGAATATGATGTAATGAGTAATTATGACCATGTAATGTAATGAATGATTTGATGATGTATTGAGGATTATAGTAGTGCTTGACCTAGAGGTGTGTGAATCCCCATTATGTACAGAGTGTTTAATGAGTAATAATGTTAATGACCATGATTATCCAAGCTGATATGTATGATGATGATACCCCATTGGAGTATTTGATGAGGACTCCAGTGTGGGGTTTATGTATGTTTTTTTGTGCATGCACAGGTTTTGCTTGGATAAGAGAAAAGAAAAAGTTTTACAGATCATGTATATGTTGTTATGTATGGGATTCCACAGGTTTACAGGAGGTATGTAGGCTTGCTACGGGTCCCGGCGGCCTTAAGCCGATCTGGATCCTAGCGCCGGTAACGGGTCGGATTTCCGGGTCGTTACAGAGTGGTATCAGAGCCCTAGGTTCATATGATCGGACCTAGAGTGTCGGGCTCATAGATGTTCTAGAAGGTCAAGCACACTAGGAAAATCATGTCCACTAGGATAGGATGTAGAGTCCTGTCTATATGATGATATGATATGCCATGATGATATGCATGTGCATAAATGCTATGATGTGATGCTATGTATGTGATGAGGGTTCATGTGTTTCCACATGAACCATATGATGCTAATGATTGCTTGTGCTATGTGTTGTTTTTCAGAGGATAGAATGAGAGGAACTCGTCGATCTGCACGATTGACTGGAGTGCCACCTCAGGACGAGGACGCTGATGCCCGTCCTTCAGCTTTGCCAAGGGCAATGTCCAGTAGGTCCAACAGAGACAGAGTAGCTAGAGACCCTAGAAGGTCTTTGGATCTGGGTAGAAGCAGATCAGTAAGGGGAACAGTGCAGGGAGGAATGTCTGAGGATATGGAAGTAGATCAGAGGAGGGATGGCAGTCTCGGTGTGAGCATGCCGGAAGAGGGCATGGGAGAATCAGAAGGAGGCACTCAGGCCTCGAGTTATGTCCAGCCACATCACTACCCACCCTATTCACACCATCCAGGGTATTCGATGGGAGGTACATCGGATTACCCCAGTTTTAGCCCTTATCCTCCACATATGCCATACCCACCTTACTACCCACCATACTCTCAGTACCCCATGTACCCACCTCCACCTCCCTATACCAGTACAGCAAACCCTACCCCAGGGGATGTTGTACCTCCACCACCACCAGTATCTACTGTCCCGGAAACACAAGTACCCAAACCTACCTCATCTGGAGGGAGCAAGGTCAAGATGACCGATTATATGAAGCTGGGTGCTCCCCAGTTTGAAACCAGTGATGATCCGTTCGTGTATTTGGAGCGGGTCAAGGCAATTACAGATGAGATAGGGGCTGATGACAGTAGAGCCATTCAGATGGCCGGGTTCACGCTTAAGTGCAAGAAGGCACGGGAGTGGTTCAAGAATTATGTGAACCCGAGAGTGGACAGCATGAATTGGGAAGAGTTTGCAAACGAGTTTGCAGGATGGGCTTTCCCTGATAGTTCAAGGGAATTGAAGATGATAGAATTCGAGCAGTTGAGGCAAACTGATGACATGAGTGTAGACGAGTACACAGACAGGTTCCTGGAGTTGTTGCCATATGCTGGGCTGAATTTGGACACAGATCAAAAGAAGTCAAGGAGATATATTATGAGGCTGCACTCCAGGTATTCCTCTTTGGTACAGTCAGCAGAGAGGGAGAGTTTCCATGCCATAGTGGATATGGCTAGGAGAATGGAGGCTAGTGCTATCGTTGAGGGGAAGGTAAAACAGTCAGTGGCACAGTCTTCTGGTTCCAAGACCCCAGGTGGGGAAAGGTTAGACTCTTCTTCTCTGAGTGCAGCAGTTGCAGGCAGTAAGAAGTGGGACAGAGGCCACAGAAAATCTAAGAAGAATAAGTTCTGGAACAAGATCAAGTCAGGTCTGGGTTTAGGCAGTGGCTCAAGCTCTGGCGCAGAGGTTACAGCATGTATGAGATGTGGGAGACCACACAAGGGAGTATGTCTGGCAGGGACAAACACATGTTTCAGGTGCGGACAAGCGGGTCATTTGGCTCGAGATTGTCCTAGAGCAGCCTTTGCAGCACCGTCTCAGCAGACCACCTCCGGCAGTGTGGTGCAGCCAGTAGCTCCAGCCGCAACACAGGCCAATGGCAGAGGCAGAGGGAGAGGGTCAGCCTCTTCATCAGCAGGATACAGAGGTGAAGGTCCATCAGCTCCGGCACGGATCTTCACTATGACTCAGCAGGAGGCCAGCACATCCAACACCGTGGTGGCAGGTAATCTCATCATTGGTTGTTCTGATGTGTATGCCTTAATGGACCCGGGTGCATCTCATTCTTTTGTTGCTCCGAGAGTCGTGGAGAGGGTAGGATTGATGGTCTCTGGGTTAGAGTGTCCCCTATGGGTCAGTGGACCCAAGTGTGACCCGTCAGTGGCAGAGGCAGTCTGCCAATGTAGTCCAGTTTTCATAGAGGGAAGATGCCTTTCCGCCGACCTTGTGGTTCTAGATTTGACAGATTTTGACGTCATTCTAGGGATGGATTGGTTATCGACCCATGGTGCTACCTTGGACTGTAGAGACAAGGTAGTCAGATTCAGAGATCAGGATGGGTCAGAGGTCGTCTTCAGAGGAGACAAGAGGGGTACACCTAGAGGTCTGATCTCAGCTCTTCAGGCTCGTAGGTTGCTTAGGAGGGGATGTCAGGGGTTTCTAGCTCATGTGAGGGAGTCAGATAGTCATGTCAGAGAGCCCGCCTCAGTGCCTGTGGTGAGTGAGTTCTTAGATGTTTTCCCAGACGAGCTGCCAGGGTTACCACCTGCTAGGGAGATAGAGTTCGAGATTGAGTTAATGCCCGGTACCAGACCGATCTCTATCCCTCCCTACAGGATGGCACCAGCTGAATTGAAAGAACTGAAGGAACAGTTGCAAGAGTTGGTAGATAAGGGTTTCATCCGACCGAGTACTTCACCTTGGGGTGCTCCGGTTTTGTTTGTGAGGAAGAAGGATGGATCCCTCAGACTTTGTATCGACTACAGACAGTTGAACAAGGTCACTACCAAGAACAAGTACCCTTTGCCGAGGATCGACGATCTATTCGACCAGCTAGCAGGAGCAGGTTGTTTCTCCAAAATAGATCTGAGATCAGGGTACCATCAGTTGAGGATAAGGAATGAAGATGTACCGAAGACAGCTTTCAGGACCAGGTATGGGCACTATGAGTTCCTTGTGATGCCGTTTGGGTTGACCAACGCCCCTGCAGCATTCATGGACCTCATGAACAGAGTATTCAGTCAGTATCTGGATCACTTCGTTATTGTCTTCATAGATGATATCCTAGTGTATTCCAGGAATGCAGAGGAGCATGCCCATCACCTGAGGACAGTTTTGCAGACCTTGAGAGAGCATGGCTTGTATGCCAAGTTCTCCAAGTGTGAGTTTTGGCTTAGGAGCATTTCATTCTTGGGGCACATTGTGTCGGAACAGGGTATTGAAGTAGACCCCAAGAAGGTAGAGGCTGTAGCTAACTGGCCTAGACCCACCACAGTGACCGAGATCAAGAGTTTTCTGGGTTTAGCAGGTTACTACAGGAGGTTCGTTCAGGACTTCTCAAAGATTGCTACTCCTATGACCAAATTGACAAAGAAGAATCAGAAGTTCATATGGACCGATCAGTGTGAGGAAAGCTTTGAGGAGCTTAAGAGGAGGTTGACTTCAGCACCGGTGTTAGCTCTGCCAAAAAGTGATGATGACTTCTTAGTATATTGTGATGCGTCCCGTGTGGGACTGGGTTGTGTGCTAATGCAAAATGAGAGGGTGATCGCTTATGCTTCTAGGCAGCTGAAGAAGCATGAGCTGAATTACCCCACACACGATCTTGAGATGGCAGCAGTCATCTTTGCACTCAAGATGTGGAGGCATTACCTCTATGGGGTAAAATGTGAGATCTTCACAGATCATAAGAGCCTGCAGCACATCTTGAGTCCGAGAGATTTGAATTTGAGGCAGAGGAGATGGGTAGAGCTATTGAGTGACTATGATTGCAAGATTCAGTACCATCCGGGTAAGGCGAATGTTGTGGCAGACGCCCTAAGCCGGAAATCACTCGGCAGTCTATCCCACATTTCAGCAGAGAGGAGGCCGGTGGTGAAGGAGTTTCACAGACTTATGAGTGAGGGATTACAGTTGGAGTTGTCTGGTACAGGTGCCTTAGTGGCTCAGATGAGAGTGACACCCGTGTTTCTGGAGCAGGTAGCTCAGAAACAGCATGAGGACCCAGAGTTGGTCAGGATAGCCAGAACGGTTCAGTCAGGCCAGAGTAATGAGTTCAAGTTTGATGATAAAGGGATCCTCCGCTACGGGAACAGATTATGTGTGCCAGATGACATTGGTCTGAAGGGAGATATTATGGGGGAAGCCCATAATACCAGGTATAGTGTTCACCCTGGGGCCACCAAGATGTATCAGGATCTGAAGAGAGTGTATTGGTGGCCAGCTATGAAGAAGGACGTGGCACTGTTCGTGTCAGCCTGCGATGTGTGTCAGAGGGTGAAACTAGAGCATCAGAAGCCGGCTGGAATGTTGAACCCACTACCGATTCCAGAGTGGAAATGGGAGAATATAGCTATGGACTTCGTAGTGGGGTTACCGGCGACGTCCAACAGATTGGACTCCATATGGGTGATTGTGGACAGACTCACCAAATCTGCTCACTTCATCCCTGTCAGGAGTGGTTACTCTGTGGACAAGTTGGCGCAGGTGTACGTAGATGAGATTGTCAGACTGCATGGGGTCCCGGTATCTATAGTGTTAGATAGAGGGCCCCAGTTCACCTCCAGGTTTTGGCGGAGTCTGCAGAACGCTATGGGTACCAGATTAGACTTCAGTACTGCCTTCCACCCACAGACAGACGGACAGTCAGAGAGGACCATCCAAACAATAGAGGATATGCTCAGAATGTGTGTGCTAGATTTTGGCGGTTCTTGGAGGCAGCATCTACCTTTGGTGGAGTTTGCCTACAATAACAGCTATCATGATAGCATAGGGATGGCTCCATATGAAGCTTTGTATGGGAGGAAGTGCAGATCACCTATCTGCTGGGAGGAAGTAGGAGAGAGGACTCTTGCGGGTCCGGAGTTAGTAGAACTTACCAGCAGGGTGGTACCCATAATCAGAGAGAGGATCAAGACTGCTGCTAGTCGGCAGAAGAGTTATGCAGATATTCGCAGAAGACAGCTAGAGTTTCAGGAGGGGGATTTGGTTTTGCTCAAGGTGTCTCCTATGAAAGGAGTGATTCGGTTCGGGAAGAAGGGTAAGTTAGCTCCACGGTACATCGGTCCTTTCGAGGTACTTCAGAGGGTCGGTAATGTGTCGTACAAGCTAGACTTGCCTGCTTCGATGGAGAGAATCCATCCGGTTTTCCATGTTTCTCTGTTACGGAAGTATGTGTCGGATCCTGGCAAGGTTCTTAGTGAGCCTGATGTAGAGATCCAAGAGGATCTCACCTATGTAGAGCAGCCAGTGCGGATTCTTGACACCCAGATCAGAAAGCTGAGGAACAAGGAAATCCCGATGGTAAAGGTCCTTTGGAACCACCACAACTTAGAGGAATGCACCTGGGAGACCCGGGAGTCTATGCTCCAGCAATACCCCCATCTGTTTTGAGGTGAGTGTTAATTGTTTTGAGTGTCTGTATGTATGCTATGCTGTATGTTATGTTTATGCCATGTTGATGCCATGCCTTGTATGTTAGTTGAGGAACATTCGGGGACGAATGTTCTTAAGGGGGGAGAATGTAATACCCGGCTAGACTCCGGTATCGGAATCCCTACCGTCCGGTGGGACCTCGGATGTCGGAAACCTCTAGAAGGGTAAAACTATGATTTTATGAAATGTTTTCATGTATTTCATGCTTTTAAGTAAGAAATTAAATGAGTTTTTGCATGAAAATCCTTGGAGGAAAACCCAGGTTCGGCCGCCGAACTTCGAAGTTCGGCCGCCGAACATGCATGCGTTTTGGAGGCACGTTAGGCCCCCGAAAGCATAAGTGAGGGAAGTCAAGGTTCGGCCGCCGAACCTCATGTTCGGCCGCCGAACATTTGCATGGATGCGGAGGCACATTCGGCCCCCGAACGTGGTCTGGCCAGCCACTATAAAAGGGTCCCTTAGCCGAAAATGGGCGAGCTTTTTCTCCCCATTTCGGCCAAGGTGAGCATTCCGCTATCCTTCCCCAATCTTGAGTTTTTCTTCCTTTTTCCTTGATCTTTACAAGTTTATAACTTTGTTTTTGAAGATCTTGGAGCTTAGAACGAGTTTTGGAGCTTGGAGACCAAAAGTTGGAACTTCTCCCATCTCCAAGTTTAGATCTCCTCAACCCTCGATCTTCAAGAGGTAAGGGCCGATCTTAAGCTCAATGTATGATTTAAACAAGTTTTATGAAGTTTTAAGGGGTAGAATGCATGTTAGGGTATATGTTAAACCTATGGGTTTTTGATGATTTTTTTGTACAATGTAGCTTGATTGTGTGTGATTGAAGTGTTGTAGATGGGGTATATGCATGTTTGAGGCCCCTAGGAACTTGTATGCATGCTTTGGTTGAACAATATGCATGTTTGGAAGGTTTGGAGGCGAAATGTGCTAAGGGAGCCAAGTTTCTGCCCTTTGGCAAAAACCAGGTTCGGCAGCCGAAGGTACTTTCGGCCGCCGAACATGGCTGGGGAGGCAGGCCTTTCGGCTGCCGAAGTTGCCCCCGAAAAGAGACTTTCGTCTCTGTCTGGCACTTTCGGCCGCCGAAGGTGCCGCCGAACCTACCTGAGTTTCGTCTCTGTCCAGGACTTTCGGCCGCCGAAGGTGCCGCCGAAAGTGCCCTGTTCAGCCATTTCTTGCATGTTTTCATGTGATGTTTTCAGGATGTTTTAGGGGGTCTTTGGGGAGTATTTTAGAGTCATGTTCATGTATGTTGGTGCCTCATTTGAGTCCACCTGTGTAGGTTCGGACCCGAGGAACCGAGACCCCAGGTTGTGAGATAGTCGTTCAGAGTTCGTTGTTAAAGCTTCAGTTACCTGGTGAGTGGAACAACCCCTTAAGCTTTAAAGTAAATGAATAAATGAATGAATCATAAAGCATTGCCCATGCATCATTATGCCATGAGATATATAGGTTGTATGCATTAGAATTCACGAATATGTTGCATTGCATACTTTGTTGTTGATGTGGATGAATGTTGAATGATCCATTAGCCCTTGTATGTCATGATAGCCTATGTGAGTCCAGGTGTGCCTGCTACGGCTCTACGCCCCTGGCACTATGACAGATTATGGAAGTCCGGGTGTGCCTGCTACGGCTCTACGCCCCCGGCATGTATAAGTAAGAAAGATAGGGGCTAAATGGTGACAAGTTCATCCTTGTTGTGAAATGTTTGTGTTATGGCGCATACATGAAAGCATGAATAAGAAAAAGAAAGAAAAAGTTAATGATAATAATAATAATAAAATGAATAATAATATACCTAAAAATGGAGGAATTAAAACAAATGTTTTTAGTTTCTGCTCACTGGGCTCTAGTAGCTCACCCCACTCCCTTTATCCCCAGAGTTGCAGGTACAGGATAGATCGGGAAGTCAGCTAGAGTGAAGTTCAGTCATGTATGTTGTAATAGATAGTAGTGGACATGAATATGATGTAATGAGTAATTATGACCATGTAATGTAATGAATGATTTGATGATGTATTGAGGATTATAGTAGTGCTTGACCTAGAGGTGTGTGAATCCCCATTATGTACAGAGTGTTTAATGAGTAATAATGTTAATGACCATGATTATCCAAGCTGATATGTATGATGATGATACCCCATTGGAGTATTTGATGAGGACTCCAGTGTGGGGTTTATGTATGTTTTTTTGTGCATGCACAGGTTTTGCTTGGATAAGAGAAAAGAAAAAGTTTTACAGATCATGTATATGTTGTTATGTATGGGATTCCACAGGTTTACAGGAGGTATGTAGGCTTGCTACGGGTCCCGGCGGCCTTAAGCCGATCTGGATCCTAGCGCCGGTAACGGGTCGGATTTTCGGGTCGTTACATAAGGGTTGGGTGAACTTGTCACCAATTAGTCCAAGCTAACTCTGTGCCAGGCCGTAGCATGGGGTCCTGGTCTTCCTGTCATAACATACATTACTTACCATTATCCCAGGGCCTCCTCTGGGCTCCTGGTCTTCGAGTCCCATAACCGTGCCAGGCCGTAGAATGGGGTCCTGGTCTTTCCTCACTCTGTGCCAGGCCGTAGAATGGGGTCCTGTTCTTCCTGTCATGGACTAATTGGGTCATCCAACATTCACCCACATCAACAACAATCGATGCAATGCGGCATATTCGTGAAAACTAATGCAATCATCCTATTGCATAATCATGATGCATGAAACATGATAAAACATTTAATTTTTCAATTTAAAAGATTAAGTTTGATTCCACTCACCTCTGGCTGACTCTGACAACACCGAAGCAGCTGAACTCACTACTGGGGTCCTCGGTTCCTCGGGTTCGAACCTACACAGGTGGACTCAAATGAGGGACCAAACATACTAGAACATAACTATAAACTACTCCCCAAAAACCCTCCTAAAACATCATAAAACAACCATAGAGAAACATGCAAAGGAGACCTGGACAGGGCACTTCCGGCGGCAGGTTCGGCGGCCGAAAGTCCCTCCAGAGCCGAAAGTCAGGCAGGTTCGGCGGCACCTTCGGCGGCCAAAACTCCCAGACAGAGACGAAGCTCATGCATGTTCGGCGGCACTTTCGGCTGCCAAAACTGCCAGACAGAGACGAAAGTCTCCTTTCGGGGGTAGGCTTTGGCAGCCGAAAGGCTGCCTCCCCAGCCATGTTCGGCGGTCGAAAGTCCTTCGGCTGCCGAACCTGGTTTCTGCCAAAGGGCAGAAACTTGGCTCCTTTTGCACATTTCGTCTCCAAACCTTCCAAACATGCATCAAACCTATTCTACAACACACAAACACAAGCATATATGTTCCTAGGGGCCTCAAACCATCATAAACCCCATCTACAACACAACAAGCATCCACATTGTTTATGAACATACATTTATACCCATAAACATAACCATAACCTAAACATGCATTCTAACCCATAGATCTACTTAAAACTTACTTAAAACATGCAATGAGCTTAAGATCGGCTCTTACCTCTTGAAGATCGAGAGAGACGACTTAAAACTCGGAGTTGGGAGAGATTGGGTTCTTGAACCTCCAAGCTCCAAAACTTTGCTCAAAAGCTTAAATCTTCAAAACAAAGTTAAAACAAATGAAAATCTTGAAAGATTTAGAGGAAGAACATCAAAGATTGGTGAGGGACGGCGGAGAGCTCACCTTGGCCGAAAATGGGGAAAAAGCTCGCCCGTTTTCGGCTAAGGGACCCTTTTATAGTGGCTGGCCAGACCACGTTCGGGGGCCGAATGTGCCTCCGCATGCATGCCATGTTCGGCGGCCGAACTTGAGGTTCGGCGGCCGAACCTGGACTTCCCTCACTTATGCTTTCGGGGGCCTAAAGCACACCCGCAACGCATGCATGTTCGGCGGCCGAACTTGAGGTTCGGCGGCCGAACCTAAGTTTTCCTCCAATGCTATTTTCATGCAAAAACTCATTTTATTTCATGCTTAAAACATAAAACACATTAAAACATTTTATAAAAACATGGTTCCTACCCTTCTAGAGGCTTCCGACATCCAAGATTCCACCGGACGGTAGGAATCCCGATACCGGAGTCTAGCCGGGTATTATATTCTCCCCCCCTTAAGAACATTCGTCCCCGAATGTTCCTAAACTAGCACATGCAAGGCATACATATAACAAACACACAAAGCACATAAAACTCACAAGGAACTAACCTTAGAAAAGATAAGGGTATTGCTGACTCCCGTGTCTCCCAAGTGCATTCTTCCAGATTGTGGTGGTTCCAAAGGACTTTCACCATCGGAATTTCCTTGTTTCTCAGCTTCCTGATTTGAGTGTCCAGAATCCGTATCGGCTGCTCAACATAGGTGAGATCCTCTTGGATCTCCACATCAGGCTCACTAAGAACCTTGCCCGGATCTGACACGAACTTTCTCAACATAGAAACATGGAAAACCGGATGGATTCTCTCCATTGAAGCAGGTAAATCCAGCTTGTACGGTACATTCCCAATCTTTTGCAAGACTTCAAAGGGTCCGATGTACCGCGGAGCCAGCTTACCCTTCTTCCCGAACCGAACCACTCCTTTCATTGGAGACACCTTGAGCAATACCAGATCCCCCTCCTGGAACTCTACTTGCCTTCTGCGGATGTCTGCATAACTCTTCTGCCTGCTTGCAGCCGTCTTGATTCTTTCTCTGATTAAGGGTACCACCCTGCTGGTGATCTCTACTAACTCAGGCCCTGCCAAGGCCTTTTCTCCAACTTCTTCCCAGCAAACAGGTGACCTGCACTTCCTTCCATATAAAGCTTCATATGGAGCCATCCCGATGCTAGCGTGATGGCTGTTATTGTAGGCAAACTCCACCAAAGGTAGATGCTGCCTCCAAGAACCGCCAAAGTCCGGCACACACATTCTTAGCATATCTTCTATGGTCTGGATGGTCCTCTCTTACTGTCCGTCTGTCTGTGGATGGAAGGCAGTACTGAAATCTAACCTGGTACTCATGGCATCCTGCAGACTCCGCCAAAACCTGGAGGTGAACTGGGATCCTCTATCTGACACTATAGAAACAGGAACCCCATGCAGTCTGACTATCTCATCAACATACACCTGCGCCAATTTGTCCACAGAATAGCCACTTCTGACAGGGATGAAGTGAGTAGATTTGGTGAGTCTGTCCACAATCACCCATATGGAGTCCAATCTGTTGGACGTCGCCGGTAACCCCACTACGAAGTCCATAGCTATATTCTCCCATTTCCACTCTGGAATAGGTAGCGGGTTAAGCATTCCAGCCAGCTTCTGATGTTCTAGCTTCACCCTCTGACACACTTCGCAGGCTGACACAAACTGTGCCACTTCTTTCTTCATGGCTGGCCACCAATAAACCTTTTTCAGGTATTGATACATCTTGGTGGCTCCGGGGTGAATGCTGTATCTTGCATTATGAGCCTCTCTCATAATGTCTCCTTTTAGCCCTATGTCATCTGGTACACAAAGTCGACTCCCATAGCGGAGGATCCCTTTGCTGTCAAATATGAACTCGCTGTCCTTGCCTGACTGAACAGTCCTGGCAATCTTCACTAATTCTGGGTCCTCATGCTGTTTCTGAGCCACCTGCTCCAGAAACACGGGTGTCACTTTCATCTGAGCAACCAAGGCACCTGTACCAGACAACTCCAACTGTAGACCTTCATCAATGAGCTTGTAAAACTCATTCACCACTGGTCTCCTCTCTGCCGTGATGTGGGATAGACTGCCTAGTGACTTCCGGCTTAGGGCGTCTGCCACGACATTCGCCTTACCCGGATGATACTGAATCTTGCAATCATAGTCACTCAGTAGCTCTATCCATCTTCTCTGTCTCAAGTTCAAATCTCTTTGACTCAGGATGTACTGCAGGCTTTTATGATCTGTGAAGATCTCACATTTAACACCGTAAAGGTAATGCCTCCACATCTTGAGTGCAAAGATAACTGCTGCCATTTCCAGGTCATGTGTGGGGTAATTCAACTCATGCTTCTTTAGCTGCCTAGAAGCATAAGCAATCACCCTTTCATTCTGCATAAGCACACAACCCAGTCCCACTCGGGATGCATCACAGAAAACCGTGAAGTCTTCATTGCTAGCTGGCAAAGCTAACACTGGTGCCGACGTCAACCTCTTCTTAAGCTCTTCAAAACTCTCTTTGCACTGGTCGGTCCACACAAACTTCTGATTCTTCCTGGTTAACCTGGTCAGAGGAGCTGCTATTTTTGAGAAGTCCTAAACGAACCTCCTGTAGTAACCTGCCAAACCCAAGAAACTTCTAATCTCTGTCACTGAAGTGGGTCTAGGCCAGTTAGCCACAGCTTCTACCTTCTTGGGGTCTACCTCTATTCCATTTTCTGACACCACATGCCCCAAGAATGAAATGCTCCTCAACCATAACTCACACTTAGAGAACTTGGCATACAAGCCATGTTCCCTTAAGGTCTGCAGAACCAACCTCAGATGATGGGCATGCTCCTCTGCATTCCTGGAATACACTAAGATATCATCTATGAAGACAATAACAAAGTGATCCAGGTATTGGCTAAACACTCTGTTCATGAGATCTATGAATGCTGCAGGGGCGTTGGTTAACCCGAACGGCATCACAAGGAACTCAAAATGCCCATATCTGGTCCTGAAAGCTGTCTTTGGTACATCCTCATCTATGATCCTCAGCTGATGGTACCCCGATCTCAGATCTATTTTGGAGAAACAACCCGCTCCTGCTAGCTGGTCGAATAGATCATCGATCCTTGGTAATGGGTACTTGTTCTTGGTAGTGACTTTGTTCAACTGCCTGTAGTCGATACAAAGTCTAAGGGATCCATCCTTCTTTCTCACAAACAAAACTGGAGCACCCCAGGGTGAGGTACTCGGTCGGATGAAGCCCTTGTCTACCAGCTCCTGTAACTGCTCCTTCAACTCTTTCAATTCTGCTGGCGCCATCCTGTAGGGAGGGATAGAGATCGGTCGGGTTCCAGACATCAGTTCTATCTCAAACTCTATCTCCCTAGCAGGTGGTAAACCTGGCAGCTCGTCTGGGAACACATCTAAGAACTCTCTAACCACTGGCACCGAGGCGGGCTCTCTGACCTGACTGCTAAGCTCTCTCACATGAGCCAAATACCCCTGACATCCCCTCCTGAGCAACCTACGAGCCTGAAGAGCTGATATCAGACCTCTAGGTGTACCCCTCCTGTCTCCTCTGAAGACAACCTCAGACCCATCCTGACCTCTGAACCTGACTACCTTGTCCCTGCAGTCCAAGGTAGCACCATGAGTAGATAACCAATCCATCCCTAGAATGACATCAAAATCTGTCAAATCTAGAACCACCAGGTCGGCGGACAAGCATCTTCCCTCAACAAACACAGGACTACACTGGCAGACTGACTCTGCCACTGATGGATCACACTTGGGTCCACTGACCCAGAGAGGACACTCTAACCCAGAAGTCATCAGACCCAACCTCCCCACGGCTCTCGGAGCAATAAAAGAATGAGATGCACCAGGGTCCATCAAGGCATACACATCTGAACAACCAATGACTAAGTTACCTGCCACCACGGTGTTAGATGCATCTGCCTCCTGCTGTGTCATTGTGAAGATCCGTGCTGGAGCTGATGGACCTTCACCTCTGAAACCCGCTGAAGAAGAGGTTGTTCCTCTCCCTCTGCCTCTGCCACTGGCCTGAGTCATGGCTGGAGCTGCTGGCTGCGCTACACTGCCTGAGGCTGTCTGCTGGGACTGAGCCATCGAGACTGCTCTTGGACATTCTCGAGCCATATGCCCCTCCTGACCACATCTGAAACAGGCGTTCGTCCCAAACCGACATACTCCCTTGTGTGGCTTATCACACCTCGCACAAACTGCATTATCTGCACCAGAGCTTGAGCCACTCCCAAATCCCAGACTGGACTTGACTTTACTCCAGAACTTATTCTTCTTACCCTTGGGCTTACCCCATCTCTTACTGCCTGAAGCTGCTGCACTCAGGGTAGAGGTGTAACGACCCGAAAATCCGACCCGTTACCGGCGCTAGGATCCAGATCGGCTTAAGGCCGCCGGGACCCGTAGCAAGCCTACATACCTCCTGTAAACCTGTGGAATCCCATACATAACAACATATACATGATCTGTAAAAATTTTTCTTTTCTCTTATCCAAGCAAAACCTGTGCATGCACAAAATCATACATAAACCCCACACTGGAGTCCTCATCAAATACTCCAATGGGGTATCATCATCATACGAATCAGCTTGGATAATCATGGTCATTAACATCATTACTCATTAAACACTCTGTACATAATGGGGATTCACACACCTCTAGGTCAAGCACTACTATAATCCTCAATACATCATCAAATCATTCATTACATTACATGGTCATAAATACTCATTACATCATGTTCATGTCCACTACTATCTATTACAACATACATGACTTAACTTCACTCTAGCCGACTTCCTGATCTATCCTGTACCTGCAACTCTGGGGATAAAGGGAGTGGGGTGAGCTACTAGAGCCCAGTGAGCAGAATAATAAAACATCAATTTAAATCATGCTTTCATGTATGCGCCATAACACAAACATTTCACAACAAGGATGAACTTGTCACCATTTAGCCCCTATCTTTCTTACTTATACATGCCGGGGGCGTAGAGCCGTAGCAGGCACACCCGGACTTCCATAATCTGTCATAGTGCCAGGGGCGTAGAGCCGTAGCAGGCACACCTGGACTCACATAGGCTATCATGACATACAAGGGCTAATGGATCATTCAACATTCATCCACATCAACAACAAAGTATGCAATGCAACATATTCGTGAATTCTAATGCAAACAACCTAATATATCTCATGGCATTCATGATGCGTGAATCATGCTAAAACATTTCATTAATTTGCTTTAAAACTTAAAGTTTATTCCACTCACCTCTGGCTAGCTCTGAAGAGACTATGAAGCAGCTGGCTCACTGCTGGGGGTCTCGGTTCCTCGGGTCCGAACCTACACAGGTGGACTCAAATGAGGGACCAAACATACATGAATATGACTCTAAAATACTCCCCAAAAACCCCCTAAAACATCCTGAAAACATCACATGAAAACATGCAAGAAATGGCTGAACAGGGCACTTTCGGCGGCAGGTTCGGCGGCCGAAAGTCCTTCTGCAGCCGAAAGTCATGCAGGTTCGGCGGCACTTTCGGCGGCCGAACCTCCCAGACAGAGACGAAACTTGAGTTTCGGGGGCAGGCTTCGGCAGCCGAAACTGCCTCCACAAGGGGGTTCGGCGGCCGAAAGTCACTTCGGCGGCCGAACCTGAGTTTCTGCCGAAGGGCAGAAACTTGGCTCCCTTGTGTCCACAGCCTCCAAAACGCCTCAAAACATGCATAAACTTGTTTCTACACATGCATACACATCATACATCACACCTAGGGGTCTCAACTATAATATACCCCAACTACAACACTTCAAACAACACATTTCCAACATACATTGTTCAAATCACAACATAAACCCATAAACCTAACCACAAGCCTAAACATGCATTATACCCCATCAACTTGCATAAAACTTTCATAAAACATAAAAGAAGCATAGATCGAAGCTTACCTCTTGAAGATCGAGAGGAAGAACGACCCTAGCTCGGAAAATGGAGGGATTTGGCTCCAAGACTTCCAAGCTTCAAACTTGCTTAAAAACACTCAAAAACACTCAAAAACTTTTGTGGAACCTTAAAACTCAAAGAAAATGGTGGGGATTGAAGGAAAAACACAAGATTTGGGAGAGGGAGGTCGGAAGCTTGCTGTGGCTGAGAATGGGAGAAAACTCTCCCATTTCGGCTAAGTGCCCCTTTTATAGGTGGTTGGCCAGGCCACGTTCGGGGGCCGAAAGTGCCTCCGCATGCATGCAAGGTTCGGCGGCCGAACTTGGAGTTCGGCGGCCGAACCTGCATTTCCCTCACTCAAAATTTTCGGGCGCCTAAAGTCCCTCTGAAAGCATGCATGTTCGGCGGCCGAACTTTGGAGTTCGGCGGCCGAACCTGGGTTTTCCTCCAAAGATTTTTCATGCAAAAACTCATTTAATTTCTTACTTAAAAACATGAAATACATGAAAACATTTCATAAAATCATAGTTTTACCCTTCTAGAGGTTTCCGACATCCGAGGTCCCACCGGACGGTAGGGATTCCGATACCGGAGTCTAGCCGGGTATTACATTCTCCCCCCCTTAAGAACATTCGTCCCCGAATGTTCCTCAACTAACATACAAAGCATGGCATCAATCATAACATACAACATAGCATACAATATATCATACATGCAACAACTAACACTCACCTCAAAACAGATGGGGGTATTGCTGGAGCATGGACTCCCGTGTCTCCCAGGTGCATTCTTCAATATTGTGGTGGTTCCAAAGGACTTTCACCATCGGGATTTCCTTGTTCCTCAGCTTTCTGATCTGAGTGTCTAGGATCCGCACTGGCTGTTCTACATAGGTGAGATCCTCTTGGATCTCTACATCAGGCTCACTAAGAACCTTGCTCGGATCTGACACGTACTTCCGTAACAGAGAAACATGGAAAACCGGATGGATTCTCTCCATCGAAGCAGGCAAGTCTAGCTTGTACGACACATTACCGACCCTCTGAAGCACCTCGAAAGGACCGATGTACCGTGGAGCTAACTTACCCTTCTTCCCGAACCGAACCACTCCTTTCATAGGAGACACCTTGAGCAAAACCAAATCCCCCTCCTGAAACTCTAGCTGTCTTCTGCGGATATTTGCATAACTCTTCTGCCGACTAGCAGCAGTCTTGATCCTCTCTCTGATTATGGGTACCACCCTGCTGGTAAGCTCTACTAACTCCGGACCCGCAAGAGTCCTCTCTCCTACTTCTTCCCAGCAGATAGGTGATCTGCACTTCCTCCCATACAAAGCTTCATATGGAGCCATCCCTATGCTAGCATGATAGCTGTTATTGTAGGCAAACTCCACCAGAGGTAGATGCTGCCTCCAAGAACCGCCAAAATCTAGCACACACATTCTGAGCATATCCTCTATTGTCTGGATGGTCCTCTCTGACTGTCCGTCTGTCTGTGGGTGGAAGGCAGTACTGAAGTCTAATCTGGTACCCATAGCGTTCTGCAGACTCCGCCAAAACCTGGAGGTGAACTGGGGCCCTCTATCTGACACTATAGATACCGGGACCCCATGCAGTCTGACAATCTCATCTACGTACACCTGCGCCAACTTGTCCACAGAGTAACCACTCCTGACAGGGATGAAGTGAGCAGATTTGGTGAGTCTGTCCACAATCACCCATATGGAGTCCAATCTGTTGGACGTCGCCGGTAACCCCACTACGAAGTCCATAGCTATATTCTCCCATTTCCACTCTGGAATCGGTAGTGGATTCAACATTCCAGCTGGCTTCTGATGCTCTAGTTTCACCCTCTGACACACATCGCAGGCTGACACGAACAGTGCCACGTCCTTCTTCATAGCTGGCCACCAATACACTCTCTTCAGATCCTGATACATCTTGGTGGCTCCAGGGTGAACACTATACCTGGTATTATGGGCTTCCCCCATAATATCTCCCTTCAGACCAATGTCATCTGGCACACATAATCTGTTCCCGTAGCGGAGGATCCCCTTATCATCAAACTTGAACTCATTACTCTGGCCTGACTGAACCGTTCTGGCTATCCTGACCAACTCTGGGTCCTCATGCTGTTTCTGAGCTACCTGCTCCAGAAACACGGGTGTCACTCTCATCTGAGCCACTAAGGCACCTGTGCCAGACAACTCCAACTGTAATCCCTCACTCATAAGTCTGTGGAACTCTTTCACCACCGGCCTCCTCTCTGCTGAAATGTGGGATAGACTGCCGAGTGATTTCCGGCTTAGGGCGTCTGCCACAACGTTCGCCTTACCCGGATGGTACTGAATCTTGCAATTATAGTCACTCAACAGCTCTACCCATCTCCTCTGCCTCAAGTTCAGTTCTCTCTGACTCAGGATGTACTGCAGGCTCTTATGATCTGTGAAGATTTCACACTTTACCCCATAAAGGTAATGCCTCCACATCTTGAGTGCAAAGATCACTGCTGCCATCTCTAGGTCATGTGTGGGGTAATTCAGCTCATGCTTCTTCAGCTGCCTAGAAGCATAAGCGATCACCTTCTCATTTTGCATTAGCACACAACCCAGTCCCACACGGGACGCATCACAATATACTGAGAAGTCATCATCACTTTTTGGCAGAGCTAACACCGGTGCTGAAGTCAACCTCCTCTTAAGCTCCTCAAAGCTTTCCTCACACTGATCGGTCCATAAGAACTTCTGATTCTTCTTTGTCAATTTGGTCATAGGAGCAGCAATCTTTGAGAAGTCCTGAACGAACCTCCTGTAGTAACCTGCTAAACCCAGAAAACTCTTGATCTCGGTCACTGTGGTGGGTCTAGGCCAGTTAGCTACAGCCTCTACCTTCTTGGGGTCTACTTCAATACCCTGTTCTGACACAATGTGCCCCAAGAATGAAATGCTCCTAAGCCAAAACTCACACTTGGAGAACTTGGCATACAAGCCATGCTCTCTCAAGGTCTGCAAAACTGTCCTCAGGTGATGGGCATGCTCCTCTGCATTTCTGGAATACACTAAGATATCATCTATGAAGACAATAACGAAGTGATCCAGATACTGACTGAATACTCTGTTCATGAGGTCCATGAATGTTGCAGGGGCGTTGGTCAACCCAAACGGCATCACAAGGAACTCATAGTGCCCATACCTGGTCCTGAAAGCTGTCTTCGGTACATCTTCATTCCTTATTCTCAACTGATGGTACCCTGATCTCAGATCTATTTTGGAGAAACAACCTGCTCCTGCTAGCTGGTCGAATAGATCGTCGATCCTCGGCAAAGGGTACTTGTTCTTGGTAGTGACCTTGTTCAATTGTCTGTAGTCGATACAAAGTCTGAGGGATCCATCCTTCTTCCTCACAAACAAAACCGGAGCACCCCAAGGTGAAGTACTCGGTCGGATGAAACCCTTATCTACCAGCTCTTGCAACTGTTCCTTCAGTTCTTTCAATTCAGCTGGTGCCATCCTGTAGGGAGGGATAGAGATCGGTCTGGTACCAGGCATTAACTCAATCTCGAACTCTATCTCCCTAGCAGGTGGTAACCCTGGCAGCTCGTCTGCGAAAACATCTAAGAACTCACTCACCACAGGCACTGAGGCGGGCTCTCTGACATGACTATCTAACTCCCTCACATGAGCTAGAAACCCCTGACATCCCCTCCTAAGCAACCTACGAGCCTGAAGAGCTGAGATCAGACCTCTAGGTGTACCCCTCTTGTCTCCTCTGAAGACGACCTCTGACCCATCCTGATCTCTGAATCTGACTACCTTGTCTCTACAGTCCAAGGTAGCACCATGGGTCGATAACCAATCCATCCCTAGAATGACGTCAAAATCTGTCAAATCTAGAACCACGAGGTCGGCGGAAAGGCATCTTCCCTCTATGAAAACTGGACTACATTGGCAGACTGCCTCTGCCACTGACGGGTCACACTTGGGTCCACTGACCCATAGGGGACACTCTAACCCAGAGACCATCAATCCTACCCTCTCCACGACTCTCGGAGCAATAAAAGAATGAGATGCACCCGGGTCCATTAAGGCATACACATCAGAACAACCAATGATGAGATTACCTGCCACCACAGTGTTGGATGTGTTGGCCTCCTGCTGAGTCATAGTGAAGATCCATGCCGGAGCTGATGGACCTTCACCTCTGTATCCTGCTGATGAAGAGGCTGACCCTCTCCCTCTGCCTCTGCCACTGGCCTGTGTTGCGGCTGGAGCTACTGGCTGCACCACACTGCCGGAGGCTGTCTGCTGAGACGGTGCTGCAAAGGCTGCTCTAGGACAATCCCGAGCCAAATGACCCGCCTGTCCGCATTTGAAACATGTGTTTGTCCCCGCCAGACATACTCCCTTGTGTGGTCTCCCACATCTCATACATGCTGTAACCTCTGCGCCAGAGCTTGAGCCACTGCCTAAACCCAGACCTGACTTGATCTTGTTCCAGAACTTATTCTTCTTAGATTTTCTGTGGCCTCTGTCCCACTTCTTACTGCCTGCAACTGCTGCACTCAGAGAAGAAGAGTCTAACCTTTCCCCACCTGGGGTCTTGGAACCAGAAGACTGTGCCACTGACTGTTTTACCTTCCCTTCAACGATAGCACTAGCCTCCATTCTCCTAGCCATATCCACTATGTAATACCCGGCTAGAATCCGGCATCGGGATTCCTGCCTTCCGGCGGAATCTAGGGTGTTGGATCTCTCTAGAAGGGGTAAAATGTGTTTTCTCAAATGTCTTTACTGATTTCATGGTTTTAAATGGAAAAGAATTTAGTTTTGAAAGGAAAAAGACCAAGGAGGCAATTGCCAGGTTCGGCCGCCGAAAGTGAAGTTCGGCCGCCGAACATGGAAAGACTTCGGGAGCGCCTTTGGCCTCCGAAAGTCTTGTTTAAACGAGCCAAGGTTCGGCCGCCGAAAGTCAAGTTCGGCCGCCGAACATGCATGAGTTTAGGGGGCACGTTAGGCTGCCGAAGGTCTTTGACCAGGCCACCTATAAAGGGCCCTCAGATCGGAAATGGGTGAGTTTTCTCCCCATTCTCGAGCTCATGTGAGTTTATGCCTTCCTTTGGTCGTTTTCGTGTTTTCTCTACCCATCTCTCAAGTTTTTCATGATTTCTACCCTTGTGTTTGAAAATTTAAAGCTTAAAAGGAGTTTTGGGAGCTTGGAGCTTTTGGAGCTTGGATTCTCCATACCTCCGAGTTAGAGATCACGCAACCCTCGATCTTCAAGAGGTAAGTGTAGATCTATGCTTCCTTTTATGTTTTAATGAGTTTTAAGTAAGTTTATTGGAGTTTTGAATGGGTAGATATGCATGTTTAGGTTTATGTGGGTTTTATACCCAATGTATGTTATGTGATGTTTGTGTTGAGGAGTTTATGTTAGTTTATGCTCCTTTATGCTTGTGGGAGTGAGTATGCATGATTGGGAGAGAGTATGTGAGGATTTGGGTATATTTGAGTTTGGTTTTTGGCTTGGCAGAATCGGACCTGTCGTCCAGAGGGGACCAGGTTCGGCCGCCGAAAGGAGTTTCGGCCGCCGAACCTGCATGGGAGGCAGTCTTTAGGCTGCCAAATGTGCCCCCGAAGGAGGGACTTTCGTTTCTGTCCTAGGGTTTCGGCCGCCGAACCTGCCGCCGAACCTACCCGAGTTTCGTCTCTGGAAGGGACTTTCGGCCGCCGAAGGTGCCGCCGAAAGTGCCCTGTCCAGCCGTTTCTTGGGTGTTTTCCATGCATGTTTAAGTGATGTTTAGAGGGGTTTTTGGGGAGTTGTTTATGAGTTGTTAGAATGTGTTTGGCACCTCATTCGAGTCCACCTGTGTAGGATCGGACCCGAGAGACCGAGGAGGCCATTAGTGCTAGCAGGTGCAGAGTCAGTCGGCGTCTGCCAGGAGGTGAGTAGAACTAAACTTAATCTTTTATGCACAAAATCTAATGCCTAAAGCATGAGCATGCATCACGATTATGTATAGTAGGTCGATTGCACTAGTTCACGAATATGTTGCATTGCATTATTTCATGTTGATGCTGAGGTAGGGTGGACCGAGGCGACTTCAATAGCCCATATCTGTCACGAGTCTTGTCTTAGTCCTTTGAGAGCCGGACAAGTACATGTAGGAAAGTCCATGTGAGCTCTCTGTGGACCAGACACCATGTCATGTATGTTACAGGCCTTTGTGAGCTCCTATGGGGGAGCCGGGCACCGACAGAGGGATTTTTGATGTCATGTCCATCCTCTGAGAGGAAAGATGCATGCAAAAGACAGACTCTCAGAAACCAGGGTCCGTGGGGAATACATATTGCATAAGCCCCGAGGCGGACAAGATTATGTGATTTCTCTATGTTATGATGCATTTCATGAAAGCATGTAAATAATGAACTGTTTTCTATGTTTCTACTCACTGGGCTTTTTAGCTCACCCCTTTCCCCTAACCCCAGTGTTGCAGGTTTAAGTCAGAGTCCAGAGGCTGCAGGGTAAACTCAAGGTTAAGATATGCATGTTGTAATAGCTTAGATTATGTTTATGTTTAGTATGTTAGAGTGGACATGTATTATAAATTCATGTAAGATAATGTAATGTTAAGTAAAGTTGTGTCTATGGATTAGTTGTGCTTGGCCCTAAAGACTGGTTAGTCCCTGTTAATGCATGGTTATGCTTATGTTATATGTTGAGTTGAGAACCAAACTTGAGGCATGTAATGTTACCCCATTGGAGTATATGGTGAGGACTCCAGTGGAGGTTTTATGGTTTTATGATTTTTATGATGTATGTTTCATGTCAGGATACATGCACAGGTCAGGTTTGGGTTCAACAGATGTTCAGTTTTCATGTTTTTATGGTTAAGTTTTTAATCATGTATGGGATTTGACCAGGTAATAGTATGTATGTTTGGCTTGCTACGGGTCCCGGCGGCCTTAAGCCGATCTGGATCCTAGCGCCGGTGGCGGTTCGGGCCGTTACAGAGGGGTATCGGTTTCCGGGCTGTTACAGAGTGGTATCAGAGCTTAGGGCCTCAAGAGTACGATGTGTTGAGCGATGTGCTCAGGGATTTGAGATATCTCACATCGGAAAGAGGTTGTCATAGAGGTTGTGTTAGTAGGGCAAGCACATTAAGAAAGATTAAGAGTAAGAGCATGTCCACTAGGATAGGATGTCGAGTCCTGTCTTGCTATGATGATGTGATATGCCATGATTTCATGCATGTGCATAAATGCTATGATGTATGACATGTTAT
Organism: Manihot esculenta; assembly: GCF_001659605.2. Lineage (NCBI taxonomy): Eukaryota > Viridiplantae > Streptophyta > Magnoliopsida > Malpighiales > Euphorbiaceae > Manihot > Manihot esculenta. Next base: position 29,167,754 of record NC_035171.2, read on the forward strand.
GTATGCTATGTATGTATGATGTAGGTTCATGTGTTTCCACATGGACCGTATGATGCTGATGTTGTTTGCATGCTTGTGTGTGTGCTTCAGAGGAGTCAGGATGTGGGGTACTCGTCGATCTGTGGAATCGACAGGAGTTCCGTCAGAAAGGGAAGGTATGGACACCTTTCCCCCTACCCTGCCGAGAGCATAGTCGTGGGGAGTCAGTAGATGGAGGACATCAAGGGACCCTAGGAGGTCTTTTGATACAAGCAGAGAAGGTATGGATCTAAGGAGGATGTCAGCTAGTATGAGAGAGCCTGAGATGGATGTTCAGAGGAGAGATATGAGTTTGGATGTGGCTATGTTTGGAGAAGGTATGGGAGATTCCCAGGAAGATGCTCAGACCCAGGATTCTAGAATCTCGGGTTCAGGAGGGATTGATCCCTCCACTCTGAGTACAGCTGCCACGAGAGGTAAGAAATGGAAGAGAGGTCTCAGGAAGTCGCAGAAGAAGTTTTGGCAGAATTTGAAGGCCAGTCTGGGTTTTGGTAGTTCGAGCTCTGGTTCGGGTGCAACTCGTTGCAGGAGGTGTGGTAAGACACACCAGGGAGTCTGTCTGGCTGGGACGACAGTGTGTTTTAGATGCAGACAGGAGGGGCACATGGCACGTGAGTGTCCTAATAAGCTCCGGTCAGCTCAGTCTCAACGGGCAGCTTCAGGTGGAGCGACTCAGCCAGCAGCTCAAACCATGTTTCAGGCTAGTGGTCGAGGCAGAGGGAGAGGGGCAGCCTCTTCGTCAGCAGGTTCCCTTAGAGGAGGTCCGTCAGCTCCGGCTCGGGTCTTCGTCCAGGCTCAGCAGGAGGCAGACACATCGAACACGGTGGTGTCAGGTACGCTCACTTTGATGTTCTGATGTGCATGCTTTTGTGAACCCTAGTGTTGTTCTCTTTCTTTAGTTGCTCTAGGAGCCGTCGAGAGGTTGAGTTGATAGCTTCTGGGCTAGAGTGTTCTCTTTGGTCAGTAGACTCTCGTGTGATTCATCTGTGGCAGAGTCAGTCTGCCGGTCCAGTTCTATGACAGTTGAGGGTAGATGCCTTCCACCCAACATTGAGGTCCTAAACTTGACTGTCTGGACGTCAGTTTAGGGTCGGACTGGTTTTTCTACTAGTGGTGCTATCTTGGCCTGCAAAGACAAGGTAGTCTGGTTCAGAGGACAGGATGGGTCAAGGATTTTCTTCTGAGGGGACACAGTAGGGATGCCTAGAGGTTTAATGTCAGCCTGTAAGGTTCGTAGGGTGCGTAGGAGGGGTTGTCAGAGGGTTCTAGCTCTTGTTGAGAGTTCTATAGTCAGGTCGGGGAACCAGCCTCAGTGCCAGTTGTTAGAGAGAATTCTTAGATGTCTTCCCAGGCGAGTCGTCAGGTTTACCATCTGTCAGGGAGTTAGAGTTTGGTATAGGAGTGGTGTCTGGACGCAGAACCATTTCTACCCTTCCCTATAGGATGGCGCCTGCATAGAGAGAGGTAGCAGTAGAGTAGAGGCGAGACTTGGTAGACAAGGGGTTTTGTCCGACCCAGTACCTCACTCTGGATTGCTCCAGTATGGTTGTGGGAAACGAAGGATGAATCCTTGAGACTTTGTAACGACTGTAAGCGGTTAAACAAGGTCACTACCAAGGGCAGGTATTCCCATGTAGGATGGATGATCTATTGGGACAGCTAGTAGGAGCTGTTTGTTTTTCCAAGATAGATCTGAAATTCGGGTACTACCTGTGAGAATTAGAGTTAGCTTTGGGTTAGTAGTGAGAAGAAGCCAGTTAGTAGAGATGAGAAGAGAAAAGTAAGAGCAGAGAAGGAGGAAGACAGAGAAGGATCAGAGTAGCGCAGCAGAAGCTCGTGGAGTTTAGGAACCTGGGAGTTCTTACTCCAGCGTTTGGTGTCTCTCTTTGGAGAGAAGCTTTAGGATTCGCTTGCTTGCTTGCATGCTTGTGTTTGTTGTTTTAACATTCGGGGACGAATGTTTTTGTAAGGGGGGTAGAATGTAATACCCGGCTAGAATCCGGCATCGGGATTCCTGCCTTCCGGCGGAATCTAGGGTGTTGGATCTCTCTAGAAGGGGTAAAATGTGTTTTCTCAAATGTCTTTACTGATTTCATGGTTTTAAATGGAAAAGAATTTAGTTTTGAAAGGAAAAAGACCAAGGAGGCAATTGCCAGGTTCGGCCGCCGAAAGTGAAGTTCGGCCGCCGAACATGGAAAGACTTCGGGAGCGCCTTTGGCCTCCGAAAGTCTTGTTTAAACGAGCCAAGGTTCGGCCGCCGAAAGTCAAGTTCGGCCGCCGAACATGCATGAGTTTAGGGGGCACGTTAGGCTGCCGAAGGTCTTTGACCAGGCCACCTATAAAGGGCCCTCAGATCGGAAATGGGTGAGTTTTCTCCCCATTCTCGAGCTCAGGTGAGTTTATGCCTTCCTTTGGTCGTTTTCGTGTTTTCTCTACCCATCTCTCAAGTTTTTCATGATTTCTACCCTTGTGTTTGAAAATTTAAAGCTTAAAAGGAGTTTTGGGAGCTTGGAGCTTTTGGAGCTTGGATTCTCCATACCTCCGAGTTAGAGATCACGCAACCCTCGATCTTCAAGAGGTAAGTGTAGATCTATGCTTCCTTTTATATTTTAATGAGTTTTAAGTAAGTTTATTGGAGTTTTGAATGGGTAGATATGCATGTTTAGGTTTATGTGGGTTTTATACCCAATGTATGTTATGTGATGTTTGTGTTGAGGAGTTTATGTTAGTTTATGCTCCTTTATGCTTGTGGGAGTGAGTATGCATGATTGGGAGAGAGTATGTGAGGATTTGGGTATATTTGAGTTTGGTTTTTGGCTTGGCAGAATCGGACCTGTCGTCCAGAGGGGACCAGGTTCGGCCGCCGAAAGGAGTTTCGGCCGCCAAACCTGCATGGGAGGCAGTCTTTAGGCTGCCGAATGTGCCCCCGAAGGAGGGACTTTCGTTTCTGTCCTAGGGTTTCGACCGCCGAACCTGCCGCCGAACCTACCCGAGTTTCGTCTCTGGAAGGGACTTTCGGCCGCCGAAGGTGCCGCCGAAAGTGCCCTGTCCAGCCGTTTCTTGGGTGTTTTCCATGCATGTTTAAGTGATGTTTAGAGGGGTTTTTGGGGAGTTGTTTATGAGTTGTTAGAATGTGTTTGGCACCTCATTCGAGTCCACCTGTGTAGGATCGGACCCGAGAGACCGAGGAGGCCATTAGTGCTAGCAGGTGCAGAGTCAGTCGGCGTCTGCCAGGAGGTGAGTAGAACTAAACTTAATCTTTTATGCACAAAATCTAATGCCTAAAGCATGAGCATGCATCACGATTATGTATAGTAGGTTGATTGCACTAGTTCACGAATATGTTGCATTGCATTATTTCATGTTGATGCTGAGGTAGGGTGGACCGAGGCGACTTCAATAGCCCATATCTGTCACGAGTCTTGTCTTAGTCCTTTGAGAGCCGGACAAGTACATGTAGGAAAGTCCATGTGAGCTCTCTGTGGACCAGACACCATGTCATGTATGTTACAGGCCTTTGTGAGCTCCTATGGGGGAGCCGGGCACCGACAGAGGGATTTTTGATGTCATGTCCATCCTCTGAGAGGAAAGATGCATGCAAAAGACAGACTCTCAGAAACCAGGGTCCGTGGGGAATACATATTGCATAAGCCCCGAGGCGGACAAGATTATGTGATTTCTCTGTGTTATGATGCATTTCATGAAAGCATGTAAATAATGAACTGTTTTCTATGTTTCTACTCACTGGGCTTTTTAGCTCACCCCTTTCCCCTAACCCCAGTGTTGCAGGTTTAAGTCAGAGTCCAGAGGCTGCAGGGTAAACTCAAGGTTAAGATATGCATGTTGTAATAGCTTAGATTATGTTTATGTTTAGTATGTTAGAGTGGACATGTATTATAAATTCATGTAAGATAATGTAATGTTAAGTAAAGTTGTGTCTATGGATTAGTTGTGCTTGGCCCTAAAGACTGGTTAGTCCCTGTTAATGCATGGTTATGCTTATGTTATATGTTGAGTTGAGAACCAAACTTGAGGCATGTAATGTTACCCCATTGGAGTATATGGTGAGGACTCCAGTGGAGGTTTTATGGTTTTATGATTTTTATGATGTATGTTTCATGTCAGGATACATGCACAGGTCAGGTTTGGGTTCAACAGATGTTCAGTTTTCATGTTTTTATGGTTAAGTTTTTAATCATGTATGGGATTTGACCAGGTAATAGTATGTATGTTTGGCTTGCTACGGGTCCCGGCGGCCTTAAGCCGATCTGGATCCTAGCGCCGGTGGCGGTTCGGGCCGTTACAGAGGGGTATCGGTTTCCGGGCTGTTACAGACTATGGCATGGAAACTCTCCCTCTCTGCTGACTGTATCAAAGAGGAATACCTGGAGTGCAGCCTCATAATATATCTCCTTGACTTCTTTTGATCTGTGTCCAAATTTTGCCCAGCATATGGCTGGAGCTGCTGGCTGCGCTACACTGCCTGAGGCTGTCTGCTGGGACTGAGCCATCGAGACTGCTCTTGGACATTCTCGAGCCATATGCCCCTCCTGACCACATCTGAAACAGGCGTTCGTCCCAAACCGACATACTCCCTTGTGTGGCTTATCACACCTCGCACAAACTGCATTATCTGCACCAGAGCTTGAGCCACTCCCAAATCCCAGACTGGACTTGACTTTACTCCAGAACTTATTCTTCTTACCCTTGGGCTTACCCCATCTCTTACTGCCTGAAGCTGCTGCACTCAGGGTAGAGGTGTAACGACCCGGAAATCCGACCCGTTACCGGCGCTAGGATCCAGATCGGCTTAAGGCCGCCGGGACCCGTAGCAAGCCTACATACCTCCTGTAAACCTGTGGAATCCCATACATAACAACATATACATGATCTGTAAAAATTTTTCTTTTCTCTTATCCAAGCAAAACCTGTGCATGCACAAAATCATACATAAACCCCACACTGGAGTCCTCATCAAATACTCCAATGGGGTATCATCATCATACGAATCAGCTTGGATAATCATGGTCATTAACATCATTACTCATTAAACACTCTGTACATAATGGGGATTCACACACCTCTAGGTCAAGCACTACTATAATCCTCAATAAATCATCAAATCATTCATTACATTACATGGTCATAAATACTCATTACATCATGTTCATGTCCACTACTATCTATTACAACATACATGACTTAACTTCACTCTAGCCGACTTCCTGATCTATCCTGTACCTGCAACTCTGGGGATAAAGGGAGTGGGGTGAGCTACTAGAGCCCAGTGAGCAGAATAATAAAACATCAATTTAAATCATGCTTTCATGTATGCGCCATAACACAAACATTTCACAACAAGGATGAACTTGTCACCATTTAGCCCCTATCTTTCTTACTTATACATGCCGGGGGCGTAGAGCCGTAGCAGGCACACCCGGACTTCCATAATCTGTCATAGTGCCAGGGGCGTAGAGCCGTAGCAGGCACACCTGGACTCACATAGGCTATCATGACATACAAGGGCTAATGGATCATTCAACATTCATCCACATCAACAACAAAGTATGCAATGCAACATATTCGTGAATTCTAATGCAAACAACCTAATATATCTCATGGCATTCATGATGCGTGAATCATGCTAAAACATTTCATTAATTTGCTTTAAAACTTAAAGTTTATTCCACTCACCTCTGGCTAGCTCTGAAGAGACTCTGAAGCAGCTGGCTCACTGCTGGGGGTCTCGGTTCCTCGGGTCCGAACCTACACAGGTGGACTCAAATGAGGGACCAAACATACATGAATATGACTCTAAAATACTCCCCAAAAACCCCCTAAAACATCCTGAAAACATCACATGAAAACATGCAAGAAATGGCTGAACAGGGCACTTTCGGCGGCAGGTTCGGCGGCCGAAAGTCCTTTTGCAGCCGAAAGTCATGCAGGTTCGGCGGCACTTTCGGCGGCCGAACCTCCCAGACAGAGACGAAACTTGAGTTTCGGGGGCAGGCTTCGGCAGCCGAAACTGCCTCCACAAGGGGGTTCGGCGGCCGAACCTGAGTTTCTGCCGAAGGGCAGAAACTTGGCTCCCTTGTGTCCACAGCCTCCAAAACACCTCAAAACATGCATAAACTTGTTTCTACACATGCATACACATCATACATCACACCTAGGGGTCTCAACTATAATATACCCCAACTACAACACTTCAAACAACACATTTCCAACATACATTGTTCAAATCACAACATAAACCCATAAACCTAACCACAAGCCTAAACATGCATTATACCCCATCAACTTGCATAAAACTTTCATAAAACATAAAAGAAGCATAGATCGAAGCTTACCTCTTGAAGATCGAGAGGAAGAACGACCCTAGCTCGGAAAATGGAGGGATTTGGCTCCAAGACTTCCAAGCTTCAAACTTGCTTAAAAACACTCAAAAACTTTTGTGGAACCTTAAAACTCAAAGAAAATGGTGGGGATTGAAGGAAAAACACAAGATTTGGGAGAGGGAGGTCGGAAGCTTGCTGTGGCTGAGAATGGGAGAAAACTCTCCCATTTCGGCTAAGTGCCCCTTTTATAGGTGGTTGGCCAGGCCACGTTCGGGGGCCGAAAGTGCCTCCGCATGCATGCAAGGTTCGGCGGCCGAACTTGGAGTTCGGCGGCCGAACCTGCATTTCCCTCACTCAAAATTTTCGGGCGCCTAAAGTCCCTCCGAAAGCATGCATGTTCGGCGACCGAACTTTGGAGTTCGGCGGCCGAACCTGGGTTTTCCTCCAAAGATTTTTCATGCAAAAACTCATTTAATTTCTTACTTAAAAACATGAAATACATGAAAACATTTCATAAAATCATAGTTTTACCCTTCTAGAGGTTTCCGACATCCGAGGTCCCACCGGACGGTAGGGATTCCGATACCGGAGTCTAGCCGGGTATTACAAGAGGGATCTAATCTTCCCCCACCCGGAGTTTTAGGACCAGAAGACTGTGCCACTGACTGCTTAACTGTCCCCTGAACGATGGCACTGGCCTCCATTTTCCTGGCCATATCTACTATGGCATGGAAGCTCTCCCTGTCCACTGATTGAATCAATGAGGAATACCTGGAATGGAGTTTCATGACATACCTCCTTGACCTCTTCGAATCTGTATCCAGACTCTGCCCAGCAAAAGGCAACAGCTCCAAGAATCTGTCGGTGTACTCCTCTACACTCATTTCATCCGTCTGCCTCAACTGTTCAAACTCTATCATCTTCAGCTCCCTTGAACTATCGGGAAAAGCCCATCCTGCAAACTCGTTTGCAAACTCCTCCCAAGACATGCTGTCCACTCTCGGGTTCACATAATTCTTGAACCACTCTCGTGCCTTTTTGCACTTAAGTGTGAACCCAGCCATCTGAATGGCTCTACTATCATCAGCACCAATCTCCTCTGTGATCACTTTAACCCTCTCAAGATACACAAATGGGTCATCCCCTTTTTCATACTGAGGAGCACCCAGTTTCATGTAATCGGTCATCTTGACCTTGCTCCCACTGGCTGAACTAGGTCTAGAAGGTTGAGTAACTGGGGCTGCTGGTTCTGCAGGTGGTGGAGATGGTGCAACATTTTCTGAGGTAGGGTTTGCTGGATTTGGATAGTAGGGTGGAGGTGGATACATTGGGTACTGTGAGTATGGTGGGTAGTAAGGTGGGTATGGCATCTGTGTGGGATAAGGGGTGAAGCTAGGGTAATCTGATGTACCTCCCATCGAATACCCGGGGTGTTGTGAGAAGTGTGGGTAGTGGGGTGGCTGAACAAATCCCGAGGCCTGAGTGCCTCCTTGGGACTCTCCCATACCTTCCTCTGACATGCTAACTCCCAGACTGCCATCCCTCCTCTGCTCTACATCCATATCATCCCCCATACCCTCAGACATTCCTCCCTGAACTGTTCCTCTCACTGATCTGCTTCTACCCAAATCCAGAGACCTTCTAGGGTCTCTTGATGCTCTTTCTCTGTTAGACCTACTAGACATTGCCCTAGGCAATGCTGGAGGACGGGCACTCGTGCCCTCATCCTCAGGTGGTACTCCAGTCAATCTTGCTGATCGACGAGTTCCTCTCATCCTGTTTTCTGAAAAACAGTACACATCACAAACAAACATTAACACCATATGTGTAACGACCCGGAAACCGGTACCCCTCTGTAACGGCCCGAACCATCACTGGCACTAGGATCCAGATCGGCTTAAAGCCGCCGGGACCCGTAGCCAACTATATTCTCTGTGTACCTGATAAATCCCATACATGATACAAAGCCACACAGCAATCCTGTAAAACTCTGTAGGTTTAACTACTGCTACTCAGATATGTCAATATGAAATGGCCCTCAGGGCCTATACCAGGGACTACTATCTGCTGTGGTTCAAGGGATTGACACCCTTTTCATCTGTAACACAACCCACTGGTATCTCATTGACGCCATACATTAAGCCTAACTCACACATTTCTCATCAAGAAACGTAAAACAGGATTCATGTACAAGGGATTAATCACACATCACACTATAGTAATGACACTAGGGAAAGCACAAGTCTATCCAGCATATGACAGTACATATCTATACATTACATTACAACTAAACCTGTAATTACATCATGTCCACTATACTATTACAACATACAATCATGCATAACGTTCCTCTGTACTCTTGCTGACTTTGACTTCCCATAGCTATCTCAGGACCTGCAAAACTGGGGTTAAGGGAGTGGGATGAGCTCTAGAGCCCAGTGAGGAGGAACAAGAAAACAGTTCATTAATTACATGCTCTCATGAAATGCATCACATCACAAACATATCATCTCAAGGATGAATTTGTCACCAATAACCCTCAACTACATGTTATAATAATGCCAACTGTGCCAAGGAGACTATGTCATCACCTGGTCTACACTTATCTCTCTGATATCATAACATGACCAACTGTGCCAAAGAGACGAGGTCTCACCTGGTCTACACTTAACTCTGATTTGACAGCCCAGCTGTCTCACTCATAGTACCAGGAGCGACCTGGACTATCCAGAGGCGACCTGGTATGGCTATCTCATGCCATAATTCTGTATCTGCTCTCTGTCAAGGGCTAAGGATCATCCAACATTCATCCACAGGAACAACAACATATGCAATGCATCATCTTCGTGAATTCTAATGCAACACAACCTAATACATAACATGGCAGTTTATGATGCATGGATCATGCTAGAATCATGTCAGTTCTCAAGAAAAAGATTAAATGTAGTTCCACTCACCTGTAGCCAATGCTTGGCTAACTCTGGGCTACCTTTAACTCTGAAACAACTACTACTGCTAAACACCTCGGTTCCTCGGGTCCAATCCTACAATGGAGGATGCAAATGAGGCACCAAATATACTCTATGCAACTGATAAAACAACTTCCCAAAACCCCACTAGAACACCTCAAAACATGCATGCAAAACAAGCAAAGGAAGGCTGGACAGGGCACCTTCGGCAGCACCTTCGGCGGCCGAATGTCTCCTCCAGAGACGAAAGTCGGGCATGTTCGGTGGCCGAATCCTTCTTCGGCTGCCGAACCTGAGTTCATCCAGAACTCAGCTTCGTGCATAAACACGCCTTCCAGTCCCTCCAATCCTTCCCAATATGCATCCAACCTCTCTAACTCCTCTATATCCCATCACAACAAGCATCTAGGAGCTTAAGACAACTTAAACTCCAACAAACAACTCATCAAACGAACATAAAGCATAAAGGGTCCATAAACCCTACTATGCACAACTCATGCATAACTCCCTTTTCCCTTCATAAAACTCATCTCAAACATCATAAAAACCATGGATCAACACGTACCTCTTGAAGAACAAAGGCTGGTATGATCCAAACTCAAAGATATGGAGATCCAAGCTCCAAACTTCTCCAAGCTTTCAAACTCTTCAAAAACACATAAAACTTACTTAAAACTTGTTTAACTTTGAAAGATTAGAAGAAAAACCATGCAAACAATCCAAGGAGATCAAGAACTCACCTGCCAGAAGGAGAGACGAAACCTCCTCTCTGTTTCTGGACTCGGTGCCCTATATAGATGAACAACCGCCTCAGCTTCGGCAGCCGAAACTGCATGCGAAACCATGCAACGTTCGGCGGCCGAACATTGCCTTCGGGGGCCGAACATTGGGCACTTTCGGCGGCTGAACTTTACCTTCGGCGGCCGAACATGGCAGAATGCCTCCTTGGCCTTTTCTCTTCAAAACTCAATCCTTTTCCATTCTAAACCTTTAAAATACTCGCAAAAATTTTCGAAAACCTTCTCTTAACCTTCTAGAAACCTCTGACATCCTCGAATTCCACCGGATGGTAGAAATTTCGATGTCTGAATCTAGCCGGGTATTACAATATGGTTCATGTGGGAACACATGAACCCACATCACATACATCACATATCATAGCATATCAGCAATGCACATGCATATTATCATGGCATTTCACATCATCATACAAGACAGGACTCCACATCCTATCCTAGTGGACATGATCTTTCCTATTGTGCTTGACCTTCTAGAACATCTACGAGCCCGACACTCTAGGTCCGACCATATGAACCTAGGGCTCTGATACCACTCTGTAACGACCCGAAAATCGGACCGCTACCGGCGCTAGAATCCAGATCGGCTTAAGGCCGCCGGGACCCGTAGCAAGCCTGACATAACCTGTAAACCTGTAAAATCCCATACATGATCAACAACATACATAAAAATTAAAACTTTTCTTTCCATACACATCAACCAAACTCAACCTGAGCATATACAATAACATAACATTGATCCCTCTGTGGGATCTCATCAGTGCCCCCAATGGGTGACATAACATAAGTTGAGTTGGTTTACATAAACGACATAAAAATCCATGATCATGAATTAAAAGGGATAACAGCATTCTATGGTCAAGCACACCTCTAATATCCATAAACATCCTTACATAACAATACTGTACTTTTACATTACATCGTTCTACGATTTGTCATGTCCACATTCTACCTATTACATAAACAAGCTTTACTCTAACCGACCTCCTCTTCTATCCTGTACCTGCAAATCCTGGGGGTAAAAGGGAGAGGGGTGAGCTAAAAGCCCAGTGAGTAGAACTATAAAACATATTAACACTATGCTTCAATGAAATGCATCATAACACAGACAATTCACATAAGGGTTGGGTGAACTTGTCACCAATTAGTCCAAGCTAACTCTGTGCCAGGCCGTAGCATGGGGTCCTGGTCTTCCTGTCATAACATACATTACTTACCATTATCCCAGGGCCTCCTCTGGGCTCCTGGTCTTCGAGTCCCATAACCGTGCCAGGCCGTAGAATGGGGTCCTGGTCTTCCTGTCATGGACTAATTGGGTCATCCAACATTCACCCACATCAACAACAATCGATGCAATGCGGCATATTCGTGAAAACTAATGCAATCATCCTATTGCATAATCATGATGCATGAAACATGATAAAACATTTAATTTTTCAATTTAAAAGATTAAGTTTGATTCCACTCACCTCTGGCTGACTCTGACAACACCGAAGCAGCTGAACTCACTGCTGGGGTCCTCGGTTCCTCGGGTCCGAACCTACACAGGTGGACTCAAATGAGGGACCAAACATACTAGAACATAACTATAAACTACTCCCCAAAAACCCCCTAAAACATCATGAAACAACCATAGAGAAACATGCAAAGGAGGCCTGGACAAGGCACTTTCGGCGGCAGGTTCGGCGGCCGAAAGTCCCTCCAGAGCCGAAAGTCAGGCAAGTTCGGCGGCACCTTCGGCGGCCGAAACTCCCAGACAGAGACGAAACTCATGCATGTTCGGCGGCACTTTCGGCGGCCGAAACTGCCAGACAAAGACGAAAGTCTCCTTTCGGGGGCAGGCTTCGGCAGCCGAAAGGCTGCCTCCCCAGCCATGTTCGGCGGTCGAAAGTCCTTCGGCTGCCGAACCTGGTTTCTGCCAAAGCGCAGAAACTTGGCTCCTTTTGCACATTTCGTCTCCAAACCTTCCAAACATGCATCAAACCTATTCTACAACACACAAACACAAGCATACATGTTACTAGGGGCCTCAAACCATCATAAACCCCATCTACAACACAACAAGCATCCACATTGTTCATGTAACGACCCGGAAACTGGTACCCCTCAGTAACGGTCCGAACCATCACTGGCACTAGGATCCAGATCGGCTTAAGGCCGCCGGGACCCGTAGTCAGCCAACTATACTCTCTGTGTACCTGATCAATCCCATACATGATACAAAACGACTCAACAATCCTGTAAAACTCTGTAGGCTTAACTGCTGCTACTCAGATATGTCAATCTGAAATGGCCCTCAGGGCCTATACCAGGGACTACTATCTACTGTGGGTCAGGGAATTGAAACCCTTTTAATCTGTAACACATCCCATTGGTATCTCATCAAAGCCATACGTTAAGCCCAACTCACACATTTCTCATCAAGAAACGTAAAACAGGATGCATGTACAAAGGGATTAATCATACATCACACTATGGCAAAGACACTAGAGAAAGCACAAGTCTATCCAGTAAATGACAGTACATATCGATACATTACATGACAACTAATCTTTTAATTACATCATGTCCACTATGCTATTACAAACATACATTCATGCATCACTGTTCTCTGTACTCTTGCTGACTTTGAGTTCCCATAGCTATCTCAGAACCTGCAAAACTGGGGTTAAGGGAGTGGGATGAGCTACTACAGCCCAGTGAGAAGGAACAGTAAACAGTTCATTAATTACATGCTTTCATGAAATGTATCACATCACAAACATATCACCTCAAGGATGAACTTGTCACCATAGCCCTCTACATACATAATAGTATGTCCAACTGTGCCAGGGGCGATTAGGCCTCACCTGGACTACTCTGAAGTAACTCACATCATAACATGTCCAACTGTGCCAGGGGCGATTAGGCCTCACCTGGACTACTCTGATCTCTGATCTGACAGACTGTCTGTCTAACTCATAGTACCAGGAGCGACCTGGCCTATCCAGGAGCGACCTGGTATGTATCTGTACTCTGTGCTCTATCAAGGGCTAAGGATCATCCAACATTCATCCATACAAATATCATCTTATGCAATGCATCATATTCGTGAAACGAATGCAATACAACCTACTATAAAACATGGCATTTTATGATGCATGGCACATGCTAGAAGTATGTCATTTCTGAATTTAAAATTATAAAGTGTAGTTCCACTCACCTGTAGCCTCTGCTTGGCTAACTCTGGGCTAACTAGCTCTGGACCAACTCTAACTCTGAAGCAGCTACTACTGCTAAACACCTCGTTTTCTCGGGTCCAATCCTACAATGGAGGACTTAAATGAGGTACCAAACATACTCTATACAACAGATAAACATCTCTTATACAACTTTCCAAAACCCCTCTAAAACACCTCAAAACAGGCATGCAAAACAAGCAAAAGAAGGCTGGACAGGGCACCTTCGGCAGCACCTTCGGCGGCCGAATGTCTCCTCTAGAGACGAAAGTCAGGCATGTTCGGCGGCCTAACTTGGACTTTCGGCGGCCGAACCTGAGTTCATCCAGAACTCAGTTTCGTGCACAAGGACGCCTGCCAGTCCCTCCATCACCTGCTCAGCCCTCCATACATGCATTTAACCCCTCTAAAACATGCATAAACACTTTAACAAGCATAAAGGAGCTTAAAACAACTTAAACTCCAACAAAACAAGCTCACAAGGCACACATCAAACATAAAGGATTCATAAACCCTATTATGCCCATCTCATGCAAACTCATGCCTAGCTCCCTTTTCCCTTTACACAACTCATATAAAACATCATAAAAACCATGGATCAACACTTACCTCTTGAAGAACAAAGGCTGGTATGATTCAAACTCAAAGATATGGAGAAACCAAGCTTCAAAAGCATCAAACTCCAAAACCTTGTTTAAAGCTCATAACTTTTCAAAACAAGGGTAAAACTCATTAAAACCTTGAAAGAGTTGAAGAAAAAACCATGAAAACACTTCAAGGAGATCAAGAACTTACCTAGGCCAGAAGGAGAGAAGAAGTCTCCCCCTTTTTCTGCCACTCGGTGCCCTTATAGATGAGCAACCGCCTCAAGTTCGGCGGCCAAACCTGCATGCAAAACCATGCAACGTTCGGCGGCCAAACATTGCCTTCGGGGGCCGAAACTAGGGGACTTTTGGCGGCCGAACTTTAACTTTCGGGGGCCGAACCTGCATTCTGCCTCCTTGGCCTTTTCTCTTCAAAACTCAATCATTTTTCACTCTAAACCTTTAAAATACTTGAAAATATTTTAGAAAACCTTTCTCTTACCCTTCTAGAAACCTCTGACATCCTCGAATTCCACCGGACGGTAGAAAGTCCGATGTCTGAATCTGCCGGGTATTACAGTTCATGAACATACATTTATACCCATAAACATAACCATAACCTAAACATGCATTCTAACCCATAGATCTACTTAAAACTTACTTAAAACATGCAATGAGCTTAAGATCGGCTCTTACCTCTTGAAGATCGAGAGAGACGACCTAAAACTCGGAGTTGGGAGAGATTGGGTTCTTGAACCTCCAAGCTCCAAAACTTTGCTCAAAAGCTTAAATCTTCAAAACAAAGTTAAAACAAATGAAAATCTTGAAAGATTTAGAGGAAGAACATCAAAGATTGGTGAGGGACGGCGGAGAGCTCACCTTGGCCGAAAATGGGGAAAAAGCTCATCCGTTTTCGGCTAAGGGACCCTTTTATAGTGGCTGGCCAGACCACGTTCGGGGGCCGAATGTGCCTCCGCATGCATGCCATGTTCGGCGGCCGAACTTGAGGTTCGACGGCCGAACCTGGAGTTCCCTCACTTATACTTTCGGGGGCCTAAAGCACACCCGCAACGCATGCATGTTCGGCGGCCGAACTTGAGGTTCGGCGGCCGAACCTGAGTTTTCCTCCAATGCTATTTTCATGCAAAAACTCATTTTCTTTCATGCTTAAAACATAAAACACATTAAAACATTTTATAAAAACATGGTTCTTACCCTTCTAGAGGCTTCCGACATCTAAGATTCCACCGGACGGTAGGAATCCCGATACCGGAGTCTAGCCGGGTATTACAAGAAAAAAATTAAAAAAATCAAATCGAACCAATTAGCGATAATAGTATATTATTTTCAATAATATAGTATCAAGATTAAAATTTTAAAATATTAAAAATAAAGTATAAAAAATAAAAAATTTATTAAAAGTTTAAATTGAATCAACTGAATCAGATCGGTTTGATTCGATTTAGTTTTAACAAAATTGATTCGATTTGATTTTCATAAATATTAAAATTTTAGTTTTCGATTTATTCGATTTGATTTAATTTTGAACCGAACCGACTGAATGTTTATCTCAATATACAATTAGATAGAAAAATGAAAATAGTAAGAAAGTAAAGGTGGTGAGTATTATGAGAAACGTACAATTAGGGCAATTTTCTAGTCCATTTACTAAGTTCTTACAAAGTGGCATCATATTTGCATAATATTCTATGCCAAGTACATTTTAATAAAATGGTTTAGTAAAAGGGTGAAATTTAAAATATGATAGATAACTCTTTTATATTTGTATTTTTGTAGATATATACACTTAAAAACATTGTATAATTATTAAATAAGATTTCTAGTAAGACGATCATTAAAAACATCTTATGAATTATGCATTAAAAAGAAATTTAACTTAAAATATACATGTATATTTAGTATCATCTCATGAAAAAAAAAACTTATAATCCATATAAAAAAAGTGGATTTCTCAAATAACTAACGAATAATTTATTAATTATTTAGTAAAATCTAAGGGATATATCCAGGTTTATGTTTCATATATTGCTCATATAAATTTATAACAGTAAAGTTTATACTTTTAATGGAGGGATATAGGTTTACATTTATATATTGGTTATATAAATGGAAAAGAAATTTATTTTAAATTTTAACATTTCTTGTAGTTATAGTTTAACGATCGTTAAAATCTTTCTTATCTAAAGAAGAGCTTAGATTAGGTGGACTCCTATCAATTATGATAAAAATAGGCTTTTTGTATTAAATTTAAGAACATTCATATCGATTCGCTTTAATTTGATTCAAATTTTATAAAAAAATTATAATCGCACATATTAAGAATTGAATAAATGACCGAGTTAACTTAATTTTACCGAAAAACATATTCATATTAAGTATATCCTAAGACTAATTAAATATGGAAGATTGTATTCTTTGAATGTAGTATTATTATTATTATTTTAGTATAATTTTTATTAATTTGTAAATTGGTCCAACATGTATTATTATTATTATTATTATTATTATTATTATTATTATTATAAACTAATGATTAAATAATTAAAAAAGCGCGATGTTTATATTATTTTGTGTTTTAATTCAAATAATTAAATTTTGTATGAATTGATCCAATATTTATATTTGAGTGTAATTTTAGTCAATTTTTAAAAATTAAAATATAAAAGTTTAGATAAAATATTAAAAATAATATTTTATTATTTTTAAATATAAATTAACTTTATATTTTCACAATAATTAAATAATATATTTAATTATAAAAATAATAGTAATCCAACTGTTAAATATGCAGTCAACGGTTCTTGATAAATTTTATTTTTTATTAATAATTTAAAAATTTTATAATAGATGTATTATTTTTAATTATTTTATATATATTATTATTTTAAATTAAATAACATATTTGCTATAAAATATTTATAATTATTACTATAAAATAAAATTTATCATTATTAAGAATGTTAACTACATGTTTAATAATTAAATTGTTTATTTTTAATTTTAATTTTAAAAATTGATTAAAATTATGCCAAATATAAATATTGATAAATTTATTCAAAATTTAAATATTTGAATTAAAATATAAAAGAACACAAAAATTATTTTTTTCAATCAATTGATTAATTAAAAAATAGTAATAATAATACACGTGACATACTAATTAGACTAGTAAATTGTTACATAAATTATTAAATTTAGAAATATATAAATTCACTAAAATTACATTAAAATTTAAAATTTAGACTAAGTAATAATCAAGCTCGATTATACATTATCTTACATTACAGAAAGTATTCTCACTTTGCGTCCAAATTTGACTAAGGCTATGAATGACATTTTATATTTTCAGAAACCCTTTAACCCACATTATAAATCATCAACCAACAGGTAAGATATTATAATGAGTAGTGACAAAATGCATCTACCCAAGCTAAATGTTCCATTTGTAGATTTGGCACTGAAATTCAAAGCATCTACCTACGAGTCCCCTTGTTTCTTATCTCAGTTATCAGCAGAAAATATTTATTGCTAAGTCAACCATTTTTTTAATTATTATTATTATTTGGACTTTATTATAATTAAATAAAAATTAGAGTAGTTTTCTGAAAATGTTTTCTGAGAAAGCTGGAAAATAAAGTTTTGTGTTCACATCTTAGTTTTTCAAAATTAATAAATTTATCTAAAATTATAAATTTTATCATTTAAAGTGATATCTTAAATCGGAAAGATGTGCTTTATTGAAATGGTAATACCATATGACTTATTTTATTATATTGTAGATAAATACTATTAATATAAAAAATTCAATTCTTTCTGTTATTTTATAATTTAATTTAATTTTTAAAAATTATTTAAATTCAACTCAAAATTTTAAAATTTATTTTTTTTCCATCCCCATATGGTCTGATACAAATATAACTTTAGTTTCTTCCTATTTATCACTAGTTCAATAAAAATTACAATAAATCTCATAAATTTATTAATTTTTTACTTTTTGAATATCTTGTGAAGTGTCTGTCAGCAATAAATTTTATAATATTCATTATAAGAAACTATTTCAATGTAATAAAAAATATAGTTATGTTATTAATTTTCTAATATTGCTCAATAATATATAGGGACAAGCTCTTTAGTGTAAAATTATCGTAAATCCACTTATAACAATTTTACTACATATTTTAACATACCGTCTATAATCTCAACGTGATTTCAAAAAAATATTATCATAAATTCAATTTGATATACGCATAAAATATAACGGTAAAGTATAAATTTATATTATGTCATTACATACCAGAGTTCGATTCAAATATAGTATAAATTTTTTTAAAAAATTTACTTACTAAGGATCATAACACAACTTTTACTTACTAAGATAATGAGTTATTAGTGATTAATAATATAAATAACATGAAAAATAAGAAGGGTTTATATTATATTAGAAGATGATTTTAAAAAATAGCAATTGCAAAAATATAAAACAAATAGAAACAAATAATTTCACCAAATAACATAAAAAAAACTAAAATTTAAAAACAAGCTTAATAATTATTAAATTATTAATATATTATCATTTACTTTTAATTTAAATATATTATTTATATTAAATTATTATATATAATATAAAATATTTATATATATAATAAATATATTAATATCAACAAATCTATTCAAAGTCTATTTAATAAATTTAGTCGCGATATTCATATATAAACTTAAAATAAAAAATTAAGATTATGAAATTTAATTAATTGAATATTATTGAGTTTAATTTTGGATCATTTAGTAAAAAAATTTAAAAATTGAGTTAGAACTTAACTCATTTTAAAAAAAATAAATTCAATTAAAGTTTTATCATATTAAATTTCAGATATCTCACAAATAATTTGAATCATTTAGATCAATAACAGTGGTTTGTGAGCAAGGAAGGATAGAGCTTGTTTATTTTTTTAAAAAAATTTATTTTATTTTTAAGAAAAATTATTAATTATCATCTTTCGTGGAAAGGTACGGACCTATTAATAATTAAAAAATGTTATTTTAATTAAAAAGTTATTTATATTTTTTACTTTTAGAAAAGAATCAAAATAAAATATATCTGAAAAATTTATAATTTCGGTTGATTATTTTTGAAATAAAAAAATTTTAATTTTAATCAGAAATTAAATTGACAAAATTGTAGTCCAATTTTAATTTGAATTAAATTTAATTTTAATGATTAAATTTTGATAGGTTTTGATTTAATTAGAATTAATATTTAAAATGAAAAATTACTATTTAATTTTTATAATATAGAAAAATTAAATATATAATTATTTTATTAATTTTAAAAAATATTAAAATATTCATATAATTTTGAAAAATTTATTAAAAAATCTCTGCTATCTTCTTTAATACTGAAAAGTGAGAAAAAAAATTTACAGCTTGCATTTTTTAGGCGTTTAAATTAAGAAAGTGACATTCATTTCAAAAAAAAAAAGAAAAAACTAAGAAAGTGACATTTTAATAGATTTTTTTGAATTAGAGTTATTTTCTATTAGCAAGTAGATGCTTTGATTTTATTTTTTATTTAAACTATATTACCCTTTTAAAATTTATTAGTTATAATATTTTATAATTAAATTTTTTTTACTTTAATAAATTTTTGAAAATTATAATGCATAATGCATAAATTAGAATATTATAAATAATAATTAAAATAGTTATAATATTTATTATTTTATATATGAAAGTTATTATATTTTAAATTTTTATTTTTAATAATTATATATGTTGAATAATAAATTAAGATTTTTATAATAAAAAATATATATTCTTATTAATAATTTTATATTCTAACAGTAATAATTAAATATAATTCTTAAAATATATTTACTAAAATTAGTGTTCCTTATTGTTATGATTTTCTGTTTTTATTTTCTAGTTGATAAAAAAGCAAAAAATTCGTACGGTTGTTTATTAGTATTTTATTCTTATTTTCATTACCTGTTAAAATCTATTTTTGAAATAAAAAATTAAAAATCACAAATATTAATTTTTTTATAAATTCTATCAAATTATTATATTTCTTTACAAATTTTATAAGATTATTATTAATTATTTTAAAATTTTATTTTCATCGATGAAATTTATTTTTTTAAAAATATATATCCATTTAATTAATTTATAAAAAGTATTTTTATTTTATTATTATAAAATAAATTTATTGTTTACTCCTTATACTATCACAAAACTCATTAATAAATTTTTTTATTTTGAAAAATATATTAAAAAGTATTTAAAGTTTTAACAAATCTATTAATTAGTCATTTTATTAATTTTAAATAATAAATATTTTACTATTTAATTTTCAAAATATTAAAAAAATTATTTAATTAATCTCTCAAATTTATAAATATTTATTAATTACTCCTATTAAGGGTACTTTTAACTTTTTGCAAAGAAAATTTATTATTCAATACATGTGATATAATAAAACTCATTAGTTGATCCCTCAATTTTTAAAAATATATTAAAATTTCTCTAAAATATTAAAAAATATACTAATTAGTCCTTTTATTAATGTAGCTATTACGTGTTTTATTATTTAGTTTCTATGGTAAGAAAAAAAAAAATTCTTAATTAGTCCCTCAAATTTATAAAAATATTTACTAATTAATCATTTTATATTGAAAATATTTTATAATTTTTTATAATACTTAATAATTAAAATTAATGAAGCGATTAATTAATATATTTTTAAAACTTGAAAGACATTTTAATGTATTTTTTAAAATCAAATAACTAATTAATGAATATTCGTATATCACAGGAAGTTAAATAATAATTTTTATTTTTAGAACACTTAACATTTAAAATTAATAAAGAAATTAATTAGTAAATTTTTTTAAATTTTATAAATATTTTAATATATTTTTAAAATTGATAGATTAACTTATGAGTTTTTCTGTACTACTATTATTTTTAATTTAATATTATTTTTATATGTAATTATTTATAAAATTATTTATCATATTTAAAAATAGTTTTATTACTTACTTTTATATAATAAAGTATATACTTATTTTTATGCAAATAATTTTTAGAAAATAATTTTTAAAAAGTAAATAATAAAAATAAAAAACTGTTTTTAGTTTTGAAAAAATAAAAATCGTACAATATTACCAAGCTTATCTTTAATTATTCGCTATCCTCTATCAGCTATAAAAAATAACAGCTATCATTTATGTCTAAGAGTTAAATAAAATATGAGTTTAATATATTTAAAAAAGCTAATTAATTAATTTATTTATATTTTAAAAATTAAATAAAAAAATTATTTTTAAATTTTTAAATATAGTATAATTAATAAATCTGTCGCTAGTCCAATACTTTAATTCTTGAATTTAACTCTAAAATGCTCTTATTTTATTTTTATTCTTTTCCTTTATTTCTTTTTCTTCTCATTTTATCATTCTCCTCCTTCTTTTTCTTCTTCTAACTATTTCTTCCTTTCCCAAGCCGCTACTCTTCTTCTACTTCACCCCAAGCCATTACTGAAGTTTTCTCCTTCTTCACCCAACTCATGACCGACGATAAGCGGCAATAAATTCATCGTGCTGTTGAAAGTTCTGTAAATGGGTTGATTATTGAAAGAGATATTTTTGAATTTGACAAAATTAAATTTAAAGATTAAAGTTATATATTCTAAAAAGATAATTCGGACATTTTTTTTCTATCACTAATGGTATTTTTAATGGAAGGAACTCTAATTTAAATAAAATTAAAGTTGAGGGACTGAAGTGTTTAATTTTAAAAATAAAAAGATAAATATATTAATTATGATATATTTTAGAAACAAAATAATTTTTTTATTAAATAATAATTTTTCTTATTTGAAAGTAACTTTTCACACAGAAATTAACTTTTCCTAGATAAATTTAAAATTAAAAAGACTGACAACAAAACTCAAATATTAAAATTTTAATTTATAATTTATTTGGTTGGATTTAATTTTAAAAGGATGGATATTCAAAATTCAAATAAATCAAAACTTTTTAGCAATTACACCAAGTTAGACGAGACAATTAACTAGCAATTTTGAAACAATGGACGAGACAATTAACTAGCGATTTTGAAATAATGGAATAGTATAATCTTTTTGAGTCGGTGACCCATTAATTCAATATGTTATATTCAAAATTTATTTCTTAAACTTTAGAATTTATTTGTTTTATGAGAAATATTTTTTTAAAAAATAATTTTAATATTCTTTAACGTATGTAATATTTAAAAAATTTAATTAATGGAAAATATTTTTTATTAAAAAAAATCATTTTCTACTTTTCAATAGAACTTTTATATCTAAATTTATTAATAAATTTTATTTTTAAAATTAAAAAATAAAAAATAAAATACTTCATTTAAAAAATATTTATTACAGAAAATAATTTATAAAAATATAAATTATTTTCTACAAATAAATATAAACTTAGTAGTTGAACATTTGAGTGCTAGTTTAAAAAGTGAATAATAAGCGATTAAGGAGCAAATCTACTTATCCACTAAACTAATACTTGAATTATTATTTATTTTTACTAATTAAAAATAAAAAGCAGCAGGGAAATAAATTAAAGAAAAATATGTATTTGTTATTCTGTTTATTATTTGCACACATACAAGAGTCTCAAGCTACATAACGATCGAGAGATAATTCATTCTCTTTTATAATAAATTAGTAGATTCAAACTGGAAATCTACTCGTAGAAGCTCGTACAATCGCGTGCATTATTATTCTAAAATCTTCAACTGCAGAAGTATCTCAGCATTGGAGATTACCCCCAGGAGCAACACCAAATTGGCCACAATATCTGGTGTAGAGATCAATTCTGGCTTGAACTTTGGCAGGTTCTTTTCCATCGCATTCAACAGGACCATTAATGGCTCTGATAGTAGCTCCAAATCCTTGGGAAACAGAAGGGCGAACATTCTTCATCCAATACCACAGGGCAGTCTTGAATGATACGACAGGATCTGTGGCTACGATTTCAGGATTGTTCAAGCCATCAAAGCCGTTGTCTTGACCAGCTGCTCCATAGTTGTAGTTCCATGATAGTTGAATTGGACCTCGCCCAAAGTATCTCTTCCCTGGGGTGCATGGATACTGTGGGAAGTTTGTGTCGCAGTAGTTTTCAGTAGCAGGAACGTCTTTCTCCTCTATGTTGCAGAAAACTGAAATCAAAATGAAAGCAACACTCAGAAAACACTGTTACAATTTTGAATTGAAGAGTATATTCGTGAGACTCTTATCGAACGCATCACATCGACAACAAGATCATAAAAAAAAAACAAGGAAAAAGAAAAGAAATGGAGGAGACATGCACTTACATCCAGTTTCATGAGTAGTATGAGCAAAAAAGGCAGCAACTTCGCGTTTAGAATCATCAGGAGAACCTAATTTTCCAAAATCAGAATATGAATTGAGAGCTTGAAGAAAAGTATCCCTGGAGTAGAAGTTCTTTCCAGGACAACCAGCAGGAGCTTGATTAATTATCCCATTAAAGAAATCTTGTGTGACAAGGTCTGCCACAGACTGGCCCATCACATTTTTAGGCAGTGCCCCTGCAAGAATAATTGCCAGGGTGATCGCAAACAGATGGCTCATCATTCTTTGCTGGGTTACCATTTTGAGAGAGATTGGCCTAAAAAAAGCAAGTGAAAGGTGGTGAGTGAGATGCATGGAAGTGAGAATTAGAGGTGGTATTTATAGATTTTTGCATAAGGGTTAGGGCTGCTAAATTGCAAGAATTGCAGTTCAAGATGGCAAGTGAATTTTCATTTGACGTGTAGACTGGGAGTCTCTAATATTGACTTGTATATGTTTAAGTTTGGTATGGAATTGAAAAGTCTAGCTAGTACATAATATTTGATAACTCCTTTTTTCAATTATATATAATTTTTAATTTTTTTTTCAATAAATTTTCATTTTTACAAGTATTTAATAGAATAATACGTATTTTTTTAATAAAAAATCTTGATATCAAACTCTAATATAGAGTAATTTAAAATTTAAAAATGAATATTTTAATCTCTTAATAAATTTTATTCGAAACAAATTTTAAATAATTAAATGATATATATATATATAGATAATATAAAATATTACATCCAGCAAGAATGGAGAGAGTTAAGAGTTTTAGAAGAGGAAGCAATTTTGAAATATTAAAATAATGAAGTTAAGAATCAAAATAAATAATATTTTAAAAACGTGAATACATTTCTATTGAATATAATATATAATTATTTGTGATGATAAAAAAAATTTGATGTAATTAATATAAAAATTTTAAAAATAGAAATAAATTAATAATTTTTAAAATTGTAAAAATAAAATTTGATTATAAAAATAAAATATCATTAATTCAGAATTTATTTACCTTTGAATAAAAATATAAATGTTTAATTAATAAAAGATGGACTTAAATTTATTTGGACTTAAAAAAGAATATATGAGTATGATTCGACTTATTTCTATGTATAAATCTAGAAGGCAAACTCTTTACGCGGAGACAAGATGATACACGTAAACACCAGATGACTCCAAGAGAAAGAAAACTCCATTAGTTGGATGAATAGCAATGGGTGTGATGACACGTGTCAACGACTCCAAATTAAATATGGGTGTGATGACACGTGTCAACGACTCCAAATTAAATACAAAGAAGGAAATTTGTTTCTGACACCAACGCATTTGATGTTAAAATTGAAAAGTCGAGTGTCGATTAGTTACAGGTGACTTGGCTTGACGGCAATGTCCCTTCATCTCCCTTGTCAGGAATATTTCTTTTCCATAAATTTTTAATTTTTAGATAATTAATCGAATCTTTTAAATTTATTATAATTCTAACATGAATTTAAATCAATTTTTTTAAATTTGATATTGCTATTTACCATTTGACTTTTTTAATTAATAATAATATTATTATTTTATTAGGCAAAATAATTTAACTTTTTTATAAATAATTTTTTAAAATTTGATATTGCTATTTATCATTAAAAACATCACAATGCCAAGTACATAATATTCAATGCCAAGTACATCTCAATAAATGGTGTAATAAAAAGTGAAATTTAAAGTATGATGGATAACTCTTTCATATCTGTATTTTTTGGGTACGCTTAAAAATATTATATAATTGTTAAATAAGATTTTTAGTAAGAAGACTATCTTATGCATTATGCATTAGAAAGAAATTTATATTAAAACACTTATATATTTAGTATTGTCTCATAAAAAAAAATTATAATCCACATATAAAAATATTCACGGATTTAGTCTAATGACAAGTATATCTAAGTAAATCTGAGAGAACGCAGGTTCTACTGTATCAATTTCCAATTTTCAGTTGAAAAAAAATTCACATGAAAAAAAAATTTCTTAAATAATTAGCTGATACTTTATTAATTATTTAGTGAAATCTAAATGATATATCTAGATTTATGTTTCATATATATTGCTCATATAAATTAATAACAGTAAAGTTTATACTAAATATATAAGTTTATTTTAAATTTTAATATTTTTTGTAGTTTTTTTTTAACTGAAATATTTATTGTAGTTATAATTTAACCATCGTTAAAATCTTTCTTATACAACAGTTATGATAAAAATAGGGTTTTTGTATTAAATTTAAGGAAATTTAAAGACATCTATATGGATTGGCTTTAATTTGATCCTAGTTTTATGAAAAATTATAATCGTACATATTAGAAATTGAATAGATGATCAATGTGAGTTAACTCGACTCCACCCGATATGTCCTTAGACTAATTAAATATGAAAGATTATATCCTTTGAATGTAACCCATAAAATCTATAAATATGTTTTAAGATAATGCTCACAAAAGTGATAAAATAATATTTAGTGTTTTATTTTTAGAAAGTTTATCGAACAAGCACATAGAGTATTTTAATTCTACAAATAGGTATACATTTAAATTGCAAATTTTTGATATAATTCTTATTACATGCATATGATTATATTAAAAATTTGATGCGCTCACAAATTTTACTTGGTGTAAGTGTATTTGAGTAAATTTGAGAGATCTCATATTTTACTCTCCCAATCCCATTTCAAAAAAAAACATTTGATATAATTAACAACTTTAATCACTAAAGTTTTTATTAAAAAAACTCACTAGAATTTAGACTCTAATATTTAATTTTATTAAAAAAATAATTTTTTATTAAAATTTACAATTAAATTATAATAATTTATTTTTTTAAATTTTATTTTTAATGATAATTTAGTCTATTTAATTTTAATATTTATAATAATTTAGTACTTATAATTCTAATATTTATAAATTTCTTTAATTTAGTTTGACTTTTAAATTTATAATTAATTAAACTGAATTGTATAGATATATGTTAAATCATTTCTGGATTAACGCAAACATGATTTAATATTTAGTTTGATTTTTATAATAATTTGGATAAAAAAATTCTGATATTTGTTTTATTATAAAAAAATGTAATAGAAGATATTGAATATTCTTGAATAAAACGACACGTTTTGAAAAAATTGTCCTGGTCAAGGAATGTCCAAATGTCACATAAAGTCTGGTGGAAAATGATATATATGCTTTGAATTATTCCTGTTAATTAGAGTGAAGCACTAAGTTAAAAATCTCTTCCTTTCAATCTGCCACTAATTTTGGAGGACCGTATAATTTGGAAAATTTTTAAGTTGGACCAGATTCTATAAATTATTTTATACACTCAATCAAGAAATTATTATTTTTATAAAAATTAAGTTTCATTTATTTAAAAAAATATATTTTTTAATATTTAAAATTTAAGTAACCAAATATATTTTCTTAATTAAAAGAATTAAATCAGCCGATACAAATTAAAAAATTAAAATTTGAAATTAAGCTTATTCCAATTAGATTAGCAATTTGAATCAGTTAATTTTAAGTCAGTTCTGATCTTGATTCAAAGAGGAAGAATCAAAACCAGCCGTCCTAATATATAGTTTTGATCCAATTCAAAAATTAAAATTATTTAATCAATTTAATTTCAAATTTAAACAAATTAATATCAATTCGATTAATAATTTAAATCGGACCATCGCCAGGAATACCTCTTGTAAATGTGTAGACATTAATGAGAGTAAACAAGTTCTAACATCCAACCAAGACCGGCTGCTCATTGACTTCGAATGTTCTACCAAATCAAAATTTCCTCAAGTGCTTATCTTATATAGAGCCAAAGGGATAACTCTTTCCCTATATATATATATATATATTAAATCCAAGAGACAACTATTTTTTAATACTTGAAATTTAACGTAATTAATAATTTTATCTTTCTATTTTGACGACACAACACTTAAGTCCCTCACTTTCTCTTTCGTCCTAATTTATGATCATTCCATCCAAAATAACCGTTTGGTCAAAGAATCTAAGGTGAGAGATAAGATTTTTTACCAAAAATGCCCTTAATGAACTTGTTAAAACCCCTTACATTCTCGCAATCCCTCCATCATTCTTCTCTCTCATATCTTTTTTATTTCTTTTTGACCATGGTTGATTTTCTTTTTTTTTGTCTCTTTTTCATCTTTATTCTCACTCATATCTTTCTACTCTCTCGTATCTTTCTTCTCCCTCATATCTTCTCTATTTCCTTTTGGCTATCGTTGATTTTTTTTTTCTCATTTGCATCTTTCTTTTCTCTCACATCTTCGTCCTAATTTATGATCCTTCCATCCAAAATAACCGTTTGGTCAAAGAATCTAAGGTGAGAGATAAGATTTTTTACCAAAAATGCCCTTAATGAACTTGTTAAAACCCCTTACATTCTCGCAATCCCTCCATCATTCTTCTCTCTCATATCTTTTTTATTTCTTTTTGACCATGGTTGATTTTCTTTTTTTTTTGTCTCTTTTTCATCTTTATTCTCACTCATATCTTTCTACTCTCTCGTATCTTTCTTCTCCCTCATATCTTCTCTATTTCCTTTTGGCTATCGTTGATTTTTTTTTTCTCATTTGCATCTTTCTTTTCTCTCACATCTTCGTCCTAATTTATGATCCTTCCATCCAAAATAACCGTTTGGTCAAAGAATCTAAGGTGAGAGATAAGATTTTTTACCAAAAATGCCCTTAATGAACTTGTTAAAACCCCTTACATTCTCGCAATCCCTCCATCATTCTTCTCTCTCATATCTTTTTTATTTCTTTTTGACCATGGTTGATTTTCTTTTTTTTTGTCTCTTTTTCATCTTTATTCTCACTCATATCTTTCTACTCTCTCGTATCTTTCTTCTCCCTCATATCTTCTCTATTTCCTTTTGGCTATCGTTGATTTTTTTTTTCTCATTTGCATCTTTCTTCTCTCTCACATCTTCGTCCTAATTTATGATCCTTCCATCCAAAATAACCGTTTGGTCAAAGAATCTAAGGTGAGAGATAAGATTTTTTACCAAAAATGCCCTTAATGAACTTGTTAAAACCCCTTACATTCTCGCAATCCCTCCATCATTCTTCTCTCTCATATCTTTTTTATTTCTTTTTGACCATGGTTGATTTTCTTTTTTTTTGTCTCTTTTTCATCTTTATTCTCACTCATATCTTTCTACTCTCTCGTATCTTTCTTCTCCCTCATATCTTCTCTATTTCTTTTTGGCTATCGTTGATTTTTTTTTTCTCATTTGCATCTTTCTTCTCTCTCACATCTTCTCTATCTTTCTACTCTCTCATATCTTTTTTCTCCCTCAAATGCTAGAGAAGATAATAGAAAATATTGTAAAGATGAAGAATGATTTGAAGAAGATGAAGAATGATTTGAAGAAGATGAAGGAAGAACAAAGAATTTAGATAATAGAAACTACTTTTTTTTTTACTGTGAATATATATTTTGAATTTATAGTAATATGATGGACTAAAGTGTTTGAATATTTAAATTTATAATAACGTAAGTGTTTAAAAAACTAAACATATGAGGACTAAAGTGTCTGCAAATTTAAAAATATGATGATTATAGTGTTTGAATATTTACATGTATGGGGATTATAGTGTTGTAAACTTTTAGTTAATTAAATGACAGTATCCTTCACAGATATATTATTTTGTTACAAAATACTTTATCCTTATTTACATATAAAAATATTATAAAAAAAATAGTCAACAAGAAATATAAATGTATACACAGAATGTGAAAAAACTGAATATTCATTCATATAAAAGCTTGATCATTTGAATGATAACATTAGTCTTATCATTCCTCTGATCAAGTCCATTACATTACAAATAAAATTTTTTCCATTACATCACAAAATATATACAAAAAATCTATTTAAATTCTCCAAAGTTGTTCAAAATAGCTTTAAAATATCTGCATATCTGAAATGACCAATATATATCCAAAATAGCTGCATATCAAAAAATCTCAAAAATACCAGTATATGTTTAAAACCTGCAAATGAAATCTGTAAAAAAATAAAAATAAAAACCTGCAAAAGAAATATACAAAAAAAAAAATCAAAAGCTGCAAATGAAATCTGCAAAAAAAAAAAACATAAAAAACTGCATGCTAATTATGTAAAAAAAAAAATCACAATTTCATTCAATTTGGACTAAGCTAAAACTCACCAAATCTGTAAAAAAAAAAAACATGTTGCACATCTAATATATCCAATAAAAAACTCACAACTTGCACACCTTTTAGATTTATTCATTGCTATCTGTAAAAATAAAAAAAAATTATAAAATTATTTTCCAAATCATTAAACTCCTTATCTTAACAGTAAACCCTAAAAAAACAAATAAATAAAAAATTATTAATTGTAACTCAAAAAATCTAAACAATAAAGTAACGAATTTGTCTTCACCATAAAACAAAAGAGATTTTCGTACCTCTGAAGTGGACTACAATTTCGTTTTCTTCTGCATATATGAACACTAATTCCACATTTGGAATATGGTGGGTTTAGTGTTTCTTGAGAAAATTAAGGAAATAAGGGACAATGGGTGTAACCTTTCATTGGAGACACCTTCAACAAGACCAGATCCCCCTCCTCAAACTCTATGTGCTTTCTGCGAACGTCTGCATAGCTCTTCTGCCGACTAACAGCAGTCTTGAGCCTCTCTCTGATGATGGGCACCACCCTGTTCGTGATCTCTACTAACTCAGGCCCTTCTAGGGACCTTTCTCCAACCTCTTCCCACGGGTCCCGGCGGCCTTAAGCCGATCTGGATCCTAGTGCCGGTGATGGTCCGGTAAGCGGGCTGTTACAATGGGACCATAGAAAGAGAAAATTTTTGATATAGAAATAGACAGAGAGTGCATGAGAGAGGGACAAGACTTCAATAGAGACAGACATAGTGCAAGAGAGAGGGATAAGTTTTGATAGAGATAGAGGGGTTTAGTTTCTACAAAGAGAGAGATAGAGAGAGCGCGAGAGAAAGGGACAAAGCTGAGAGAGAGAGAGAAGTTTAGACAAAGATAGAGAGAGCATGAGAGAGAGAAGAAAGAGAGAGAAGAAAGAGCGATAGGGTTTCGTAATTTTGAAGTATAGATATTTTTGGTGAGGGTCAATTTTATCAATTCACGTGTCCCAAACGATTATTTTAGATGGAATGACTATGAATTCGGACACAAGAGAAAGTGAGGGATTTAAGGGTTAAGTCGTCAAAATAGAGGGACAAAAGTGTTAATTACGTTAAATCTCAGGGACTAAAAAGTAATTTTTCTTAAATTCAATTTCTCAATTTGAATCAAAATAAGTATACTCGAGTTCTTGACCATGCTATCTACAATAATAATATTTAGCTCATTAATTAAATATAGATTTACATTTGTATAAAAAATTAGTCAACATGTGAAACTCACGTATAAAGCAAAAGGAATTATGGTTTGTGAATAATTTTTTTTATATAAAGCTTGAACAATTACTTTAGTGTAAATGTTAAATAGATGTTTAGATTGGTAATTAATTTTTTTTTCTTATATATTATTAGGTTGAGTCTACATTAAACGCATGTATAGAAGTGTAAAGGACAAGTTATTGATCTCCAATAAGGCATGTTGATTTAAATTGATAGTGTATGTTTGTATTTAAATTTTCTTTTTTTCTTTTTATTTAAACTATTCTGTTTCTAAGTTTATCAATCCGATTAATTTAAATTCGCATTGTACATATTTATTAAAAAGTGCAAAGCATTTTCTCTTAAATTTTAATAGTATTTTATATTCAAGATTTGAATTTACAAATTTAGTTAGTAAAAATATATAATTGTTATATCGTCTCACCTCTTACCGATATATTTATTTTTACATATTAAAATAATTTTTGAATTGAAATACAGAAAATATGCAATGAAGTGTCATATTGTTTTTTTAGAAAATGTTTTTAATAAATAACATTTTTGGTGTGTAAATAAAATTTAGCCAGCAGAAATAAATCTAGCGAAGCTGAATTAATAAGCAGCAAGTCGTGATTCACAAGTAAGGGAAGTTGAGAATCAAAATAAAAAAACTTGTTAGTTGAAATGTGATTTTTTTTCACGTCTGGCCATGGGCATAATATTCATTCATGCTTCGGCTAACAATCGTGCAATTCTTTGAAACATATGTGACAAGGGCTTTCTATAAAATGAGTACAAAAAAAATTTATTTGTAGGAGAAAGGGGAGCCAAAAGAATTTGCGGAATATGAGTTTTTGATGTTATGATAATGCATTTTTTGTTGATAGAGCGGTCATCAAAATTAATCTCATGTTTTTGCTACTACCAGCAAATGCTACACGTGTAACAAATAGGTATAGCTCTATATATTCTACAGATATGGACTTAGGACAGAATTAAAATAATATATCCATTATTCCAAATAGATCAATTGCTATATACATCAATTGACAGTTCAACATAGGATTAAAAAATTTATATTACACATATCTGTTTCAACTAGTATTTGGGTGGTTCTGTTTGGTAAGAGATGAAATTTTCATATACGGTTCTCGAAGGGAGAGTCCTTTTGGTTTACCTATCTCAATAAAGTCTATGATTGGTTCGAAAAACGTCTTAAGATTCAGGCAATTGCAGATGATATAATTAGTAAATATGTTCCTTGTGAGATTTTTACTTTAATAATAAATAATATAATTATATTTAAATTATTTATATACTTTCATTAACTAAAAGTAATTTACCATATAAGTGGGAGCAATATAAGAACAATTACTAAAGTGACGACATAAATCCTTATCCAATTTCGATATTAACTTAACAAAATGGAAGTAGAAGAGGTAGGAAGTTTTATTCTTCTTAATTATTTTTGTGTCTAAGTAGTCATAAATTTTAAATGATTGCATTTTATTTATACTATACAATTTATACGGAAGCGATGCTTTGATGATATGATGGCCGAACATTCAAAATATAGTGTACAAAGTAAAAATATTTGACACTTAATTGTATTACTTTTGTATTTTCATGTAATAGAGTGTCATCAGCATGACATAGTATTATAATAGTTTGATTTGGCGCAATTAATATCATAACCTCCATATCAAAAAAATAAGAAATTAAGTTAACATTATCTACGATCAACTTGATAACAAAATATCAATATTGGATTGCCATTTGAAAATCTAAATACAGAAAGGTAGCCAATAACGATTTTTTTACATGATTTTTATATTTTTATTTCCAATATATAAAATGGTATAGGAGGATTATATGCTATCACAAAAATAGCTATATTGAATAAATTTCGATTTATTTCTTTATTAAATTATTGTCTTTAAAATTTGATAATTGATTATATATATTTATAATTTGAATGAGCCTTTTTTGCAATACTCATCGGCATGCAATCCTACTACTAGCTATCATCTGGTGTTTGGATTCGCAAATGCGAATTTAGATCAAACTTTCGTAATACTTTGTTAGGCTGATGCCATTTTATGAAAACGCAAAAATGGCACAATCGAGCACCAGCTTCTCTTCCCTTGTGCTCCATAATGTTGCGCTTTTGGCTATGGTTGTACTCAATCTCAAACATTTAAACTTTATTATTTAATATTAAATAGTTAGCTATAATTATGGAAAGTGTAAACGTTTGGAATCATTCTTGTCTAATTAGCTTTTGTTATTTTAATAATCTTAATTTTTATGTAATTAAAACTTTTTATACACTTCTCATAACTACAATCAAAATTTTTTTCATTATTTACTTTTTTTAAGTTTTAGTTTTACCTATTTCTAATGATTACATATGATTAACAAAATTTCATTCTTTGAAAAAAAATAATATTATTTTCATAAAGAAAAATAAAAATTTAGGTTGAGGTTGTTATCCTTTATTGGTTTTTAGTTTTTAATTTTTTAAAATATTTTTTTTAAAGTTTTTTTCAAAATTCGTTAATTTGTTTAAATGGTTATATATATAAATATGCAAAAATAATTCCAAAGAGAAAATGTATGAAAATTATGGATATGAAGAGATTAGGGTTGATGACCGCTGGATTTTTTCACCCCAGATCAGGGGTTTGACCGCAGCCAAAGACCCATAACGTAGAGGCCCACACACCTGATATGCACAACAAGCTTGGCTCATTCAATCCGCAAGGCCGGGCTTAACCAAGCTTCTTCATTCGGATCGGACCAGCCCGCGACCAACAGGCCCTCTCCACTCAGGTTCAGCGTCCGGCCCGACTCTCGGCCCAGCCCAGTTTCCAGAGCCATATTCAGACAACCTAGCAGATCCATTCGAGCGTACGCACGAGGAGAATCAGAGGTTGTTACGCATGGAGCAGGCGGCTGATACCCTCGTACGCCCGAATCTGTATGTCAGAGACGCATGTCCCAATCATGGAAAGGCCTTTACACATCACCAACAAGCATAGCGAAATGGATAAAAGGGGAACCCCCTCCCCAGAAAGTTTAAGTTTTATTTTCTCAATACCAAAACCCTTGTAAAACCCTATTCTATTGGATCTCAGATCATCAATTGGCGCCGTCTGTGGGAAACGAAGGAGATCTTTTCATCACCGGAGTTTTCACTTTCAAAACCCATTGAGATCCACGATGGCAAACCACCAAGAAAGTAACCTTAACATTCCAAATGACCTGAGCTCTGCCCAAGATGGGCAACAGTTCTCCTTTTCTAGCCCTACAATGTTGAATAACCAAACGCCTATTCCTCTCAATCCCTCGCCAAGCCTGGCAGGGAATACTCCCACCATGACCCTGTCTAATCAGGACATTCAAACCATGGCTCTCCAGCTACAGACTACTGCTCACTGGTTGGGGAAGATAATGCAACAGAGGGGCCTTAGCACCCCAGTGAATGCACTCCCAGTGGTGGAGGATAGGGATGTCAGTTGGGCGGGTTTTCGCGGGTATCTGATCCGCCCAAACCCTATTAGGACGGATTTGGGTTTTTACAAAACGGATTTGGACGGGTTCGGATTTGAAAAATGCTACCCGTCTCGGATTCGGGTAGGGTTCGGGAATAGGTGCTCGGATACCCGTTACCCGAACCCGATTAGCTATATTAACAAAACTAAGTGAAGTAACCCTAATCCCTAATTCCTTTTTTCATTTTACTCTGCTTTCCTCTCTTCGTCGGCGCCTCTCTCCCTCGCTTCCCTTCCCATAGTTCTCAGTCACGCCTCTCCCCCACTTCACTGACGACTGCCGGCAGCCCAGTCGGCACCGGCGATGTCTCCTTTCTCTCCCCAGTCAGCGATCTCCCCAGTCAGCGATATCTCCTTCTCTCTCCAGCGGCGACATCTCCAACTTCCCAGTTGGAGACAACTCTTCCCTCTCCCCGGTCGGCATCGGCGATATCTCCTTCTCTCTCTCCAGTCGGTGACATCTACTCTTTTCAATTGACGCTTCTCTCCTCCACTTCACTGATGCTAGAGACAACCCTTCCCCTCCTCAATCGGCGTCGGCGACATCTCCTGGAACTCTCTTCAGGTTTACAATTAAATTTTTTGATAATCAAGATTTTTTGTGTGTATGTTCTTGAAAAATTTTTAGTTGCTATTAAAGATTTTTAGAATTTAGGAACTATTTATCTAATTATTTGGATACTGTTAAAAAATCTAATTATTTGCTATTTGATTAATGTAATACTGTTGATTTTTAGAATTTATGGAATTAATCTGATTATATGATTATAAATCATTCTGGGTTGCTGAGTTGCTGGTTCTTGTTATTGAACACAGGGTCTGCTGGGTTGTGCAACTGTTAGGTGTAGTTTATTTGGCAGCTTTTCTCATCGAATTGAATTAAAAAAATAAGGTTCGGGTATTGTGCGGGTATTGTTAAATGGGTTCGGGACGGATTCGGATAGTAAAAATAAAATATTAAACGGATTTGGGACGGGTTCGGATTTTGTAAATATAATCGGGTTCGGATTTGGATACCCTGAATTTCGCGGGTACCCTACCCGTTGCCATCCCTAGTGGAGGAACCCAGAACCAATGAACCCCGACCTACCTTTGACCGCCCCCAAACTAACAGCCGTGATACCGGGGAAGAGGAAGAACCGGAGGCCCGAATCCATGGGAGGAGGGCAAGAGAGATGATAGAAAATGAAGGGGCGGACAACTATTCTACCGAAACAACGGGAACTGCAACAGAAGAAGAGGAATGCAGCTTGGAGGGAAGATCCGGTTCGGCAGACGAGAAAATGGACCAAAAGTTGAAAAGGTTGAAGGAGCAGCTCTTAGCCGAGCTAGGTAAGAAAGACCAGAGCCAAACCTCTTTGCCCACTTCTTCCCCTTTCTCAAAGATAGTACAGCAGGAGACCGTTCCCAAGAAGTTTATGATGCCGCCGATGGCGGCCTATAATGGAGCTGGTAACCCGAGAGAGCATGTCATGAACTATAAGACTTTCATGGAGTTGCAAACCCTGTTAGATGCCTTAATGTGTAAGGTGTTCCCAACAACGCTCTCGGGACCAGCGCGGGCGTGGTTCAACAGCCTGGAGGCCGGAAGCATTAAAAGTTTTGGAGATCTTGCCACCCGCTTCATCAGCCGGTTCATAGCCGGGGTGCCAGCAGATAGGAAGACAAGCTATCTGGAAACAGTGAAACAGAAAGAAGGTGAATCACTCAGGGAGTATGTTGCCCGCTTCAATACGGAGGCCCTGCAGATTCCCGAGCTGGATGAAGGAAGGGCGGTAGAGGCCATGCAAAAGGGGACAACCTCTGCCGAGTTCTTTGGTTCTTTGAGCAGAAAACCTCCGACCTCACTGGCCGAGTTGATGAAGAGGGCGGAGAAGTATATAAGGCAGGATGACGCCTTAGTGACGAGTAGATTTGCTAAAGGAATGGCAGGAAAAGAGAAAGTCCCGGAGGAGAGGAGGCCAGAGAGACACGAGAAGAAGCACGGAAAGAGGCCTGAGCCGTACAAGCAGGCCTGGGAGAGAAGGGATCAAAGGCCTCCTCCTCCTCCTCGGGCTCTTGAACCAAGAGTGCTCCCTCCTTGGGTTCCCGAGAAACCAACCCCCCTCAACGCTTCCAGAGCCGAAGTGCTCATGGCAGTCCAGGATAAGGAGTTCCTCCAGTGGCCCAAACCCATGAAGTCGGAAGCAGATCAAAGAAATCCTGACAAGTATTGTCAGTATCACCGGAGCCATGGGCACGATACGAATAACTGTTTTCAGTTAATCGCGGAGATTGAGAGGCTGATCAAAAGGGGGCACCTCAAAAATTTTGTAAAGAAACCAGAGGGACAGAAGCCTCAGCCTGGTCCGACAACTCAGACGCCTAGGAGAATAGGAGCTGGACCAGTGAATGATGGGTCCAGCGGGACCATCAACATGATTGTTGGAGGAACAGGAGGACGGATGAGCCGTCGAGGAAAGAAAAGAAACCGGGAAGGGGAGACCAGCAATAGTGAAGTCATGCAGAAAGATGCACTCTCCCATGGCTATCGCTTTCTCCCCGAAAGATGCACAAGGCATTCAGATGCCCCATGATGATGCGCTCGTCATTGAGGCTGTCATTAATAATTTTCGAGTAAAGAAGGTTCTGGTAGATGACGGAAGTAAGGTCAACTTGCTGCCCTATCGGGTTTTCCAGCAGATGAGAATCCCAGAAGAACAGCTGGTTCGGGACTAGTCGCCAATCAAGGGGATCGGAGGAGCACCAGTACTTGTAGAAGGAAAGGTGAAGCTGGCTCTTACCCTGGGAGAAGCACCCAGAGCTCGCACCCATCATGAGGTGTTTTTGGTGGTCAAACTCCCACTGAGTTACAATACGATTTTGGGGAGACCGGCGTTGTTCGATTTTGAAGCTGTCACTAGCATCAGGTATTTGGCACTCAAGTTCCCAACGGAAGAAGGAGTGGGAATGGTCTGGGGCAGCCAGGAGGAAGCAAGGTCGGTATACTTGGCCACAGTAACAGAGCCGAGCTCAACTGGAGAAGCACTCGACTCGAAAGTTCTGGAGGTCAGAGATGAAACAAAAGAAGCCCGAACGGAGCCAGTTGGAGAGTTGGAAACCTTCCCCTTGTCAGAAGCAGATACAAACAAGGTCTTCAGCCTTAATGCCAGCCTCACCAAAGAACAAAAAGGTGAAGTCATGGCCCTGATCCGAAGTCACGCGCCGACCTTCGCATGGAAGCCCTCAGACATGCCGAGAATTGACCCCAAAGTAATGACACACCGATTGAATGTCCTCCCCGAGGCCAGACCAGTGAAGCAAAAGAAGAGAGTAGTGGGAAGAGAGAAGCAGCAGGCCACCCGGGAAGAAGTGCAAAAGCTAGAAGAGGCAGGCTTTATTAGGGAAGTCATGTACCCACAATGGTTGGCAAATCCGGTGTTAGTCAAAAAAGCCAATGGTAAATACAGGATGTGTATAGATTTCACCGATCTAAATAAAGCCTGCCCTAAAGATTGTTACCCCCTTCCCGATATTAATAAAATGGTCGACTCAACGGCCGGTTTTGATTATATGTCTTCTTTGGATGCTATGTCGGGTTATCACCAAATCCCAATTGAAAGGTCGGATGAGGAAAAGACCTCATTTATAACTGAAGATGGAACTTACTGTTATAGAGCTATGCCCTTTGGATTGAGAAATGCCGGGGCAACTTATCAGAGGTTGATGAATAAAATCTTCAAAAACCAGATCGGTCGAAATCTGGAAGTGTATGTGGACGATATGGTGGTCAAAAGTTCAAATTTCCAACAACACATAGCAGATTTGAGAGAAATATTTGGGGTGTTAGATCAATACAGAATGAAGTTGAACCCAGCAAAATGTGCTTTCTTCATTAGGGGAGGAAAATTCTTGGGGTACATGGTGAGTGGTAAAGGCATTGAGCCCAATCCGGAGAAAGTGGAAGCCATACTGAATATGCCAGAACCGACCTGTGTAAGAGATGTTCAGAGACTAACCGGGAGAGTAGTAGCGCTTAACCGATTCATGTCAAGGTCGGCAGAAAAGTGCTTACCATTCTTCCAAAAGTTAAGGAAGGTACCGAATTTCGAATGGACAGAAGATTGCCAAAAGGCCTTCCTAGAGCTTAAGAAGTATCTTAGCTCGCCCCATGTGCTCAGCAGTCCTATAAAAGGAGAAGAACTCCTGATATATCTGGCGGCCTCAGAACAAGCAGTCAGCGCAGTGCTAGTAAGGGTGGAAGAAGGAGAACAGAAACCTGTTTTCTACGTTAGCAAGGTACTCCGAGACACTGAGGTCAGATATTTGAGCATTGAAAAATTGGCTTACGCCTTATTGCTGGCAGTCCGGAAATTCAGAGTTTACCTAGAAAGCCACCAAGGAGTCGTAATGACAGACCAACCCTTAAAAAAGATTCTACGAAGACCGGAAACTTCAGGGCGGATGTTGGCATGGTCCGTAGAAATTAGCCCTTACTGTCTAGAGTACCGACCTCGAACAGCCATAAAATCTCAAGCTCTGGCTGACTTCATAGCAGAGTGCGCATTCAATGAGGAGAAGGGAAGATCATCCTCGGAAATATCAAGCAAAGGGGGAGAGAGAGAGCCCCCCTAAGAATTTAGCTGGAAGCTGTATGTAGACGGAGCATCAGGTGCTGAGGGTAGTGGCGCGGGGATAATGCTTAAAGGGCCAGAAGATTTTAAAATATGTTACGCCTTGCGTTTAGAATTTACAGCTTCTAACAATATGGCCGAATATGAAGCCCTGGTAAATGGAATGTTGGTAGCTTCGGAGGTAGGGGTAACCGACCTCGAGGTGAATAGCGACTCTCAGTTGGTGATCAACCAGGTTACGGGAGTATATCAGGCTAGGGACCCCATCATGCAGAACTATCTTGATAAGGTAAAAACTATAGAAGCCGAGCTCACGAGTCGGGGAGTTATCGTCAGATTCCAAAGAATACCTCGGGAAGAAAATGAGGAAGCAGACCTGCTTAGTCGGTTGACCAAAGAAGAGTTAGAACAGCTCCCCGATGAGGTATATATACAGCATGTCCGCACACCTGCTTTTAAAAAGACAAACACAGTACTGCAGGTAGAACAGAGCTCAACTTGGATGACCCCATACCTGAGATACCTGGAAGAGGGCAAGCTCCCCGAAGATAAAGATGAAGCCAGAAAGATAGCAGCTCGCGCTGCCAACTACCAAGCAATAAGGGGAACCTTATACAGAAAAGGGAAGTCCAGCCCATGGCTCCGGTGTGTGAGTCCGGAAGAAGCTGCAAAGGTAATGGAGGAAATACATAGAGGCCTATGTGGGGCTCACGAGGGAGCAGGGACATTAGCCAACAAAATATTCAGGCAAGGGTACTACTGGCCCACTGTTAAAAAAGAAGCAGAAGAGTTTGTCCGAAGGTGCGACGTATGTCAGAGATTTGCTAACGCCATCAGAACCCCCGCTACTCCTCAAGCAGGCATATCCAGTCCATGGCCTTTCTCACAATGGGGAATCGACATCCTGGGACCTTTTCCCAAGACTACGGGGCAAAGGAAATTTGTAGTGGTGGCTGTGGAATACTTCTCGAAATGGCCAGAGGCAGAAGCAATAGCCACAATCACAGCTCGCAAGATGATAGATTTCGTATGGGGACATATCATCTGCAGATTTGGCATACCTAGAGTACTTATCTCAGACAACGGCAGACAATTTGACTGCAGCATTTTCAGAGCCTTCACGACGAACATGGGCATATGGCATAAATTCTCCTCCGTGGCTCATCCTCAGACTAATGGCCAAACAGAAGTCACTAACAGAGCTATCCTTCAAGGATTAAAGAAACGGCTGGATGGCGCAAAGGAGAATTGGGCAGAAGAACTCAATAGCATACTATGGGCACTCCGAACCACTCCCAGAGCGCCCACTAAAGAAACACCGTTTGCACTTGCTTATGGCACAAAAGCCGTAGTCCCAGTTGAATTGTAGATCCCCACTCATCGAGTTCAATTCGTTAGTGAAAATACCAATGAGGATAAGTTAAGAAGCAACCTGGATGCTCTTGAGGAAGTCAGGGAAGAAGCCCAAGTCCGAACTGCCGCTTATCAACAACGAGCAGCGAGATATTACAACCAAAAGGTCAGAGAAAGAAGCTTAAAAGTGGGAGACCTAACCTTAAGAAACCTGGAGGCTACAGGAAAAAGAGTGGCCGCGGGTAAGTTAGCACCAACCTGGGAAGGTCCTTTCAAGGTGACAAAAGTGGTCAAGCCAGGGGTATACCGAATTGAAGATATGCAAGGAAACCCCGAGCCCCACGCTTGGAACATCCAGCACCTAAAAAGGTATTTCCCTTGAAATATTTATAAAGAAAGACGTCGTATTTTGACGAATATGAGTAAATAAAAATTATTTATACAAATATGAATTATCTTAAAGCATAATATTCCTCCATGAAAAAGAAAGAACAGGGCTCAGAAAGATCCCTTGAAACAAGACTTCAGTTAGGCACAAAAACCAGCTGAGATGACGAAGCGACAGTAAGGCCAATGAGCCTGAATCTTGTGCAAAAACCTCAAGAAGGCACAAAAAACTGCCGGCGGGGCCCCGAGGTCACCCCGGAACGGCCGGCGAGGATCTTAAAAGATGCCTCCCGGAGCATGAAGACCGGGATCCCCTAGAACTCCCGGGAAAACAAACCAAAAACTGCCGGCGGGGCCCCGAGGTCACCCCGGAACGGCCGGCGAGGATCTTAAAAGATGCCTCCCGGAGCATGAAGACCGGGATCCCCTAGAACTCCCGGGAAAACAAACCAAAAACTGCCGGTGGGGCCCCGAGGTCACCCCGGAACGGCCGGCGAGGATCTTAAAAGATGCCTCCCGGAGCATGAAGACCGGGATCCCCTAGAACTCCCGGAAAAACAAAACAAAAAACTGCCGGCGGGGCCCCGAGGTCACCCCGGAACGGCCGGAGAGGATCTTAAAGATGCCTCCTTGAGCATGAAGACCGGGATCCCCTAGAACTCCCGGGAAAACAAAACAAAAAACTGCCGGCGGGCCCCGAGGTCACCCCGGAACAAAAACAACTAGGGTCTCATAAAGATCCTCTGAAAACAAAAATGGTCGGAGAAGGACTTAAGAGCCTCCCAAAAGGAAAAATTCCCATAACATATGCAGGGACAACTTAACACACAGTTCCGACCTCACAAAAAAGAAAGGAGCCCAGAGCTACCAAGGCAAAATCAGGTTCCGACCTCCTGAAGAGGCACAATAGCCAAGAAGCGCCGACCATGAAACAGACACTAACGCTAAAAGATGGGCCATTGGGCAAAATGCCGAGCTCCCAGCTCGGATAGACCTATATTAAGCTCAAGATCGAGCTCCCAGCTCGGATAAACTTGCATTCTCAAAAGCCCAAGGTATGAAGGCCAAAACAAAAGGCCGGGCTCCCTCTTTCCAAAGGCTCATAAACGAAGAAACCTGTAAAAGGAAAAATGAAGGAGGAAAAGGCTGTACTCCAAAATCAGTTTATCGGAAACAGACATCCAAATTCACAACCAAGAAAGGCTACATGCTAGTTGCCATTAAAAGGTATGAGATTTGATCTCTCAGACTATTAGCTAAAAACTAAGCTTGCAACTCAAGAGCAATCCAGAGCTTATAAATAAGAACATAGTGTACAAATATGAGAAAAAGATAGAGTACTTTGAGGAAAAAGAAAACTGATATTTCATTACAAATAACTATTACAAATTATCCTTCTGACGAGGTGGGGGGATAAATAGTCCTTAAAGGACTTATATCAGTAAGAACACCCTCGCCTACATTATTTCTACTTGCAGTCACATCTGCAGGAAGCTCAGGAAGCTTAGAATCCCTTGGATCAAAGCCCTCAATGTTTACAACAGGAGCTATCTCTGACTCAAGATGGAGATCTTCCTTCTCAGAGTTAGGGTCATCCTTCCCTGACTCAGGGACTTCCACGTCCTCCCCCTCCAGCTCGGACTCTTCCGAAGAAGACTCAGCAGGCCGGCATATGTCCCTCCGGCAATCTCCTCGGGGCATAGGGAAATCATCCTCCCCATACAGCACTGGCTCGCCATCTGAGTCCACTTCGTACCTGCGAAGCTTGGCCAAAGGAGTATCAGGAGCGTGTCTGGCCTCTCTTAAGCCACGATTGTAGCCGGTCACATACATACGGAAGGCTTTCTTAAGAACAGCCGATTTCATTTCACCAGAAGCCTTATATTCATCGAGATGTTCCTCACAGGCTTCAGCTACAAATTCCTTAAACTCAGAAGAGTCTTTGTAGTCCTAAAGATAAGCCTCACAGGCCTGCTCGATCTTCTTTTTCAGCTCATCGGACTCCTGATACTCTGCAATACATTGCTCGCGCACTAGTTGAGCCTTACCTTCAACATGCTTTACTACCCCAAGCAGGGCTGAACACTTGCGCTCTAAGGTCCTGACTTCATGGTTGAGTTGCTGGTGGCGAAGGTTGAACTCCTCAGCCGATGAAGCCAGGTCTCTGATACGATCAGAGCTCGTGCTCAACTCCTGCTCAAGGACCTCCACCCGAGCTAGGGCTGCTTCCTTCTGAGCCTTCGCTTCCTCTAGCTGAGCTTGAAGCTCTTCAAAATCAGCCTTTAAGGCCCCATATTGTTGCTGGACCTCAGCTTTTTGCCTCACGGCCTCATCCCTTTCGCTAAGGGCCTCTGTCATAGAAGACAGCTGCTTTAAAACTCCTTCGCAGCGAACCTCCAAGGCAGCTGCCCTCTCATCAGACACTTTGAGAACCTCGCGAGTCTGAGACAGCTCTGCTTCTAAAGACTTGGTATGCCCTGCTGTCTCAGCCGCCTTCTCATCGGCCTTTCTAAGGGCCTCCAGCGCAGAATGCAACTCTACCTGGAGGGACTGAATTTACTCCCGAGCAGCTACCAGATTACCCCTCGCATCGCTGGTTGCAAACAGATTTTCCTCCAGACGCGCCTCTTCAATCCGGCGGTCTACAGACT
The DNA here is from genome assembly GCF_001659605.2 of Manihot esculenta. Taxonomy (NCBI): domain Eukaryota; kingdom Viridiplantae; phylum Streptophyta; class Magnoliopsida; order Malpighiales; family Euphorbiaceae; genus Manihot; species Manihot esculenta. Next base: position 29,211,128 of record NC_035171.2, read on the forward strand.
CCTGGAGGGAGCGATCACGAGCATCCACCTCCATAAAGAGGCCCGTCGCCTAAAAAGGAAGAACAACTGTCAGAAAAAGAAACGAAGCAAACCTAAAGAGAGGTGAAAAAACAACTTACCATCAGAAGCATTTCTCTAATTGAAGATCCGAGCTCCTCACGAGAGCGAGATCGGAAAGACACTTGCTCCTTGGTAGAACTGGCCAAAAGACCAGTCAGGGCAAGAAGGCAAGGATCCGAAGCCTCTGTAATTCCGTCGAACATTCGCTCTTTGAGAAGGTCGGCGACAGCACTGGCCGGAGACTCGGAGGTAATGTCCGATGCATTTAGAACGTTGCCGGAAGGAGACAGTGAAGGCACAGCAGGAACACTTTTCTTTTTCTCAAGGGGAGGAAGAGCTGGAGAAGGTCCCGTGGCAGCCCTGGATTTCTTCCGAGCTGGAGATGGGGCAGATGTTTCGGATGGGGCTGGGCGTTTATCCCCGGTCTTTGGTGGAACGCCCTCAGATCCCTCAGGACCAGTCCTCACAGAGGCAGGGGCATCTTGAGCAGAAAACTCTGAGACTTGGTCATCTAGGAGGATGATCTCCATTCCTGTCCCAGAGGCCTCTTTGTCTTCAGTAGCAAGGGACTTAGATTTTCCCCCTGGCACCACTTCAGGAGAATGGGCAATACCCTGCTCCACTTGATCAGAACTTTGGGTCTGCTCCACAATAGCTAGGGAAGCTTCCCTCACGACCTCTGAGGAGGCTGGAGCAGATCTAGGCCCTTCAGCAGGCCTCGAAGTTGAGCTCGATCCACCTTGGCTAGGCAGCCGAGATGACTTGGTGCTGCGAAAGCCCGGCTTCGAAGCTCTAGAAGAAGCCTTGGCGGGAGGTCGGCTAACCTTCTTGGACGAAGCAGCTTGAACCATCTCCGCGGCAATCTCAGTCACTGAACGCCCATCCCCAAAGGCATCGAAAATGGCATGCATATTATCCCGAGACAGGACAAAGTTCTTGGGGAACTTGATGTCATCCATTTTTACCTCAGAAGCTGCAAAAGAAACGAAATTATAAAGAATCAGCATACTTCCAGATCTTATGAGCAAAGAAGCAGCAGAATAGTCGGACAAGGCATTATACCCGTGTCCCGGATATCCCTAAGATTGGACGCGAACATACACTTCTCGACGTCATACTTTCTATCAATGGAAGTCAGTCGAAGCAGCCCGACCTGCTCAATAAGACTCAATTGGGGTAGATCATTGCAACCCGGAAAGATCTCCCCCCAACTTAGATCCACCTCCCACGTTCGGGCGGACCCTAATTTTAACTCCACCACAAGAAAGTTCTCCACCCACCCCTTTATGGAGTCCTTGTACCCCGTGAAAAGAGATAACCCAGTACGGGGGGAAAAATAATAGAACTTTTGGGCCGCCCTAACCAGACGGAAAAAAGTGACAAACAGACAAGCCGTGGGCGTAAAACCCCAACTCAGGCAGATAGACTCAAAACAGGACATGAACAAATGGAATTTGGGGATAACATCCGAGGAGTTACCCCGAAGTATTCAAAGACCTCAATAAAGAAAGGGGTAAAAGGAAACGGTAGACCGAATTCTCTCTGCTTTAAGAAAAACACTAGGCGACGACCCCCTTGGGGATCTACCAAACCCGGAGGGGGAGGGTAAGGAAGGACTATCCTTTCATTTGGAAGAGGTGCTCGAATGAAATACAACGGAGCGTCTAAAAGTCTCTGGGCAATATACTTAGTTATGTTGAAGGGTGTAATATGCGACTCAAGGTTACCAACATCAGGAAGCTTTGAACTTGCCATGGAAGAACAAGGAAGCGTACCTGAGAACACAATGGGGTGAAAAATGCAGAAGGAGTTGCAGGAAGACAGAGAGCAGGAAAGAGCTAGTTTCTTCAGAAGACAGAAGGAATTCGTGATGAAAGGCAATAATGAGACGGCACGCTGATCTGAACAGTTTTGTCTTGGAGCGGCGCGATCATTAATTACTCTCGAAGTTTACCCTCTCAACGGTTAGATAAATAACCGGTGAGAAGGTAAAGGGGCAAAAAGATGATCGCTGGGCTTCTCCACATCCGTCAAGGGCCAGATCCGTGATTACAGCCCATCAAACAAAAGCCCATTCGCCACCTGCATAATACAAAGCCCAACTCGCCAGTCAGAGCAACTTAGCCCACAGGAGCAACTCAACCTGCAAAAATTCACCACCTCCATGGTAAACACCAAGGAAACAGAGGGGCAAGTCAAGAAAAGACTCAAAAAGTACAAGCAAAATGGAGCATGATAATGGGAACATGATAAAGGTCAGACTTGCTCATCACTTAAAAAGTTATAAGATTTGATTTATCGTTATTGAACAGAGGCTGTGAGATCAGAAAAAGGCGACAAGAGCACCTCGGGATCATACAGAGCTGAGAACTCAGAAATTAACTCGAGGATTAAAAGGCCGAGCTCACAGGTCAGATTAGTCCAGCTCGAAAAACATAGCTTTAGAGCTCGGTCGGCTAAAGGAGGCTCAAAGCTCAATCCATCAAGTACAGACCGAGCTCACAGGTCGGTTAGTCAAGCTCGAAAAAGTAAACCGACCGCCCAGTTGGTTAAGTAGGCCCGGAGCTCGGCCCATCGACTAAAAGTGTAACGCCCCGGAAAACCGGACCGCTACCGGCGCTAGGATCCGGGTCGACTTAAGGCCGCCGGGACCCATAGCAAGCCTGACATATAACCTGTAAACCTGTATAATCCCATACATGATCAACCACATGCATAAAAATTAAAACTTTTCTTCATACATACTGTCATCAACTAACTCAACCTGTGCATACTCTGAACATATACATAACATAGTCCCTCTGTGGGATCTCATCAAGCCTTAAAGGCAAAACAACCTGTGTTGAGTTAGTTTACATAAACATCATAACATAAGATCATGTATATACAAAAGGGATTAACAATATATTATGGTCAAGCACAACTCTATCCTCAATGACCTCATTACATACATACTGTAATCTTTTACATATCATCATAATACAATTGTCATGTCCACAAACTATCTATTACATACATATGACTTTTTCTCGTCTTGCCTTCTCTATCTATCCCGTACCTGCAAACCTGGGGGTTAGGGGAGAGGGGTGAGCTAGATGCCCAGTGAGTAGAACTATAAAAAGAATATTTAAAACATGCTATCATGAAATGCGTCACTGCACAACCAAATCACACCACGGATGGACTGATTCAAAAATCCCTCAACTCCATGCCCGGCCCTATTATGGGCACCACAGGACTTCGTATTGCCCGGCCCTATTATGGGCACCACAGGACTTCGTATTCGGAGTTATTGCCCGGCCCTATTATGGGCACCACAGGACTTCGTATTGCCCGGCCCTATTATGGGCACCACAGGACTTCGTATACATAAGGCTAATGAATCATCCTAATGTCCATCCACTATCATCTATCACAGCAATACAATGCGGCATAGTCGTGAATTCTAATGCAAACAACCTATAATATGATCATGATGCATGAAGCATGATAAAAGCATTTCATTTCTTAATTTTAAAAGGTTAAGTTTAGTTCCACTCACCTCTGGCTGACTCTGACAAACTCTGTAGCAGCTGGCTCACTGCTGGGGTCCTTGGTTCCTCGGGTCCGAACCTACACAGGTGGACTCCAATGAGGGACCAAACATACATAAACATAACTCTAATATATTCCCCAAAAACCCCCTAAAACATCCTGAAAATATCACATAGAGATATGCATGGAGTGGCTGAACAGGGCACTTTCGGCGGCACCTTCGGCGGCCGAAAGTCCTGGACAGAGACGAAACTCAGGTAGGTTCGGCGGCACCTTCGGCGGCCGAAAGACCTGGACAGAGATGAAAGTCTCTTTTCGGGGGCAACTTCGGCAGCCGAAAGGCCTGCCTCCCCAGCCATGTTCGGCGGCCGAAAGTGCCTTCGGCTGCCGAACCTGGTTTCTGCCAAAGGGCAGAAACTTGGCTCCTTTGTGCATTTTCGCCTCAAAACTCACCAATCATGCATATACCTCAACCAAATCATGCATACAAGTTCCTAGGGGCCTCAAAACATCAAATACCCCAACTACAACACTTCAAGCATACTCAAACATGCCACATTGTTCAAGAATCACATAAAACCTAACATTTGCTTAAAAACTCATACAACCCTATACATGCCATTCTACCCCATAAAATCACTTAAAACTTACTTAAAACATGCATTGAGCTTAAGATCGGCTCTTACCTCTTGAAGATCGAGAGAGAGACGACCTAAACTTGGAGATCCAAGAAAATGAGCTCCTGAGTTCCCAAAGCTCCAAAACTCATTTCAAAAGTTCAAAACCTTCAATGCAAGCTTAAAACTCAAGAAAAATGATGGGGATTTGAAGGAAGAACACTAGATTTGCAAAGGGAAGGTCGGAAGCTTGCTGTGGTCGAAAATGGGAGAAAACTCACCCATTTCGGCTAAGTGCCCCTTTTATAGGTGGCTGGCCAGGCCACGTTCGGGGGCCGAATGTGCCTCCGCATCCATGCAATGTTCGGCGGCCGAACTTGACTTTCGGCGGCCGAACCTGAACTTCCCTAACTCATGCTTTCGGGGGCCTAACATGCCTCCAAAACGCATGCATGTTCGGCGGCCGAACTTGACTTTCGGCGGCCGAACCTGGGTTTTCCTCCAAAGACTTTTCATGCAAAAACTCATTTAGTTTCATACTTTAAAACCATTAAAAACATGAAAACATTTTTATAAAACATGATTCTACCCTTCTAGAGGTCTCCGACATCCGAGATTCCACCGGACGGTAGGAATTCCGATACCGGAGTCTAGCCGGGTATTACAAAAAGCAAGAGTTCACGAAATACGGTCAGATTGGAAAAAATAAAGTTTGAGCGGTTAAGGCTATGAAGAAAATAGTATCAGTACTTCATCCATGACAGAGAAAAGAACAAGCTCAAGTATGAATGAAAAACAAGCATTTCATTAAAGGAAAAGTACATTACAGCACGTTACAAAGGCCCACATTACAGAATGGAAGACCACCCTTAAAGGATTTACATATCCGGATACTTCGTCATCTACGATTATCACCTACCCTACTATTCTAGTCTTCAGTTCGGAGGACTTCTCGCAGCTCGGAATGTGAGTTTTTCAGAAAAGGCCAAGATCTGTCTCGCTATTATAGGGGAACTGAACAAGTTGATTCCCATAAGCATTTCTCACTGTCCCCCTGGGCAAACGTTCGGTTACCCGAGTGTGATGCACGGTACATTCGGACAAGCTCAGATATTATATGCCGGCCGTGCACCACACATGAAAAACATAAGTCTTCGAGTTACGGCACTGGGGAGATCGCAGAGCATACATTCGAAGGCATCGCCAGAAGCTTGACTGAGTGCAGCAGATCTCAGTCTCACATAATACTGGTACTTCACACCAAAGTCTTGCATAATACTGGTACTTCACACCAAAGGGAACAATAAGTTGATCATTCTCTCCACTTCCATTTATATCAAAAGAAGACGACGGAGGCATTAAGGAAATTTCCTTTTTCCCCTCAGAAGAAAGAGCAGACCTCTCATCCGCCCAGAACCTCTTGGGAGCTCGGACAGCAAACTGAGGAGGAGGTCGGCCAAACGACCTGGGTAAAACAGTCTCAGCAGCTTGCCGAATAGTCCCACCCATCGGCCGCCCTACCAGAAGGATCTCCAAAGCACCGTCCAGACTCCTTAGAGGTAACATCAAATTTGCAAGAATGTTGAACTGACCCATTCTTATCTCAGGTACTGCAAAAAGTTTCAATACAGAGACAAGTCAGCAACAATTCTCCATCAAGATGATAAAAGCAAGACTGAAACAAACCCCTGGGGCAACAAAGCAATACAAACTCAAGCTCACCTCATTCCGTTTGAAGAAAGTGTTAAATGGATCCTTTGCAGATAAAACAGAATAATCTTGCTAGAAGAAAGAAGCAGACGGAGAAACGGAAAGGAAGAACCTCTTGTTCCAACAGAGGATTTGAGAATGAAGAAAAGTTAGCGTTGATATATACCCAGAGTCTGAAGTCTTAGCACGGGGCAGAGCTATGCTAGACTCTAAGCTAATGGCGTCAGGATTTTAAAAGATAGTCATGGAAAAGGAAAGAAAGGACATGTCCAGATAATGATGACAGAAAAGCAAAGACAACAAAGAACGCGAAGAATGGAGAAAAGCCAGAAAGGGGAAAGAGCAGATAGGATTCGGAAACGACACAATGACAGAAAGATGAAAGGATGTTATTAAGGCACCTGAACCCAAACAGGCACGGTCATAATGGTTCTTGATATTCACCCCCTCGGCAGTAGGAGCAATAACTACCGAGAAGGTGAAGGGGCAATTGATGACCGCTGGATTTCTTCACCCCAGATCAGGGGCTTGACCGCAGCCAAAGGCCCATAACGTAGAGGCCCACACACCTGATATGCACAACAAGCTTGGCTCATTCAATCCGCAAGGCCGGGCTTAACCAAGCTTCTTCATTCGGATCGGCCCAGCCTGCGACCAACAGGCCCTCTCCACTCAGGTTCAGCGTCCGGCCCGACTCTCGGCCCAGCCCAGTTTCCAGAGCCATATTCAGACAACCTAGCAGATCCGTTCGAGCGTACGCACGAGGAGAATCAGAGGTTGTTACGCATGGAGCAGGCGGCTGATACCCTCGTACGCCCGAATCTGTATGTCAGAGACGCGTGTCCCAATCATGGAAAGGCCTTTACACGTCACCAACAAGCATAGCGAAATGGATAAAAGGGGAACCCCCTCCCCAGAAAGTTTAAGTTTTATTTTCTCAATACCAAAACCCTTGTAAAACCCTATTCTATTGGATCTCAGATCATCATTAATGATCATATGAAAAATTTCAAATAAGTCCAAATAGCCCCCTATATATTTTTACAAGGGTCAAACAAGTCCTAAAAATTCAGCCAAATACACCGTTGAGATTAGTAGAAAAAAAGAATTGAACTTTTTCATATATTGAAGACAAAGTTTACAGCTTTATTTATACACATCAAGAAGGGTATCCTTATTCCTTAACTAAGTATTTAACAGAATTATCTAGCTAAAGTAGAAGCATGCAAGACATGCTTTAGAACAGTATTTGGAACCTTCTCAGTAATTCTAGAGCAGTGCTTAATTCTAGAAATTAAGCAAATTGATAAAAAGAAAAAATAAAAGTTTTTTTGACTATATATACAAATATAAACGAAATTCAATACTTAAAAAAAAAATCTTTATTAATATTTATGATGAACCTGCCAAACAAACACCCTAACCAAATCAAGAAATGCTAATCTTCAATGATCAATAGAACAAAAGCCTATTAATCCTAGAACCCTATTGATTATAACTGCAATAATCAAGCATTAGACAGTTCATTTGCTAGAGCAATAATTTTTCAAAACAATTGTAAAAAAGGAATGGGTGAAGCCAACAAAGACAGTCCTTGCGCAATCTTCGTTTACTTTATCAACTAAGTTGCAGCATCCTGGATCAATTGTAATTTTGTGATTCCAAATTGATGAAAAAATTTCACCAACACACTTCTTTTCGCCTTGAAAATCTTCTACACATTTTGCAATTTTAAGATCATGAAAAATAGGTGGAAGAGCAAAATGTTGAAGTTCGTCATCTTCTACCCCTTCCAACCATGGTCGACTTAAACTTTGGGGAAATACAGCCGAGCAAAGAAAGACAATTAGCAGAATAACACATTGTGTTTTCATTCTTACTTTCTGATAAGTAAAAAAGGTAAATTAAATTTCACCAGCAGCAGGTACTAGAAATCTAAAAAGAAAGAATGAGAAAAAATGGAGAATTTGATAACTTTTTATAAGGGTTAGAGTATCTATTTGATCTGGTATTCAGTTTGATGATTAGTTAATCAAATCTTTATTATAGTTTGAAACTTAAATAAATAGCATTTCAAAATCCTTTGTTTGGAAAAGAATGTAACGGTTAGCTGCTAGCTTGTGGATTCCGTCTCACATCGACGGATTACTGTTAAATAACTTGCGTTAACTATTTTGGTCCAAATAGAAAATAGTTTCAAAAGTTATTTATCCAGTTTGGGTCGGACTGTTTCTATTGATATCAGAGTCGCCACTCTAGATCAAACAAATTGTACGGAACTAATGGACCTCTAAGGAAAGGGCTACCAGTGTGAGTCGAGGTGGAGCCGTCTGAGTGATAAACCCAGAAGGTCCAAGAGGTTGCCTGTGCCAAATAGAAAATATCGGAGTTGACTTCATTGAACTGATTGCTGCTGCTGCTAATTATTTATTAATTATTGAATAATTCTTTTTGTGCTTAGAATAAGTCAGCTACACTATCTGGCTAAAATATTCTTTGCTGATATTTGGAAATATGGGTTGTTAGTAGCGTTGGAATAGGACTAGCTGTTAAGTTCTATTTTATAAGAAGCTTGCTGTACTGCTACGGGGGATATCAATCAAAAAAATTATACAACTAATTGTTTCTCAATATTTCCTTGTCTTTTCTTTTAAAGCTTTGACTGGGACCTATCAATTGGTATCAGAGCTTCCTTTTCCCTTCCTAAATTATTTATTTATTTATTTTTTCTTTTCCCTCTTTCCCCTTTCTTTGCCTCATGGCATCAAACAAGGAACGAATTGAAAATCTGGAGGCCGCTGTGGAAACACTTAATGACACCATGGGTAAGCTCCAAACTACTATTAGCAATTTAGACAAGGGGCTTTCCTCGAAGTTACAGCAGATTGAAGCGGCTATCACAAGATTTTCTGATATAGCAGTCTCTAATAAAGAGGGAGTTAGCAGTGTGGGTGATCATAGCCAAACTCGATCTAACAATGAGGAGTCACGGGAAGGAGGTATGCCGATTTTTGCTTCCAAACTCGCAAAAATCGAGTTTCCCAAATTTTCTGGCGATGACCCGACAGAATGGATGACCAAAGTCGATCAGTTCTTCGACTACCAGAAAACTGATCCTTCAGAAAAGGTATATTTAGCTTCTTACCATCTCCAAGGGGAAGCTAATCAGTGGTGGAGGTGGCTGAAACGAACGTATCGAGAGGAAGATAAAGAGGTCACCTGGGAGGTTTTTGTTGAAGAACTATGGTCCCGTTTTGGACCTACTGACTGTGACGATTTTGACGAATCCTTATCTAAGATTCGACAGGTCGGTTCACTGAGAGACTACCAACGCGAATTTGAACGGTTGGGTAACAAAGTGAAGGGGTGGACACAGAAAGCCCTTGTGGGAACATTCATGGGCGGACTCAAAACAGAGATTTCGGACGGGATTCGGATGTTTAAACCCAAGATGCTTAAAGACGCAATTAATTATGCCCGGATGCGTGATGAACAATTACAGCGGCAGAAAAAACCTTTTCGAACATTTAGTTCGTCGAATCCTCTTTCCCCGACCAAAGATAAGGCTACGCCGCCAGTCAAGCGTCTCTCATGGGAAGAGATGCAAAAGCGACGATCTGCTGGACTCTCTTTAACTGTGACGCAAAATTCATTCCAAGGCACAGGTGTGCAAAACCTCAGCTACTTCTATTAGATGGTGGTACAGAGGACGACGATGACGAAGGTGAGGATGAACTGGAAATTTCCCTTCATGCTCTCAATGGTTGGTCGACTGCTCAAACTATGCGAGTACGGATAACCATGGGATCAACGGTGATGATTGCTCTCATTGACAATGGCTCTACCCATAATTTCATAAATGAGAAACTGGCAGAATCCCTTAAATTACCAGCAACTCAAATTAAATGCAGTAGAGTGAAAGTCGCCAATGGAGGTCACCTTCCGTGCACGACGAAATTTGAACAAACAACTATTGATGTTCAAGGTATTTCCTTTGATATTACTTTGTATTCTTTACCTCTGATGGGATTGGATATGGTGTTAGGCATCCAATGGCTCGAACGACTTGGAGATGTGAACTGCAACTGGAAAAACCTTACTATGAAATTCAATTGGGGTGGAAGGTATCAATGTCTCAAGGGAATCAACAGTCCACTTATACAACAGTATTCCTCAAAAAAAAAATGGCGAAGGAATTAAGACAGGGATACTCCATATTTGCAGTTTGTTTTCAGTTACAGCAAGAACTTCCACCAACGGGGGTTCACCCGGATATGCTTCAGTTGCTCAATCAATATGCAGATATCTATCAACACCCTACTGAGCTGCCACCTGAAAGAGATATCAACCATCGCATTATTTTGAAGGAGGGAACAGACCCTGTTAATGTCCGGCCATACAGGTACGCAAATTTTCAAAAAGCTGAAATTGAGAAACAAGTTCATGACATGCTTAAATTGAGGCTAATTCAGACTAGCACAAGTCCTTTTTCTTCTCCTTTGTTACTAGTAAAGAAAAAAGACGGGTCTTGGCGATTCTGTACAGATTATAGAGCCCTAAACACTGTAACTATAAAAGATAGATTTCCCATACCCACAATTGATGATATGATAGATGAACTTCATGGGGCTGTCTACTTTACCAAAATAGACCTTCGGGCAGGGTTCTATCAGGTACGGATCCATCCCGATGACATATATAAAACAGCATTTCGTACCCATAACGGCCACTATGAATACCTGGTTATGCCCTTTGGACTGTGTAATGCTCCATCCACTTTTCAAGCTTTAATGAATTCTGTTTTTCGACCCTATTTACGTAAATTTGTGCTAGTATTTTTTGATGACATCTTAATTTATAGCCCCAATTGGACCATGCATCTTGAACATGTTAAATTAGCTTTTGAAATATTGCGGCAACATAAATTTTTCATCAAAATCAGTAAATGTGCATTTGGGCAGCAACAAATTCAGTATTTGGGGCATATTGTTTCTTCTGAAGGGGCATTGGTGGATCAAGGGAAAATAAAAGCCATGCTTGATTGGCCTACACCTACTAATGTTTCTGATTTACGTGGGTTTTTAGGACTTACTGGCTATTACAGGAAATTTGTCCAAAACTACGGCTTGATTGCTCGGCCTTTGACAGATTTACTTAAGAAAGGAAGATTTGCCTGGTCTAATGATGCTGAACAAGCTTTTTCAAATTTGAAGAAAGCCATGTCCTCTACCCCGACTCTTGCTATGCCAAATTTCAATGATGAGTTTATTATCTCCACAGATGCTTCAGACAAAGGCATTGGGGCAGTTCTATCTCAACAAGGCCGGCCAATAGCCTTTATGAGCAAGACTTTGGGAGTTACTAAGCGGTCCTGGTCCACCTATGCTAAGGAGATGTTCGCAATTGTTCATGCAATCCGCACATGGAGACCGTACTTGTTGGGCCGTCGCTTTATTATTCAGACAGATCAGCGGAGCCTTAAATACTTGTTGGATCAACAAATTGTTACCCCTGAGCAGCAGAAGTGGGTTTCAAAATTGTTGGGATATGACTATGAAATCCGGTACAAACCAGGGCGGGAAAATAATGCCGCTGATGCTTTATCCAGAATCGCAGGCAGTCCTAGCCTTGATGCACTTTTTAGCTCGGACACTTCCCTGTGGGACTCACTGCGGCTTGCAACAATCACTCATCCCTACCTGATTCGGATTGGGAAATTGGCTACGGATGACCCAGGCAAACCTTATCTCTGGCGAGCGAGTTTGATTCTTTATAAGAATCGTGTTGTAATTCCTCCTGACTCAGATTTAATTGTTCAGCTCTTACAGGAATTTCATGATTCCCCCAGTGGTGGTCATTCTGGTGTTTTGCGGACATACAAAAGGATCGCTGCACAATTTTATTGGCCTTCCTTGCCAAAATCTGTTCGTGATTATATAGCTTCCTGCTCAGTTTGCCAAGCCAATAAAACTGCTACCGCTTTTCCAGCTGGACTGCTACAGCCATTGTCGATTCCTCATCAAGTTTGGGATGATATAATAATGGATTTCGTCGAAGGGCTTCCCTCTTCCTATGGTAAAAATGTGGTTCTGGTGGTGGTAGACCGTTTGAGCAAATACGCTCATTTTCTCAGTTTAACTCACCCATTTACTGCTAAAACTGTGGCTGAGAAGTTTGTTGATGGAGTTGTTAAACTCCATGGCATGCCAAAGACAATTATTAGTGATCGGGATCCTGTTTTCATTAGCCATTTTTGGCGTGAATTTTTCAAACTTTCTGGGACCAAGCTTCACATGAGTTCCTCCTACCATCCTGAAACAGACGGCCAATCCGAAGTTGTTAACAGGTGCCTTGAACAGTATCTACGTTGTTTTTCCTCCCAGCAACCACGACGATGGAGCCTTTTTCTTCCATGGGCAAAATTCTGGTATAATACTTCTTACCATAGTTCTATTGGAATGTCCCCATTTGTTGCTTTATATGGCAGGGCTCCACCCACCATTCCACGGTATGAAGCAGGCACAACTGCTATTCAGGAAGCAGATAACATGTTAACCACAAGAGATGAAATCCTTGAACAGCTCAAGCTTAACTTGTCCCGTTCAGTCAACCAGATGAAACAACGGGCTGATAAACACCGGAAAGAAGTTGAATTTCAAGTGGGCGACTGGGTTTACTTGAAATTACAGCCATACCGACAACATTCTGTTGCTCGAAGGGCATTTCAAAAGCTGGCCAGTCGCTACTATGGGCCTTATTTGATATTGGCTAAACTTGGCAAAGTCGCTTATCGCTTACAACTTCCTGCGAGTTCCAGAATTCATCCAGTCTTTCACATTTCGTTACTTAAAAAATATATTGGCAAGCAGGGGAAAGTTCCCATTTCAACAAATTTGCCTACATTCAATGATGATGGTGATGTTCTTTTGGAACCATATGGGATTCTTGATACCAAGTGGATTAAACAAGGTTCCCGTTTTGTGGAAGAAAGTCTTGTTCAGTGGAAAGATTTGCCAGTAGAGGACGCTACTTGGGAGAATACTGCTGCTCTGTTTGAGCGTTTCTCTTCTATAAACCTTGAGGACAAGGTTCAAGCTAATGGGGGTAGTATTGATAAACCCAGAAGGTCCAAGAGGTTGCCTGTGCCAAATAGAAAATATCGGAGTTGACTTCATTGAACTGATTGCTGCTGCTGCTAATTATTTATTAATTATTGAATTATTCTTTTTGTGCTTAGAATAAGTCAACTACACTATCTGGCTAAAATATTCTTTGCTGATATTTGGGAATATGGGTTGTTAGTAGCGTTGGAATAGGACTAGCTGTTAAGTTCTATTTTATAAGAAGCTTGCTGTACTGCTACGGGGATATCAATCAAAAAAATTATACAACTCATTGTTTCTCAATATTTCCTTGTCTTTTCTTTTAAAGTTTTGACTGGGACCTATCACTGAGATATTAGCTAATCAATATTGGATTCGGTTGCGATGAGGAGGTCGCAAATTTAGCGGGACCGAATGTGTGACGATTAGCTGCTAACTTGTGGATTCCGTCTCACATCGGCGAATTACGGTAATTTCAAATTGTATATAATAAGGTAGCACAAAACTACTAAATAATTTGAATTAATCATTTTGGATCAAGTAGAAAATAGATTCAAAAGTTATTTGGACCAATTTGGGTCGAGCCGTTTTAAATGACATGTAAACTCTAATCAACTATAGAATTCAAGCATTTGAAGCCAATTTTTTTTTTTTTTAAAGAAAAAATCTAACAAAATGGAAAATTAATATATATTAATAATAAATAAATAAAAATTTAGGTGGTAGTTGATATCTTTATCGATTTTTTATTTTTATTTTTTAAAATAAAAAAATGTTTTAATTTTTTTAAAATTTTGTTCATTTATCTAAGTGGTTATATATATAAATATGCAAAAATAATTCCAAAAGAGAAAATGTATGAAAATTATGAATATAAAGAGATTAGGGTAAAAAATTAACATATTAATGATCATATGAAAAATTGGACATAAGTCATAATAGGCCTCTATATATTTTTACAAGGTCAAACAAGTCCAATTTATAAACATCAAGAAGAGTATCCGTAGAAGCATGCAAGGCATGCTTTATTAATGGATTATGTGAGCTTAATTTTTATTTTTTTTTCTATATTAATTTTAATTAATTGTGCAACCATCAATAGAAAAAAAAAACATATTAATCCTAAGTATTGCTAAAGAGCAAAATAAAACCCTAGTGATGATAATCAAAATAATTAAGCATTAGGCGGCTCATTTGTGAGAACAATAATTTTTTCAAGTAATCATAAAAAATGAATGAGTAAAGTTAGAAATACATAATTTAATGATTAACAGAAATATTTTATTTCTTTAATAATTAACAGAAATATTTAACAGAAATATTTTATTTCTTTAATAATTTTAATGATTAATTATGTATAAATATAATTTAATTTCAATATATTAAGTTAGAAATACATAATTTTATTAAAAAAAAAAGATTAGGTCACGTTTTTATTTTTATTTTTTAAAATATCTTATCAAATTAGATGGAAGGCTTTTATAAGTTTTGACTTTTATAACCTTTTTTTGGAAAATTTGCCCAACAACGGAAGAATCTGATTTCAAGCAGGCGAACCGAAACAGGCCCATTTCCTTTTAAACCGCCTCTATGCCGTCAACTGGGCTGTCATCTCACACTCTGATGTCTTATTCTGGCAGCAACTAGAAAAAGCGGGAGCAGTTTCGGTTAGATTAAAAAAAATCAATCAAACCAATTCGATTTAAAAATTCGGTTCGCCTTCTTTTATAAACTAATAATCAAACCGAACCGAATTACTTAAAATACGTCGCCGTTTAACCCAAGTATATAATAAATCCTGACCCTAACATTCGTCGTTCCTCTTCCCTGCCCCGTGGTGCTCCTTCGTTCCCCTTTATTCTTCTCATCGCACAACATCGACGCTGCTTCAAGTTCTCGACCCAAACGTTCATCTTGACTTCTGCTCTCTCATTCCCGCTGGCCCTCGCTTTTTCGTCTGCGCTGAAGGTTGAAGGGCTTACTTTTATCCTCTCATCTCCTCCTGCTTATCGGCTGACTTCTAAAAGGGTGAGGTTTCTATTGTTCGGCGTTTGTGGATTTGAAGCTACCATTTGCTTGCCTCCAATCTCATTTTAGTTCAGCTTTGATGTGTTGATTTGTGAGTCTGAGTAACTTGGAATCGCTTCTGGCCAACTGATTAATTGAGGATATGTTTTGAATGCTGGATTTTGATTCTTATTAACTGAAATTCAGTGTTCTCAACCCCAAACCCTCGTTTACATTGCTCCGGAATTAGATTCTGTTATTCTTCAAGTTTTTTAATTGTGTTTTCAAATTTGATCTGTTTTCATTTTGTTTGATTTTGATTCAAATCCTAAGCACCGTGAATTCTCTTCCATTTGTTATATTATTTTTCGGTTACAGTGTTGCGTATGACTGAACCGAACGGTTTCGAACCGAATCAGTACGGATCGGTTCGGTTTCCTAAAAAACTTCGGTTCGGTTTGTTTTGTAGTTTTAATGATTTTTGGTTATTTACGGAGGGCACGCCCCTATCTAGAACTACTCTTCTATCATCTCCGCATAAATAACATAAGCGTGACGGCCGGCGGGCAAACCGACGGTTTAGAATATACCGGTGAGCTCGCGCGCCTTTCTTTTTCGTCGTGGATTCTCTGCACTTCTCTCATTTCATTGTTAGCCTAGAAATTCATATTTACGTAAATATTGGGAAATTATGTTAGTAGTATTGGAACAATTTCTTTCTTTTATAGGCAATAAAATATTGTATTTTAGCTAATGATTAGCTTGTAATTTTATCTGTGTTTCGTGGATTCTTATAAATGCAATGCAACCTATTCAAAGTATTGAACAATTTCTTCTTCTCCAGGCGCCCATAAATTCTTGGACTTAATTCTGTGGAAATGATTGAACTGCTATTTTATTGTCTAAATGGGGTCATATCTACAAATGAAACATGGATGCTGGTTGTTTTGCAATTTTGGTGACTTCAATGAGATATTCAGAAATCGTGAAGTTTCAACATTTTTGTTTTCGGTTTGAGTTATTTATTTATGATCAGAGCATGAAAACGTAGGGTTTTTGGAATTCAGAAAAGAGATTGGAGTTTCAGCATTTTTTTATTAATTTTGAGTTATTCATTAATGCTTGAGCATCAAAATGTAGGGTTTCAGATTTTGATGTGTGGGTAACCAGACACCTCTCAGATGGCAACTTGTGTTCGTGCAAGTCCCTCCAGACCTTGTTTTCATGTCTCATATACATCTCAATCACACCAAAAACCTCGGATGCTCCCTGTCTTACCAGTTGGTGTTAAGCGTTTCCCTACATTATCTGTAAAAATTGCTCCAGTATTCCTCCCATATGGACTTGTATTGAAACACCAACAACAGGAAACTGCACTGAAGTACAAGCAACTGACACCTGTTTGCTTGCTTGGTGGCAAAGATAAGTCTGAAAGGGACAGTGGGGTAAGAGTTCTCTCTTCTGACTTCCTATATATTTAGGTATGCCTACTGCTAATAATGATTGGTTCTAAAAGGATATGTGGCATTTTGCCTTTGTTATTCATCAAATGGATGGCAAATTTGCAACTATAATGATATTAGATTAAGTCCTCTAAATGAATTTGTGTCAATAGTTGATATAAGATTATGACCTTTAACCGTCTTCTTGAAACCTTTTATTTACTCTCTGGATCTCAACACAGTAAGCCTTAGTACTGAACATATTGAATGCATCTCTTCTAGCTATTTCTTTCCACCAGTGGCACTGAGATTGGGAATAAAATCGACAGAGGTGAAAGGGGAGGTTTTATTTTGCTTTTGAATTAATTCTGTTGTAATTTGCATGAATAAAGGTTTGTTCGCTAAATCTTAAAGATCTAACCAAAATTCTTTCGTTGCATCACTTTTTTTTTTTTTAAATTAATATATCCAGCTTGATATAGTGTAAAAATTGATAAAGCCATTTACATTCAAATTTCTTCAGATCCATTTGACATTTTTCAAATCTCATCTTGGCTTTATCTGAGATTAACCTATAATGAATTTGTAATTATAAAAAATTTGTGTTTGTGTGTCAAAATCTAATATTGGAAATTATCCAAAAATTCAAAAGGTTAACCAGACCCAAATGCTGTTTGTTTCAGCCTTTTTTATTTTTAAATTCAATCCAGTGTATTCTAGGGACAACAATCTTGGTTGTTTTATTTGAATTTCTTCTGAAATCAATCAGAACAAACTTGTGAATGGCCCTAACTATGAGGAAGTATTGAGTTGGATGTCTTTTGTAAATCAAGATGCCTTTCTCCTAGTTTGGGACTTGCTACCTGAGAGGTTCACACTTAAAGATGTTGGTCCTAAACATAACTTATCCGATTCACTAAACAAACCATATTTTAAAGACTGTTGCAATACACCACTGATCTTAATTTTTGCTGCCGATAATGTTTTTAATGTCATTGCATGTGGCAGCAATTAAGCATTGAGGCATTTAGTTCCGTAGACGATGTCATGATCATTATGAAGGGATTAGATGCATTCAAATCTGTTATCCCAAAAAAAATCTTCCAATATGTACTCTTCAATGACATTTTATTTCTTGAATGGAATATTTTAGGGTTCTCCATGGAATCCCTTTGAGAAGGTCATGGGAAATTTTAAGGGACAGTCAGTAGAAGATATGTTGCGGCAGCAGATTGAAAAACAAGAATTTTATGATGGAGGAAGTGGGAAAAATCCACCTCGTGGTGGTGGTGGTGGAAGTGGGGATGGCTTTGGAGGATCTGATGATGAAGGCCTTGCAGGAATCATGGATGAAACACTGCAAGTAATCTTAGCTACCATGGGCTTTATTTTGCTGGTAATAATATCTTCCTTGTACCACTTCTGGCATGTTTAATAGCTAAAGACCTCTATTCTATATTTCACTGCCTGATATTTTCCTTGTTCTGAAGTTTATACTTGATTATTAGAAGAGAAATTGATGTAAGAGGTTTGTTAAACTGAAATTTTCTTTCACATTAATCTATTGCTTCTGTTTCCTTCTATACAATGCATGGCGTTTTGTTTTATATATGATTCAATTTTTGGTAAGACAATTGTTAGGACTAGCAATCTGGTCATGAGATAGATGAGGGAGAAGAAAATAGAGATGGACAACAAAATGAGAGAAGAATGAATATTCTTTCGGTTGATTGATATCCTCGTACGTTCTCCTGACCCTTGCATATCTAATGCAAAAAGGGAAAAAGACAAGCAGTAATCACAGTTTGACATAACAGAATTCTGTGGTAGAATAAGGAGTCGAATGAAAGAAAAGAAAAATGAACAGAATAGGGAGAAGAACTGATTTCTTTAGATTTCAGCAACTATTCAAAACTATAGCACTGAGTCACAAACATTATCTCCTTCGCAAATAAATAAACCCAAAATAACCAAATACTTCAAACAAAGAAAAGATTAACAGAGCTTATAAATTCGTAAACAGGAATAACTCTCCTCTGCAAGTTATAGTAACCTGCCCTTCTTCTCCCTAGAGAAAACCCCAATCACAGATAACCAAAGGTCCTCTCCCTTTTTCCAGCTCCCCCTTATATGCTGTTTGCTGTACCTCAGTTATAACTAACTCTTGCCAGCTGTCATTCTCTCCTGACTCCATGGAGAATGCTGCCAAATTCCCTGCAGCTGTCAAATTCTTGCTTTGTCTTTTAGCTCTTCTGGAATATACCTTTAAACTCATAGTTTTTGGGCCACTCTCCTTTTCATTATCCCCCTGTTGAAGATCAGCCTTGTCCCAAGGCTGAAATATGGAAACTGTCCCTGAAAATCAGACACATTCATCAATGTTGCTTCTTCTTTATCTTTCCCGTTCCATTTGACCAACCGTTGGTTGTCTTTGAGCACCTGTCCTTTGTTGACAAATCAGTTCAGATTCAACTATTTCTTCTGGAACTTCTAAGTGAGTTGGTATACTGGTAGAGATAGGATGGCTTCCCACGGCTTGTTTCAGTTGAGAAATATGAAAAAGGGATGTATTTTTGAAGTGGCAGGCAACTTTAACTTATAAGCTACTGCACCAATTCTTGCTACCACTTCAAATGGCCCATAGTGGCAGGCAGACAGCTTAGAACACACCCGTGTAACAACAGAATGCTGTCTATTCGGTCTTAATTTCAGAAAAACATGATCACCAACAGAAAATTCTAAATCCCGTTGATGCTTCTTTGCACTCTTCTTCATTATCTGTTGAACCCGAAGCAAGTTGAACTTAAGCTGCCTTAAAATTCATCCCTATACTGAAAATGTTGTGGAAAAGCTTCTACTCTTGTTTCTCTTGTTAGAAACTGATGGAGTACAGGAGGTGGCCGGCCATATACTATTTCAAATGGTGGTTTACTTATGGCTGATTGGAAACTTGTGTTATACCAGTATTTTGCCCAACATAACCATACTCTGCCCAGCATAACCACTTTGCCCATCCTCACGGTTGTTCAGATGAAAAACACCTTAAGTATGTCTCCAAACAACAATTTAAAACTTCAGTTTGTCCATCTGTTTGGGAATGGTATGCAGTATTGAATTTTAACTATGTCATTTGTAATCTGAAAACCTCTCTTTAAAAAATCACTAAGAAACAAAGGATCACGGTCACTAATGATTGCCCGTGGCATCCCAAGCAACTGCACAACTTCCTTAACAAAAATTTCTGCTACTCCTTTTGCAGTAAAAGGGTGTCGAAGATGAATAAAGTGGCAAAAAATTGACAATCCATCTACCACAACAAAAATACAATATGCTCCCTTAGACCATGGCAGCCCCGAGATAAAATCAATCGAGATATCTTCCCAAATGTTCTCTGGTATGGGTAGAGGCTGCAGTAACCTGGCGGGACTTTGAGTTTCATACTTGTGTGTTTGACATACCAAACATCCTGCCACAAATTTTTGTATGGTCGCCATCATTCATTTTCAATAAAAATTTGAAGCCAAGCGTCTATTAGTCCGATAGGCTCTTGAATGACCCTCTTGTTCAATTGAGTGAAACTCAACAATAAATTTCTCTATCCTTGGAGATTTCGCAGGTAGTACTAACCTTCCTTTGTGGTATAATCTCCCATGAATAAGGAGAAAATTGACATGTTGTGACCCAGCTTGCAAATCTTCAATGATTTTCCTTAGATCACCATCCTGCAAAACTTTGCCATTGATTTGTTCCCAATCAGCCCAACTGTGGTATGGATGCCACATGTATTTCCACATTCTCGGGATAAAGCATTTGCAATTTCATTTGTTTGTCCAGTTCTATATTCAATCACAAAACTATACCCATCAGTTTTGAAATCCAGTATTGTTGGGTAGGAGTGCTGGCTTGCTAGTGCAATAGCTGGCGCCTAGCGCAAACTTCGTTGATATGTTTTAACAGTAAATCTTTGTCCAATCAAATATGGCCTCCAGTGCTAAATGGCCATGACTAGGGCCAATAGTTCTCTCTCATATGCTAATTGAGCGGAAAATTTTTCTACCACTGGTTTGCTAAAGAAAGCAATGGTTGACCTTCTTGTGTCAAAACTGCCCCTACCGCAATTCCGGATGCGTCACACTCAATTACAAATGGCAGCTGAAAATGTGGCATGGACAAAACAGGTGAGGAACTTACTGCCTTCTTCAAAGAATCAAATGCTTCTTGTGCCTCTCTGTTCCATAGAAATATACCATTTTGCTCTTTTTTAAGTAGAGATGTTAAGGGTTGTGCCATCTGTCAATACCTTTTGATGAATCTGCAATAGTATCCAGTGAGTCCCGAAAATCCCCTTACAGCTTTAACTGATTTAGGCATTGGCCATCTTATGATTGCAGATACTTTCCAGGATTCATCTCTACTCCGTTTTCTGAAATTATATGCCTCAGATAGTGGATACTCGATCATCTTTCAAAAGAGCATTTCTTGCTATTGACATGAAATTTATGCTCTTGTAAGATTCTAAATGCATGCTCCAAATGCTGTAGGTGGGATCTCCAATCCTTACTGTATGTAAGGATATCATTTTGAAAACTGCCAAAACTGACTTTCGCAAATGGGGTCTAAAAATATCATTCATCACTGTTTAGAAGGTTGCTGGAGTATTCAATAATCCGAAAGGCATAACCATGAATTCGTAGTGCCACGAATGAGTCCGGAACGCAGTCTTATGGATATCTGGGGCAACCACTCGGATTTGATGGTACCAAGATTTTAAATCCAGCTTTGTGAAATACTGCACGCCATACAATTCATCCAATAGTTCCTGTATAACAGGAATTGGATATTTGTTAGGTACTGTTGCCTTGTTTAGTTGACGATAGTCCATGTAGAATCGCCAAATCCCATATTTCTTTTTTACTAGTAGGAAAAGGACTGTCACTCGGTCGAATAATTTTTGCTATTAGCATCTCCTTAACTAATATTTCTAATTCATCCTTTTGAGTGTGACCATACTTGTACGGTCTCCTACATGCTCTCAATCTTCAATTGAGTGTCTAATGGCCATAAAATAGCTGCATAGTCCACATCCCTTGTTTTCTTCAAAGACCTCAAAGAAACAGGTGAGCAATTCAAAAAAGTATCACCTCTCAATCTTCAATTGAAATTTCAGTGTCATTATCCGCCAATTTGCTTGAATTTCTCTCGGTGTTTCTAACCAAGCTACACGCAAAATCAAAACCACTCCACCTAATGGAAATTGATAACAATCAGCTATCACCGGTAATTAGATAACTACATTTGTAATCGCTTACAAATTCTGGAAGAAGATACTCGACAACCATCTCCTAATTTGACGTTGAATGTTAGCATCTTAGTGATCGAAAAATTCATCTGTTGCACCAAATTAGATGACACAAAAGTGTGATTTGCCCCACTATCAATGAAAACCACCACATGATTTTCGTCTACTACGCCTTGAAATTTCATCATGTCACTGAGTACATCGAAAGCTCTAACTTGGAGAAGTGAGCCTCGATGAGATTAGCTTTTAGTTTTTGTTCTCCATCACCTTTGATTTTTGTAGACTCTCCTTTAATCGAGAACTCATCTTCCTAGTGTGAGTACTGTCGATCCATCCTTTGGCAGTGTGGCACATTTGGTTGTCGAGAAAGACCACCCGTTGAAACTAGAGCTTTATTATTTGGGTGATTCTGATTATCTGGTGGCTTTGGCAGCAGCCCACTCCATTTATAATTCATTTGAGGCCCATACAGTCCCCTTTGAGCTTGAGAGACCGATGTTTTCTGGCCCGACCCATGACTAACCTCTTTCTGCTTCAATCCTTCGTTTCCCTAAGCAGCCCCTTTGTTCTTAGTGGACAACGATCGTTGTTGTTCGATTTCACGAGCCTGATGTCTTCCCTCAATCCATTCAAAAAGAAACCCAAACTTTGTCTGTCAGTCACATTGGGCACCAATGAAGCTTTGGCAACAAATTCATTGACATACTCGCCTACTCTACCAACCTATTTTAGTGCCACTAGGTGGTCATATGGGTTCTCAGACATTTTGTCACTGTACCTTTCCATTAATTCATCCCATAGATGAGCCCATGTTAACTGAGGACTCCTTTGATGCAACCAATGTAATGGCCCTCCTTCCATGCTAACCAAAGCTTGAGTCGGTATGCATTTGTACTAGCTTTGTCAATTCAAATGATCAACTAGCTGATATTTTCATAAAATCTCTTCGGGGTTCATGAATCAAATATATTTGTAACAAATTTAGAGCATATGACATGTACGCTCCAGCTTGAGGAAGAGTGTTGAGATACTTTCTGAAAATAGTCTAAATTTGTAGTGATTGTGTGCATAATTAGGTAATATGATTGGGATATGATTAGACTATAATTAGAGAATTAATTTATTTTCTTACCTTGCATGTATTCTTGTAAGTAGTATATATACCCCAATTGACTTGAGGGAATTATCAAGCATTTTTCTCTCAAAGTTTATGCTTCTCTCTCCTTTTTTTCATCACCGTTTTCTCATAACAATACTCTACCCTTTTCACCATTTTTCAACCCAAGAATGGAAAAATATTGGAAATTGAGATGTGATGAAGTCTGAATCTTTCCAAGTTGAGTCAATAGATGGAAGGTTTTTCCATTTGATAAGTAACTGAGAAATGTGCTGATCATTTCTGAGGATAGTTCTCTGGTTCACTGCTTTCTTAGGCTGGACAAGGAATTCCACATCTTGCATTTCTGGTAGCGGTGTTTGTGGAACTATATGGTCTCCGATTTTCTTTTTCTTCACATTTTTTTTTATAATTTTTTTTAAAGGATACATGAAAAACAGAGTGGATTTTATTTTGGTGTAGGAGGGAGTTTGGAGCCTATAAGCCACTGCACCAATCTTCTCTATAATCTGAAATGGCCCATAAATCCATAATATTGGCAGTAAGTTAGAGGGATCTCTTTAGGGCAATAGTGGTTTGCCTATGAGGCCACAGCTTTAGGAACAAGCAATCACCCACATCAAAGGATCTTTCAGTTCTTTGTTTATCTGCATATTGTTTCATTCTATTCTGAGGAACGGTGAGCTGATCCGCCTGGTTTGGAGATAATTTTCAACAACTGTAACCGAGGAAGAGTAACCTCTTAATACAGGCAAGCGGGGTTTGTAGCTGAATAGGGCTTGGCAAGGAGTCATATTAATGGCACTAATTTATGAAGAGCTATACCACCATTCTGCCAAACCTAGCCAATTTTCCCAAGATTTTGGAGTGTGAAAACACATGCACCTCAAGTGAGACTTCAAGCACCTAATAAGTCTTTCTGATTGACCATCTAACTGGGGATGGTAATCTGTCTAAAATGCAGCTTTGTTCCTAGCAACTTAAGGAGATCTTGTCAAAATAACCCAGTAACACCTTATCCCTTTCTGGAATGATGACTTCCTGCATTCCATGCAACTTAAGAACTCCTTCAATGAATAACATAGCTACTATAATGACAGAGAAAGGATGGGACAAGGGAAAAAATGTGCAAACTTAGTGAATTTGTCAATCACTACTAGGATAGAATCATACCCTTTAGACCTAGGCAGTCTTTCAATGAAGTACAACTTGCCATGCTTGATCCAGTAGAGGGATTGGTTGTTGGAGACCAGATAAGAGCAGGATTCAGTTTTACACCTTCTGCATGTGTCACACTCATACCTTAAGATCCAATCTAACAGAAATTTGTGCAGCCCTTTGACAAGTAGCTCGAACTCCTGAATGTCCTGCTGCAGCAGATTTATGGCATACTTACAAGATTTTCGCTCTAAGGTCAGTTGACCTGCCCCATAGAAACATTAGGTATTGTATTTGTTGTATTGTAGAGTAGTAATGATTTTCTAAACTTCAATATCTGCAACATAGGAATCTTGCGCCTCCATCATCCGTGCTGATAGGATTCTGGTGATGACAACTATTAACTTTTTTTTTTCCTTCATGTTTTCTTCTTGTAAATTATCCGGTAATTGAGCCCTAGGAGCTTTGTAATATCTTTTTGTTGCACATAAGTATGCATCCTCAAGTCTCTAAAAAATAACCTTTTTGAGATCCCCCCAAACTATAGCCTCCTTACCCTTACTCCAGTTCTGGAACCAAAGCTCTGTTTTCCCTATAGCAAAAATAGAGATGCTAGCTCAACTTTCTCACCCTCCTCAACATCGTAAATTCTAAAATACCTTTTGCACTTTGTTAGCCATGCATGTGGATGCTCTCCTTCAACCGCTGGTAGATCCACCTTGGGCAGCAACTTGCTCCAATCAGTGGTGTTCAATTACACATCCCAATTACTGTGGTCCCTTACATCTCTCAACGCCCATTCACAAAGAGTAGGCAGTATTCCTCTGGTTTCTTGAATAAGTTCTGCACTGGCCATTCCTTGTTATTGCTCAAGTTCCGCACTAGCTGGTTCAGCAGGGCAAGGGCTTTCTGTTTCTCAGTTCTCCATTCCTCTAAGTTGCACTGAGAATGTTGTGCATCTTTCTTCACCACTACTTGCTTCATTCTCAGCTCTTCAAATAGTATCAGGTTCTCACATTGAAAGGCTTCTAATCTCTAGAAACCAGAATCATTCGTTTCCTCAATTCTGGTTTGAAGTGCTTTGAAAATTTCTTTGATCCCAGCTGCTGCACTGAGGCCCTCTGAAGAGGCTCCTTTTAGTGATCTTGCACTCTTCACTTATAATATGTGATTTCCAGTAATCATTCTGCTGTAGGACTAGCACTCTGGTTAGAGAATAGATAAAGATAGAAATACAGAGGGGAGAAGAAAATAGAGATGGACAGCAAAATGAAGGAGAGAATGAATATTCTTTCTATTGATTGATTACCTCATGCATTCTCCAGACCCTTGTATATGTAATGCAAAAAGGGGATAAAACAAGGAGTAATCACGGCTTGACATAATAGAATTCTGTTGACAGTTAATACAAACAAAATGGCAAAACAACAATTTAGCAGAAAACAAAAATGTATAACCGACTTCGAGGAAAACAATTTGAATACCCTTTTTTTTGTGCCACCCCTTGATGGTTAGAAGAGAAATTGATGTAAAAGGTTCATCAAATTGAGATTTTCTTTCAAATTAATCAATTGCTTCTGTTGCCTTTTATATGATGCATGGTGTTATGTTTTGTATATGATTCTCGTTGGGACGATATATTGTTTTTGTAGAGGAAAGATATTGTTCCCTTGAAAATCCCTTTGTCCATGGGCTTTTCAGCTCTTCAGTGTTCGGTTTAATGCTGTTTTCTTTTTCCCTACTCCAGTACCCCTTTAAAAAAAAAGGGAAAAAAAAGCTGCAAAGAAGTAAATCAATAGAATGTGATGCTCGTTTTGTTGTTGAGCTTTCTTTAATATTCAAATGGTAAATAAGATGAATAAAAAGAAGGTATCGAGGTTAGTGGAAATGTGATGCCCAAAATTTTGGGCAAATGGAATTTCTGACAGGGTGGATTAGCTTTATAAGGATAATTTCAAGAAAGTACACTCAAATAAGGCCTTGATACAGTTTAGAAATTACCACTAGTTTATACAGAAAACTAGAAAGAAATTTGAATTTCCTGTTTCAGAATTCAACTTGATTACAGAATCTCCATGCAATTGATTCATGTATGATGTGGGTATGGTGTTTGTCTTATGCTCAGTATCACTATCTCGTATGTTAAAATTTCAAATCTGTACATATTACTTGCTGGTAAAATGAGCTGTCACCTGAAAAGTTCTGAAGGAATTATGTTGGCTTTCGCTGTAGATATAGTGTCAATTGCCATGTGTATTAACAGTTTTTTGTTATATGTTTGCAACTGCAGTATATTTACATCCTTACTGGGGAGGAAATGACTCGACTTGGGAAAGACTTCATCAAGTTTCTTTTTGGAGGAAGCAAGAGTGTTCGTCTGACGAAAGTAATGGACAAGTGGAAAAGTTTCTTCGTGCCTCCGAAGGAGGAGGAGGAGATTGACAGATTTTGGCTGGAAAAGGAGATCATCAATACCCCAACAGTGTATGACAGCCCCGAAAAATTCAGGCGACTCTACAGGCCCTCGATAATTGCAAATGCGATTTCAAATGCGACTTCAAATGCGACTTCAAATGCATCAGATGAGTGATTTCACTCCTGCTATTTCAGCAAAATGGTATGCGGTGAAGCAAATTTAGGACGCAAAGGATTTTGATGTAGCAGTTTTGTATAGCATTTGGAATATTAACTTAATTGTTGGGCTGGTGATCAAATTTCTGTGGGTTTTGATAGGACAACTTTTTTGAAATAAACCATTACGCGTAGTCCTTGGTGATAATTTATCCTTTGATGGTTTTATTAATACAAGGACTCCTTTTTGTTGACAAGTGAGCAATTGTGTTATTTGGATTAATTATGAATTTGTCTTTTTTTTTTTTTCTTTTTTTCTTTTTTTCTTTCTCGTATGGAGCAATTCCATACTAAATCAAAAGGTTCACACGCTTGAGCATGTACACAGATGTAAATGATGCATGTGGGCTTGTTTCTGCAGTCAAAATAACTAAAAATAAAAAATTTGCAACTTTTCGGAAATACATCATAACTATTTTTATTTTTTTTTTTTTTGTTATTTTGCAATTACACCATGTAGGAAGTTAAGTATGATGTGAAAACTTGTATTGGTTGTTAACACCTTAAATTAATTTTATAATACAGTTGATCTGCGAGGCAAAGATATGTTATAATTAAAAAACTTCTTAATTTAGGAAACCTAATTATAAAAATAATTCTGGGGTTTTTGCCATTTCCTCTTAATTCAATATTGCAAGTATTTTCAGAGTTTATGAATTCAAATATATTTTTCAACACTCCAACTAAAATTTTTTTAAGCCTTCTTTGAAATTAAAAATTTTACGAGAATTCAATTCAATTCTTTTCTTTTTCTTTTAAATTTCTTATTTGAAATAAAAGAATTTAATACTTTTTTACTTGAAAAATTGAAAAAAAGAAATTTAAACTTTTGCATGATTTTATAAAAATACATTTGAATTTTTTTCTTCATAATTCAATGATAATAGATAATTCAATCAACCCATTGGATCCATAATGTTCCAAAATTCTCTTGTATAAATGTTAACCAAATTACAACGCCCAGAAAAGGGCAATCAAACAAAATCTCATCCTTCAATCTCTGTAAATGCTCAAAGACCAAACAAGTACTACTTTGTTCCTCTGAAGAGCAAGTTAAAAACAGGAGTTCAGGCTTTCTTGGACTTCTTTGAGCCACCCTCTTGCTTATGTGCTAAGGCAGCCTTTTTCTTGTCCTTTCTCTCCCTCTTCTTTAAAGCAGCCATGTGGGCCTTGAGAATAGTTGCATATGAAGCTTGAAAGCGCTGGTGATCCTTTGCCCCAACCTTTTCAACCATAAACAAAGAAACCCTGTTAGCCAACCTACACAAACACATTCACAAAAGAACCAGAAAGCACAAGGAGAATATACAAGTGCTAACAGTAACCAAGCAAATTCAATTCACTAAGGGTTGGTTTGGTTGGGGTAAGTTTACAAGGGAAGTGCAAGTTCCCATGAAGTATAAAATGTTAGTTTGTTTGGTTATCATGAGTTTATGACTTCCCAAGAAATAGATGTGGTTTACTTCCCGTTTGCAAGAGAAGTGAGTTCCTCAACCCAACCCAAGAACTTCAAGTTACTCCCTTTATTTTTCATTTTATCCTTTTTATTTTTTCTACGATTGAGTATATGGATGGAGGTTTATGGATATTTTTGTCATTTTTATACATACTTTTCATGAATACATTTTTATTTTCCTGGAATTTAACATACCAACCAAACACATATAAAACATAATTTCTAGTAAATAACTTCCCTGGAAGTGTACTTCCCAGAAATTAAACTTCCCTGGAAATAGATTATTTTGAACCAAATAAGGCCTAAAATGGAGATCAAGTGGGAATAGAAAGTACAAATTGTATTTATAAGATCCTCAAATTCTTAAACGGTTCCACTTATGTGGCAACAGAGCAGAAAATAGAATAACTTATTATTTGACAAAATAAATAAAAATTATGACTAGAGATGGCCGCAAATATATCAGAAATATGATATCTATCCAGTGTGATGTATAGCATAAAAGTTTCATAGAATTAACGATATAAATCATTGGAGCACCTGTCACATTATGACTTGTGTATTATAACTCATTCAAAGATCCAATTTTAAAAAGAATGTAGCCCGCCCTAAAGTTATAAAAGCACCTTTCTACAAATTGATTCATTCTTCCCATCTGCAGAGAAACTGATCTGAATCAACGGTTCTTGTCACCCTCCACGAGATCATAAAAAGGGGCATGGATAACACAAAGTACCCAAATTTTAAAAAGACATGCATAAATAAACAGAAAGAGGACAAGTAGAGAAAATAATTAGGTAAAGCCAAATCATTGTACTAGCATGATGCAACTCTAAACAATTTCCAAATTAAAATATGAGAAGTTTGAACCGTAATTTCATTAATGCAAGAACAATATTCCATTTCTTTTGGACAGACAATCCCCAAAAATTCTCTCTGAAGTACTTTTACAATGTCATCAAGTCACTTCCCAAAAAATATGTCATGAACTCAAATAGTCAAGTGGTCAAAAAAGAAATCAGGATGTTTAAGAAATGAGCTAATGATAGTTCCAAATGGAAATAAAAGGGGGAGCCCAAAGAACAGAGTTCTTTAGGAGTAAAATTACTTGGCAATAACAAAATGAACAAGCAAGCATCGCCAACATCTAATTTATTCATGAAATTATGTGTTAGCTGCATTCACATAAAATTTTCTTTTCCTAAACTACAAGGTTTAAATCTTTTTTCTTGGTCTCACTAAGTATTGAAGCAAATAAATTTCTAATTCAAACGTTGACATCAGATGTTCCACAACCAGATTTATGTTCAGATGACACTATAGCACTTCTAAAATAGGACCACAACCTTTAAATCAATATATCTAAGCACCAAGACAATAGCTTGTAAAGAAAATGTAAAGGTGCATACCGAAGTAGAAATCGTCTTCTTGCCATCGGTTGCACGGACGAGACACCTATATTCAAGGGGTTCACCAACAGTTCCCATTTTATTCCTCTGCACTTTAGACTTCAAGGATGCTAATACAAAGAAATGCAATTAATCAACATCCCATGGATAGCTCCTCAAAATTTCATCATCCAAATACCCAAAAGAGAAAGACATTGGGAAAGCAAAGGACGGTATACTCACATCGTTTGAGTGTGACCCAAACACTTCCCTTCTCAGTACTGTGTTCGAACATGCTTGTGAGTTCATTAAGAAAAGGGTCTAATTGTAGAAGAACCTACCAAAAAAATGAAAAACAAAAATAGCTTAAATTTACATTGTTGAGATAAAGCACCACGAATAAAATCCGATTAATTAATTCTCCAGCAAAATCTACAAAGTCTTATAGATAACATCAAACACAATTACAAATTCTAAGAGCAAAGTTTCCAACCCTAAGACTGCGACACATAATAATTCATCCAAAATCAAAGCTAGAATCGGATTAGAAAAACCCAACACATATACAGAGAATTGCAATATAATGATTGAAAAAGAGGGAAGAGGGTTACCATGATTCAGCGTTTGATTGATATATGCGGAGCAAGTAGAATTCAAGCGGCAGTCCACCTTCTCCCTCTCCCACTTTCAACTCTCTCAGCATTGCTCTATTGTTTGTAGCAGTAGATCAGGTGCAGAAAGATAAAGGGTAAATTACAGGTTACTCCTCAAGGTAAGAAAAAGTTCACATACGAGTTCTTCTATTCTCCATTAGAAACAAATTAGATTCTTGTTCTATTTTATTGAGAAAATTATCAATTAATCCCTCGGAAAAAATTTATTAGTTGGTTACTCAATTCAAATATATATTAAAAATTATAAGATTTTATAAAAAATTAACTAATTTAAAACTCTCTAAGTATTTAGCCACAATGATAAAGGGTTGAGCTGATCTATTTATTTTTCTTTACCAAAATTTATTGAAATTTTAAACCTCTATTCAGTCAATAATCATCAAAATATTGATTTTTACAGAAATTGGGGATCAAAGTATTTTTTTTCTTTAATTAAAAAAAAATGTAAAATTTTGTTATGCCAAACTTTTGAAAATTTCTGTAATGGAAATGTGAAATCAAGAGAGCCTCAAAATAAGTCCTTGAGAATACACATAATAAAATAATCCTTATGAAGACACAAGTGATATGCCTCTATTCCCTTCATCTTAAACCCATGTTCAAACAATGTATAATATATTAAAAAAATTAAAAATAGAAAGACAGAATGTTTTTTCAAGTCTCAATTTGTTGATTCATTCATTTCTTGAAGCTGAAGGACTGCATCAAAGCTGAATTCTTCATCTGGTTCAAACATATCTTCAAGCTCTTCAAAACTCTGCTTGACTCTCAAGTCATTATTTACTTTTAAACCTTCCTGCAGAAAGTAAAAAAAAAAAAAAAAAAACACGAAACAAAAGCAATTACTTTCATTCTCAATAACATACAGAAACAAGTATCAATTCTAATCATTAGCAAAATGACCATGCTATGAACCTAACAGTACCATGAGTTTCTGAAGCCAATTACACCAATGAATGAACATTGAACAAAAACTATGCCAAGAAATTGGTACAAGCATTCTTGCCTAGGATTTAAATGTTGGCTGGTTCATTCATTATGGTGTAAAATTATGAAAAGGCGAAGTTACTATTTAGTCTCTGTAATATGAGAAAACTTTTTAGTTAATCCAACGGTTTTAAAAAATACAATCAAACATATGAGGTTTTAAAAGATATACTAGTTAGTCATTCTGTAGCTTTAGCAGTCAAGTGTTTTACTATTTACTTTTTGTGGTACGAGAAAACTTATTAGTTGGTTTTTCAATTTTGTAAAAATATTTATTAATTAGTCCCTCTATATTGAGTGCATTGTTTTTCCACAACACTTAATAACTAAAATTAATAGAGAGACTAATTAGCATACTTTTTAAAACTTTAGAAACGTTTTAATGTACTTTTCAAAACTAATGAACTAACTGATGAGTTTACATATACCACAGGGACTACGTAGTAATTTTTTCATTGTGCAAACCAGGAAACATTGACATGATACTATCAGATCTTAGGTTTCAATTTTTCCGTCGACTGCAAAACTGTAATGTAATTCCAGAAAATGGACAATAAAGGAATGGGCCAAAGAAATGTCCACTGTAAGTCGGTAACACAACATGTCTTGGAGCACAGGTGAAAGAAAATATTATTGCCACAATATCCATATGATTTAGCCAACCACTAGCATCAATTCTATAGTTTCATGCAAAAGCACATTTAAGTTATCCAACTATGTGTCACTGTAACCACCCACTTGTTTCTCTCTCTGAAGTCTGAACCATGTCCACTTGATGATGCACTGTACTTGTATTGATTATTTTAACAAAACCAAGCAGACTAGGATTTTACAAATATTTTCCTGCATATTTTAATAATTTGAAATTCGTAGTGCTTTTATTCCCATTTTCTTTTGCCTTCCAGTTTAAATTTAATATTATAACAAAACTTGAGATTCAGTCAGCACTAAGAAATATAAAAAGAGAAGGGTTCAACTTATGAATTGGCTTCCATGTCATCACAAGCATATGCCTTTATTTAAGAGAAAACCCACCATTTTATGGCCATTGCTGATAATTTTAGTTCAAGAGGCCACAACTCAAATAAACACATCTATTTTTGGCAATTTTTCTTTCTGATCATTAGCCCTTTTTGAAATGACTCTTGTTAAGCTTGTAATTGTATCCAAAAAAATTCTCAGCATTAATATAAGCAAGAAACAAAGATGCTAACAGTATTAAATATTTAAGGAAGCACTTCTAGATGATTTGTGAGAGAAGAAATAAAAATCTGAATTCCACTACAGATCTGATCCTGATTACCTTATCAACATACTCAGCTACAGTAGAGTTAATAACTGTCTTGATCACTTCCTTGTAAACTTTGGAAGGTCCAAGGACTTCTAACAAAACGTCTCTAGGTATCTGATAGAAATGATAAACAATAAAAAACATGTCGTATATTGAAATAAAAGGTAAATGTGAAAGTACTTGTAAATTTAGGTGTTTTCTATAGTTACCTTGTTTTCATTTTACTTTGTCCTTTTTACCATTGTATTAGATTCATCTATTCATCTAAGCGTAGTTATCAACCAAGTAAATTTCACTTTTTACACATAAAAGGGTTCTGATAGAAATTCCCATAAATAAAATCAGTCCAAGAGTATGCTCAAGTATATAAAAGTTAAATCAGTCTGAGTGTATGCATAAGTACACACGGTCTTATCTGCATAGAAAGGAAGTACTGTTTGCTCTCCCAAAAATAGTTCACACGACCAAACACAAGTTGCTTTGATAAAAGAAAAATAAACCCAGTCCCTTCGTTGCAAGGATTGGACCTGTATTATATTCTCTCTCTCCCCCACCCCACCAAAACCAAACAGTGTAAGTCTATAAAAAAGATGAAAATGGGGTGAACAAATTAAATTACATTGTTCATAGTAGCAAGTGGCAGCCATACACGGTTCACCATCCCACCCCTAAATATCTATGTTTCCAATCCCCACTTCATTTTGCATGTCCGTGTTATGCAGTCTGGAACAAAATGATTTTAATCTTTGAAGTTCCAGGTGCGACAACTTGATTATATTAACAACATAATTACAGGCTGAAGTGCAGTTCAGCAATTCCACAAACAGCAAAGCTCCAAATACTTGGGATCAAACTCATTGCAATATAGCATGGTGGAAGTAAAATAAATACAAAACAATAAACAAACTGGATACACTCACCAGCAACTGTGTGGGCATATCTGCATATGCTCGAGTTTCATGACAGCATTTTCAAGATTCAATATTATTTAAAAGTGATATGCTGGACATAGATACATGTCAAATCATAGGCAGGTAACAGTAAATAAGCATGCCAAGAAAGTGAGCACTACATGGGAAGAACAGCTTTAGATTACATTGCTAATAACAGCCTTTTCAAAAAGAGGATGCAGAAACTTACATCTGGTGTCTTTCCTGGCAGTTTCATAGCCATCGACATATGTAGTGCAGCCAACAGAAGTAATAAAAGAAAAGTTAGCAATTGATTAGTAGAAAAAACAGAAAAATCTAAAAGAATGTTCTAAGAGAGAGAGTTTCGAAGGTAAGTAAGAAAAAATATGAGTACAGAGATATAAATTTAGACAATAACAAATAGCAGACAGGTTATCATTTCAACTACACAAACATTTTTGATATTGATGAATAAATTTACAGCATAGTTCCTTTTTCCATGAAATATGCTTCCATAATCAAACTTAAATTGAAGGAGATTCAAAAGCACATGCTGCCATCTTCTAGATTAAAATAGCATGTTTCTCTCCTATCTTTCTTCGGAATTCTACAAGTAAAAGTGAGAACATGAATGGTGGTGTTGCCATTCCCAAAAGTCCCACACTATCTATGTAGTGGGGAGTGGGGACTATAATTAATCACATTACTGCACAGGCACACATGTGCAGCATATCAAAGTGGGCTGCAAGAGCTGTGTATTTAAGACATATAGGACGTTCTTCAATGAAGCCATCAAATCTAAGCCAGGTTTAATGTTTAATAAAAGCAACTGGGTTAACCACAGCAAAGAATAATAGTTCTGCAGTAGAAGTAAGCTAGTGAATTTAAATATAATATCTTACCTCCTTTTACCCGTCGGAAGCCAGGAATTGGCTGCGCTGCAGCAACCATTTTGTCAAACACGTTGTCAAATATTTCGCTAGTTCTCGAACCAGATATCTCTACACTGATCTGTTCAAAAAATTATAAAATTAGTATTTACAAAAAAGGTTTTAACCAGTTACATTTTGATCAAAAGGAGTACATCAATCACCTCATACCCTTAGTTCTCCAGCCTCATTTGTACTTGAAGATTTTACTGAGAATTCTTCAAACTGAGTAGAAGATACTTCAACATCTTGTCCACCTGAATTAAGTAGATTAGTTGTA
The DNA here is from genome assembly GCF_001659605.2 of Manihot esculenta. Taxonomy (NCBI): domain Eukaryota; kingdom Viridiplantae; phylum Streptophyta; class Magnoliopsida; order Malpighiales; family Euphorbiaceae; genus Manihot; species Manihot esculenta. Next base: position 29,245,722 of record NC_035171.2, read on the forward strand.
AAAAATCTAAACAAGAGCATGTTAGCACTAGCAAGAACATTCAAAGCACTACTAGAAGGAGAATAATCGGACTTGCACCTGATAGTACAACAAAAACAGGAGAAAAACATCTGTGGCTTTCCCTGTAAAAATGCAAGGGGATTGGTAAAACAAGCAACTTCATTGGTTTACAACTACCAGAAATGACATAAAATTCAATAAACATTACCTTAACCTAACACGATATCCTTGAGATAAGTCTCTTGTTTGATAGGAAAAAGCTGCTGATTTGCAAGAAATATTTGGAAAGGCGACATCTAGTGTACGTTTGTGATTTATTAACTGAAAGAAAAACTCATTCATCTTAGCTATTGCTCTTGTTTCTTAAGTTAAACAAAATGCAACAAAAAGAAAAAAAAAATACCATTGATGATGAAAGAGATAAAACGTAACCGATAACCTTATTAATTATAAAAATAATTAGATTACAATACAGCTCATGCTAAAGGAAAGATGATGAAGAAGAAAAATGAGAGTGAAATGGAATTTTGAAACCCATAACTCTCTAAGCAAAGTTGTGTATAAAATATGAAAATCCTGTGTATGCATATAAGCATACAATGAAACGGACATGCTTAACAAGTGCAGCTGGGAGTCGGTAACAATTGAGTTCATAAAATACAAAATTCATTTAGCATTTTCAACAAACACACTTATAACCTACAAAATCAAATGAAAGATCCCCAAGTTTCACATACAAATTGAAGCAAACAAGTTCAGGATTACAAGAATTTGAACAGGGGCGAGAGGGAGAAGAATTTACTTACCTTGGAGTTTAAACCCCAGAAACGGGTTTTAACGGCTAGTTCCATTTTTCGTCTTCTCCTTCCTTTCTCTAATTGGAAGCTCCCTTATCAGTTATCAGTTAGTAATTCAGATGTCGGAACCCGCTTCACAGATGAAGCGACGTCGATTCATATCCGAGCTCTAAAACGACGTCGTTTTTTTGGGTCCGGGAATTAAAAACGACGGCGTCTACAGATGATTTGAATTGACAGATGCAGTTGGCAGTTGCGCTTGGGCTTGTTCTCAAAGAATAGGGAGATGATTTTATGGCTACAGTATAGCTTAGAGAATACAAGAAGCATGGCATCATTGTCAATGGCGATTTTCTCCCTGAGGAGCTACTGCTCTTGCAATTACGTTTCTACCAATAGGAACATCACCGCCACCACCTCCACAGCAGGCCTTGATTTGAGATTGTCACTCTCTTCTAATCCCAAGAGGAGAAGGGTTCTTCAACATGCGGGCCAGCCTCTATCAGCAGTTGGTTCAGGTGGAATCTTAGCTTCAAATTATAATTATCAATCATTAACTATTGAGAGTAATTTTCGCTGTTTTTGCTTGTTATTAGGGTTGGAGGCGTCGATTACAGATCCAAAGGACAATGCAATAACCTTGAAAAATGCTGAAGTAGTGTTAGAGTCCAGGGAAGAAAACAAGATTCAGGTTAAACTTTGTGCAATTACTGGTTTCTGTTCATCATTGTTCAAACCCAGTTGCAAAAAGAAGCAATATTTTGTTGCGAAATTTTTATTACTTTCAAATTCAATTTTCAGCTGCGAGTGGAGTTGCCTGGAGATGAGACACAGAAGGTGTTTGATAAGGTTTTGATAGATCTGGGTCGCTCGGCGCCACCAATTCCTGGGTTTCGAAAGGTAAAGGGAGGTAAGACATGCTGTTTTCATATCACCTTTATGAGTGATTTGTTTGGTTTAGCTGTTGATACCACATGAATTCAAGCTAGGAAATCCGTTTGCTAAATGAAAAGTATAAGCAGCTCAGCTCTTTGCACAGTGTTTGGTTGAATTCCATTTTATAAAATTAGGTGAAATTTAATTGAATTTAATTCAGTTAAAATTGGTTGAATTCCATCAAAGTTTGAATTCTAACCATTTTAATTTATTTACTTGTATTTTTGCATATATCTTGGGGCCAATCCAGGAAAATCATCAAAGGTACGTGGTCTAACTCCTTTGTTCTTGCCAATCCAGACTGTACACATCATGATGACTTGGCAATGAAATTATATATTGTAATCCATTCCTTATAACACTGCAGTAATTTATTTACTCTTTCCATATGTGGACATTATTTTTAAAGTGATGAACGGTAAGCTTGCATGTCTCTTTCCCTTAGGTCCCTTCCTGGAATTCAAGCCTTCAATGCACTATTTCAGTTGATAATGAAAATTGTTTGCACAAAAATTCTGTTTATTTATAAAAAATAACTTATACGTAGAAAATAGTTTCTAAGAGATAAGCTTACTTTATGGTATTTGGTTTATTTGGTAAATTTTCCTTTTTTTTTATCTGAATTTTTTGAGGAAGTTGCATCATTAAGCATTTTAATTTCTTGTTCTGAAATAGCTCGCTCATGATTTCTACAGGTCCCACGTGATTTCCTCCTACAGATTCTTGGCGAAGAGCGAGTAACCAACTTTGTCATACTAGAAATAATTACCTCATCCGTTGCAAATTATGTGAAGAAGGCAATTCATTTCACCTATCTTGCTATCTTTGCATTGCTTGCTATTATTCAACTGAAATGAATATTAAGTTTCTTTTTTCAAAATAGGAAAATCTGAATGTGAAGGACGACAAAGTTACCACTATCCAAAAGCCAGAAGAACTCAAGAAGTTGTTCACACCTGGGAATGCTTTTGGATTTAATGCTGTTCTAGAGCTTGAGGAAATCAAAACTGAAACATCAAGTTGAGGCTTCCCAGATTTGTAGAGCACTGGTACAATGATAATTCTCTACTATCATAGAAATATTTGTTATTTTAAATTACATATGAACTCCTGCAGTTGTCTATAATATCAACAAATTCAAAGTATTGTACATATTCAAACGTGTTATGATATTCAAACGCTTTCCTAATGGCATCAAAATTGTTTGGTTTTCTTTTATCAGAAAAATTATTTGATTTTTTTATCAGAAAAATTATTGGATTTTGTTCTAGAACTTTGTTCATAAGCGTTATTCTGCCCAAATTTGATTTGTTTAGCATGCTAAACAGGAAGAGTGAATTAAAATTTCTATACGGTTCATGCAACAGTAAATTAAGAAGTGAAATGTCTAAAACTCTAAATAATAATATTATTTAGTAAATTAATTTCAAATAATTGAATTTGTAATGAATTTAAATTTAATAATTAATATTTATGACGAATCCTAATCAAATCAGAATTTATATATTTGATATTTAAATTTGTTTATATAAATAATTAATTTAATATAAAAATATATTTTATAATAAAATATAAAATCTTTTATATTTTTTCATTTAAAATTAAAATTTATCTTTTAAAATGAAAATTATGAATAAAAATATATTTTTATAAATTATTAATTAAAATATATTACTTAGAAAAATAATAATTAAATTTAAATGGAATTCAGATAATTTAAATAAATTTTAATTAAATTTCATATGAATTTAAATATTAAAAATATTCTTTGAATTCCCCTGGATATTGTGATTTTTGCAGTAGCATATCCATTGCGGTGCTATCCCGACCAGGAAAATTCTCCAAATGCTTATTTCTAAGCGAGAAGGACACAGGAAAAATCCAAATATTATAATTAAAATTAAAATTAAAAGTTTTATTTTAATATAGTTTTTAGTCAAAGCTTTTAAACTTATCAATTTGTTCATAACCCTTATATATTATTTTTAATTTTAATAATATTAATATGTCTTAATAAAAAACTTAAATATTTAAGCATAACATAATTAAAATAATGTGAATAAATAACAGCATTGATACAAGGGCCTTCATTTTCCTTTAAAAATAATAACTTTAAAAAATTCCCAAATCCTTCCTGTCAATAATAAACAAATAAATTAATTTATTAAAAATAATTTTTTAACCTGTCGATATAATTAGTAGAATGATAATGGTCAGCTTCTCTAATGTCATTGTCTCATTGTTATTATTTTTTTCCATTTATCTAATAGAAAAAAGCTCTGTTCGAAGAAATTGCAAAGCTGCTGGAAGTGAAGCTGAGTCAGCGACAGAGTGGCATATTAGGGAAAAATTATAGAGCTATCTATATAAATAAATTAAATTTATGATAAATTCTACATTTAATCACTTTTTTTAACTGTCTATACAAATAAATTAATTTTTTAATTAACTTTATCTATTAATAATTTTATTATTTAATTTATGTAATATGAAAAAAATTTATTAATTAACGATAAATTGTATTAAACTAAAATTGAAATATAGTATTTTTTTTCCAAGAAATATAGCATTTAGGTTATTATGAAAAATACATATAAATAAAGACCTTGACCTTGACGATTCCTTAAAAAAGTAAATATATTTGTTAAACTTCCTAAATCCTTCCTATCAATAATATACAAATAAATTATTTTTTTATGAAATACTTTAATACAAATAGCTATAATTAAAAGCATGATAATCGTCAACATCTCTTAAGCCCTTGTTTGGATAGTTTTTAATAGTGAAGTAAGAGACATGCATAATAATTTTTATTTATAGATGTTGTCCTTATCTTCTTTGAAAATTGAATTTGGATTTGCAAGATAAAAAAACATTGGAGGGTTGATTGTAAGTAATTTATTGTAAAAATATTTGGTGGAAGCGATTTTTATATAGCCGGTATTAGTTAAATTTTTTTTCTTTTTTGTTTGGTATAAATGATTTTATAAAAAAAGGATTCAATTGAATTTTTTTAAAATCATTTATGATTATATTTTTATACATAATGAAAAATTTTAATATTAAAAAATTTTAAATTCTACTATTTTAAAAAAAAATTATAAGAAAAGAATTTAATTGAATTAAATTCTTATAAAATTAAAATATGAAATTAATCTCTATCATGAATTGTCTTATTAGAGATGAACTAAGAATTTTTTGTTAGTGTGGACATCAAATTCAGCGGAATTTGGTGTCCTAGTATTTGTTTGATTCCCCATTCTTTGAGATTCAATCTAAGTGTTCAAGGCTTGTTACCTGTATGGTTTGAACTGAATGTAAACTCGGAGTTATTGTTTGAACCCCTCTAATTAACTGGATTCTGAATATTTGTAATTTTTATTATAATTTACGAATGTTTAGACATTTTACGGATTATCATATTTTTGTCTTTGATCCGATTTAAATAATTGGATGTGGGTTTGTTATTAAATATATTATTTATTTATTTATTTTTTGACCTTCATATGGTTTTCTTAATATTTTTCTTCATTTAAAAAAAAAAATACTTTTCTTAGATATGCCATCATTCAATGATGAAAGAGTCAATATCCCAATAAAGATGCAAAGCAATATCACCTTTATTTTCCTTTAATCTAAACAGAGCATAAACATCATTCTCTAATTTTATTTTTAATTTGTCTACACCATTTATTTAAATCAAAACCTGTGTTAACGGAAAATATAAAGCTGGTGGAGGGGTCAACATTCGGTCGGTTCGGTTCAAAATTGAACCGAACCGAATAAACCAAAAATAAAAATTTTAGTATTTATGAAAATTGAATCGAACCGTCTGATTCGGTTCGATTTGGTTTGATCGATTTCGATTTTTAATAAATTTTTTATTTTTTACACTTTATTTTTAATATTTTAAAATTTAATTAAAATATTTTAATTTTGATATGATTTGATTTCTCTATATTATTGAAAATAATATATTATTATCATTAATATGTTCGGTTCGGTTTGTTTGATTTTTTTTTAATCAAAACCGAACCGAACTGAAATAATCGAAATTTTTGAAATTAAAAATCGAATCAAATTGAATTAAATAAAAGATCGAATCGAATTTTTAAATTAATTCGGTTCGATCGATTTTTTTGTTTGAATCGAATACTGCTCACCTGTGAAGGTGGTAGGGACATGATATTAAGAATATTTAGCTTTATTTATGAAATTTAGTTTATAATTATGAAGTGCTTATAAATTTATTTAAATTTATATAATATTTTTAAATTTTAAGTTGGTACAAAATTGATGTGTTTAGTTAAAAATAATTGATAAACATATTTATTATAAAAATGAATAAAAAGGTATAAATTATTTTTTTATTGATTGAGTATACATATTATAATTTTAAATTTTTAATAAAAATATTATAATAATTTAATTAATAAACTAATTTATAAAAGCAACATACAAGTATCAAAATAAAAAGTTAGAGATATACACTTACAGATTTAATCTGGTGATAAGTGTATTTAAATAAATTTAAAAGGTATTAAGTTCTACTCTCTCAATTTTCAAATCCTCGATTCAAAACAAAATTAGAGATATGTTAAGTTACTACAATTAAATAATACAAATTAGGGTGTTTGACCTAAAATACAAATAAACAATAAGAAGGTGTTTGCCTAGTTTATAAGTTTTTTGACCGGCTTATAAGCTCTAAATTTAAATGAATCATTTATTTAAAATAATATAATAAGTTTATAAATACATAAAAAAATAAAGACCTGGTCCTTGACTCTTTATTTTAGTGTTTATACGCCATTGCTTATAAATTTTGATCAATTAAATTATTATAATATTTTTATTAAAAAATTAAAATTACAAAAAAAAAACTTATTTCTTTTTAGTCATTTTCATAATGAATACAATTATAAATTACTCTTAACCAAACACATCAATTTTTATCTATCATTTATAAATATATATTCTTAATAACATATAAGAAAATTGACTTATAAATATTTGATACTTATAAATAGGGATGGCAGGCGGACGGGTTTTCACGGGTACCCGATCCGCCCAAACCCTATTAGGACGGATTTGGATATTTACAAAACGAATTTGGACGGATTCGGGTTTGAAAAATTTTACCCGTCTCGGATTCGGATAGGGTTCGGGATTAGGTGATCGGATACCCGTTACCCGAACCCGTTTAGCTATACTAACCCTAATTCCTTATCCCTAATTCATTTTTTCATTTTACTCGAGCTTCTCTCTCTGTCGGCGCCTCTCTCCCCCCTTCCCTTCCCATAATTTCCAATCGACGCCTCTCCCCCACTTCACTGACGACTGCCGGCAGCCCAGTCGGTACCGGCGACATCTGCTTCCTCTCCCCAGTCAGCGATATCTCCTTCTCTCTCTCCAGTCGACGATATCTCCCACTTCCCAGTCAACGCATCTCTCCCCCACTTCACTTAACGAGTGCCGGCAGCTCAGTCGGCACCGGCAACGTCTCATTTCTCTCCCCAGTTGACGATAAATCTTCTCTCTCTCCGGTCAGCGATATCTCCTTCTCTCTCTCCAGTGTGGCGACATCTCCCACTTCCCAGTCGGAGACAACTCTTCACTTACCAGGTTAATGTATTTTCCAGTTTAAATGTTATGCAGATAAACTTTACATCTTTTGGCACATTGATATATTTAGTCTCATGGATTGATTTTTTGAGCATCTTTTGTCAGGGGTTTTCCTAAGCTTTCTTTTTGCTGTTGTCATCTTCTCTTGTGTTTTTTTTGGATGCTTGGCATTTGTCAATATTGTTTTGAATATTATACTGCAAACTGGGGGTTCTGGCTGACATGCTTGTTGTAGTCAGTAGCTATCTATTTTCGGAACTGCTAGTTTAGTAGTAAAGTAACACATACTGGAATTATGCTAGAAACATGAAAGAAAAAATACTCTTTTCTTTTTTCAGGCACTTAAAATGGTTTTGGAAAAGGAAAATTGGCTGAAATTACAATCAGATACTGTAAAAACAATAAGTTTTGATGGGCTTGTTGGGGATGGGGCACCCTTGATCGTTCCATCAGGTGGTGACTCCACTAATATCAGATTGCGTCATTCTCATAAACCATTGAATCTGGTTGACCCTACTGCTGAGAAGAATGGTTTTACAAGTTGGCTCAGAAATGGAAATCCCTTTTCCCTAAAATTAATGCACACTTCTAGAGAAGGCCATAGTTCATCCCCACTTAATCTGATTATTAACTAGGTGAACTTGAGTAGTTATTTTAGTTTGTGGTTATGTATTGACTTAAATAAATTTATTTGTTGATTAAGTTACTATATTTGTTCTTATGGTTATGTATTGTTTGCTAATACATGTTATTGTTCTTCATATTTAGAATATTTAAACTGTCAACATTTAATAGTTCCGAAGATGTAGCGAGTTGTAAAGCTACTACTATTTCTCAACCTTCTTCAACCACTCAGCCAGCTAATAGTTCCACCAATTCTCAATTGGAGCCATCTACACCAATCAATCTGTAACGACCCCAAAATGGACCGTCACCGGCGCTAGGATTCAGGTCGGCTTAAGGCCGCCAGAACCCGTAGCAAGCCTGCTATATTCTCTGTGTACCTGTACAACTCATACATGATCATACATTTTCTGTGAAAATAAAAACTCTTTTCTGAACCAAGGCTTAACCTGTGCATGCACTATCTCTGTACTCTGTACTCTGTACTCTGTACTCTGTACTCTGTACTCTGTACTCTGTACTCTGTACTCTGTACTCTGTACCCCTGACTAGAGCTTACTCTAGCTGGGTTAACTAATACCTGTTAAGCCTGATTTTTTTTCACATACAGCAAAACATATATACATATACAGATCATGTATAAACCATACATCACTAGGTCAAGCACATGTCTAACTGTATACACAACTAGTACATCTCTTTAATAATACATGTCCATTCTAAGCTATTACAAATCTCTTTACTCTTCCTGTACTCTGCTGGACTGTCCATGTACACTGTACACTGAACCTGCAAAATTGGGGTTAAGGGAGTGGGATGAGCTCTATAGCCCAGTGAGTAGAATAGTAAAACATTTCAGTAAAATATGATCTCATGGAATGCACCATAGCACAAACAAGCCACATCAAGAGTAAACCTGTCACCACATAGTCCCAGTAACTCTGTGCCAGGGCGTAGAATCGAGCACCTGGTCTTCCTGTCATATAGATATATGTGTATATAACACCTCTGTACTTACCATTGCCAGGGCGTAGTCAAAGGCTCCTGGACTTTACTATATACCTGCCAGGGCGTAGTCAAAGGCTCCTGGACTTCTCTATACCTGCCAGGGCGTAGTCAAAGGCTCCTGGACTTCCTGTCTGAGACTATTGGATCATTCAGCATTCACTCACATCACCAAATAACGATGCAATGCAACATATTCGTGGATACTAATGCAATCAACCTATTGCATATTCATGATGCATGAGATATGTTAAAACATTCCATTGTGCAAGTAAAAGAATTAAGTTTAGTTCCACTCACCTCTGGCTAACTGGACTGACTCTGCAGGCTCTGAAAACTCTGGACCAGAACTCACTGCTGCTCTCTCTGGTTCCTCTGGTCTGTACCTATACAGATAGACTGAAATGAGGGACCAAACTAGCTTATGACCACTTCTATTAAACTCCCCAAGAATCCCCTTAAACTCACTCTAACACTCATGTAAAGCATGCAAAAGAAAAGCTGGACAGAACACTTTCGGCAGCAGGTTCGGCGGCCGAAAGTCCTCTCCAGAGACGAAACTCAAGCACCTTCGGCGGCCGAACTTCCACTTTCGGCTGCCGAACCCTTTCGGGGGCAAGTTTCGGAGGCCAAAAGGCACTCCAGAGACGAAAGTCTCTAACCTTCGATGGCACCTTCGGCAGCCGAACTTCCCTCCAGAGCCGAAAGTCCAAAAGCTCGGGGGCAAGCTTGGGCAGCCGAAGCCACCTCCTCACACCTCTTCAGGGGTTCGGCGGCCGAATGTACCTTCGGCTGCCGAACCTGAGTTCATCAGCAGGGCAGAAACTTGCCCTGCCTCTCGCCAAATGCATCAAACTCCTCTCCAGCTTCACACCACACTTTCTCAACTTGCATACACTCATGTATATGCTCAAAGGGGTCAAAAACTACCTAAAAACCCCAAACACACAACACAAACAACAGAAAAACAAGCTCTATGCAAAAAATCATCAAAACCTCACACAAAACCCTATTCATGCATCTCTCTCTATAAACCCTATAAAACCTTCAGAAAACATACAAACAAGCTCAGGATCTTCACTTACCTTGTGAAAACAAGTAGATGAATGATCCTCACGTGGAGTTTTGGAGCAACTTTCCTTCAAACTCTCCAAACTTCACAACTTTGAGTTTTTAGTTAAAAACCTTCAAAAGATCATAAAAACTAATCAAATCTTTGCATGATTTCATGAAAACATGAAAGAAGACTCACAAAGGGCAGGATCTCACCTCAGAAGACAAAAGAAACGGTGTTCTTACCGCTTCAACCGACTGAGGGCCATTTATAGGTGGCTGGCCAGACCACCTTCGGCGGCCTATCGTGAAACCGAAAGCCATGCATGTTCGGCGGCCGAACCTCAACTTCGGCGGCCGAACCTGGCTTTTCTGCCTTGGTTCATTTCACTCAAAAACTCATTTCCTTATACTTAAAACTTAATGAACATATCAAAACATGTGAGAAAAACAGAAATTAAACCCTACTAGAGACCTCCGACATCAGAAACTCCATCGGAAAGTAGAATTCCGATGCCGGACTCGAGCCGGGTATTACACAATCCCTCTCATTCATTGCCAGCCGCTTCAAATCCAACTATAAGTCTTCCTCCAATTAGCAATTTGGGAAAGAAAAGGAAGTTGACATCAACTGTTTGGGATCATTTTGAAAAAGTCCATCATAGTGGGAATGATTGGGCAATTTGTAGTTATTGTAAGACAAGCCTCAAAGCTAATAGCAAAAATGGGACTAAGTCTTTGCACAATCATATAGAGAAATGTGCAAAGAAAGGCAATCAAGACATAGTCAAATGTCTAGAGAAACAAAAGCAGATTTCTATAGATATAAGAAATGATGGAAAAGTGCATTTTGGAAACTTTACATTTGATCAAGAAAAATCAAGAAGGGAGTTAGCATGTGCCATTATATTACATGAGTATCCACTTTCCATTACTGAACATGTGGGATTTAGAAAGTTTGTTGCCAGCCTTCAACCACTCTTCAAAATGGTTTCTCAAAATACCATTAAGAAAGATATTTTGGATATCTATGATGTTGAGTTTAATAAATTATACAAATCTTTAGAGAAACTCAAGAGTCGAATAGCAATCACTACTGATATGTGGACATCAAATCAAAAGAAAGGCTACATGTCTATCACAGCACATTATATTGATGACTTTTGGGTGCTACAAAATCGAATTTTGCGGTAAATTTCTTATCTCTCTATCTTTGTTGTTATGAAGATTTGTTTTCAATAAGATTTAACTTGATAGATTATTAATTTTTTCTTATTTTTATTATATAGATTTGTGTGTCCCAACACCTCATACTAAGGAAGAGCTTGCCAAAAATCTAATGGAGGCTTTTAGCAAGTGGAATATAGAGACCAAAATTTCTACAATCACTGTAGAGAATTGCTCTACTAATGATGGTATGGTTTCTATTGTTGTTGATAAATTGTTTGGTGATCTTTTATGTGATGGGGTTGTATTGCATATGAGGTGTTGTGCACATATTTTAAATCTTGTTGTTAAGGATGGGTTGGCCACTATTGAGAGTTCACTTTCAAGGATTAGGGATAGTGTAGTATTTTGGGTAGCTTCTCCTCAACGAGTAGAAAAATTTGAAGAAATGGCTAGACAATTGAAGATTACTTGTACAAAAAAGTTGAGTTTAGATTGTAAAACAAGATGGAACTCAACATATCATATGCTTCAAACTGCAATTGAGTACAAAGATGTTTTTACTAGATTGAAAATTAGGGAAAAAAGTTACAAGGATGTGCTTACTTATGATGATTGGGAAATGACAAAAAGAGTTGCGGAAAAATTAGAAACTTTTCATAGCATCACTGAAATATTTTCTGGGAAGAAATATCCAACTTCTAATTGCTTTTTCATTTCGATTTGCCAATTGCGAAATTCAATAGTGGAATGGATGAGTTCTGATGATGATGTTATAAAGTCAATGTCTGCTAGAATGTTTGAAAAATTTGAAAAATATTGGAGTGTGGTTCACATTGTTTTGGCTGTTGCTGTCATATTGGATCCACGGTACAAGATAAAAGTGGTGGAATACTATTTTCCAATGATTTATGGTGATAATACATCGAATGAGATTGAGCAAGTTAAGGTTACTTGTTACAACTTACTTAATGATTACCAATCTCGAGCTTTCAAGCCAAAATCTCAAAATTTATCTTCAGTTCCACCTATTTCAATTTCAGAAAATCAAGGTTCTTTGAAGAAATACTTCAGTAATCTAGTTGCATTTCTTAACTCTTCTTCCACTAGTGTTTATGTGAAATCTGAATTAGATCATTATCTTGAAGAGCCAGTTTTGCCATGGATGCAAGAATTTGATATTCTTAATTGGTGGAAGACAAATGGGATAAAATATCCTACATTACAAATGATTGCTAGAGATTTTTTGGCTGTACATGTGTCTTCAGTTGCATCTGAGTTTGCTTTTAGTACTGGAGGTAGAGTTGTTAGTATTCATAGAAGTAGACTCCATGAAGATACTTTGGAAGTATTGATGTGCTCACAAAATTGGTTATGGTCAGAAATTGAAGGTAATTACAATAATAAATTCTTATTTTTATTTTTATTTTATTTTATTTTAATGTAAAGCTAATAAATGTTAATAATTTTTTCTATATTACTATGTAGCTGGTTGTTCAAATGAGAGTATATCTTGTTTATGGGATGCTGAGAATGATGTGAATTAAATCATGCATTTCACAATCTTAATATGTAAGTTTGATTTTTATTCTTTTTTATTTTATTATTTTTTATGATAATGTGTATTATTTTGCAATTGTGGTATTCTAATTTTTCTGTATTTGTTTTTTTGAAACTTTCAAGCACAATTTGATGTTGGAGATTGAAATGACCAATTGAATATATTTTATATTCAATCAATGTAGTTTAATGAACTTTTGGAACACTTCATTTGTTTAAAATTTTATGTTGGATAGATAATTGATGAATGGTTGTGTTATGATAAATTTGTAATATATTTATTTACTTTTAGTATATTTAAATTTCCTAATTCAAGCTTGTTATTTGGGTTATAATATGTAAATCTTTAATTTTTTATCATTGAATTGAATTATAAAAATGGAGAGCTTGTTATTTGGGTTATAATATGTAAATTTTTAATTTTTTATCATTGAATTGAATTATAAAAATCGGGTTCGATCGGGTTCGGATAGTGTGCGGGTATTGCTAAACGGATTTAGAACGGGTACGGGTAGTAAAATTAAAATACTAAACGAATTTGGGACGGATTTGAGAATTTTATATATAATCGGGTTCGGATTTGGGTACTCCCAATTTCGCGGGTACCCTACCCGTTGCCATCCCTACTTATAAACTAATTTTTATAAATTAAGGCAAGCACCCCTGAATCAACGACACATAGGCATAATGACAAGGCGATATAATAATAATAATAATAATAATAATAATTACTGTTATTTTAAATAATTTTTTTATCTTATATTATCTATCATATTGAGAATTTCAAAATAACATTCATTTTTATTTTCAATAGATATTCTTAATAGTTTTTAAGTTGTTTAATATTAATATGAAAAAAACATTATTCAAAGATATTTTAAATAAATATTATAATTTTTTTAAATTAAAACTATTAATTTCTAGATGAATAAATTTGAAATTACAAATATTTTGAAACGAAAGTAGTAGTAATAATAATATAATTTAAAAAAAAATCACATATGAGATAATTATATGTAGAATTCTACGAAATTGATATTCTTTACCTTAAATTCCTCGAATTATAATAATTTAAAAAGTATAATTTTTTTTAATAATTATATTATATTATATAGTATATACACGTATTTCTGTTAGTTTATTAATCACTAAATAAATAATAGAGTGTAATTATTAAAAAGTCTAAAATATAAAATTTAATTAGTTATTTTTAAAATTCAATTATAAAAAATTGTAAACCATAAAGTTAAATTCGCAATTTTCACTAAAGTTTTCCTTATTGAATCACGTTGTTTATTTTATAATTTTCATAAATTAATTATATTAATTAAAATAAATTTTAAATTTAAACAATTCTTTATTTAAATATCATTATAATTTAATTAAAGCACTTCTAAATGTTTATATCTTTTAAGGGTATATTAAATTTATTTAATTTATTTTTATAGTTAAAAGGCTTGTTTAAATTAAAAAACTAAAAAATTATTTAACTATTATTCCACACTCTAAGCTCAAACTAGGGATTTGTTCAGTAATTTTCAACTATTTGTGTATGTGGAAGATCATGTGGTTAATAAAAAAAAACAAAATTCTATGACATTTTTTAAGACATATATCGGTTAAATATATTTTGTGTTGACTAATTAAACATCTCAATTAAAATTATAATTTATTAAATATTTAAATTTATGAAAATTTAAATATGAATTAATCACATTGATTTATAAAAAATAAAAAAAATAATTCGATAATTCGACTTATTAGTATTAAAATTTTATGGTTTAAATTTTCATAAAACAATATTATTATATACTCGTATAAAAATTTATTAATTTATAAAGATTTATAACATAATTAATAAAATTTAGAATATAATTAATAATAGGTGTAATTTATTTTTATTTTTTTAATAAATTATTGATAATATAATTAATTTATATTTAATTATAATGATTTTTATAAATTTAGAAATAAAATATGTTAGAATTTTAATTTAAATTTTTAATAAATTTATTTAAATTAATATAAATGTATAAATATATATTCAACCTACACGAATTGAAGTAATATATTTATATTTGTAAATAGTTATTTATTCATAATAAACTTTTCGTTTACTTGCTGCGCATTCGCTTTGTTTCTCGTCCCTTCTGCCGGTTGAGCCGAGGAGAGCGTCCAAGTCTCCAACGCGTTAAACATCGTTGGGCTCAAATCTATTTATTAGAATAATCTTCAGAGGTGACACCTGGCACCGGTAGTTCTCATTGTTTACAATTTTCTTTTTTTATTATTTTTTTTCTAAAATGGAAGTTCTAAGCTATTTCTTCAACGTTGAGGCCCACAAGCAGCCAGACATTCGGCATGTGCAGACGAGTTGCGCATTACAAATCCATTTATCAGAAGCCAGGGAGCAACAGGTTTCTGTTTAATTAAAACACTTTGCTTAAAGATTCCAATTAATAATATATATAAGAAAGCTCACCGAGCCGACTTCCATTTGGCCTGGAGTCGTCAGTGACTCGGAGTCGCAGTTCCTCGCCGGTTGCTTTAGCAGTCACGTACGAAGAATCATCTATCCCTCTCTCTCTCTCTCTCTCTCTCTCTCTGGTTGATGGCTGGGGGAAAACTTCTGTAATTTTCCTTTTTCAACTTGCTTTTTGCAGGTACATATATGCAGGTTTGCTTGGTTGAGTAGAAAATGATCTTCTTTCATATAGTTGCTGAACAATATGTTATATCCTCCTATATTCTGATCGGAAGTTTGTATTCAAATTTTGTTTAAGGTAATAATCAAACAGGTGATGTGCATTTGAAGTCTTTTAATTCTCGAGATCACAGGAAATTTCGTTGTGCTTTGACTTGGTGTAGCCCAGGCGTTGACTCAACGACTTTGCTGTATGCTGTTCAAAAACCGAAAAGACGCCTGTGAGATTTTGTTTTTAACTTTTTTTTTCTTTCCCACTGAATCACTTTTTTTACAAAAATTATTAAAAGGCCATTTCTTTTTTATTTTAAGTTGCATTTCAGCCTTTTACAAAAAATTTGTTTATTTATCGAAATTAACGAGCCTTGTTGTTGTGATTTTCAATTCTCTATGTTTCTTGGCTGCTATGTATCCTCGTGATCATGTATTGGTTTCGCAGGAAGAAATTACTCCTGTTTCATACCGATCGATTAGGATCACGATCGCTTCGCCTGACGGGAAAGAAAGTTCCTATTCATATTCAGGTATGTTTCAAAATGGTTTGAGCTTCCATGTTCTTTTCCTTTTTCTTTTTCTACTTTTTTTTTTTTTTCAGATATAGATATACACACCGCTTAAGAACTAAATATAAATCCTTTGGGCCTCAGACCATGTCATAGAGTAGGGATGGTAACTGATAGGTAACTTTTTTAAGGAAAACAATTTCAATATTTCATTATTATTTCATTATTCAATGCAATTTAATTTTAATTAAATTTAAAATAATTTGAGTTTATTAATTAATATTTATAATAAATTATGTTTTTTTACATAAAAATATATGACTAAAAAAAATTTTATATATCATATTTATATAAATTTGTAATATAAATATATAATGAAATTACATGAAATATTATATATTTACGGTATGAGTTAATATATACTCAATTTATATAAAAATTAATTTATATTATTAATTAATTAGATATAAAATATATAAATTTAAATGGTTTCATATAATAATAATTACTATTACTAATAAATAAAGACTGGGGTTTAATATACAAGTTTAATTTTATAATTTTATTAATATTTAAGGATTTATTTATTTTATCAATTACATTTACCAATTTTAATATTTTGACATATTGATGATTAAAGTATATTTAAACTTTTAAGAAAATTGAAAAATCTAAGTCTGATTCATGAATGAACTTTTGCATCTGCTCGAAAACAAAATAATTATATATATATATTTTGATTAAAACAATAAAAATATATTTACATTCTCTCATAATTTTTATT
Source organism: Manihot esculenta (assembly GCF_001659605.2). Taxonomy (NCBI): domain Eukaryota; kingdom Viridiplantae; phylum Streptophyta; class Magnoliopsida; order Malpighiales; family Euphorbiaceae; genus Manihot; species Manihot esculenta. The sequence continues at coordinate 29,262,480 of NC_035171.2, forward strand.
ATTTCAAAATTATTATTTATTTTATATATATATATAGTTAATATATAAATTAATTATTGTAATCGTATTTAATTTAATTTTATTTTAAAAATTTATTCTCATTTATTATTAAAATATTATTTAATATTTAATAAAATTTAATATTTTTAAGAGAGATATAATTGAAAAATTAATAAAAGAAGTTATTTTTTTAATATGTGGAAAAAAATTATGGATGGAGGAACTATTATATTTTTAATAAAAATTGCATCTTAATAAAAATATTCACACATTATTCGCTGAAATTGTTAATATTTTAAAGGGTGCCTGTGATAAAATTATATTTTAAAAAAAATAAGAGGTTAAAACAAAAGTTCATCTTTCAACCACTTCTAAAATTTATTGCCTTACGCAAGTTCCGTTATTATAAATTCAACCACTTTTACTTGGAAACATGATAAAAAAAAAAAAAAAATTAACGTTTTATGTTTAACACGAATTTTAGGGGAAAGTTTATGAAGATAAAAAAAGAGAATTTTAATCTAATGCATACATTTAGGAGGTCGTATTTTTCTTTAGATAAAGCTTTTTCTTTCAACACATTAAGATAGTAGATTGAAAGACTTTTTTTAATTATATTTTATGGACCTTTTGAAGCAGGAAACAATTAAAACATGATAATATATTTTTTTATACTTTTATGATATAAATATTATAAATTAACAAGTACCGTGTATAGTGATAAAATCTATTATGCTGCAACATAGAGAATTTACGTTGGATTTTTTATGAGATACTGTTGAAAAAACAGCCATAAACTAAGGAAAAGCACAGTGGGGTGCCCGATCAAAGACAAAAGAATTATATAATTTAATAAATAAGTTAAACTATTAATAGGATAAATTATTAATACAATTAATTACCTAAGTCATTAATCAATAAAACTCAATTTCTTATTTTTGAAGTCACATCTTAATATTTAGGAATCTTTTATATTAATACAATATAATTTAAATTAATGTAATATTGAAAAGAAAACACACTAATTGAAAAGTGTATTTTTCTTTTCTTTTCTTTTTTTTAGAACGAAAAATGTACTTGCTCTTTACTCGGAAGTGCTAGGTAATGACTAGGTCAAGGTCTGTAATAAAAAATTACTGTTTAATCCTTCTACTTTAATAAAATTAATTATTTGGTCCTCCTATTTTGAAAATAAATTAACTAGTCCATATATCTTTGTTCTGTCTAGTCTTTTGTCCATCCCTCTAGTTGAAATCAAGTTTTTCTCCTAGTTAATGAATTCTCAAGAGAGAATTTATCTTTGCACTTGAATATACAGTTGTATTTTTCAAATAATAAAGATTGAATGAAATTCAAATGGACATCTCCAATGTCCAAATTAAAGAGTAAATAAAACAAAAACAAGACTTTCTAAAATAAAAAGATTAAGCTGTTAATTTTGTTAAAATAAAGGACTAAAAAATATTTTTAAAAAATTTTTGAAGTGTATTTTCTAAACATTTCGAAGTCTTTTTGAGAGTATTCTTATTTTGCTCAAAAACCTTTCGTCATTTTACTATGTTTGGGATGAAGATATAGAGATTAAATATGAATTTTAGAGTAACGAATTTATTTGAAACAAATGTTTTTAAGGGAGGTAAGATGTTTTGAAGATTTTAAAATCTTCAAAAAAGTCTTACTGCTTAAATTAAGCAAAATTTTTAATTTATTTAAACTAATTATTTTTTAAAATAAATATAAAATTCTAAGAAAATTTAATTAATTTTCAATTAAAATTTTATATTTTAAAAAATTAGAGAAATTTATATCAGATTATATTTAACGACATTACAAAAGAGAATTTGAAGCTCAATTTTTTGTTCATTTTTTATTCCAATTCTAATTTTAAGTACTTATATGAATGTAAAAACTCATAGAATTATGTTTAAAAAAAAAACTCATAGAATTATTTTATTTTAAATAATTAAAGAAATTACTTTATTTTCAAAACATTGTAATTTTCCCCCAAAATTAGCTCAACTTGATTTAATACAAAGTTTATGGCCTTATTTAACCAAAACATCAATTTAGGTTTAACAAGATTTTGAAAGTTCATGTATAAATTAATATTGGAAAAAAGCATATGTAGCTCTTAAATTATGGTCCGATAGTTACATAAGCCGATTAATACTCATCCCACAATTATTATTTCTTTTATTTTTTCACATATATTAAGAAATATATTTTTTTTTATTTTTTTAAATTATACTCATATTAAATATATTAAATTTTATTAAATATTAAAAAATATTTTAAAAATAAAATAAAATAAAATAAATTATATAGTAAATTTATATATTATTATAAATTTTTAAAAAATAAAAATAAATAATAATTTTAAAATAATTAAAAAAATTAATAAAAATTATAGAATAAAACGAGTATCTTCTAAATAAAACCTTAACTATTCAAATATATCAAATAAATTCTTTAAATTTAAAAAAAAAAGTTAAATATGCACTTTAAAAATATGTAAACCCTTCAAATTCCATACATAGGTTAATAAATTTTTTTAAATTTTAAAAATATGTCAATAGTATTTACCAACAGGTTAAATCTAGTAGCAAATGTATCGGAATAAATCTGAAAAATTTCATATTTTATTTCTCAATTTTCATTTTAAAAAAATTTAAAAAAATGTCAATAAACCCTTGTTTTTTAATTCGTATATATTTTTCATATTCCACTTATGTAACTAATATTATCCGGTAACATTTATGAGTTTAAATTGTCTATACATCTCTCAACAAATTATCTGTACATCTTTTAATAGAATAATCAAAATTACATTTTATTAAATTATATTAAATTAATTATGATAATTATAAAGTATGAGTTTTCATATTTATAGTCTAAATTTTTAAATTTTAGATTAAAAAGTTTTAATTTTTAAATTTATTGTAATTGTAACAATTTTTTAAATTAATTTTAATCATATTTAAATTAGCTCACATGATGATGTGTCATTATTTTTACTATATAAATAGCTTGATTAATTTAAATTAAATTTTGATTAAAATCTTAAAAATCACTAATTATCTAAAATTTTCAATTAAAATTTTTATTTAAATACAATAGAATTAAGTATTTTAATTATATAATTTAAAAATTTTTGTAAAATTAAGAGTTTAGAATGTTATTAAGGTTTAATTCCAATTAATCAAGTTGCTTATGTAATAAAAATAATGACATATAGTCTATCGTGTAAATTAATTTAAATTTGATTAAAATTAATTTAAAAATTACTACAACTATAATTTTTTAATTTAAAATTAAAAATTTAATTATAAATATAAAAAATCATAAAATTGTTATTTTTTTAAATCAATAAACTTAATTATAATGATAATACTGAATCTACGAAGAAGACTTTTGAAATATTTAATGAAGAACAACTTATTTATTTGGTCTAAATAATACCAAATATTATATCATAACATTGTAACTTAGATACACATAATAACTTATATACTATAAAGTTTTTGTTCAAGGTTTTGACCGGATTGAATAAGAAACAAGTTATACTCTAGCATCTTTATATTTATATATCTTTAAAAACTAAAGCGTTTATTTATCGCATTTTAAAAATTATTAAAGGGTTTATATGTCTTTAAAAGAGAATATTTGATAAATTTTAGAATAAAAAAGATTGATTTGCTTTATTTTAAAAAAATTATTACCTCTTGTATCATAATTAGTATCGTTTTATAGAACCTTTTAGTCTTAAATTATCTGTTATTTTGAGAATTTCAACATAATATTAATTTTTATATTCTATATATACTCTTACTAATTTTTAAGTTATTTAATAATAACATGTGAAAAAAGTATGACTATTTAAAGGATATTTTATATAAATTATTATAAAGTTTTTTAAAAATTAAAGCTATTGATTAGTTTTATTAATTTGAGTGAATAAAACTTAAATGAGATATAAGTAGTAACTATTTAGTTTTTATATTTTAGTAAATTAATTATTTAATCTATCTATTTAAAAAAAACACTTAATAGTTATTTTTTAAAAAAATTATTAACTATAATAATTTTCAATTTCAAATGGTTAAATATTTAGATATTTCATCACTTAATATATTAGTAATACATAAAATAACTAAATATCTTTACTTTTAATTGGTATTTATAATTTTAAAATACACTTATTTAGTCTAGTAATATAAAAAATACAATTATTTAATTTCTTGAAATTTCAAAATAATTATTATTTAATTATTGCATAATAATAAGTATTTAGTTTATATAATTAATAAGAAACTAAATAATTAAAAATAAAAAAGATAAAGATTATTCAATATGTTTATAAAAATAAAAGACTAATTAATTATGTTTATAAAAAGAAAAGACTAATTAATTATTTTTATTAAATCACATTGATTAATAAAATAATAATAATAATAATAAATTTTCCTTCCTTGTATGAGGTTAAATAAAGTTCCATCTGAAAAAGTTTTTAAGTACGGTCAATATTTTAAGGGCTAAAAGCCTTTTACCATTAACGTCTATCATTTTTTTAATTGATTAAATTTCAATCATTTTAAATTGCCAATTTTATTCTGTGACATCCAAAATTTGCTGTTATTGATTTGCAGGATGGGCATAATTGAGGTTCTGTTGTGTGGCGGCGGCACTATCACATCAATAACAAATTGCGGACTGAAGATATTCCCCTTTATAAAGCACGAACGGCGTCGTGCCAGAAAACTAGACGAGATTGCGACGAGACTCGAAAGAGCATATCGGCTTCTCCTTGCTAGGCAAAAAGATATTAAGAAAGAAATATGTGACCACACCATCACGAAGACGACAACTCATGAATGGAAAACTTTGGATGAAGGCGTGCGAGAGTTGGAAGAAGATGTTAAGATTCTCAAGGCTAAGTACAGAAAATCCCGTAGATTCCATTATATAACGTGTGGTTTTTCGTCGCAAGCAGAACTCAGCAGAGATATGGAGCTCAAGGCCCAAGAGATCGATTCTTTCAAGGACCAAATGACTTCTGATAAGGCAATGGTTGACAGAGAACCACCATCTTCTGCGAGCCAGTCCTTTAGAAGGAAGGATGAACTGTCATGGGTTAAGAACAACGTGGCTAGGATCTTGGAATCTCTTAATCGGGACAATGTGAAGAAAATTGGGATATGGGCATTTGCAGGGAGGGGCAAATCTACTATTATGGAGAGCCTGAATGCTAAAGCTCACGAAACTGGCTTGTTTCAACATGTCATTTTTGTAAAAGTTGAAGAGAAGGATACAGAGGAAAAGATACGACAAAGCATTTTAGAGCAGTTGAACTTGAAACTGAGTGTGGGGGAAGTCAGAACTTCACACCGAGTTGCACTTACAATATCTAATGCTCTGCACAACAAGAAGTATTTGCTGATGCTTGATCAAGTTTCCCAGGAAATTGATCTCAAGGAATTGGGAATTTATGACAACCATGATGGTGGGCAAGTGGTGGTGGCTGCAAGATACAAAGCCGTTTGTGACAAGATGAATATGGAGGAGTCCTGGGAACTAGAACCAATGTCTGAAAGAGACGCATTGGTGTTGTTCCGACAAATTGTAGGTGGAGCAGCAGACTATCAGCGCAATAAACACGATGCTGAATTGATTGTGAAAGAGTGTGGAGGGATACCACTATTGATAAATGCTGTAGCTACATATTTGAAAAGTGAAGGAAATGACCAGGTATGGTCAGATTGTTTGTCGAAGTTGCAGTCATCCACATATGATGATGATTTGGGACCCTTCAGCGAATCATATAATGTCTTCAAACTTGTGTATGATAAATTAAGTGATTACAGGAAAAAATGCTTCTTGTATGGGGCGTTGTATCCCCTAGATCATGAGATCTATGAAGATCATTTGATAGAGTGCTGGAGGGCTGAACAATTTATTCCTGCTTCTGGAGGGAGTAATAATGAGCAAGTATTTAGGAGGGCACGCCATGAAGGACATGCTACAATGAAGTGTCTTATAAACGCATGTTTACTGAAGAGGTGTACGAAAGTGAAATATGTTAGTATTCCCAATTTATTCAGAAACTGGGCTTTAAAGACAGATGAAGGGCTCTCCTCACTGGTTATACCGGGCAATGGTGTGGGTATGTGTAAGGATCCAAAATGGATTTCACTCAGGTGCAATGACTTGAGAACTTCACTTACAAAGGTAAGTTTCCATACCGTCACCACCTTGTTTCTCCAGAGGAATGAAAGTTTGGAACAGATTATGGATCTTATTTTTGTTCTCAAGAGTAAGCTTCAAGTTCTGGACTTGGGTTATACTGGTATCAAGACACTTCCATCTTCTATCTCCAAGTTAATTAACCTGAAAGCGCTATATCTCAACAATTGTAATGACTTGGTTGAACTACCTGCCAAAATAAAAGAACTCAAGTATGTAGAAATCCTCGACATTTGTCAAACTGGAATTTCTCATTGGCCTGATGAAATAGGAAATATGACTGGTCTCAGGTGTTTGAGAGTTTCATTTATCAGAAATGCTGGTAATCACCAGAATTTTGATGTCCAACCAAGGAATTTAATTGCAAGGCTCTCTTTTCTGGAAGAATTGGCTATTCTTGTTGATGAAGATTCTCAAGACCAGTGGAATAATGTTGCGCAGGAAATTGCCATGGAGGTGGCCAGTTTGAAGTTTTTAACCACCCTTCATATCTACTTTCCAAGTGTAAAGTGCCTCGATGCCTTCATCAGGGAAAGTAAGTCATGGAATGAGAAAAATGGTCAATGGGGAGAAAAAACTTTCAGATCCTTTAAAATTACAGTTGGTTCTTCCTGGAAGCATCGTGAAATAGACACGAATGAACATAAAGCTGAACGATATTTAAAATTTTTTGCTTACAATGAACCTTCAGATGATGATGGAGCTTTTTGCACAATTTCAGAGGTTCTAAAACAAGCCTGCACCTTTGAATTGATTGGCCATAAAGCCATTGAAGATTTATCTGGATTTGGCATCAATAACATGGCAGGGTTGAAGGTATGCGCAATTCAGGACTGCAGTCAAATGAAGACCGTCATTAGCGGCAACAATCAAAGTGCTGCTGCACTAAAGGAGTTAAAACAACTGCATTTAATCAATTTAGGGAAGTTAACTAGTATCTGCGATGGCTCGATGGGGAAGGAAAATTTTGCTAGTTTAACTACTCTTATAATAAGCAATTGTCAAGCGTTGGTTGTAATTCTATCAATCAAGATGATTCAGCAAATTACTCTATTGGAGCATTTACGAGTGGAGAATTGTTCAACAACAACACATATAATTGGAGTTAGTGAGCAGGATGGGAACAACCCAACTCTTTTGCTCCCCAAGCTGAAAAGCTTGCAGCTGGTCAATCTATCAATGTTGCAAAATATTTGTCAAAATGTCACATTGAAGTGGCCTTCCTTGCGAGCAATGGAGATTGATCAGTGTGGGATGCTACGAAGTTTACCTTTAAGCCTGAACAACACTGAGAATCTAAGACTGATCAGATGCCATGAATCCTGGTGGAATCAGTTGAATCTTGAATCTGATATCAAAAATCAATATCAACCATGCTGCCAATTCATTTCAAGACTTGAGATCGTTGAAGAAATCCCCTGACAAGTAAAGAAGAGGCTCTGGTATGGTTTTGTACTCTCTTGCTTGTGATAGATTGAACATAAAGTATATTTCGATATTAGCTATGGTATATGGTTATTGAATATGATTTCCAACTTACCAATGGTTTTCTACCTTGCATTACATTACTGAGTATTAGATTCCATTGCAATAACCATCTAGCTATGTGTTTTACATGATAAACATGTTGCACACTTGCATATTAATATTGCAACTTGCAGCAGTTTTACATTGAATTTTTTTTTTTTCAGTAGAAAATGTTGAAAGGATAGGTTCTGGAACAGATTTTCCTTCAGTACCCTGCCTCATCAAAATCATTGGTTTCTTTGCCCACTTTTTTCTCTGATATATATATCGTTGATATGATGCAAAATGATAAACTTGTTGTGAATTATGTGTCTATGAGAAAAATGGTAAGGATATTTCACGACGCAAGCAGCTGTCTCTCACAAATTCCAATTTACATCTCAATATCAATTTACATTCTCACCCAATTTCTGTTTCCTATTTGATTTTTTTTCTACCATAATGTAGAGACTAGATGGGGATTATTGAGTAGGATGAGTTGTCAATTTTGTCCTCTCATATCATTGTGGAATCCACGCCATGTGAAATAAATGGATTTAATACTTCATTCATAGATGCATAAATCTTGAACTTTGCATGGAATTTTATATCTATTGCATACATCTAAAGTAATATTACCTTCAAATATGCCGTTGGAAACATTTCACTTGCCTGTGTTAGACATGATATGTTTCTTTTGCTGCATTCCAATTTGGAAAATGCCATCATCTAACAATTTTTTTTATTTTTGCCTTTTGCTCTCATTGTAGATGTTTTATCATGACTTGTGCTAAAAAAGAACTGGAAAAAGCAGAGTTATATATGAGCATCCGACACATGACAGCAGATTCACAATCCCACAGATGAATTTGTTCAAAATTTTATGCAAATCTTATCAGTCAGTACCCGGGAAAGGGGAGCTTCGTGATTTTAATTTCATTTCCATCTTTGAATGGTTAAGAATACAAGTCTTACTATATAACTGTGGTGGATATTGAAGGGCTGAAGGCGTACCTGCATAGCCTAGTGCTGCAGAATGGATGAACCATATTTCATGGTAAAATTTTATTTGAGGTTAGATATCTCTTATTATGCAGAAAATCATCTATCTTTGCAAAGTATTTTATTTCTCTTCAGTTTGTAACATGTAACAATAAAAATCAAATGACTTTTCAAGTATTGTGTTTATTAATTATCTTTGAATTATTTTCTTGAGGCAAATTTTCTTTGAATTACAGTTGAATAAAATAATGAATAACATGATAGATTAAATCTATCTAAAGTTTTCTTTCGACTATAACAATTTATCAGTGGTACTCTAAATTGTTACGAAAAGGGTGAAAAATGCCAGTGTAGTGAGACCTGCAAATGGTGAGAGTCGTTCACTAATATGAAATGAGCTTTTATTATAATCATGTTTGACTTGAACCGGTAATTTAAGGACCGAGTTAAAGTAGTTTTTGATTGTTTTAGACCCTGGTCATCTCCCATCTTCCACATTGGATTTCTTGTGAGATAATTCACCAAAGAATTATGGTAATAACGTACATCGCTGGTCATCAACCATTAGAAATTACTTAAATACGATGAAATGATGAAATAAGCATTTACTGATAAAATTGGCATAAATTATCCTTTTGTGACCGAACTGAAATCAAGTCAAATCCAGTAACCTCTAGTGCAGTCCGTTACAGAAGTTTGTACTGATAAAGGGAAATTTTATAAATTACATACTCTAGGAGTACTAAACGAACAGGGTCTTAGTGCTCCTTACATATATAAAATTTCAAGTATTCCTCAAATCAAGGAGAGCGAGTCTGATGTATTGTGATAGAGAGCACATGTTCCTGGAGCATTAAACAATCTCTAAAAATTAGAGCATACTGATTTTAGCGACCTAACATGAATTTGGTGAATCAAGCCACATGTTATCCTGGACTCCTGCTGTACTTATCTGAAGTCAATTCCATTTATTTTTATACAAGCAAAAGCATCCAAGTAACATAACTGACATACCAACATAGCCAAGAAACTTTGTCTGCACTGGTATGAAGTGCACTACACCCTATAGATGAAATCCAAAAAATGTACAGATACTGTAGCCAAGTTTCTTTTCTTTGTACATGTGCTTGTGTAATGTATGTGCTCCTGCAGCTCACTACAGATCTTCTTCTGGTAAAGTGAAGAAACAAGTCTGGAGTTGAAGTTCATCACGCAAAGAACTGTCTCCCAATTCTAATTTATTCCACCATTGTTTCTCTGCTTCAATCTTCTTGATGGATGATCTGAACTCAGTGACAGAATCCATGTGTAGATTCTTCAGCTTTGGACAATGGTAAAAACTAATGTGCTCCAAAGATGGCCAAGGCCCTTTCCAAATGCTGACCAAATTAGGCAAATATCTGAGTTCCATAATTTTCAACTTTGGAAGCATAACATAATCAAGCTTGATGTCGCTCTCTACAGATATGATGTCCTTGATGGCTTTGCAGTCTTCCACAACCAACTTTTCTAAATTGCGGAAGTGCTTACTCGTAGAGCTTGTGAAAACAAACTTCAACTGCCAACATGTGTGAATGCACAAACATTTTAGACTAGCAAAACTTCCCAAGGGCAATTGTTCCTTCCAAATTCCCTGCAATTTCTGCAGATAATAGAGGCTCAGGTGTTCTAAAAATGGCAATGCAAGTTCTTCACCATCCACAATGTATTCAATCTCAGGACATTCCCTAACTATGCAAAATTCCAATCTGATTATGTTCTTAATTCCCAACTGCGATAGACTGCGGATCTTGAGGTGATGATCAAGATAGAAAGTTGTTGTTCGAGCTAGTACTTCCATAATAGCATCTTCAGGTATTGTCTTGTAATTCACAAGCCTCAGACACCTATCCTGTTGATTGTAATCCAACTCTACATTATGAGGAACCCTTGATAACATGCGTTTGATGTCATGACCAACAATGAAGTTGAATTTCTCTAATAGATTATGCTTCCATGAATGACTCCTTTGAAGAAAGAGTTGAAGTTGTTGTACCTTGGGAAAGTAGAATCTTAAGGAAGTTAAATTCTTTAGGTCGCACACATCCTTTATGACAGATTGTGTTGTGTCGTGCCACCGATGATCTCCTGGGAACACAACAATGCTGAGATTGGTTAAAGAAGTGAGCTTTGATATGGTTCCATCTGGAATGAGTTCAGTTGACAGTTTGGAATACTCTCTATGGTCAACAGGTCCATAAAAAGAAACTTCCAAGTCCCTCAGAGATTTTAATCCTCCAATTGCATCAGTCAATTCATACAGAACAGTGCCATGCAGATCAAGCAACTGAAGATGTTTAAGTTTCCCAACTTCTGAAGGTAGCTTCATTAGACGCTCACAATCTCTCAGGTAAAGTTCTTTTAAGTTATCAAGCTGTGAGATTGACTTAGGCAAGGAAGTGATCCTGGTTTTAGACATGTTCAGCACCTTGAGAAGAGGCATGAGATCAAAGAAAGAGTCAGGTAAAACTCTCAGGCGGAAATTTCTTTGGAGTAACAATGTCAAAAGATTGGGGCAATTTGGTCTAGCAGGTAGGCTGGACAATTCATTATCCATTAGAAACATCACCTTGGCTGGTTCCCACTCCTTCTCTGGTGGAGGTTCTGCTAATCTTCCTCCAGCTCTGAACAAGTATTCATGGTGATCTACAGGTCTCCATATATTGTATCTTTCTACACTTTCAAGTGATGATAATGAATTACTTCCCTGGGTTGGCAACTGTGAAAGTCTAGGAGAAGTTCTCCCAAGAAAGTTGCAACTTTCTACCTTTGCTGATAAGATACCTGAGGCTAGATCCCTGATACTGTCATGCATTTTTATGCAAGTGCGATGCTTAATGCTTTCCAGTAGTGCTGCATCTATTAGAGCTTGAACTATATCATGTCCCTTCTTGCGTGCATCATCTGCGTTCCCAACAAGCAAACCCTCCTCAATCCAGTAATCTACCAGGGTAGATGTATAGACTTCATAATCTTCTGGAATTAGTGCACAGTATAGGAAGCAATTCTGTATGTCACATGACATTAATGTTTCACTCTTTAGGACATGAATCTTCAACCTTTCATAACTGAATTTCAGCAGTTGGATTTGAGGATCAATGTCAGAATTTCCAGTTTTAGCCAATAGAAAATCCTTCAATGCATGTTTCCACACTGAAACATTATTTTCTCCGGTCAAAGCTCGTGCTGTAATTATAATATGTAGTGGCAATCTGCCACACTCATTCGCTATTTCTTGAGCATAGGGCTGGATGTTTGGAGAAACAACAATTTGACCCGCTTGTTCACAGAACAACTCCCAAGCTTCTTCCTTGGAGAGACACCCAACTTCAATCTCTTTGGCTGCCATGTCATGGCAAACTTCAAGTGATCTTGTTGCCAACATCAATCTGCAACTTTTTCCTAGACTAGAAGTAGGAATACCAGCTGCATGTAAATCAATATTCTCCCAAACATCATCGAGAATAAGCAAGAACTTCTTCTTTTCTAGAGCTCGAAACAATTTCTTAGCCCTTTCACTATCTGTTTGATAGTCTGCCTGGTTAATTGCTAACTGGCTCATAACTACATTTTGTATCTTCTTTATGCTCCAGCATCTTGAGACAGTCACATAAATTATAGCATCAAACATGTATCTGACTTCTGAATGATCTATAAAAGCCTTGAGTATGCTGGTCTTACCAATCCCACCTTGCCCATATAAACCAATTATTTTGGTATTTGTTTCAGCAATCAATCTATTTAGTTTCTGCACCATGTGTTGGATTGACTTCTTTGTGTTTAATCTTGATTTTGGAGACAATGGGCGTTCTTCTTCCTCACAGACTCTGATTTCTCCATCACCAGCAGCAGGGAAATTATCGAGCTTTTCTATCGAGGAAGGCACCATCTCAGACTTCGTTACTTCTTTACTGGCACTAGAAGACAAAGTTGCCTTTGCGGCTTCAATACTGGGAATAGATTGTGAAGTTGGCACGATCATTATCTCATCTTCCACCTCCATTGGCTCTAATTCTGCAGCTGCCATGCTACCCTTTGCTTCGAGGATCAAATCTGCCTGTGTAGCTTCCATATTGGAAATAGATGGCGAAGTTGGCACGATCGTTCTGTCATCTTCCACCTCTGGCTCTACTTCTGGAGCTGCCATGGTACTAGATGGTGAATCTGGATTGGTCGCTGGCTCATGTATCACCTCCTTTGGCTCTGCTTCTGCAGTTGACATGTTGCCCTTCATGCTGGAAATCAAATCAGCCTTCGTTGCTTCTATACTGGGACTAGATGATGAAGCTGGAATGTCAGTTTTCTCATATTTTTCCTTCTGCATATGAGCTTCTGCAGTTGCCTTATCACCCTCCACTTTCTGAACCAGATGAATCTGTCCCTTCTTAGGTTTTGATATTCCACTTCCAGATTTTGCCAACTTAACTTTTCCTGTAGCCTTTTTCTCAGCTCCTGCTGGTGACTTAACAATCTGTCCCTTCTTAAAAGATCGATACAGCTTTCTTTCCAACCTTTTAGTAGATTTCTTCATCATTTTATGTGGTTTATCACTGATTGGCCCATGATCAAATGGAGATCTTTCCAAGCATTTGATGATCTCATTTTCCAGCGAACTCACCAAATACTTTGAGTGTTCTGGAGTGAGAGTATCAATGACAGAAACCTTGAGTTGAGCATCCAGCATATCATTGATTTGATGTTCGATCCTTTCACCCCTGTGGAGCCATGTGTGGTATTCTCTGCTTGGCATCTTTCCACGAACCAGTTCTTTCATTATCTCTTCTTTTAAAGCATCCCTCATATAGTCCAAAAACTTTCTTTTTAGCTTAAGTTGCTCGATATCATGTTCCTGGTGCTTGATATGTCCTCTTTGCCAGAGAAGTCGAACAAGTCCAGACAAAATCTCGATCAACGCCATGCTTCCTGTGAAATATTGATCATGTAAGCAAGCACATAGATTTCAAGTTCAAATGATATAAAATAGGGGAAATTCTATGTAAAATAAAAATATATATAAATATATTGGTCAATCGGAATTTTATACACTTTAGTGTTAGATAAGATTTTTTTAAAACTAAATTAAAAAAAAATTAATTAACAATATATTTGATAAAAAATTAAATAATTTAATTTAATAAAATATAAAGATATTTTTATTTAATGATTAAAAAAATAAAAATTAATCAGACATTCAGTCATACCATCAGGCCTATCACAACAAATATTATTTTCTTTTAATAAAAACTTAAAATTCATTAAAATTCAAGAATGATTACACAAAAATATAATTAGAAGATGAGAAAAAAATTTCAATAAGGCCTGAAATATTATTACTAGTTTAAATAAGCGTATGAGTTACACTATTATAGATCTATGAATAAAATTAATTAAAATAGAAATTATTTCTGAAATAAAAAATTTACAATAAAAATTAAAATTACCAAATGAAATCCTGGTAATGAAACAAAAAATTTAGAATAAAAAATAAAATTACCAAATGAAATCCTGGTAATTGAGATCAGTTATAACGCGAACCTAATTTGGTATACCAAATATATTTAATTAGTTTTTATAAAGTTAATAAAATATATATTAATGAGTGTCACGAACATAAAATATTACTATCTCTTTAACAAAGTTGATAGTTGATACATTTTTACAAGTCATTCAAAAACAAGAACAATTGATATTTACTTAAAATAAAATGGATTATAAAAAATAATAAAAATAAATTTAAGAATAAATATAAATTAAAAATTTAATACAATAATAAAAAAATAAGATGTCAATAAAACATAAAAATAAATAAATTATTATAATATAAAAAATAACTTAGTAATATTTATGTAATGCCTTGATTACTAAAATGTTATTTAGTACGTAGGTTTGAGAGGAAATTTTTAATTAGAAATTGTATTTTTTATTTGCACTAGGAGGCCACTAGTTTGATTTTGATGTGAAATGCTTGTTTATAATTAAATATAACAAATAAATATAACTACACTCAGATTTAATCAAATATACTTACAATCTGATGTTGTTCACAAGACATGCAAGGTTATATGTCAAACTCAATGACCGCAAGAAAGGGTATAACAAGGAGCTGGCGACACGAGTTATTTTAATGCATACAAAGTCTGTTATTTTTTAATAGGTTAATATACTTATTTTGTATTAAAAATATATATATTAAATATGTAATAATAAAGTTAATATATAATTAAATAATTCTTATTACTTAGTTGTTTTGTCTTAAAAAAAATTCTATATTTTTTCATAGATTATTTTTTTTCTACTTTTTTATATAAATACTAATTTATAGAATACATATATATATTTAATTAATTTTATAGTGATTAAAAGTTTCTCTTTGTGGTCCATCTGTGATTCGATACTCTCGTTTTTTCCTCTTTTTTAAACCTAACTCTTCTTTTCATTTCCCATAAAAGACGATCTGCGTCAATTGACTATCGATGAAGAAGAAGATGTTATTGTCCCTATTAAGAGTTCCAGAGATATACTGATCGTCATTTATGATTTCTGTATGGTGGGGATATTTCTCACATACAATCCAATCAATTTTTAGAATGTGCAGATCTCTTTGACAGATTTATGGCATCCTTTAGAGGGGTATCTATTATAGAATTAGAGGCAAAAAGATGTAATACTCAGCTAAGTTCTGGCGTCGAAATTCCAACATTCCAACGGAATCTCCATTGAAATTCAGAATCTCGATGTTGGAATCCCTTAGAAGGGTAAAAAAAAAAAAAAAGGTTTTCTTAAAATGAATTTGAAGATTTGTTTTTAAAAAAAAATGGAAGAAAAGAGTTTGAGGGAAAATCCAGGTTCGGCCGCCGAATATGGAGCTGCAGCGGGAGCTCTCCTTTCGACCCCCGAAGGTGGTCTGGCCAGCCATCTATAAGAGGCTTCCAGTCCGAAAATGGGAGAGTTTCTCTCTCCATTTTCGGGCAAAGGTGAGTTCTTGCCCTCCCATTGTTGATTTGATTATTTTTCCTTCAAATCATTCAAAATATTCATGAGTTTTCTCTTATTTTTGAAATTTTAAGCTTGAATCCAAGATTTTAAAGTTTGGAGACCTCCGGAGGCCGTTTCTCCTCAACTCCAAGCTTGGGTCACATCTACCTTAGATCTTCAATAGGTAAATGTAGATCCTTGTCTTTTCCTATGTTTTAAGTAAGTTTTAAAAAGGGTTAAAGATTAAAAATGCATGAAATGGATAGATCTAAGTGTTAGGGTTTGTGTTAGTTTTGATGATGAATGTCTGCTCTTATGAGTTTTTATTGTTGTTGGTTGGGGTTTATGCTAATTTTTATGTCTCTTTATGCTTGATAAGTGAGTGTGCATGTTTTGAGGAGTTGGATGTGAGGATTTGGAGAGTTTTGGTGGCTGAGTG
Source organism: Manihot esculenta (assembly GCF_001659605.2). Lineage (NCBI taxonomy): Eukaryota > Viridiplantae > Streptophyta > Magnoliopsida > Malpighiales > Euphorbiaceae > Manihot > Manihot esculenta. The sequence continues at coordinate 29,278,681 of NC_035171.2, forward strand.
CATAAGGCAGAATCGAGTTCTGTCATTCTGGAGAATCCAGGTTCAGCCGCCGAAGGAAGGTTCGGCGGCCGAACCTGCCTGTGGAGGCAGCCTTTGGCCGCCTAACCTGCCCCCGAAAGGATGGACTTTCGGATCTGTGAAGGGGTTAGGCCGCCGAATTTGCCCCCGAAGGTTAGTGACATTCGGATTTGTGATGGAGTTTTGGCCGCCGAACTTGCCCCCGAAAGTGCCTGATTTTCGGATTTGTGGAGGACTTTCGGCCGCCGAACCTGCCGCCGAAAGTCCCCTGCCCAACCATCCTTTGCTTGTTTTATATGTATGTTTTGAAATATTTTATGGGGTTTTTGGGGAGTTGTTTGGAGTCATATAATAGCTATGTTTGGTCCCTCATTGGAGTCCATCTGTGTAGGATTGGACCTGGGAGACCGTAGAGGCCAACAGTGAATCAACCGTTACAGTGTTAGGCAAGCGTCAGCCAGAGGTGAGTAGAACTAAACTACTTTTTCAAAGCAACTAAACTTTTTGAGCATGTTCATGCATCACGAATGCCATGTTATGTAATAGGTTATTTGCATTAGAATTCACGAATATGATGCATTGCATAATTTACTGTTGTTGTGGATGGATAATGGATGACCCACTAGTTCTCGAGCAGGTTATGTTATGACGGATACGGAAGACCAGGGCTGCCCATTCTACGCTCCTGGCATTTATGGATATGTTATATTTAAGCGAAAGTCCTGAGGAGCTCCGTTGAGGGCTGGGCACATTGAATTATGTAGAAGATTACTGATGACAAGTTCATCTTGTTGTGAATTATTTGTGCTGTGAAGCATTCCATATGAGCATATGTTTATTAAACTGTTTTTATGTTCTGCTCACTAGGCTCTTATAGTTTATCCCTTTCCCCTAACCCCAGGTTTGTAAGATCAGAGATAGTACGGGGAGTCGGCTTAGTGGCTGGTATAGTTTTTGTAATAGTATAGTGTGGACATGTAGATTTTAATGGATTAGAATTGTGATTGACCCTAGTTTTCTTTACCTTTGTAATCCCCGTTGACATGATCCTTTTATAAAAGTTTTAATTATGAGTTATGTTTGAACCAAACTTGAGACATGTAATGTTAAACATACTAGAGCATTTGATGAGGACTCTAGTATGGGCTTTATGTTTCAATATGATACATGTACAGATTGAGCTTGGTTTCAGGAAATGTTTAAGCTTTTGTGATAATGTATGATTACGTATGAGATTTTATCAAGTATACAGGATGTATAGTAGGCTTGCTACGGGTTCTGCCGACTTGACTTTAAGTCGATCTGAATTCTAGCGTCGGTAGCGGTCAGGTTTTCGGGTTGTTACAAAAGATATCTATTTCGATTTTTTAACAATATTGATTTTCGTTCCTCTCAACAAGATGATGATACTACAGGTTTTCCTTCCTCTCAACAGGATGCCTCTAACTACACTCCTGCGAATGTTAATTTGACAGGTAATAGTGAAGCGGCCCATCCTGTCAAAGGTCATAATAGCCGAAAGCAATGATCGTCCTGTGTTGAAACTGCCGAGGACTCGGCAATTCTCGGACAGTTAATATATTGAAGGATTTGGTTACTAGTTACAAGCCGAACATTTTATTTTTGATGGAAATAAAAGTTTTAGCTCTCCATCACTGTTTGCTATTTGCGACGGAATTTTTGTCTTTTAATGACTGCATTCTTATGGATTGTTTGCAAGTGATTCAATTTTTTCACTCTCCACATTTAAATATTTCTGAACTGGATTTAATTTTGAATGATTGTAAATCTTTATTAGACTCTAGAACTGATATTTATGTTAGATGGGTTTGTCGTCATGCCACTCTAGCTGTTCATATTTTGGCTAAAGAATTTATTAGGCATGATCGTCTCTCTGTTTCGAATGATATTTCTCTTTATTTGATAAAATTTTATTAATACAATTGATAGTTTTGCTTAAAAAAAAAGAATACATATATTTAATAATTATTTTCATATCACAATAATTTTATATGACTAATCTTACTTGCCAAGTTTTTAAATGAACCTTTACCTGCAAGATGTTTTATCGACTTTCTCTCTGATACTGCAAGTATAATGAGAAAGATAAAGAAATTGCGCCAATTCCATTGATGCAAAATACACATAACCTTGTGTATATAAGACTATTTTGTTATGAAACTAAAATTAACAATTAAAAATTAATATATGTTAAATAAATATAACTAACTAAAATAAAAAATATATTATAAATTACACTCTTTTCATTTTATAATTTTTATTTATCTTTTTATCATCATTATAAAATTATTATTCACTTTCTTTTTTTTTTTAAATTATAATTATATATAAATTAATTATTATAATCATGTTTTATTTTATTTTATTTTTTAAAAAATATTTTAAAATATTTTTTAATATTTAATAAAATTTAATATATTTAAAAGAGATATAATAAAAAAATAGAGTGTATAATGATTATGTAATATAAATATAAATATACAAGAATTATGTGGATATAAAAATTAATAGATTGTAACTCTCAAAGACTAAATGAAATAAATCGTTCAACTTCAAAATCAAGATTCCAATAAAGCTGATTAATAAAAATAAATAAATAAAACATAACTTTCAGCTTGAGATTAACAACATTTTTATTGCATAGAAATTAAGAAATAAAAACAAAGGTGTTGGACTTTAATAATTGATAAAGTGAATGATTATAATTTAATATATTTATAGTTTTTTTTTTTAAATAAGGATGAAAGAGTAGAAATCAAAACTTCTCAGATTTATTATAAGGTAATTATCCATTTATAAATAAGAATACGAGCCGCGAATTCCGCGAATTTGAATATCTACTCCTATTTCTGTTAACTATCACTCTATCCATATGTCATCATTTAACTTACAAATTCACTCTCATGATTATCTATCTATTTAACTCATCATTACCTCACTTGTTTCTTCTTATCTAGTCATGTCTTTTTCTACTTTTTCTCCCTCTACCATTACTACATTATATCTTTACACTACGTGTGATTTTAATTTAAATTTCTAAAATTTTGTGAAATTTAATTGTATTCTATATTTTATGTATTTAGTTTGAAAACATAAAATTAATTATAACTAAAATCAACTTCAAATTTCATTATTCCACAAAACTTACATAATAATTTTTTGTGGACTAAAATGTCCCCAGCAAATTTTTTTTTTCAATTATTATTTATTTTATTAATTAATTAAATAAATAATTAAAAATTAATAAATTATTAAAAAATATTAATGATTACAAAATAAATGATTAAAAATTATTTTAATAAATAATTATATTTTTTAATTATAATAATTATTGGTGGCTAATTATTATATACTTATTGTGAAAATTTTTTTTCCAACACTATATAAATATATATACACATTCATATGACTTTTAAAAGTAATTTAGGAATCGAGAGCAAATGAATTGCAATTCTGAAATGAAATTAATCAGAAATTATATAAAATTTAATTGAATTTTATAATTTAAGCTCTATCAAACTAAATAGTAAAATTTATTTAAAATGAATCATAGATGAAATTTAATTAAATTTCACATAATTATAATCATAGAATTGAACCAAATAGTTAACACTATATTAGTGGAATTATACTAATTGAATTGATATGAAGAGTATAAAATACCATTAAAATGGATAAATTTAGAAAAATGAATTGCTATATATATATATATATATATATATATATATATATATATATATATATTACAAATAAAACCAAATAAAACAGGTCTAATTTACTCAAAAATTAATTTAAGATGAGGAGTGTCTATAGTTATTTCCAAATCAATATAAAATTTCATACTATATAATTAAGTAAAAAACTATGATATTTAATGTATGGTATACCTTTATCATAAAAAGTACCAGAATTTACAAATACTATAATTAATTAATTAAATTTATTACATTAAGCTACACAAACTCATTATATTTTATTATAATTTAACATTTTAATAAATTTACTTATTTTATTAATGTTTTGATTGTAAATAATAATAATAAAAAATTGATTTACTTAAATTATATGGAGTTAAAAATAATTAAATTGTTTTATTAAATTAAATTTTATATTAAATTAGTTATTGCTATTATTAATATCGTAATTAACTTTTTTTACTATTAGGCTATATTTAGTGTGCCATAATGAAATATAATGTAACTAATCATATATCAAAATAAATTATGTAATGTAATTATTCTATCTTTTTATTTTTTTTAATCGGAAATTGAATATTGGAGGAGTAGAACTTAAAATCTCTTAAATATATATATATATATATATATATATATATATATATATATATACTTATTATAAAAATTAAATTTATAAGTATTTATTTTATTTTTTTATGTCTGATTATAAAAATATAATTAATAATATTATTATATAAAATTGAAAAGTTAAATTATAACTGGGAATAAATGTAACTATCCAATAGGCTTAAATGAAAAATATCAAAATAAATAGTAATATTAACATGCAATTTTTGTATGTAATAATTAATTACGTGATAAAGTTATTGTTTTATTTTTTAATTTTTGGTAATCAAAAGAAGCAATGAAATATTCACCAGTGCATTAAACCTTTGTTGCTTCCTACTAAAATAGCCTTATTATTTTACAGATTCAACTTGTTTACAAATTTCTGTAATTAAATTTCAGTGAAAGAAAATCGGAACTAGATAAATTTGAATAATAAAATAAGATTTAAATTAGTGTTAAAAAAAAGGGTGGATTTAGATTCTGATATCTATAATCTACAAGGGTAAATTTTGCCAAATACTATTAAGAAGGGTATAAATGTCAAAAAAATAATATTATTAGGTGCCAAATACTAAATATTAAGAAGGGTAAATTTTCAATAAATACTGGTTCAATCATTAAATACTACTATATAATAATAGTCACTAAATAATAAATAGTAAAAATTAATATTTAAGAAATTTAAGAAATTGCATGAGTTCAATTTATTTATGTTAGGGATGCACGTATGAGCAATTTTCACTAAAGATAATTCATTGGTGGCAAGAACTCTCAAGGTCAAGTATTTTTCGTTTGGCTCTTTTTTAGATTCGGAGAATGGGAGTAATCCAAGCTACTTGTGGAGAAGTTTGTGGGAGAGTAAGAAGTTGATTGCGTCAGGTTCTCTCAAAAGAGTTGGAAATGGTAGAAACATTTCGATTTGGGAGGATCTATGGATGCCATTAAATTTGAATGGTAAGGTTTCAACTCCTCAACAGATAGATTGTGATGTGTTTTTAGTTTCTGATCTCATTCAAAGGGATGCTGGAAAGAGATTTGATTATATCTATATTTAATCAGGTTGATACTCATAATATATTTTCTATCCCTTTGAGTATCACTAGGCAAGCAGATAATTGAGTATGAAAATTTGAGAAACGTGGATTCTATTTGGTTTGAAGTGCTTATAGATTTTTGATACAAACTACTCACTTAAGTTGCTTAGTTGTGGTTAGATAAATGTGGAAGAAACTCTGACATATTCGGGCTCCACCGAAGGTTTTGAATCTGGTATGGCGAACTTGTCTTAATGCTATTCCATGCTTGGTTAATTTAATTCGTAAGAATGTCCAAGTCAGTGAGTCTTGTCATGTTTGTTCTAGTCATGCTCTGGTTACTTGTCCTTTTGCCCGTGATTGTTGGATGATGACTGAATCTGGTTAGCCCTTTCCCACATACAGTCGTTTAGTGATTGGTTTGTTCGGGTATACAATTCAGTTTCTGTTTCTACTTTACACATGGTGGATATGGTAATTTAGATTTTATGAGAGAATAGAAACGCTATGGTATGGAAGCAGAAAAGGTGTCCACCTCATGTTGTGATTAGGCGTGCAGAGTCTCTTCTTCAAAATTAAGAGGCGGCTAGAAGTTGCAGAAAGTTAGTTGTTAATGCTCCGGTTTTCGTCCAATGGAAAAAGCCACCTATTGGAAGTTTTAAGCTAAATGTTGATACTGCATTATTTCTACATCAAGCTATGAGAATGGGTTGTGTTTTAAAGGAATGAAATGGTGAGTTTATCACAGCACATCAACAATGAATTCTTGGTAATTTTGATGTTTTTACGACTGAGACTATGATTTTTAGGGAAGTTTTAAGCTGACTCAAGGATGGTAGTTAGTCATCGGTTATTATAGAGTCAGATACTCAACTTTTAGTTCGAGTTATAGCTGATTCCAATTATCAGGATTTGTTATCGTTTAGTAGTCTTATTTTTTTATTGTAAGTCTCTTATCTCGGAGATAATTTCTATTTCTATTAATTTTGTTCATAGGTCTATTAATGGCGTAACTCATGCGCTTACTCGAGTTAGTCATGATATTCCGAACCTGTTGAGGTTTTTTTCTCACCTCTTGAATTGATTGTTCTTAGATCTTAATGAAATTTACGTTTTTATTCAAAAAAAATTAATATTTTAATTTAACTTAAAAATTACACAATACTACTAAATATTGTTATCGAATAAGATTAAAAATTAATATTTTAGCTTAACTTAAAAATTACACAATACTAATAAATATTGTTGTCGAATAAGGTTAAGTTATTTTAACTATTATCATCTCCAAAATTTACAATTATATATGTTCTAAATGTGGATTGAGATTTTCCTCAAATTTTGTTTGTAATAAATAATTTATAAAAAATTAGTTAAATAAATTTTTATATAATTATGTATTATTTCTAAATTTTTGAAATAAATGCTTTTGTAATTAAAAAAAATTAAATTCTTCCATTTCAAAAATTAAAAGTGACAAAAAAAATTATTGGATTGAATTTTTGTAAACTTCGTAATTCAAAAATAGGAATATGAAATCAATATTCGGTTTTCATCACTCATTGCCAATAGTAGAGCCAAATGTGTGTGTTTGTGTATATATTCCTAACCAGCAAATTAAAAAAAAAAAAAGGTAAAATAAAAATAAGAAGAAGAAGAAGAAAGAGAGGGCGAGAGAGAACTCAAATATATTCCCCTAGAAGCCAGATGGTTTCTAAATTTATAAACTTTCAATCTCTTTTCGCAGGGTATTCTGTTAATCCGTGCTTGTTCTCAACGCAACATGTATCACAGAGAAAGCGCGCACCTCATCATCAAATATTGAAGATAGTGATAAGAGATCGGAGACTTACCGGAGTCTCCCGTTATGTGCAGATCGGGTGCTGGATCCGCTCGACGCCGTCCAACGGAATCAGTCAACTTTGAGATAGCTAATCAATGGCTATGGGCTTCTGCGACCCTGACCTATTATATACTCCAACGAGCAAATAGTGAAATTTCAAATCAGTCCTTGACAAGTTACCAGTTTTCTCATCAGTCCTTGAACTGTCATATATTTGTTCTTTTTTTTAATATTGCATAATTTTTAGGTAAAATTTATTTAATTTCCAAAATTCAGTAATTAGTTTTTTAATTTTAAAAAATATATTAAAATATTTTAATCTTATAAAAAATACACTAATTATTTTTTTAGACAGTTTTAACAGATAAATATTTATTATGTGATTTGAGAAAAAATTATTAATTAATCTCTTAATTTTATAAAAAAAATACTACTTAATTTATTTACATTGAGAATATTTTAAAATTTTTATAGTATTTAAAAGTTTACTAATTAATTATTTAATATTTTAAAATTTTTATAATATTTAACAGTAAAAATTAATAAAATAATTAATTAGTAAACTTTTAAAATTTAAAAATATTTTAATGTATTTTTATAAATAAAAAGTTTAACTTTAAATTAAAAAATTAGCTAATAAATTTTTACCGTAATATAAATTTATTTATTATTATTTTATTTCAATTTTATCTCATTTTTCCTTCTTTTCCCTTCTCTTTTATTCTTAATGATCAAACTAATTGATTGTTAATTTATTAGTAATTTTTATAAGTTTTTCATTTTTATATTTATTAATAAATTTATTTATTACTATAATTATTTATGTAATAAGTTAATGCAAGGATTGCTATACAATTTGGATGAAAAACCAAATATATTATTTATCATTTAAAAGAATCAGTTAATACTCTAATATTAACTTTTTCGGTTGTTATATATTTATTGTTTAATTATTTAACTCATAAAATCTTATTAAATATAACTATTAAATTCTAAATTTTATAAAAACATAATAAAAATTCAGACTACATGTAATTTATATTTACGTATAAGTAGCTATATTTTTATAATAACTGATGCTACACAAAATAAGTTGTGAGTTTATAATAACTGATGCTACACAAAATAAGTTGTGAGTTGCTGCTGCTAGATAAAGACATTGGCAATGATCATACACATAAAAAAATGCATGCCAACACGGAAAAGAGAAGATTCAAATATTTTAATATTCGAATCATTATCAAAAGACTCATTCTTCTTTCAATGAGGCGAATTTTGACATGAAATTATTATTATCATATACATTACTGTTATTATATATATTGTGTCTATAATTGCGAGATTTCCACCTATTGATTAATGATGTTTCGCAACAAGCAGATCACTATATTAACGCCGAATTATCATAAAAATACTATATTCAAATTTATCTCTTGTAATATAAAAATGAGAAAATCACATAGATCAATATATGTTATTTTTTAATATTAATACTTTTAGCAATTTATTATATTTTCTCTATACGAAGAGTTATTGACTTAATTGAAATGGCTGTCATGTGCACCTACCACCACCTCACATTTTTTCTCTTATAAGTTTTAACTAATTACAACATAATCCCATTTCAACCACGTCATTAATTTAATCTAGCAATATCAATTGCCATAAAAAAAAATAATAAGAGTACTAATTGATATTTTATGCAAAAATCAATGGAGAATTATGTATTCAACGTGTTGAATAAATTAAAGATTCAACACGTAAATTATATATTTGGAGAATATTTTGATTAAGAAAATTGTTCATTAGGTGTATTATGCAAATTTCATTAATAATGAGTTGAATGTACATTTTGTCCTCTGATTTTTTTTTTAAGTTTTTTTACCCTCAATTTTATAGTTATTTTTATTTCCTCATTGAATTTATAAACGTTAAAATAATTTTAGCCTAAGATCTAATTCAATAGTCATAAAAAATGTTGACTTGGTAAAAATAAATTTAAATATAATGGTAAAAACGTGTTTAAATTTTCTTTTTCCTCTTTTCTTTTTAGAAATTTAAATTATAGCGAGAAACAAATTAAAAATTTAAACGCTTTAGTAAACAATTCGTTAACAAAAAGACAAATGGGATGACTATAAGTGTAAAATATACATTAGTCCATAATTATATACGTTATATGTACTTTCAAAGTAAAATCGTTGATAGGAAATAATTATTTATTAAATATAAAACGAATAAATTAATATATTTTATTTATTTTTTTTAATTTATTCTAACATATTATTTGATTTAGTCATCTTCCCTGCTAATATTGGCATTGCATGAAGAGGAGTTTTCACTTGGAGATTTCTCTTTTAAAAAGTTCTAACGTTCGAATTCAATTGATGTAAACTTCCGTTTCTATATATATACATTTATTTATTTATTTGGAGAAAGGAACCTTAAAATTAGGCTCCCCCAAATTTCAATTGTATGCATTTATTTTCGAAATAAATTTACTAGCATTAAGTTTATTTTATAATTAATATTTATATTTAAGAATAAACAGTATTCGGTTCAAACTAAAAAATTCGATCAAATTAAATTAATTTAAAATTTTGATTCAATTTTTTATTTATTTCGATTTGATTTGATTTTTAATTTTAAAAATTTCAATTATTTCAATTCGATTCGATTTTAATTAAAAATATTAAAAAATTAAACTAAATTGATTAGTGATAATAATATATTATTTTCAATAATATAAAGATATTAAATCATATTAAGATTAAAATATTTTAATTAAATTTTAAAATATAAAAAATAAAATATAAAAAATAAAAAAATTAATAAAAATTTAAATCGATCAAACCAAATCGAATAAAATCGATTCGATTTAATTTAATTTCTAATTAAAATCGATTATTTATTCAGTTCAATTTAAAACTGAACCGACCGATTGTACATCCTATTTATATTAATTTTGCTATTTATTTTTTATGTTTCTAAGGTTATTAACTTCAAATTGAAAATTATGACATTGTATTTATATTTACAATTTTTATTTTAAAGGAAATGTATTGATATGCGAACACCCTCTGTTTTGAAGATACCGATTTGACATTTAATTGATAAAAATATTAAGGGTCGATTAACTTAATAAACATTTTTGTTTGAATTAAATGTTGTTAACGTTACGCAAAAGGTAGAACAAAGATCAAATCCTTACATGAATTCTTAATTTACCGTGTTTGAACTAAATGTTGTTAACGTTACGCCAAATGTTAGAATTAATGAAGATCAAAAGTTAAGAAAAAAATGTCATAATATTTTATTTATTAATTATTTTTTAAATAAATATTTTATTTAAATTATTTTTATCAAGTAAGGTTAGGATTGAAATTTTCAAATAAAAAATTTTAATATATATACGCGTCGATGACTTGCATGTGGGCAAAGTCAAATAGATTAATATTTTGGCATATCCAATAGAATCTTAATTACATTCTAATAATTCTTTTATTTTTTATTCAATTTTTAATTATTTTTTTTCAATTTGATATTGTAAATTTAAAATATTCGACAAATTTAAGTATTACGTGTAATATTGGAAAAGAATATTCTGATGGAGATGCTGTTTTATAATTTATTATTCCATTTGGATAGCTCCTCGTACGTGCATTCCAAACCACCAATCATATGATACAGCTAAAACCAACATGAATTAGATCTGTCAATAACCTACCTGCCTCCCATGACTTCATAAAATAGTAAATAAATGGATAAATTTCTTTTTAATTCACTGGAGTTTAGTCAATGTTGGAATTAAAATTAATTTTATTGAGTTTTTTAATATACCCTTCATTTTTATTATTTTATCATTACATATTTTATAAATAATATTTAAGAAATTATTTCACTTAACTTATAAAATTAATCAATAAGTATTTAGCACTTATATTTTATTTAAAATTTATAATTTGATTAAAATGGTTATAGGTAGTTGATAAGCATTTGATATATTTGATGGCAAATTAATTTATAAATATATTTATTATAAAATTATAAAAAATTAATATCAAATAAGGTATATGTTATGAAATTTTAAAATTAAATGAGTGCAATATATATATTAAAATTGGGGTGATCAACTTTTTATTTTGATACTTATAAATGTTAAATTTATAAATTATAATACTCTCATTTATTTTTAAAACTTCAAAACATATCTTATTTAATTAGTGTTAGTCTTAACTTATAAATTGATCAAACCAACTTATAAATGAAATTGTTCAAGTTGTCTCTGGTATCTCTCTCAACTCCAACTTGAAAGGGAAGGGTATATAAGAATATGAATGATGACCTGCCAACTGATGACAGAATATGATCCGTCTATGATAGAGTCAGTCTGTCGATTCAGTCCAGTTATAGTTAAGGACAGGTGTCTTCCAATCGACCTTGTGATTCTAGATTTGACTGATTTTGATATCATTCTAGGGATGGATTGGCTCTCTACTCATGGTCCTTGTAACGACCCCAAAATGGACCGTCACCGGCGCTAGGATTCAGGTCGGCTTAAGGCCGTCAGAACCCGTAGCAAGCCTGCTATACTCCCTGTATACCTGTAAATCTCATATATGATCATACATTTTATGTGAAAATAAAAACTCTTTTCTGTACTACGGCTTAACCTGTGCATGCACTATCTCTGTACTCTGTACTCTGTACTCTATACTCTGTACTCTGTATTCTGTACCCCTGACTAGAGCTTGCTCTAGATGGGTTAACTCATACCTGTTAAGCCTGGTTTTTCACATACTCTGTAAAACAGTTATATAAACAAACCATGTGTACAAAAGATTTACAACACAAATATAACTAAGTCAAGCACAACTCTAACTTTACATAACTGTTACATCTCTTTAATATTACATGTCCACAATAGTCTATTACAAATCTCTTTACTCTTTCCGTACTCTGCTGGACTTTCCTTGAACACTGTACACTGAACCTGCAAGACTGGGGTTAAGGGAGTGGGATGAGCTCTATAGCCCAGTGAGTAGAACAGTAAAACAGGTCATTAAAATATGATCTTATGGAATGCATCATATCACAGACAATTCACATCAAGGATAAACCTGTCACCACATAGTCCCAGTAACTGTTCCGTGCCAGGCCGTAGACTGGGGTCCTGGTCTTCCTGTATTGTATATGTATATGTGTATATAACACTTGTACTTACCATTTGCCAGAGCGTAGACTGGGCACCTGGTCTTTACTATACCTGCCAGGCCGTAGAATGGGGTCCTGGACTTTCTATACTTGCCAGGCCGTAGATTGGGGTCCTGGACTTCCTGTCTAGAACTATTGGATCATTCAGCATTCACCCACATCAACAAATAACTATGCAATGCAACATATTCGTGGATGTTAATGCAAACAACCTACTGCATACTTATGATGCATGACTGATGCTAAAAGCATTCAATGTCTCAATTAAAAATGAGTAGTAAGTTTAGTTCCACTCACTTTTGGCTGTATGGATTGACTCTGCAGGCTCTGTAAACTCTGGAGCAGTACTCACTGCTGCTCTCTCTGGTTCCTCTGGTCTGTGTAGGCACAAATAAACTCAAATGAGGGACCAAAACTAGCTTATGACCAACACTATTAAACTCCCCAAGAATCCCCTTAAACTCACTCAAACATCCATGCAAAGCATGCAAAAGAAGGCTGGACAGGACACTTTCAGCGGCAGGTTCAGCGGCCGAAAGTCCTCTCCAGAGACGAAACTCATGCACCTTCGGCGGCCGAATCTCAACTTTCGGCAGCCGAACCCTTTCGGGGGCAAGGTTCGGAGGCTGAAAGGCACTCCAGAGACGAAAGTCTCTAACCTTTGGTGGCACCTTTGGTTGTCGAAACTCCCCTCCAGAGCCGAAAGTCCAAAGGCTCGGGGGCAAGCTTAGGCAACCGAAGCCACCTCCTCAGCACATTCGGCGGCCGAACCATTCTTCGGCGGCCGAAGCTGGGTTCATCAACAAGGCAGAACCTTGCTCTGCCTCACGCCAAAAGGTACCAAACTCTCCCAAACTCAAACATCTCAATTCCTCAACTTGCATACACCCAAGTATATGCTCAAAGGGGTCAGAAACTACCTAAAAACCCCAACAACACAAAACATATACCACATAAACATGCTTTTACCAACAAAACACCAAAAGCCTCTCTTTTACCCTAATCATGCAACTCTACCCCAAAACCTAAAAAATCTTCCATAAATCATGAAAACAAGTTCAGGATCTTCCCTTACCTCTTGAAACCAAGAAGATGAACGATCCTAACGTGGAGTTTTGGAGCAACTCTCCTTCAAACTCTCCAAACTTCAAAACTTTGTGTTTTTATCTCAAAACCTTTAAAATACCATAAAAATCAATCAAACCTTTGCATGATGTAATAAAAACATGAAGAAAACTCAAAAAGGACAGGGTCTCACCTCAGAAAGTGAAAGAAACGGCAGTACTTATCCGTTCAACCGACTGAGGGCCTTTTATAGGTAGCTGGCCAGACCACCTTCGGCGGCCTATCGTGAAACTGAAAGCCATGCATGTTCGGCGGCCGAATGTCACCTTTGGCGGCCAAACCTGGCTTTTCTGCCTTGGTTCTTTTCTTTCAAAAGCTTAGTTCCATTTAACTTGAAACCATAAAAACATACTTCATGATTTTAGAAAAACATAAAGCCTACCCGTCTACCGAATGCCGACATCCTGGATTCCACCGGATGACAGGAATTCCGATGTCGGACTCGAGACGGGTATTACATTCTCCCCCCCTTAAGACCATGCGTCCTCGAATGGTCCCTAAAACAATCAATCACACATAAGGAGGAAACTAACCTCAAAACAGATATGGATACTGCTAGAGCATAGCCTCTCGCGTCTCCCACGTGCAGTCCTCAAGATTATGGTGGTTCCACAGGACTTTCACCATTGGAATCTCCTTGTTCCTTAACTGCCTGATATGTGTGTCCAGAATCCGCACTGGCTGCTCTATATAGGTGAGATCTCCAAGGACCTCCACATCAGGCTCACTCAGGACCTGATTCGGATCTGACACAAACTGCCGTAGTATAGAAACATGAAATACCGGGTGAATTCTCTCCAGAGAAGTAGGTAAATCCAGCTTATACGACACATTTCCGATCCTCTGCAAAATCTCAAAGGGTCCAATGTACCGTGGAGCTAATTTACCTTTCTTCCCAAAACGAACCACTCCTTTCATTGGAGACACTTTCAGCAATACCATACTACCCTCCTGAAACTCTATCTGCTTTCTGCACACGTCTGCATAGCTTTTCTGTCTACTCTGAGCTGTTCTAATCCTTTCTCTGATCATAAGTACTGTTCTACTGGTAATCTCTACTAACTCTGGCCCTGCAAGAGTCTTCTCTCCTACCTCTTCCCAGCAAACAGGTGATCTGCACTTTCTCCCATACAACGCTTCATAAGGAGCCATCTCGATGCTAGCATGATGACTGTTATTGTAGGCAAATTCCACCAGAGGTAGATGCTGCCTCCAAGAACCGCCAAAGTCTAACACACACATTCTAAGCATATCTTCAATCCAAGAACCGCCAAAGTCTAACACACACATTCTGAGCATATCTTCAATGGTCTGGATGGTCCTCTCTGACTGTCCATCAGTCTGCGGATGGAAAGCAGTGCTAAAATCCAACCTCGTGCCCATCGCACTCTGCAGACTTCGCCAAAATCTAGAGGTGAACTGAGGTCCTCTGTCCGACACTATAGACACTGGAACACCATGTAATCTCACTATCTCATCCAGATATACCCGTGCTAACTTATCCACAGAATAGTTACTCCTAAGTGGAATGAAATGAGCAGATTTCGTGAGTCTGTCCACAATCACCCATATAGAGTCTATCCTGTTGGACGCTGCCGGTAAGCCCACTACAAAATCCATAGCTATATTCTCCCATTTTCATTCTGGAATCGGCAGTGGGTTAAGCATTCCAGCCGGCTTCTGATGTTTCAGTTTCACCCTCTGACAAACCTCACAGGCTGTCACGAACTGCGCCACTTCTTTCTTCATGGCTGGCCACCAATATACCCTCTTCAGATCCTGATACATCTTGGTGGCTCCTGAGTGAACACTATACCTTGCATTATGAGCTTCCCTCATAATGTCTTCTTTCAGACTGCTACTAGCTGGTACACAAAGTCGACTCCCATAGCGAAGGATCCCTTTGCTGTCAAATCTGAATTCTGTACTGTTGCCTGACTTCACCGTCCTGGCAAGTTTCATCAGCTCTGGGTCCTCGTGCTGTTTCTGAGCTATCTGCTCCAGAAACACAGGTGTCACTCTCATCTGTGCTATCAACGCACTCGTACCAGACAACTCTAGCTGTAACCCTTCCTCAATGAGCTTATAAAGCTCCATCACTATTGGTCTTCGCTCTGCTGCTATATGGGATAAACTGCCTAGTGACTTTCGGCTTAGGGCATCTGCCACAACATTTGCCTTACCTGGATGATACTGGATCATACAATCATAATCACTGAGCAATTCTACCCATCTTCTCTGCCTCAAATTTAGCTCTCTCTAGCTCAAGATGTACTGTAAACTCTTGTGATCAGTGAAGATCTCGCATTTAACCTCGTAGAGATAATGCCTCCACATCTTGAGTGCAAAGATAACTGCTGCCATCTCTAGGTCATGGGTGGGGTAATTCAACTCGTGCTTCTTCAACTGTCTAGAAGCATAAGCAATCACCCTATTACTCTGCATCAAAACACAACCCAATCCCACTCGAGACGCATCACAGAACATTGTGAAATCCTCATTACTAACAGGCAGAGCTAGCACTGGTGCTGATGTCAATCTCCGCTTGAGCTCCTCAAAGCTCTCTTCGCACTGGTCTGACCAGACAAACTTCTGGTTTTTCTGAGTCAGTTTGGTCATAGGAGCAGCTATCTTCGAGAAGTCCTGAACGAACCTCCTGTAGTAACCTGCCAGTCCCAAAAAGCTTTTAATCTCAGTCACTGTAGTGGGTCTGGGCCAGTTAGCTTCAGCCTCTATCTTCTTGGGGTCTACCTTAATCCCTTCTGCTGATACCACGTGTCCCAAGAAGGAAATGCTCCTCAACCAAAACTCACACTTAGAGAACTTAGCATACAAACCATGCTCTCTCAGTGTCTGCAGAATTATCCTCAGATGCTGGGCATGCTCCTCTGCATCTCTGGAATACACTAAGATATCATCGATGAAAACAATGACAAAGTGATCCAGAAACTCGCTGAAAACTCTATTCATGAGATCCATGAATGCTGCAGGGGCGTTAGTCAACCCGAACGGCATCACTAAGAACTCATAATGACCATATCTGGTCTTGAAAGCTATCTTTGGCACATCTGCCTCTCTGACTCTCAACTGATGATACCCGGATCTCAGATCTATTTTAGAGAAACAACCCGCTCCAGCTAGCTGGTCGAATAGATCATCAATCCGAGATAACGGATACCTATTCTTGGTAGTGACCTTGTTCAACTGTCTGTAGTCGATACAAAGTCTGAGGGATCCATCTTTCTTTCTGACAAAGAGCACTGGAGCACCCCAAGGTGAGGTACTAGGGCGGATGAAACCCTTATCTACCAAATCCTGCAACTGCTTTTTCAACTCTTGTAATTCTGCTGGTGCCATCCTGTAGGGAGGAATAGAGATAGGTCTGGTATCAGGCAGCACTTCAATTTCAAACTCTATCTCCCTATCAGGTGGTAGTCCTGGTAAGTCGTCTGGGAACACATCTGGGAATTCTCAAACTACTGGTACTGTGGCTGGTTCCTTAACCTGACTGTCTAGCTCTCTCACATGAGCTAGAAACCCCTGACAACCCCTCCTAAGCAAACGACGAGCCTGAAGGGCTGAAATCAAACCTCTGGGTGTACCTCTCCTGTCTCCTCTGAAGACACACTCTGACCCATCCTGGTCTCTGAGACTCACTACCTTCTCTCTGCAGTCCAAGGTTGTACCATACGCAGATAACCAATCCATCCTTAGAATGACATCAAAATCTGTCAAGTCTAGAACCACAAGGTCAGCTGGAAGGCATCTACCCTCTATGAACACTAGACTGAAACGACAGAATGACACTGCCACTGATGGGTCACACTTGGGTCCACTGACCCAGAGAGGATACGCTAACTCAGAAATGATCAAACCCAATCTCTCTATGGCTCTCGACGCAATAAAGGAATGAGAAGCACCGGGGTCCATCAAAGCATACACATCAGAATACCCTATGATGAGATTACCTGACACCACTGTGTTCGACGTGTTAGCCTCCTCCTGTGTCACAGTGAAAATCCGTGCTGGGGCTATCGGATTTCCACCTCGGGAACCTGCTGCTGAAGTAGAGGCTACCCCTCTCCCTCTACCTCTGCCACTACTCTGAGGTACGGCTGGAGCTGCTGGCTATACTATACTGCCTGAACTCATCTGCTGGGATGGTGCAAATGTCACCTGAGGACAATCCCGAGCAAAATGCCCTTCCTGTCCACACCTATAACAGGCTGAAGATCCCAACTGACAAGCTCCCTTGTGTGGTCTCCCACATCTTCTACATACTGAACTGCTTGCGCCAGAGCTTGCACCACTACCTATTCCCAGACCAGACTTGAGTTTATTCCAGAACTTACTCTTTGTTCCTTTTGCCTTTTCCCATCTTTTGCTACCTAACATTGCTACACTGGGGGCCTTCGACCCCGAAGCCTGTGCCCTCGACCCCGAAGCCTATGCCCTCGACTGTCTCTGAATATTGGCACTTGCTTCCATTTTCCTGACTGCGTCCACTATAGAGTGAAAACTCTCCTTTTCTGCTGGAAGGATCAAGGAAGAATACCTGGGATGCAATCTCATAGTATATCTCCTTGCCTTCTTCTGATCAGTATCATAGGCTTGACCCACATACTGAAGCAAATCCAGGAACTTATCTGTAAACTCGTCAACACTCATCTCGTATGTCTGTCTCAACTGCTCAAATTCTATTACTTTCATCTACCGAGAGCTATCAGGAAAAGCCCACCCTGCAAACTCATTGGCGAACTCTCCCCACGACATGCTGTCAATCCTGGGCTCTATATAATTCTTGAACCATTCTCAAGCTTTCTTACACTTAAGTGTAAACCCCGCCATTTCTATGGCTCTGCTATCATCTGCTCCCAATTCACTGGTTATCATCCTAACTGATCTGAGGTATTCAAATGGATCATCTCCCGGATTGAATTTAGGCGCATCCAATTTCAAATACTCTGTCATTTGCACCTTACCTCCAGATGAGCTAGGTTGATGTCTAGGGATAACAGGAGCTACTGGTTCTGGTTGTGGTGGTGAAGGTACTGGTTCATTTAGCTCTGGGTGTGCTGCACTTGAATGGGTAGGGGAAGGTGGATACATAGGATATGGTGGGTAATAGTGAGGATAAGGCATATAAGGCATATATGGCATGTATGTAGGATATGGGGCAAAACTAGAGTATTCCGACATACCTCCCATCGGATACCCTGGGTCCTGAGGAAAGGATGAATAGTCAAAACCTGAGGCCTGGGCGCCTCCCTGCGACTCTCCCAGACCTTCTTCAGATCTGCCTACACTCATGCTGTCATCTATAGACTGGTCAATCTCCATAGCCTCCCTCACTTCCTCTGATCTTCCTCCTCTAACTGTACCTCTTCTGCTCTCGTCTACAAACCTTCTAGGGTCTATTGACGTACCTTCCCTGCTAGATCTCTGAGACCTTGCCCTTGGCAATGCAGGAGGACGAGCAGCTGTTCTCTCACTATCTGGTGGGACTCCAGTCAATCGAGCTGATCGACGAGTTCCTCGCATCTTAACTCTGGAAAACAACACATAACATAGCAACTCAGTATATACACAGCAGATATCACTATTGCACATGCATATCATGGCATCTTATAGCATCAATAGACAGGACTCAACATCCTATCCTAGTGGACATGATTCCCTATTGTGCTTGACTTCCTCTAACCTCTATGAGCCCGACACTCTCTCTATAGGTCCGATCGTGTGAACCTAGAGCACTTATACCAATCTGTAACGACCCCAAAATGGACCGTCACCGGCACTAGGATTCAGGTCGGCTTAAGGCCGCCAGAACCCGTAGCAAGCCTGCTATACTCTCTGTATACCTATAAATCTCATACATGATCATACATTTTCTGTGAAAATAAAAACTCTTTTCTGTACCACGGCTTAACCTGTGCATGCACTATCTCTGTACTCTATACTATGTACTCTGTACTCTGTACCCCTGACTAGAGCTTGCTCTAGATGGGTTAACTCATACCTGTTAAGCCTGGTTTTTCACATATTCTGTAAAACAGTTATATAAACAGACCATGTGTACAAAAGATTTACAACACAAATATAACTAAGTCAAGCACAACTCTAACTTTACACAACTGTTATATCTCTTTAATATTACATGTCCACAATAGTCTATTACAAATCTCTTTACTCTTTCCATACTCTGCTGGACTTTCCCTGTACACTGTACACTGAACCTGCAAGACTGGGGTTAAGGGAGTGGGATGAGCTCTATAGCCCAGTGAGTAGAACAGTAAAACAGGTCATTAAAACATGATCTTATGGAATGCATCATATCACAGACAATTCACATCAAGGATAAACCTGTCACCACATAATCCCAGTAACTGTTCCGTGCCAGGCCGTAGACTGGGGTCCTGGTCTTCCTGTACTGTATATGTATATGTGTATATAACACCTGTACTTACCATTTGCCAGGGCGTAGACTGGGCACCTGGTCTTTACTATACCTGCCAGGCCGTAGAATGGGGTCCTGGACTTTCTATACTTGCCAGGCCGTAGATTGGGGTCCTGGACTTCCTGTCTAGAACTATTGGATCATTCAGCATTCACCCACATCAACAAATAACTATGCAATGCAACATATTCATGGATGCTAATGCAAACAACCTACTGCATACTCATGATGCATGACTGATGCTAAAAGCATTCAATGTCTCAATTAAAAACGAGTAGTAAGTTTAGTTCCACTCACCTTTGGCTGTCTGGACTGACTCTGCAGGCTCTGTAAACTCTGGAGCAGTACTCACTGCTGCTCTCTCTGGTTCCTCTGGTCTGTGTAGGCACAGATAAACTCAAATGAGGGACCAAAACTAGCTTATGACCAACACTATTAAACTCCCCAAGAATCCCCTTAAACTCACTCAAACATCCATGCAAAGCATGCAAAAGAAGGCTGGACAGGACACTTTCGGCGGCAGGTTCGGCGGCCGAAAGTCCTCTCCAGAGACGAAACTCATGCACCTTCGGCGGCCGAATCTCAACTTTCGGCAGCCGAACCCTTTCGGGGGCAAGGTTCGGAGGCTGAAAGGCACTCCAGAGACGAAAGTCTCTAACCTTCGGTGGCACCTTCGGCGGCCGAAACTCCCCTCCAGAGCCGAAAGTCCAAAGGCTTGGGGGCAAGCTTAGGCAACCGAAGCCACCTCCTCAGCACATTCGGCGGCCGAACCATTCTTCGGCGGCCGAACCATTCTTCGGCGGCCGAAGCTGGGTTCATCAACAAGGCAGAACCTTGCTCTGCCTCACGCCAAAAGGTACCAAACTCTCCCAAACTCAAACATCTCAATTCCTCAACTTGCATACACCCAAGTATATGCTCAAAGGGGTCAGAAACTACCTAAAAACCCCAACAACACAAAACATATACCACATAAACATGCTTTTACCAACAAAACACCAAAAACCTCTCTTTTATCCTAATCATGCAACTCTACCCCAAAACCTCAAAAATCTTCCATAAATCATGAAAACAAGTTCAGGATCTTCCCTTACCTCTTGAAACCAAGAAGATGAACGATCCTAACGTGGAGTTTTGGAGCAACTCTCCTTCAAACTCTCCAAACTTTAAAACTTTGTGTTTTTATCTCAAAACCTTCAAAATACCATAAAAATCAATCAAACATTTGCATGATGTAATAAAAACATGAAGAAAACTCAAAAAGGACAGGGTCTCACCTCAGAAAGTGAAAGAAACGGCAGTACTTATCCGTTCAACCGACTGAAGGCCTTTTATAGGTGGCTGGCCAGACCACCTTCGGCGGCCTATCGTGAAACCGAAAGCCATGCATGTTTGGCGGCCGAATGTCACCTTCGGCGGCCAAACCTGGCTTTTCTGCCTTGGTTCTTTTCTTTCAAAAGCTTAGTTCCATTTAACTTGAAACCATAAAAACATACTTCATGATTTTAGAAAAACATAAAGCCTACCCGTCTACCGAATGCCGACATCCTGGATTCCACCGGACGACAGGAATTATGATGCCGGACTCGAGCCGGGTATTACAGTCCTACCTTGAACTGTAAAGACAAGATAGTTAGGTTAAGAGAACAAGAAGGATCAGAAGTTGTCTTTTGAAGGGACAAGTTAGGTATGCCTAGAGGTTTGATATCTGCCTTACAGAATCATAGGGGTTTGATATCTGCCTTACAGGATCATAGGTTCTTAAGAGGGGTTATCAAGGGTTTCTTGCTCATGTTAGAGAACTAACTTCAGTGCTAGTGGTTAGAGAGTTTCTCGATATTTTCCTAGACGATCTGCTAGGTTTACCACCTGATAGGAAAATAGAGTTTGAAATTGAAGCGTTGCTAGGAACCAAACCCATCTTTATTCCTCCCTATAGGATGGCGCCTGCAAAGTTGAAAAAGCTAAAGAAATAGTTGCAAAAGTTGATAGATAAGGGTTTCATCCGACCTAGTACCTCACCTTGGGGTGCTCTAGTGTTGTTTGTGAAAAAAAAGGATGGATCCTTAAGACTTTGCATCGACTATAAACAACTGAATAAAGTTACTACTAAGAACAAATATCCTTTACCCAGGATCGATGATCTGTTTGACTAGCTAATAGGAGCTAGTTGTTTCTTCAAGATAGATTTGAGATTCGGGTATTATCAGTTGAGAATCAGAGAAGAAGACAAACCTAAGGTAGTTTTTAAGACCATATATGGTTATTATGAGTTCTTAGTAATCTCGTTCAGGCTGACCAATGCCCATGCATCATTCATGGATCTCATGAACAAAGTTTTTAGTTTCTAGATCATTTTGTTATTGTCTTTATTGACGATATCTTAGTGTATTCTATTCTAAAAATACAAAGAGCATGCCCATCATTTGAGGAGAGTGTTGCAGATCTTGAGAGAACACGAGTTGTAGGCCAAGTTCTTTAAATGTGAGTTCTAGTTTAGGAGTGTCTCTTTCTTAGGGCATGTACTGTCAGAAAAAGGAATCAAAGTAGACCCTAAGAAAGTAGAAGCAGTAGCTAACTGGTCTAGACCCACTACGGTAACAGAGATAAAAAACTTTTTGGGTTTGACAGGTTACTACAGGAGATTCGTTTAAGATTTCTCTAAAATAGCTGCTCCTATGACCAGGTTGACCCATAAGAATTAGAAGTTTGTTTGGTCAGGCTGGTGTGAGGAGAGTTTCCAAGAGTTAAAGAGAAGGTTCACGTTAGCACCATTGTTGGCTCTATCTATGAGTAATGAGGAATTCACAGTATTCTGTGATGCATCCCGAGTGGGACTAGGTTGTGTGTTAATGCAGAATGATAAAGTAATAGCTTATGTATCTAAATATTTGAAGAAGCACAAGTTGAATTATATTACACATAATCTAGAAATGGCAGCTATGATCATTGCACTCAAGATGTGGAGGCACTACCTATATAGGGTGAAATGCGTGATCTTTATAGATTATAAAAGTTTGCAATACATCTTGAGTCAGATAGAGTTGAACTTAAGGCAGAGGAGATGGGTAGAACTGCTTAGTAATTATGATTGCAAAATTCAGTATCATCCAGGTAAAGCAAATGTAATGGCAGATACTCTTAGCCGGAAATCACTTGGCAGTTTATTCTATATCTTAGCAGAAAGGAGACTAGTGGTGAAAGAGTTTTACAGGCTTGTTAATGAAGGCTTAAAGCTAGAGTTGTCTAGTACAGCCTTAGTGGCGCAAATGAAAATGATACTTGTATTTCTGGAACAAGTGGTACAGAAATAGCACAAAGACCTAGTGTTGGTGAAAATAGGAGGAGCAGTTCAGCAAGGTAAGAATGATGATTTTAGATTTGACAATAGAGAAATTTTCTGGTATGAAAACAGATTGCGTGTACCATATGTGTAATACCCGGCTCGAGTCCGGCATCGGAATTCCTGTAGTCCGGTGGAAGCTCGGGTGTCGAAACTCTCGAGAAGGGTGAACTGTATGTTTGCTAATGTATTTTGAATTGTTTTATGGTTTGAAAGATAAAGGAAAATGAGTTTTTGCAAGAAAAGAGTTAAGGGAGAAAATGGCAAGTTCGGCCGCCGAAGGTGCCTTTCGGCCGCCGAACCTTGCATGGTTTCGGATTCACGTTTGGCCGCCGAAGGTGGTCTGGCCAGCCACCTATAAAAGGGCGCCAAGTCGGTGGAAGGATGATATTTTGCTTCCATCTTCAGCCAGAGGTGAGTCCAACACCCTCCATAGTTGACTTTTATGATCTTGCTCAAATCTTATAAGGTTTTGAAGAGTTTTCATGTGTTTTTGAAGGTTTTGAGAGTTTTGAGCAAAAGAAACCAAGTTTTGAAGTTTGGAGAGTTGTGAGGAGACAGCTTTCAGGACCAGATATGGGCATTATGAGTTCCTAGTAATGCCGTTCGGGTTAACTAATGCCCCTGCAGCGTTCATGGATCTCATGAACAGGGTTTTCAGGGAGTACTTGGATCGTTTTGTGATCGTCTTTATAGATGATATCTTGGTGTACTCCAGGAATGCAGCGGAGCATGCCCAGCATCTGAGGATAGTTTTGCAAACCTTGAGAGAGCATGGCTTGTATGCCAAGTTCTCCAAATGCGAGTTCTGGCTAAGGAGCATTGCCTTTTTAGGACATGTAGTATCAGAGGAAGGGATAGCAATAGATCCCAAGAAGGTTGAGGCAGTAGCCAATTGGCCTACACCCACTACAGTGACAGAGATCAAGAGTTTTCTGGGTTTGGCAGGCTACTATCGGCGGTTCGTGCAGGACTTTTCGAAAATAGCTGCTCCGATGACCAGACTGACCAGAAAGAATCAGAAGTTCGTATGGTCAGAGGAATGTGATGAGAGTTTTGAAGAGTTGAAGAGACGGTTGACTTCAGCACCGGTGTTAGCTCTGCCGATCAGTGATGAAGAGTTCACAGTGTTCTGTGATGCATCCTGAGTGGGATTAGGTTGTGTGTTAATGCAGAATGACAAAGTGATAGCTTATGCTTCTAGACAGCTGAAGAAGCACGAGCTGAACTACCCGACACACGATCTTGAGATGGCAGCTGTTATCTTTGCACTTAAGATGTGGAGGCAGAGATCTATACGGATCATAAGAGCCTGCAACACATCTTGAGTCAGAGAGAGTTAAACTTGAGGCAGAGACGGTGGGTAGAATTGCTCAGTGATTATGATTGCAAGATCCAGTATCATCCGGGTAAGGCTAATGTGGTAGCTGATGCCTTAAGCCGGAAGTCACTTGGCAGTTTATCCCACATTTCAGTAGAGAGAAGACCGGTGGTGAAGGACTTTTACAGACTCATGGATGAAGGGCTACAGTTGCAATTATCTGGTACAGGTGCTTTGATTGCACAGATGAGAGTTACACCTGTGTTTCTAGAGCAAGTGGCTCTGAAACAGCACGAAGACCCTGAGTTAGTGAAGATTGCCAGGACTGTTCAGTCTGGCAACAGTGCAGAGTTCAGATTTGACAGTGAGGGGATTCTTCATCACGGTAAGAGATTATGTGTACCAGATGATAGCAGTTTGAAGGAAGACATTATGAGGGAAGCTCATAGTGCAAGGTATAGCGTTCACCCGGGAGCCACCAAGATGTATCAAGATCTGAGAAGAGTGTATTGGTGGCCAGCGATGAAGAGAGAAGTAGCACAGTATGTGTCAGCCTGCGAAACATGTCAAAGGGTGAAGCTAGAGCACCAGAAGCCGGCTGGAATGCTTAACCCACTGCCGATTCCAGAATGGAAATGGGAGAACATAGCTATGGATTTTGTAGTGGGGTTACCGGCAACGTCCAACAGGCTAGACTCCATATGGGTGATTGTGGACAGACTGACGAAATTTGCTCACTTCATTCCAGTCAGGAGCAACTATTCTGTGGACAAGTTGGCGTAGGTCTATGTAGACGAGATAGTCAAGCTGCATGGAGTTCCAGTGTCGATCGTGTCAGATAGAGGACCTCAGTTCACCTCCAGGTTTTGGCGGAGTCTGCAAGCTGCTATGGGTACAAGATTGGATTTCAGCACTGCTTTCTATCCACAGACAGACGATCAGTCTGAGAGGACCATCCAGACCATAGAAGATATGCTAAGGATGTGTGTGTTAGACTTTGGCGGTTCTTGGAGGCAGCATCTACCTCTGGTGAAGTTTGCCTACAATAACAGCCATCATGCTAGCCTAGGGATGGCTCCGTATGAAGCTCTGTATGGAAGGAAGTGCCGCACACCTGTTTGCTGGGAAGAGGTCAGAGAGAAGGCTCTTGCAGGGCCAGATTTAGTCGAGATTACCAGCAGGTTAGTGCCTATCATCAGAGAGAGAATCAGAACAGCTGTCAGCAGGCAGAAAAGCTATACAGATGTCCGTAGGAAGCAGTTAGAGTTTCAGGAGGGGGATATGGTTTTGCTGAAGGTGTCTCCAATGAAGGGAGTGGTTCGCTTTGGAAAGAAGGGTAAATTAGCTCCATGGTACATAGGTCCCTTTGAGATCTTGCAGAAGATCGAGCCTGTGTCGTATAAGCTGGATTTACCTGCATCGATGGAACGAATTCACCCGGTATTTCATGTTTCTATGTTGAGAAAGTTTGTGTCGGATCCGAGTAAGGTGCTCAGTGAACCTGATGTAGAGATCCTTGGGGATCTCACTTATGTGGAACAGCCAGTGCGGCTCATTGACACCCAGATTCAAAAGTTGAGAAACAAGGAAATTTCGATGGTGAAAGTCCTATGGAACCACCATAACCTAGAAGAGTGCACCTGGGAGACACGGGAGTCGATGCTCCAGCAATATCCATATCTGTTTTAAGGTTAGTTTTTTCCCCGTCTCTATGTGTTTATGTGTTTAATTTGAGGAACATTTGGGGACGAATGTTCTTAAGGGGGGAGAATATAATACCCGGCTCGAGTCCGGCATCGGAATTTCTGTAGTCCGATGGAAGCTCGGGTGTCGAAACTCTCGAGAAGGGTGAACTGTATGTTTGCTAATGTATTTTGAATTGTTTTAAGGTTTAAAAGATAAAGGAAAATGAGTTTTTACAAGAAAAGAGTTAAGGGAGAAAATAGCAAGTTCGGCCGCCGAAGGTGCCTTTCGGCCGCCGAACCTTGCATGGTTTCGGATTCACGTTTGGCCGCCGAAGGTGGTCTGGCCAGCCACCTATAAAAGGGCGCCAAGTCGGTGGAAGGATGATATTTTGCTTCCATCTTCAGCCAAAGGTGAGTCCAACACCCTCCCTAGTTGACTTTCATGATCTTGCTCAAATCTTGTAAGGTTTTGAAGAGTTTTCATGTGTTTTTGAAGGTTTTGAGAGTTTTGAGCAAAAGAAACCAAGTTTTGAAGTTTGGAGAGTTGTGAGGAGATTTCTCCATATCTCCACGTTCGGATCACTTGATCTCTTGTTTGGAAGAGGTAAGTCAAGATCCAGAACCTCTTTTACTGATGTTTGAAGGTTTTATGGGCGTTGTATGGGTAGTATGCATGAATAGGGTTTTGGTTGAGGTTTTGCCTGAGTTTGTGTTTCAGCATGTTTAAGTGTTGTTTGATATGTTTCTTGGGGTTATAAGTGAGTTTTAGGCCCTTTTAGGCATGTTCATGGTATGTGCTAGTTGGGAGTAGTTGATATGCATGTTGGATAAGTTTGGGGGAAAGTTTGCATGAAACAGAGTAGGGTTCTGCCCAACGGGCAAAACTAGGTTCGGCCGCCGAAGGAAGATTCGGCCGCCGAACCCCTTGTGAAGGCAGTTTCGGCTGCCAAAGCTTGCCCCCGAAAGCTAGGCTTTCGGTTTAGAAAGGGACTTTCGGCCGCCGAAAGAGGGAGTTCGGCCGCCGAAAGTGTGTGAGTTTCGTCTCTGGACGAGACCTTCGGCCGCCGAAGGTGCCGCCGAACATGCATGAGTTTCGTCTCTGGAGAGGGGTTTCGGCCGCCGAACCTGCCGTCGAAAGTGCCATGTCCAGCTTTCTTTTGCATGTTTTATGTGATTGTTTGGGGATCGTTTAGAGGGTTTTTGGGGAGTTTCGTAGAGATGTTCTTGAGTTAGTTTAGTCCCTCATTTGAGTCCATCTGTGTAGGAACGGACCAGAGGAACCCCAGAGATCAGCAGTGAGCACTGCTTCAGAACCTGCAGAGTTAGTACAGAGTCAGCCAGAGGTGAGTGGAACTTCTCTTTTCAGAACTAAACTGTTTTGAGCATATTTCATGCATCATAAGATTATAGTAGGATGCTTGCATTAGTTTCACGAAGATGACGCATTGCATAATACGATGTGTATGAGGCTGTGGATAGACCAAGGCGACTCCAATAGCCCAAGCTCTGTTATAAGACCTGGCCGGGCCAGGCAGCCATCTGTAGGTAAGACCTGACTAGGTCAGGCAGCAGAGATAGTAAGACCTGGCTGGGCCAGGCAGGCAGAGTTGTAAGACCTGGCCGGGCCAGGCAGATTGAGGTTGTCAGACCTGACTAGGCCAGGCATCCTTTGAGTGGGATTTTTGGTGGTCATGTCTATCCCTGAGATGATGTGATGTAGTGCATTCCATGAGAGCATGTTTTCAACCTATGGTTTATAGTTCTGCTCATTGGGCTTGTATAGCTCATCCCTCTCCCCTATCCCCCAGGTTTGCAGGTTCAGAGTTCAGAGGGAGTGCAGCAGGGTAGGGAAGACGAAGAGTTATGTAATAGCTAGTATGAACATGTACATGTAAAGAGATTATAGTTGTGTACTAAAATGTATAGACTTATGCTTGATCAGTTAGAGTAATCCCTTGTTATAGCCACATGATCAGTTTATGTATGTTTCTTTGATTGTTACTGTATATGAGAAAACCAGGCTTAACATTATGAGTTAAGAGAACAGAAATAGTGCATGCACAAGTTAAGCCCTGGAGTAAGGATAAGTTTTAAATGGTTTGACAGAAAATGTTTGATCATGTATGGGATTTCACAGGTACACAGACAGTATAGCAGGCTTACTACGGGTCCCGGCGACCTTAAGTCGATCTGGATCCTAGTGCCGGTAGCAGTTTGGTTTCCGGGCTGTTACAATATGACATAGGCTTAAAGAGAGATATTATGAGAGAGGCTCGTAATATTAGGTACAATATCCACCGTAGAGCCACCAAGATGTATCAAGATTTAAAGAAAGTATATTAATGGTCTTCTATTAAGAGAGAAGTGGCTCAATTTGTGGCTGCCTATGAGGTGTGTCAGAAGGTGAAGTTGGAACATCAGAAGCCATCTGGACTGCTTAACCGACAATTAATTTTAGAATGGAAATGAGAAAATGTGGCAATGGATTTTGTAGTAGAGTTACCAGTGACATCCAATAGACACAACTCTATATGGGTAATAGTGGACAAATTAATAAAATCTGCTCACTTTATTCCTGTCAGGAATGATTACTCTGTGGATAGATCGATACAAAGATACATAGAAAAATCATCAGGTTGTATAGGACTCCAATTTCTATTGTGTCAAATAAGGGACTCTAGTTTACCTCTAGATTTTAACAGAGTTTGCAGAATGCTTTAGACACAAGGTTAGATTTTAGTACAGCTTTCCAGTCAAAGATTGATGGACAGTCAGAAAAGACCATCCAAACTATAAAGAACATGTTAAAGATGTGTGTGCTAGATTTTGGTGGTTCTTGGAGGCAACACCTATAATTAGTAGAGTTTGCCTATAATAACAATTACCATACTAGTATTAAGATGATCTCCTATAAAACTTTATATAAGAGAAAGTGCAATGTGAAATCTGTGGAAATTTCTGCAAAAGATCTTGTGTCATTTAAGTATTATGGACCATGTGCATACATAATTGTTAATGATGCTCCTCGACTTGTTGAGGCCTCTATCGGCGATAATTGTGCTTTCTATTTCCTCAAATATATGACCGTGTTCTCAGACTCTCTCTCTCGATTACAAACATTTAAAATGGACTTAAGGTCAATCAAGGTATGCATGTGAAATTATTCAGTCTGATTTATCTCCCGCCCCCTCATGCACACAAGCATATTTTTATGAAGATATACTCTGTCTTTATTGATGTTTCTTCTTTGGTTTTGTATTCAATTGCTAGATAATTAGAAGTTACCCCAAATTTCCAATGTTCAGTGATCTCAAGCACTTGGACCTGGTGATTGATGCTTATGATGCTTACGACCTTCTTTGCTGCACTTCATTCCTGATGATGTGTCCCTTTTTGCATGGATTAAAGATGAAGGTGACAATTCTAATCACATATTTTGTACTTTTAGACTGATGGATTCTATACTAGCACTGTTTTGAGATGCTTGACACGGGTAGTTTAAGCCTCCTATATTGCATTTTTTTTACCATAACTTCAGCCGAGTCTTGTGTAATTGCATTTTCTAGTTCTTTATTTATGTATTTATGTTTCTATATATGATTTGGGTTCAATCAACAAACTCCTGGTGACTAGTTAAATGCTAATGTAGTTCCCAATTCGGATTAATCAAAAAGCTATTGTAAGGAATCCTAAGTTCTGCATCCCGTCTATTCTAACTTCAATACTACCAGTAGAATCATGATGATAGCTTTGCATTGTTCAGTTCTCACATTGGCCTTCATACGAAAAGAAACTGAAAAGCACAACTTTCATTCTCGATTTGTTAGTATGCCTTCTTTCTTCTTTATTTTTAAAGTGGTAATACCCATTGTTTTATACTGAATATTGATTTTGCTGAGTTATAATTGATGAATAAATGTTGCGTGAAAATAATTTTGTTTGGTTTCCTATGATGTCATTTTTTGGTGGTTGAAGCAAAGTTTTCATAGAAAACTTGGGAAAAAAAAAAAAAACTCTGAACTCTTTTAGAAGTAGCCTTTTGTTGGTGGTCATTGCTGATATTAAGACTTTTCTTGGACAGATTGTAGTATTAACCCGTTGGCTAACGGGTTTGGGCATAGGAAGAAAGATGAAGGTGCAGAAAGCGAAGCCACACCACTACCTGAAGATGATTGAACTGGGTGGTTTTCTTGGTTCAGCAATTAATTGGAAACTTGCAGAGCATTTACTTAAAAGGGCTGTGTCGCTTGAGAAATTGATTATTGACCCTCGTGTAGCTTCAATGAAATATGAAGTAGAATGTAAAAATCTGGAGAAAATGTTAGCAGCAAGAGCTCGAGCTAAGCATCTAGAAACAAGTTTACCGCCTAAGGCTGAACTTGTGATTCTCTGACCTTTGAAGTGATCTAAAACTAGTGCTGATTTTGGAGGTAGGCGGTGCTTCGTTGGTAGAAAATGCTACCAAGTGGGAATTGAGCGTGCTAAGAGTCTCTTGTTGCCAAGAGAACTTCATTTTCAGATGTTTGCGCGGGCAGATGCTGCCATCTTAATATAGAAGTAGAACACAACTTATTATTGGTGTTTATTGCTTGGTGTGGAAATTGTTTGCGAGATTTACAAAATTAGTTTAAGGGCTTATAACCCTTTCCATTTGAAAGGGTGTGAGCTTATTTTCTGGTCTATGATAGCTTCTTATAATACACATTTTAAAGCATTCCCATTGAAGGGAAGATATTGTTCTACATGCCTCCCCCTTGATCTTGAAGTTGACAATCGCATATTTGGTATAACTGTTGAGTAAAATGTAAAATTTTTCAATGGCTTGTTCATTATAGAGATCTCGGATGTCTCATCCTTCCACTAATAGAGAGGCATTATGGCTTAAACGCCGCTGAAACAACATCCATAGAAACTTTCTATTGTATAACGTCCTTGTCTTCAGCAAAACAGTATTAATATCTCATAATGTGCTCAGCTGTGGTCTGTTCATGTTTTTTGTTTTTTTTATTCAAATAAATGTTTATCAGGAAGTCTCATACTCAAAATTCTGCTGGGATTGTCAATGGGCTTTGGGCCATGGTATTGGAATCATAACCTCTCATTTGAACTGCTGTCGGAGCCCGAAAAAAAAAAACAAAAGAATTTGTTGGGACTGGGCTCGGATGGGTTTTACAATATATGAAAGACCCACTTCTTTTATGCAGCTGTTATTGAGGAATAAAATTTTCCCCTTCTAACAAAGGATACAATGCAGCTATTCCATCAAGTGGGTTGAAGTTGATTATATATAAGGGAGATTAATGTAATGAATTAATTATGAAATTTGGAGGCACTGTAATTCTCTAAAGCCATAGAGACTAGGCTCTCCATTCTCAGGTTGATAGCATGGAGACAGACCTGTGCGTCTGTTTTGCACGAGTACATTTTCAGTGTCGTGGGGAAGAAGGCTTCAATGAAATTGCATGGACAATCACCCAAAGCCTCCATGTTAAAACTCTATTCAAACAGGGCCCTTTTCTCATCAGCCAAGCTTCCAATGTAGACATGTCAAAGCTATCAGCATATGCACTAGACAGTCAAAGTATCTTCAATGAAACCTAAGGGAGTAAGCTATGAATATATTGCTTATTATCCTGTATAATATTTGTTCACATTTTTTGATGCCTACATATCTCTCCCCCTCCCCTTTCTTTTCTCTTCAGCTTTCTTTCTCCTCTCTAGCTTTCCTCATGTTCCTGCTCCTTTCTTCCAAGCTTGGGGGTACTATTCGCCAATTCAAGAAAGCCATTCCTTTTATGATTTCCTTGTGATGACTTCTATCCTATAGTTGTCACCACCTAGTGTCTTCCCTTGGAATCATGGCAAAGGTAGAAGAGATTCGGCACGGTGGTGGGCTTGGAATACTCTCCCAGTTTTATCAATTTTTTCTTTTATAATTTTTAATTTATATCAAATTAATATCGGTAATATTATGGCGTTAGTAAATAATAATATATTAAATTAATATTTATAATATTAGACTATAATATTATAGTGTTAGTAAATAATAATAATTTTTAAATGCTATTAAAAATATTTATAGAAAAATTGTATTATAATATATTAAATTTAAAAATTATATTATAATATATTATTAATTTTTTTAACTTAATTAGTTAAAATTATTATAAATTTTGAAGTTCTGATTTTATTGTTAAAAAAATTATGATATAGAATTTTTTTTTTTTTTAAATTCAAGCAGTGAATGAACTTTAAAAGTAATCGAAATAAAAATAATATTTTTTTTTATCATATAAAAGAGATTGCATTAAAAAATCTAATAAATTCAGAGTAATATAGTTTAACAGATGGTTTAAAATAAAGTCCACATTTCACAAACGAAAAAGGTCCAACAAATCAATAAAACCCAATACCCTTAACACCGAACATCAAATAGATGTTCTACACAACCGACGCCGACACCAACACACTGAAAACAACCTTTACACATCAATATTCAAAATGGAAACTCTGTGGAACCTTTGCGCATCAATATTCAAAGTAGAAACACCGAGAAACTGCGCAATAACCGGAAAACAAGCACGATGAAGTCAATCTTGCACTATCAACCCTTGCATGCAAAAATGAAAATAAGATCAGACCCACAAAAACAATCGACAGAGAAAATATAATTATAGGACCGTTATAATGAACAATTAATTAAATTTTAGTGTCTCGTGTTTAAAATTATCGATGATGATAGTTACAGCAGCATCTCAAATCAAAATAAAAAAATAATAAAAATAAAGAAAATCAAATAAAACTAAATCCATTAAACTCGTTCACCCAAAAAGAGAAGTGCCCGATAGCTGAATAAATACAAATCATCTGTTTCGATTTAGCTGCCCCTCTCGCTCTCGCTTTGGCTCTCTCTCCTTATTCTCTCTTCGCTTGTGTTTTTGATAATTTTTTGGAGGCATTTTTTCATGTGGAAGGATAAACAATATTCAATTTAAATTGAAATAATCGTTTAAACTAAATTAATTTAAAAATTTAAATCAATTTTATATATTAAATTTTAAAAATAAATAAATAAATCGACTAATTATACTATATCTTATAAAATTTTTGTGAGGTTAAAATTATATAGAAATATTTAGGTAATTTCAAAAAGAATGTTACCTTTAAATCATTAAATTTTTAAAAACTTCATTAATTTATCCTCACTTGAAATTTATTTAATTAAAATATTTTTATATTTTACAAAATATTGTTTTATTCTTTCAGTCAAAAAATTTATTAAATTGTTTTAAATATTTATATTATTTACTCTATATAATTTAATTATATATATCATTTAATTTTTATCCATAATATATATAATATATAAATGTATAAAGGAGGAAAAACATCTAAATATATACAAATATCCTTATTATTTTTTATTAGATAAATAATTTAATATTTTGATATTTATTTTTATTAGCTAAAAATAAAATAAAAATTTGAAAATTTTGAATTGATTAGATTAATGTCATCCTTTAAAATTCAAATACCATTATTAAGCAATATCTATTTTTTAAATTAATTTAAATTAAATCAGCCAATATATATATAATGAATTAAATTTAATGTAATACATAGTTTTTAATGGAATTATTTTTTAAAAAATTCAACATATATATATATATATATATATATAACACAAAGTTAAAACTTTAAAAAATATTTGGTAAAATAATGTATTAAAATACTAGATAATTAAAAAGGATTACATTGCTGTAGAAAATTTATTAAATTTGAGATTATTGAAATTATTTATATTTAAAGATTATGAAATAATTAAATTTTAATTATGCATAATGAATAATGAAATTTATCTATTATATATAAACTTATTAACTTTATTTAATTTTAAGAATGAAAATTTGATGATTTTATAATGTTTGATTTAATTATTTCATAATTAAATTCAAGAATGAACTTAATTTTAAATATTAATAAAAAAAGTTAATAACTATAAAAATTTTAAATATTTATTTATTTGTTTTACTCTTTTTATATAAAACATATTTGATTTTAATTTTAAAATTTATATTAATAACTATAATTTATTAATTAAATAAAAAAAGTATACTATAATGTGTTTCAGATTTTTATAATTCAAATGTAAATAAATTGATTTTTTTCCCTAATAAATGCATTGATTGAGAATTAAAATAAATAAAATTTATTATTTAGTTTTCATTTATTGAAAATTTATTGGTTATTCTTTTATTTTGAAAATTATATTAAAATTTTTTAATATTTTAAAAATTTTATTGATTAATATTTTTATTAATTTTAAATATCAAGTGTTTTACCTTTTAATTTTTTTTAAAAAAATCTTGAATTAAAAGACTCATGTTTGAATCATGTACTCTAATCTTTTATTAAAAATTTTAATAAAAAAGTAATTAATAAATATTTTAAAATATTAAAAATATTTAATATATTTTTTAAAATTAATTATTCGATTAAAATAAGCTTTTCATTATATAAAAATTAAATAGTAAATTTTTACTTAAAATATTAATAATAAAATTATTATTGAACAATGCATAGCTTCGGACAGAATTTTCCATTTCATTTTCCGATTTCCATGTACTTCTTAAAGATGGGTTACGAGGTTGGTTGAAGACTGTATCCGCACCTTGGAAGCCTTGACCCCGCAGAGAGGAAAAAATTCAACAAGCTTTCTTATGGCGGACATGGTCGCCTCTCCTCTCTTGTGGATGCTCTCTGACAGGCTAATTTCTCTTATCGACAACAGCTCGCTCGTCAAAAATTTGCATTTGACTTTAGCAGAAATCCAAACTTTGGTTCTCGATGCAGAGAATAGATCGGAGGACGATGCAGCCCTTCGACGCTGGCTCACTGAGGTCAAAGATGCTGCCTATGAAGCCGACGATGTTCTCGATGAATTCATCAACAGTCTTTCAAGCTCCAAAATTCATAGCCTCTTTTCTCCCTTCCAGTGGCTTCTCCGTTTCAATTGTCAACGCAAGATGAAGGAAATTGAAGGACGACTTGATGCACTATTGAAGAGAAGGATCCAGTTTCAGAAGGCTGTCCCTCTAGTTAACTGGGATGGTTTCCAATCATTCGAGAGCAGTGCCAGTATCAAGGTACCCCATCGAGAAACTCGCTCATTTATATCTGAATCAGAAATTTTTGGTAGAAAGGAGGACAAACAGATTTTGCTGGATCTATTACTGGGTGACTCTGATGTAGAATTTAAGATTATTCCCATAGTGGGTATGGGCGGTCTAGGAAAGACGACTCTTGCTCAGTTGATATTCAATGATGAAAGGATCCATTATTTGTTTGAGAGAAGGTATTGGGTCTGTGTTAGCCAGAATTTTGACGTGAGAATGATTGGGAAAGCTCTTGTAGAAACAAAAACAGAAGCATCACGTTTCCTTATGAATACAGAGGAAACTGTAGATTCCATTGTTAGAGAGGAATTGAATGGCAGAAGATTTTTTATTGTTTTAGATGATGTTTGGAATGAAGATCAAGAGAAGTGGAATGTGTTGCAAAGGTGGTTCAGCGTGGGAGCTCGTGGATCCGCTGTTTTAGTGACTACAAGAAGTGCAAATGTTGCGGCTTTAATGGGAACTGTCGACCCCTACCGCCTGAAACTTCTGTCGGATGATGATGTCTGGTTACTTTTCAAGAACGTGGCCTTTAGCTCCAAAGGTGAAGAGAACATCAATAGCAGGCTTGTCGAAATTGGCAAGAGGCTTGTTGCCAGATGCAAAGGATTGCCTCTTGCTATTAAGACTCTTGCTGGTTTGATGCGATTTAAAGGAGAAGAAAGTGAATGGTTACAGATCAAGGATGATGATATATGGAATTTGCGGGAATTTGAATCTTCAGTTTTACCAGCCTTGAGACTGAGCTATAATCATCTACCATCGCATTTGAAGCAATGTTTTGCATACTGTTCAATATTTCCCCAAGGTGTTACAATTGGCAAGGAGCAACTGATCCAATTATGGGTTGCTGAAGGCTTCATTCAATCAATTGAAGGAAGTAGAAGCCTGGAGGACATTGGAAATGATTACTTCATGGAACTGTTTCGTCGGTCTTTCTTTGTGGAAATATGGAGAGATGAATATGGGGAGATAGTGAAGTGCCAGATGCATTATCTGATTCATGATCTTGCACGATTTGTTGCAAGTATTGGGTGTTCGATTATGGAAGGTAACACGTTGCAGAATGTCCCTGAAGAAGTTCGTCATTCATCTTTGGTTTATGATTCTTATCAGCTACCAACAACTTTGGAATCATTGCAAAAGGCCAAGAAACTCCGAACATTGCTTTTGTTCTCTAACAATCTTGAGAAGATACCTGGACTCTTCTTGAAGTTAAGGTCCTTACGAGCCCTAGACTTGAGTGGAAGTCAAATTCAGAAGTTGTCTAGATCCGTTGGAAACCTCACACATTTGCGCTACCTCAACCTCTCATGCACTCGTATTGAAACGTTACCCAACTCCATCAGCAAACTTCAGAGCTTGAATACACTGGAGCTCATTGAATGCTACAATCTCCAGGAGTTACCAAATTCCATATCTGAGTTAATTAAACTCAGACATTTGGACATTCAGTCATGTTGTTCATTGTCCCATATGCCAGCAAGGATTGGGAAATTAAGGCTTCTTCAAAAATTGCCATTGTTCATTTTGAGCGATATTGATGGTTGTGGTTCTATAAGTGAGCTCAGCGAGCTAGATCTCAGAGGCAAATTGGAGATTAAGAATCTTGAGTTCGTGGACAACCCGACTGATGCTGAAAACGCAAAATTACTTAATAAGCAAAATCTTCGCACTTTGAAGTTATCATGGAGTCATGATGCTGTTGCAAGTGCTGAAATGTCTTTCCAAGTATTGGAAAAGCTAATGCCACCCCAGGAGCTGAAAGTTCTGCATATAATAGATTACAAAGGCACATCATATCCATCATGGTTGATTAATTCACTCCTCCAAAATGTTGCAGAAGTTTCTTTAGTCAACTGCAGCTGTAAGAAACTTCCTCCATTTGGGCAGCTACCCAACCTCAAGTACCTCTACATAAAAGGAATGCTGAAAGTGGAGAAAATAGATAATGAGTTTTATGGAGATGGAACCATCAAAGCATTTCCATCTTTGAGACAACTTGAGCTTTATGATATGCCATACTTAAAGGAGTGGTGGAATCTCAAATCAGATGAGCAGTCAAGTATGATCGAAACAGAAGAATCATCATCCTGCAAACAAATAGAAGAATTCACCTGCCTCGAATATCTAACAATCAAGGGATGCAGTAATTTGAGCAGACTGCCAGAACTTCCAAACCTGAAAAATCTGGCATTATGGAACTGCAATGAAGAGCTGTTGCTGTCACTGGACCAACTAGCATCACTGTCCACACTCGTGATCAATGAATTTCGAAAGCCACTATCTATACCTGCAGGAAACTTAACATCCTTGCGGAAGATGACAATATACGACTGTGATGATCTGCTTGCTCAGTTGGTTGATGACATGAAACCTTTGTCTTCTCTAGAGCACTTGAGAATTCTGTACTGTGATGCATTGAAATCTCTACCAACAGGCCTTAGATATCTCACTTCCCTCCAGAAGTTAGAGATAGCAGAATGTAGAGAATTGGTTGAAGTCCCAGATGTTATGGACAAGCTGTCTTCTCTCAAGGAGTTGACCATTGATGGGTGTCCAATGTTGAAATCATTGCCAGATAGCATCCGTTACCTAAGCAGGCTTGAAAAGCTAGTGATTGGAAGGTGCCCTGAATTAATTAAGCAACTGCACATAGAGGAAAGTGACGAGTGGTCCAAGACAGCACATATCCCACGCATTGAGAAAGAAATTGAAGAATATCTTACTGAAGAAGACAGCCTTAGTGAGCCTTCATACTGAAGAAGTGATTCTCAGTGAAATTCTAAACAGGTTCCTCACAGGCCCTGTCATGTTCATATGTACATGTACCCGCTTTTTAACACAAAACTCTTCACCTAATTTTGTTGTATTAAAAATATGAATAAGTTTGATTCGGGCTTTCTCTGTTAGCTTGGATTAATCAATCATCAAGATATCTCTCTTGGTAAAACTTATCATGCCGTGAGTCTTGGATTAATCGAAACTAATTCTCTTGTCTTCTTTGTTCTCTTACTTGGTCCTTTCTTCTTTAATTTATAATAACACATAATTTGGTTAGTTCTATCCTTGCAAACACCGAATACTATTACATTAAGGCATTTCCAATGGTATCCTGTAGAATTATGGATTCCACAATTTTTTGTATTCATCAATATTTATATATTTTTCCAAATAAGAGCATAACAAGCTCTCCTGTACCCTCAGCCCTCCAAGATACGAACCCCAAACTCAACGTTTGAAATCGAAAGGAAGAGGGATGCGACCAAGAGGGTTTTCAAACAATTCCGTGAAGACTGCAATGAAACTCTCCCCTCTGCAGAGCTTATCAGATCCTTGAGCAGCTGCTCTGATGGCGAGAGTAAACGGTTCCGGTTCCTGCCCATTAAAGAAGATAGCAAGATCAATATCTCAGAAAGTGTTCTCCAAGACTTGGATCTTAGCGATGAAGAAATGGAAGTAAACTCACTCAACTGGGTGATACCTAAGGAGGTTCATATTGTTATAGACATGAAGCATCTGAACAAAATATTGCTCCTATTAATATTCAAACCTCAAACATTTCAAAGCTACGAGATATTTTCATGAGTCTCAGTGGTCAGTCTGCTGTTTCTTTCATTGCTTACTCTTCCAAGGCGTCTTCTTCATCTGTCTCACTCACGCATCATCCACTGTATATCATAGTGGCTGCTAATGCTACGGCTTTTCTTTTCCTCTTACTAGCTTCTTGCTTAGAGGCGAAAAGCCATTTGCTGCGAAGAAGATCACTGGAGCAATAGGCATTACCGCCGCGGTAGTGGTGTTCTTCCTGATGATGGGGATGTTCCCCATCAAAACCATGTGATTTAATCACATGATTCAATTACCAGCATAATCAACAGAAACTTCGATTATGCTGGGGTATTGAAGCCTTTGAGGGTGAGAAGGCAAGTCATTCATGGCTTGTTTTAGTCAGTGCGACTCGTCAACGTAAATTTTTCCGAGATGTATTAGTAAACTATTTCTTTTTGCTTTCCTTTGCATTTTATGATTTCCTTGTGATGACTTCTATCCTATAGTTGTCATCACCTAGTGTCTTCCTGGTATGACTTCAGCTACATATGCTTATTCATGGGAGATTCTGATCAACTTCTTGGAATCATGGCAAAGGTAGAAGAGATTCGGCACGGTGGTGTGCTTGGAATACTCTCCCAGTTTTATCAATTTTTTCTTTTATAATTTTTAATTTATATCAAATTAATATCGGTAATATTATGGCGTTAGTAAATAATAATATATTAAATTAATATTTATAATATTAGACTATAATATTATAGTGTTAGTAAATAATAATAATTTTTAAATGCTATTAAAAATATTTATAGAAAAATTGTATTATAATATATTAAATTTAAAAATTATATTATAATATATTATTAATTTTTTTAACTTAATTAGTTAAAATTATTATAAATTTTGAAGTTCTGATTTTATTGTTAAAAAAATTATGATATAGAATTTTTTTTTTTTTAAATTCAAGCAGTGAATGAACTTTAAAAGTAATCGAAATAAAAATAATATTTTTTTTATCATATAAAAGAGATTATATTAAAAATCTAATAAATTCAGAGTAATATAGTTTATAAAGAAAAGACAGATGATTTAAAATAAAGTCCATATTTCACAAACGAAAAAGGTCCAACAAATCAATGAAACCCAATACCCTTAACACCGAACATCAAACAGATGTTCTACACAACCGACGCCGACACCAACACACTGAAAACAACCTTTACACATCATTATTCAAAATGGAAACTCTGTGGAACCTTTGCGCATCAATATTCAAAGTAGAAACACCGAGAAACTGTCGACAGAAAAAAATAATTATAGGACCGTTATAATGAACAATTAATTAAATTTTAGTGTCTCGTGTTTAAAATTATCGATGATGATAGTTACCGCAGAATCTCAAATCAAAATAAAAAAATAATAAAAATAAAGAAAATCAAATAAAACTAAATCCATTAAACTCGTTCACCAAAAGAGAGAAGAGCCCGATAGCTGAATAAATACAAATCATCTGTTTCGATTTCTGGCTGCCCCTCTCGCTCTCGCTTTGGCTCTCTCTCCTTATTCTCTCTTCGCTTGTGTTTTTGACAATTTTTTAGAGGCATTTTTTCATGTGGAAGGATAAACAATATTCAATTTAAATTGAAATAATCGCTTAAATTAAATTAATTTAAAATTTTAATTCAATTTTATATATTAAATTTTAAAAATAAATAAATAAATCGATTAATTATACTATATTTCATAAAATTTTTGTAAGGTTAAAATTATATAGGAATATTTAGATAATTTCATCAACTTTAAATAAATAAAAGGAATGTTACCATTAAATCATTAAATTTTTAAAAACTTCATTAATTTATCCTCACTTGAAATTTATTTAATTAAAATATTTTTATATTTTACAAAATATTTTTTTATTCTTTCAGTCAAAAAATTTATTAAATTGTTTTAAATATTTATATTATTTACTTTATATAATTTAATTATATATATCATTTAATTTTTATCCATAATATATATAATATATAAATGTATAAAGGAGGAAAAACATCTAAATATATACAAATATCCTTATTATTTTTTATTAGATAAATAATTTAATATTTTGATATTTATTTTTATTAGCTAAAAATAAAATAAAAATTTGAAAATTTTGAATTTTGAATTGATTAGATTAATGTCATCCTTTAAAATTCAAATACCATTATTAAGCAATATCTATTTTTTAAATTAATTTAAATTAAATCAGCCATTATATATATAATGAATTAAATTTAATGTAATACATAGTTTTTAATGGAATTATTTTTAAAAAAATTTAACATATATATTGATGACCGCTGGATTTCCCTACCCCCAATCCTGGACCTAGATTACAGCCATGGCTCATGAAAGGAAGGCCCGCATGCTCTCTCAAGTAAAACAGGCCCGGATCATCAGACCCCTGAGGCCGGACTCCACCAGATTCTTCCTAATCGAGATCGGCCCAGCCCGTATAATCTCCCCATGGATTCCT
Source organism: Manihot esculenta (assembly GCF_001659605.2). Classification (NCBI taxonomy): domain Eukaryota; kingdom Viridiplantae; phylum Streptophyta; class Magnoliopsida; order Malpighiales; family Euphorbiaceae; genus Manihot; species Manihot esculenta. The sequence continues at coordinate 29,320,289 of NC_035171.2, forward strand.
TCTCCTCCTGGGTTCAGCGTCCAGCCCAGCTCTCGGCCCAGTCCAGAATCCAGAATGAGGCTCATCATACAGCCTGGCAGATCCGCTCGAGCGTACGCACGGGGGAGAATCAGAGGTTGTTACGCATGGAGCAGGCGCCTGATATCCTCGTACGCCCATATCTGTATGGCAGAAACGCGTGGCCCAATCAGAAGAGAGCCGTTGTACGTCACCAGCAAGCAGAAAGAAATGATAAAAGGGATACCCCTCTAGAGAGAAAAAAAGGCTTTATTCTTCAATACAAAAAACCCTTGTAAAACCCTATTCTACTGGATCTCAGATCATCAATTGGCGCCGTCCCACTGAGATCCACGATGGCTAATCACCAAGAAAGTAACCTCAACGTCCCAAATGACCTAGGCTCTGCCCAAGAGGGGCAACAATTCTCCTTTTCTAGTCCTACGACATTAAACAACCAAACACTTGTTCCTCTTAATCCCTCGCCAAGTTTGGCAGAGAATACTCCCGCTGTTACCTTGTCTAACCAAGATCTTCAAAACATGGCTTTCCAGTTACAGAATACCGCCCACTGGTTGGGGCAGATAATGCAACAGAGAGGCCTCAACACCCCAGTAAATACACTCCCGGTTGTAGAGGAACCTCAGACCAATGACCCCCGACCTGCACCTGACCGTCTTCAAACCAGCAGCCGCGATACTGAAGAAAGAGGAAGAAAAGCCGGCGAAGAGGAAGGACCGGAGGCCCGAATCCATGCGAGGAGGGCGAGAGAGATGATAGAAAACGAGGAGGTGGATAACTATTCCGCCGAAATAACCGGGTGGACGGGAACTGAAGCAGAGGAGGAGGAATACCACCTGGAGAAAAAATCCAGCCCAGAAGACGAGAAGGTGGACCAAAAGTTGAAGAAATTAAGAGAACAGCTCCTAGCCGAGCTAGGTAAGAAAGACCAGAGCCAAACCTCTTTGCCTACTTCTTCCCCTTTCTCAAAGTGGGTGCAGCAAGAGACTGTCCCTAAGAAGTTTATGATGCCATCAATGGCGGCCTATGATGGGACTGGTAACCCGAGGGAGCACGTCATGAACTATAAGACCTTCATGGAGTTGCAAACTCTGTCAGATGCCTTAATGTGTAAAGTATTTCCAACGACGCTCTCGGGACCAGCGCGGGCGTGGTTCAACAGCCTTGAGGCCGGAAGTATCAAAAGTTTCGGAGACCTAGCCATTCGCTTCATCAGTCGATTCATAGCCGGGGTGCCAGCAGAGAGGAAGACGAGCTACTTGGAAACAGTAAGACAGAGAGAGGGTGAATCACTCAGAGAGTATGTCGCTCGTTTCAATACGGAGGCCCTGCAGATTCCTGATCTCGATGAAGGAAGGGCGGTAGAGGCAATGCAAAAGGGAACGACCTCTGCCGAGTTCTTCGGTTCCTTAAGCAGGAAGCCTCCGACCTCCCTGGCCGAGCTGATGCAGAGAGCGGAGAAGTATATAAGGCAGGATGACGCCTTAGTAACAAGCCGATTTGCCAAAAGGATGACAGGAAAAGAAAAAGCCTCAGAAGAAAGGAGGCCGGAGAAACATGAAAAGAAACACGGCAAGAGGCCCGAGCCATACAAGCAGGCCTGGGAGAGAAGGGATCCAAGGCCTCCCCCTCCACGGGTCCTTGAGCCAAGGTTGCCTCCCCCTTGGGTCCCTGAGAAGTCGACTCCACTAAATGCGTCCAGAGCCGAGGTGCTCATGGCTGTCCAGGATAAGGAGTTTCTCCAGTGGCCCAAACCTATGAAGTCGGAAGCAGACCAACGGAATCCTGACAAGTATTGTCAATATCATCGGAGCATGGCCACGATACCAACAACTGCTTCCAGTTGATAGCAGAGATTGAGAGGTTGATAAAGAGGGGGCACCTAAAGAACTTTGTGAAGAAATCAGAGGGACAAAGGCCTCAATCCAGTCCGGCGGTTCAGATGCCGAGGAGAACAGGAATGGGACCAGTGAACGATGGATCCAGTGGGACCATCAACATGATTGTTGGAGGAACGGGAGGTCGGATGGGCTGCCGGGGGAAGAAGAGAAATCGGGAGGGAGAGAGCAGCAGTACAGAGGTCATGCAAATCGTTGACCACTCTCCCATGACCATCACCTTCTCTTCAGAAGATGCTCAGGGTATTCAGATGCCCCATGATGACGCGCTTGTCATTGAAGCCGTCATTCATAATTATCGGGTAAAGAAGGTCTTAGTGGATGACGGGAGTAAAGTCAACTTGCTGCCATACCGGGTTTTTCAGCAGATGGAAATTTCGGAAGAACAGTTGGTCCGAGACCAGGCACCAATCAAGGGAATCGGAGGAGTACCAGTGCTCGTAGAAGGGAAGGTGAAGCTGGCTCTCACCTTAGGTGAAGCACCCAGGACTCGCACTCACCACGAGGTATTCTTAGTGGTCAAACTTCCGTTGAGCTATAATGTGATCTTGGGGAGACCTGTGCTGTTCAACTTCGAAGCTGTCACCAGTATCAGGTATTTAGCGCTTAAATTTCCAACAGAAGAAGGGGTGGAAATAGTCCGGGGCAGCCAGGAAGAGGCAAGAGCAGTATACTTAGCCACAGTAGCAGAACCGAGGTCCACTGGAAAAGCTCTTGACTCGGAGGTTCTAGAGGTTCGGGACAAGAAAACAGAGGCCAGGACAGAACCGGTGGGGGAGTTGGAGATCTTCCCTTTATCAGAAGCAGAGGCAGAAAAAGTCTTCAGTCTTAACGCCGGCCTCACTGAAGAACAAAAAGCTGAAGTCATGGCCCTGATCCGAGGTCATGCGTCTAGTTTCGCCTGGAAGCCCTCCGACATGCCTGGAATTGACCCCAAAGTAATGACACACAAACTGAATGTACTCCCCGAGGCCAAGCCAGTAAAGCAGAAGAAGAGAGTAGTAGGAAGAGAGAAGCAGCAGGCCACCAGGGAGGAGGTGCAGAAACTCGAGGAGGCAGGCTTTATTAGGGAAGTTATGTACCCGCAATGGCTAGCAAATCCTGTATTAGTCAAAAAAGCCAATGGCAAATATAGGATGTGCATAGATTTTACTGACCTAAATAAGGTCTGCCCTAAAGATTGTTATCCACTTCCTGATATTAATAAAATGGTCGACTCTACGGCCGATTTCGATTATATGTCTTCTTTGGATGCTATGTCTGGTTATCATCAAATCCCAATGGAAAGGTCGGATGAGGAAAAGACCTCGTTTATAACTGAAGATGGAACTTATTGCTACAGAGCTATGCCATTCGGATTGAGAAATGCCGGGGCAACTTACCAAAGATTAATGAATAAAATCTTCAAAAACCAGATTGGCAGAAATGTAGAAGTTTATGTAGATGATATGGTGGTCAAAAGCCCAAATTTCCAGCAGCACATAGCGGACTTGAGGGAGGTATTCGGAGTATTAAACCAGTACAGAATGAAGTTGAACCCAGCAAAATGTGCTTTCTTTATTAGAGGAGGAAAATTCTTGGGATTCATGGTGAGCGGAAAAGGCATCGAGCCCAACCCGGAGAAGGTAGAAGCCATATTGAAAATGCCAGAGCCGACCTGCGTAAGGGACGTCCAAAGACTAACCGGAAGAGTAGTGGCACTCAACCGATTCATGTCACGGTCAGCAGAAAAATGCTTACCATTTTTCAAAAAATTGAGGAAGGTGCCAAACTTTGAATGGACAGAAGACTGCCAAAAAGCTTTCGCAGAGCTTAAGGGATATCTCAGCTCGCCCCACGTGCTCAATAGTCCTATGGAAGGGGAAGAACTCCTGATATATTTGGCAGCCTCAGAACAAGCAGTCAGCGCAGTGTTAGTAAGGGTGGAAGAAGGGGAGCAAAAACCCATTTTTTACGTCAGCAAGGTACTCAGAGATACCGAGGTTAGATATTCGAACATTGAAAAAATGGCTTACGCCCTATTGCTAGCAGTCCGAAAATTCAAAATTTACTTGGAAGGCCACCAAGGAGTTGTGATGACAGACCAACCCTTAAAGAAGATTCTACGCAAGCCAGAAACTTCAGGTCGGATGTTGGCTTGGTCCGTAGAGATCAGCCCTTACTGTCTAGAATATCGACCCAGGACAGCTATAAAATCTCAAGCTTTGGCTGATTTCATAGCAGAGTGCTCATTCAACAAGGAGCAGGGAGGATCATCCTCGGGGATAGCAAGACAGGAACGAGAGGGGGAGCCTCATCCAGAATTTAACTGGAAGTTATATGTAGACGGAGCATCAGGCACTGAGGGCAGTGGTGCCGGAATAATGCTTAAGGGGCCAGAGGATTTTAAGGTATGTTACGCCTTACGTCTAGAGTTCAAAGCCTCGAATAATGTGGCAGAATATGAAGCCCTGATAAATGGGATGTTGGTGGCACTGGAGTGGGAGTAACCGATCTCGAGATAAACAGCGACTCTCAGCTGGTGATCAACCAAGTAACAGGGATGTATCAGGCTAGAGACCCCCTTATGCAGAGTTACCTGGCTAAAGTAAAAACTTTAGAAGCCGAGCTCACAAGTCGAGGAGTAACTATCAGGTTTCAAAGAATACCCCGAGAGGAAAATGAGGAAGCAGATCTGCTTAGCCGATTATCCAAAGAAGAATTGGAACAGCTCCCCGATGAAGTGTACATACAACATGTCCATACACCTGCTTTTAATAAAACTAACACGATATTGCAGGTGGAACAGAACCCGACTTGGATGACCCCTTACTTAGAATACTTGGAGAAAGGTAAACTCTCCAAGGATAAAGATGAAGCCAAAAAGATAGCAGCTCGTGCCGCTAACTATCAAGCGATAAGGGGGACCTTGTACAGAAAAGGAAAGTCCAATCCGTGGCTCCGATGCGTGAGCCCGGAAGAGGCTACGAAGGTGATGGAAGAAATACATAGAGGCATGTGTGGAGCCCACGAGGGAGGAGGGACATTAGCTAATAAAGTATTCAGGCAAGGGTATTATTGGCCCACTGTTAAAAAAGAAGCAGAAGAGTTCGTCCGAAGGTGCGACGTATGCCAGAGATTTGCCAATGCCATCAAAACTCCAGCCACTCCTCAGGCCAACATATCCAGTCCATGGCCTTTCTCGCAATGGGGAATTGACATCCTGGGACCTTTCCCCAAAACCACGGGGCAGAGGAAATTTGTAGTGGTGGCTGTAGAGTACTTCTCAAAATGGCCAGAGGCAGAAGCAATAGCCACAATCACAGCTAGAAAGATGATAGATTTTGTGTGGGGACATATCATCTGCAGATTTGGTGTACCCAGAGTGCTTATTTCAGATAATGGCAGACAGTTTGATTGCAGCACCTTCAGAGCTTTCACAACGAACATGGGTATCTGGCATAAATTCTCCTCTGTGGCTCATCCTCAAACTAACGGCCAAACAAAGGTCACCAACAGAGCCATCCTACAAGGATTAAAAAAGCGACTAGATGGGGCAAAGACAAATTGGGCAGAAGAACTCAACAGCATCCTGTGGGCACTCCGAACCACTCCTAGAGCACCCACTAAAGAAACACCCTTTGCACTTGCCTATGGTACAGAGGCCGTAGTCCCAGTTGAATTGCAGATTCCTACTCATCGAGTCCAATTTGCCAGCGAGAATACTAACGATGGCAAGCTAAGAAGCAACCTGGATGCCCTTGAGGAAATCAGGGAAGAAGCTCAAATCCGAACTGCCGCCTATCAACAACGGGCAGCACGATACTACAACCAAAAGGTCAGAGAAAGAAGCTTGAGAGTGGGAGACCTGGCCTTAAGAAACCTGGAAGCCACAGGAAAAAGGGCGGCAGCTGGTAAGCTAGCACCGACCTGGGAGGGTCCGTTCAAAGTAACAAAAGTAGTCCGGCCAGGAGTATACCGGATTAAAGATATGCAAGGGAACCATGAGCCCCACGCTTGGAATATTCAACACCTAAAGAGGTATTTCCCCTGATATAGTTGTAAAGAAAAACATTGTATTCTGATAAATATGAAGGAAACAAGTTATTTACACAATGAGATTATCTTTATTATCGTGAATAATATTCCTCCATGAAAAAGAAAGGAAGGTGTACAGGATCCCCTAGATTTCCTGACACCACAAACCAAATTGAGAGCACAAACAGCCGGCGGGGCCCCGAGGTCACCCCGGAACAAAAATGACCAGGATCCCATAAGATCTCCTGGAACAAAAATAACCGGCGAGGCCCCGAGGTCGTCCCGGAAATACAAAAATGACCAGGATTCCATAAGATCTCCTAGAGCAAAAACAACCGGCGAGGCCCCGAGGTCGTCCCGGAAATACAAAAATGACCAGGATCCCATAAGATCTCCTGGAACAAAAATAACCGGCGAGGCCCCGAGGTCGTCCCGGAAATACAAAAATGACCAGGATCCCATAAGATCTCCTGGAGCAAAAACAACCGGCGAGGCCCCGATGTCGTCCCGGAAATACAAAAATGACCAGGATCCCATAAGATCTCCTGGAGCAAAAACAACCGGCGAGGCCCCGAGGTCATCCCGGAAATACAAAAATGATCAGGATCCCATAAGATCTCCTGGAACAAAAACAACCGGCGAGGCCCCGAGGTCGTCCCGGAAATACAAAAATGACCAGGATCCCATAAGATCTCCTGGAGCAAAAACAACCGGCGAGGCCCCGAGGTCGTCCCGGAAATACAAAAATGACCAGGATCCCATAAGATCTCCTGGAACAAAAACAACCGGCGAGGCCCCGAGGTCGTCCCGAAAATACAAAAATGACCAGGATCCCATAAGATCTCCTGGAACAAAAACAGCCGGCGAGGCCCCGAGGTCATCTCGAAAATACAAAAATGATCAGGATCCCGTAAGATCTCCTAGAGCAAAAACAGCCGGCGAGGCCCCGAGGTCGTCCCGGAAACACAAAGAAGACCGGGATCCCCTAAGAACTCCCGGAAGACAAAAAACGGCTGGAGAAGGCCTTCAGACCATCTTCAAGCAAAAATTCCCCATATCATATGCAGGGACAATGCACAATAATACAGCTCCGACCTCACAAAAAGATGCGTCCAAAGGCATCAACGAAAGGCCAAACTCCGATCTCCCAAAGGAGTTCGGAGCACTATGGCCAAAAGGTACTGAACTTAAAAAGTGATCGCTGACGCTAAGCTCAGCTTACAAAGAGGTCTAGACAGCAAATAGCCCGGAAGATATCCAGGGATATACGAAGCATCACAAGCCATAGGCGTAAAAGCCTAAGTGAAGAGTAAAGAGCCGAGCTCTCAGCTCGGATAAAAAAAAAAAAATTTTACGAAGCTGAAGGCCGCGCTCATAACTCGAGTCCGTCAAATAGACATCCGAGCTCATAACCAAGGAAGCAGGAAAAAAATTATTTACCCCCTCAACACTCATGTAATGAAAGGTTGAGGAGGTCAAGGGGGCAATATGGGAAGAAAGGACCTTAGCTTCATTTCCTGACAAGACAGAACTAAAAGCAAAAAGGCAGCCCTGCTAATCACCAGTAGAAGGTATGTGATCTGACTTATAAGTTCAGACAGTTAGCTAAGAATCGAGCTCATGACTAAAGGCTAATCTAGTTCAGGAAAAGCTTATGAATAAAAATATACAATGTCAGCATTACAGTTACGAGAAGGAGAGATAAATTATAAAGCGAAAAATAGTTCAAAGAAATTAAAATTTCATTAAGAATACAAGGTTGTTACAATCTACTTATCGGACAAGGTTGAAGGAAAGATAGTCCTTAAAGGACTTACATTTGTAAGAACATCCTCGCCTACGTTATGTTTATTTACAACTATATCTGGAAGAAGCCCGGCATCCTTTGGGTCAGATGTCTTAGTATCAACAACAGGGGCAACCTCCAACCCTGGATTGAGGTCCTCCCCTTCAGATTCGGGGTCGCCTCCTTCAGACTCAAGGGCTCCCAGGTCCTCCCCATCCGACTCGGATTCCTCTTCGGAAGATACAGCCGACAGACCTCCAACGCGACAGTCCCCCCTAGGCATAGGGAAATCATCTTCTCCATACAGCACCGGCTCACCATCAGAGTCCACTTCGGCCATACGAAGCTTTGCCAGAGGAGTATTGTAATACCCGGCTAGAGTCCGGCATCGGAATTCCTGTAGTCCGGTGGAATCTCGGGTGTCGGAAGTATCTAGACGGGTAATACATGTGTTTTTACGATGTTTTAAGTGTTTTTACTGTTGTAAAATGGGTTACGAACTAAGGTTTTGAAAGAAAATCATTATGGGAGAAATAGCAAGTTCGGCCGCCGAAGGTGACTTTCGGCCGCCGAACCTTGCATGGATTCGGCTTCACGTTTGGCCGCCGAAGGAGGTCTGGCCAGCCCCCTTTAAATGGTCAACGGTCGGTGATTTGGATAAGTTTTCCATTTTCTCCACCAGAGGTGAGGCTCTGAGTCTCCTTGGGAGATTTTCATGTTCTTCCATCCATCTTTTCAAGTTTTTAAGAGTTTTGTTGATTTTTGAAGGTTTTAAGCAAAAAGGAACAAAGTTTGGAAGTTTGAAGGTTTGGAAGCTTGAATCTTCATAACTCCACGTTCAGATCGTCTGATCTCTTGTTTGGAAGAGGTAAGTGAAGATCCAGAACCTCTTTTCATGCTTTTGAAGGTTTTATGAAGTTTTTATGGGTAGTATGCATGTTTAGGTTTAGGGGAGGTTTTTGGTTGATTGTGATGTTTAAGCATGTTTATGTTATTTGATGCTGTTGTTTGGGGTTTTAGGTTAGTTTTGGACCCCTTTGTGCATATATATGTGTATATGCTAGTGGGGAGAAGTTGATATGCATGTTGTAGGATTGTGGGCAACGTTTGCATGAAGCAGAGCAGGTTCTGCCTTTCGGGCAAAACCAGGTTCGGCCGCCGAAGGAATGTTCGGCCGCCGAACCCCTTGAGGAGGCAGTTTCGGCTGCCAAAGCTTGCCCCCGAAATCTAGGCTTTCGGTTTAGAAAAGGACTTTCGGCCGCCGAAAGAGGAAGTTCGGCCGCCGAAAGTGTGTGAGTTTCGTCTCTGGACGAGACTTTCGGCCGCCGAAGGTGCCGCCGAACATGCATGAGTTTCGTCTCTGGAGGGGGGTTTCGGCCGCCGAACCAACCGCCGAAAGTGCCCTGTCCAGCCTTTTCTTGCATGTTTTATGTGATTGTTTTAGGATCTTTTAGAGGGGTTCTGGGGAGTTTCTTAGAGTCATGTTTATGATAGTTTGATCCCTCATATAAGTCCACCTGTGTAGGAACGGACCAGAGGAATCAGAGTGGTCATCAGTGAGCACAGTTCAGAACCTGCAAGGTTAGTTCAGAGTCAGCAAAGGTGAGTGGAACCAAACTCTATGACTTTGTCACTAATATTCATGACATGATTCATGCATCATGATGTATATAGGATGTATGCATTAGAGATCACGAAGATGTTGCATTTGTTTGAGTTGTGACATGACGGAATGGACATTGCACGGATTCGAAAACCCTGTAGTTGTATGTACTGAAGTCCCGCGAGCCTTAGGGCCGGGCATAATGATGCATGTACTGAAGTCCCACGAGCCTTAGGGCCGGGCAAAGCTATTGTGTGTACTGAAGTCTCGCGAGCCTTCGGGCCGAGCAAAGCTTGCATGATAGGGTTTTTCGATTCTGTCCGTTCCATGCAGTGATTACCTGAGAAATGATGCATTCCATGAGAGCATGTTTTATTCTCCACTCACTGGGCTAGTTGAGCTCACCCCTCTCCCCTCATCCCAGTTTTGCAGGTTCCAGGTATCGAGTACAGAGAGCGAGGGTAGCAGAGTATAGTAGGATTGAAGGACATGTACTAGTTAGTATGGACATGTGGTTGATAGAATGTAATGTAAAATGTATAGAACAGTGCTTGACCATTCTATGAGATGTATTTTGGTATGCATGATCACTTTATGAAAATGTTTTATGAGACGTATGTGATGAAAACCAGGCTTAACATAGGATGAGTACAGTATGCACAGGTTAAGCCTTGGAAAAGAAAAAGGAAAGAGAAAGTTTTCAATTTTGACAGAAAATGTATGATCATGTATGCGTGTTTACAGGTACACAGAGTTCACAACAGGCTGACTACGGGTCCCGGCGGCCTTAAGCCGATCTGGATCCTAGTGCCGGTAATAGTTCAGTTTCCGAGCTGTTACAGATTGGTATCAGAGCACAAGGTTCGTATGGTCGGACCTATAGAGAAAGATGGGCTCATAGAGGTGTAGTTGGTCAAGCACAATAGGAAAACATGTCCATTAGGATAGGATGTTAGTCCTGTCTAGTTGAGGATGATGTGAAATGCCATGATATATGCATGTGCATTATGATATGTGATGATGAGGTGCTTATGTGCTTTGTGATATGTTGTTTTTTCAGTGAGTGACGATGCGAGGAACTCGTCGATCCGCGAGATTGACTAGAGTCCCACCTGTAAGTGAGGAACCAGCTGCTCGTCCTCCTGCTTTGCCAAGGGCAAGGACTCACAGGTCAAGCAGAGAGGGAACGTCACAAGACCCTAGAAGGTCTTCTGACGAAAGCAGAAGAGGAGTAAACAGAGGAGGAAGATTAGAGGAAGAAAGAGAAGTCAGGGGTGCTGACCAGAGTAGAGATGTAAGCATGGATGGAGGAAGGTCAGAAGAAGGTATGGGGGAATCGCAGGGAGGCGTCCAAGCCTCGGGATATGGTTATCCACCCTTTCCACAGGGCCTAGGATATCTGATGGGAGGTACGTCGGATTACTCCAGCTTTGCCCCATATCCACCCTATATGCCTTACATGCCCTATCCTTCCTTTTATCCACCCTATCACATGTATCCACCTCCTGTTGGGAAATCCCGAGATTAATTGCAACCCAGTTGCGCAGCGGAAAAATAAAATTTTGGATTTCCTTTTCCAGAATCCGAGTGCTTCGTTTAATTAATGAGATGGATACGAGACTAACCTGTTAATCTCGTAAGAAAGATACACTGGCGGACTGATGGTGCTGCCTTTTCAAACGAACACCCTCTATGGTATCCACACGAACGTCTTCTATCCTTCTAGAGTGCTAGCTCTTTCAAAGATGGATAGATCATGTGCTCCACAATCTGCAATCTTTTAGACTGAGTTTTCTCAAAACTTAACATCCGCATACTCAATCTGTAGAAGGAGTATTTATATGTCTCAGTCTTTTATTTTCACATAACTCCTTTTCCTAAAAGGAGTTGTATTTTTCCCACAATTCTTTTCCTAAAAGAATTGTACAACTCTTTTCCTAAAAGAGTTGTGTTCAGAACCCACTATCACAATCTCACAGATACTCAAATATCTTTATGTGATAGAGTCCTTTATCTGTAACAGTTACAGATATACTGCAGATCTTTTAAATATTATTATCTCATAATAATTAATATTAATAATAATAACACATTAATATAGCACATCAACAACATTCTTGTGTGTGACCCAATAGGCTCATATTAATTGGCAATAGGCCCAGTCCAACAAGGTCTATAAATCATAAGTGGCCTCTAGCAAGACATTATGACTACCCAACTAATATGAGGATCAATAGTCCGATAAAGCCTATTAAATAGAACATGTATTAATCCTTTTGTCACACGATATCTAGTTTGAACATAAGTCATGGTCAATGTCAAACTTATAATGTTCAAACTTATGATTTCTCGATCTCTAAGTAGACTGATAAATTCAAATGATATTGATCACACTATCAATTCATTTGAGCACGGCCATGCATTTCTCAGTCTCACTTATCGAGGGGCCCAGAAGATATCTCTCTCATAGAGAGGGACAAATCCTATCTTGATTGTTCATTTTCCTCTACATAATTTCTATTATGTTCAATCATAACCTTTATGATTGTCCGATTAAAGACAACGTTTGATTATGTCAAAACATAATAGTCCTTATGTTGGAAACTATGACAATCTCAAGTCAAAGGATTAAGACATAACTACTTTGAGATTCACTTATGACAATGACCCATGTAGTGATCTCAATGCGGGTCCATCCAATACTTTGTTCTCCAACAAGTATTTATGATTATTGAATTATATCAACATATACATAATCATCTCATGATTATCAATCAATAACCATACCAGTTATATTTTATTATTATCATCATAATAATAAGTAACCAGGGATGATAATCATTATTATGTAACATGCAAACAAATAATAATGATAAAAACCTCTTTTATTAATAACCAAAACGACATACAAAAAGGCCCAAGATAATGGCCTAGGGCATATACACTAACACCTCCACCTTACCCAACAAGTTCAGCACAACCAGAACCCAGAGAAGCAGTACCTCCACCACCACTTGAACCAGTAGCCCCTGTAGTTGAAGTTCAGCAACCCAGTTCTTCAGGAGGAAGTAAGGTGAAAATGACAGAGTACTTGAAGCTGGATGCTCCGAAGTTCAATACAGGAGATGATCCCTTCGAGTATCTCAGTGCAGTGAGAATGATAGCTAGTGAGCTGGGAGCTGATGATCAAAGGGCCATTGAGATGGCAGGATTCACATTAAAGTGCAAAAAGGCTAGAGAATGGTTCAAGCACTATGTGGAGTCCAGAATAGACACTATGTCATGGGAAGAGTTCGCCAATGAATTTGCAGGGTGGGCCTTTCCTGATAGTGCCAGAGAAATGAAGATGGTGGAATTTGAACAGTTGAGACAGACGGAGGGGATGAGTGTTGATGAGTATACTGACAAGTTTTTGGACTTGTTCCAGTATGTGGGACAAGCATATGACACTGAGAAGAAGAAAGCGAGGAGGTATGCCATGAGGTTACATCCTCGGTATTTCTCGTTGATCCAGATAGCTGATAAAGAGAGTTTTCACTCTATTGTTGATGCAGCGAGAATGATGGAGGCAAGTGTCAATTTTCAAGAGACAGCTAAGCGGCAGATGGCACAGGCCTCAGGTTCAAAAACTACTGGTGCAGCTTCTTCAGGAGATAGGAGAGGAGAGAAGGAAAAAGGGAAGAAGAACAGATTCTGGGGCAGAGTGAAATCCGGTTTCGGAATGGGTAGAAGCTCAGGTTCTGGCACGAACAGTCAAGTATGTAAGAAATGTGGAAGACTACACCGAGGAGTTTGTCTGTTGGGGACTACAGCCTGCTTCAGATGTGGGCAGGAAGGACATATGGCACGGGACTGTCCTCAGGCGATTTTGGTTGCACCGTCTCAGCATATGACTTCTGGCAGTGTAGCACAGCCAGCAGCTTCAGCCGTACCACAGGGCAGTGGCAGAGGCAGAGGAAGAGGGGCAGCCTCTTCATCAGGGATGGGTTCCCGAGGTGCAGGTCCATCAGCCCTAGCACGGATTTTCACCATGACTCAGCAGGAGGCAGACACTTCGAACACTGTGGTGTCAGGTAATCTCATCATTGGGTGTTCAGAGGTGTATGCTTTGATGGACCCCGGTGCTTCTCACTCTTTCATTTCTTCTAGCACAGCAGAGAGGTTGGTTCTGAGGGTGTCCGAGCTAGAGTGTCCTCTTTGGGTCAGTGGACCCAAATGTGATCCATCTTTGGCAGAGTCAGTCTGTCGGTTCAGTCCAGTGTGCATAGAGGATAGATACCTTCCAGCTGACCTGGTGGTTCTAGAGTTGACAGACTTTGATGTCATTCTAGGGATGGACTGGTTATCTACGTATGATGCTACCTTGAACTGCAGAGACAAGGTAGTCAGTTTCAGAGACCAGGATGGGTCATTGTATGTCTTTAGAGGAGATAGGAGGGGGACACCTAAGGGTTTGATATCAGCCCTTCAGGCTCGTAGATTGTTGAGGAGGGGTTGTCAGGGGTTCATAGCTCATGTAAGAGAGCTAGACAAGCAAGTTAGGGAACCATCCTCAGTACCAGTTGTTAGAGAGTTCCCAGATGTGTTTCCGGAAGAGCTTCCAGGACTACCACCTGATAGGGAAATAGAGTTCGAGATAGAGTTGCTGCCTAGTACCAGACCGATCTCTATACCTCCCTACAGGATGGCACCAGCAGAACTGAGAGAGTTGAAAGAGCAGTTACAGGAATTGGTAGACAAGGGTTTCATCCGTCCGAGTACCTCACCCTGGGGTGCTCCAGTACTGTTTGTCAGAAAGTAGGATGGATCTCTTAGACTTTGTATCGACTACAGGCAGTTGAACAAAGTCACTATCAAGAACAAGTATCCTCTACCCAGGATCGATGATCTCTTTGACCAGCTATCAGGAGCAGGTTGCTTTTCTAAGATAGATCTGAGATCCGGATACCATCAGTTGAGAATCAGGGAAGAGGATGTACCCAAGACGGCTTTCAGGACCAGGTATGGGCATTATGAGTTCCTAGTAATGCCGTTCGGGTTAACTAACGCCCCTGCAGCATTCATGGATCTCATGAACAGGGTTTTTAGGGAGTACCTGGATCGCTTTGTGATCGTCTTTATAGATGATATCTTGGTGTACTCCAGGAATGCAGAGGAGCATGCCCAGCACCTGCGGATAGTTCTACAGACCTTACGAGAGCATGGCTTGTATGCCAAGTTCTCTAAGTGCGAGTTCTGGCTGAGGAGCATTTCCTTTTTGGGGCATGTAGTATCAGAGGAAGGCATAGCAGTGGACCCTAAAAAGGTAGAGGCAGTAGCCAACTGGCCTACACCCACGACAGTGACAGAGATCAAGAGTTTTCTGGGTTTGGCAGGCTACTATAGGAGGTTCGTACAGGACTTCTCGAAGATAGCTGCTCCTATGACCAGACTGACCAAAAAGAACCAGAAGTTTGTATGGTCAGAGGAATGTAATGAGAGTTTTGAGGAGTTGAAGAGACGTTTGACTTCAGCACCGGTGTTAGCTCTACCAGTCAGTGATGAAGATTCCACAGTGTTCTGTGATGCATCCCGAGTGGGATTAGGTTGTGTGTTGATGCAGAATGACAGAGTGATAGCTTATGCTTCTAGACAGCTGAAGAAGCACGAGCTGAATTACCCGACACATGATTTGGAAATGGCAGCTGTTATCTTTGCACTTAAGATGTGGAGGCATTACCTTTATGGGGTAAAGTGTGAGATCTATACGGATCATAAAAGCCTGCAACACATTTTTAGTCAGAGAGAGCTAAACTTGAGGCAGAGACGGTGGGTAGAACTGCTCAGTGATTATGATTGTAAGATCCAGTATCATCCGGGTAAGGCTAATGTTGTAGCTGATGCCTTAAGCCGGAAGTCACTTGGCAGCTTATCCCACATTGCAGTAGAGAGAAGGCCGGTGGTGAAGGATTTCTACAAGCTCATGGAAGAAGGGCTACAGTTGCAATTATCTGGTACAGGTGCTTTGATCGCACAGATGAGAGTGACACCAATGTTTCTGGAGCAAGTGGCTCTGAAACAGTACGAGGACCCCGAGTTAGTAAAGATTGCCAGGGCTGTTCAGTCTGGCAATAGTACTGAGTTCAGATTTGACAGTGAGGGGATTCTTCGTCATGGTAAGAGGTTATGTGTACCAGATGACCCTAGTTTGAAGGAAGACATTATGAGAGAAGCTCATAATGCGAGGTATAGCGTTCAGCCTGGAGCCACCAAGATGTACCAAGATCTGAAGAGAGTGTATTGGTGGCCAGCAATGAAGAGAGAAGTGGCACAGTTTGTGTCAGCCTGCGAGGTTTGTCAAAGGGTGAAGTTAGAGCACCAGAAGCCGGCTGGACTGCTTAACCCACTGCCAATTCCAGAATGGAAATGGGAGAATATCGCTATGGATTTTGTAGTAGGGTTACCGGCGACGTCCAACAAGCTAGACTCCATCTGGGTGATAGTGGATAGACTGACGAAATCTGCTCACTTCATTCCAGTTAAGAGCAACTATTCTGTGGACAAGTTAGCGCAGGTTTATGTTGAAGAGATAGTGAGGCTTCATGGCGTTCCAGTGTCGATAGTATCAGATAGAGGACCTCAGTTCACCTCCAGGCTTTGGCGGAGTCTGCAGAATGAGATGGGCACAAGATTGGATTTCAGTACTGCTTTCCATCCACAGACAGACGGTCAGTCAGAGAGGACCATCCAGACCATCGAAGATATGCTGAGAATGTGTGTGTTAGACTTTGGCGGTTCTTGGAGGCAGCATCTACCTCTGGTAGAGTTTGCCTACAACAACAGCCATCATGCTAGCATCGGGATGGCCCCGTATGAAGCTTTGTATGGGAGGAAGTGCCGAACACCTGTATGCTGGGAAGAAGTAGGAGAGAAGGCTCTTGCAGGGCCAGAGTTAGTCGAAGTGACCAGCAAGTTAGTGCCTATCATCAGAGAGAGGATCAAGACAGCTGTCAGCAGACAGAAAAGCTATGCAGACTTCCGTAGGAAGCAGATAGAGTTCCAGGAGGGGGATATGGTATTGCTCAAGGTGTCTCCAATGAAGGGAGTGGTTCGCTTTGGAAAGAAGGGTAAACTAGCCCCACGGTACATTGGTCCCTTTGAGATTTTGCAGAGGATCGGAAATGTGTCGTACAGGCTGGATTTACCTGCATCTATGGAGAGGATTCACCCGGTGTTTCATGTTTCTATGTTGAGGAACTTTGTGTCAGATCCGAGTAAGGTTCTCAATGAACCTGATGTAGAGATCCTAGGAGATCTCACCTATGTAGAGCAGCCAGTGCGGATCTTAGACTCCCAGATCAGGAAACTGAGGAACAAGGAAATACCAATGGTGAAAGTCCTATGGAACCACCACAACTTAGAAGAGTGCACCTGGGAGACACGGGAGTCTATGCTCCAGCAATACCCATATCTGTTTTGAGGTTAGTTTGTCCCCTTTTCTATGTGTTTCTGTGTTTATATGTTTGAGGAACATTCGGGGATGAATGTTCTTAAGGGGGGGAGAATGTAATACCCGGCTAGAGTCCGGCATCGGAATTCCTGTAGTCCGGTGGAATCTCGGGTGTCGGAAGTATCTAGACGGGTAATACATGTGTTTTTACGATGTTTTAAGTGTTTTTACTGTTGTAAAATGGGTTACGAACTAAGGTTGTGAAAGAAAATCATTATGGGAGAAATAGCAAGTTCGGCCGCCGAAGGTGACTTTCGGCCGCCGAACCTTGCATGGATTCGGCTTCACGTTTGGCCGCCGAAGGAGGTCTGGCCAGCCCCCTTTAAATGGTCCACGGTCGGTGATTTGGATAAGTTTTCCATTTTCTCCACCAGAGGTGAGGCTCTGAGTCTCCTTGGGAGATTTTCATGTTCTTCCATCCATCTTTTCAAGTTTTTAAGAGTTTTGTTGATTTTTGAAGGTTTTAAGCAAAAAGGAACAAAGTTTGGAAGTTTGAAGGTTTGGAAGCTTGAATCTTCATAACTCCACGTTCGGATCGTCTGATGTAATACCCGGCTAGATTTCGGCACCGAAATTCCTGTCGTCCGGTGGAATCCGGGGTGTCGGAAGTCTATGAAAGGGTAGGATTTATGTTTTACTAAGTGTTATGATGTGTTTTAATGTTTTAAAGTCAAATGGAACTAAGTTTTGAGTTGAAATGAACCAAGGCAGATGAGCCAAGTTCGGCCGCCGAAGGTTAAGTTCGGCTGCCGAAAGTGCCCAATGTTCGGCTTTCGAAGTTTAAGTTCGGCCCCCGAATATTGCATGGTTTTGCATGCGATTCGGCAGCCGAAGCTGAGTTGGCTAGCCAGCTTTTGAGCAATCCTTAGTCAGCATTTTGGACAGGTGTTATGTCCAAATTGTTGCCAGAAGCTTTGGCCACGTCTCCCATGATTTATTTGCTAAGTTTGAGCAGCTCATGCAGGAGTTTGCTAGTGTTCAAGAGATTTTGAGAGTTTTGAAGCAAAAGTTAAGCTTTTGAGAGTTAGTGAGGTTGAAGAAGAGTTGATCTGTTTTTCCTTTGTTATGATCATTCATCTTCTTGTTACAGGAGGTAAGTGATGATTTTGAATATGTTTTTATGTTTTCTGAAGGTTTTATGGGATTTGTGGAAGGAGATGCATGCTTAGGTTATACATGAGAGGTTTGATGATTTATGCATATATACATGTTTATGTGTTATGTTTGATTTGTTGGTTGGGGTTGTTAGGTAGTTTTGGACCCCTATATTCATATACTTATGTATATGTGTGTTGAGGAGTTGAGATATGCATGTTTGGAGAGGTTGAAGGGAAGGAGGAGTTGGTTTGTCGTTGGGGCTGAGTTCTTGAAGAACTCAGGTTCGGCAGCCGAAGGTTCATTCGGCCGCCGAACCCCTTGCATGGTGGCCTTGGCTGCCACAGTTTGCCCCGAGTGTTTTTGCATGTTCGGCTCTGTTTGGGGGATTCGGCTGCCGAAGGTGCTGCCGAAGGTTAGAGACTTTCATCTCTGGAGTGTGTTTTGGCCCCCGAAACTTGCCCCCGAAAGGGTTCGGCCGCCGAAGATTGAGTTTCGGCCGCCGAAGGTGCTTGAGTTTCGTCTCTGGAGAGGACTTTCGGCCGCCGAACCTGCTGCCGAAAGTGTTCTGTCCAGGCTTTCTTTTGCATGTTTTGCATGAGTTTTAGAGTGTGTTTAAGGGGAAGTTTGGGGAGTTTAATAGAGTTATTCTTAAGGTAGTTTGGTCCCTCATTTGAGTCTTTATGTGTTTATACAGACCAGAGGAACCAGAGAGAGCAGCAGTGAGTAGTGCTCCAGAGTTTACTGAACCTGCAAAGTTAGTCCAGAGCCAGAGGTGAGTGGAACTAAACTTAATACTTTTAATGGAACAATGGAATGTTTTAGCATATCTCATGCATCATGATTATGCAAATAGGTTGATTGCATTAGTCTTCACGAATTTGTTGCATTGCATTGTTAATTGTTGGTGTGAGTAAATACTGAATGATCCAATAGTCTCTGAGTTAAGACCAGGAGCCTTTGACTACGCCCTGGCTGGTATAGTAAAGTCCAGGAGCCTTTGACTACGCCCTGGCAATGGTAAGTACAGCAGTGTTATACACATATACATACATGACAGGAAGACCAGGTGCTCGATTCTACGCCCTGGCACGGAAGTTACTGAGGCTATGTGGTGACAGGTTTACTCTAGATGTGGCTTGTCTGTGATATGATGCATTCCATGAGATCATATTTTATGATTGATTTTATGATTCTACTCACTGGGCTATAGAGCTCATCCCACTCCCGTAATCCCAGTCTTGCAGGATTCAGTGTACAGTGTACAGGGGGAAAGTCCAGAAGAGTTTAGAAAGAGAACTGAGACTTGTAATAGTTTAGAGTGGACATGTAATTATAAAGAGATGTATCAGTTGTATATTCAGTTAGAATTGTGCTTGCCTTAGATATAAATCTGTTGTTATATACATGATCTGTATGTGTATATGTTTTTATAGAATATGTGAAAAACCAGGCTTAACAGGTATGAGATAACCCACCTAGAGCAAGCTCTAGTCAGGGGTACAGAGTACAGAGTACAGTGATAGTGCATGCACAGGTTAAGCCTTGGTACAGAGAAAAGAGTTTTTATTTTCACAGAAAATGTATGATCATGTATGAGATTTACAGGTACATAGAGAGTATAGCAGGCTTGCTACGGGTTCTGGCGGCCTTAAGCCGACCTGAATCCTAGCGCCGGTGACGGTCCATTTTGGGGTCGTTACAGATTGGTATCAGAGCCCTAGGTTCATATGATCGGACCTATAGAGAGAGTGTCGGGCTCATAGAGGTTATAGTTGGTCAAGCACAATAGGAAATCATGTCCACTAGGATAGGATGTGAAGTCCTGTCTTTTTAATGCTATGAGATGCATATGCATGTGCTTTATGTTTTGAGATATATGTTTATGTGCTGATATGCTATGATATGTGTTGTTTTTCAGAGAGTTAAAATGCGAGGAACTCGTCGATCAGCTCGATTGACTGGAGTCCCATCAGATAGTGAGGGATTAGCTGCTCGTCCTCCTGCATTGCCGAGGGCAAGGTCTCAGAGATCTAGCAGGGAAGGCATGTCAATAGACCCTAGAAGGTCTGTAGACGAGAGCAGAAGAGGGATAGTTAGAGGAGGTAGATCAGAGGAAGTGAGGGAGGCCATGGAGACTGATCCGTCTATGGATGAAGGTATGGGAGAATCCCAGGGAGGTATTCAGACCTCATGTTTTGACTATCCAGCTGTTTCCCAGTATCCAGAGTATCCGATGTAGGGTATGTCGGAGTACTCTCGAGTTGACCCATATCCTTCATACATGCCATATATGCCTTATCCTTACTATTACCCACCATATCCCATGTATCCACCATCCCCTATCCACCCAAGTACAGCACACCCAGAAATAAATGAACCAGTACCCCCACCACCACAAACAGAACCAGTAGCCCCTGTTGCCCAAATACAGCAACCTAGTTCATCTGGAAGTAAGGTAAAGATGACTGAGTACCTGAAATTGGATGCTCCTAAGTTCAATACAGGAGATGATCCATTTGAGTACTTGAGAATTGTGAGAATGATTACTGAAGAGTTGGGTGCAGATGATTGCAGAGCCATTGAGATGGCGGGGTTTACACTAAAGTGTAGGAAGGCTCGAGAATGGTTTAAGAACTATATAGAGCCTAGGATGAACAGTACGTCGTGGGGAGAGTTTGCTAATGAGTTTGCAGGATGGGCTTTTCCTGATAGCTCCAGGGAAATGAAGATAATAGAGTTTGAACAGCTGAGACAAACAGATGAGATGAGTGTTGATGAATTCACAGATAAGTTCCTGGATTTGCTTTAGTACGTGGGTCAGGCCTATGATACTGATCAGAAGAAAGCAAGAAGATATACCATGAGACTTCATCCCAGGTATTCTTCTTTGATCCTTCCAGCTGAAAAGGAGAGTTTTCACTCTATTGTGGACGCAGCCAGGAAGATGGAAGCTAGTGCTAACATTCAGAAACAGTCAAAGGCACAGGCTTCGGGTTCTAAGGCCCTCATTTCAGGTTCTTCAGGTAGTAAGAAATGGGATAGAGCGAAGGGAACAAAGAGTAGGTTCTGGAGTAAAGTTAAGTCTGGTCTGGGAATAGGTAGTGGCTCAAGCTCTGGCACAGCTATTCCAGCATGTAGGAGATGTGGAAGACCACACAGAGGAGCTTGTCAGTTGGGATCTTCAACCTGTTTTAGATGTGGACAGGAAGGGCATTTTGCTAGAGAGTGTCCTCAGGTGACTTTTGCACCATCCCAGCAGATGAGTTCTGGCAGTGTAGCACAGCCAGGGGTGCAGCCAAGAGCTCCAGCCATGCCTCAGAGCAGTGGCAGAGGTAGAGGGAGAGGGGCAGCCTCTACTTCAGCAGCAGGTTCCCGAGGTGGAAATCCTGTAGCCCCAGCACGGATTTTCACTGTGACCCAGGAGGAGGCTAATACATCGAACACTGTGGTGTCAGGTAATCTCATCATTGGGTGTTCAGATGTGTATGCTTTGATGGACCCCGGTGCTTCTCATTCCTTTATTGCTTCGAGAGCCATTGAGAGATTGGGTTTGATCAGTTATGAGTTAGAGTATCCTCTCTGGGTCAGTGGACCCAAATGCGACCCATCAGTGGCAGTGTCAGTCTGTCGCTTCAGTCCAGTGTTCATAGAGGGTAGATACCTTCCAGCTGACCTTGTGGTTCTAGATTTGACAGATTTTGACGTCATTCTAGGGATGGATTGGTTATCTACATATGGTGCTACTTTGGACTGTAGAGACAAGGTAGTTAGTCTCAGAGACCAGGATGGGTCGGAGTGTGTCTTCAGAGGAGATAGGAGAGGTACACCCAGAGGTCTGATTTCAGCCCTTCAGGCTCGTCGTTTGCTTAGGAGGGGTTGTCAGGGGTTTCTAGCTCATGTGAGAGAGCTAGACAGTCAGGTTAGGGAACCAGCTTCGATACCCGTAGTGCGAGAGTTTCCAGACGTGTTCCCAGATGACTTATCAGGATTACCACCTGGTAGGGAGATAGAGTTTGAAATTGAATTGTTGCCTGGTACCAGACCTATCTCTATTCCTCCCTACAGGATGGCACCAGCTGAGTTAAAAGAGTTAAAAGAACAGTTGCAGGACTTGGTAGATAAGGGTTTCATCCGCCCTAGTACCTCACCTTGGGGTGCTCCAGTGCTCTTTGTTAAGAAGAAGGATGGATCCCTCAGACTTTGTATTGACTACAGACAGTTAAACAAGGTCACTACCAAGAATAGATATCCTTTGCCTAGGATTGATGATCTATTTGACCAGCTAGCTGGAGCAGGTTGTTTCTCTAAAATAGATCTGAGATCCGGAGATCATCAGTTGAGAGTCAGAGAGGCAGATGTGCCTGAGACAGCGTTCAGGACCAGATATGGGCACTATGAGTTCTTAGTGATGCCGTTTGGGTTGACAAATGCCCCTGCAGCATTTATGGATCTCATGAATAGAGTTTTCAGCGAGTTTCTGGATCACTTTGTGATTGTCTTTATCGATGACATCTTAGTGTATTCCAGAGATGCAGAGGAACATGCCCAGCATCTGAGGATAATTCTGCAGACACTGAGAGAGCATGGTTTGTATGCCAAGTTCTCGAAGTGTGAGTTTTGGTTAAGGAGCATTTCCTTCTTGGGACATGTAGTATCAGCTGATGGGATTGAGGTAGACCCCAAGAAGATAGAGGCTGTAGCTAACTGGCCCAAGCCCACTACAGTGACTGAGATTAAAAGCTTTTTGGGACTGGCAGGTTACTACAGAAGGTTCGTACATAACTTCTCGAAGATAGCAGCTCCTATGACCAAATTGACTCAGAAGAACCAGAAGTTTATCTGGTCAGACCAGTGTGAAGAGAGCTTTGAGGAGCTCAAGAGGAGATTGACCACAGCACCAGTGTTAGCTCTGCCTGTTAGTGATGAGGATTTCACAGTGTTCTGTGATGCATCTCGAGTGGGATTGGGTTGTGTTCTGATGCAACAGGATAGGGTGATTGCTTATGCTTCTAGACAGTTGAAGAAGCACGAGTTGAATTACCCCACCCATGATCTAGAGATGGCAGCAGTTATCTTTGCACTCAAGATGTGGAGGCATTACCTCTATGGGGTTAAATGCGAGATCTTCACTGATCTCAAGAGTTTACAGTACATCTTAAGCCAGAGGGAACTGAATTTGAGGCAGAGAAGATGGGTAGAATTGCTTAGCGATTATGATTGTAAGATCCAGTATCATCCGGGTAAGGCGAATGTTGTGGCAGACGCCTTAAGCCGGAAGTCACTAGGCAGTTTATCCCATATGGCAGCAGAGCGGAGGCCAGTAGTGATGGAGCTTTATAAGCTCATTGAGGAGGGGTTACAGTTAGAGTTATCTGGTACAGGTGCGTTGATAGTGCAGATGAGAGTGACACCAATGTTTCTAGAGCTGATAGCTCAGAGACAGCACGAGGACCCTGAGTTGATGAAAATTGCCAGGACTGTTCAGTCAGGCCACAGTGCAGAGTTTAGATTTGACAGTCAGGGGGTTCTTCGTTATGGGAGTCGACTTTGTGTACCAGATAGTAGCAGTCTGAAGGAAGACATTATGAGGGAAGCTCATAATGCAAGATATAGTGTTCACCCGGGAACCACCAAAATGTATCGAGATTTGAAAAGGGTGTATTGGTGGCCAGCCATGAAGAAGGAAGTGGCGCAGTATGTGACAGCCTGTGAGACTTGTCAGCGGGTGAAATTAGAACATCAGAAGCCAGCTGGAATGCTTAACCCACTGCCGATTCCAGAATGGAAATGGGAAAACATAGCTATGGATTTTGTAGTGGGCTTACCAGCAGCATCCAACAGGATAGACTCTATATGGGTGATTGTGGACAGACTCACGAAATCTGCTCATTTCATTCCAGTTAGGAGTAACTATTCTGTGGATAAGTTGGCACAGGTTTATCTGGATGAGATAGTGAGATTGCATGGAGTCCCAGTGTCTATAGCTTCAGACAGAGGACCTCAGTTTACCTCCAGATTTTGGCGAAGTCTGCAGAGTGCGATGGGCACAAGATTAGAGTTTAGTACTGCTTTCCACCCACAGACTGATGGGCAGTCAGAGAGGACCATCCAGACCATTGAGGATATGCTCAGAATGTGTGTGTTAGACTTTGGCGGTTCTTGGAGGCAGCATCTACCTTTGGTGGAGTTTGCCTACAATAACAGTCATCATGCTAGCATTGGAATGGCTCCTTATGAGGCATTATATGGGAGGAAGTGCAGATCACCTGTTTGCTGGGAAGAGGTAGGAGAGAAAGCTCTTGCAGGGCCAGAATTGGTAGAGATTACCAGTAGAACGGTGCCAGTGATTAGAGAAAGGATCAGAACAGCACAGAGTAGACAGAAGAGTTATGCAGACATTCGCAGGAAACTATTAGAGTTTCAGGAGGGAGATTGGGTATTGCTGAAAGTGTCTCTAATGAAAGGAGTGGTTCGTTTTGGGAGGAAGGGTAAGTTAGCTCCACGGTACATTGGACCCTTTGAGATTTTGCAGAGGATCGGAAATGTATCATAAAAGCTGGATTTACCTACTTCCATGGAGAGGATTCACCCGGTGTTTCATGTTTCTATGCTACGGAAGTTTGTGTCAGATCCGGGTCAGGTTGTTAGTGAGCCTGATGTGGAGATTCTTGGAGATCTCACCTATATAGAGCAGCCAGTACGGATTCTGGACACACAGATCAGACAGCTAAGGAACAAGGAGATTCCGATGGTGAAAGTTTTGTGGAACCACCATAATCTGGAAGAGTGTACTTGGGAGATGCGGGAGTCTATGCTCCAGCAGTATCCACATCTATTTTGAGGTTATTTTCCTTCTTTTGTTGTGATTGTTGTTTGTGTTAGGAACATTCCTCAGGGGGGAGAATGTAATACCCGGCTAGATTCCGGCACCGGAATTCCTGTCGTCCGGTGGAATCCGGGGTGTCGAAAGTCTATGAAAGGGTAGGATTTATGTTTTACTAAGTGTTATGATGTGTTTTAATGTTTTAAAGTCAAATGGAACTAAGTTTTGAGTTGAAATGAACCAAGGCAGATGAGCCAAGTTCGGCCGCCGAAGGTTAAGTTCGGCCGCCGAAAGTGCCCAATGTTCGGCTTCTGAAGTTTAAGTTCGGCCCCCGAATGTTGCATGGTTTTGCATGCGATTCGGCAGCCGAAGCTGAGTTGGCTAGCCAGCTTTTGAGCAATCCTTAGTCAGCATTTTGGACAGGTGTTATGTCCAAATTGTTGCCAGAAGCTTTGGCCACGTCTCCCATGATTTATCTGCTAAGTTTGAGCAGCTCATGCAGGAGTTTGCTAGTGTTCAAGAGATTTTGAGAGTTTTGAAGCAAAAGTTAAGCTTTTGAGAGTTAGTGAGGTTGAAGAAGAGTTGATCTGTTTTTCCTTTGTTATGATCATTCATCTTCTTGTTACAGGAGGTAAGTGATGATTTTGAATATGTTTTTATGTTTTCTGAAGGTTTTATGGGATTTGTGGAAGGAGATGCATGCTTAGGTTATACATGAGAGGTTTGATGATTTATGCATATATACATGTTTATGTGTTATGTTTGATTTGTTGGTTGGGGTTGTTAGGTAGTTTTGGACCCCTATATTCATATACTTATGTATATGTGTGTTGAGGAGTTGAGATATGCATGTTTGGAGAGGTTGAAGGGAAGGAGGAGTTGGTTTGTCGTTGGGGCTGAGTTCTTGAAGAACTCAGGTTCGGCAGCCGAAGGTTCATTCGGCCGCCGAACCCCTTGCATGGTGGCCTTGGCTGCCACAGTTTGCCCCGAGTGTTTTTGCATGTTCGGCTCTGTTTGGGGGATTCGGCTGCCGAAGGTGCCGCCGAAGGTTAGAGACTTTCGTCTCTGGAGTGTGTTTTGGCCCCCGAAACTTGCCCCCGAAAGGGTTCGGCCGCCGAAGATTGAGTTTCGGCCGCCGAAGGTGCTTGAGTTTCATCTCTGGAGAGGACTTTCTGCCGCCGAACCTGCTGCCGAAAGTGTTCTGTCCAGCTTTTCTTTTGCATGTTTTGCATGAGTTTTAGAGTGTGTTTAAGGGGAAGTTTGGGGAGTTTAATAGAGTTATTCTTAAGGTAGTTTGGTCCCTCATTTGAGTCTTTATGTGTTTATACAGACCAGAGGAACCAGAGAGAGCAGCAGTGAGTACTGCTCCAGAGTTTACTGAACCTGCAAAGTTAGTCCAGAGCCAGAGGTGAGTGGAACTAAACTTAATACTTTTAATGGAACAATGGAATGTTTTAGCATATCTCATGCATCATGATTATGCAAATAGGTTGATTGCATTAGTCTTCACGAATTTGTTGCATTGCATTGTTAATTGTTGGTGTGAGTAAATACTGAATGATCCAATAGTCTCTGAGTTAAGACCAGGAGCCTTTGACTACGCCCTGGCTGGTATAGTAAAGTCCAGGAGCCTTTGACTATGCCCTGGCAATGGTAAGTACAACAGTGTTATACACATATACATACATGACAGGAAGACCAGGTGCTCGATTCTACACCCTGGCACGGAAGTTACTGAGGCTATGTGGTGACAGGTTTACTCTAGATGTGGCTTGTCTGTGATATGATGCATTCCATGAGATCATATTTTATGATTGATTTTATGATTCTACTCACTGGGCTATAGAGCTCATCCCACTCCCGTAATCCCAGTCTTGCAGGATTCAGTGTACAGTGTACAGGGGGAAAGTCCAGAAGAGTTCAGAAAGAGAACTGAGACTTGTAATAGTTTAGAGTGGACATGTAATTATAAAGAGATGTATCAGTTGTATATTCAGTTAGAATTGTGCTTGCCTTAGATATAAATCTGTTGTTATATACATGATCTGTATGTGTATATGTTTTTATAGAATATGTGAAAAACCAGGCTTAACAGGTATGAGATAACCCACCTAGAGCAAGCTCTAGTCAGGGGTACAGAGTACAGAGTACAGTGATAGTGCATGCACAGGTTAAGCCTTGGTACAGAGAAAAGACTTTTTATTTTCACAGAAAATGTATGATCATGTATGAGATTTACAGGTACACAGAGAGTATAGCAGGCTTGCTACGGGTTCTGGCGGCCTTAAGCCGACCTGAATCCTAGCGCCGGTGACGGTCCGTTTTGGGGTCGTTACATCTGATCTCTTGTTTGGAAGAGGTAAGTGAAGATCCAGAACCTCTTTTCATGCTTTTGAAGGTTTTATGAAGTTTTTATGGGTAGTATGCATGTTTAGGTTTAGGGGAGGTTTTTGGTTGATTGTGATGTTTAAGCATGTTTATGTTATTTGATGCTGTTGTTTGGGGTTTTAGGTTAGTTTTGGACCCCTTTGTGCATATATATGTGTATATGCTAGTGGGGAGAAGTTGATATGCATGTTGTAGGATTTTGGGCAACGTTTGCATGAAGCAGAGTAGGTTCTGCCTTTCGGGCAAAACCAGGTTCGACCGCCGAAGGAATGTTCGGCTGCCGAACCCCTTGAGGAGGCAGTTTCGGCTGCCAAAGCTTGCCCCCGAAAGCTAGGCTTTCGGTTTAGAAAAGGACTTTCGGCCGCCGAAAGAGGAAGTTCAGCCGCCGAAAGTGTGTGAGTTTCGTCTCTGGACGAGACTTTCGGCCGCCGAAGGTGCCGCCGAACATGCATGAGTTTCGTCTCTGGAGGGGGGTTTCGGCCGCCGAACCAGCCGCCGAAAGTGCCCTGTCCAGCCTTTTCTTGCATGTTTTATGTGATTGTTTTAGGATCTTTTAGAGGGGTTCTGGGGAGTTTCTTAGAGTCATGTTTATGATAGTTTGATCCCTCATATAAGTCCACCTGTGTAGGAACGGACCAGAGGAATCAGAGTGGTCATCAGTGAGCACAGTTCAGAACCTGCAAGGTTAGTTCAGAGTCAGCAAAGGTGAGTGGAACCAAACTCTATGACTTTGTCACTAATATTCATGACATGATTCATGCATCATGATCTATATAGGATGTATGCATTAGAGATCACGAAGATGTTGCATTTGTTTGAGTTGTGACATGACGGAATGGACATTTCACGGATTCGAAAACCCTGTAGTTGTATGTACTGAAGTCCCGCGAGCCTTAGGGCCGGGCAAAGCTATTGTGTGTATTGAAGTCCCGCGAGCCTTCGGGCCGGGCAAAGCTTGCATGATAGGGTTTTTAGATTATGTCCGTTCCATGCAGTGATTACCTGAGAAATGATGCATTCCATGAGAGCATGTTTTATTCTCCACTCACTGGGCTAGTTGAGCTCACCCCTCTCCCCTCATCCCAGTTTTGCAGGTTCCAGGTATCGAGTACAGAGAGCGAGGGTAGCAGAGTATTAGTTAGTATGGACATGTGGTTGATAGAATGTAATGTAAAATGTATAGAACAGTGCTTGACCATTCTATGAGATGTATTTTGGTATGCATGATCACTTTATGAAAATGTTTTATGAGATGTATGTGATGAAAACCAGGCTTAACATAGGATGAGTACAGTATGCACAGGTTAAGCCCTGGAAAAGAAAAAGGAAAGAGAAAGTTTTCAATTTTGACAGAAAATGTATGATAATGTATGCGTGTTTACAGGTACATAGAGTTCACAACAGGCTGACTACGGGTCCCGGCAGCCTTAAGCCGATCTGGATCCTAGTGCCGGTAATAGTTCGGTTTCCGGGCTGTTACAAGTATCAGGAGCATGTCTAGCCTCCCTTATACCGCGATTGTAACCAGTTACATACATGCGGAAGGCTTTCTGAAGAACAGCAGATTTCATGTCTGCAGAGGCTTTATATTCGTCAAGATGTGTTTCACAGGCCTCAGCTATAAATGCCTTCAACTCAGGAGAATCCTTGTAGTCCTGAAGGTGAGCTTCACAGGCCTGCTCAATATTTCTTTTCAGCTCCTCCGACTCCTGATATTCTGCTAGACACCTCTCGCGTTCTAGCAGGACCTTGTCTTCAGCATGTTTCACCACCTCGAGCAGGGCTGAACATTTACGTTCCAAAGTCCTGACTTCATGGTTAAGCTGTTGATGGCGAAGCTGGGACTCCTCCGCCGATGAAGCCAGGACTCTGATACGTTCAGAGTTCGTGCTCAGCTCCTGCTCAAGGACTTCCACCCGAGCTAAGGCCCTCTCCTTCTGAGCACTCACCTCATTCAGGCGAACTTGAAGTCCTTCAGAATCAGCCTTTAAGGCTTCATATTGGCACTGGACTTCATCCCTCTGACTTATAGCCTCATCTCTTTCCTGAAGAGCCGCTGTCATAGAGGACAGCTGCTTTAAAACTTCTACACAACGAACTTCCACCTCAGCTGTCCTCTCATTAGACTCCTGGAGAACCCTGCGAGTACGAGACAGCTCTGCTTCCAGGGATTTGGTGTGCTCTGCTGCCTCAGCCGTTTTGTCTTCAGCTCTTTTAAGGGCCTCCAACGCAGAGTGCAACTCCGCCTGGAGGGACTGGGAATGTTCCCGGGCAGCTGTAAGATTGCCTCTGGCATCATTGGTGGCAGATATATTCTCCTCCAGGTGCGCCTCTTCAATCCGGCGATCCACGGACTCCCGGAGGGAGTGGTCGCGAGCGTCCACCTCCATAAAAAGACCCGTCACCTATTAAGAGAGGACAACCATCAAAAGAAAGAAATAAAGAAGACCAAAAGAGAGAAAAATAATTTACCATCAAAAGCATCTCCCTGATTGTATTCCCAAGCTCTTCACGAGATCGGGATCGGAAGGACGCTTGCTCCTTGGTAGAACTGGCTAAAAAACCAGTAAGGGCAAGCAGGCGTGGATCCGAGGCCTCTGTAGCTCCGCCGAACATCCGTTCTCTAAGAAATTCGGCGACGGCATTGGCCGGAGATTGAGAAGTGATGTCCGCTGCATTCAGAGTGTCGTTGTCAGTAGAAGACAATAGAGGTACAACAGGAACATTTTTTCCCTTCCCAATAGGAGGAAGGGCAGGAGAAGATCCTTTGGAAACCCTGGGCTTCTTCTGGACAGGAGGAGGGGCAGGTGTTCCATGAGGCGCTGGATGCTTGTCCCCGGTTTTCCCTACGGAGTCTCCAGACTCAGACCTGACCCCCACAGGGGCAGGGGCATCCTTGGCAGGCGCCTCCAAGACGTCATCCTCCACAAGGACGATCTCTTTTCCCTTCCCAGAGGCCTCCTCGTCCTCGATAATGGGGGACTTAAGTTTTCCCCCTGGCACCTCTTCAGAAGAACGAGCAAGACCCAACTGTGCCTGTTCAACGACCTCGGTCTGCTCCACAATGGCTAGAGAAACTTCCCTCACACCCTCTGAAGAACCTTGAGCAGACTTAGACTCTTCAATAGGCTTAATAGTCAAGGCCGACTTGCCACGACTAGAGGGCCGAGATGACTTAGAGCCTCGAGAGCTCAGCTTAGGATCTCGAGAGGAAGCCTTGGTAGGAGGTCGGCTAACTTTCTTGGAAGAAGCAACTTGAGCCACCTCTGCAGCGACCTCAGGCACAGAACGCCCAGCCCGAAGGGCATCGAAAATTGCATGCATATTATCCCGAGACAGAACTAAGTTCTTCGGATGCCTGATCTCTTCCATTTCAACGACAGAAGCTGCAAAAACACGAAACTATAAAGGATTAGCGCATTTTATAATATCATTTACAAAGAAGAAACGAAGTCACTGGACAACGCACTGTACCCGTGTCCCGGATATCCCTAAGATTAGACACGAACATACACTTCTCGACGTCATACTTTCTTTCAACAGAAGTCAGTCGAAGCAACTCCACCTGCTCAATAAGGCTCAACTGGGGCAGGTCATTGCAGCCCGGAGGAACATCTTCCCAACTTAGATCCACTCCCCATGATAAGGCGGATTCTAATTTCAGCTCCGCCACAAGGAAATTCTCAACCCATCCCTTTATGGAATCCTTGTAGCCCGTAAAAAGAGACAACCCACTACGGGGGGAAAAATAATAGAAATTCTGAACCGCCCTAACGAGACGGAAGAAAGTGACGAACAGACAGGCCGTGGGTGTGAAACCCCAGCTTCGGCAGATGGATTCGAAACAACTCATGAACAGAATAGAATTTGGGGATAACATCCGGGGGGTTACCCCGAAGTATTGGAAAACCTCGACAAAAAAAGGAGTAAAAGGGAAAGGTAGACCGAAATCCCTCTGTTTGAGAAAAAAGACTATACAACGCCCCCTCTGGGGATCCATCAAACCAGGGGGGGAGGGTTTGGAAGAACTATCCTTTCATTTTGGAAAGGAGCTCGAATAAGATAAAGCGGAGTATCTAGATACCTCCGAGAAATATGTTTATTGATGGTAGAAGAAGTGATATGCGACCTAAGATTAGCGACATCCGGGAGCTTTGGACCCTCCATGGAAGAGCAAAGAAGCGTACCTGAAAACACAATAGGATGGAAAAAACAGAAGAAGTTGCAGGAAAACAAAGAGCAGAAGAGAGCGAGTTTCTTCAGAAGACAAGGAGAATTCGAAGTGAAAGGCAATAATGAGATGAAACGTTGTTCTGAGCAGTTTTGTCTTGGAGCGGCGCGATCATTAATTGCTCTCGAAGTTACCCTCTCAACGGTTAGATAATAACCGGCGAGAAGGTAAAGGGGCAAGGAAATGACCGCTGGGCTTCTCCACCCCTACAAAGGGCCAGGCCCACGACAATAGCCCATCAGCCGAAGGCCCACATGCTATCCGCATAAAGCAAACTCAAGTCGTCAAAACCTTGAAATCGAGCTCCAGTCGAATCTCTCCCTCAGGGCGACCTGACACGCAAAATGCACATCATCACCGCTCAGGCAGTAAAAACTAAGGAAAAAGAGTAAGTCATAGAAAGACCCAAGGAGACAAACAGGGGGAAGCATGATAAAGGTCAGACCAGCCTATCACCTAAGAGGGATCATCATTAAGCAAAGGCCAGGAGCCCAGAACGAAGCAATGAAGACGCCTCGGAATCTTACAAAGTTATGGGTCAGAAGCTCAACCCATTGATTAAAGACAGAGCTCGTAGGTCGGTTAGTCCAGCTCGGAAAAAGTAAATTGAAAGCTAAAGGAACTTAGAACTCGGCTCATTGAACGCAGACGGAGCTCACAGATCGGTTAGTCCAGCTCGGAAAAAAGTAAATTGAAAGTTATAGGTCAGAAGCTCAACCCCTTGATTAAAAGTAGAGCTCGCAGGTCGGTAGGTCTCGCTTGGATAAAGTAAACCGAAAGCGAGCTCACAGGTCGGTCAGTACAGCTCGAAAAGAGTAAACTAAAAACTGAGACTGGCTAAATGGATTCTGGGTCGGGTCAATTAAAAGGCAAGAAGGAAAAAATAATATCGTAGACTTCTCGGAAAAAACCACGAAGAAAACAGTCTCAACATCTCATTCATAATAAAGAAGGAACAGTTCGGATATGAACGGAAAAACGAAAGTTTCATTACAGCATGTTACGAATACCCATATTACAGAATAAAAAGCTATCCTTAGAGGATTTACAAGACCAGATACATCGTCTACGTTTACATCACTATCACCCATCATACTATCCTAGTTTTCGATACAGAGGAACTCTCGGATACAGAAAATGAGCTCTGTAGGTCGGCCGAGCCCCGCTTCGTTATTATAGGGGAACTGAATAAGTTGATTCCCATAAGCATTTCTCACTATTCCCCTATGGGCAAACATTCGGTTGCCCAAATGTGATGCACGATACATACGAACAAGCTCAAATATTATATGCTGTTCGTATGTCACGCATGAAAAACATAAGTCTTCGAGTTACGGCCTCAAGAAGATCACAGAGCATATATTCGAAGGCATCGACAGAAGCTTGACTGAATGCAGCAGATCTCAGCCCCTCATAATACAGGTACTCCACACCAAAGGGGACAATAAATTGATCATTTTCGCCACCTCCATTTATATCAAAAGCAGACAATATGGACATCGGGGAAATCTCCTTCTCGAAGGAAGGTAAAGTCAAGACAGACCTCCCAACAGCCCATAGCCTCTTTGGAGCTCGAACAACAACCAGAGGAGGAGGCCAGCCAGACGATCTGGGTAAAACAGTTTCAACGACCTGCCAAATGACTCCACCCATCAACCGCCCTGCTAGAAGGACCTCAGAAGCAACCTTCAGACTCCCTCGAGGTAATATCAGATCTTCAAGAGGTTTGGACTGACCCATCTTTATCTCAGGTACTGCAAAAAGTTCCAAACAGAGACAAGTCAGGATAATCTTTTGACAAGATAATAAAAGCAAGATGAAAGCAAAAGCCCCAGGCTCACCTCAATCCGTTTGAAGAAGGCGTCAAATAGATCCTTTGTAGAAAAAACAGGAGAATCTCGCTGGAAGAAGGAAACAGACAGAGGGCTGGAAGGAAAGAATCCCTTTCTCCGACAAAGGGCCTAGAAGTGAAGAGGAGTTAACACTGATATATACTCAAAGTCTGAAGTCTTAGCGCAAAGTAACTCTAGACTCTAAGCCCACAATGTCAGGATCTTTAAAAGATATTCATGGAAAAGGAAAAAAGAGGCATGTCCAGGCGATAATGACAGGAAAGTAAAGAAGCAGAGTATCTGGGGGGTAAGGAAAGGCCAGAAAGGGAAAGAGGCAGATGGGATTCAAGAAATGAGAAATGACAAAAAGATGAAAGGGAGTTATGAAGGCATCTACACGCGAACAGGCGCGGTCATAATGGTTCTCGATATTCACCCCCTCGGCAGTCGGAGCAATAACTGCCAAGAAGGTGAAGGGGCAATTGATGACCGCTGGATTTCCCTACCCCCAATCCTGGGCCTAGATTACGGCCATGGCCCATGAAAGGAAGGCCCGCATGCTCTCTCAAGTAAAACAGGCCCGGATCATCAGACCCCTGAGGCCGGACTCCACCAGATTCTTCCTAATCGAGATCGGCCCAGCCCGTATAACCTCCCCATAGATTCCTTCTCCTCCTGGGTTCAGCGTCCAGCCCAGCTCTCGGCCCAGTCCAGAATCCAGAACGAGACTCGTCATACAGCCTGGCAGATCCGCTCGAGCGTACGCACGGGGGAGAATCAGAGGTTGTTACACATGGAGCAGGCGCCTGATATCCTCGTACGCCCATATCTGTATGGCAGAAACGCGTGGCCCAATCAGAGGAGAGCCGTTATACGTCACCAGCAAGCAGAAAGAAAGGATAAAAGGGATACCCCTCTAGAGAGAAAAAAAAGGCTTTATTCTTCAATACAAAAAACCCTTGTAAAACCCTATTCTACTGGATCTCAGATCATTATATATATATATATATATAACACAAAGTTAAAACTTTAAAAAATATTTGGTAAAATAATGTATTAAAATACTAGATAATTAAAAAGCATTACATTGCTATAGAAAATTTATTAAATTTGAGATTATTGAAATTATTTATATTTAAAGATTATGAAATAATTAAATTTTAATTATGCATAATGAATAATGAAATTTATCTATTATATATAAACTTATTAACTTTATTTAATTTTAAGAATGAAAATTTGACGATTTTATAATGTTTGATTTAATTATTTCATAATTAAATTCAAGAATGAACTTAATTTTAAATATTAATAAAAAATTTAAGAACTATCATGATTTATAAATTCAAAATAATAATTAAAATTAATAGTTTTTATAATATTGAAATTTTAAAATATTAATTATTAAAATCAATTTCAATAATTTTATTTCCAATATTTGAAATAACTCTATAATTATTCTTACATAGATATTTTTATTATTATCATTTTTATTTTTATATCACTATTGTAAATAAATATTTTTATTTTGTGATCTATCAACATAACAAGTATTTTATATGATATTTCTGTTATTATTTTCATGAGTATTTTAGATAAAAAAATTTTATACATCACTACTGATAATCGCTGGGTCCTTTTCTCTCCCAGACCGGACTAGGATCCATGATTTAGAGTTCAGAGCGCCTCAAGAAAAGTCTGCCCACAGCAATAGACCGAACCTGAAGACATCAGCCGACTTGGACCACTTTCGAGCCCAGAAACCTGCTGTGTTGAAGCCAGTCCCGTGATGGGATCCAAAGATGGGCCACTTTCGAGCCTAAAAACCTGCTGTGTTGAAGTCAGTCCCGTGATGGGATCCAAAGATGGATGGTAGGCCCGATCTTTTCGCAGTCCTTCTTGCACGTGCTCTGAAGGAATTAAATGACCGCCTGACATGAGTAAAGGAAACTGACACCACCGTACTTACGGAGTTGAATGATAGAGACAGACCTCTCTGTAGCAGAGAAACCGTTAGACGTAGAAGAGGGACACCTTCCTCTCAAGCTAAATTTAGTAAATCTTATTTTTCTCTGGATCACATTGCATCAACTACAAAACTAATAAAGATTTAAATTTTAAAAATTTTAATTATAGATATATAATATATAATTTATATCTATTTAATTATTATAAATATATTTAAATTTGAAAATCGACAATGATTTATAATTAAATTTAAATTTTAAAGTAGATATGAATTTATTATTTAAATTAATTTATAATTAATAAAATTTGAATTCTCTGTATATTCAAATTTACAAGAGTAATGATTTTATAATTGAATAAAAGTTTTTAGAGTTAGATAATTATTTTATTATTTAAATTAATTTAAAATTAATAAAAATTTAAATTTATATATATATATAATACTAAGAAGTTAAAATTTATGGTATAAAATTATTAAAATAACATAATGAAATATTAAATAATATTAAAAAGTAGAATTGATAATATAATATTATTAGAAAATAATAATTATTTAAATTCATGATATCTTTAAAATTTTATCATAATTTAAATTTATAATATAAATATATAAATAAAACTTCAAGTATTAACTAGAATAAAAACGTGTAACATATTTTAAATAAAATTAGTAAATTTATATACTCATATTATTTAATCTCTTTAATAAAAAGTAAAATAAGTTAGCTAAGGTTTTTGTCATAAATTGATTAAAAAAATTTAATTTTATAAAATATATAAACTTAAAAATTTGAGTGATTTTACTAAAGAGGTAAATTAATAAATTTTTTAAATACTCAAAAAATCTGATAATAATTTTTTCATAAATAAATTTCAACTCAAAGCTATTTTTATAGCAGCCATATCCTTACCTGTATATCACTTTTCCTTTTTATTTTCTTTTAATTTACAAAATTTACTTTTAATTTTGAAATTTCAACTCCGCTCATTTTACTTTATTTTTTTTTCAAAAATATTCGTTTAGTTATTCACTCGTTTGGATTAATATATACTTAAACACACATTAATTGAAATTAACCCATTAAATATTGAACTAAAATAATTTATTTAATATCTGAAATTATAAAAATTATAACAATTAAACATAAATTAACCATTATTAAAAAAATATTAAATTTGATCACATATATTATTAATTATATCATGTTTTAAATTTTTAAATTAATAAAGTTAGATAATAATTTTTTTTATGAAAATTTAGATCATAATTAATAAAATTTAGAATCCAGTTAGCAATAAAATAATATTATTTCTGACTTGTTTTTTACAAGATATCAATAATATTAATTTATATTTTAAGTGTTTATAGATTATAATTTTAGTTCAAGTATCAAATGGATTAATTTCAAGAAAAGTCTTTCGGTTTAATAACATGTTTTTCGGTTATAATTTAAGGTCTCATGGTTAAGCAAATAATATTTAGTTTAAAATTATGGCTGTAATCGAACTGAACTTAATTAAATTTTGATAAATTCAAGCTTGATTAGAAAATAATTTAAAAGTTTGAACTTGAGCTCGACTCATGAAATAAATATTGATATCGGTTCGAATTCGATTCGTAATAATTTCTTTTATCAAATGGATTAATTTCAAATTATAGGAAAAGTCTTTCGGTTTAACATGTTTTTCAGTTATAATTTAAGGTATCATGGTTGAGCAAACAATATTTAGTTTAAAATTATGGCTGTAATCAAATTGAACCAAATCGAGTTTTGATAAATATAAGTTCGATTAGAAAATAATTTAAAGGTTTGAATTCGAGCTCGACTCATAAAATAAATATTAATCTCGATTTGTAATAATATCATTTATCGAATTAACGAGTAAACTTAAATTTCACTCAAAAAATTTAAATTTAAACTTATTTACATTCAAATTTAAACTCGATTATATTATAAACAACCTCAATATAATTCAAACTCATTTAAATTATGAATAAATTTAAATTAAAAATAAAATTTTAATTATAAAATGATTAAAAGACTTAAATTAAAATTTTCTATTTAACTAAAATTTCTCAACTTAAAACTAATAATAAAAAATTAAAAAGTTATGTTTTTATATGAAAGTCACAATTTTTCGTATCCCTCTTTCACTCGGTATTGGTGTTGGTACATGTACACTTCCACGCTCTTTGTCTATATAATGAAAACGTGATTTTTTAATCATTGTTGGACAAGTGATGCAACACTTAATTTCTTTTAAGTCTTGAGTTTGATCCTAACAAACTAACTTTGTTTTCAATTATTTTTTTTTATTTTCTTATTAATTAATTAAAAAAATTATATATTAAAAATTTTAAAAATTTTAATTTTTATTATTATTTATAACTTTAAATATTAATATTTGTTAATTCAACTTCTAATTATGAAATCTTCAATTAATTATATAAAGTTTAGTATAAATTCGATATTATATAATAATGATCTTCAATAATCATTTAATCAATGTGCAAAATTTAATTAAAATATATACAGTAATGTATAAATTTATATATAAATAGTTTCTATTTAAATTACGTTAATTAAAATTACGTAATTTTACTGTTAGTATCAAAAAATATTTTTATATTAAATTTATTAATATAATATATTATTAATAATATTTTTTTTTAATTTTAATCCAAATACATTATTTATATTAAATTATTATATACAATATAAAAATTGTTATTATAATATAAATATAAACTATTATATGAAATGATTATATTAATACAAGTATAATCAACTTAATTACACAATTATATAATATTATATTAGACTATATCGATATTATTATATTATATTAATAATTTAATTTTTAAAATTAATGTAAATAATAAATTAAAATAATATTACTAATGAAAATGATTATAAAAGTGGCACACACAAATACATATATACAATAATAATAGTCGATTATGAAAATTTATGAGAGATATTTTTTAAGTGTACAAAAATAGTATCTACTTGAAAAGATATTGATGACCGCTGGATTTCTTCACCCCGGACCAGGGGCTTGACCACAGCCAAAAGCCCATAACGTAGAGGCCCACGTACCTGATATGTACAATAAGCCTGGCTCATTCAACCTTCAAGGCCGGGCTCAACCAAGCTTCTTCACTCAGATCGGCCCAGTCCGCGACCAGCAGGCCCTCTCCTCTCAGGCTCAGCGTCCGGCCCGATTCTCGGCCCAGCCCAGTATCCAGAGCCATACTCAGACAGCCTAGCAGATCCGTTCGAACGTACGCACGAGGAGAATCAGAGGCCGTTACGCATGGAGCAGGCGGCTGATACCCTCGTACGCCCGAATCTGTATGTCAGAGACGCGTGTCCTAATCATGGAGAGGCCTTTACACGTCACCAGCAAGCATAGCGAAATGGATAAAAGGGGAATCCCCTTCCTAGAAAGTTTAAGTTTGATTCTGTAATACAAGAACCCTTGTAAAACCCTATTCTATTGGATCTCAGATCATCAATTGGCGCCGTCTGTGGGAAACAACGGAGATCTTTTCATCACCGGAGTTTTCACTCTTAACAAAACCCACTGAGATCCACGATGGCTAATCACCAAGAAAGTAGCCTTAACGTCCCCAATGACCTGAACTCTGCCCAAGAAGGGCAGCAGTTTTCTTTCTCTAGCCCCACAACACTAAACAACCAAACACTCGTTCCCCTGAATCCCTCGCCGAGCTTGGCAGGGAATGCTCCCATCGCTACCTTATCCAACCAAGACCTTCAAACCATGGCCCTCCAGCTACAGACTACCGCTCACTGGTTGGGGTAGATAATGCAACAGAGGGGCCTTAGCACCCCAGTAAATGCACTCCCAGTAGTGGAGGAACCCAGAACCAATGAGCACCGACCTACCTTTGACCGCCCCCAAACTAACAGCCGTGATACCGGGGAAGAGGAAGAACCGGAGGCCCGAATCCATGGGAGGAGGGCAAGAGAGATGATAGAAAATGAGGGGGCGGACAACTATTCTGCCGAAACAACCAAAGAAACGGGAACTGCAACAGAAGAAGAGGAATGCAGCTTGGAGGGAAGATCCGGTTCAGAAGACGAGAAAATGGACCAAAAGCTGAAAAGGTTGAAGGAGCAGCTCTTAGCCGAGCTAGGTAAGAAAGACCAG
Source organism: Manihot esculenta (assembly GCF_001659605.2). Classification (NCBI taxonomy): domain Eukaryota; kingdom Viridiplantae; phylum Streptophyta; class Magnoliopsida; order Malpighiales; family Euphorbiaceae; genus Manihot; species Manihot esculenta. The sequence continues at coordinate 29,359,616 of NC_035171.2, forward strand.
AGCCAAACCTCTTTGCCCACTTCTTCCCCTTTCTCAAAAATAGTGCAGCAGGAGACTGTTCCTAAAAAGTTTATGATGCCGTCGATGGCGGCCTATGACGGAGCTGGTAACCCGAGGGAGCACATCATGAACTATAAGACCTTCATGGAGTTGCAAACTCTGTCAGATGCCTTAATGTGTAAGGTGTTTCCAACAACACTCTTGGGACCAGCACGGGCGTGGTTCAACAGCCTGGAGGCCGGAAGCATTAAAAGTTTTGGAGATCTTACCACCCGTTTCATCAGCCGATTCATAGCTGGAGTGCCAGCAGACAGGAAGACGAGCTATCTGGAAATAGTGAGACAGAAAACGGGTGAATCGCTCAGAGAATATGTCGCCCGCTTCAATACGGAGGCCCTGCAGATTCCCGAGCTTGATGAAGGAAGGGCGGTGGAGGCCATGCAGAAGGGGACAACCTCTGCCGAGTTCTTTGGCTCCCTAAGCAGGAAGCCTCCGACCTCATTAGCTGAGTTCATGAGGAGGGCGGAGAAGTATATAAGGCAGGATGATGCCTTGGTAACGAGTCGATTTGCCAAAGAAGTAGCAGGAAAAGAGAAAGCCCCAGAGGAGAGGAGGCCGGAGAGACACGAGAAAAAACATGGGAAGAGACCTGAACCGTATAAGCAGGCCTGGGAGAGAAGGGATCAAAGACCTCCCCCTCCTCCTCGGGTTCTTGAACCAAGAGTGCTCCCTCCCTGGGTTCCTGAGAAGCCAACTCCCCTCAACGCCTCCAGAGCCGAAGTGCTCAAGGCAGTCCAGGATAAGGAGTTTCTCCAATGGCCAAAACCCATGAAGTCGGAGGCAGATCAAAGGAACCCTGACAAGTATTGTCAGTACCACCGGACGCATGGTCACGATACAAATAACTGTTTCCAGTTGATTGTGGAGATTGAAAGATTGATAAAAAGAGGGCACCTCAAGAATTTCGTGAAGAGGCCGGAGGGACAGAGGCTTCAGCCAGGTCCGGCAACTCAGACGCCTAGGAAAACAGGAGCTGGACCAGCGAATGATGGGTCCAGTGGAACCATCAATATGATTGGGGAGGAACGGGAGGACGGATGAGCCGTCGAGGAAAGAAGAGAAACCGGGAAGGGGAGACCAGTAATGGTGAAGTCATGCAGATCGTTGAGCACTCTCCCATGACTATCGCTTTCTCTCCGGAAGATGCACAAGGCATTCAGATGCCCCATGATGATGCGCTCGTCATTGAGGCTGTCATTAATAATTTTCGAGTAAAGAAGGTTCTGGTAGATGACAGGAGTAAAGTCAACTTGCTGCCATATCGGGTTTTCCAGCAGATGAGAATCCCAGAAGAACAGCTGGTTCGGGACCAGTCACCGATCAAGGGGATCGGAGGAGCACCGGTGCTCGTAGAAGGAAAGGTGAAGCTGGCTCTCACCTTGGGAGAAGCACCTAGAGTTCGCACCCATCATGAGGTATTTTTGGTGGTCAAGCTCCCATTGAGCTACAATGCGATTTTGGGGAGGCCTGCGCTGTTCAACTTCGAAGTTGTCACCAGCATCAGGTATTTAGCACTCAAGTTCCCGACAGAGGAAGGAGTAGGAATGGTTCGAGGTAGCCAGGAAGAAGCAAGGGCAGTATACTTGGCCACAGTAACAGAGCCGAGCTCAACTGGAGAAGCACTCGACTCGGAAGTTCTGGAGGTCAGAGATGAAACAAAAGAAGCCCGGACAGAGCCAGTTGTAGAGTTGGAGACCTTCCCCTTATCAGAAGCAGATGCAAACAAGGTCTTCAGTCTCAATGCCAGCCTCACCAAAGAACAAAAAGGTGAAGTCGTGGCCCTGATCCGAAGTCACGTGCCAACCTTCGCATGGAAGCCTTCAGACATGCCGGGAATTGACCCCAAAGTGATGACACACCGATTGAATGTCCTCCCCGAGGCCAGACCAGTGAAGCAAAAGAAGAGAGTAGTGGGAAGAGAGAAGCAGCAGGCCACCCGGGAAGAAGTGCAGAAGCTAGAAGAGGCAGGCTTTATTAGGGAAGTTATGTACCCACAGTGGTTAGCAAATCCTGTGTTAGTCAAAAAAGCCAATGGCAAATACAGGATGTGTATAGATTTTACCGACCTAAATAAGGTCTGCCCTAAAGATTGTTACCCCCTCCCTGATATTAATAAGATGGTCGACTCAACGGCCGGTTTTGATTATATGTCTTCTTTGGATGCAATGTCTGGTTATCATCAAATCCCAATGGAAAGGTCGGATGAGGAAAAGACCTCATTTATAACTGAAGATGGAACTTACTGTTATAGGGCTATGCCCTTTGGATTGAGAAATGCCGGGGCAACTTATCAGAGGTTGATGAATAAAATCTTTAAAAACCAGATCGGTAGAAATGTGGAAGTGTATGTGGACGATATGGTGGTCAAAAGTTCAACTTTCCAACAACACATAGCAGATTTGAAGGAGATATTTGGGGTGTTAGATCAATACAGAATGAAGTTGAACCCAGCAAAATGTGCCTTCTTCATTAGGGGAGGAAAATTCTTGGGGTACATGGTGAGCGGTAAAGGCATTGAGCCTAATCCAGAGAAAGTGGAAGCCATACTGAATATGCCAGAACCGACCTGCGTAAGAGATGTTCAGAGACTAACCGGGAGAGTAGTAGCGCTTAACCGATTCATGTCGAGGTCGGCAGAAAAGTGCTTGCCATTCTTCAAAAAGTTGAGGAAAGTGCCGAATTTTGAATGGACAGAAGATTGCCAAAAGGCCTTCATAGAGCTTAAGAAGTATCTTAGCTCGCCTCATGTGCTCAGCAGTCCCATAAAAGGAGAAGAACTTCTGATATATCTGGCGGCCTCAGAACAAGCAGTCAGCGCAGTGCTAGTAAGGGTGGAAGAAGGAGAACAGAAACCTGTTTTCTACGTTAGCAAGGTACTCAGAGACACTGAGGTCAGATATTCGAACATTGAAAAATTGGCTTACGCCTTATTGCTAGCAGTCCGAAAATTCAGAGTTTATCTAGAAGGCCACCAAGGAGTCATGATGACAGATCAACCCTTAAAGAAGATTCTACGTAGGCCGGAAACTTCAGGGCAGATGTTGGCATGGTCTGTAGAAATTAGCCCTTACTGTCTAGAGTACCGACCTCGAACAGCCATAAAATCCCAAGCTCTGGCTGACTTCATAGCGGAATGCGCATTCAATGAGGAAAAGGGAGGATCATCCTCGGAGATATCAAGAAAGGGGGAAGAAAGAGAGCCCTCCCAAGAATTTAGCTGGAAGCTATATGTAGACGGAGCATCAGGTGCTGAGGGTAGTGGCGCTGGGATAATGCTTAAGGGGCCAGAAGGTTTCAAAGTATGTTATGCCATGCGTCTAGAATTTACGGCTTCTAACAATATGGCCGAATACGAAGCCTTGGTAAATGGAATGTTGGTAGCTTCGGAGGTAGGGGTAACCGACCTCGAGGTGAATAGCGACTCTCAGTTGGTGATCAACCAGGTGACGGGAATATATCAGGCTAGGGACCCCATCATGCAGAACTATCTTGATAAAGTAAAGACTATAGAAGCCGAGCTCACGGGTCGGGGAGTCATCGTCAGATTTCAAAGAATACCTCGGGATGAAAATGAGGAAGCAGACCTGCTCAGTCGATTGACCAAAGAGGAGTTAGAACAGCTTCCCGATGAAGTATATATACAGCATGTCCGTACACCTGCTTTTAAAAAGACAAACACGGTGCTGCAGGTAGAACAGAGCCCAACTTGGATGACCCCATACCTGAGATACTTGGAGGAGGGCGAGCTCCCCGAAGATAAAGATGAAGCCAGAAAGATAGCAACTCGTTCTGCCAACTACCAAGCAATAAGGGGAACCTTATACAGAAAAGGGAAGTCCAGCCCATGGCTCCGGTGTGTGAGTCCGGAAGAAGCTGCAAAGGTAATGGAGGAAATACATAGAGGCCTATGTGGGGCTCACGAGGGAGCAGGGACATTAGCCAACAAAATATTCAGGCAAGGGTACTACTGGCCCACTGTTAAAAGAGAAGCAGAAGAGTTTGTCCGGAGGTGCGACGTATGTCAGAGATTTGCTAACGCCATCAGGACCCCTGCCACTCCTCAAGCAAGCATATCCAGTCCATGGCCTTTCTCACAATGGGGAATCGACATCCTGGGACCTTTCCCCAAGACTACGGGGCAAAGGAAATTCGTAGTGGTGGCTGTAGAATATTTCTCGAAATGGCCAGAGGCAGAAGCAATAGCCACAATCACAGCTCGTAAGATGATAGATTTTGTATGGGGGCATATCATCTGTAGATTCGGCGTACCTAGAGTGCTTATCTCAAACAATGGCAGACAATTTGACTGCAGTACCTTCAGAGCTTTCACGACGAACATGGGCATATGGCACAAATTCTCTTCTGTAGCTCATCCTCAGACTAATGGCCAAACAGAAGTCACCAACAGAGCTATCCTCCAAGGATTAAAGAAACGGCTGGATGGCGCAAAAGAAAACTGGGCTGAAGAACTCAACAGTATCCTATGGGCACTCCGAACTACTCCCAGAGCATCCACTAAAGAAACACCTTTTGCACTTGCTTATGGCACAGAGGCCGTAGTCCCAGTTGAATTGCAGATTCCCACTCATCGAGTCCAATTCGTTAGTGAGAACACTAATGGGGATAAATTAAGAAGCAACCTGGATGCTCTTGAGGAAGTCAGGGAAGAAGCCCAAGTCCGAACTGCCGCTTATCAACAACGAGCAGCGAGATATTACAACCAAAAGGTCAGAGAAAGAAGCTTAAAGGTGGGAGACCTGGCCTTAAGAAACCTGGAAGCTACAGGAAAAAGAGCAGCAGCAGGCAAGCTAGCACCGACCTGGGAAGGTCCTTTTAAAGTGACAAAAGTGGTTAAGCCAGGGGTATACCGAATCGAAGATATGCAAGGAAACCCCGAGCCCCACGCTTGGAACATCCAGCACCTAAAGAGGTATTTCCCTTGAAATATTTGTAAAAGAAAAACATTGTATTTTGACAAATGTGAGTAAATAAAAATTGTTTATACAATGTGATTATCTTTATGAATAATACTCCTCCATAAAAAAGAAAGAACAGGGCTCAGAAAGATCCCTTGAAACAAGACCTCAGTTAGGTACAAAACCAACTGAAATGACGAAGCGACAGTAAGGCCAATGAGCCTGAATCTTGTGCAAAACCTCAAAGAAGGTATCAAAAACAGCCGGCAGGGCCCCGAGGTCACCCCGGAATGGCCGGAGAGGATCTTAAAGATGCCTCCCGGAGCATGAAGACCGGGATCCCCTAGAACTCCCGGGAAAACAAAACAAAAAACTGCCGGCGGGGCCCCGAGGTCACCCCGGAACGGCCGGAGAGGATCTTAAAGATGCCTCCCGGAGCATGAAGACCGGGATCCCCTAGAACTCCCGGGAAAACAAAACAAAAAACTGCCGGCGGGGCCCCGAGGTCACCCCGGAACGGCCGGAGAGGATCTTAAAGATGCCTCCCGGAGCATGAAGACCGGGATCCCCTAGAACTCCCGGGAAAACAAAACAAAAAACTGCCGGCGGGCCCCGAGGTCACCCCGGAACGGCCGGCGAGGATCTTAAAGATGCCTCCCGGAGCATGAAGACCGAGATCCCCTAGAACTCCCGGGAAAACAAATCAAAAAACAGCCGGCAGGGCCCTGAGGTCACCCCGGAACAAAAACAGCCAGGGTCTCGTAAGACCTCCTGAAAACAAAAATGGTCGGAGAAGGACTTAAGAGCCTCCCAAAATAAAAGTTTCCCATATCACATGCAGGGACAACTTGTAAAATACAGTTCCGGCCTCACAAAAAAGAAAGGAGCCCAGAGCTACCAAGGCAAAGTCAGGTTCCGACCTCCTGAAGAGGTTCGGGGCACAATAGCCAAGAAGTGCCAACCTCGAAACAGACGCTAATGCTAAAAGTTTGGCTATCGGGCAAAATGCCGAGCTCCCAGCTCGGATAGACTTGTATCCTCAAAAAATTCAGGGTCGAGCTCCCAGCTCGGATAGACTTGCATCCTCAAAAGCCTAAGGTATGAAGGCCAAAACAAAAGGCCGAGCTCCCTCTCTCTCAAAAAAAAAAAAAAAATCCGAGCTCCCAGGACAAGGCCGAGCTTTCAGCTCGGATAGTCAGGTTCCGACCTGCTAAAGAGGCTTGAGGCATAATAGCTAAAGAAGCGCCGATCTCGAATAGATGCTAACGCTAAAAGCCTGATTATAGGGCAAAAGGCCGTACTCCCTGCTCGGATAGATTTGTATCCTCAAAAGAAGCCCAAATCAGTTTATCTGGAACAAACATCCAAATTCACAACCAAGAAGAAAAGGCTACAAGCAAAAACACAGACATGCTAGTCGCCATTAAAAGGTATGAGATTTGACCTCTCAGACTATTAGCTAAGAGCTGAGCTCGCAACTTAAGATCAATTCGGAGCTTATGAATGAGGACATATAATATACATTACAAATATGAAAAGTAGAAGTAAATTCCAAGATATATGAAAAGTAAAAGCAGTTTAAAAAGAAAGAAAGCTGATATTTCATCATCATAGCTATTACAATTTATCTCTCTGGCGAGGAGGGAGGATAAATAGTCCTTAAAGGACTTACATTAGTAGGAACATCCTCGCCTACATTATTTCTATTTACAGCCACATCTGAAGGAAGCTCGGTATCCTTTGGATCAGAGCTCTCAACATTAGCAACAGGGGCAACCTCTGACCCAAGGTGGAGGTCCTCCTTCTCAGAGTCAGGGTCATCTTCCTCTGACCCAAGGACTTCCACGTCCTCCCCCTCAAGCTCGAATCCCTCTGAGGGAGACCCAGCTGGCCGGCATGTGTTCCTTCGGCAATCTCCTCGGGGCATAGGGAAATCATCCTCCCCATATAGCATTGGCTCGCCATCTGAGTCCACTTCATACTTGCGAAGCTCGGCCAAAGGAGTATCAGGAGCGTGTCTGGCTTCTCTTAAACCGCGATTGTAGCCGGTCACATACATACGGAAGGCTTTCTTAAGAATAGCCGCTTTCATTTCACCAGAAGCCTTATATTCATCGAGATGCGCTTCACAGGCCTCAGCTACAAATTCCTTAAACTCAGAAGAGTCCTTGTAGTCCTGAAGGTGAGCCTCACAGGCCTGCTCAATCTTCCTTTTCAGCTCATCAGACTCCTGATACTCCGCTATATATTGTTCGCGCACCAGCGAAGCCTTGTCCTCAACATGTTTTACCACCTTGAGCAGGGCTAAACACTTACTTTCTAGGGTCCTGACTTCATGGTTGAGCTGTTGATGGCGAAGCTTGAGCTCGTCAGCCGATGAAGCCTGGTCTCTGATATGATCAGAGCTCGTACTCAATTCCTGCTCAAGGACCTTCACCCGAGCTAGGGCCATTTCCTTCTGAGCCTTCACTTCCTTCAGCTGAGCTTGAAGCTCTTCAAAATCAGCCTTTAAGGGCTCATATTGTTGCTGGACCTCAGCTTTTTGCCTCACGGCCTCATCCCTTTCGCTAAGGGCCTCCGTCATAGAGGACAGCTGCTTCAAAACTTCTTTACAACGAACCTCCACTGCAGCTGCCCTCTCATCAGATGCTTTGAGAACCTCGCGAGTCTGAGACAGCTTTGCTTCTAAAGACTTGGTATGCCCTGCTGTCTCAGCCGCCTTTTCATCAGCCTTTCTAAGGGCCTCCAGTGCAGAATGCAACTTCGCCTGGAGGGACTGGATTTGCTCCCGAGCAGCTACCAGATTACCCCTCGCGTCACTGGTTGCAGATAAATTCTCCTCCAGACGCGCCTCTTCAATCCGGTGGTCTACAGACTCCTGGAGGGAGCGATCACGAACATCCACCTCCATAAAGAGGCCCGTCACCTAAAAGGGAAGAACAACTGTCAGAAGAAGGAAATGAAGCAAACTTAAAGAGAAGTGAAAAAAATAATTTACCATCAGAAGCATTTCCCTGATCGTGGATCCAAGCTCCTCACGAGAGCGAGATCGAAAGGATGCTTGCTCCTTGGTAGAACTGGCCAAAAGACCAGTGAGGGCAAGAAGATGAGGATCCGAAGCCTCTGTAATTCCATCGAACATTCGCTCTCTGAGAAGTTCGGCGATAGCACTGGCCGAAGACTTGGAGGTAATGTCCGATGTGTCCAGAACGTTGCCAGAAGGAGACAACGAAGGCACAGCAGGAACACCTTTCTCCTTCCCAATGGAAGGAAGAGCTGGAGAAAGTCCTGTGGCAGCCCTGGATTTTTTCCGAGCAGGAGATGGGGCAGATGTTCCGGATGGGGCTGGGCGCTTATCCCCGGTCTTTGGTGGAACGCCCTCAGATCCCTCAGGCCCAGTCCTCAAAGGGGCAGGGGCATCTTGAGCAGAAACCTCTGCGATTTGGTCGTCTAGGAGGATGATCTCCATCCCTGTCCCAGAGGCCTCCTTGTCTTCAGTAGCAGGGGACTTAGATTTTCCCCCTGACACCCCTCCAGGAGAATGGGCAATACCCTGCTCCACTTGTTCAGCACCTTGGGTCTGCTCCATAATAGCTAGGGAGGCTTCCCTCACGACCTCCGAGGAGGATGGAGAAGATCTAGACCCTTCAGCAGGCTTCGACGTTGAGCTCGATCCACCCCGGCTAGATAGCCGAGATGACTTGGTGCTGCGAGAGCTCAGCTTTGAAGCCCTAGAAGAAGCTTTAGCGGGAGGTCGGCTAACCTTCTTGGAGGGAGCAGCTTGAACCATCCCCACAGCAATCTCAGTCACTGAACGCCCATCCCCAAAGGCGTCGAAAATGGCATGCATATTATCCCGAGACAGGACAAAGTTCTTGGGGAACTTGATGTCATCCATTTTTACCTCAGAAGCTGCAAAAGAAACGAAATTATAAAGCATCAGCATACTTTCCGATATTATGAGCAAAGAAGAAACACAATAGTCGGACAAGGCATTATACCCGTGTCCCGGATATCCCTAAGATTGGACGCGAACATACACCTCTCGACGTCATACTTCCTCTCAACGGAAGTCAGTCGAAGCAGTCCGACCTGCTCAATGAGACTCAATTGGGGCAGCTCATTGCAACCCGGAAAGATCTCCCCCCAACTTAGATCCACCTCCCACGTTCGGGCGGACCCTAATTTTAACTCCGCCACAAGGAAGTTCTCCACCCATCCCTTTATGGAGTCCTTGTACCCCGTAAAAAGAGATAACCCAATATGGGGGGAAAAGTAATAGAAATTTTGAACCGCCCTAACCAGACGGAAAAAAGTGACAAACAGACAGGCCGTGGGTGTAAAACCTCAACTCAGGCAGATAGACTCAAAACAGGACATGAACAAAATGGAGTTTGGGGATAACATTCGAGGAGTTACCCCGAAGTATTCAAAGACCTCAATAAAGAAAGGGGTAAAAGGAAACGGTAGACCGAATTCTCTCTGCTTCAAGAAAAACACTATACGACGACCCTCTTGGGGATCCACCAAACCCGGAGGGGGAGGGTAAGGAAGGACTATCCTTTCATTTGAAAGAGGTGCTCGAATGAAATACAACGGAGCATCTAAAAGTCTCTGGGAAATATACTTAGTTATGTTGGAGGGTGTAATATGCGACTCAAGGTTAACAACATCAGGAAGCTTTAAACTGGCCATGGAAGAACAAGGAAGCGTACCTGAGAACACAATGGGGTGAAAAATGCAGAAGGAGTTGCAGGAAGACAGAGAGCAGAAAAGAGCTAGTTTCTTCAGAAGACAGAAGGAATTTGAGATAAAAGGCAATAATGAGACGGAACGTTGATCTGAACAGTTTTGTCTTGGAGCGGCGCGATCATTAATTACTCTCGAAGTTTACCCTCTCAACGGTTAGGTAATAACCGGCGAGAAGGTAAAGGGGCAAAAGGATGATCGCTGGGCTTCTCCATAACCATCAAGGGCCAGGTCCACAACGACAGCCCATCACTCAAGAGCCCATTTACCATCTACAAGCCCAACTCGTCAGTCAGAGCAACTTAGCCTACAAAGATTTACCACTTTATCAATAAAGGGGCAAGTCATGAAAAGACTCAAAAGTACAAACAGACGGGAGCATGATAAAGGTCAGACCTGCTTATCACTTAAAAAGTTATAAGATTTGATTCGATTGTTATTTAACAAATGCTGCGAGATCGGAGGCAATAAAGGCACCTCGGAATCATACAGAGCTGAGAGCTCAGAAATCAACTCAAGGATTAAAGACCGAGCTCACAGGTCGGATTAATCTAGCTCGGAAAACATAACTTGAGAGCTCGGTCGGCTAAGGGAGGCTCAAAGCTCAATCCATCAAGTAAAGACCGAGCTCACAGGACGGTTAGTCCAGTTCGGAAAAGCAAACCGACCGCCCAGTTAGTTAAGTAGGCCCGGAGCTCGGCTCATCGACTAAAAGCAAGAGCTCACAGGTCGGTTAGCCCTGCTCGGGAAACACAACTCGAGAGTTCAGTCAGCTAAGGAGACTTAAGGCTCAATCCGTTAAGTAAAAACAGAGCTCACAGCTCGGCTAGTTCAAGTAAATCGAAAAGATCAGTCAGCTAAATGGGTTCTAGCCCAGATCAACTAAGGAGCAAGGAGCGAGAAAGGAAAAACAATACAGTGGATCCTGCGGGGGAAATTACGAAGCAAATAGTCCAAACACTTTATGAAGAACAGTTTGAGTATGAGTGAAAGACAAGAATTTCATTAAAAGAAAAGTACATTACAGCACGTTACAAAGGCCTACATTACAGAATGGAAAAGCTATCCTTAGAGGATTTACATGACCAGATACATCATCTACGTTTACATCATTATCATCTACCCCACTACCCTAGTCTTCGGATCGGAGAAATTCTCGCAGCTCGAAAAATAAATTTAGCAGGAAGGCCAAGATCTGTCTCGGTATTATAGAGGAACTGAATAAGTTGATTCCCATAAGCATTTCTCACAGTTCCCCTAGGCAAACGTTCGGTTGCCCAAGTGTGATGCACGGTACATGCGGACAAGCTCGGATATTATATGTCGGCCGTGCACCACACTTGAAAAACATAAGTCTTCGAGTTACGGCACCGAGGAGGTCGCAGAACATACATTCGAAGGCATCGCCAGAAGCTTGACTGAGTGCAGCAGATCTCAGTCTCGCATAATACTGGTACTTCACACCAAAGGAAACAATAAGCTGATCTTTCTCGCCACTTCCATTTATATCAAAGGAAGATAACAGGGGCATCGGAGAAATTTCTTTCTCCCTCTTGAGGGAAGGCAAAGTTAGAGCAAACTCCTCAACAACCCAGAACCTCTTTGGAGCCCGGACAACAAGCAGAGGAGGAGGCCGGCCAGACGACCTAGGTAAAGCAGTCTCAGCAGCTTGCCGAATAGTCCCACCCATCGGCCGCCCTACCAGAAGGATCTCCAAAGCACCGTCCAGACTCCTTAGAGGTAACATCAAATTTTCAAGAATTTTGAACTGACCCATTCTTATCTCAGGTACTGCAAAAAGTTTCAAAACAGAGACAAGTCAGAAACAATCCTCCATCAAGATTAAAACAAACCTCTGGGGCAACAAAGCAATACAAACTCAAGCTCACCTCATTCCGTTTGAAGAAGGCGTCAAATGGATCCTTTGCAGATAGAACAGAACAATCTCGCTGGAGGAAAGAAGCAGACAGAGAAACGGAAAGGAAGAACCTCTTGTTCCAGCAGAGGACTTGAGAATGAAGAAAAGTTAGCGTTGATATATACCCGGAGCCTGAGGCCTTAGCACGGGGCAGAGCTATGCTAGACTCTAAGCTAACGGTGTCAGAATTTTAAAAGATGTTCATGGAAAAGGAAAGAAAGGACATGTCCAGATAATGATGACAGGAAAGCAAAGACAGCAAAGAACACGAAGAATGGAGAAAAGCCAGAAAGGGGAAAGAGCAGATAGGATTCGAAAACTGCACAACGACAGAAAGATGAAAGGATGTTATTAAGGCACCTGAACACGAACAGGCGCGGTCATAATGGTTCTTGATATTCACCCCCTCGGCAGTTGGAGCAATAACTACCGAGAAGGTGAAGGGGTAATTGATGACCGCTGGATTTCTTCACCCCGGACCAGGGGCTTGACCACAGCCAAAGGCCCATAACGTAGAGGCCCACGTACCTGATATGCACAATAAGCCTGGCTCATTCAACCTTCAAGGTCGGGCTCAACCAAGCTTCTTCACTCAGATCGGCCCAGTCCGCGACCAGCAGGCCCTCTCCTCTCAGGCTCAGCGTCCGGCCCGACTCTCGGCCCAGTCCAGTATCCAGAGCCATACTCAGACAGCCTAGCAGATCCGTTCGAACGTACGCACGAGGAGAATCAGAGGCCGTTACGCATGGAGCAGGCGGCTGATACCCTCGTACGCCCGAATCTGTATGTCAGAGACGCGTGTCCTAATCATGGAGAGGCCTTTACACGTCACCAGCAAGCATAGGAAATGGATAAAAGGGGAATCTCCTTCCCAGAAAGTTTAAGTTTGATTCTGTAATACAAGAACCCTTGTAAAACCCTATTCTATTGGATCTCAGATCATCAGATATAGTGGCAAAAGAAATATATAGACTAATAGTATAGTTACTCAATCAAAAGAGAAGATATGGACTAACAATATATATAATTATTTAATATTTTAAAATTTTAAAAATAAAAAGAAAAAATTAAATATTAAAAAATAAAAAAATATTTATAATAATATCACTTATATCATTTTTATATAATATTTATAATTTATTATTGTCAAAAAATATTTATATTATTACTTAATGTTTTTATAAGAAAGAGAATGTAAGGCAGTGAGAGAGTCCACCGCAGTCACCCACTGTGTAAGGCAGTGAGTGAGAGTCCAAATTGCATAATTGAATATTAAATATAAATTTTTAAATTTTTTAATATGAATTATTTAAATTATTACATGTTAAAATACTATTTAAATTTAATATTTTTTTATACTTAAAAATTTTTCTATTAAATTAGTTTTTTTATTTTAATTTTTAAAAATTTAAATATTAACCGTTAATCTTAAAACTATTTTTTTTATAAAATTAAATTTTATTTTTTAAATTTAAATAATTTAATATATAAATTTAATCACGTAAATATATATAAATGAAAATAACTTCAAGTTAATATATATTTACACTAAAAATAGTGTGTTAATTGTGATTTAAATTTTTCATATTTTATTAATTTAAAATAAAATTATTATTAAATTTCTGAATTTTTAAAAATTTTACTAATTTCATTTTCATCAAAATCACTCAATTAAAACATTTATATATTTTATAAAATTAAATTATTTAATGTGTTTATTAAAATAAGTGTTAATTAACTCATTTTAATTTTAGTAAAAAAAATAGTATAAATATTTAAATATATAACTAAATAATACATATAATTAAAATTATATGAATTAAATTATATAAATATTCAAGATATTTTAATAAATTTATAAAAATTAAAAAAATTATTTTATAAAATATAAAAATATTTTAATTAAATAATTTTTAAACGAAATAAATTAATGAATTTTTTTAAATATTTAAAGACTGAATGATATTGTTTTTATTTACTTAAAATTAATAAAAATTATATAAATATTCTTATAAAATTTTTAAAAAATTTAGAGAGGCCATGGCCCGTTGGGCCACACGTGGGTTCGCCGATGTCTATCTGAATATTTGCCGGCTCCCAGCATCTACCCTGCTGCCGAATCACAGTTTATCAGGACAGTTTTTCATTATTGACCCAAAATCGATTAAGTCAAATCGAATCAGAATTTATCGGTTTGATTCGGTTATCTTAAAACTACGGTTCGGACTTTTCTGTTGACTATATATAGATTAAAAATTGAAACTTTTCTGTGTGAAGTAGGGTTTTTGTTTGCTCCCTCCTTCCAGCTTCCCTCCTCCCAGTTTTTGCAGAAAAAAGGAGTAAAGGTCGAATATTGAAGCTTTTCTTTGAAGAAAGGGAGGGTATTGTTTCCAAATCCCCATCCCAGCAATTCATAATTATTATTTTTTTGTTTCATCGCAACTTTCCGTTAATTCTCTGCTTAATTTGTTAAAATCTATAGATATCACATTAATGGTTCCACACTTTTTGAATTCAAAGGCTTCCCTTGAATTTTTCAACTTTGAGATTCTGCAAAATAAACGGGTTTAGTTGTGTGCAAATTTTCATTCTCTTACATAAAGTAATCCTTGAGTTCTTTGCTTTGTACGGTCGTTAAAATTCAACTTTGTTTGATTGGATTGTTGCATGTGATTATGTTACATACAAATTCTAACTTCTTTGTTTGATTTACTTTTGCAGTGCAATTGGACACATTTATAATAATGGAGGAGGATTTGATAAGTCCATTGGTTGATGACATTCTTATTTTAATTATTTCTCATTTGAGTTTGAAAGAGGCAATAACAACTAGTGTTTTATCCCATAGATGGAGAGGTTTATGGAGATTTACAAGTAGATTAGACTTTGATATAACCAAGATTAAAAATAATTTGAAGCCAAAGATGCCTTTGCCTTCTTTAAATTATAGTTATGGGTTCTTTTACGGCTTGGCTGAATATCATTCAGAGGCAAGGAGGTTGTCTTTGATTTCTAGGTCTAGGTTAATTGACTCTATTAATGGTGTCTTGCAATCACATCAGGCTGTAATGTTAGATGAATTCACTCTCTCCTTTGATAGAGACTGTAAAGATCATATTGATTCTTGGCTCACTTATGCATTAGAAAGAAGAGTTAAAAAGCTCCATTTGAATTTTCAATCTATGAATTGTAGATATACTTTTTCACCTCATTTTCTTCATAATAATAAGCTTGATTCCATTACTGTTATACGTTTCAATCAAGTTAGCGTTGCTGATGATGTTGTTGATCTCATTTTGCGCCTTTGTCCCTTTCTTGAAGTTTTAAGTCTTCGTAGCTCAGCTACTCTTTCTCATCTTAAAGTTTTTGGCCCTCTGAAGCACTTAGAGATTTTGTTCTGTCGCAATGTGAAATCTGTGGAAATTTCTGCAAAAGATCTTGTGTCATTTAAGTATTATGGACCATGTGCATACATAATTGTTAATGATGCTCCTCGACTTGTTGAGGCCTCTATCGGCGATAATTGTGCTTTCTATTTCCTCAAATATATGACCGTGTTCTCAGACTCTCTCTCTCGATTACAAACATTTAAAATGGACTTAAGGTCAATCAAGGTATGCATGTGAAATTATTCAGTCTGATTTATCTCCCGCCCCCTCATGCACACAAGCATATTTTTATGAAGATATACTCTGTCTTTATTGATGTTTCTTCTTTGGTTTTGTATTCAATTGCTAGATAATTAGAAGTTACCCCAAATTTCCAATGTTCAGTGATCTCAAGCACTTGGACCTGGTGATTGATGCTTATGATGCTTACGACCTTCTTTGCTGCACTTCATTCCTGATGATGTGTCCCTTTTTGCATGGATTAAAGATGAAGGTGACAATTCTAATCACATATTTTGTACTTTTAGACTGATGGATTCTATACTAGCACTGTTTTGAGATGCTTGACACGGGTAGTTTAAGCCTCCTATATTGCATTTTTTTTACCATAACTTCAGCAGAGTCTTGTGTAATTGCATTTCTAGTTCTTTATTTATGTATTTATGTTTCTATATATGATTTGGGTTCAATCAACAAACTCCTGGTGACTAGTTAAATGCTAATGTAGTTCCCAATTCGGATTAATCAAAAAGCTATTGTAAGGATTCCTAAGTTCTGCATCCCATCTATTCTAATCTTCAATACTACCAGTAGAATCATGATGATAGCTTTGCATTGTTCAGTTCTCACATTGGCCTTCATACGAAAAGAAACTGAAAAGCACAACTTTCATTCTTGATTTGTTAGTATGCCTTCTTTCTTCTTTATTTTTAAAGTGGTAATACCCATTGATTTCTACTGAATATTGATTTTGCTGAGTTATAATTGATGAATAAATGTTGCGTGAAAATAATTTTGTTTGGTTTCCTATGATGTCATTTTTTGGTGGTTGAAGCAAAGTTTTCATGGAAAACTTGGGAAAAAAAAAAAAAACTCTGAACTCTTTTAGAAGTAGCCTTTTGTTGGTGGTCATTGCTGATATTAAGACTTTTCTTGGACAGATTGTAGTATTAACCCGTTGGCTAACGGGTTTGGGCATAGGAAGAAAGATGAAGGTGCAGAAAGCGAAGCCACACCACTACCTGAAGATGATTGAACTGGGTGGTTTTCTTGGTTCAGCAATTAATTGGAAACTTGCAGAGCATTTACTTAAAAGGGCTGTGTCGCTTGAGAAATTGATTATTGACCCTCGTGTAGCTTCAATGAAATATGAAGAAGAATGTAAAAATCTGGAGAAAATGTTAGCAGCAAGAGCTCGAGCTAAGCATCTAGAAACAAGTTTACCGCCTAAGGCTGAACTTGTGATTCTCTGACCTTTGAA
This sequence comes from Manihot esculenta, assembly GCF_001659605.2. Taxonomy (NCBI): domain Eukaryota; kingdom Viridiplantae; phylum Streptophyta; class Magnoliopsida; order Malpighiales; family Euphorbiaceae; genus Manihot; species Manihot esculenta. The sequence goes on from NC_035171.2 coordinate 29,376,128, forward strand.
GTGATCTAAAACTAGTGCTGATTTTGGAGGTAGGCGGTGCTTCGTTGGTAGAAAATGCTACCAAGTGGGAATTGAGCGTGCTAAGAGTCTCTTGTTGCCAAGAGAACTTCATTTTCAGATGTTTGCGCGGGCAGATGCTGCCATCTTAATATAGAAGTAGAACACAACTTATTATTGGTGTTTATTGCTTGGTGTGGAAATTGTTTGCGAGATTTACAAAATTAGTTTAAGGGCTTATAACCCTTTCCATTTGAAAGGGTGTGAGCTTATTTTCTGGTCTATGATAGCTTCTTATAATACACATTTTAAAGCATTCCCATTGAAGGGAAGATATTGTTCTACATCCCTCCCCCTTGATCTTGAAGTTGACAATCGCATATTTGGTATAACTGTTGAGTAAAATGTAAAATTTTTCAATGGCTTGTTCATTATAGAGATCTCGGATGTCTCATCCTTCCACTAATAGAGAGGCATTATGGCTTAAACGCCGCTGAAACAACATCCATAGAAACTTTCTATTGTATAACGTCCTTGTCTTCAGCAAAACAGTATTAATATCTCATAATGTGCTCAGCTGTGGTCTGTTCATGTGTTTTTTTTTTTTTTATTCAAGTAAATGTTTATCAGGAAGTCTCATGCTCAAAATTCTGCTGGGATTGTCAATGGGCTTTGGGCCATGGTATTGGAATCATAACCTCTCATTTGAACTGCTGTCGGAGCCCGAAAAAAAAAACAAAAGAATTTGTTGGGACTGGGCTAGGATGGGTTTTACAATATATGAAAGACCCACTTCTTTTATGCAGCTGTTATTGAGGAATAAAATTTTCCCCTTCTAACAAAGGATACAATGCAGCTATTCCATCAAGTGGGTTGAAGTTGATTATATAAAAGGGAGATTAATGTAATGAATTAATTATGAAATTTGGAGGCACTGTAATTCTCTAAAGCCATAGAGACTAGGCTCTCCATTCTCAGGTTGATAGCATGGAGACAGACCTGTGCGTCTGTTTTGCACGAGTACATTTTCAGTGTCGTGGGGAAGAAGGCTTCAATGAAATTGCATGGACAATCACCCAAAGCCTCCATGTTAAAACTCTATTCAAACAGGGCCCTTTTCTCATTAGCCAAGCTTCCAATGTAGACATGTCAAAGCTATCAGCATATGCACTAGACAGTCAAAGTATCTTCAATGAAACCTAAGGGAGTAAGCTATGAATATATTGCTTATTATCCTGTATAATATTTGTTCACATTTTTTGATGCCTACATATCTCTCCCCCTCCCCTTTCTTTTCTCTTCAGCTTTCTTTCTCCTCTCTAGCTTTCCTCATGTTCCTGCTCCTTTCTTCCAAGCTTGGGGGTACTATTCGCCAATTCAAGAAAGCCATTCCTTTCATAATGAACAATGGCACCATGTGACCGTACGTGTGTGTCTGTACGCATGCCTGTTTCACATGGTTTATAAGTAATTAAATATTGCCATATAGTTTATAAGTAATCCCAAGCATAAATCATAATCATTGTTAATCTAAGCCATGCATACCTCATACTCCTCATCGATCAACTTCCAATTAGCTTTACGAGAATGTTCGATGAGATCATCAAGATCTGACCTTATCCAAACGTATCCGTCAAATCCACAAATTTCCTTCATGACACATATCAAAAAGTATTCAGACTTGTCTCTTACGAAAACAAAGGGATGCTTTGAAGCATTGATCATGAGATTGTATAGCTCCTCAAGTTTGTAATCCAATTCAGTCATCAGGTCATAATGTTCCTCTATCAACTTTTCTACCCTTGCTTTCAAATATTGGTAAGTCCACCATATTTTCTTATACCTGGAAGCAGAAAAGTGTTTCTTCAAAACTTGAACTTTTACGCGATTCTAGAATCTAAAACCAGGGATAGTTGCCAGTCTCAATACCGGTTTCAGCATCCGTTCTATCATAGTAAATTCTGGTATGAGGGGCATTATCTCATATTCAAGCACCAAGTTCATCTCCAGTTGTAGATATATCAAATCTGTTTTGTCCTCCAAGGGCAAAAACAATTTCTCATTTGCTATCCTCCTCGCACAATCCTGAAAACAAACCAGAAGCATATATCACTTTCCATCATATTAATGTAATATGTTTTGATTGTATACAAAATGAAGAATGGATTACCTCAGGATCAGCAAATTTAAACCGGTCCTTCCGGATACGCCTTACAAGGCCTTTGAGCTCTGGGTCCACCAAAAGATAACCTTCAAACCCACAGATATCCCTCATGACCCGAATTAGAGAGTAGTCCTCCTTATCATTCACCAGCAGAACAGGTGGCATTGAATACTTCACCATAAGGTCCAGCAGGTTTTCAACGCCTAAATCAATAGTGTATGATAGTTCATCACGTTCGCAGACTAAGGTATCCACATCATCTATCTTGTTGTGGACGTGACGTCGCCTTTGGTAATTGGGATCCAATTTTTTAAAGCACTTGTGATGTAGTTTGGGAGGCTTATAAATCCTTCTCAGTTGTTTCCGCTTTGATTTCAATTTGTTGCCATTTGCTTTCAGTTTTTGAAGCAAGGGCTTCAGCTCTGCGAATTGTGTCAATATCTCTAGTTGCAAATAGAAGGTATCTGTTTTCCAGTCCACAGAGCAGTAGAAAATGTCATCGTAAATCCTTTCGAATAAGTCCTCCATCTACATGAGGAGACGTTAAAAAACTAGGGTATTTTTTCAATTTTTATTAGAAATATCATAGTAACAACATAAATGATATTCTATATTCAAATGATGCAAATATGAAAGAAACAAACAGATTTTCATTTCTTCCGTATATTACTTGGATGTCAAATGATCAATTGATCCAATTGAATTGTTCATGAAAAGATAGTTGATGAGGCTTCCTCTAAAAAAACAACACCTGAATCTAAAGCTGGAAAACAGAACCATCATGCTTATTGAAACAACAAGAAAAGAGTTCTAGCAAATCCTTTTCCAAATTAATCATGTGCTACATTCAAGATATAATATCTTTCTGCTATGAAATAATCAATTAACCACATAATTTATACACAGAGATATTGATGAAAACGAAATGAAATATAACTAGAAACTCCTCAATTATCTTATTAATATCGCATTACTAATTACTTAAACACAAAAATATGAAATGAAAGAGAAAGTCAAGATTACTTAATTTCCAAGAAGAAAAGAAAACAAACATAAACTACTCGACGAGTCAAAAGTGCAGTAATTAATATATCTGAGAAACAATACATACAATGTAAACAAAATCTAGATTACAATAGGTAACCCTAAGATTTCTAAGATTAATTAGTTAATTTCAACAGATAATATCATGATGACTATAAAACTTTTACAAGTTCATGGAAAGAGAAAGAGTACCTGAATCAGATCCCTAATTCCTCTGTTTCTTGAATGTGTGCAAGTTTAGAGTTAGAGCTGTTACTGTGAACGATGGGGAGAGCAAATTCGGGGGTTTCCCTTTTTATATGTGCTGATTAAAAGAAGCGGGAAATAAAGAAAAAGTGATTGGCCTTCTCTCTAGTGGAAATTAAAAAGAAAAAGTGATTGGTCATGTCTTATGAGCATATAATTTTTTAAGTACAACTAATTTATAAAATTTGCGTTAATATAATATAATTTTTTAATTTTTTTTATAATTTTATCACCCCTACATAAAGAATCTTTCAAATTAGAACTGTTTAATTATGTGACAAAAATCTGTAATTCCTTTTAACAAAAAGCTTTTAACAATACTTATAATAAATAGTTACATTTTTTATGTTATATATATTGAAGGAGAAATTAATAATAAAAAAATTATTTGATTTCTTAGATTCTGTTTAATACTATTGTTGAAGCAGCCGTTGAACAAAATATTTTCTTAAATATATTAGTTAAAAATATAAAAAAAATAAATTTAAAATTTTTTTTATATAAATTATTCATAAAAACACTAAAATGAGAAAAAAAAAACTTTTTTAGATTGCTTTTCCAATAGATTTTTTTCTCACAACCTAATTCCAAACATATCTTTAATTTATACATAAATTGATATGCATGTTAATAATTTTATCATAAATTAACATATTTTTAAAAAATTTCCACGGAATTTAAGAATGAGTTGATTTATTTGCAAATTAATATTTGTAAATAACGACTAAAAATGAAAATAAATATTTATTTTATGTGTACAATTTATCTCATAAGATGTTATCATCTTTCTCTTTCCCTCTCAGCATTACCGTAATAAATCATAATTAAACAAATTCTTGTTCAAGTTCGACAATAAGTCGATGAGGAAAATACCAATCCAAAAAACAGCTACTATCTCTTCCTGAAGAGAGAGTTTATGAGGTTTTAGACTTCCACTGCTCCGGATTTAGCCGGTTTTTTTTGCCTCATTTGGAAGTTTTCCTTTACTCTCTAGGAGGAGAGAAACCTTCTTTGCATGGATTTGCCTCTCTCCCCGGGTGGAGATATAGGTAAGGTGGATTTACGATCTCAGTTTACCCATCCATTTATGAATGATAAGTAGAAGAAAAAGAAGTCGAGCATCACATAAAGGAAATAGCTCTTTCAAAAAATGACTAGTAAAAACTATATGATTTAGGTAGGCCATCAATGAAGTCCATGGAGATGTTTGTCCATATATGGTGGGGAATGTCTAAAGGCTGCAGGAGGCCAACAGGATCCCACACTGGATGTTGTTTTTGATCCTGCAATAGTCAACCCCTTGAAAGCCATGACTGCCCCTTCTACACCTGTTAATGATCTCTAGGGTGTACTGTTTGTTGGAAAGCGTTTCTCAAGGCCAACCGGCTGTTGTTTCTTCTCAAAGGTGCTTGCTAAGGTTTCTTGAAATTTTTTCTGGTACTCTTCTATTGTTGTTGTCTGTTTGAGGTTGATTAATTCACCCAAAAAATTGTTGTGTAAAGGGAGCCCAAAATGCAAATTGCAAAATTCTTTGAATTGCGTCCATGTCATTCGGGGCTCCTCTTTCTCCAGCCGATCGAACCAAACTTGAGCCTCTCCTGTCATGTGAAAGGCTACTAGGCTAACCTTGTCTTCCTCTGCAGCTCGCTGGTTGAGAAAGAATTGCTCACAACTATTAACCCATCCCAATGGATCTTCAGACCCATTGAAAGACTGGAAATCCAGCTTCGCACATCTAGGCACTGTTCGCCCTTCATTTCATTCATTAGGTTGGGGAACGAAATTTTGTTGACTGCTACTTGTGCCATCCTGATTTGTTTCTTTGTTGACAATTCTAACAACCTGAGATATTTATCGAGCCAATTCACCGAATCGAGCTTTCAGTGTTTTGTACTAAGTGTTTAATTTTTCCTTCAAATTGGTTGGTTCTCCCATGACATCAAGCTCTGATATCAAATTGTTATTAGTCCAGGAATAGGATCTCATCACGAGTCTATGAACTTGAAAAATCCTCTGATTTTCCTTTTCCTTTGTTGACGCTCAACTCATTAGAGAGAGTTTTCAAATCTCATGAGTTACTGGTAATATTTTTTCTCAATACTTTATTTCATGAATCAATATCTTATATAGTGAAGGCTACATTCAGATTTACATCAAGAATTTGAATTTCAAGCACTTATCTATAAATTTAAAAATTATAAAATAACAACCAATCTCAAAACTAACAAACTAAATCTTGTTGATATTAACAAATAAATTTAAACAAAGTCTTGCTGATAAAATGCGAATTGCATGAAATTTGAAATTTGAATTCATCAATCATACTCTGTTTCAGCAGCACCCTGTACAGTTTCAACACTTGCAGCCTGCTTAGTACAGCGTCTATACACTCTATCCACAAAAAGCACCCATAACATTAGCTCTCTCCGGGAATGGGCTTCTGCACAGCGGGGTTTGAAAGTGTTCCGGCCTGATGCTGGTAGATGTGTTGATCGTAGCAGATGGACTTTGCCCTCCTGTCAGGCAAGCGCGACATCTGCTAGCGGGGGTGATTAGAAATGAAGAAGGTCTGTTTGTCAGCGCTTTTTCTGGGTATGGGTCTGGTGCTCTCTCCTTTCACATGCGGTTGAGGCAGTAGGTCTTCGCAAAGTTCTTTCCTGGATTCAAGGTTCTTTTATAGGAATGTTATTGTTGTGAGTGACTGTGCAAGACTGGTTCATGCCGTTAACGTGTCCTATGAAACTTTCTCTGACTGGGCTCCAATTATTGCTGAGATTAGGATACCATTGCAGCAATTGGTCACAGTTTCGCTCTCCTGGAGTAGTAGTCTAGTAGACATACAAACTGTGTTGCCCATATCTTAGCTTCTAATGCTCATTTTTTTCCAAATTTTCATAGTTGGAATACGATTCCACAATGCCTTGAGGAGGTGTTAACCACTGATTATCATGTAGCTCCTCCCCTTCCCTCTCCCAGACATGGGGCATGCTTTGTCCCTTCCACCAAACTGTGTTGCCCAGACATGTTGACAGGCTATACTTATGGTTGGGAGTGCTTTCTTTGCTCTTGTCTGGTTGTAGTTTACATATAGTTTTTTTGTTACTTTTGCAGGTTTTAGCCTTTTTAGATTTTTCTTTCACTAGTAGAGCATCAAAGAGGCGCGAACCTTTTTTTGATTATGGTGCTTTCCTTCATTTTTCAGAATCGCTATTGTCGATCTATAAGCTAACTTGGCTATGAAGAGGATTGACTTGGTATAATTGAGGAATTTCTTCCCTTTCTGAAGCGTCTAGAATATCTTCTCCACTCGATTTGATGTATGAGTTTATTTATCTTTGTTGTCTGTTAATTCTAGGGTTGCGGAGACATCCATCCATGGCTGGTAGTTTCTTTCCATTTTTCTCTTTGCCTCAAAGGGTCCTCACCCTTTTTATCATTGGTGATATTTTGATTTTCGGAAAACAAAGCAGCGAATGGTTGATTTCGCCGGGTTAGAAAGTCGAGTCGTTCAGGATTGTTGAGTCTAGGGTTTCTTTGGACATCTTTGCATGTTTGACCCATTTTTCTTCTACGATATGTTTTACCAAATGTCACATTCCTAAAGATTTTATCTTTCATAAAATTAACTCAAATACTATCATGTTTAATTCAAATATAATTATTAAAAATTTTATTTACAATTTATCACTCATATCAACCCTTTTTTATCACCATTAGTTCAACTTATATATATACACTAAATTGAAGACTATTAACTCTTTATTCAAATTTTTTTTTTTAACTTTTTCTAAACAATATTGATATCTTATTTTTAAAACATTTTAATATATATCATTAAAATTTTTTTTATTCCGATTAAATTTAAAAAATTATTATTTAATTTTTATAATATAAAAAAATTTACTAATTAATTATTTTTAAACCACTCAAATACATTTTTTTAAAATTGACAACCAAATAATTTTCCGTTTACCTTAATTGCAAGGTCAAATCTTCATTAGGTTTGCCTGCGTGGCGGCACGGCACAGGAGAAGAGCAAAGAAGAAAAAGAATTCACCTTTCTCATTGAAAAGTCTCTTCCAACTTAAACCACCAACCCATCACTTCGACCAGAAAAAAAACCCATCGAAATCCCAATTGCTCAAAGACCTAACAAGCTTTGAATCCCATCACCTGAATCCACCGTCTCAGAATCCACCATCTTAAATCTAGCTGCAAGAAGAACCCAGAAAGGAAAGAGAAGAAGAAGAGTATAAAACTGGAAATCAATATCCCAATCTCTCCCTCTTCTTCTTTGAAATGGCGTACGTAGACCATGCCTTCTCAATAACAGACGACGACTTAATGATAGAGACATCATACGTTGTCAATAATCGCCCACCCATCAAGGAGATCGCTCTCGCCGTCTCTCTCCTCGTTTTCGGCGTTGTAGGTATCGTTTTGGGCATTTTTTTGGCTTCCAACAAAATCGGCGGTGACCATGCTCATGGTATGCCTTTCCTGTTTTCATGTGCTTGAGTTCAACTTTTTTTTAAAAAAAATAATGTTATTTTGCTTACTGACTAGAGGAATTAGGGTTCTGTCTGCGAATAACAGCTGAAGTTTGCTGATTTTGAGTATTTTTCTGTTTGATTTGTTGAATTAGGGCTTTTCTTTGCAATTCTGGGAATGGTACTGTTTATACCGGGATTTTATTATACAAGGATTGCTTACTATGCTTATAAGGGATACAAAGGCTTCTCTTTCGCCAACATACCTCCCGTCTAGTTGTTGATTAGTTGAAGCTTCAGTATGCGCCCACCTACTTGTGTACATATCTTTCTCAAGTTCTGGCTCTTTCTTTAATGCACTTGGGGTTCTTTCTTTATTTTAATAATTTTGTATTTTTTAATTGTTCTTAACAACTGGTTTTTGTTGCTATATAGTGGAATTGTGTCTTATACAGTTACTCCGTTGATGAGATAACTCTAGCTTCCTGATCTTAGTTAATAATATAGTTTATTTCAACTTCCCTCTTTGTTCTGTGTTTTGCTTCCTAAAATGGCTATGTTTTTAAGATTCAGCACTGATTAGGCATGATATTTTCAGCACATTATCCTTAAAAGAGTATAACCATAAACAATCAGTTCCTCGGCTTGTACAATGCTGATTTTCCATTTATTATTTAGTAGAATCGTGAGCATACAAGATGTGGATGTCAAAATTCATATTCATTGACAATATAGTGCAATTGATAAACATTTGATTTGACAAATATATCCGTGTACCTAAAATTTTCACCTAAACTTTCATCTAATGATTGGTATCAGGCCCAGGCCCAGGCCTATAAAAAAAATATATATATATAGAGCATTAAAGCTCTGGTGGTTTCGGGAATGTCCCGAAACATTCCCGAAACCAAAATCTCCACCCCCTCAACCCAATCAACCCACAAACTTCTAAGATCCTTCAGCTAGATCCTGATTAAACCTATACACATGTTCACATACTACAGAATCCCCAACTGGAGTACCCACAGTCTAAAGGTTTTAATATGCTTAGAGAATGATTGAGATACGAAAGAGTGAGTGGAACCAGGATCTATAAGAATGTGTGCATCTTTATCGAAAATAATTAACTTGCTGTGTCACAGCAAAAACTCTGGCCCGAGTGCGAGGTCTGCCAGGTTGCATCGTTGATCTAGACTGAGAAGATGAAGTAGCTCCACTGGCTCTGCTTGTGCCAGCCCTAACTTGTGCCGCAGGTACACCCTGTGATGGTGTCACACCTTATGATCTGTAAAAATCTGGCAAGTTACGCCATAAAGATAATGCCTCCATGTCTTTAATGCAAACACAACTGCAGCTAATTCCAGATCATGGGTGGGATAATTTAATTCATGTGGTCTAAGCTGTCTAGAAGCATAAGCTATCACCTTCCCATGTTGCATGAGTACACAGCCTAAACCCTTGTGAGAAGCATCACTATACACCACAAATCCATTTGTACCTGAGGGTAAGGTAAGAACTGGGGCTGATGTGAGACACGTTTTAAGCTTCTCAAAACTCTCTTGACATTCATCTGTCCATTCAAACTTTGCATTCTTTCGAAGGAGTTTAGTCAATGGTGCTGCAATGATGGAGAAATCCTGAACAAAGCGACGATAATACCCTGCTAAGCCCAGAAAACTTCTAACCTCTGTAACATTAGTTGGAGAATCCCAATTGACTACTGCTTCAATCTTCTTAGGATCAACCAAAACTCCATCTGCTGAGATAACATGTCCCAAGAAAGCCACCCGATCAAGCCAGAACTCACATTTGCTCAATTTAGCATATAGTTGTTTATCTCTCAAAATTTGCAGTTACATGTTTTTATATGTATAAATATCAGGGGAAGTTTTGTCAGTTTTCCGGGTCATATCAGTCTCTACAGTTTGGGGATTGGGTGTGACAATTGGGGTATAGATGTTTGTTTTGCTGCTTTAAATTGTATTGAGAATGAAACATGTGCAACATAAACGCTTGCTCTTATCTCCTTATCTCATAATATTTATCCATTAAACAAACTAATGACAGAATTAATAAGACTATCAGTGAACAGGCTTCCTACACTTATCATGGGATGAGCTTTGTACTCCCCAGACGACATTTGGCACGCCCCCCTCCACCCTAGCCCCCCCCCCCCCCCAAAAAAAAAAAAATCATATGCATATTGGTGTCATATATGTCTGTGACAGCTATATTCTATATTTGACCATGTGTTACACAGAACCATGTCATTTGGACGTAAGCCTTGTGGTCTGAACTATTTGTATTTCTTGAACAAAACCGTTACTACTATAATCATTTACTGTACTCTGTTGCTGTAGCTTTTGTTTTCAATTTAAATTTCAGTTCAGGACATAATTCCTTTTAGAGTTTATGTGGGTCCCATGGATAGTGAATATCCTGTGCAAAAATTCTTGCGTGGATTGAAGCCGTACTTGATGTGCTTTTGTTTTCCTTCCTTTAGATGTCTTGATTTTTTGCCTTGCATTGTGATAAAGGGAGATCCATCGGGATGTCTAGATGTGAACACTTAGCAGCGGTTCGATCCGGAGGGTTGATCATCGATCTGTGATCGGTCCATTGGATCTCTCCATGCTTGGCTTTGAGGAAGGGGACTTGTAAGATGAAGAAGACGGTCAGGGATTTACGGGGAAAGTTTCCGGTGGAGACCCTCCAACGCTCAACTTAGATCTGGAAACTTAGTGGAGTTAAAGAAAGTAAAACATAGAAGAGAGTAGTGGTTTTGGTTCCCTCCGTGTGACAGGGAGAGAGAGGTAGATCCTTTTTTTCGAGAAGGAGAGATTCCTTTTTTAGGGTTAGTTCGGTGTATAAATACCTTTTAATAAAATTGATGCCTCTGGTGTCGTGTCCCCTTCTGACGGGGCAGGGATACTTTTGTGCAGGCATGTCAGACAGGACAATAAATGCAGAGCTGGCCAATCGATTCGTACCCTCTGCATGCGCACTTATGTGTTGTACCAAGGAGGCGACTAGCTCATAGGAGGTCGGCATCTGTACCATGGCTTCATCACGTCGTGCCGGGTTCAGTCAACCTATATAGAAATGAGCTCTTTCCGGCTACTCAGGTAGGTCATGTCGGCATTCAAAGCCTTGTTGTAGTACAAACTTTTGAGGAGGTCGATTTGTCCATTTCGGGCTTTGGTAAACTGAGGGGTGTTGCTGGTCCGATTCTTGGTACTCAATAGGTTGGGCTTCTTACTGCCCGGTTCGACCAGATGAAAAGGCTTTCGACTATTTATTATACGTTATTAGTTGTCCTTTCGTTTTTCTGATGGTTATTTATGTACATTGGAGAAGGGAACCGACATGCTATTCTGACGCCGCATTTCGAAAAGAAGTGAGATCAATGGAATTGGTCAACTTAGCATAGACCGAATCAAGAGAGCAAATTTTATATCTCGATAATCTTCTATTCGGGAGATCTGATCTTGGTAGTCTTCTTCATGGAAAGTTTGACCTTGGTAGTTTTTTCTTTTGGAATGTCCAACTTGGGTGCTCTGCCCTTCCAGCCTTGTCTTTTTGACCTAACCTGAACGGTCTGCCCTTTTGGGTCTTCTTCTGAGCATTTTACTATGAGATATTTTTCGAGCTCTAAGCCCTGGGTCTTTTAATAAGCATTTGAGCTTATTGATTTCTCGAGCAGTTTGGCTCTTTGCTGGTCTCTCTAGCCCTGAATGTTCGTCTGAGCTCTTTGATTTTCTATGTCATTCCAGACTCTTTAGCCCTGACTATTTTTACAAACATTTTAGCTCTTTTCCAGGCTCTTTAACCTTGATTGTTTGCCCGAGCTCTTTTGGCTCTCTATATGATACTCCAAGCTTTTTATCACTATTTCTTTCTTTCGAGCTCTTTGACTCTTTGTAACTTCTGGATATTTTTGCCCTGAAGCGTTTTTCAGGCTATTCTTGCCCTTATTCGCTTTTCGGGCTATTTGCCCTCAAGTTTTTTCCGAGCGTTTTTGCTCCTCATGGCTATCTGCCCTTAAGCATTTTGGGCTTCAAAGCCCTGATTCTTCATTCCGGGCTATTTGCTCTTAAGGAGATTCTGGGCTATTTGCCCCAGACCTTAGTCCGAGCATTTTGGACTTTTCCTTGTATTTTTTTGTGGGGCATGATCAGCCCTGTTGTTTGTATGAAATCTTAATTTCTTGTTAGGTCGGCAGGCCATTTGTGACTTGTTTTAGCCATGATGGCCTTGTCATTGTATGTTGTCAATTCGTGCTCTTTTTGGAGGGAACTTTTTGGTACTTGGCAGTGGATCTCATCTGAGCGCTTTTGCTCTTTGTCATCCGAGTGTCATCCGAGCGCTTTTGCTCTTTGTCGTCCGAGCTCTTTAACTTGCTAGACTGCTTCCGTATTTCTTTGTCCTCAACTCCGTTGATTGGTGTCGGAGGTCAATTTCCGAGATCAGTCACCTGCCTCGTTGAACTTTTTTGTTTCCTCAAGTCAGCTTGTTGGTGTCGGCAGTCTATTTCCGCTTCGTTTCCTCAACTAGTTTTGTGGTGCTGGGAGTCTTATTTTCGAGACCGGTCACCCACCTCATTGAGGTCTTCATTTCCTCAATTGGTTTTGTGGTGCCAGCAGTCTTATTTTCGAGACCGGTCACTCACCTCATTGAGGTCTTCATCTCCTCAACCGATTTTGTGGTGTCGGATGTCTTATTTTCGAGACCAACTATTCACCTCATTGAGGTCTTATTAGTCTTATTCTTACTTTTAAAATTTATCTACAAAATAAAAATTTGCACAGAGTATATGTAACAAGAATGCTCGTCGTTAATTTGAACAGCAAGATATTTAGCTTTATATTTTAATTGAATGTAAAATATTAATTTTGTCCAACTATATCATCTCATCATTGTAAAGAATCTAATAAATAATGTTTCTCATGTATAAGTCATTCTACAACTTTTAGTTCTCATAGCAACATGCTTAAGCTAATGATACTCTTTTTAAGGAATTCGTACCAATATTAATCACCGATGAAAACTTTTTAAGCTGTTTCTAAAATACTATCATGTCTAAACATATGTTCAGAAGGAAAATATTTTGAACTAAAGAGATAACTATATAGTTTGGTTAACTCGCGCATATCACCTCTCTTTCACGTCGGGCAAATTGCCCTTGTGTCACATTCCTTTCTCACATCAGCGTCGGCCTTTTTTTGGTTTTCATCATATGGTTTTTAGATGTTGTTAGCGATTCTTAGATCTTTTTTCCATCTCTTTTCCTCCTCATATTAGCATCTTCCTCCATCTAATTTTCACCGTATGTTTTTTCTTTTTTTTTTATGTAGCTGGTAATCCTCGGGTCTTCCATTATCTCTCTTCCCTTTGGTCTTTTTTTGTTGTTTGGCTATTAGTTTTTTTTTTTTATTTGCCATGTGGATTTCAATGGGTTTTATTTGGAAACTCCAACGACAAGATAGTCTCCTTCGTTCCTCATAGATGGTGTCACTTAATAAAGGGAGATTCAGCGAGGTGTCTAGATGTGAACACCTGGCAGCGGTTCAATCCGGAGGGTTGATCATTGATATGTGATTAGTCCATTGGTTTTCTCCATGATTGGCTTTGAGGAAGGAGACTAGTAAGATGAAGAAGACGGTTAGAGGTCCATTGGGGAAGTTCCCGGTGGAGACCCTTCGACGCTCAAGTCAGATCTGGGAATTAAGGAGAGTAAAATAGAGAAGAGAAGAGTGTAGTGGTTTTTGGTTCCCTCCGTGTGAGAGAGATGGATCCTTTTTTCTGAGAAGGAGATATCCTTTTTTAGGGTTAGTTTGATGTATAAATACCTTTGGATAAAGTTGATGCCCCTGGTGTCGTGTCCCTTTCTGACGGGACAAGGATACTTTTGTGTAGGTGTTTCAAGCAATACATTAATGATGGGCTATAGGACAACAAATGCGGAGCTGGCCAGTTTGTACGCTCTGCATGTGCACTTATAATCCTTGTGCTGTACTAAGGAGGGACCAGCTCGTAGGAGATCAACATCTTTACCCCGACTTCATTAGGTCGTGTCAGGTTTATCCGACCTACATAGAAATAAGCTAGTAAGCTCCTTCCGTTTACTGATGTAGGTCATGGTAGCATTCAAAGCCTTGTTGTAATACGGGCTTTTGAGGAGGTCGGTCTGTCCGTCCTCTCCGATCTTTGAGGAGTCCAATTTGTCTATTTGGGACTTTAGTAAACTCAAAGGTGTTGTTGGTTTAATTCTTTCTACTCAATAAGTTGGATTTTTTACTGTCTGGTCCAACTAGATGAAAAGGATTTCGATTCACGTATACACGTGTCACAATCTTGGGGTATAATTGTTATCACATTGGAATGCTAATGCTTTGCTATTTACATATGAGCATTAGCCAATTTGATTGTTGGTACTTGTATATGGGGTCGCTCAATTTGTTAAATATTTTTTCTGCTTTGCTGTTTTATGGAGAGCATTTGGGCAGCAAGGTTATTTTGGGCTAAGATTTTGTTTGGCTTCATGTCAAATTAAGATTCTCCAGCCTTTGTGTTGCCTAGCGGTATTTTCATTTCTACTGTGATTGGCATTCAGGCTCTTTTCAGAAATGTTTTTCTTGATTTCTAGGTTGATCAGGAAGTAAAGCTTTAGGTATTTTTTTTGTCTGATGTTATTTAAGATTAAGACAATTGGAGATTTTAGTTAGTATTATTGGTTGTTCAACGTTGGTCATTGAAGGCATATTGGCTCACTGCTAACTTTCATAATATAAGATTCTACAATGCTATATATAATACGTACCAATTTGATGTGTAAATCAATTTGGAATTGAACTGACAGTCGAGTACTTAAATATATTTCAAACGTCTGTTGCAAATAATATATAACAGCTCAACCTTGGTTACTTGTTAATGTAATCAGAGCTGTCTTATAGAAGCAAACATTCATAGTCTGTTGCAAATAATATATAACAGCTCAACCTTGGTTACTTGTTAATGTAATCAGAGCTGTCTTATAGAAGCAAACATTCATGTCTGTTGCAAATAATATATAACAGCTCAACCTTGGTTACTTGTTAATGTAATCAGAGCTGTCTTATAGAAGCAAACATTCATATGCAATGCCATGTAGTATAAAGAGCATTTTAGACCCTGCAACATTTTCAAGACTTGGTAGTGTTACCATTCTTGCCTGAGCATTAACTATTGAGAGCTTAAATTCGTCTTTCAGTGAATTGGAGAGTCAAACAAGTGAAGGTGTTGGCAATAATTGTCCTAGGAAACTAAACTTCTTAGGTGGATTGATGAGTATGAACAAAATTTAGTCCTAATTCATTCAATATATTGTGAATGTATATGATGATGCCAATATATATAATGATACGAAAAGAATAATAAATTGATTATATGATGAGAGAATGAATAGTGCAACAATTTTATATTCCATCTGGTTTACAATTATAGGCTCAAATTTCTTTTCCGATCATTTTATGTATTACCAGTTTTTTAACATCTTTCATTTAGTAGTTGGAAAAAATAAATTTATTAGTTAAAAAATAGTTTAGTAAAATAAATTTAATGAAATTATACGAGTGAACAATATATTAAAACATGATTAAATAAAATTTATATTTTTAATTATATTAATAAGTTTTAATTTATGTGGAAATATAAATAAATTTATATTTAAAACATGATTAACAAACTCAGTCAATTTACCGACCAGTGCAGCTATAACGAATTTATTCTCCGCTCAACATGCAGGACACTTGTTTTGACAGAGGCAGTAGCTAAGCATGGTAACTTGGATATCTTTGTGCCATTGTGGAGAAATTATGAATGAGGTTAACTACAAAGTTGGAGATGTAATTTGAGGTTGGTTGGTTTTGGGAAAGCCATAGCTGAGAATTGTCCAAATGAATCGGTTGAGCTGTGATCCGAAGAATCATGTTCAAAAATATGTATGCATTTAATCTGTAAAATTTTGCTTTCATCTGTTTTAACTTATGTCATTTTTCCTTATACTCAATGGACTGCGCGTTCGCTTCTTGCTTCCAACGAGCAAGTTGTAGTGCCTGTGGCAGTTGAAAGTTGCCAAAATTAGTTTGAAAAATTGTTCTAGTAATAGGGTTTACCTTAAGAAAATGTAAATATGGAAAGAGAAGAGTTGAGTTCTTCAGCATTATTTTTATCTTCTTTTTCAGCCTTGTAGACATAAATCATGTACTAGCATAATACAAATTATGTTTTGTAAGAATATAAATCAAGTGCAACTAACAGGCTACACAACAGA
Source organism: Manihot esculenta (assembly GCF_001659605.2). Taxonomy (NCBI): domain Eukaryota; kingdom Viridiplantae; phylum Streptophyta; class Magnoliopsida; order Malpighiales; family Euphorbiaceae; genus Manihot; species Manihot esculenta. The sequence goes on from NC_035171.2 coordinate 29,392,380, forward strand.
CGATTGACGTTCTCTTTGTCACTGAACATCTTAGACCAATTGACTCAAAAAAATATAATACTTGCATGTATTTGTATTTTAATTTAAATCTTTTAATTTTGATTTAATTGATTTAATTTTTATATTTTAGAGTAATTTTAGTCAATTTATAAATTTTTAAATTTAATAATTTACGTGACAATTTGATTATTTGGCTATCATGTCACGTGTATTATTATAATTATTTTTTAATTAATCAATTAATAAAAAAGTCTAATATTTTTATTATTTTGCATTTTAATTCAAAATTTTAAATTTGAAATAAATTGATTTAACATTTATGTTTGGGTGTAATTTTGACTAATTTTTAAAATTGAAATTAAAGATAAATAATCTAATTATTAATTATGTAGTTTATCCCTTGAATAGTAAATTTTATTTTATTGTAATAATTATAAAAATTTTATAATAAATATATTATTTAATTTAAAATAACGGTATATATAAAATAATTAAAAATAATATATCTATTATAAAATTTTTATAATTATTAGGATAAAATAAAATAGATTTATTATTAAAACTGTCGGTATTACTATTTTAGAATCAAATATATTATTTGAGTATAGTGAAATATAAATTAATATTATTTTTGAATTAATTTATATTTAAAAGATAATAAAATATTACATTTTATATTATATTTAAACTCTTATATTTTAATTTTTAAAACTTGATTAAAATTATATTTCAATGCAAATATAAAACTAATTAAATTAAAATTTAAATATTTAGTTTAAAATATAAAATAATGTAAATATTAAATTTTTTTTATTATGGTATGCTAATTGATCATTAAATTACCATATAAACTATTAAATTTAGCAATTTATATAATAAAATTACATTGATATGTAAAAAATTATACCAATTAAATTAAAATTAAAAAATTTAAATTTAAATTTAAATATACACAAACATGAGACCTTTTTTTAATCCATTGGACTTTAAAAAATTACTTACTTATTTTCATATAAGTAACTTTTATAAAATAAAGAATTTGAATGAAATATGACTTAAAATTAAATCCAACTCATGCTAAGGCACCGCCTAACAATAATAACTATTTTATTAATGGGTAGTTAAAAATAAAAAAAAAACATATATATAATTTATTTAAAAATAATGAAATAAAATATTAATTTTTTTTTTTTTAATTTTAAACTTTTCAAATACTCCCAATAATACTTGGGCTTTACCCAGTTGCCAACCGGACAAACCACTGTTCAAGCATCAAGAAAGTGGGATAAACTTCTTGAGACTGAAAGGAAAATGAATCAATCGTTCTGAATTTTAATTAGTCTCACGTTGTATTTGGATTAATAAATTTCTTACTTTTTTATATTTTATTTTTACTGTTATAAAATTCAATTAAAATATTTTAATTTTAATTATACGTTAATCTTTTTATATTATTAAAAAATATATATTATTACTTATTAATTGATTCAGCTTAATTTTATAAATTTTTTTTAATTAAAATAAAATCAAATCAAAATAATAAAAAAATTTTAAAGAAAAATACTAAAAAAAACTAGAATTCAAATAAATTTACATAAATTCATGCATGATTTTATTTATAGTAAAAACGTGTGAAATCGTATTGACACGATAATATATCTTCTCCAATTCAATTATATCAAAATTTAAAGTATTGAATTAAAAAAAATTATTTTTTAATGTGAATAGACTAAATAATAATAATAATAATAAAAGTATTTAAAATTTATATATATATATATTAAAAAAATCTACCGACAAACTAAAGCATCATAATAGTGTTGCCGCTAATCTTGTCCTGACAGGGAGAGAGATTTGCCAATTTTGTCAAGTGTTGTTTTAAGTATGGGTTGGATATACCTTTTTCTTATTTTGAATTAGATTGAGATTAAATTAAAATTTCCACCTGAATTAGAAAAAAAAAATTGAAAATACATTAAATTAAATGTATCAGCTAAATCAAACTCAAATTAGCATTTCTGTTTAATTTACATAAAAAAATTTGAAAATACATTAATTAAACATCCATGGTGAAATTTAGAATTGATCCATTAAAAAATCACTCCATAACGCTTATGCTATAAAAAAAGTTTTGATGAATGCAGCTCAAGTAAGGTCAAAAGTTTAATTTTTAAATTTTTACTAAGCGCATTTTATTTTTTAATAAATTAATTTGATACGAATAAAATAATATATATTTTTATAAAAAATAAAATGAAAAGGCGGATTTAGAGTGCGGAGGAAGGTTCATAGGCAACGAGAATGATTAAGAAAGCAAGGAAAAGAAAAGAAAAGGGGTAGGTTGCTATTATAGGTAAAAAGCTTGTGGCTTTGAAAATGATATTGCACCTTCAAGGATTTGCCTTTTAATTTGAACTATCAAAATTGTAGATGCTGACATTATTTAACCAACTCCATTTATAATTAATATTGTGAAACATAGTTGTTTTAGCTATTTTTTTTTAAAGGAAAAATTACTTTTTAGTCCCTGAGGTTTAACGTAATTAACACTTCTGTCCCTCTATTTTGGCGATCTAACACTTAAGAGAAGAAGAAGAAGAAGGAGAAGGTTAATTTTGTCAATTCACGTGTCTCAAACGGCTATTTTGCATGGAAGGACTATAAATTTGGACAGAAAAGAAAATGAGGGACTTAAGTGTTGAGTCGCCAAAATAGAGGGACAAAAGTGTTAATTACGTTAAATCTCAGAGATTACAAAGTAATTTTTCCTTTTTTAAATCATGTAAATTTTTTTATCCAATAAAAATTATATATAGATTTGATTCTAAAGTTAGGCGACGAAAGAAATTGCGATGGTATTGCATGCATATTCGGATATTATATTGAGAAAATTATTATTTAATTTTATTGTACGATAAAATTTATTAATTATTTTTTTTATTTTAAAAACTATATTAAAATATTTTTAAAAATCTATTCATTAGACTTTTTTTCATTAATTTTATTTAATAAAATTTAACGTAATAAAAAAAATTCTCTCCTTACATATATGTAAAAATATTTTATGAAGAATTTAGACCTTTATAGTTGATCTGTATACATTTATATTTCAACGATATGAATCGAAATTGCCTGAAAATTTGTGCATAACATGCCAAAAATCATGGACTAGAAAACCCAAATTTTAAAAAAATAATTAAAATTAAATTTATTAATTTTTCTTCATTTCTAATTATAATAAATAAGTAAGACATTGTGTTTACTTCTTTTTATTTATTTGTTTTTATTTTATCAGATAAATATTTTCTGTTAATTTAATTATTTGAATGCTCTAAATGGTTTAAAATATTGAAAATATTTTTTATGAAATAAAGAGATGTATTCTAAAATTAAAAATTTAAACTTTGCTGAAAATTAATAACTAAAAAAATTATTAAATATTAGTAATTAGCAAGGTAGATTCATTATCAATGAATCTTAATGGATAAAAAAATCAAGATCTGGTGTCTTAGTCATTGGACTTAATTAAAATTAGGATTCCATGTTTTAAGCCATGATTTACGTTGGCTTCATTCGTCCATTACTAAGACTTCAGTCATCCCCTATTAAAGGTCAAAGATGACTGACTAGCTATAACATTAATCCCACAGTCACATTCAAAAAATAATAATAAATAAAAATATATTAAACTATTTAAGGTACACCAAATTAAAGATACCCATAAAAATATCAATAATTTTCTAGTCTTTAAATTGAAACCTAATCTATATTTATAGCAGAAAAAATAAAAATAAAAATTAAAATTTTAAATTAATTCAATTATAAAAAATTGATAGAACACATATAGAGATATTAGACTATAATTAAAATTAAAATATTTAAATTAAATTTTAAAATATTAAAAATAAAATATTAAAAATAAAAAAAATAATTTAATTCATAAAATCAATACGTTTTAAATTTATTTATGTATAAAATCAATTCGATTTTTAATTTATTCTCACGAATTTTGAACAGAATATTCCCTAATTAATTGGACTAAGTTTGCCAACTACCCACCAATCGGATTGGTTAATGATATCAAGAGTTAATCTAAAAGGTTTCGGATTGACCCCTAACCCCTCTCTAAGTTGCGTACGCGTTGCTCTTGAGACATTAAATTCACATATTGGAAAATTCTTACATCGATTAGGGTGAGCAGTATTCGGTTCAAATCGAAAAAATTGAATTGAATTGATTTAAAATTTTAGTTTGATTTTTTATACATTTCAGTTCGATTCGATTTTTAATTTTAGAAATTTCAATTATTTCTATTCGATTTGAAAAAATTAAAAAAATTGAATCGAATCAATTAGTGATAATAATATGTTTTTATAATAATATAGAAAAATTAAATTATATTAAGATTAAAATATTTTAATTAAATTTTAAAATATTAAAAATAAAGTGTAAAAAATAAAAAAATTATTAAAAATCGAAATTGATCAAACCGAACCGAATCGAACCGAATCAGACCGATTCGATTCGATTCGATTTCTGATCAAAATCGATTAGGTTCGATTTTCATAAACATTAAAATTTTAATTTTCAGTTTATTCGGTTTTGATTCGGTTTTAAACCGAACCGACCGAATGCTCACCCGTACATGGATGTGGTTAATTTCAATACATAAATATCTGGAGTTTTTTTATAGAGATTTATCAATTTATATTTTATAATTGATTTGGTTTATAATGGGTGGAATCTGCACAAGTATTTTTCTAATATTATGTAGTTAAAAATATAGCCGAATTAAATTTTAAATTGTCATACTAATTATAATGAACATAATATTTTTATATAATAATATTAATTTTACTTGGTTTATCTTGAAATTAAGAAAAACAAAGGTTTTCAGATTTTGATAATTAGCATTGCATACAAAAGTTTTGCCCAATATATTAAAAATTAGCCAGTATATATACATATATTATGAAAAACAAATAAATAAATAGATAAAAATACTTTGCATGAAATTCTAATTTTTGAATAAATATAACACATCTTGGGGAAAAGATGACTTAAACAAGAGCACAAAGGCATGATATACCATATCTAAAAGAGACTTTATGACTGATTGTTGGTTGTTTACTACAACTCCTTATATTATCTCCTAAACGCTAATTCAAATAATGTAAAAAATTTTGGATAATTAACTCAAATTTTTAAAATTTATTGTGAGTTTATTCATAAATTCAAATTAATTTTGATCAATCATTCCACATAATTTTTTTATTATTTTAATTAACTATATTTTTTACTGAACAAAATAATTTAAATATTTTTATAATTTCACATTTATATCTCAACTTTTTTTTATTTAATATAATAAATTAAATTTTTTTATAAATTCATATTTATATTATAATATTAAAGTTTTGAAAATTAAAAATATAATTATTAAAATACACCACATTCTTAACTAAAAGATCGGTACCGTGAAAAAAGTTAAATTAGTCAATAAATTTTTTTACAACTCTAATTACAAATAAAGTGATAAAATTTAAATAAATAGAATGATAATAAAAAAAGAAATAATGGATAAAAAAATTAATTAAAAAAATATTTATTAACTAGTGCTGGTCAATTAGAGAATATATAAATTAAAAATGTTATGTTCAATTAAAGTAGCCAGATTGGTTTTAAATATATTTAAAATAAAAATTGTCATGGTGAAAAAAGAAAAAAAATGAATACTTACTATTATTTAGTCCATTAATTATAGTCAATCATCATACTTATTCATATAAAAGAAATGTTATGATGCTAAAATTATATGTGAAATATTAAATAATAAAAATAGCTTAAATTATTTAATTTAATTAATAAAAAATATAGCACTTAATTAAATTTTAAAAAAGATATTGTGATTTTAAAATAATTAATTATGATAAGTTAAGAAATGGGATCAATGTATAAGGCACGTGCAAAATCTCCACATCATCTCTACCCAAATTCAAATTAAAAAGATAAATGCTCTTTGGCTCAACTGCAAACATCACAATCGCTAATTAAGTAAAAAAATCCCAAAAGTAATTATCAGCAGATTTTCCTTACCTAAGCCGATTGACAATTAAAAAAAAATTAAAATCCTTTTAATACTTCAATATTTTTTACAAATACTTTTAATATTTTTAATTAAAGGTGAATATTAAAAAAATATAAATTTTATTGTAAAAAATAATAATTAAAGCTGAATTACAAGTCTTATTTAGGATGATAGAATAAAATAAAATAAATTTAATTACAGAAATGCCCCCCAGGTCGTAACTCTTGTAAGAATGAAAAGGGAGGAAAAGCTGTGCAAGAATCAGAGAAAAGCAAAACCGCGTGGGTCCCATCTCATGACTAAATCCCCTTCCGCCCCTTCCATCGTGGACTTTTGCGCGCACGGTCGCAGTTTCCACTGGGCCCCGCCTCTTATTCTACCCAAATCTCTTTTTTTAACCATTTAACAAACTCTCGTCTCCACTCTATAACATATGCCGTGTGTTTCACTTTCCAAATAAAGCTGTGCCACGCGTGGTTTATTGACAAATGGTTGGGCGACGAAGCGAGGGAATAAAGGAAGTTTGTATGAGTGGTAGGGGATCCAGACAATATCAGCAGAAGGGGACAAATGGGCCCCCACCTTTAGAAACCACCCACCTGAATATGGAAACTGCTCTGACAGTGATTTCCCGCCAAAATAATATGCCTCCAAAAACAGTTTTTTTTTTTAATAAAAGAAAAAAATAATTTGCTGATTAAAATATTAAGAAATTAGAATAAATAAATGAGAAAGTTGCAGATGAATCGCATTCCCTTTTAGTTCACGTGGTGGCTGGCTCTAGCCAGAATTAAGCCATCGACTTCCTTTATTTATTATTATTATTATTATTATTATTAAATCAATTGGACAATCCGACTCCAATATTTATCTCTTTTTTTTTTTAATTCTAATTCAAAACTTATTAATTTTAAGAATCTATAAAAATAATTTATATGTTTTATATAAAATTAAATAATTTATATTACTAAAAATTAATAATTTCTCCCTACATGTAATTAAATTATTAAATAAATATTGAACTTATAATTAGGATGATAAAGAGAAAAATAAAAAAAGATTTACTACCAATAATTGAACATTATTATTAAATTATTGTTTTGATTTATGGAAAAAATTATTTATAAGATATTGTCTATATATTATAAATTTATTGAAAATTAAAATTTATGAAATGGTTTGGGGGTAATTTACAGTGTAATTTAATTTTTACTTTTTTAATATTATATAATTTAGGTTTTGAGTTTTTATTAATAAAATAATTATTTTGTTAAATTGAAAAGGCCAACACAAATTAAATGTACTAAATTGTTATATATATTAAAACTATAATAATTAAATTGTTATAAATATTTTTAATTACAAAAATTAAAATATTATAAAATGTGAAATTTAAATAATTACTTATTATAATTTAATTATAAATTTTAATTGAATGACTATTTTATTAATAAAATAAAATTTTATAAACTAAATTATTTTTTATTAAAAAATTGATAAAATTATGAATTTTAATTAAATTTTAAAAATTATATGTGCCATTCTCTTTAATTTACTGAATTCAACATCAGAATAAAATGGTAGCATCTCTAATCAATAAATAATTTTAAATAATATTAAAATTGAATTATAATAATTTAAAATATAATTTTAATATTTTACTTTTATTTTTATTTTAATATAAAATATTAGCATATTTTCTTTAAATTGAGAAGATAAGAAAGCGTGACGTTGAAATAAACTAAGTTATTTAAAATTCAACTTCATAAAAAGTTAGGCTTGATTTATTTTTTAAATCAATTAAATTTGATTTTAATTTAAAATTTATTTAATAAAAAAATTAGTTATATATATATTTTATTTATTATGACTCAATAATTTATTTAGTTGATAAGTTTGTGAATTTATTTGTAAATATATTTTTTAATTAAAATTATTTAATTTTAAATTTATTATTTTCAACCTATTAGTATTACCCTTTTTTTTTCTGAATTACCAATTTATTTAGGTTGATTATAAATTATTTAATAAATTTATAAATTGAAATTAAATTTATTAATATCCAATTCAAAATTGAATTTGAAATAAGAGACTTAAGTTCGGCTAAATTGTAAAACATTTTGACACTATTTATTTTTGAGTGTTTCAAAGTTGGACTCGCTCTGTTACTTCCAAAACCTCGTATGAGTAGGTGTCGGATGGTAGCGTAGGCGTTGAAGTTTTATGAGCCTATGAACCAAGCTAAGATATTCGTTATGGTTCTGCACTTTGGTCTTTTTTTTTTTTTTTTTTTTTTTTCAAACTTTTCATTATATTATAATTTAATTTAAAAGTTCAAAAATGAATAAAATTATTTAAAAATAATTATATTTACTGTATCTAATTAATATGGCAAAATGAGGATTAAATATCTTATTATATTTATATGTCATATAAATAGATGCTATTGATAAAAAAATTTAAATTTTTAGTTATTTTATAATTTAATTTAAAATTTTAAAAATAATATAATTTAATTTAAAATCTTTAAATTTATTTATTTTTATTCTCATTTGGTATAATGTAAACAATAATAACTTTAATTTCTTTTTATTTACCATTAATTTCAATAAAAAATTACAACAAATCTCATATTTATTAATTTTTTTATTTTTTAAATATTTTATTGTGTCCATTATAGTAAATTTTATTATATTTATTATAAAAATCCATGTTAATATAATAAAAAAATAAAAATCATAGACTTACTATTTACGGTTATACTATTAATTTTATACTATAATTTAATAGGATAAATCAGTAATTTGAAATATAAACAAAGACATTATATTAATAGTAGATATAATTAAAATTTAAAGAAAATTAAGAGAATTATAACTAAAAAATATAAATAAATTTTATTATAGTTTTTTGCACCAAACAAATAGAAATAAAGTATAATAATATAATTTAAAGATTTAGTAGTGGAAGAGATAAATTTATGTATTTTGAGTTAAATTATATTAATTTTTAAAATTTTAAATTAAATTACAAAATATTTAAAGTTTTTTATTTTTTTATATCTATAATATTTATCCACACGACATATGAATAAAATAAAATAAAATAATTTACATTATTTGATCATGTCAGCAACACACTCTCCACAACTTAATTTTTAAATTTGAATATAATTATAACAAAATTTATAATTTTTTATAAATTTATAATTTTTATAATTTTAAATTAAATTGTAAAATAATAAAAAATTGCAAATAGGCCCTTTTTTTTTAATTTGTTTCATATTTTTATGCCATCTGATATAAAAATAACAATAGACAATATCTAAAATCTTGTATATCTAGTTTGCCCGCTTATACTAAAAATTTTGTAGCATATATTTTTTCAGTGTCAATATACTCGATTAATTTTATTTGTTGAATATGTAAGTATAAACCAATTTTTATTAATTTTCTCAATATTCTTTTATAATGAAAAGCTATTGTAGCAAGTTTTTAATAAGGATATTGATGAACCTTTGCTTTCCTTATGTAGTATATATGATAGGAGAGAAACATGTATGTTTTTGATAGAGTAGTTATTGATCTTATACTCAGCTTCACATGTTATTTCTCTTGATTTTTGGTATATGCATTAGGTTAGTATATTTATTATTCCTTCTCTATCTATATATTTTCAATCCTCCTATTTATAGTCTTTTAAACTTACATTTTTAATATGTAATTTATATTTAATCAATAAATTTAAATCACACTCATAGGTTTAATCTATAATAAATGCATCTAAATAAATTTGAAAAGTTTCTAAAAAAATTTTTAAAAAAAATATTTTGTAAGTGATCGCTATTTTAAATATTTGTAATTATGTATAAAATTTTTCAAATTTTAAAAAAGTATATATTATTTATCCTTGGATGAACTAGAAATAATTAAATTTAAATTCAATAATTAATTTATATTTAATTAAAATTTAAACGTGAATCAAATTTACTTAATATTTCTTAAAAAGTAACTTAGTTGAAATATTAAGAGTTGTTAAGATTGCTTTTTAAAAGAAAATTCAACTACATATACATATATTTATATATTTGACATGTTTCATAAAAATTGGCTTATTTTTTAATATATTTTAAATTATCTTTTCAATAATAATGCACCTATTAATTTTCTAATATGCTCATATTTAATATACATTAAAAAAATAATTTTATTAGTTTAAAATAATTAATAATAAAATAATATTTTATTAGTTGCTAATAATAAAATATCACAAAATATTATTTTACATAAACTAAACTATATATCTGAAAATCCCATAAAACTAGATTTTTTAAAAAAAATTTTCCTATTTATTTTTATAGAATGAAATGAGTTTTTTTTTTTTTTTTTTTTTCTTTTAATGTAGATGGTGAGGGTGAAAAGCCAAGCCAAGTCAAGCCAAACCCAAGATTTACAAGGAAAACTGAAAGTGAGTGTGGTGAATAAGTTCATTTTAAACCATGGTTACAAGAATGACTTCATCTTGAGTCAAAATCAAACTACGCTTGGTTGGATATTAGCTGTCACTAAAAACAATTCTTTATTATTTTTTTTTTTAGGAATGTTCTTTTCATAATTTTATTTTATTTTCCAAAACCCATTATAAGAGTTCTACTCATCTTCCCTTCCCTCTCCTCTCCTCTCCTCTCCTCTCCTCCCCTCTCTCCGGTTTCCGTCTCCCTCCCATGCACCACCTTCCTCTACGGCGTCGTTTCTCTTCCATTTTTCTAATTCCCATCTTCCCTCTCACCTCTTCCTGATTTTATTAGTTTTTTTAAAAAAAAATATTTAAAGAGTTTTGTTAAGTGTTGCTGCCGCTAATAAGACGACTTCACTTACTGAACGTAAAAGTTTTCTGCTTTAAAGACGCGAGAACTGACAAGTTTTAGCTTAAAGTTTCAGCTTTTTCTTTCATCTCAGGGTGGTCGACAGAGGGAGAGAGAGAAAGAGAGAGAGAGAGAGGCTATTTTTCTTTTTATTTTACTGGGTTTTTTATGTGTTGACAAAAACTGCAATTAAAGCCATCTTTGTTTGCTTTCTTTCAAACTTCCGTTGAATTTTTAGTGATTTCGGAGGTGGGTTTCTCAGTTTTCCCACTATAAGACTAGAGATTTCATTTTCTCCTCCTTTGGCAATGCAGTCTCTGAATTCTTGGTGAGTTCTCAAACTTGCACTTTCTTCCTTTTTTTGTTTTTAAGATTTCTTTTTATAGCTACCCAAGTGAAAAAAAAAGGGAAATCAATTATTGTTTCTTTCATCTGCCAACCAATTTAAGTTTGGTTATTCCTTTTTTTTTTTTTTTGTGTGTGTGTGTTTTTGAATTCTCAGAAAGTGCTGTTCTTTCCCTCTTGGGTTATACGAATTTTGATTATTGTTTAATCTGAATGCATGTAGACTGTAAGGGAATTTAGTTGTTGAGTTAAAGTTATGTGGGTATAAATTAAGATATTGTTTTGGTGATGAATGAGAGAAGATGAGTAGAATATACACAAGCAAATTGAAAGCATCAATGTTCCGTTCACGCATGTATCAAATCTGGGCCCACAATTAAATCTTCTATTAAATTTGAGTTTCTTCTCTATCACGATTACACAATCATGACAATACTGTGCTCATTTATGTCTGTATTTTTTGCTAATTAAATATATTTCTTGCAATTTTAGCCGTCAGATTTGTTTGTGTTTTCTGATGACTAATCAACTGATGGGTTCTTGCTTCTTTATAAAAAAATTGTGATGGAAGGTAGAGATTTGTTTGATTCCATGCAATCTTTTCTTTTTCTTTTTTTTTATTGCTAATATTTTAAACAACAATGTGATTGTGTGTTTCATTGATTCATGGAACTCCTGTCTGTTTGTGATCATTCAATTAATTAATTATTTTTATATTGTTTTCTTTATGTAGCTCTGTTCATGTTCTTAGGTAATATCTTATTATTTTGTTGAGCCTCTTGTGAACTGTTAATCTCTGACCAAACAAGTGCATGTTTTACTATTTATGAAATGAACTCTGATTCTCTCTCTCTCTCTCTCTCTCTCTCTCTCTACTGATGGTGTCTTGAGCTTTTATATAATATTTGAATATTTTATAGTTGTAGTGTCATTCAACTCAGAAGTTGGTCCATAATTTGTGATCTACCTTAGATGCTTCCTTTAATCAAAATCAATGTGTTTGGATGGTCAACTTTAATTATATATCCTTTGGGTGTTGCCATATGAGTTTTGTTCTGCTACTTGTATCATTGTTAATGCTCAGTTCTTAGGATCTTTTGGTTTTGTTGATGGAAACTTTGATCAGCTACCTACTCCATTCAAGGTGAAGGAAACCACTCTCTTAAATTAGACCTTAGCCATCAAAACCAATCTTTATAGTTTTGGGAGTTTCATTCATTAAGCATCCATCTGGGTTTCCTTGCATCAATAGTAAGTAGATAATGGTGTCATCAAGTACACCTAGATAAAAATTAGTAAATGTCAAACTGTTGATTTGATTTTGATAATATGTTCCATATGGGTAGATCATAGTTATATTGCTTGTTTCCTGGTTTTTTAGCCTGTAAAGTAGCGCATTTTCATTGTAAATCATCTCAGGAGAAAAGGGAAATGGGTTTGGAAAGAAAAGTTAGGCAAGATCATTTTGTTGTAAGACATATAAGCTCTTAGTATCTCGGATATCATTTTGAAGGTAACCAACTTGGCTAAATAACTCATTATAATGAAAGCAAGATGATGAATATGAAGTATAATTATTACCAGTCAATTGGTCACCATGCTATTAGGGTGGATTGCCACTTCTTATTTGATTCTTCATGTGAAATGGTTAAGATCAGCTGAAAATTTCCGTGATTCAATTTGTCTCCTTTTAGGTGTTTGTTTATACCTTAACTTGCTGTTATATGAATATTAATCACAGGTGTTGCTTTGATCTCTGACTGCACATAGTAATCTATTTGCCATTTCTATGTAGGGAGAATAAGGGATTGTGGTGAACAAGATGATGGAAAACAAAAGAAGCCCCTGCTCTGTTGACCAGGCCAGTCTTACTTCTCTTGCATCTAAACGTCATAAGGCTGATCTTTCTATATCCTCAAAGGTTTGCCCTGCGCACCCCCGCAGCTTTTCCCCTTCATGTACATATCTTCTGTTGGAAAAGAAAGTTGTCTCTTCGTTTATTTGTTTTTTTTTTTTACGGAATATACAATTTCAATGATGACTATCAATATTAACTAGGGTGCATAGCTTAAATAAGTTCCCAATGCATGGAGTAAGATACTAAGATTATGTGTCCTTTGCCATTGTGCTTCTGTATCAATCACCTTCATTTGGGTCCTTGGCAATCTTTTTCTATTTTTATCCTCCTAGCTGTTTTTGTTTCATGCCTTCGGTTGCTTTGCACTAATATTTGTCTCAGCCCTTGTGTTCAACCAGGCAGCCAAGGACCTATGCTGAGCTAACGCTGCAGCTGTGGGCCAAGGGTATGGGGCCTATGGGCCAATCTGATTTCTGAGCCCATTTTTTAATTTCCAAGCAAGGAAGAGAATATGAAATGGAGTTTTACATTTGTGGTTGTTGCTGTTTAAACTAGAAATCTGTAAATTGGATGCTATAGCTTTCCTGTTGATAAGCTGTTAATGAATAATGGGAGGAAACTGTTTGCATGAAAACCAGTTAAACAAACCTGTATGAGCTAATAATTATTACACCTTTGGATATTATTTGAAGATTTATCTTCTTACTCTTTTCTTCTTATTTGCGTTTTGGGTATAGGAGAGGAAAGAGAAGCTAGGCGAACGGATTTTAGCTCTGCAGCAGCTTGTTTCACCATATGGGAAGGTATTATGGATGGGAAACCAGTTTGTAATGTGAATTTATGTCATCTTAATCGCTTGAGCGCACCAATTCTTAGCTGTTGGAATTCGATCTCGGAAATTCACTCTTGTTTCTTGCATGCTATTTTGCATTGTACTAAGCTGCAATTTTATAGCGTGATTTTACTTTTTACAGACAGATACTGCATCTGTCCTTCTGGAGGCAATGGAATACATAAGATTTCTTCATGAACAAGTTAAGGTTTGGCCCTTGCTTTCTTGCTATGTTTCCATTATCGTAGTGGTCTACCCGTTAACTGCATTGCAAACCTGGAACATGTCCTTGCCGGAGTGCGAATTGTGAAATTGGAAACCTTAGGTGGATTCTTTTTAATTAATGGAAATTTGGCTTATCCTACTTGGCTTGATTATTTATTCTTTCTGATGCAAAACCTTATCTATATGGAAGCAAGCATCTAATGATATGCAATGTCGCATAAGTATGTGGACTTTAGACTTTCCATAGTGTTGCATCATTGGGAAGTTTGATTCACATAACTGCACATCAAAAAGTTTTTGATAGCATTGGAAGTCGATAAATATTTGAATATTTATGTCACAGTCATAACCTTGATCATCTCTCATACTTGCCTTCTTGGGGTGGTTTCAGGTGTTGAGTGCTCCGTACCTACAAAGTATACCGGCAGCTGAGCTACAGGTGAATATCAGCTGGATCTTTGATAACATGATAAATTTGGAAAACGATAGTATGAAATGGTCGATAGTTACATGTTTTTCTAGGAAAAAAAATTGGTCTTTTGAGGGAATTCATGGCATTCAAACATTATGAAAATTTATCTCACAATTGTAAGGTAAAATTTATATCCAAGGATGCTGACCTTCCTAGCATTTGAATCTTCTCAAGATCAAGATATTTGGTTCGTAGTATTAATACTGTCCCTCGAAAACGCCAGACGGTTTAAACTATATATGTCAAGCATTACCAGTAAACCCTTTGATGTTTTCCCCGGTTGTGCCATAAACGAATGATTGATTGGATTACGGCTGGATTTTTGTTGTATTTTCATGTGCAGGAAATAGAGGAATACAGTCTGAGAAGCAGAGGTTTATGTATTGTTCCAATATCATGCACTGTTGGAGTTGCTCACAGCAATGGTGCAGATCTCTGGGCTCCCATCAAGACTACTTCTCCAAAATTTGAGAAGGCTATTTAAGTATTCTACTCGCAAAATTTATAGGAAAGTCAGTTAAGGAGGTTTGGTGGAGTAAAGGGTAACCAATATATTTAGTGCACAACAAAATTTTTGTCAGAAACAACTTTGTAGCAGTAGGAGTTGGGATGATGAACTCAAAGTAGGGTTGCCAAGTATGGTGGTGAAATCTTTGAGTGGACTTCCTACTCTCAAATGCAGTCAGTTCATTGCTGTCCTCCTTGTTTTGAGGCAGTGATTGGGGTTATTGCATTATAGTATATGTATGGTATGCGTCTCTCTTCTGATTAGGCAAATATATATATATATATATGTATGTATTTTGTAAACTTCATTTGTATAAAGATCCTAACAAAGGATTCATGAATATATGGGGGATGGTTCTTGGTTTATTCATTTTGCTGCTTCTGTGAAAGATTCAGTATATGTAGAATTTCATTTTGTGAAAGTCTAGTGGATACTGTTAACCGTTTAGAACCAACTTCTCAAATTTTTAATAAACTTTGAACTTGAATATTTGGCAGTTTGCCTCGAATTTTAAAAGATTTTGTTAACTTGTGCTTTAGCTTTTGGTTTGAGTGGCATAACTTATTTAATAAAAAAATTTACAATTTTTTTATTATTTTATAATTTAATTTGAAAGTTGATAATTTATCTAAAATTATAAATTTTATTGTAATTATATTTAAATTTAAAATATAAATTAGAGAACGTGAATTATTTTATTATATTTATTTATTTTTATTATTTTACATTTTAATTTAAATATTTAAAAGTTAATATAATTTAGTTTAAAATTTTTAAATTTATTTTTTTATTCTGGTCTGGTTTGACTTAGCGTAAAAAATCATAATTTTAATTTTTATTTATTTGTTATTAGTGCAATTAATTCTATGTTACTGATCAATAATATAAATCATCACAGGTACAAGTATAAATATTACATTAAAAGTAAAAAAAATATTATAATTTTAAAGAATTAAAAAAATTATAATTAAAAAATAAAAAAAATTTTTGTTATGATTTCTTGTATTAAATATATAGAAATAAAGTATAATAATAGAGTTTTAAAAATTTAATAGTAAAATTAGAATAAATTTAAGAAGTTTGATATTAAATTATATTAATTTTAAAAATTTTGAATTAAATTATAAAATAATAAAAATTTTAAAATTTTCATATAAATAGCCCTAAATTATAAGATAATAAAAAAATATTTTTTAAAAATTACCCCTTTTGGTGATGACCCTTATGATGAGATTGTTGCTCAGAATTTTGCTGGTTCTTGCTTAGGGTGTGATAACTTTATGCATGATTTACGAAAACAACATAACATGAAAGGGTTGAGTTTATCAAAAAAGGAAGGGGAGAGATAAAAGAGAGAAAAAGGAAAAATACGAGAGTTCAATGAAGGCGGTCGAGTTTTGCTGGAGGGAAAGAGCCATTTGCCTCGGTATCTCTTCCCGTTCGGGTGTATAGTTTCGTTAGGATTTTATGGGTTTGGTTATGATTGTGGAGGTTTCTTTTGAATCTGGTTAGATGTGGGTAGTTTATGGCTGCTACTCAGTGAGGGGGTTTCGTTCTCCATGTCTTCTCCCTGATCAGTGGTGATTTCATCTCTACACATTGAGAGGTTTATTGCATGTTGAGGACGGCAATTTTAGACGCATTACTACGTTTGGCGATCACTACTCCCATTAGCTCTATCGCTTTGCCTTCTGCTGTGCAAGGTCTGTCTTGTCGGCAATTCAAGCTTTTTTATGTTGGTTGCTGGGAGATTGCAGAAGGTTCTGGTTTGGAGTTGTGGTGAGAGTAGGTTGTTCTGGTTTCTGTTGGTGCCTTTGTGTGTGATTTGATTTCTATTGATGCGTGTACTTGTTTATTTGTTGCTTTGGTTTATTGTTTGTTTTTCTGGTTTGGTCCATGTTTCTTTTTACCGTGATCATCTTTTTTTCCATATGAATTTCATGTGTCATCTTTTATGGGGGAGATGGTGGCGGTGGCGGTGTTGACGGTGGTCAGGCGGTTTCAGGTTGTTTAGGATAGGGATGTTTTTCTGTATTGTAATTTGTGGTTATGGGCTGAGCTTCTGCTGCTGAACTATGGTTTGTGTTAGCACGTTCTTATAGTTAATCTTAATAGTTAAAAAAACATCTTATTCGTGTTAGATCTTTTACGCAATTCATTAATCATACCATGTTCTTATCAAGACCTAACCTAGTTTAAGTACTTCCATGAAAAGCTAGTCTCTCAAAACCAGGGGGAGGTAAGCTCGGTTCCTGAGTCTGATTACTAGCTGAAAATTTAAAATTAAAATCATTTTTTTAAGAAATTAAAATTAAAAAATTTTCAATTGTGATTCAGTTTTAAGTTAAGAACCAAATCAAGTTAGATATAAATACTTTCAGTTCCGATTCAAAAAAAAATTGAAAAAACCAACAAAACAAAATAACGAACCAAGGTTTGATTCAGTTCTGGAGTTTCTCAAGTCTTGAACTAAATCGAATCTAACCCAACCTTGACTCAGTCATCATATATAATGAAGAGGAAAAATAAGAGAGTAATTGGTGTCTAAAGAGTTTACTACTACATCATTCTTTTTGAATTTGATGTTTGTTCAACACAGAGTAAAAATTAATTAAAGACAACTCAAGGAGAGAATAACAAAACCAAAACACAGTTAGGATGAAGCCGACTTAACCTTCTCGCGCAGGAACTGCAACACGTGTTCGCGTTTCCAGTTGTCAATTCTGCACAGGTAAAATAATACAGTTAAAATACATCTTCAAACAAATGAAACATTCACCCTTGAATAGACATGAAAGATGCAATTCTAGTATGACAGCTGCTATTTCCTACAGAAAACGAAACAAGTCTCAAGTGCAGTGTCATTGCACTATATTCAAGCATAAGCACACCAGTTATATGACCATCTTATCTTAACTACCTCTGCAACACAATCTCCTGTTTATCAGGTATTGGAGCTGTTCTACATCATTGACAAGGTCTATTTTGTTGCATGCTAGGTAAAGGGTTACACGACTTGATTTAAAATGTCGCGCAGGGTGAGGATCAAGCCATGTAATAAAACTCATCCTTAAAACGGGCTTAGAAGAGGAGGGTGCTACAGGCTTATTAAGCTCTCACCACGGTTGTTCCTTAGTGATGTGGGATAGTAACACAGGCTTCCATATTAGAACCTGAAGATGGGTGGCGTTACGGTGTAGATGCACATGTACAAGTGTACTGTTTTCATCAATCTAGCAACTAGGGAAAAGCATCGTTCAGGTTGCATAAGGCAAGCAGCAAGATATGATGGGACACTTAGATCTAGAAAATGTTTACTGCTTCTACCCAGATATTAGGAGCCAAGGTTAACATGCTATCTATATCCAAATTAATGCATGTCTGCTTGATCAGTGTTATGCATGAGCAGAAGTTAAATATAACAGAAACACAGCCCACCTGATGGCTTCTTTCTGTTTACCCTCATCATCCAGCAAGATCAACTTTGGTGGTGAATTGAACACATATTTAACTTTAACCGTAGGAAACTTGTCCTTCTCCTCTTCAATGAAACCGACAATTTCAGGATAGAACACTAATTTCCTCATGCAAACCTCCAGTACTGCACCAGAATAAGTAATCTGCACTTGCACAATTTTAAATTCCTTATTGATAATGTTGAGCAGAAACTATTCATATCAATCTACAAACTTAATATAAACTCATTAGTATTTTGTGATTAAGAAAACATGCTTTTCACAGATTAAATAAATATATCTAAAAATGTATTCTGCATACAGATCACAATCCAATAGTGGATGCAACAACATATAGAGAGATGGAATAAAATTCAGCATGCAAAATTACAATGTTTATGAAATAGTTTTTTTGATCATCAAAGTCCAACTTTGGGCAGGTTCGAAAATTAGAATATATGTTACCAGAAATGCAAGCAAGGAATATGGTGTAACTAATGATGATATGTAAGTCAGAAATAATTTTGAGCTTCATAAAATCGAAGTTATTCTGCAACATTACAAATACCTTGCTCATGGAGTCATCAGAATCCTCAGTACAGCACTTCAAACAGTCAGATACTAACTCTGCAATCAAAACTTTCTTTTAGACAATTCGTCCACAATCAAACATGAGTCGGGTAAACAAGTACATTACTTAAACAATTATATCCACCAAAGAGTTTGAGTCCAGTATTACTTCATTCAAACTTTGTCAGCGTAGTTACAGCCTACAACCTGGCTAAATAATCAAAAGAAGGAAGCCTTTTTGATGGATGTAGCAGTACTTCAAGCCAACATGTAGGACTCAACAAATTAAGAGTAATGACAAACTGACAACAGATGAAACATCAGAATATAGAAAAGAGAGCCATTTTGTTGATACTCAACAGAACACTTGATTGTGGCCCATAATTACTTTATCTCAGTGTCTTTACAACCCTGTCCTTTAGCTGGTGCTTATGTCCAAGAACATGCATAAACCATGTGAAGGGATGCACTCAAGCACTGTATTTTTCGCAAATCTAGGACAGATAATACTGTGCATACATAGTGTAATACTATTTAAAAATGCAGTATACATCCTTAACCTTAAGGTTGACAGATCTCAATATCTTGTGCAAGCATTAATGCATATACAAACAAGATTTTTTGTCAAGAGTATATATCATATCCATAAGGTTCTACAGTTTTCCAACCAAAATAAACCATGTTAACACGTGAAAATTAAGATGTTTATCTGTCTGCAAGTGTGAATTGAGGCATCATGTTAATGAAGTTCAATGGAGGATGCACCACACAAAACGAGGGGTCAATTGACCCCAATTTTTATTAAAATAATTCCATTTATATATATATATATATATATATATATATATATATGTATGTATGTATGTATAAAATGAGCTCTCACAAATTGAATTATTGAACCCACCTTTTAGTAAAAGTAAAAATGAAATAGGAGTAAAATATTTTTTTTTTTTAATTTTTGTCTAAACAAGGTTAAAGTTAAAAATTATTCTACATGGTTTATTGAAACTGTGGAATTAATTTTTTTGGTAATCATTTCTATCAACACAAAATTGACTGAAGATTTTTTTTTAAAAAAAAAAATTCTAGACCCACTACTGATTCTACTAGAAGTCATTGGTAATATTGCCAATTCTAATATTGGGAGGAAACATCTAAAACCAAGTTACAACCATTTGAATGCTTATAACAGAAAATTATAAGTTAGAAACATTTAGTTATAGAACATTTAAGAGGGGCCATCTTGAAAAAACAAGTCCTCAAAGAAACTAATACAAAATCAACTCTTTAATGTATTAGTCTCATATCCAAAACTAAACACTAGGGCAGGTTAAACACTTAAACTTCATCCACCAATTTATTATGAGAAACCAGAGTGTTAGAGAAGTGCTCTTCACTCTTTATTTGCATTTTGTCCCAGGTTATACTTTCATTCTTTTAACTTATGGCAACAAGAATTAAAGATAGGGAAGACTAACATTACTTCTAGCATTCAAATGGGGATTAAATAGAATAATATCAAGTAAAAATCCTAAGTTCTTTCATCCTTAGTCATTGGTCAGAAATCACAATTAAAGGGTGACCTTGGAGCAATGGTAAGGTTCCTTCACTGTGACCTAAAGGTCATGAGTTTAAATCACAGAAAATGTCTTCTAATTGTCAAATGTAGACATCCTATGATTTATCACCTTTTTTTTTTCCTGTTTGCTTCTTCCTACATCCTCTGGCTAAAGTTCAAAACGTTAATATACATTTTAGTTTGGTCAAAAGGAATTTCATGACATCATCAGGGAAGAATCAGATTGTTCCAAACCCAACATCCATAACAAATGGTAAGCCCTTGTTTGTAACATTGAACTTAAATATAGGTAAGACAGAACATGTATCCTTTCAAAGTCATTTCCAGGAATAAAATTTATCAGAAATGATGAATTTAAATATTTTACGGATATGGAGAGAGTTTGGGGAATGCAGAGGCCGGGGAGTTTGTGCACTTGAGGCCCCCATAGAGTCGAACAGGGCCAAAAAGGGCCTGTTTATGATATTAGAAAATACGACCTACTCCAATCATGTTCATAATGTTAAGCATAAGCAAAGAGATCTTGCCTCTCCTCTCTATATGTCTTGGTCTCTACCAACTACATGCTAACCATTGAAACTGTAAGTGGCATGCAAGGATTCTCCTTGTTGGACCAACCCAAGAATCCACCAGAAATTTTGGTTATTTATCAACAGGCTACTACGAAGCACAAAAAATTTTGAAAAAGTGCATTAAGAAAGAATGTTGAAACTAAGGCGTGCATCTTATTAATGTATTAACTCCATCCATCTCCTTTGATATAAAATCATGAATATTTGTCTATACTGCTGCAATGTTATGCCAGCCCACTTAAAATGAAATGATCTCCCTTTATAAATGAAATACTCAGAGAATCAAACCACATAGAGTCTAAAACAACATCTTAAACCCCTTCATACATATGTAAGAAGCACATAATTCTCTATTTTCAACCTAAATAAACAAACTCACTCGAGAATCCCATAGATCTTGCCTTCTTGATCTAGACATTTGGGTTTGGTTCAATAATCTTAAACTAGATTTCACATGGGTTGATGATAATTCTCCAAAAAAGTTAACAGCTTAAAATCCGTTTCAACTACTCATCTCATATCCAAAAACAGCTACCTTGAAAAACTGCAGTTCCCAACTCAATACTACACAGACAATTAACATCAACAGAACACTCAATAGAATATAAATCAATCAAAGAATAAAGGGGAAAAAAAGATTGATAGGTACCTAGATTTTTGACATACTCAGCTAAAGTGTTGCAATCAGAGCAAAGAGCAAGGCCTGTAAAACCCAGATCCTCACATTCCCTTGAGCTCAGTTGCTCTTTTGATGAAACAATTGGTAATATAACAGCAATCCAAAACAATACCAAAAAACATCTATGCCAATCCATCTTCCTCTCTCTCGTAAGATCGCAGAAGGCACCGGGCATCGACTACAGGACTCGGTCTCTGGTTCGAAGAATTCTCGAGGGGAGAGAGGATTATTTGTATTTACAGGGTCAAAACGCTGCCGTTTGGGTTCTAAGAAGCTGCGTTTTAAGAGATGTAAAACGACGCCATTTTTCTGCTGGTTGACCTTTTTAGTTGATGTAGGATATTTAAAAAATTAATTAAAAACATTTTTAATTAATTAAAAAATTAAATCATTTTTAACAGAAAATATTTCTTCTTTTCTATAAAGAGTCATGTCTGAATTTTGATAATCTTATATATATATATATATTTTTTTTTCTTTTATCTTTTAATATTATAATTAAATAGTGAAAAATAAGTTTTTATTTACAAAATACTTTTTATAATATATATATATGTACATATTATTGTTCGTAAATAAATAGGCATTAATTTTAAATGAATGGTTATTAATTTAACTTTAAAATTTAATTGAATCTACTTTATTTATTTAGAATAATTCAGATAATTAAAATTCAATTTAATAAAAGATTTAAGAAAAACTAAGACTAAAATTAAACATTTAGCTTTTTATTGAATTTAAATAATAGAATAAAAAATTAATTTAAACAATTATTTATTTTTAAACTAAATTAAACTTAAACTAAAGGTTTTATATTGATTTAGATAAAAAAAAATAAATCAGAAAATATTTCTAACAAATATATAGCCGATTAAAAATGATGTAACAAAATTACAATTACCAAAAAGTATAAAAAAAATCCATTAATTTATCGATTTTTTATTTTTTCATTTTATTATTTAATTTAAATTAAAATAATATATATATCATCGCATCATTTAAAATAATAATAATTTTTTAAATATCAAAAATATTAATATAAAAGTTATATAAATAAAAAATTAATTTAATATAAATTAAATCATATATTTTAAAATAAAAATAAATAAAATTATATAATATTTTTTATATTTTTTAATTAATATTTAAAATTTCTCCAATTTATTAGATATACCTAATTCCGATAAAAACTTATTTGTCCCTTTTAAAATTACAAGTTTTAGCAATACTTTTATGGAAGGATAAAATCCACTGCATTAAGGGCTGAAACATTAATAGGCTCGCAGGCCCAGAAGATCAAAGCCGAAAAGCTATGGCTGAAAGTTAGCAAGCATCTTAAGGCCCATCTATTTACAACTCATATGGAAATTTTCGAACTATTGGAACCAATACCATTCATCAAATGATGTAGTAACATTTCAAATATTTAGAAAAATAAATTAATATAAAATATTTTTTAAATTAAAAAAATAAATTATTTTTTAAAATAACCTTCTCTTTTCTTTATTTTCTACAATTTTAAGAATTTTATAAACACATTTATATTTTAAATTAAAATTAAATAATAAAAAAATTAAGTTATTTTATGGAGTATGCAAATATAAGTTATTTTCATTTGAAAAACAAACATATATTAATTTTTGTTAATTAATTTTTAAAATTTTTTCTAGAAAAAATATATAAAATATATTTTTTATAAAACAAATTGAGTCTTAATATTAAGATGAGAAAATAAACAAGTGAATTTAAGAGAGAGAGTGGAGGGTCCTACTTCAGTAGATTGGGATTGTGAGGCAATACATTCAACATTTTTACTGAGATTTACTAGAAATTGCTTTAAAATTTTTACTAATTAAAAGATTATTGTGATTAAATTGTATCGCTAAATAATCACTAAATGAGTATGCGGTATCACCAGGAGATAATATATTATCTCATACGGTAATAATCTAATAAGTCGATACACGATCCCACCCATTAAAAAACAATTCAGACACCATAATACCAATTCTTCATCAAGACTCCAAATACTATCTAACAAATTTTCATTACACTTACAATCACGAAATTATTTATCTCAGTATCAACTAGATTTTTAAAAAATGCAATAATTAACTCTATTTTCTTACCGTATAAAAATTAATGATAGCAGAGATCAATATATGTATTTTTACATAAACACTCTTAAATTCTAAGCGATTTCTTATATTCACTTTTATCTTCAATTAACTGAATTGAGAGTGATTACTATAAACGCCAATTACTTCACATTTCCTTTCTTGCAGACTATAAACGTCAACTATTTCACGTTTTCTTTTTTGCAGAATAATCAATCGTATCACAATTTCACTTTAGCTACGTCAAGAAATTCTCGTATCAATTTATTTTTAGTTCCTTATATTACTTTTATAATATATTTTAATCAAATCCTCTAAATTAAATTTTCTTGATTAAATTGTTCAGTCTAATTGATACAGTTTAGTGGTAGATTGTATGCAATTTAGTTATTTAGTTTAGTTTAGTTATTTTCATCAAAAACCAAAGAAAAATTGTATTTTCCATAAAAAATAAAAAAGTTAATAAAATAAAATATATTAGATTAAAGAATATGATATTATTATTTTATTTAATATTATTGACATTGAATAGATTTTGTTGATTTGCATACATATTATTAAGTATTCAATAGAGATTCTTTTTATATAATTAATAGTATTTTGTATATTTTTTTATTTAACATGACATAATAAAAATAATAATAAGGGTAATTTACGATTTAGTCCCTGGATATTGCCATTATTAACAAGTCAGTTCCTGTATTTTTAGAAACCTATTAAAACGTCCTTATGTTTTATTTCCGTCAACGAAATAGTCATTCCGTCCTATTTTCCATTAAAATTAGATAAAGGAGGAGAGAGAAAATTTTTAAAATCCAATTTTACCCTCAAATAAAATCATTTATTTAGTCCTTGTATATTGTAATTATTAACAAGTTAATCCTTACATTTTCAAAAATCTATTAAAATATTTTTATCTTTTTTCATATCTATTAAAACGTCCTTATTATTTTTTTCCATCAATGAAATAGTCCCTATCTTTTCTCACATCTATTAAAACATCCTTATCGTTTATTTAAGTCAACGAAATAGTCCATCCTCATCGTTTCTTTCTGTCGACGAAATCGTCTCTCCCTATATTTTTAGAAATATATTAAAACGTTCTTATTGTTTCTTTTTGTCAACGAAATAGTCTCTATCTTTTCTCAGATCTATTAAAACATCCTTATTGTTTCTTTTTGTCAACGAAATAGTCTCTATCTTTTCTCAGATCTATTAAAACATCCTTATTGTTTTTTTTTATCAACGAAATAATCCCTATATTTTCTTTCCTCTTCCTCCTCCTCCTCCTCCTCCTCCGAAAAAGAAGAAGAAGAAGAAGAAGAAAAAGAAGAAGAAGGAGAAGAAGAAGAAGAAGGAGAAGAAGAAAAAGAAGGAGAGAAAGAAGAAAAAGAAGAAAAAGAAGAAGAAGAAGGAGAAGAATGAGAAGAAGAAGAAGAAGATAAAGAAGAAAAAAAAGAAAAAGAAGCAAAAGAAGAAAAAGGAGAAGAAGCAGAAGAAGAAGGAGAAAAAACAGAAGAAGAAGAAGAAAAAGGAGAAGAAGCAGAAGAAGAAGAAGCAAAAGGAAGAATAATTGATGAAGAAGAAAAGGAAGGAAGAGGAGGAGAAAAATAATTTGGGGCAATTTAGTATTTTACTATATTTTTAACGGCAAAAATAGACAGAAGGACTATTTCGTTGACGGAGAGAAAACATAAGGACGTTTTAATAGGTTTCTGAAAATACAGGGACTGACTTGTTAATAATGGCAATATCCAATGACTAAATCATAAATTACCCTAATAATAATAAGGTAAAAAATATATACACACTCTTAATTTTATTAAAAAAATCTTGTACACCTTAAATTTTAAAAACTTTTTATTACAGAGAACTATTTAAAAGTGAAATTAAAATAATTTTACAATCTCAACAGATAACTGACATGAATCATCTATAGTATTTTAAAACTAATTTAAATTCAAAGATGAGTGGACAAAATATTGAATGTGCTTTAAAATTTAATAAAAATAAAAATAACTAATTAATTTTATAAGAATTTAAAAATTTAATAATAATTTATCCTAATAATAATAATACTCTATTTATTTTATAATTTTTATCTATTTTATTTTTTTAAAGATAATTATTTTTTAATTTTTAATTTATACTCATTTTAAATACATTAAATTTTATTAAATATTAAATATATTTTAATAATTAATAAAATTTATTTTAAAAATAAATTAAAATTAAATAAAATTGTAATAGTTGATTTATATTAATTATAAATAAATAATAATTTGAAATAAATAAATAAATAAAAATTATGATAAAAAATTAATAATAATAATAACAAGGAAGGTGATTTGGTCAGTGTGCTGGTGAAATTCAAAGTATCAAAAGGCGAAAGAGGAGAAGAAACGAAAGAGAATTTCTAAAAACGGGCTGTGTTTAGATGCGGGGGGCAATGACGGCGTTACCTTTTATGCGTTATGGAGATTGGGGAAGTTATAATGATGTGAAGGGTGTCGTTATCTAAACCACAGCTTACAGCTAAGGCCCTAGAGGCAACTAGTTGTGGTAATAGTTTTAGGTAGACGGCTAAGCGCGTCTTAAAGAAAAGAAAGAGCTCAATTTTCAAAAGCTACTTTTTTTGTCATAAACAGACAAAACTACCTTTTGTGTCTTTGCACGCTAACTTACTTATTGCCTTTGTTTTTAAATTTTTTTATGTCCAAATGCCGACCCAACCCCAACCTAACCTCACCTTTGTGTGGGCTGTCTCTTTGACCCTCCATTTTCCAACTTCCTATACCTTGCTCTTCATCTTCTTATGCGCTCCACGTGCTTCATCCCCCTCCCATCATTATTAAAAAAAAATTATTATTTAATTTTTAAATATTATTATTATTTACAAATTAATATTTTTATTTTCAAAATTTTATTAAAATATTTTTATATAACTAAACGGTTAGTAATTAAATTATTTATTTTTTTATTAAAAATAAATAAAAATTTTAAAATTTAATTTTACTTTTATACCATATACATTTTAGTGTCATCTATTTTGAAACTACTTTTAAAACAGCCGAAATTAAATACATTAGCGAAATGGTCAAGCATGTGATCATTTCTTCTTAATCTGTAAAGACCAGGAGCGTTTCTGTATCGCCAATTTTGTTTGCACAAAATCTGATTTTGTGGTTGAAATCACGTGATTAGAGGACTGACTCTCAAAGGACGAGGACATCGAGACTTTAATGACGGAAGTGGAGACGTATATGAAAATCGTGATTCGATTGAACTAAAAGCCCATAAAGGAAGCTAGAGTTTGCCAAGGAATCATTTTCTTTTTTGTGTGGGAGAATATTCAAGGCACACCGAACATTGCTAGGATCGGAGGATATAACGGCTGGGTTGAAGAGAGAGAATGGGACTTTGTGAAACACTCGTAACTATAGATGCCAGTGCCAGCAATGATGTAAAGAAAAAGAATTAGCTATTCGAGTTTGAGACGACTGACTTTAAATTTTTAAAGTAAGAGATAATGATCATGAATATATCAAAAATATTTCTAGTGAAGACTTTTCGATAATAAATATTATAGCCTCTTATCATAATTAAAAAGATCGTAAGGCAAAGAATTTAAATTACCCATATGAATTATTTCTATGTGAATTGTTCTACTACAATTGGAATTAGCTACAAAAGTTTTACCTTCATTTTTTTTTTAAATGGAACCTTCATTGTTACAACTTATCTTTTTAAACTTCTCATCATTTAAGATCATTGCAGTAATCTCCTCTATCAATATCTCATCTCCAAATGCAACCCTCTTATGAAAATTAAAATTTTACTATTAATAAAAATTTTACAGCAAGATTAAATTTCCTCTTGTGAAAACTAAGATACAATAATAATATAAATAATATATAGTTACTATGATATATAAAAAAATATAATAACAATAAAAATGTTAATATAAATAAAAAAATTTATTTTAATAGTAATATTTATTATTAATAATAACTATTTTTTAATAGTAACCACACTTTTATTTATAAAATATTTATAATTTTATTAAAAATATTATAAAAAATATTTTTATGTATAAATTATTTTTTACAAATAAATGAAATTTAAATTTATGAGAATAAAACAATAATTTGCTGCAATATGTCATTATAAAAAAACAGTGATTAAAGAAAGAATTTCATCGTTAACATTTAGCGGTCAAAATCAAAAGGTCAATGTTTGGTCTGTTGCTAAATGGTCGTTATTATTAGAATAATATGTTAATTTACAGTAAAAAAATTTTTATTAAAATAAAAAATTTTAAAATAATAAGTTTATAATTCTAATCACGTCCTGATATATTTTAATAAAAATTATATTTTATTAAATTTTTTATTTAAACATTGAAACAATATATTATTTTTTTATTATAGAGCTAAACTCTAAAGATTATATAAATCTTTTGCTTAAAATAAATTTATATATTAAAGTTAATAAAGTAAAGATTATTTAAAATACAAATCAGAATATAATTTAAATAAGAAAATTGAAGTCCAAATTGCATAAATGAAGGAGATATTTCGCAACTCATGGTCCCAATTAGAAGGACGGGACAGAGACCATTCATGCAAATTATAAAATTAAGGCTTTTGCTTTGTGGCTGAGGAAAAGAAAAGAAAGAAAGAAAGAAAGGTAAACTCTCTGCGCGCCTCCAGGCAGACGCACAAATAAGATTCAACGGTTTATGGTGACTTGAGTGTTGCTTCTGATGGGGTTGAGGGAGATGGTAACGTTTCGGCATGGAGACTGTTAAATTTTAATCGAATTAAATATTAGTGATTTAATCGATTAAATAAAATTTTAAATTTTATTTATTAATTTTATTTCATCTTATATAAAAATTTTATAAGTTAAAATTTAACTTATAGTGATAAATCATATTTTTATTACATAAATGCCTTCATTTACTTATAAATTAAGTAATATGTAAAATAAATTATAATATAAAAGTTTTTATATAAAATTATTTATTAATTTTAATTAAAAAATTATTTATTAATAAAAATTATGAGATAATAGAAATATTTCTTATAAAAATTTTAAAGGATGGAATATATAAAATTTTAATTTAATCATTATGGAATTCATATTATTTATGTGAGTTTGAGTTTTCTACACCTACACCCATAAATAATTTTATTGACCTTTTTTGAAATTGGGGACAATGAATTAAATAAGGAACAATGAATAGTAATAGCAATGAAAGAAGTAGGTTATTTTATTAAATATGGAAAGTAAAGAAGCTCTCGGGTGCAGCTGTCATTGCCTCCTATACTTAAATATGCGGTTAGACAGATTCATTGCTCCTGATTTAATCCGCCCGCAGAAGGAACCGACCATGGAGTCATAATCGTTCTCAAAGGAGAATGGTTGGTTAGGCTAAATTTATATTATTTAGAGAAATTACTGTGTAACTAATAAAAAACTATTTAAATTTTGTCAAATATTTTAATTAATATTATTTAGCTAAAATAATATAAGATAAAGGTAATTTAAAAATTAAAAAATTTTATTAAAATTTTTTAAAAATTAAAAAGTGGCTCTTAAATAATTAAGGCAGACTATTTATAATAAAAAAAATTAATATGTAAAATTATAAAAATATTTAAAATAATAATTAAAATGTAAAAACTCTCTAAATTATATTAAATTTTGTGACAGACCTGCGGCTGTCGTCATATTTTTTAAAAATTATACGTTTAAAAATCTTCTTTCCAAAAAATTATCATGGATTTCCATTGAATGTTAATAATAAAAATTTTATTAGATCCGATCTAAATTTATCGTAAGATTCAAAATTAATTATTTCGTATCACTAACACTAATGAAAAGTGAAATTTTTGTGTATCCTTTAATTTTGCACTATTCTGATTCATCTCGATATGGTACGAGAAGTGAAATTTTCATGTATCCTTCTTGGACTCTTACCGCACTCTTATATGACTCTAATGAGAGATGCTAGTGCTCCCTAAAGCCGATGGCCAACATTAAGAATTTTGTAATCTAAGCATAAGGCCTTGTAAATCTTATTGTGTCCATTAACAATGCTTCATTAGATGATTTATCACCTTTTGGTCTTTTGGTTCAAGATTGTAAATTGCTTCTATCCAGTTATGAGGAAGCAAGATGTGCTTTTATTCACAGGTCTGCGAATGATGTCGCTCATGTTCTAGCAACATCGGCTCATTCTGAGTCAGGTCAAGGAGTTTGGGTTCATATCCCTCCTCCTTATATAGTTTCCTTAATCGCTTTGAGTTAATAATATTTCTTTCATTTTCAAAAAAAAAAAAAAATCATTAAGACTTTATGACGATCCTAAGGACTTTACACCTTCTGTAAAGAGCATAAAGTGCATTAGGAGTAATAGCATAACCAACTCTAAAAGAAGGAACTCACCAAACTCTCCACCATATTCTCCTACAAATTGCCTCTGCATTGTCATAAATGGCACAATCATCCCCAACTCAATTCCAGGTGGTGGACTAATGGTTCCAAATTAGTTTTAGCAAGCCCTAAGCTAGCAATTATAGCAGCCTGAACATCCTTAGCCACAATTCTGTCGATAGTTCCATTCTCTAAGACTCTCACCAACTCCATTTACTACCTTTTCGCAAGCTTCTTTGTGTAAGGTGATGCCACCACCCTTTTCCCTTCCCTTTGATAATGAGTATACAATTGACGTCACAATAGTTGTTACTTTTGAATAGGGATATAAACGAATCGAGTCGAACCGAATTTTAAAAAGTTTAAATTTAATTTGTTAAAATTTTTTTGAGTTTGAACCGAACTCGAACTTTACTCGTGCATAGTATTAATAAATTCAAACTTAACTCGTTTAGCAACCAAGTTTAGACGAGACGAGTCAAGTTTTTATTAAGTTTAGTCTCAAATAATTTATAAACAATTCAATTTATTTACATGTATAATACGTTTTAATTTAAAATTAATAAGTTTAAAACTAAATAATTTTAGTTAAATAAGTATATATAAATCAGCTCACAAGCTAAGTTCACTCTATCGTCCCTACCGAGATGTGCTTCATGAGCAGTGATCAAACATAATTTAGCCACATTTTTATTATCTTTATTACTGTTTAATTACACATTTTTCAGCTTAATTTATGGTTTTTATCATGTTTTTGCCGAAAAGAAAGAAAATGAAAAGTTGAAGAAAAAGTGCAGAAAAAGCTGAAAAAGTGATTGTGTCAAAGTGATTTGGCCAAATCACTCACAGGGAGCTGAAGCAGAAAACTGGGACTGACTTGCGCGAGCGATTGGGGCAAGTGATTTGGGCAAATCAACTGCCCAAATCAAACTGAAGCAAAGGCGGACAGCAGTGCGGGAAAGAGGCAAATTTCAAATTTCAAAAGCATTAAAGTCCTATCCTACTTCAAATACTTCAAGATCAATTCTAGGACATCTTCAAGAGTTACTCCCAAGAAAGACTTTCTCAAAAAGAAGAATTCATTTATAATTAAATACAAAAGCAAAGAAGGAATAAAAGACTATAAAAGACCAAGTCAAATTAGGATTCCAAATCCTAATTGGACTAGGACTCTTCACCTATAAAAGGAGACAGCCCCAAACCAGCAAAAAATCATCAAATCTTCTGCAGAATCTCATCGGCAACACTGCAGAATTCCAGCAGCTTCTCTTCTTCTACTTTTTCTCATTTCTTTTTGTGTATTTTGTCCACCATGAGTGGCTAAACACTTTTCTTTTCTAGTTAAAGTTGGAAAAATTCAGTTTGTGATGAATTGGGAGATTTAAATCTCTATTATTAAACTCTTCTTTATTTTCAATATTTATGCAACTTGATCTTTCTATTATTATTACTTTGCTTTTAGAATCAATTAAGGCTTGTTGCTTTTAATTGCATGAGTAATATATTGTTTGAATGATTTAGGTCCGTAATTGCTTAGGTTGTTTAAACTCAAGTACAATCGGTTGCATAATCTAAACTTGACCACGTGGTTGGCAAGGATATAATTAGGTTTCTCTAAGTCTTAAGGCAGTTAACAGTTGAAAAGTAAAAATCCCCAAGAACGTTCCTTGGCAACTTGTGAACTAGTGTTTGATTAGTGAACGTTTTCTAATCAAACTAGAACTAAGGAGGAATTTGGATTGTGAGAAGCGTCTTCCACATCCTAAACTAATTTATTGAAATAAATAGGAGTATTAAAGAGTCAATGATCAATTCTAAACAAACTGAAATAGATCCATGCTTCAACTAGAATCCTTCTCCCATTGGAATTCTCATCTTTTTTAAATTATTGCTTTCTTTTGCTATTTAGTTTTAATTCATCAAATCAAACCCCCCTCTTTTTACTTTATTTATTTACCTTAGTCATTATTAGGAAAATCCGTAATGTCAAATCCCTGTGGTTCGACCCTATTGCCACTATCTATAAATTATTTTATTGATTAATAATAGATTTATTTTTGATGGCTTTGACAACCGTTATCAAAAATTGGCGCCGTTGCCGAGGATTTGATTTAAACTAACGAATCTTCCTTTTATGACCAGGGCTGACCGTAAAGAAGCTCTTCTTTACGATCCAGAAATTGAACGTATTGCCAAGAGCTTGAGAAAGCAAGCAAACTTGAGGAATCAAGCCTCCAAACCATCTTCATCAGCAATAGCAACAAATCTGGTGACTGCCATACAATCTACTGCACAGATTACTGAGGAACTTGCTGCTACACCTGCTGCTGAACGTACTACACTTGCTATATCTACTGCACAAATCACTGATGTATCTGCTGCACAAATCGCTGCTGTACCTGCTGAATAAGTTGTTGAACCAATTACTGAAACTGCTGTACTTGCTGCACTTCTTGAATCTGTTGCTGCACAAGCTGCTGCACTCAAAACCAGCCCTTAAAACTGCACCAGAATTAGCCCAAAAATCAGAAATTTTTGCTAACAAAATCCCAGAACCAGCCCCTAAAATAGTAGCTGAACCAGCTACTATAAAGATAGTCACAACAACACCTAAAGAGGTAGAAAATGCAGCAGCTACTGCTCTTGAACCAGCTGCTGTCCTTGCTGAATTTGAAACTAAAAACGTTGAGACAAGAGCTCCAATGGCACAAGAAAGAACTCTTCGTGAACTAGCAACACCCTTGGATGATCAAGCACTATGGTGCATCACTTACCCACCTTTGGCAGCCTCTTTTGAGCTCAAAACCGGATTAATTCATCTCCTTCCAAAATTTAGAGGTCTGAAAAATGAAGATCCATACAAGCACCTTAAAGAATTTTACATTGTTTGTTCAACAATGAGGCCTCAAGGTATTTTCGAAGAGCATGTTAAATTAAGAGCTTTTCCCTTTTCTCTTGATGATTTTGCCAAAGATTGGTTGTTCTATTTACCACCTGGATCCATCACTTCATGGGATGGGATGGTGAGAGTCTTCTTGAGCAAATACTTCCCAACCTCAAAAGCTATTGGCATCAGAAGAGAGATCAGTTGCATCAAGCAAAAGAATTATGAAGAGCTATGTAAATATTGAGAAAGATTCAATCGATTATGCACAAGCTGCCCTCAACATGACATCTCTGATAAGTCACTCATTGAATACTTCTATGGAGGTTTGCTACCTTCGGAAAGAAAGTTCATAGATGCAGCATGTGGAGGATCAATTGAAGACAAGTCACCTCAAGCCATAAGGGATTTAATTTCTACCATGGCAGCAGCCTCACAGCAATTTGGAGACCAAGAACAGCCACCAAGAAGGGTGAATGAGGTGAGTACATCTACTTTAGCATCCCAAATTTCTGATCTCACCAATGTGGTCCGTAGCCTTGTTGTGGTTCAAGCCCAACAAGTCCAGCAGATTCAGCAGCCCAAACCATGTGGAATATGTGAAAACTTGAGCCACCCTACTGACCTATGTCCCTCCCTTCAAGAAGAGGACCAGCAAGTATGAGGATTTAATGGGCAAAGGAGGTATGATCCCTATTCTAACACCTACAACCCAGGTTGGAGGCACCATCCGAACTTCAGTTATGTAAGGGCCAATCAATATCCAAGCTATCAACAAAGAAATCCAGCCCAAGCAGCACCTCAAAAATCCAACACTCCCCTTGAAGAGATCATGAAATCCTTAGCAAATTCGGTGCAAAACCTTGAGCAGCAAATGACCACTTCAATGAGTAAGCTTGAATCACAAGAAAAGCTACCCTCCCAAACTAAAATCAATCCAAGGCAGAATGTTAATGCCATTACACTAAGGAGTGGGAAAAAGATTCAAGACAGCAAGGGTGAGCCGCGATCTGCCCAAATACAAAAACAGGTTGCTGAGGAGAAACTGCCGGAAAGTGATCAGGGGCATCGATTTGCTCAAATCGCAGACCCAATCAGTGGATAGACAGGACAGCCAGGAAAAATCGATTTGCCCAAATCACCAGAAAGGGCAGAAATCGATTTGCCCAAATCAACAGACCAGGCAGAATCTAGTCAGAGGCAAAAAATAGTACAGCAACCAGCAGAAAAGTTCAAGGTACCTCCTCCCTTCCCAAAGAGATTTGCAAGATCACAAAAAGAAAAAGAAGAGAAAGAAATACTTGCAACCTTTCGCAAAGTGGAGATCAATATACCTCTCCTAGATGCTGTCAAACAAATACCAAGGGACACCAGCCAAGAGGATGAGGAGAACAGGAAAATTTTGAAAGAAACAGAAACGAAAGAGACAACATGCTACACAGACTGGTCCAGAGGCGATTTGCCCAAATCACTTGTACAGGCAGAATTTGATTTGCCCAGATCACTTAAACAAATAGAAATCAAATCAACAATGCAGACAGACTTTGATTTTCCCAAATCATCAGTGCAACCAGAATTCGATTTGCCCAAGATCAGTACCAGATTGCAGCCATCTTTTATGGAGAAATATGAATTGGAGTTCAAAGTGCTGCCCAATCACCTAAAAAATTCAAACATAGGGGCTAGAGGCTCACCTCACTTGAAAGAGGAGAAATTAATCATGTTACTTCATGAGTACATGAAAGAAATAAGATGGGTTATAACCAAAATGAAAGGTGTGCTGCACTTCTTACTTAATTCTGTTGGAATCCTTTTTCCTCCCCCCATTACTTGAGCCTTGATCAAGTCAGAAAAGTCCAGCCCGCGACTTTAAACTAGGGCGCTACTGGGAGGCAACCCAGCAGAGGCGATTTGCGCAAATTGATGGGAAAATCAGCAGAACTTAACTACAGCAGAGGTGATTTGGCCAAGTGATTTGCCCAAATCACTATCCAAATCAGCAGAACTTCCAACAGCTGATCAATCTGCAGAATCTCGCCTTGACAGAATGGAGGCCCGAATCATACACATGGAAAGCATGCTGCAGCTGCTGGTTCAATACTTCATACCTACAGACCACCACCACACCTGATTTGGCCAAATCACCACCCCAAGGAGTCCCTTTCTCTCTTATTTTTCTCTTTATATGTTTTGCATTAAGGGCAATGCTTAGACTAGGTGTGGAGCTATTGGGGAAGATTTTTGCACTATCTTTTGCCATCTTTTTGCCTCTTTTCGCATTTTTCTTACCCTTTTTACACACATCAAAATTTTTTCTCACACACATTTCTTTTTGCACTCATATTCACTTCTACACACATGCACATACACACAGATTTTGTTTTAGCCTTTGCTCTACTCAGCATAGATGACAAAGTTAAAAGAGTCTCCTATCTCATGACCCCATTAAATTTTCCAACCCTTTAAGCCTAAATTAAATCATTTACAGTGTATTACCTTCACTTAGAGAGTTTTTCTCTTAAATTGAATCTTTGCACTTACTATGGTCAAGGGAAAAATATATATACATGCAATAAAAAGTTAATGTAACTCTCTATGAGCTGATTTGCCCAAACTGTTATGAAAAAAAAAAAGAAAAAGAAAAGAAAGAAGGAAAACAACTCAGCAAAAAGCACACAACACAAACCTGTTCCAATGGTCAAGGACTATGAACAGAGCTAGTAGCCACTTGAACAAGTGACTAACTGAGTAACCGGGGGTGGGTATCACCAATATGCACCTTCGCGTAAAAAGGTTGGTGACTTTTTCAGACAAGAATAAGAAACAGTGCTGTTGAATGAAAATAAAAATAAAAAGAGGCAAGTCACTCTTAGGGGTTGTATTAAGCCTAAAATGAAAGAATAAAGCATGATCAAATAAAAAACTTTCTCTTGGCCATGGTGGGTAAAAAGAAACAAGGAAAGAGAGGACAACCTTAGTGCATATACTCTATACGGTAATATTTCAATTTGGGAGTCTAGGGGGGGCTGATTAAGTGGTACTTAGGCTCAAAAGAAAAAAGGAGCTTGATTGACTAAGTTATTTGTTGCTTGAGGACAAGCAAAAGATTAGGTGTGGGGGTATTTGATCAAACATAATTTAGCCACATTTTTATTATCTTTATTACTGTTTAATTACACATTTTTCAGCTTAATTTATGGTTTTTATCATGTTTTTGCAAAAAAGGAAGAAAATGAAAAGTTGAAGAAAAAGTGCAGAAAAAGCTGAAGAAGTGATTGGGTCAAAGTGATTTGGCCAAATCACTCACAGGGAGTTGAAGCAGAAAACTGGGACTGACTTGCGCAAGCGATTGGGGCAAGTGATTTGGGCAAATCAACTGCCCAAATCAAACTGAAGCAGAGGCGGACAGCAACGCGGGAAAGAGGCAAATTTCAAATTTCAAAAGCATTAAAGTCCTATCCTACTTCAAACACTTCAAGATCAATCCTAGGACATCTTCAAGAGTCGCTCCCAAGAAAGACTTTCTCAAAAAGAAGAATTCATTCATAATTAAATAAAAAGCAAAGAAGGAATAAAAGACTATAAAAGACCAAGTCAAATTAGGATTCCAAATCCTAATTGAACTAGGACTCTTCACCTATAAAAGGAGACAGCCCCAAACCAGCAAAAAATCATCAAATCTTCTGCAGAATCTCATCGGTAACACTGCAAAATTCCAATAGCTTCTCTTCTTCTACTTTTTCTCCTTTCTTTTTGTGTATTTTGTCCACTATGAGTAGCTAAACACTTTTCTTTTCTAGTTACAGTTGAAAAAATTCAGTTTGTGATGGATTGAGAGATTTAAATCTCCATTATTAAACTCTTCTTTATTTTCAATATTTATGCAACTTGATCTTTCTATTATTATTACTTTGCCTTTAGAATCAATTAAGGCCTATTGTTTTTAATTGCATGAGTAATATATTGTTTGAATGATTTAGGTCCGTAATTGCTTAGATTGTTTAAACTCAAGTATAATCGGTTGCATAATCTAAACTTGACCACGCGGTTGGCAATGATAGAATTAGGTTTCTCTAAGTCTTAAGACAGTTAATGAAATAAATAGGAGTATTAAAGAGTTAATGATCAATTCTAAACAAACTGAAATAGATCCATGCTTCAATTAGAATCCTTCTCCTATTGGAATTCTCATCTTTTTTAAATTATTGCTTTCTCTTGCTATTTAGTTTTAATTCATCAAATCAAACCCTCCTCTTTTTACTTTATTTATTTACCTTAGTCATTATTAGAAAAATCTGTAGTGTTAAATCCCTGTGGTTCGACCTATTGTCACTATCTATAAATTATTTTGTTGATTAATAATAGATTTATTTTTGACGGCTTCGACAACCGGCTATCAAGCAGTCACCTTATGTTCATCGAACTAAAACTAAGATAAGAAGAACAAGATCTGAGAGTCACCTACTACACAAACAAGCAAGAAGATAAGAAAAAAAAACAAATATAAAAATCCTCTCATTTGACTCCGATATGATAGAATAAAAGAAATAAAAACACACAAAATAGGAAAAATTCAAAACCACCATTGGAGATAGAGGGAGGGAGAACCCACAATCTGGACGGGAGAAAGCGAAGCCGTTCCCACCTGCCTGAATGAGGTAGGAGGAAACGGATAAAAAGGAGACTTCCACTCTCAGAAGAAAGAGAAGAATCAAGAAGGAAAATCTTTCTCTAGAAACCTAGAGAGTGTAAGTGGGAGTTGACGGCGATAGAAGAGTGCGACACTACTTTCCCTTATTTGTTTATGATGCAGGTTCCTCTTCGGGTCGGTTGAACCCATATCCTCTCTTACAATGAACTTCCACTATTTTATTGAAGTTTCTTATTTCCGGCCAAAAGAAATTCCACACATAAAAGGGACGGTGGATGATTCTATGCAAAACAAAAGGATAAAAACAAGCAGACAAAACAACAAACAAGTAAAGTAGAACATAACATAAGAAAAGTAAGAAGCTACCTACTCCAGATTTCATTTCATTGAATGGAGGACACGCCCCTCTGCCTCTCCTCTCCAATAATTTTCCTTTTCTTAAAAGGAAAGAAAAAAGCCAAACAAAATCTAACCATGGCAAAAAAAAAAAAAATTAAAAAACTTAAAAGGTTGCCCTTCTTAAATGAAGAAAGTGCAACCCTAAATAGTTTTTTTTTTTATAAATGTCCAATTCCCAACTTTTGCCTTCTATCCAAGTCTGACACGTATTACTATGTGAATAATGTAAAGCAAAGAATTGTCCATATTTATACTGTTCTCTTGCTTCCTGTCCTCTCTTCCTTTCCAATGGCCAATCCCATCCACACTACAGCAGCTGTATCCACCTATGGGAACACCGTCAAACGCTGCATGTTAACCCACCTCCACCACCACCGACATGAACTTTCTGACCTGATCCCTGGTCTGCCTGACCACATAGCTCTTCTTTGCCTCTCCTGTGTTCCCCCTTCCTTGCTTTTCTCCGTCTGCCCTTCATGGCGGCGACTAATCTATTCTCCTTCTTTCCCTCCTTTCCTCTCTCTCTACACAGTTTTGTCTTCTACAGATCATGGTGACCTTTCTAATTCTATTCAATTCTTTAACTTTGATCCTATCTCCTCCAAGTGGGCCTCTCTTCCTCCTCCACCACCAGACCCGCCGCTCCATCTCCTCCTCCGTCACCCAGCTTTTATTTCTCGCTACATACCAGTACAATCCGTCTCTGTTTCTGGCCAGCTAATTCTCCTTGCTGCCACCACTCACAATTTTTTCCCGGCCCTTTCTCGTCCTCTCATTTTCAATCCACTGAATTGTACATGGGTTTTTGGCCCCCCACTAGCCACACCTCGCCGCTGGTGCGCTGCCGGCGCTATAAATGGCTCCATTTATGTGGCGAGTGGGATTGGGGCTTACTTCTCTTCCGATGTGGCCAAGTCGGTGGAGAAATGGGATTTCTTGCATGATAAAAAAACAGCAGTAGTGAGAAAGGGTAGCTCTTGGAAATGGGAGAAGGTTAAAGGGTTGAAAGATGGAAGATTTAGTAGAGACGCCATTGATGCAATAGGATGGAGAGGGAAGCTTTATATGGTGAATGTTAAAGGGGATGCAGCAAAAGAAGGGTTAGTTTATGACACTGAGAAGGACGCTTGGGAGGACATGCCGGAGGGTATGCTTGCTGGGTGGAAAGGTCCGGTGGCGGCAATGGATGAAGAGGTGATATATGTGGTGGAAGAACTCAAAGGTGCGCTAAAGAGATATGATCCGGAGAGGGATGACTGGGAGGACATAATGGAGTCGGAGAGGCTTATAGGAGCACAGCAGATTTCTGCCGGAGGTGGTAGAGTGTGCGTCGTTTGCGGTGGCAGTAACAGTGGTGGGATTGTGGTGCTGGATGTGGTGACGGATCCAGTGAGGCTATGGATAGTGGAGACGCCGCCGGGATTCGAAGCTGTGGCAGTCCATATATTGCCGAGGATGAGTCAGCCAGATCTTTTATTTCCAGTACCTCCTTAACTTGTAGCTGTGGAGCTTAAAATCTTGATGTTAATGGCTGCTGGATTCATGGCAAAGCAAATCCAGAGCGTTGAAAATTTTTGGTTGGTTTTCTTCTCAGCTCCAAGCATCATCTCAGCATAAAAAAATAGTTTCCTGAAAAGTGAAAATGTAACTTTTTCTCAATTTTCTATTATTTTTTTTAAATTCAATATAAAGTAACTATACAACGACACTCTTTTTTATTATTATCACTATTATAAAAATAATAAATCTCAGAAAAAATTTATGCAAGATTAATCTCCCCTAACTCCCTTTTTTTTCATATGTTCTTTTATTAAATTGAGCTCATTGTCATATTAAAAAATATTAGCAATAAAATTGAGACATATGTTTTAATTATTAAATATTAGAGTAGTATTTTTAATTATGATATTCTGAATTTGAGTGGATAAAACAAATATTTTTGTGAATTTATAAAATTAGTTTGATGATAAATATATCTAAATAAATTTAAAAAATTTTAAATTTTATTTCTCTTATTTTCAATCTTTATTTAAAAAAAAAGTTCTGCTGCTTGAATCTCCAAATTATGATTTAAACATGAGATTTCTGGGTTATTTTTTAATATAATTAATTTTGACTGTGGTCTGAACTCGAGATCTCGTGGCGTGAGGAGGATTCCAAGCTTTTATTTAGGAAAAGAGAACAAGATTTCTTGTGGGTTGGAATCAAAATCTCCTAGTATCAGAACTCAAGTGAGTTGGAAGAAGAAGAAGAAGCATCACATTTTCTGGAATCTGTGTGGAGCTCTTAACTTTGGAATTGATACCCAGATAGTAATTGACTGCATTGAATAGGAAAAGCTGTTGGTATTTTAAATTCTTCCAGGAATTGTGTCTTTGTTGGAAATTGTTATCCAGAAATCCTGCATGGAATAATGAATATAGTACTATTTTTGAAAGGGTTCAGCCATTAAATGGTGTGTGATTTCACAGGCAGTTCTACTGAGCCGCTATTTATATATAGTTTGATCAATTTGCCTTTACTGAAGAAAACTTTGCCATGGACTGAGGGTGCATGGAATATTCGTACTTTTTTTTTATACAGTTAATTCAAGACCTCTCAGTTCTGGAAACGACTCTCGTATCAATAAATAAAAGTACATTGTATAGTGTATTAGCTTCAGGAATTGAGAGAGTTGAGGCTGAGGAAGCTGGAAACTTGAATGTGCAACAGGATGCTCATGGAAATTTATGCATGCTGCCTTCACTGAAGACAGTGAGTATGAATGAATTGGGGCGGCCAATCTGTGCATGTTCTTTGTGAAAAATATTGCCTAATGTGCATATTCTTATAACCGGGTGCCACACAAATTATGAAAATAGTTATTGAATTTAGTGAAAATAAAGGTAAAATTGAAAAAAATAATTAATATTTTTAATACTTTTAAAATAACAATTAATTTTGAACAAATAAATTTAAAAAATTGACAGATAAAAATAGGAAAAAATAATAATTAATAAAAATATTTCAAAATCTATGTTCGACATATCATTTTAGTTGATTGATATTTATTAATTGGGTAGATGTGTACGTTTGGTGATGCATCCACCACATATATATTTTTTTTCTTCTTTGAAAAGCATACAAAAATAAGAAAGATTAGAGATACAGCGAAAGACATGATTGTGATATTTATTTAATATATAACCAATAAATTAAGTTTAGAATGATATAAGAGATAAAGTGTTAAATATTCTGAAATTTAGTCTTTCTACAATACTATCACTTGTTACAATTACATGAATGCCCTTCAACTAGGTTAGGTTTTATGCTGATAGACTGCTTAGAGCTTGCTCATTACCTAGCT
The DNA here is from genome assembly GCF_001659605.2 of Manihot esculenta. Lineage (NCBI taxonomy): Eukaryota > Viridiplantae > Streptophyta > Magnoliopsida > Malpighiales > Euphorbiaceae > Manihot > Manihot esculenta. The sequence goes on from NC_035171.2 coordinate 29,434,265, forward strand.
ATATCTAGATAAGAATGCAATTCTTTCTTCTTCCCAATGGAATCATTCAAAGTTATAATTATTTGGGATCCACATTATCTATAATTATTGAATTAATAAAAAAAGTTTCAAAGTTATAATTATTTGGGATCCACCTCAATAATTTTCTATTTTTCTTTATCAACTCTTAATTTCCTTCTATTTTATGAAAATAAAAAAAATATTTAAAACATTATACTATACTAAATTTCACCTTATGTCTAATATAAATTTAACATATATTATATTAATTTATAACGTAAACTATAGAAAAAATCTCATATATATAATATTAATGGAATATCTAATTAAATTTATTTTATGATCTACAGAATATTAATTTTTTAAAATTTATGGCAATTTTTTTAAAAAATATCATTTCTTTAAAATTAAATTCTGGTCTTGAAGATGTAATGGGTTTTATTATTACGTATAACACTTGTTAATATAAATAAAAGTTGTACTCACATATTTACTTTGATGATAAGTGTATTTAAATAAATTTAAAAGATTTCGGATTCAACTCTCTCGCTCTCCAATTATCAATTTAATAAAAAAAATATAAATAAAAAATTTTATTTGTTTATATTTTTTACACAAACAATGTCCAAATAGAATTTTTTTTTTTTTCATTTACCATGACACTATAAAGACTAAAAAGAATTGAAAATATTTTTTAGACGATAATTCAATGATTCTCCCAATAAAATTTTAAAATATTCAATAATTTGGCAATGGAGTCCGAACCTTTTATTTCTCGCAAGATACAACAATATAAATAAAAGTTAGAAAAATAATTAATTAAATTCCAAAATAAATATAGAAAAAAGTTTATTACTATTGTTATTAATTTTCTAAGCACTTGTAAATGTTACTTATCAATTCTTAAATTTATATTTAATATTTTCAATTTTATAATAGTAATCATAATTGAAAAAAAAATTGATGTAAATGTATTAACAGTCAAAACTAAATTTAGTGTTGGTCACCTAATAATTGACTAAAACGAAAAATTAATTTTAAATTATGAACCACAGTTTTAATTGAATATTATGAGCTGATTTATATGGTCATATAATTAATAATAATATTATTATTATTACTATTTTAATAAACTACCTCAAATTATTCATAATTTCAATTTTAACCATTGAATAAAACTCTTGAGAAATTCATAATTTCAATTTTAAAATTAGAGTAAATTATTATCAGATTCCCATGTTTTTATCAAAATTAGCTACTTGATCCATGTATTACTCATTTAATAAATAAATTACCACCTAAAAAAACCTCTAATTTGAATGGATAAAAAAAAAAATTAAGGCTAATATTTGTGGGAAGAAAGGAGTATAAGAGAAAACAAATAATTTTATTTTTATTAATTTTCATATAGATCCTGAACTAAAATTTAACTAAATTGTTTAGTAACGTTAAAACCAGAATAAATTATTATGATGTCCTTGTGCTTTATCAACATTAGCTAGTTAATTATTTTTAAAAAAATAGCTAGTCAATTTTTTTTTAAAATTACTAATCAAATCAGTAAATTTTAAATATTGAATGATATATACCAAAAATAATTATCAAAATTAGTCGAAAAAAAAATAATTACCCATTTAAAAATGGAATTCTATCTCTTCACCTTTATTGTATAAAATCAACAACACTACGAGTTTTATCCACGTAAAAGGAGAAACTTGCGTGTTCAAAGCCTGAGACTGCAATTACAACAGAAAACATCAACAACACACACCGCTAGCTCTCTTTAAAAGGAGACAGGGTGAAAGTTAAAAAAATACTAATTGCACACAAAATTTACACCTATTAGCTAATTGCCATCACAAGGAACATTGTAGCTCTACATGTAAAACTTTCAAATTATTTTTTTTTTAAAAAAAAAAAAAGAAAAAGAAAACACAAAATTACTTTTGATTAAAAAAAAAAAAGAATTAACTTAGTTTGTAAAGGTGTGGCTATCAGCTGCTATCTGGTGTTACAATGGGGGAGGAAGAGGCCTTGTCAGTCTCGCTGCTGGAAAAATGGGATCTGATACATGACTGCGCCATTTCTAGCATCATCTCCACCTCTTTCTTGTACTGCAAAACATGATCAAAGACATTTAGATGATAACTTAATGAAGCTAATAAAAATGCTCTCAATATCCTAACTATGAGAAATAAAGAACCAATATCAAAGATGAAACCTACTTCATTGATTGCTCCTGCCCTAATTTTGGATTGCATCACGCACCATTTCTTGAAGTGTGCACCTGCAAAAATAGATGTTCAGTGGCCTGATGCCTGACCCATGGACGCAAGAAGAGTGACATATAAGTTTTTTTGTATCAACGTATTTTTGTGTTTTTTCCCCTTAAAACTGCAGTCTAGGCACTTGGATATCAACAGAGTAGCGTAAGTACATAAGAACTTATAACTTTTTATACCAATTTGATTAGCAGAAAAAAGTGTTCATGGAAGGTAAATGAGGGAGAAGCAGGGTGATTAATTAACCTACCCACTCTAATATCTATTGCAGAGGAATTTTCACCAATTGTCTCCACTCTCCACCGGCAGTGAATCTGAGGCACAGCATTAATATAATCACATTATAGTGTAAAGGACAGTATCACAAGAGAAAATATCTAGCAAATAATCAATAAATTCTCTTATAAATTTTAGAACTTTGTACACAAGTGCAGCCAGCTTAATTTATATTAGTACATATATGTGATGGACCAGGCATGTTATAGAAATAAACACAATACCCTAAACAAAGAACAAAAGAATTTGAGATTATGCATTGTATTTTATGCTCAATCCACTAGTTGTGCCTAAGATGTGGTCTAAACATTACATACCTCAAAATAAGATCCAAAGGGAACATCATGAGCATGTTGTACGGTTTCAAACACCTAAAACCGGGGAGAGATTTAAAAATGATGAATATATTAATTAACAGAGAATAAACATAGAGATCTATGACATCCAGAGATGTTGACAGAGTAGGAACCACAATAGACAAAGCAGGAAAGAGAAGGACGACAGTAATTTTAGTAGCATTATTATTAAAATGGACTAAACCTAACTTCAACCCCAAAAGACACCTTGTAATGGGAGGATTATCCAAGCCATACACAAAGCACTTTTGCCTTATACCTAGTTGATATAGGACAATGCACCCCAACCCAGAGGGCGCCTTATAAGGGGAGGATTGTGCAAGTCATAAATAAAGACTTTTTTGCATTACACCCAATCAATGCGGTACAAGCAACATGAAATTTAGGCCAAAAGATCAGATGAGTGATCATACAAGCATTTTCTTATCTGGGGTTAAAACAGAATGCTGATATTCTGTCATGGCTGTGTCTGGGGGACACATGGGACTATTACATAGTGTTCTGAATGTTATCTCTCTCACTTGGCCATCATATTCTTCTGCAGCATGCCACTGTCCCATCTGAAAACAGCATAAGATAGTAAGTGCAACATTGTATTTGGAAGCATGAATAGATCATTTTGAAAGCACATGATAACACAGGGAAGCTTGCTAACTAATACAAATTTGATCTGATCCTTTGATACCATTATACTTCAGATCAATCAAAATATAAAAAAAAAGCTAACCAGCTGAAAGTTTCCAAAATAAAAGAAATAACAATTGATTTTCAAAATTAAATAATTACCTATGCAACAAATTTACGACCAAAGACAGTTTCTTTTTCATTTCTCATACTTCTAAATATTTTCTGGTCTTTTGACCGTATTTGTGAAATTTAGGAATTCAACAATGATCTACAGCATAATTTCAAGCTACGGCTAGTAGGGTAGATCATTCAGTTAACCAAATTGAATTTTGAGCTAACTCAATTTTAATGGACTTCAAAATTACTAACCAAATCAAATTGAGCCAAAATTGAGAAAAAACCAAATCTAATCGAAACCGAAAATTCATTCGCTCATCGGTTACAACATATAACTGAATCATCCAAAAAATACAATAATATATCTAATCCTATTATTTCAAAATATTAATAAAATTATATTTATAATCATTTTTTAATATTATTAATTAATAAATACATAGTCATAAATTAAATATTATTAATAAAATTATAATAATCGATCAAGTAATAGTAAAATCGGTTGGTTCGATTACTTAATCAAAGGTAACTGAACCAATAATCAAATACCCAAACCAAGCAGAGTATATTATTACCAAAATAATCGAATTTCAATATTGTTCAGTTATAACCAAATAACACATCACTAGCTAGGGGTAACTCATCAAAAACACATTGCAGGATAGTCTACAACATGGTCATGAACTCATGATCTAGATTGTAACCATATTTTAAATCTATACCATTTAGATTGCATCTTTTTCTAAGAATAATATTTACCCCCATATGAAGATTGCCCTTTTTTTTAACAATCTGCAGCACAAGGCAATCCGATGTTCTAAGCTAGGCCAATGTCAGATTTAGACATTATCTCCAAATTTCATTGCTTTCTGGTTTTGCTTTTCCATGAAGACCTTAATGTGTATCATTAATGTGTGCACATACATTTATAAAAAGAAATGAAACCTTTTATATCTGATTCTAACTCATTGTGTACAAATAACATAATAAATCTTAAGGCCTAACTTCAAGACTGTGGAAGCTATTCTAATAAAAACGGGTCTTTCACAACAAAACCACCAAAGCAATTTGGGAAATTGTAGGTTTCTCTTGTAATCTCATTCACTATTTCCCCAAAGTTTAGGAATGTTTAAATCCAATGAATTGTAATTGTGGTAAACAACTACAGTATTTTATCCGATCACATGCAACAGTTGTTTCTTATGCTATGAAAAGCATTAACTGACAAAACATGCAAGAAAAATGATAAAATAATCTTCAACTTACAATAAGATTTGTATCCTTCCTGGCTGCACGATACTCATATGTAAACTTAGTGTCATCGTTTAACAATATATTAAAAAACTGCTCAGCTGTACAAGGAAATACATCCTGCAATAAAGATATAATAAATGATACACAAAGTAATAGGAATAAGACAAACTAACAAACAGTTAAGAGGCAAAATGTTTCATACATTATATATACCAACAAGAACTTCTTCTTTGATAAAAGCTTGATGTTTTTCAACTTTGGGTACAATATCCTCAGGAATCCTCATACTGCCTCTGACAGAGCTACTATGAGCACGCAGTGCTGATTCTGCTCTCTCCTGCATAACAATGAGAGGATATCCAGTGAAACCTCCAATTCCCATGAGAAAGCTCAAAGAAGTTTTGGGAAGAAAGGGAGGTGTAATAAATTCAGAATATTTGGCAGATAGGGCTTATTCAGGATCAACTAAATATAGAAAGGAAAACAACCACCATTCCAGAAATCACAACAAAACCCTAGCAACTAAAGAGCATAATCACTTGACATTGCCTATAAGTATTACCAGTAGAAGACAATGTGAAGAAATTTATTTCCAGAAACATGGATTCTCAAATACAAAACACAAAACCATGGACCCAATTTCCATAGAAAGAATAAAGCTAAATTGACAACAAACCTTCCATTTGCTATTGCCAATGATACAAGGATGTTACCATTGCCCCATCAACACAATGTTGATTTCAACTCCAAAAAGGAATGATTAATAATAGCTTTTCTTTAAGAGATTGAGCTGAAAACTGTATTTTAAAATTGACAGAAAAGTTATCAAAGATGGAGGATATAGGCAAAGGCTTATGCTTATGAGAACAGCTTTCACTACTTTCCAGCATGAGAAGCTTAAGGAATCCCTAAAGGATTTCATGTTGTCCCGTTTAATCTGTTTGGTAGATAATAAAGACAGATCACCAAGTAATAATACAATAGAATAGAACTGATGTATAAAGCATTAAATATACCTTCTTTTCAGCTTCTAACATATCATGGTAGTTCTTTGCTGCTCGTTGCAGCGCTCTTAATGCATGATTCCTGTTCCAAAAGGATGCAAATTTATACCTGACTCTACCTGAAAATGGCAATGAAGGATAAAGCAATATAAACACAACTTAAAACTGAATTTATGCTAGAAACATAGTATGCTAGAGATTGTGCATGCTTCCAGATAGCATTTCAGTGAACTCTCTTACCATTCTTCAAAATATACAATTAGGCAAAAGGAGAGGGGGAAAAAACAACAACAATATTAAGCAGAGAAACTGTGTGATGCAGAAGAATCACAAGTAGACAGCATATATATTAAAAATGTCCTTGATTTGTGGCAATGACAACAGTATTGCTAGAAGAATCAATAATTCTCACTAGATGATGCAGTTCTTCTTCAAGAAACAATTTTCAAGCTAGTGAAGCCTAATGTATGTTCCAAACTTCCATTATTTGTGGACGCGCAAAATAAGATATGTAAAGGTCCAGGAGCAATGTTTGACTGCAGAATCTAAGCCTTGTCCTAATATCTGTTCATGCACCTAATATAAGCCAACTAAGCAATGTAAATTTCAAAGCAAACCCCATTGTTACAGTTAAATGGACACAACAAAATTAGATGAAATATTAGAAACATAAGTCAATAAATAAAAGGCGACAAAGCTAAAATTGTCATATATTTTAAATATACATATATATAAATATAAACACTTCAATGAACACTGATATTTAAAGGAAAAATTACATGTTCAAATGAAATATATATTATTTGCAAGAGAGAATTTTTTTCTAAAAAAACAAAGGAAAAGAAAAAGAGGATTTGCTGCTGTGTGAGGTCCAGCAAAGAGAGAAGAGAGGATGAGAAAGAGAAGGAAAAAATGAGAAGAGGATAGAAAAATTAAAAAAAGAAGACATGTTGCTATGCAGGTATAGTAGGGAGAGAAGAGAGGAGAAAGAAGAGAGAAAGAGAGAAAGGAGGAGAGACATACTTGGTTAATGGTATTTGGAGCAAAAAAGAGTAAGAAATTTACATTTTAGTTGCTGCAGAAGTGTTATATACTGTTTGAAAGAGATGGAGAGAGATTATAATTCCTCTTTTGTTGTTTAAAAGTATTTGTTTTTTTTTCTTTTTAAAAAAAGCTTGCTTTAGTGAGGCGTCGCCTCTGGCACCTCTCTCTTGGCGCCTTTGTGCACTGATGCGTCCCCTTTGTGCCGCCTTGCCTCAGTCAGGCGAGGAGGTGGCCTTGCCTCTTGCATTTTATCGCCTTTAACAACACTGTTTAGAAACTGAAGAGGTGGTGACCTTTATGTACAACTACAAGTTCAAAGCCTCAAACATAAGAATCCAAGCAAATCTTAAGAAAATCATATCTAGTTACTTAACATGAAACATGATATTAAAACAGACCTCGATAATATTTGCCAAAGTATATTGAAGGTGACATTCAATAAGTTACACAAGTTTTGAATTCTTTCTACATAGAGTCATATTTGTCGAATCGAGATTCTAATCAAGAATCGAGGATCCAATCGAATCATAAGATTAGCCAAAATTTTAAAAAATCAATTAAAAATAATATATGTTCTGAAAATAAGTAAAAAAAAAAAATGATAACATATTTGGATAATATAGAATTATCATTTATCTAATTAGAAATACTCTTCATGATAAAATAATATGTATGTAATATGTTATAAATTATGGACTTTGAAATGGTAGACAATAGTTATCATTATACATATGTTGAAACTCTCATTTAAATTTAATCAAATAATTAAATAGTAAAAAAATAGCATGTTAGAATATTATAAATATAAATTCTCATAACTTGAAAACTATAATTAATTAAATAAATTAACTAAAAATAAAATAAATAAAAAAAAGATAGAAGAGAGAGAGAAAAGAATGGTTGGTGGAATAAAAATGGCTAAGAAAAGGTTTTGTACACACTTTTTTATAGCAAAAATGAATAAAATCTTAAATTTTGAAAATATAAGATCTAACAAATACTTTATACAACATTAATTAAATTGGGTGAAAATTTGAGTAATTCATATTGATTCACCTTGTTCATTATCAATTTTTTTAATTTAATCACAATTCATGTACCCCATAATTTGAATCGCTAAAATGTAGAATCTAATCGAGAATCGTAAGATTGAAATCAAGAATCCTAAGATTCAAGTACATTTAAGATTTACCCCATAAATTCGAATCGATTTGTTGGAAAATAGATTCTAATCGAGAATCATAAGATTCTAACAACAGTGCATAGAGTTTGTTCGTCCCTACTTTCATCAAATTAAAAGTGACAAAAAATTTTGTCGTCATGGTCCAAAAGAATTTGTAGAAACTTGTGCTATGCATGGCAACCAATTTTTGTAGAACCCATTAAGTTTCATCCGTTTTATTTTAGACATAACTGTATGCACATATAAGCATACGTGTCTGCAGACATGAAATAGATCAACACCACATTGTCTGATATCTCATGGGGGAATCACAAGTGTTCCCTTCATGGTTTAACATGAACTTCTGTTTCATTGCTTCTAGCTAAGAATGCTAATTCTACTTGCAAATGACAATCAAATATGAATCAAAGCTATTGGGTCAGACTTGGATATTTTGAAAATAGAAGATATTCCTCCTAATGCTAGGGATAGGGACCATCAACTCCAAGTGTCCTTATCAAATAAAAGCATTTTAGGATGAAATGAAGACTGAAGAGTCAAAGAAACTGGCAAATATCCACTTAGGACTATCACTTTAAAACAGGAAATCTCATTTTTCGAAGATAAGAACAACATCCATTCTTATGAGATCTCTTTTATTGTGATTACAAGATGGTTTGTCCAAGCAGGAAAAAAAAAATATACCATGTTTCAGAAAAAATAGTTAGACCAGATCTTGCGTATCAAATTATCCATCCTTCAAAATGATTGCTCCATACATATGCAAAAAAGTAAAATCTCAAATCAACTTCTACCTGTCCACCAAAAATGGAATTCTAACCACCTTTCTATTAAAACAGCACTTTCATCTGAAATTTCCACAAAACACAAAATTCTTTGATACTTGGGATCAATAATTTATTTACTTTGAGAGAATATTTTACTGAAAAATGTTTTCTACAATTTTAGGTATTGTTGGGCAGATGGGAAAAAGTGGTCAAGAGAAAATGTCTGTCGAGTCAAAAGGAAAACTAAGGTGTATTTTTGTAGACAACTACAGGGTATATTTATGCACAAAAAACAATTGTCAGTTTTTCATTTTCAAATTTTTATTTTCCATGGGAACAAGAGAAAACAGAGAAAATATGTTCACTTGTCAATAATATAAAACAGTTTTCTAAATTAAAAATTAAAAAATAAAAATTTCTCATACCTTTTCATAATTAAAAACATATTATTACAAAATATATTTTAAATTTGTTTTTACTTCTAAGTATTTTTAATTATTTCTTTTTGAAAACATAATAATGTAATTAATTTCTTATCATTGTAAATAAATATTTTTAAAATAATTTATGAAAAAGTTAATAGTTTTTTAACTTTAATTGTAACAAATTATTATTTTTATTTGGAAATTAGTTGGAAACCAAAACTTTTATTATAAAAGACAACAATGGAAAATAACTTTAAAATATATTTTTTTATTGTTTTTCTTTATAACAAAAATTTTATCTTTTTAACTATTTCCAAATAGAAAATAATAACTCTTTTATAATTGAAAAAACATATTATAATATTTATATAACTAAAATTAAATAATTATCTAAAACAATATTTAAAATTAATTATATTATCCTAGAATAAATTATTAGTATATGGTCAAAAATTTTATAAGTAGAAGTAATTAAGTTTTAAATGAAATTTTTAATCATCGACTTTTTTATTATGTAAATTATGAGTACCTTCTACTATTTTGATTTTAAAAAATGGTTTTTTATTATTGACAAGTGAACGGCTGAAATTTTTAGTCATTTACTTTTTTATTATGAAAATTATGAGTACCTTATATTATTTTGATTTTTTCAAAAAATAATTTTTTTACTAAAGACAAGTGAACAACATTTCTTTGTTTTCGCTTAGTTTTTATAGAAAATGAAAACTACGATTTTCTTGGAAAATAGAAAATGAAAAACAGAGAAATGTTTTTCCATGAGTAAACACACCATAATTTTCCAACCGTTTTTTTATTTGGAAGGCTTTTACATATAAATACAGAACTCAATTTTTGAACTTTTTGTAGAAAGCTTTAAAGAAAACTACGACAATTTTCCACAAGTGAATCCCACGACAATTTTCCACAAGTGAATCCCATTATATTTTTCTAGGTATTTTTTTTTTCCAAGAAAACTACAGAAAAGGGAAAAAAAATTGTCTTAAAATGTGAAATGTTTCCCAATAAGTAATTGAAATTAGTTCTCTAGTTGTTCAAAGTGATAAATGACCCTTGGAAAACAATTGTAAAATGTTTCCGTTGTTTTCCTCTACAATAAAAAACATGGTTTCCAAATGGAAAGCATTGACTCGATATTTAGCTAGATTCAAGCCCCAACCTCTAAGTAATTCAATTTTGAAGTTTCATTTTCTCTCATCTTATTCTTATCTTCTCACTCTTTGTGCTTCCCATACATTGTGTGTCTTTTTTTCCTTTGCGCTCTACCACTGTAAAGTTTATTAGAAAAAAAAAAACTATTATTTACTTTTTTCGACAAAATGTTTAATTCTGCAATGTAAATGCTAAGGGAAAAAAAGTTTTATTGTCGTCTTCTACCTTATAATGATTATGACTTAATTTATTTTTGTTCTTAACAAATATATACATTCCAAGTCTCCACAAAATGAAAATTGAAAATTAGACTTGGAAATGCAAAACAGAACTGTTCTCCACAAGTACACAGACCTTAAACCATTTTACATTGAAACATGACGTTTCTAAATATCAAAAACATGCAAAAAAGTTAAAGCCAGTGAAGTTCACACTCACCAATCCACCAACAGTTTCTTGACAACAATTTCTAATAGCCGTCTCTATTGACTACCATTTTGTGTGTGTATGTGTGTACTATTCTCTTTTATTAAGTAGAATGAAAGATATAGAATATGAAAATCACATGGACCTCAATGTTCAGCTAGTTTTGTTTTTCTACAATTTCCAACAAATGCCAGAAAAAGGATTTTCAATTGATTTTCCACATTACCACCAAATTTGTTTTCTAAAAGAATGTTCACAAAAAGCATTTTCACATTCAAGTCATATACCATGAAAGAAACAAAGCCCTAATAAGAAAATGATATCATCATATTGAAAATGAAAATCATATACTAGTTTAAAATGTGAGGCCAATTCCTCGTATATCCAACAAAATGCTGCTTGTGAATAGTACCATTATTAAGCTGATATTTAAAGAAAGATATATAGTTTCATATTTTTAAATCTTAGGACATGTATAGTTGAAGAATTTGAAAAATATTGAAGACTGTTGGGTATTGTAAATGATAAAAAAATATATATTGGGGCTTGGTCCCCTTTTGTTAACAAAAAAAAAATGTTGAATGCAAACCCAAGGTAAGATCAAAGCTTATAAATGAGTAATATCCTTAAAAAGAATTAAAAGTTATTCACTCACCATCAGGACTTCCTAACGGAGGCACACCATGTCCACCAGCACCCATCCGTAGAACAATTGTTATGGCCGGATTAATGAATGCATGCTGACTTCTACGTATCTGCATAAACCAAGAAAACTAAATATCATCACCTTGTATGGTTCAAGCTGGCCGATGCTATACGGTGAATATGAGAACTAGCATATGAAAGACACCAACAACATGACATGATATTTTTTGAAAGTTAGGACAATTTTTAGACACATTATCACACACATATCAATATCCAATCTGATTATAACCTATTACAATAATTTAAAAGAGTATTGCATCTCTATTGACATATAAAACAACTAAAAATCAACCTCTTCAATCTAAATGACCTTGGCTTGTAATCATAGGAAGATTTTTGGTAACTAGTATTCAGTATTCACTAAAAAAAATTTACTATAAAATAATCAAATGCTGCAATGAGTCATATACTGCTATGTTACTAAATCAAATTCAAGCTAAATAGTTTAAAGAATGGTGACTAGAAATATATGATACAATATCAGAACATTACCCATAAATAGTAATGATAATCAAGTAATCAAGTTAAATTCTCATCACTTATTATTTGAGTGCTATCCAACACCAGTCTTTTTTAGAAAAGATAAACCTTTTTATGGACATGTTTTGACATGTATACTATATATGTGTCAGCAATGTGTAATATCCACAACAACAATGGATAATATGGAGGCCCCTTAAGAGAAGTCCCATGTTTCATAACTAGCCAAGGGAATTTTGTGAAAATAGAATAATGTAAGGACATACCTCATCTATGTCTCCTAAAGGTACAATAACCTGTGGAATATAAACAAAACTGTTAGAAAGAGTACTTCACTCTTGAATTAGAAAGCAAAATATTTGAAGCTTCGACTCTAAATCAACAAAACTTAGTTGTGCATATCAGTTATGCATATCAGTTATAGTTTCTTGGATTGAGTTTTTGAGAGCTAATGACATGTAAATGGATGCAGCTTAATCTAACCTTAAATTTCACTTGTTTAAAAATGGAAGTATGTTTTACATGGCAAAATAAAAAATCTCTGCCCAAGCTAACTAGCCTGCTTTCCAATTGTAAAGACTCATTTTTGCCACAAAAGCCACATTTCATACAAGTTTTCTGGAATTCAGAAAAGATGCACTAAATTGAACAACTTTCCAATACCTTCATCTACACATAACAGTTAAATAACATGGGAATGTGCTGGAGAGATGAGAAGGGGAAAAAATGGCCATGTGAGTATATTGAGTTAAATTACAAAAATGAAACATATATGGCATATAATCACTAAAATCATTCAAGTGAAACATAGTGCAACAGTTTCAATTAACTTCAAGTAATAGCAAACAATATTGGATGAATAAAATATTACTATGTCAAAACTAACAAAGGAGGTCATGGCTCTCGCAAGTTGCAATAGAAATGGAATTAGTCATGCATTAAGAAAAGTGAAGACAATATTTTGCAAACTTTGCATAAATTAGTGAACACCATAATTACTTTTTTTTTTAATTTATTTCATGCCCTTAAGCCTAATGCTTAGAAATAATAAACAATGAATAAGGAGGACACAATAAAAAATTCATGCTTAAAAATCAACTAGTGAAAGCCTTGCACCTTAATGCTTTTGAAGACTACAATAATTAAGAAGAAACATACAAAATAAAGTGCTAAAAATAATAAACAGCAAATGAAAAGTACAGGCCTACCTTCATTTGCTTGGAGAAAATATTAGAATGGAAGCATATGTGCCACGCAGAAACATACATACGGCCATGATATAAAAAAGACCTCTCAAGTGCACATGAATAGCTGTGTTCAACAATCTGAAACAGACATACAGCTAAGTGGGTCAGAAAACAAATGTGCGAGAAAAAAGACTTTTTTCCACATTTGAATGGAGAAAAGCTAAAAAGAAAATCTTCTTAAATTTGAACGCCTTTTTAAGTTTCATAGATAAAGAATTCATACAAAAAGAGAGATAGAGAGAGAGAGCTTTGTGCATCTACCTCATCTGCAGGAAGGCTAAATATTGTCTGTAGAGGCCCAGGTTTCTGATGAACCAATGTAGGCCCTTGTTTATCTGAAGACATCCTTCTCCGATTATAGCCATTCATAACCCTATCAATATGAAAATTTTATACCAGTTCAATGCTAATATAAACATTTCCACTAATACCTCTTCTAGTTATACAATGTGAAGATAATTGTGAGGGAAAATCTAGGTTAGTGTAAATCATATGAATCCATTTAGAGTAAAAGGTATTACTGTAATCTAAGTACAGAGAGAAAAAGTGATAACACAAAAATTGAAGACTCCACCAATATTCCTTGTAGTTATTAAATGTGAAGATAATTTGAAGGGAAAATCTAGGTTAGCATGAAAATCATATCCATCCATTTAGGGTAAAAGGTATTAATGTTATCTAAGAACAGAGAGAAAAAGTGTTAACACAAAAATCAAAGAAAGTCTAGATGACATTTTTCAACTAATGATATATGCTTAAAATGGGATACAAACATATATGAGAATAATTGAAGAGGCAGTAATATAATTAATGAAAATGCAATAAATCAGCATTCTTATCTTCCAAAAAGTTATCTCCATCAGAATTGCAAAAAGAATGATGTTATCTTTAGTAAATATTATTAGAAGGAAGCCCTAATTGAACATAACTCATCACATACTATTCATTATTTATAACATTAAATGCCTCTTACCCACAAAAAAACGAACACCCAACTCAAGCCATGTAGCCAAAAGTAATAAAGAAAAAAAAAAACCAAGTAGCACATTGAAAGAGGCCTTTTTTTTCTAATTATGGAGCGCTAAATAGTAAAAATTGGCAAGAGAGGTAAAAAAAAAAAGCTAAAATGGATAGAAAGTAACAAACTAAAAGATTACCTGGAAGAATTTACTGGGAGCTTTATTGTTTTAATATGGAGACAAACCTGACAAGAAGTATAATATGATTCCCCATGAGATCTAAAAGAAAATATAATATATATATCAAAGCAATAAGGAAAACAACTACAAATTGAAATGACAAATGGAATTTAAGAGGAAAATTACCTGCCCGGATGGGCTATCTAACGTGTACCATACAGCACCAGTTTGACCTTCTCTTTCAACAGGAACAGTTACAGAACCAAGAACAGTACTTTTCCAAATTATATCCCAATCATATATTGTTACATTAATCTGCTAGTGCAGTAGAAAAATACATCAAATGTTCACGTAAAAAGGATGAAAACTATATAGAAAACTCTCAACAACAAAAAATTTGCATTTGCAGTATATAGAGGAGACGATCCAATTAATTTCACTTCACACCATTTTATCCTAATAATAGAAGCCTTTGTAGGAAATACAGCTGCAAAGTCTGACTTGGAATAGTATGGTAGTGCAAGATCATGTTTGGACAGTCTACACTCTTTGGAACATTAAGGTGAAGATTATAGTCTTTGAACCATCTACGAATAAGTGCATTTTGATAGTCATTTGGGCCAGTAACATATTGCCATCCAGTTTATGTGTACTCTAAAGTTATCTAGTCCAAACAATGTTCCAATTTGTAAACTTGTTCTAGTAAATAAGGAAAGGTTACCATGTGTCATAACTAAAACATGTCCCTTTTATCACAAGGTTACCTCTAAAACCTCTACATACTACAGTCTTTTACCTCTTCCGCTCCATTGAATCTATCCATTGTAACTTGAAAACCTTATGGTTGCCAGTATTCAAAAAATCTAGCACATATACTTACAAATTCTTTTCACAGTTGAACCTTGTCTTTCAAAACCTTAAACTACAACCTTAAAATGGATCAACCATTGTAAACCAAAATCCCTAGCAAAGGAAGTAGGAAGAAAGGATTTAGCAGCTCTAAATCTTTCTGCAGATGTAACTCTAAACCAAGCATGATGGAGATAATGGATCCATATAGTTGATCCTAACTAATTTGGAATTAAGGTTAGGTTGAGTTGCAAGGTTGATTCAAGAAGTATTAAAGGCTGGGGCAAATATTATGGCACAGGAAAAAATTATTATTTTATTCCGAGCATTTCTCAAAAACTTGAAATGAGAGAATGGGGGGATCTTAAAGGGGTAGAGGAATTCTCTCTACTCCAAATGACTGTTAGCTTAAATTGCTTAAACTTGGGTTGACAGTTCTTGTGAATGCTTTAGATCTTACAGGTTTTTTTTTAATTCCTCCTCACATGCAAATAGCCCTTCTTTTGTACTCAGGTTGCACCTACTCAATGCTCTAGTACTTTTTACCATCAAAGGACTTGTATAAATACATCAAATAACTTAAGTTTGGATTGAGCTTCTTAGAATTCTCATCCCACATCCAAAATCACTGATTCAAAATGGGAGTAAGAAAAAGGAAAATAAAAATAAACGTTTCTTACACATGAAAATTATATACTGCTAAACATTTCCGCCACAAGAAGGATACTACAAATATGAAATTTCAAATTCTCTAACACGCTAATCTCGTAATGGCTAATCTCTAACCGTGGTAATTCATGATAGTTACCTGGACAGGAAGCTCGTCAACAGAAAAATTGAACTCCTCTCCCCACATTGGATTTCTTGAACCAGGGACCATGGAGCTATGGCAGTAAAATAATAAATTCAGAAAAAACTTTCTAACAGCATTCAATTAAGGAGAAACATGAACTAAAGCACAAAGCAACAAAGACACATAAACACTAAGAGAGATAAGGAAGGAGAAAATGCATGCTTCACAAAAGCTAAATAAACAAAAGACGTGGTAATATCATTTCTCATCAATCAACAAGCCCAAAAAAAATAAGGTTAGATAAAAACTTTTGGAACTTGTTGAACTAGGACTATTGATAGGAGATTTCCTAATATAAAACAGAAAACAAATATACCACTGAAAAAATCAAATTATCTACTGGAATAACTTAAGGGAATTTTATTACAGTAATAAAAGTAACGCCCATCAATACTAAACTACAATAGGGATCCAAATTCTCCAAATAAAGAAGTTAAAAACTTTCCAATAGAATATTTACGCCGTTGAGATTATTTCTATAAATAGTCTGGATTTGTAGTGATAATTAGGGATATGATTGTGTGATATGATTGAGATATGATTAGGCTATAATTAGGGAATCAATAATTTTCTTACCTAGTATGTACTCTTGTAAGTAATATATATACTCAATTGGCTTGAGTGGAATAATTAAGTATTTTCTCTCGAAACTTCTGTTCTCTTTTTCTTCTTTTCATCAAATGTTTCATGGTATTAGAGTCAACAAACTTGGTTCACCTGTGAGTGGCAAATCTGTCACCTTACTTTGGTGACTTTCTGGAAATCAATTAGTTTCACCGCTCAACCCATTCTCCACGCCGGCTTCCGATCGACTTTCTGGTGAAGCGCCGCCTCCAGATCCGGCCCCGCGCGCCACACCAAGCAGTCTGTCTCCGGCCACGCGCCGACGCGTGCATCATCTTCCGGAGACTGTATCACGCCGGCAATTATTCCTCCAGCATCACCCGGCGCCAGCGACTCCAACCCAGTAGGTCCGATCGCCTGTTCAACTCGCCTTCACACGCCCCTTGTGAACAGTAACATCAGATTTACTGTTCACAAGCATAGGTCCCTTTTTTTCTTGGCAGATTCGGCTCCCTACTTGGTCCCTTATTGTTCCAGAATCTCTCTCGACATGTCTGAGAAGCAAAACACTCTCAATACAGTTTTGGCTGTGCAAGAAAATCAAGGACAAGGAGGAAATCGCAAAGGTAAAGGAAAGAAGTCTCGTTGCTCCTATTGTGATAAGAAAGGTCACACACGAAATGCATGTTGGGCACTACATGGCTGACCACCACGGCCCAATCAACCCGATAATACTGGCAAATCAACAGCTCATCTTGCCCAATCTAACGAAGATCTGCTTCCACAACCTACCAATAAATCTCAGAACCTAGATTCAATTACTTTAACTGGAGAGGACTATAAAGAATACTTGCAGTTCCAAGCAACTAAGCAACATCCTCCATCTTCCAGCATTGCTAACTCCGGAAATTCTTTTGCTTGTCTAACTAAGTCTTCACCTGTTGGTCCATGGATCCTAGACTCTGGTACTTCTGATCACATCTCTAGTAATCTCTAGTAATCACAATATTTTCTCTACTCTTGTTTCCCCTTCTACACCATCTAAAGTCACCTTAGCTAATGGTTCACAAACTCAAGTTAAAGAAATAGGAAACGTACAACTTCTTCCTTCTATTTCCTTAACTACTATCTTGTTCACTCTTGAATGTCTATATAATTTAATTTCCATATAATTTAATTTCTATTAACAAATTGATCAAAAATCTTAATTGTTCAATAATCTTTACTGTTGATTCTGTTGTGGTGCAGGACTGGAGTACTAGGAGAATGATTAGAACAGGATCTGAGTCAGAAGGATTATACCACCTCTCCACCTCTCCAGTTGCTTTTATTTCTACCGTGTCCGTTGAGCTTATTCATAACTGTTTGGGACATCCTAGTCTTCTCAAATTGCAGAAAATCGTCTCCAGTCTTTCTTCTTTGTCTTCTTTAACATGTGAGTCATGTCAACTTGGGAAACAAACTTGGGCTTCATTTCCCAAGCGAGTCAATAACAGGGCCACTTCGATATTTGACATTATTTATTCAAACATTTGCGGTCCAAGCTCTATCAGTACAACTTTGGGATTTCAGTATTTTGTTACTTTTTATTGATGATTATTCTCGTGCACTTGGTTGTTTTTAATGAAGAATCGCTCTGAGTTATTCTCCATTTTTCAAAAATTTTGAGCTTAAATACATAATCAATTTGGTGTTCGCATTAAGGTTTTGCGTAGTGATAATGCACGAGAATATCTTTCCTCCTCTATTTCTCATTTCTTGTCTACTCAAAGTATTACTCACCAGACTTTTTGTGCTCATACTCCTCAACAATATGGTGTTGCCGAGCGCAAAAATCGGCATTTAATTGAAACCGCCCGCACTTACTCATACATCATAATGTTCCGCTGCGTTTTTGGGACGAGGCGGTCTTTACTGCCTGCTACTTGATCAACCGTATGCCTTCCTCTGTTTTGCAGCATCAGAGTCCTCATTCAATTCTCTTTCCTAACCAAACCTCCAACCAATTGTCCCTGCAAGTTTTAGAATGTATATGTTTTGTTCATGATCATACCCCTGATAAAGATAAATTCCAGCTCAAATCAGTTAAATGTCTTTCTCGGCTATTCTCGGCTTCAAAAAGGTTACAAATGCTATGATCCCACTACTAACAGATATTTTGTCTCTGCAGATGTCACCTTTTTCTAGACCTCCCCTCACTTTTCTTCTAGTCCAACACACAAAACCTTTGTTCCTAGAGCTTTGCCTGTACTTGCACCTCTTATCTCTCCTTGGCCTCATGTCAGTCCGTCTCCCACTCCTACACCACCCCTTCATGTCTACACAATTCGGCCTCACCCATTTACTACTAATAATGATACTTCTCTCCCTGATGCAGGTATTTCAAATGACTCACCTCCAGTTCCATCATCACCTACTTCGGTCATGCCTTCAGTAGCAACAGCTACTCCTCTTACTCTCCAAAAAGGTCTTCGCTCTTCTCGAAATCCTCATCCCATTTATAATTTTTTGAGTTACCATCGTTTGTCTCCTGCCTATTATACTTTTGTTTCCACCATGTCTGTTGTTTCTATACCCAAGACAGTTAGAGAAGCATTGGATCATCCTGGTTGGTGTAATGCAATGGTTGAGGAGATGATTGCTCTTCATAATAATGGAACTTGAAAACTGGTCTATTTACCACCTGGCAAGTCTATTGTTGGTTGTCGATGGGTTTACACAGTTAAGGTGGGACCTGATGGTAAAATTGATCACCTTAAAGCTCGCCTTGTAGCTAAAGGTTACACAGAGATTTTTGGGCTTGAGTACAGTGATACTTTCTCTCCAATAGCCAAAATAGCTTATGTTCGCCTCCTTATCTCACTGGCTGCAATTAATCACTGGACTCTTCATCAACTGAACATTAAAAATACCTTTCTTCATGGAGAGCTCGCCGAAGAAGTCTATATGGAGCAACCTCCAAGGTTTGTTGCTCAGGGGGAGTCAGGCTTAGTATGTCGTATTCGACATTCATTGTATGGTCTAAAACAGTCTCCAAGAGTATGGTTTGGACGATTCAGCACTGTAGTTCAACAGTTTGGAATGTCTCGAAGTGATCCTGATCATTCTGTATTTTTTCGACATAATGGCGATAGATGCATCTACTTGGTGGTCTATGTTGATGATATTGTCATTACAGGAAATGATCATGATGGAATCTCTCAACTTAAGCAATATTTGTTCAGTCATTTCCAAACTAAAGACCTTGGAAAACTGAAGTATTTCTTGAGGATTGAAGTGGCACAGTCTAAAACAGGTATCACAATTTCTCAACGAAAATATGCTTTGGACATATTGGAAGAAACAAGCATGTTAGACTGTAGACATGGGAACACTCCCATGGATCCAAATGTCAAACAGGTTCCTGAACAGGGGGAGCCACTTAAAGATCCTGCTAAATATAGAAGATTAGTCAGCAAGTTCAATTATCTAATTATCACTCGACCAGATATTTTCTTTGTTGTAAGTGTGGTTAGTCAATTTTTTCAAACTCCATACAGTGAAATACAGTAGTCACTGGGATGCAGTCATTCGCATTCTTAGATATGTCAAAGGAACTCCAGGACAAGGACTACTCTATGAGGACAAGGGTCACTCGCAAATTGTTGGCTATTCTGATACAGATTGGGCAGGTTCCCCTTCAGATAGACGATCTACTTCAGGATATTGTATTATGATTGGAGGGAATCTTATGTCTTGGAAAAATAAAAAACAGAGTGCGGTTGCAAGATCAAGGGTAGAAGCAGAATATCGAGCTATGGCTTTAGCAACATGCGAACTCATTTGGTTGAAGCAACTCCTTCAGGAATTGAAATATAGTAATACTGGCCAAATAAAGTTGATATGTGATAATCAAGCTGCCCTCCATATTGCATCAAATCTAGTTTTTCATGAGAGGAAGAAGCATATAGAGGTGAATTGTCATTTTATTAGGCAAAAGATTGAGTCCGAATGCATTTCTACTAGCTTTGTTAACTCAAATGATCAGCTAGCTGATGTTTTCACAAAATCACTTCGAGGATCACGAATCGAGTATATTTGTAACAAACTTGGAGCATATGGTATGTACACTCCAGCTTGAGGGGGAGTGTTGAGATTATTTCTGTAAATAGCTTAGATTTTTTGTAGTGATAATTAGGGATATGATTGTATGATATAATTGGAATATGATTAGGCTACAATTAGGGAATTAATTTATTTTCTTACTTAGTATGTACTCTTATAAGTAGTATATATACCCAATTGGCTTGAGGGGAATAATCAAGTTTTTCTCTCAAAGCTTCTACTCTCTTTTTCTTCTTTTCATCAAAGGTTTCGTACACCAAATGAAACATTTAAATTATGAAAACTAAGAACTAAATTCAAATAATTCCTATTTAAATTTTTTTCCTTGACTGCTCAAGCATTCATAAAAGTTAAGAAAAGGGGAAAATTCAAATAACCTGAATCGTTTTTCTGAACCACAAGTAATGATAGCATATGGATCTGAAGTTCCATTTAAATTTGCACCAATCAAATTCTTAGCCGCCAACAATTCCAGCTGAAAAGTAAAATAGTGCATGTAAGATATTATATCATACAAGGTGAATATAAAATGCTTAATACAAACTCCCAACACACTGGTCTTCTTTTATGGTATACATAAGCTAGAATCAAACATGTCTGCAATACGCCAAATTTCCAAATATACCTTGATTATATATGCAGAATTCGCCTGATGATCTCCTTTCAGCTGCATCTACAAAATAAGTGCAGAACTGCATGTCAAAGAAGTGGAAAATTACTCCATGAAACCAATAGCAAGCAAATTGTGTTCAGCAAGTTAGCAACACTAAGCAAATCCAATTGTCGAATATAAAGGCAGCAAAATGCATAATTGCTTTGGCAATAAGATGATGACAGAGAAATCTTGCAAGTTTACAATATATGATGCAACATCATGCAAGAAATCAGATATTAAATGCTCAAAGTTATAGTCATGTCTATGCAAGCAAGATCCTAAATAATATTTTGGTTTACGACCTATTATCTTTCATAATAACAAATCCTTCCATTATAATTCGACTAGTATATTATTCAGGATCTCAAATTTCTTTAAAAATTACCTTAACCAATACATGATTAATTGGTTATATTCAAACAAATTGAAACTTTGGTCTGAAGTCATGAAAATTCTAAAATCCCAAACTCTATTAATCTCTTCCATGCCAATTTTTCAACAATGAAAAACAGCTAATATTATGAACAAGCTGCCATGAACTATATCAACATCAAATTAGGATTGCAAAAATCAAACTCTAACAGGTAAAAGAATATGTGAGTTTCTCTATATGGGACACAAATTACAAGTTCTAAAAAATGAAAAGGCAAAGACTATTATTATCCTTTGCATACTACATAACTAAGACTTCAGTAAATAGAATGAAGAGAAATGTTCTTCATTTCTTTAGCTGCACTTATTAATCAAAATGAAGATAACTACCTTAATTCAGTTGCATTCCAGAATCAAGGAAGGATATAATTTTTTTTTCTTTTTGGTTCATTTTATTATTCCTATCATCCATGTGATGCAAAAGCCAAACAATTACCGGAAAAATGGAAATTAAAAAAATGAATTGAGAAAAACAAATTAGTTGACATGTTTCTGGTCATCGAAAACTGAGATAGAGAGAGAAGAGGTGGAAAAAAAATACTTTTTTCTAAAAATGTTTAAAAATAAAGATGTTCACACTCATCATCCACATTAAATAGTATTAAACAGTAAGGACCTTAGTTACCAAAAATCATAGAAGTACAAATTTCACATGCAACAGACATGCCTGTTCACAATCAAACACATTTCTCATCCAAAACCTATCACATTCAGAAAAAAAAAAATGAAAATTGAAAAGAATAGACCAACCTTGTCTCTATCATCAATTCCATCACCAGAATTACAGGAATTGTCCAAAATCTGCGATCGATCACCAGTAGCACTATCACTATCTCCACCTCCGCCACTCCACGCAAAGAACCAATATGAAGAGATAACAAATATCGCAGCAGCCACAGTGACCTTGATCTCCCACCAGGATGGGAGCAGAAAATCAAGTGCTGTGTCCATCATCGCCATGCTGCGTCGTCTGTCTGGCAGAGAAGTTAGAATACAGAAACTTCAACTTTGATGTGAATAGGATTTGTGTCTTACGATTATCCAGAGGGTACCTACTACCTACAGCCTGGCTAGATAACCAAAAGAAGGAAAGCAAGTCCTTTTTTATGGATGTAGCAGCACTTCATGCCAACATACATTAGGAATCAACAAGAGTAATGCTGACAGCCATGCTAAAAATTCAGAAGATAAAAAGAAAAGTCATTTTGTTGATACTCAACACACACTTGATTGCGGCCTATAGTTAGTTTGTCTCAGTGTAAAGAACACCCCTGTCCTTCAGTTGGTGCTTATGCCCAAGAAGATGCACAAACCATGTACTCAAGCACTATACTTTAACAAATCTATGAAAGATAATACTGCCACATAGCATAATACTATTAAAAAATACATCCTTAACCTTAAGGTGACAGATCTCAATACCTTGTGAATGCATTAATGCATCTACGAACAAGATTTTTTGTCAAGAGCATATATCATATCCAGACATGTTTATAGTTTTCCAACCAAAATAAACATATTAGCAGATGAAAATTAATATTTTCATCTTTCTGCAAGTGTGAATCAAGGATCGTTTGTGTCATGTTAATTAAGTTCAGCAGCAGATGCACAACACAAAATGAGGGATCAATTGACCCCTCTTTCTATAATATATACATATATATATATATATATACAAATTGAGCCCTTGTAAATTTAGTTATTGACCCTCTTCTTGGTAAAAAAATAAAATGAAATAGGAGTCTAATAGTTATTTTTTTTCAATTGTTTATCTAAACTAGGGTAAAAGTTAAAATTTGCATTTATTCTGCATGTTGCTATTGTAACTGTGGAATTAATTCTTTTGGAGATAAATTTTATCAAGAAAAAATTGACCCCAGAAAATAAAAATCTAGATCCCCCACTTAGTTACTAGAAGTCATTGGTAATATTGTCAATTCGAATCTTGGGATAAAACATCTAAGCCGAAGTTACAGCAATTTGAAATGCTCATATGTTCTAATATTTTTGAAGTCACAACGGAAAACCAATGGTGAGGAACATTTAGTTTCAAAACATTTAAGAAGAGGCAGTGTTGCCAAAAAAAAAAAAGGAAAAGAAAAAAAATAAAATCCTCAAAGAAACTAATACAAAATCAACTCTTTAATGTGCCAGGTCTCATTTCCAAAACTAACCACTAGGGAAGGCCAAACACTAAAATTTAATCCACTGATTTATTATGCAAATCAGAGTATTACGGAAGTGCTCTTCGCTCTTTATTTGCATTTTTCACTGGTTATGATTTCATTATTTCATATGCCAACAAGATTTAAAAAAGATAGGGAGCACTAACATTAGTTCCACTATTCAAATGGATATCAAATAGAATATTATCAAGTAAAAATCCAAAGTTCTTTCATCCTTAGCCATTGGTCACAACTCCCAAGTAAATGGTGATCTTGAAGGAATAGTAAGGTTCCTCCACTGTGACCTAAAGGTCATGAGCTCAAATCACAGAAATAGTCTTCTTATTGAAAATGTAGACATTATCTGATTTATCAGTATTTTCTTCTTCCAACATCCTCAGGCTAAAGTTGAAGCACGTAAAGACATTTTAGTTTGGTGAACAGGATATTCAGATGATATCAGAGAAGAATCAGATTGTTACAAACCCAAAAACCATAACAAATGGAAAACCCTTGTTTGCAACATTGAACTTAAATACTGTTAAGACAAAACAGGTACCCTTTCGAAGTCATTCCAGGAATAAAATTTATCAGATAAGATTACTTAATATTTTAAAATATGGAGAGTTTGTGCACCCCAGGCCCCCTCACAGAGGCAAACAGGCTATAAAGGACCTGTTTATAATATTAGAAATAATGACCTACTCCTATTATATTCATAATACAAAGGAAAGGATAAGGCAGAAAGATCTTTCCACTCCTCGCTAGATGGCTTGGTCTAACTGCCTACCGACTATTGAAACCATCCAAGATGTGCATGCAAGGATTCTCCTAGTCGGAATAACACGGAAATCCACCAGAAATTTTGGTCATTTATCAACAGGTTACTACGAAGTAGAAAAAATTTTAAAAAAAGTGCATTAAGAAGGAATGTCGAAACTAAGGCGTGCATCTTACTAATGTATTAACTCCATCCATCTCCTTTGAATAAAATCATGAACATTTGTCTATACTGCTGCAATGTTATGCCAGCCCACTTGGAATGCAATGATCTCTCTTTATAAATGAAACACTCAGAAAATCTCTCAAACAAAATAGAGCCTTAAACAACATCTTAAACTCCTCCATACAAATGTAAGGAAGCACATAATTCTCTATTTTCAACCTAAATAAAAAAACTCACTTGAGAATCCCACATTATTACAATATTCAAACAACAACTGGGGTCTATCTTGCCTTCTTGTTCTAGATATGCGGGTTTGGTTCAATAATCTTAAACTAGATTTGACATGGGTTGATCAAAAAAGTTAACAGCTTAAAATCCGTTTAAACGGTCATCTCATATCCAAAAACAGCTTTCTTGAAAAATTGCAGTTCCCAACTCAATACTACAGACAATTAACATCAACAGAACACCCAATGGATATAAATCAATCAAAGAATTAACGGGGAAAAAGATTGATAGTTACCTTGATTCTTGACATACTCAGCAAAAGTATTGCAATCAGAACAAAGAGCAAGGCCTGTGAAACCCAGATCCTGCTCTTTTGATGAAACAATAGGTAATACAACAGCAATCCAGAAAAATATCGAAAGACATCTATGCCAATTCATCTCCTTCTCTCTCGTAAGATCGCAGAAGGCACCGGGCATGGACTAATAGACTCGGTCTTCGGTTCGTAGAATTCTCAAAGGGAGAGAGGATTGTTTGTACTTGCAGAGTCAAAACGTTGCCGTTTGCATTCTAAGAAGAGTCATTTTGAGAGATGTAAAACGACACCATTCTTCTGCTGGTTTGCCGTTTTAGCGTTATTGATACTGATCCTCCGATTATTTGATGAAATTTTTTAATATTTAAATCAATTAAAAAAATTAGCCAAAAAAATTATTTTCTGATTACATAAAACATTAATTTTTAAAAGGAATTTTAAGTTGAAAAATTATTCTTAATAATATATATATATATATACACACATTACATTTAAATAATAAAAAATAAATTATTTTTAAAAAATGTTTTTATAAAAATATATAAAATGTTTTTGCAAATGCTCATTTTACCTATTTTATTTCTTTATTTATTTTGATTAATTCGGATAATTTAAATTGAATTTAATACAAGAATAATTAAGAAAATTATACCAAAATAAAAATTAAGCTTTTTAATTGAATTTAAATAAAAAAATTAGTAATTTTTGAACCCAACTGACTTAAATTAAAGATTTTATATTAATTTAGATAAAAAAAAACTAAAAAAAAACTGAAAAATATTTCAAATAAACACTTCTGTTAGTTAGCCTTTTTAGTGTTACACACCCTTGATGAGAAAGGAAAGAAGAGAGAGAAGAGGAGAGTGAATCATCGCAAGAGAAGAAAGGAAGTAGGCTTTTTTGTCGATCTGATTTTTCCTTCATCATCAGTGTTGTTTTCTTTTCCTGAATGGTTAAACTTTTATTATTTTTTTCCGTCGTGGAACAGAAAAAGGGGTCTTTTTCTTATTTTATCAAGTTCTTTTTTCTGTTCTTGTCGGCTCTTCTTTGATAGTGAAGGGACGATTTTGGTTTTCATTTTTCTTTGGGTCTATTTATTATCAGATCGGTTTAGATTTATGGAGAGTTCCTTTGATAGACCTGAAAGGGGCTCTAATATGTTGATCGGCAATTTGAAAAGGGTTTCAATTATGATTATTCTTGGAGCCTCTGTTTTGCTCTTGCATGGTGAATTTCTTCTCAATTTTTAGGTTATTTTTTTGGATTTGTCCTGTGTTGACTCTAGTTCTGGGATGCTCATAATTTTTCTGACATGATCAAAGCATTTGATGGTGCATGGTGAGACAGTAGACAATACTCAGTCAGTGAACGTCAGTGTGTAATTATGTCTCTGTGTAAGTGCTTTATTTTGGTTTGGTTTGGATGATTTGGTTTGATTTAATTAATTTAGTTCTTATAGTTTTGGCCCTATAGAATGATCATCGTATTCCATTTTGCTCTATTATGGGCTATGTTAAATGCAATCTCCAGCATTATTTTAAAAAAAAAACCTTATTTTTTTATCAAAATTTTTTTTACACTTTTTAATATCTAAGATAATTTAAAATAAATTAAAATTTTTTAATTAAATAAAATTTTAAATTATTATTAATGAAAATGGAACTTCAAACCTTGCACCAAAGCAACTTTGTGTATGCATGGTTTTTCACCAATTAAATTAACTCCAATAATTTGAGTTTTTTCTCCATTTTTAAAACAAACAAATTTACAATTTTTCATAATGAGTTTTGTAAATTTTTCATTATTACTCATCATGTGTCTAGAACAACCACTACTTACTGATCAAAATTATTTTAAATATCTAATTTTTTTTAGTATTTAGAGTTAAAATCATTAAAGAAAGTTACTTCTAAAACTTTTTTAATTGGACAATTACTTACTGATGACCGCTGGGTTTCTTCATCCCGATCTCAGGCCAGGCCCATTAGGGCAGCTTATAATCTGAAGGCTTCTAAGCCCCCTCCAAGAATCAGGCCCAGTCCATTCAGTTCAAAGACCGGACTCCAGTCCGTTTCTTCAAACAGGCTGGTCTAGCTCTCCCGGCCCGACGGACAGATTCCCTCCCGGCCTAGTCTTAACCTCATCCTCCGGCCCAGCCCAGAACTAGGAAGGAGTTCAGCCCCTTCGCCTTGTGGGACCATCCGCATGTGCGCCCGGGGAGAATCAGGGGCCGTTATGCATGGGACAAAGATCTGATTCCCTCGTACGTCCGTATCAACATAGCAGGGACAGGTGATCCAATGATACACGTTCTGTTAACGCATCACTAGCAGACAAAAGGAAACATATAAAAGGAAAAATACTCTCTTCTAGGTCTAAACTTTTTTCAGTTTTACAGAACCCATTGTAAAACCCTATTTTCTGGATCTCAGATCATCACTTACCATATGACTATTTTTATTGTAATAAAAGCATGAAATGTGCGGTAATGATGAAAATGTTGCTTTAACAAAATAACCTTTGTATTTTCCATGATTTGTAAAAAAATCATAACCAAGTCCATATTTTTAACATTCTTTATTCCTTTTGTAAACTTAGCTAAGTCATTTGTTAATGACTCAACCTTTACTTTAAAAGATTTGTTCTTTTCAATCAATTTTTCACAAGCTTATTTTGAAATTTCCAACTCATTTTTTCAATTTATTGAACAAAACTATTTGATTTTTGTAAAATTCATTTTCTTTTGCAATTATTCTCAATGAAATGTTTTCTGATTTTAAAGATGCATTTTCACGTTTTAATGCGACACATTTCTTCTTATATGACTTATATTCATTGTAAACATGTGCAAATATTAGGAGTAGGAGGGTCTACATTTGTTACCTTATGATATTTTTCCTTGTTGGAGCATTCTCTCATATCATCAAGTGTCATGCAACAAATATTGGCAATTTTCTTTTCACTTGAATCTTTATGATGTAGGACTATTTAGACTCCGTCAGGAGTTTCAACTAATATCGTTTGGTTAAGACGAAATAAGAGAAAAGATAGGCTAAAAGACGAAAAATCTTATTGAAATTTCTTAAAAAAATTAGAAAGTGAGTTCCTAATAGCCAAGGGAGGCTATTTCTAATAGAAATAAAATCCTAATATGCAAAAATAATCCTAATCCTAATAGGAGTCTAAAATCCTAATAGCCAAAGGAGGCTATTTACAATAGAAATAAAATCCTAATATGCAAAAATAATTCTAATCCTAATAGCCAAGGAAGGCTATTTACAATAGAAATAAAATCCTAATATGCAAAAATAATCCTAATCCTAATAGAAGTCTAAAATCCTAATAGTCAAGGGAGGCTATTTACAATAGAAATAAAATCCTAATAGAGTCTAACTGTTCCATATCATTCCCTTCCACTTGTAAAGAACTCGACCTCGAGTTGTCTTCAGCAGGATAGTACTGAAATAGATCTGCCACGTTAAACGTCTTGGAAATTTTCATCTCATGTGGAAGGTCAAGAACATAGGCATTGTCATTAATCTTCTAAATGATCCGGAATGGATCAATCTTCTTGGCGTCAAGCTTTTTCTGTCCTCCACCACGCTCCTTGCGTAAATACACCATAACTTGATCACCGACATTGAAGGATTTGAAATGCCTATGTTTATCAGCTGTAGCTTTATATTTATCATTGACTTCCGTAAGGTATTGTTGTACTTGCTTGAAAACATCCACATGCTGCTTTGCCATGTTGCTTGCTGCAAGACGGTTGTGATAACCTGTGGGAAGTGCGATAAGATCAACTGTATGCGCTGGGACTTTCCTGTACACAACAGCAAATGGTGACATCTTTGTGGAGCTGTAAATCACACTGTTGTAAGCAAATTCTGCTTGGGCAAGAGCAAGATCCCAAGCAGTTTTCTTGTTACTGTAGATGCAGCGTAGAAGACTGCCAAGCGTGCGGTTTACCACTTCAGTTTGTCCATCAGTTTGGGGGTGAGCAGCACTGCTGTATCGAAGTTCAATCTCGAAGCGTTTCCATAAAGTCACCCAGAAGTGAGCTATAAACTTCACATCTCTGTCAGAAGTAATGGTTTTGGGGACACCATGTAAACGAACAATCTCCTGGAAAAACAGTTTTGCTACATGGGAAGCATCATTAGTTTTCTTGCAGGGAATGAAATGCGCCATTTTAGAGAACCTGTCAACAACAACAATAATGGAATCAGATCCACGTTGAGTACGTGGAAGACCAAGAACAAAATCCATAGACAAGTCCTCCCAAGGATGGGCTGGAATAGGCAGTGGAGTGTATAAGCCTGTATTCTGCGAATGTCCCTTCTGAGTTTGACACACTGGGCACTTCTGAACCATTCGACCTGTATCCTTTTTTAATTGAGGCCAGTAAAAACGTTCCTCCACCCCAGCAATAGTCTTGTCACGCCCCAAATGACCACTCAAACCTCCTCCATGGATCTCGCGAATCAACTTCTCCCGCAAGGAAGATCGAGGGATGCATAACCTGTTCTCCTTAAAAAGAAAGTCATCATGTATCAAGAACCCATCAGTAGGCTGGTGAGTCTGGACTCTAGCCCATATATCAGCAAAATCATCATCTGTAGCATACAAATCCTTCAGGAATTCAAAACCTACAACCTCCTGATTAATTGTAATCAACAGAGCAGCCCTCCTACTGAAAGCATCTGCCACCTTATTACTATGGCCAGCCTTATGTTTGATGACATATTGAAAGGCTCCAAAGTAAGCTGCCCATCGGGCATGCATCTTATTCACATGGTTTTGAGTTTTAAAATGGATCAGAGACTAATGATCTGTGTGAATAATAAATTCTCATCCCATCAAATACTACTCCCAAGTTTTAAAAGCCCGGAATACTGCATATAGTTCCTGCTCATAAGTAGACCACTTCTTTCTAGCTTCATTCAGTTTCTCACTAAAGAAGGCAATAGGCCTTTTAGACTGTGACAATACTCCTCCAATCCCAACTCCACAAGCATCACATTCAATCTCAAACAGTTTATCAAAATCAGGTAAAGCAAGAATAGGGGCAGAAGTAATCTTATCTTTAATCTCTTCAAAGCTCTTGTTGGCAGCTTCAGTCCATGCAAATTTCTGCACTCTCTCTTTCTTCAAGCAATTTGTGATAGGGGCAACGATGCTGCTAAAATTTCTGATAAACCATCGGTAGAAAGTGGCAAGGCCATGAAAGTTGCGAACTTCAGAAATAGTTTTGGGGATGGGCCAATTTCGTATTGCTTCTACCTTCGTCTCATCAACATGTATCCCTTCTGCACTAACAATGAATCCCAGGAACAGAACGCGCTCCGTCATATAGATGCACTTCTTAAGATTAATAATCAACTCACTTTCTTGTAGGGCCGTCATGACTTGACGGAGATGCTGAAGATGTTCTTCCTCACTGCGACTAAATATCAAAATGTCATCAAAATAAACAACCACAAATTTACGTAAGAAAGGACGCAAAACCTGGTTCATGAGTCGCATAAAAGTGCTAGGTGCATTTGTTAAACCAAAGGGCATAACCAGCCACTCATACAAGCCTTCCTTAGTCTTGAAGGCAGTCTTCCATTCATCTCTCTCCTTGATCCGAACTTGGTGATAGCCACTTTTGAGGTCGATTTTAGAAAAGACTTTAGCCCCGGATAGCTGATCTAGCATGTCATCCAATCGTGGGATAGGAAATCGATATTGAACTGTAATTTTGTTGATGGCCCTGCTATCCATGCACATTCTCCAAGTCTCATCTTTCTTTGGAACTAATAGGGCAGGTACTCCACAGGGGCTAATGCTCTCCCGAATATGCCCCTTCTTTAGTAATTCTTCCACCTGATCTTGGAGGATTTCACTCTCATTTGGACTCATATTGTAATGAGGCAGATTCGGTAATTTTGATCCAGGAATGAGATCAATATGATGTTGGATATCCCGCAGGGGTGCAAGCTTTGATGATTCCTCCACTATCTTAGGAAACTCCTTTAACAACTCTTTGACGGGCGGTGGTAAAGATGGTGCATCTTCAATTGTACTTTTTTCTCTCACCAATAAAGCCAGTGTGCCTCCAGATTTCTCAACTGCGTCTGATAGCTTATGCACTCCCGTAGGAATAGCAACATCATTCTTCTCTTCCATTTTAGAATGTTTTGCAGAACCGGAAGGCAAGATAGTAATCTTCTTTTGATTCCACATGAACATGTATGAGTTTTCCTTCCCCTTATGCAAAGCACCAACATCGAACTGCCAAGGACGACCTAGCAAAATTCCACAGCAATCCATATCCACAATATCACAATTAACAAGTTCAGTATAAGATTTACCGATCGAGATAGGCACGCTACAAATTCTGTTGACCTCAATTGTCGGACCTTCCTTAATCCATCCGACTTTGTATGGCGAAGGATGCGGCTGTGTAGGCAACTGCAATTTCTCCACCAATTGCTTAGCTATCAGATTCTCACAACTGCAGCTATCTATAATTAGCCTGCAAATTGCCTCTCCTACTCGACACTTTGCCTGGAAAATCTTCCTCCTTTGCGTCTCATCCTCATGTTTTGTTGAACATAAGATGTTCTTCACCACATAGGTGACTTTAGGATGGGCGGCCATAAGATTGGCGACTGGTTGGGGGTGTGCGGCGGCGGCGGGTTGGTGGATTCCTTGCTGCAGGATCAGTTGTCCGATCATCCCCCTCAATTCTGCCAAAGATGCCTCAATCGTAGCAAGTCGCGCCTCTTGGTTATCTGCCATGGCCGAACTTCGCTCTGATACCAATCTGATACAGGACTATTTAGACTCCGTCAGTAGTTTCAACCAATATCGTTTGGTTAAGACGAAATAAGAGAAAAGATAGGCTAAAAGACGAAAAGTCTTATTGAAATTTCTTAAAAAAATTGGAAAGTGAGTTCCTAATACCCAAGGGAGGCTATTTATAATAGAAATAAAATCCTAATATGCAAAAATAATCCTAATCCTAATAGAAGTCTAAAATCCTAATAGCCAAGGGAGGCTATTTACAATAGAAATAAAATCCTAATATGCAAAAATAATCCTAATCCTAATAGGAGTCTAAAATCCTAATAGCCAAGGGAGGCTATTTACAATAAAAATAAAATCCTAATATGCAAAAATAATCCTAATCCTAATAGGAGTCTAAAATCCTAATAGTCAAGGGAGGCTATTTACAATAGAAATAAAATCCTAATATGCAAAAATAATCCTAATCCTAATAGGAGTCTAACTGTTCCATATCACTTTACTTAAAGAATCATTACTAGCATTCCAAATAGCCTTCATGATCTTTTTTCCTTTATCCATTCTACTTCTCTTCTTTTTAAGCTTTGGACAATTAAGCTTGATGTGTCCCGGTTTGTTACATTCATAACAAACCATAACTTCATTTGATTACTTGTGTGAGTATGAAGTATCCTTAGAGTATATTTCTTAACAAATTTCTTGTATTTGTTTCCACCGGTCTTAAAAGCTCTTTTTAATTTTCTTACAAACATAGTCAAATATTTCTTCATCATCACTTGATGTGCCTGAAAATCACTCGAATCTACCTTTAATACAATTGGCCTTTTCTTTCCTTCATTCACATCCTTGGATTTCAAAGTAATGCCCTTTTTCACTTTTTCTTTTTCAACAATGTCTTTCTTGAACATCATCTCATATGCAATGAGAGATCCAATTAGTTCATCATACTTGTAGTTTGAAAAATTTTTAGTATCAAAGATAACAGTTGTCTTTACTTCCCAATATTTTGGAAGAGACCTTAAGATTTTCTTCTCAAGATCTTCTTCTTCAAAATGTTTTCCAAGATCCTTGAATATATTAACAAGATCAGTAAACCTTATACTCATTTCTGCAATAGTTTCTCGACGCTTCATTTCAAAAAGTTTATAATCACGAATGAAGAAATTAGTTTTGGACTCTTTGATTTGATTTGTTCCTTCATATGTAACCTCAAGGTTGTCCCATAATTTTCAAAACCGGAAATAGAGTATTCTCATTAATATTAATAGCACAATATAAGATATTGATTGCTCATTATATTCATCTTCAGTTTTGTGAAGGTGGCCTAGTTAATTAATTTTAATTTAAATTTTTAAAATTAATATTTTCACACTAAAAAAAATTTAATATATTTATTTATTTATTTTACTTATATTTTTAATGTATTTTTATGAACATTATTTATAAAATAAATATAATATTTATAATTAAAAATATTATAATATTTAAAGCAGTGTTGGCAATCATTTTAATTTTTATCAA
This sequence comes from Manihot esculenta, assembly GCF_001659605.2. Lineage (NCBI taxonomy): Eukaryota > Viridiplantae > Streptophyta > Magnoliopsida > Malpighiales > Euphorbiaceae > Manihot > Manihot esculenta. Next base: position 29,468,195 of record NC_035171.2, read on the forward strand.
ATTAATACCTTTTTTTTTTAATTTGAATGAGTATACATAATTAATATTTTTAAAATATGAAACACTCTTTGAATGGTGGGGTAAACTGTAATTTTATAAAAAAAAGTTAATTTTTATGACAAAAGAAAAATTTTAAAGTAGATATATATAATTTTTTTTTAATATTTTTACTTTTTTTATATTCTCTTGACAGTAATTATATATATATATATATATATATATATATATTTATTATTATTAATTATTTAATATTATTTATTATATATTTTTTATATGTACTTTTTCAGAAATATTACTTGCTACAGTAACTTTAATAGTTTTTATAATAATAAATAAACACAACCAAATAGGGATTAATACTATGCTAAGTAAGTTTCATCCAATATTTAAATGTACAGATTATATATATACTATTTAAAATATTTATACTTAAATACTTTCTAGAACAATGGGAAAAATTACAACTATTCATCAATTCTATATTTAATATTTTTAATTTTATAATAGTAATCATAATTGAAAAGAAAATGATGTAAATTTATTTAAGTCAAAACTAAATTTAGTGTCGTTCACCTAATAATTGACTAAAACGAAAAATTAATTTTAAATTATAAACCACATAATTTTAATTGAATATTATGAGCAGATATATTAACAGGGAGTGAGCATTCATTCGATTCGGTTTAAAATCAAACTGAACCGAATAAATTGAAAATTAAAATTTCAGTATTTATAAAAATCGAATCAAATCGATTTTGATCAAAAACCAAATCAAATCGAATCAGTCTGATTCAGTTCGATTTGATTCTGTTTGACCGGTTTCGATTTTTAATAAATTTTTTAATTTTTTATACCTTATTTTTAGTATTTTAAAATTTAATTAAAATATTTTAATTTTAATATGATTTAATTTCTCTATATTATTGAAAATAACATATTATTATCATTAATCGGTTCGATTCGATATTTTCATTTTTTTCTGATCAAAATCGAACCGAACTGAAATAATTAAAATTTTTGAAAATAAAAACCGAAGCAAACTAAATTGAATAAAAAATCAAATCGAATTTTCAAATTAATTCAATTCGATCAATTTTTTCGATTTGAACCGAATCTTACTCACCCTTACATATATATATAATCTTGTAATTAAAATATTATCATATTGTCGCATATTGATTTTATTAAAATTTTTAATTAAAATTAAATTAAATTAAATTAATTAAATTTTTAAAAAATTATAATTAAAAAAAACTAAAATTTTAAATTAATTTAATTCACTCAATTAGTTTTTTCACCCCTAAATCATAGTGCTGCATTTATAATGCTTTTTAGGTTATTTTGAATCAACAGTGAACCCGATCCACCTAACAATAACTGCCTTTTTTTCGTCCTCCTCGCCGCACACCCAAACGTCCACATGGCTCTGCTGCTCACTCTCTCACTGGCACCTCTTCCTCTCTCTAACCATTCATATGTATATTACATCCATGTCCTCTCTTAGATTTTGAGCTCTTTAATTTCTTTCATAACTTGCTCTACTTCTTTCTGCTCATGTTCAAGCCTTGCTGTTGCTTCTTCTTCTTCTTCTTTTTTTCCTTGTCGTTTCTTTCATCCTTGATGGGTGTTGTTGTTTTAGTATAGCTAGAAATGCATGCCAATTTTTCTAAACTTGCTTCATCACTTGTTGCGATATCTCTCTTTAAGATGAGTGTTTATTTGTGTCAAGTGTATATAATTCAAAATTTTGCTTTTTGGTTGCTGGGGTGTTTTTATATGCTGTGAAATGATTCTGGGTAATGCTTGAAATCCTATCATGTTATCAAATTCTGAGCTATTTTTTACAAATTGATGTTTTCTTGTACACAGGCTCCTCAAAATTTGATATAGTTTTGGTTTCTTGAGAAATTGTGAGACTTGGAGCTTGATGCTGAATAAAATTGTCTTATAAAATACAACTAAAGTTGCCTATTTCTCTTTTACTTCTTTTGTGAACATTCTCCCCTCTAACATGTGCACTTATTATTTATATTGCAATGTTGTATGAACATTCTGTGTTATTAAGAAAACAGTTGTCTTCCAGTGTGTTCACAGTATCTGTTTGATTGACAAGTGGACATATGAGGAAGATGAAATTTGGTTAGTTATAAACTTGAAGTGAATGAATTGCTTATTCCAAATGAAGTCCATTTTGCCATTGATTTTTCCTCAAATTTTAACAGTTCCTCCTCTTACCTCTCTGTTCTGACTTGTGATTTTCGTCTATACGTATAGCTTCTTTTTTTTTTTTGCTTCTTTTGAAAGTAATTTATCCAGTTCAGGATTTAATCTGCTACAATTGATTGAAATCCCCATTTGATTTGGCTTCTTGTGATTTGGCATCCTCATTTGATGCATTTGGTAGATTTTTCAAACAAAGGTATGTTTTTGCTCCATATGTGTATATGTATGTCAACAAAGTGTTTGATTATTTGTCAGTTCTTTGTAATATAGATATATGCCGAATGAATGCTGAAAACTTCCATTCATTCAGTGAAGTTGTAGCGGTTAAGGCTAAAACAACTTACAATCTACACAATTAGGACTTATGTTTTTCCCCCTCTCTCTTAACTAATTCTATGCCATTTGTCACTATTGCCTCATCCCAGTGTATTCCTACAGTATCTACCTGGTTTATTTGGTTATAAATCTCTGTTATCCCTCTTGTCATTTGGTCATACATCTAAGTTATCCCTCTTTCTATAGTGTCGAGTCTTATTCATGGCAAGTTAACAATAATGGATGTTTCATTCCAAGCACTGCTATGTCTTCAATCTGTTCATTTCCTATTATTATAAGAAGGTCTTAGTTTCTAGCTCTTGGATGTCTTGTATATGTTCCTCGGTGCTTCTTAGAGAAGTCTTTTGCTTGTTATTGTAGGGGAAAGCCATTCCCAAGTCATGAACTGGTTTTTCAAATTAAAGAGATCAATGGGTTTATTTTACTTATTGTTCTATACTTGCATATTCATACACATATTTCCTTGGTTGATCTTGAGAGAGGAACTTCTAGATGAGGAGAAAAATGTTAATAAGTAATTTGTTAATTGGAAAATGGAGGTACAAGGAAAATATTGAGGTGGATTCACTACAAAAATTTGACAAAATGTAAACGGAATTCAAAAACGAATATAAATTTACGGATATTGCGGATGAGTGCGAATCCGTTTGTATCAATTTAATTTCACAAACAGATAAAATCATGGAAACAGTTTCTTTGCAATACATAGTAAAGACTTTGTAACATCTCATCCTCAAAGTCTGCAGAACTGAAGCCTTTATGCGCTGGGTTGGACAAATGAATACGCCTTCTGATTTTGTTGAAGACGCTATGTTTTGAAATATTGATAACTTTTATTTTATAAAGGCTGCTCTGTATTTCTATTTTCTAAAGGCTGCTGGATTTTGACGTCTGTTTTTGGGCACAAATGAAGTCTTGAATCTCCTGCAGAAGCTTTGATTAAGGATTCAAACTGTTGAATTTACCCAAGTTTTTTTTTCTTCCCTCAGAATCTGGATGACGAATGAGAGTAAGCAGCTTTGATCCATGCCTCGCAATTTTAAACAATGTCTTTTATGTTTCGACTCAGCAGGAGCCATCAGCATTTTGAAGATCATAATGTTCCTCAAAACAAAGCTTCAAGTCCAGAGATTTATGATAATAAATTTGTGTTTTCATTAATAATTTAAATAAAAATTTTCATTTAAAAAATTTAATACTTCAAAAAAATTGAAATTCTAGTTTAATGAAAAAAATGTCCTTTTTTTTGCATTTAAAAAAAAATGAAATGCACTTAATTATAATATCTTTTTTGGCATACCATCTAAAAATGGGAATAAATGGGTGAATATAGAGTGAAAATTGGATAAGTTGAAGCAGGCTTTGGGTCCGAACACTTGATGAGTGTCAGCAATTACACGCGTGGATGTCTCTGTGTCATTTCACGTGATGACTTAAGAGGATTTCCTTTACAGGATTTGAAGTTTTTTTTTTTTTTTTTTTTTTTTGAGTTAGATTGAATTATGCTTAGAAAACTTAATGTCTCAGAATCAGAGATTCAGACATTGCATTTGAAGTTAATAGCTGCTAATATTTTCACTTAAGACCTTAATTTCAGTAAAGGGTAGGAAGGACCATGAGTTTAGTAATTAGTTGATTTTATTTCTCAATCCATGGCCAGACAAAATCATGTCTATGGTCTACAATGTACAAAAGCAAAAGATGTCTGCAAACCCCTAATGCTTTTGACCTCAAAAAGTTGTTGTCAAACATCCCATTTCATTTTTTCTCTTTCATATTATTATGAATTGTTTGTGTAATAAATGAAGTTTGGTTTTCCATTAATGCTTGAAAATTGGTTTCATAGACTTTTTTGACAATTGTTTTAGAAAAAAAAAATGTTTCAATTCTACTAGTGTAAATATCTAATACAACATCTCCAATCATCATGTCTTTTTTTTTTTTTTTCTTTTTTTCTAACATCTCCTCTTTTGTAGCAGCTTTTTGAGTTCTGGATATAACATCAGCCACAGATGAATGATGATGCCATCCATTAGCAAATTATTTATAAACAGACTGGATGTCATGCATGCCCACTACTTTCTTGCATTATAAAAATCACCACTAAATTTTCAACTATATTACAAAATGCTATAAAAATTATTTTTATGCCCCTGAAATATGTTAAAATAAACATTGAATCCAGTAGATTTTGTATTTTTTTTTTACTGTGATGGGAGGTGAAAAATAAACAAAATTAAAAAAAAAAAGGAAAATGGTTTCACTTTAAACCCATATGATTCATTCAACACAAAGGCAGGTCAGGCATGTCTAAGACAAAATTAATGGCCCCCATCCCTTAACTGATCTCTCAGGTGCTCAGAATCATACACAATAGGAGAATTCCATGATTATAAGTGTCCATTTAACTTTCTATGCCCTAGAAAAGTAATAAATTAAAGTGATTAGTGAGAGGGTAATTTAGTAATTTCAATAAAAAGCTATAATTTTTTTTTTTTTAAACTTACTTTACCTTTGAAATTTGAAAATCTTTCTCCTCCTCTCTCTAAAACTTCAGTAGGAATCATGCCTGTCAAAGCTAAAAAGAGGCTCTTGTAATAAAGAGTTTTTCAAAAAATGTATAAAATAAAAATAAAAGAAAGTAAGAAAAAGCAAAGAAGCACATTGCCAACCCATCTTTCAGTCACAAAATTGAAGGCCAAAAAAAGACTTCTTCTTCTTCTTCTTCCCTCCCTCTCTCTCTCTCTCTATCTCTCCTCCACTCAAATGAAAATACCTCTCTCTTTCTCTTCTTCATACTCATACTTCAGCTGGCTTTTTTCATGCAAGATTCAAAGAACTCTCATACAAGGTAAGCAACTCTCTCTCTTTTCTACTATTGTTCGCATCGAGTCGGACCCTCAAAATACTCCATTTATAAGAATTGAACTCTTGATCTTATTTAAAGAGTCAGTATTCGTCAGTTCTTCCTTTGTTTTGTTGTTTCTCGTTGGGAGCTAAACTTGCATCGTTACTATATGTGTTGTCTTGAATTTTTTAGAAAATGGTATGTGAAATTGAGCTAAGCTAAGGTTAGTGCATAAATAAATATATACAGGTTCATATGATTTTATGTAAAAGCCTAAGCCAACAGTGATCATCTCTCTTCATGACAATCTAAGGCCAGCATGCCTCTTACACAATTGCCAAAAGGTGCTTTTTTTTATTTTTCTATAATTTATTCATCATCTCAAAACTAATTAAATTTCTACAAATAATCTGAATGGAAAAATCATCTCATTTTGCACAGTATTTGAAAGAGAATTTTGGTTTTGCTTTTGTTTGTATTTTTCTCATTGGAGCCATAATCATGATGAGAGTGCTTTTTCTATAAATTCTTTCTTTCAGAAATTCAAAGTTTGACAATGCTGTAAATTAATTGTTTAATTTTTAATAATTTTTTATTATAATAAACTCTCAACTAGAAAGGAGACCTTTTTATTAGAAATTCAAGCATTTAGCTCTTAGGAGTCTTTAAAAAAAAAAAAAAGAATCCAATGGACTTTTAAGCTCTTCTGTGGCAATGAATATTTGAATATTTGATGGGCCAGAGTGAACTCTTTGTATCAGACCAGGAAAGCCCACTGATATTTTCTGCATTATAATTTGTTTAAAAAAATCACATATATAAATTCAATTTATTGCATTCACCCGCTTATTCTGGTTTACAACCGGATAAATTTGAAAAATCTGAATAAATTTGAGAAATTTCGAATTTTTCTGGCCAATGTACTATTCCCGACCCCTATTTCAAAAAAAAAATTTCATTGTTGAAATTTAGACATATGATAAGCATCGTATAGAGAAGATGAATAATGCGAATTTCTTGGGCACTAGGAAGCCTTGGTATCAAAGAGCAATACAAATGGCTACTCAATGGAAGACAATTTCCAATTCCAAGTCCACAGAAATTTCACACCCAAATCCCACATTATGCAAAGCTGTTTCAAACCCTACAGAGATCCCTACAGCACATGCAACTTTGTGGAAGACCATTTCCAAGTCGACAACGACGACGACAGAGTTATCATCGTCGATAACCATCACTACTACCACCGCCGCAGCCGCAGCGAGAACAAACCCTAATAGAGGGAAGCTGCGAAAATGCACTTCTCTTAGAGTTGCTTCATCTTTTACTAGAGTATGTCTTTGTGCTCCAATATCTTCATACAATGAGGTGTTTAAAGCCGATGTTCCTCCAAGAAGAAGCTATAGTTACCCTAGATCGAAACCATTGATGCCTGTTGCTTCACAAGAAAGAATAATAGCTAGCCATGGAAGAATTAGCACAGAAGGAAGAAGAGTTTTTAGAGGGAAGTCATTGACAGATGATGTTTTGATGAGGAGATTTGTTGTGGAAGAAGAAGCAATGATGCAAGTTAGGAGAAGAAATCAAATGGAAGTTATTAGAAAAAGAAGTATGATGAGAAGAAAAAGACTTGGACCAAGCCCTCTTAGTAGAATGGTAATGGCGGAGACTGAGGAGGAAAGACAAGGTTAAATTGATTATTAAAGGTTTGGATTTTCATTTCTTTTTAATTATTTTCTAATATTTTTCTTCATTTATTGAGGTTTGTAATTGTTGCAATTTTCTTCCATTTATATTAGATGGTTTTGGGTGGTGAAATAGCATTTAGTTAAGTCCAAAAAAAAATTGATATAATAATAATACTAATATATATAAATATATAAAAAAAATTTTAATTTGATTATTTAATTATATTAATATTATATTTAAATTCAATTTGATTGAAAAAAATCTCTTAACATTTAAATTATAGTTAGATTAAATTTTATTATAAAAAAATTCTCTTAATATTTAAATTATTTGTATTAAAGTTTTATTATAAGTTAAACTAACTTTTTTAAAAAATAATTACAATTTGTTATTATTTTTAAAATTTTTTAATTTAATTATATTATTAATCTTTTTAAATTTAAATTAATTGAAAAAGCTCTTGATTAAATTTTATTTATAGAAAATATTTTTTGAAATTGAAATTCTATTTATTGAAATTTTATTGTAAGTTAAATTATATTTTTTAAAAAAATAAATTAAATGACTTTCTGAAAAAAAATAAATTAAATATATATTATATAAAAAATTGGAAAAAAAGGAAAATATTAAGACTTTTTAATTATCATAGATTGTTTTTACCATTCCCAATAACGTTACAATATCAGGATATTTTATATATTTTTTCAAAGAATGGATATCTTTAAAAAAAAATTAATTTTTTTTATTTGGACAAATTTTTTAAGAGATAAAACATATAATTAAATTTATATAAATTTATTTATTCACACTTGAGATGATTATCAATTCGATTATGACAAGAAATTCGTAGAAGTAAGCTTATTGTACTAAGTTTAATGAGAATAGATATAAAAAAGATTATATTACTCTCTAATTAAAATAGTTATATAAATAAAATAAACCTAATTAATATTTTTAAATCAGATAAAAATAATTGATATTCTGAAATTTAAAAAATAAGTTTAGTTATAGAAGATCACATTCCTTCTTTTTTTATTCCTTCTTTTTTTATCCCTTCTCCTTTTGTCAGTTAGTAACGTATAACTGTTTTGTAACCCGTGCTACCTATTTCTATTATTTAGACCGTACATACAAACAAGTTAGAACACTCTCCCATATCAGGCGGCTATTTAATTCTTTCGGCATGCATGCTGGTAGAACTGTGAAGTAATTGGGCCGGCTATTCTCTCTCACGTCATATCACCGAAGTAGACTATTTTCTGTTGGACCTGCATTCATGGCTGATCTGGCCTGCCCCACGTCACATGAGTAGAATTTGCGATATTGGGTCGGTCTATTTGAAAATGATCTGATGGGTTTTAGACTTGTATTCTTCACAACCCGGCCTCACTCTAAAGGTAAAAAACTCGATGATCATCAATAATGATATTTTAAAAATATTTCACTTATTAAAAGGTAAATGTAAAAAAACAAAATTTTAACAAAAACTAACCAACCTTAACTACTCCAATGGCAAATTAGGTTAATCGTTGTAAACCGTTTACTTGCTTTTTTTTTTTCAGAAGATTTATATAAGTTTTTTGTCCTAAAGAACAAACCGTAAAGGATAAGTTGGTCCTAAAAATGGGAAGACTAGTTAGCTTATACGCCACTCTAATAGAAATGAGAGGAACTTTAGGAGCAAGTCTTGCTATTTGCTAGTGGTTATTTAATCTAACACATTACTCTTTTACAAATTAGTTAGCCATATTTTGTTTTTGATTACCTAATCATGGCTTTTCAACTACCATTTCTTCTTATTGATTTTGCATTCCCCCTTTATAAATTAGGGTTACCAAAAATGTTTACTTCTCCTCTCACTCATCATTCATGCATGGCTTCTTGCTTAGGTAATTTCATAAGCTTACACTAATTAAATATTGGCCAACAAGTTTGGGTGCAATAATAAAATTCATTGTATTGCTACTTTAAAAAAAAAAAATTTATATTCAATTTTAGAGAATATATTATCGAAACAAAATTATTAATTTGTACAAACGGTAAAATAAATATAGAATAATACTTTTGAAAATAGAAAAGTAAAAAGATTAAATTTGCATTTAAATTATACGAAAAAATGAGAATTAAAAATATTAATTTCAACGGTTGAATTTAAATTTATTTTTAAATTATTATTAAAATATCAAATAAGACTATTATTTATTAATATTTTAAAACCTTTAATTTCAATCGGTTGTAATTTCTGGTGGAATTAGCAGCAAATAAAAAAAATTAAAATTGTAATTTTTTATACTAGGCCGGATGGAAATGAAGAGAAATAAATTTAGAGATCGTAAGAGCTTTTATTTATATCAAGAACCTTTAAAATGTTGAATTAAATTGTAAAATGACAAAAAATTTAAATTTTTTTATTAATAGGCCTATTTTTAAAAAAAATTATAATATACTCATTGTATTATATAGAATGATTCTATATATTATAGAGATTAATTATCATGTATCTTATAAAATTACCATTAAAAATTTATTATTTAATCGCTATATTATAAAAGAATTTTTACTAATTTTAAAAATATTATAAAATATCTGACATTTTAAAAAATTTATTTATAAGACCAAGATATTAACTCATAAATCTTTTTTCATATTTTATAAGCTAAATAATAAAATATTTAATAAATAAAAATAATAAAAAAAATTATTAATATATTTTTAATATATTAAAAATATTTTAATATATTTTTTAAAACTAAAATACTAACTAATAAATTTCTCACACTTATAATAAAAATATAATAAACCAAATGAAATAGTAAGGAAGTTGTTAGGTTGTCTTGTTATGATTTCATCAGTGGACCAATATTAGTTAAAATTGTATCCAACTTTGAAAAGGAAACTGATATTTTCCTCTAAGTAATGATTGTTGATGACCTAAACATTTGAATTAATTAATCCATATTGACCTTAAGCTTATCTTATAGGAATTATATGCTATTCTTAAATAATCTATTCTCTAATATTATTCAATTTATAAGATTTATTATATTTTTTTTAATTTACTAATTTAAGTGTCGGCAATAACTGATATAAACACCAATGGTTATTTTATATTATACTTTTTAAAAGTTCGAATCAATCACAGCGTAATTTCATTTCGATCACATATCAATTTAATATTTACAATATCATTTTAAGCTAAATTTTCGGTCTTATAATCCATCAATATGGGATTTTATATAGCATATATGGGATCATTACATTTATCTCCCACTTAATTTTGCAATCTCATTGTCCCTATCTTACTATTTTATATAGCATATAAAACTACTAAGCCAAAACCAAAAGTATTGTAATTTGCTTGTACTTGAGTGGGTTGGATTCTGGTTCTATTTTTTATATTTCAGTTGTATTATTAAAATTATATTTAAATTTTGTTGATATATATTTAGTTTATTATTAAATAAAATATAAATTTTTCTATTAAAACAATAATACACTCTAAGTCTCTAACGAGTTAATTTTTTTCGAGTAAATAAATAAATTTATATTTTATTCAGTAATGAATTGAATATATAAGCAATATATTCAATAAAATTTCAAAATAATCTCAACAATACAACTGAATATGGAAAGTAAAAATATAAAAAATCAACCAATAAATATAAAAAATAAGGAAAATTAAATAAAAAATAACAAAGTAGTGGATTTCACGAGCATTTCAAGTAGCTTATTATTAGGCTGAATTAAATTGCACTACAATGTTAGTGCCGGCAATGTTGTCAAAGTTGACAAAGTTTGTAGTGGAAGCCATTATGAGATTAGAAACTATAGGTAATGACCAAAAACAATCAATTCATTAGAGTGTATTATATAAAAAATATTTGATTATGAATACTCAACAAAATTTTTTATATTTTTTAATAATATAATAGAAATATAAAAAAGTAATAATAAAAAAATCAATGAATGAAAATAAAAAATAAAAAATAATAAAATAATGAAGCATTTGAACTATTTGAAGCAGTTGGTTATTAATATGTAGAGTTTGTTTATTTTAATAAAAAATAAAATAATTAGATTGTAATTGTAATCATAATTACAGAATTAATTTGTATAGCAATTTTGATTTGATGTAACAGGAATCTACCTGTCACGGACAACTAGATTAGTGGAGATTCCAATTTCACATAATCATGAAACTTGCTTTTAATCTGAAAATGTTCATGCTTAACAATTCGCATAATCATAGAGACGACATGATGGAACTCGTATGTACGTTGCGTGAGACACTTGAAATTTCTTTTAAATATTTTAGATATATCAAAATTAATAAATATTTTTTATTTTTAAAATTCAATATTTAAATTTGATATTTATCAAACTAGAGTCCCTTCATAAAAAAATAATTTTGATATAATCTAAATTTCAATTGCTTTTATCAGGGGAAAAAAGAAAAGAAAATAAAAGTTAAGTTGTTGGTTCCTTTAATTAAGGGAAATAGATAAGCTACCATAATGAATATGACTAAACCAATTTCATAAATATGAATACTTTATTGATGATACAATTTATTCTCGTTAAAAGACCACATTAAAGTGTTTTTATTTTAAAAAAATTATTATTTAATTTATATTATATGAAAAAATTTATTAATTAATTTTTCAATTTTAAAAAATATATTAAAACGTCACTGATATTTTAAAAAGCTAATTAATTAGTTTTTTCATTAATTTTAACTGTTAAATATTATAAAAAATATAAAATGTTATTGATACAGAGTGACTAATTAGTAAATCTTTTAAAAATTTAAAAAATTAATTAATAAATTTTTTAAAATTATAAAAATTAAATAATAAAATATCTAATAGCAAAATTAGTGAAGATATTAAATAATAGACTTTTTAAAACATAATAAATATTTTAATATATTTTTTAAAATTAAAAAAGTGAATTTTTAATCCTTTATTTTATCTTATTTGTTTTATATAAAATTTATTTTATAACTCATAACAACAAACAAATTGATTTTTTTTCCCACCTGTTTTAAATGAAAATCTACCTGAGAAAAGGACCGTTAGTTGAATACATTTTCTTGAGTTCAAACTAACATAAATATAATAAAATTTTTTTAAAAAAATCATGGGTTGATTTGAAAATATTTAAAGAAAATTACTATTTAGTTCATAGTATGTAAAAATTTATTAGTTGATAATTCAATTTTAAAAAATATATTAAAATATTTATGACATTTGAAAAAGTCTACTAGTCAGTCATTCCGTTAGTTTTAGTCGTTAAATATTATAAAAAAGTCTAAAATTCCGTTAGTTTTAGTCGTTAAATATTATAAAAAAGTATAAAATACCTCTAATATAAAGAGAATAATTAATAAACTTTTTAAAATTTAAGAGATCAATTAATAAGTTTTTTAAAACTATAAAGACTAAATAGTAAAATATTTTATAAAATTAATAGAAATTAATTTATAAATTTTTTAAAATATCAGAAATATTTTAGTATATTTTTTAAAATTAATAAATAAATTAGTGAATTTTTTTATATCATAGAAATTAAATAATAATTTTTTTTAATATTTAAAGAGTTTACCACTTTTTGCATTCCTTGTTGCATTTTAAAATTTAAACAGTAATGTATTAGCAGAGTATGTAAAACTATTATCTTAGTACTATTGAAATAGTAACAGATTCATGATAGTTTAAAATTATTATAAAAAATTTATTAATTTTTTTAGTGTATATATAATAACATAATTTAATAAATAATTTGTTATATATAATAAAATGAATATTATTTAAATTTTTATTTATTGTGAAAAAAATAAATAAATTATTAATATATATTATAATAGAAAATATACATAGTATATTATTAAAATTCATGTATCTATAATTTTTTATTTAAAATTAAAAATTTCATAAATATTTAATTTAATTGATTTTGTAAATTTTTTATTATATGAAATTGAATTTATACATAATTTTATAAAAATTTATTTATTTTTTTTTTAAAAAAATCATTCAAATTACATGAGACTATAAATTTATATAAATTCAGTTTTAGATAAAAAAATTTTTAAGCGGTGTGTCTGATATGATATCTAAGGAGTCTCACGTGCGAGACAGAGTGTGGTAATGGAATGGCCATAAGTAGGCTTCAATCCCAACTCCCCCCAAAGTTTGCAGATTCATGCCTACAATAATCAATCACCCGCTGCTACTTTTCAGACCCATATCATAAATGATCCAAATCCAATGGCTGATATCACATAGAATCCTGCTTGAGTGTGATTGGTCCCACTGTCATCATCATGTACTCTACCGTTCCCTTTCTATAACTGTAGTGTTAGGCAACAGCATCATCCATGAGTAAATGACAGCACCACCACCACTTTATGTATAAGGTGTTATCAAATGCAGACAGGTCTAGCCATACGAAATCACAATATCCAAAGAGAGAAAATAAATTATTCATAGAATTTTACATAAATTATTCCAATGGCTTTTGCTACTGTAACTTTTCCGACCAAGAATTTTTTTCATTTGAGACATCTCACTTCAAATTATATTGATATTAAATTTTGAATTATATTAATATTGGTATCGAATTAAAATATTATAAAAGATTAAATAGTAATAAAACACTTTACTTTTAAAATTAATATGAAAAATTAATTAATATATTTTTTAAAATTTTAAAAATATTTTAATGTATTTTTTAAAATTAAGTCACAATCCAAACACGCGAAAACTGTATTTAAATTTAAGACCCACAAAACATAAGGTTTCATAGAAAGAATACCAAGAAATGATGGTGTCGTGAAATGGTCCCATTTGCAATTTTGGATTTGCATTTCCTTTGTATTCTCATCTCCTTGGCTTTTCTCATCCATTATGAGAATATTTTTCACCGTCTAGTTTGAGGATTTTAACCTTTTTAAGTTCTGTTTGATTGTGAAAAATAATTTATATTTAAAAATATTTTTTATAAAAAAATATTTTATATGAAAATATTTTTTAATAAAGCAGTTTATTTTTTATTGTTTAATTTTAATTTAAAAAATAAAATATATTAACAAATCTATATACAAAAATCTTAATAAAAATTTCAAAATGTAGAGCACGATTTTCCCTCAATAAAAGAAAAAGTTATTTTTCTTAAACTTTTTCAATCAGAAAAATATTTTTTGTTAATTACAATTTTTAAATGTTTTAAATATTAAAAAATATAAAAAATATTTTTTATGAAATAAATAGAGTATTAATATTTTAAAAAGGGATCATAAATGATATATTAAATTTAAATCAGATTTAATTTATTCAAAAAATAATTAAAAAGGATGCGTATTTAAATATCTTATAATGGTACATTATTTATATTTTAAATCAAGTAAGATTCAATCTACCTCTCATGTCTCATGTCAAATATTTATAGAATATTTAACATTAATATGAATTAAATTAATTTACATGTTTTTTATTTAATTAGATAATTTTTTGAAATATTAAAATAATAAAAAGAAAATTACCACTCTCTTTTATCAATTCACCTACAAAGACGTGGACGGCGATGAGTGTAAAGAGAGGAAAATAATCGCATAATAATTATTGTATTTAAATTTAAAACAAAATATTTAGCATATAATAATTCTTATATTCCACATTTTATTATTTTATAATTCCAGTAATGCGGCAATGTTTTAGCCGAAGTGTGATTTTTCTTTCAAAGACAATTTATCAAGTTATTTTGAATTTAGAACTTCATAATCTTAAATTTGACTTTAATATTATTAAGTTAAATTTAATCAGTTTCTTATTTTTTGTATTTAAATTTTATTATGTAATATTTATTAACTAAAAATTAAAAGAAGTAATTTTCAATAAACCAAATTTTAATATAATTTTTTTATTAGAAGTTTAAAATACTAAATACTCTGTTAAAAGTTGTTTTTGAGTGTAGTCTCAATGTATTTTTTTTCTTATTATTTCTCCATTTAAATTTATAATAATATTCTCATTATTCAAAAATATTACATTGATTATTTTCTTTATTAATTATCATGTCCAAAGTAAAAGAATAAAATTCTGAACTTAAAAAAATATTTAAAAACAATAAAAATATGACATATAATTGTATAAAAATTCAATTAAATTTTTTTCAACTAATTGAACTTAATTTGATATGGATATTATAAAAATTTGAAATTAAAAGAAATTATATAATTTTAGTAACTTGTGAAATGGAGGACGCAAAGACTTACGGGTGGCAAGTGGCAAGTGGCAAGTGGCAAGTGGCAAGAAATTTTATCACTTGAGAACAAAGGACAAATTGACTTAGACTAAACCCTAAACCATTATCAAGATTTTGATCCTTCTATTGGACCCAAACTTGAAACTTGGGGGAAAGATTTTTGGATTTTTTTTTTTTTTTATGTTTAAATTTTTTTACTTAGTTTATTGTTATACTGTATTACTGGGTCAAATATGCAATTAAGAGAATCAAACGAAACACTTACGTGGGATTTAAGTATTTGAGAGATTTACTCATTCGTCACATATACCGTTAATATTATATTATCGTTCGGGGTGATCATTCGGTTAATTCGATTTAAAATGGAATCAAATCGAATAAATTAAAAATTAAAATTTAAGTATTTTTAAAAATTAAATCAAATCGATTTTGATCAGAAATTGAATCGAATTGAATCGGTCTGATTCAGTTTAATTTGATTTTCAATTTTAATGAATTTATTATTTTTTATATTTTATTTTTAATATTTTAAAATTTAATTAAAATATTTTAATTTTAGTATGATCTAATTTTTTTATATTATTTAAAATAATATATTATTATCGCTAATCGATTCGATTTTTAAATTTTTTTTATCAAAATCAAATGAATTAAAATAATTGAAATTTTTAAAATTAAAAATCAAATCAAAATAAATAAAAAATTAATATAAATTTTTAAATTAATTTAATTTTATCGATCTTTTCAATTTGACTGAATACTGTTCAACTCATGTTGAGCTCAAACATATCATTATCAAACTATTATATGATTTTCATAAAAATTAAATTACTCATAGTCTAATAGAAAATTAGAAAATTACTTTTATATTTTTTAATTCTAAATTAAAAATTTTGAGTTAATTAAAATAAGCTCGCCAACTATATGATTTATTTTTATAAATTAAATTAATGGGTGACCCGTTAATAAAATACATGAAGATAAAGCAAGTGCCAAACGCGTGGATGTAGCAGAATGTACTTCCCCGAACTCCTTATGATGGAGCGTGCGTTACACGCATGGAATCTAATTGCTTGGTAAACTAAATTTTTTTATACAATTTATTTTATCTTTTTAAATAAAATTATTATAATATTAAATTTATACTACTTTATTATATTAATTATTATAAAATTATTTTAAGTTGAGTCAAGGTATGAGTTGTACCTCGTGTCATGCAACAGCAGAGAGCTCTTTGTGTGTTCTTATATGTAGATATGATTATTTGGATTTTTTCGGATGCAGAATTTTAAATATGTATTATATTTTGATTTATTTTTTATCATATTTAAGCCAAGCTGCCATTAATATATAATTTTTAAGTTTGGTGTTTATAGAGTAATAGAATTTCATACTGTATCTAAATATTAATAAATATTATTTAATAATTTTTTTTATCTTATAAAATCAAAAAAAAGAAGTGTAGGAGTTCTGCCTAGTTGGTATGGAATATAATTAAAGGTTATTATGTTGGTCTGAGTATTTATTCTTAATGGATGTTGAGTTACGTGTTCTATTATTTGATTTTCTGATAATATGAAATATAAAAATTAAACGGTTAATGATTGAAATGGACAATAAAATAGGTTTTGTTCTAATAAAAAAATACGAAATTAAAAATTTGTGCTATGCTAATATTGATAAGTAAGTTTTAAATATGTATATAAATAAATAAATTGTGTCGCGAATGGAATAATAATCTATTGACATAGCCGGTGGTTTAAGATAAACTATTGCAAAATTAATAGAGGTTAATTTACAAGATATTTTTTATCATCATTGAATTATTACTGTACAGAGAGTCACTAATTCAATATATTAAAAAATATATATATATATATACTTTTAATTTTTTGAATAATACTTTTTATCATAAAAATATTAATAATTCAAGAATTAAAATAATTTTTAATATTTATACATTACAAAAATTTTAAACAGTTAAACAAAAATTCTTTCTAAGTGATTTAATATATTTTAAAAAATATATTAAAATATTTTATATATTTTAAAAAATCTATTAATTAATCTATTTATTAGTTTTAATTGTTAAATATTATAAAAAAAATTTAAAATACATCTAATACAGAATGATAATTAATAAATTTTTAAAAAAATTAAAAGAATAACTAATAAATTTTTAAAAATTATAAAAATTAAATAAAAAAAATATTTAACTGTAAAATTAATAGAAAAATTAAGTAATAATTTTTTTAAAATATTAGAAATATTTTAATATATTTTTTAAAATTACATGACTAATTAAATTTTTCTATAGATAAAAATTGAGTAGTAATTTTTTCTTTATTCTGTATATTTTCAATGGAGTCTAATTTTAAAAGCTTTTTTAATCAGCTGATAGGTGATGACAATTTATATTTTATTTAGACTATATTATTTTTTTAATATTTTTTAATTATTAAATTTTCATATTAATATAAATTTCAATTTATATTAATAAAATTATTTATAATTATAAAATAAATATAAATATTAAAAATTAACTTATATATACATAAAAAATATTTTTTTAATAAGAATATTTTTTAAATATTATATATATTATATGATAAATTATTAATTTTATATATATTTTAATAATAAATAAATTATATAATATATACTTTTATTTAATATTTTTTATTTAAATAATAACAATTAAATATAGACACTAAATATGTTGATAAATATATTTAAATAAATTTAAAAAATTATATTTTTGGTCTTACTATCTCAATTTCCATTTAAAAAAATAAACAATTAAACATAATTTCATATGCAATTAATGATCAGTATCGGCTATCAACATCAGCTATTAATTTTTTTATAAACTTAAAAAAAAATTCAATAGCTTATATGTACTTAATATAAAATCTATTAATTGCATTCTTAACTTTAATGGTAGAGTTATTTCCATCGGTTATAACTGTTTTTATTTTATTTTTTATTTAAATTATATTATTTTTTAAAATTGAATTAATTATAATTTTTTTAAAAATTTATACACTAACCAATTATTTAAAATTATAAAACATATAAATAAATTAAAAATACTATAAATAATAATTAAATTAATTATAATATTTATTATTATTTTTTAAATGGGAATCGAAATTAAAAATTAAAAAAATAAAATTGATGTCTCAGATTTATTTAATACACTTACCACCAGACTAAATTTATAAATATAATATTTATTATTTTTTAAATTTATAATATTTCTGATTATATCATAAAACTTATATATATATATTTATATATAACATGATTATATTTTAAATTTACAGGCATTTTATACACTAACAATAAAAATTATATATAATTTAGAAAAATTTATAATTTAGTATTTGGATATTACCATTATTAACAAGTCAATATCTACATTTTTAAGAATCTATTAAAATATCTTTATCTTTTATTTCCATCAACCAAATAATTATTTCATCTATTTCTGCAGTTAAAAATATGACAAAAAATTAAATTATCCCATTCTTTTTCTCCACCTTCTTCTTCATTGATTATTCCTCATTTTCTTCTTTGATTATTCTTTCTCTTCTTTAATTCTTCTTTTTATTCTTCTTTTTCTAAGGAAGAGGAGCAAAAGAAGATTCTTCTTATTTATCAATTTTATCTTTCATTCTTTATTAATTTGTAACGTAAAATAAAATGAAATAACTATTTTGTTGATAAAAATAAAAAATAAGAATATTTTAATAAATTTTTAAAAATACGAGAACCGATTTATTAATAATAATAATATCTAAAAATTAAATTATAAATTTTTCTATAATTTATGAAATAACTATAATATATTAACTATAATTAATATTTAACGGTTAAATCGAGTATGTTTTAATATAAATATTTTATAAAATATAAAAAATAATTATTTATACAATAATTAAATATTTATTATTAATTATAATGAAATTTATATAATAGGTCACTATAATTGATGGGCTATAGTAAAACTTTTATATGGTGAAATTTCTGAAACAAAACCTTGAATTGAAAGAATTTTATGCTTGGTTATTGAAAAAGATAGCAATCAAGTGTAAGATTCCTATCATACAAACGTAATAATAATGAAAATTAAAGGAAATAATAATAATAATAAAGAATAGTTAGCAAGAACCTAATCGTTTTAGGGATTGTTGATGTCCAAATAGTCTTCCCATTCAAGTAAAGTTGGTTGGGGTTGGCATCAACCCCATTGAGTGAGAAAGTGGCCATCTCTCTCTCTCTCTCTCTCTCTCTTAATCATGATCATCAACCTCTAAGAAAAAAAATTATAAATCAACAAAAGTTGCAAGGTGGCAATGAAAGAAAAGTAAATTCATACACCCAAGAACCTGATTCAAAGTTCTATAGTGAGAGAAAGAAACGCAAAGAAAGAGAGAGAAAGAAAGTTTTGTTTTTTTTTTTTTGGGTGAAAACAAAGATAAACAAGAATTAAAGATTATGTAAGAAAAAATCCAAAAGAAAAAACAGGCAGCATGTTCTATAGAAAAGGAGAGGGAGGCTAAAGACACAGTCTTCTCTGGCTGCTGCTGCTTCTTCTTCTCCTCCTCCTCTTTCCTTCCTTTTGCTTAATTTTCTTTTCCTTTTAAGGTTTCTGTTCATAAACTGGGTGTTAATTTAAGGTATTCTTCATATTTTCTCAGTTTCTTTTTGGTTCCTTTCTCTTCTGCTAGAGATTTTTTCTGGGTATGTGTTAATTATGGTATGTTTGTTATGGATCATGTGATTTTTTTGGTAACAGTCTTAAAGGGATTGGAATTATTTAAAAGTTGAATTTTCTCTTTCTAGATGTATTGGTACTGTTTCTGCCCATGTAGTTTTTAGCTATTTTCCTTACTAAATTCCTTCTGTCTTTGGATCCTTTTGTCTGTCAACTGTCAGATTTTTGTTTCTTGGTTTGTTGATGATTATTTCGAAAACCCATTAAATAATTTCGTCTCTTTGTTAATTCTCCTTGTCCTTGAGGTGATTTAGCTCCTGGAAGAGAACTGCAAAACCCTCATAGCCTCATCATCTCTTCATCACTCTCTTTCTCTCTCTTTCATCATGTTCTCTTAATCTTGTACAAGAGAAGGATATGAAGTTTGACCAGAATATACTTTTTTTTTTTGTAATTTTTATTATATAAAAGGAAAAAAAAAACAGTTTTGCTTTGGCAGGACCTTCTTGCTTGTATGTGTTTCTGTTGATTCTTCTCAAATTTTACCCTTAATTTTAGTTCTGATGTGAAAAGTTGGAGGCTGTCCTCCTTCTATAGCTAGAATATCTTAATCTAGTTTGAAGATTCCTCTGTTTTCTTATCCTTATCTATTCTCTGAGTGTATATTCCTTAGCAGAATTCTACTTGGAATCTTGTTACCAAACCCTTTCCTCTAAAGTTCCTGTGCTGATTTTATTACTTGTATCTTCAAATCTAATTCTTTTCCTCTATGTTCCCCTTGAAGAGAGTCCTGTAGATCTCTAGAAACACTGAGCTGAGAAGATAAGAGTTATCCACCATGTGTTGATCTGATAATGTCTGAAAATCCTGTGATTTTCACCCTGATGGGGTGTAGAAAAAAAAACATGGCAAAGTGTATGAATTGTCACATCAGAATGGTTCCACCTGTAATTTTCTTACATTGGTTAAAGATGTTTTGTCATATGTCAAGATTTTAAATTTTAACTCTGCTATAGATATCCACATACATTTATGACCCAATTGCACAGATAAGGATTTTTTTTTTTTTTTTTTTGTGGATCTGCAGATAGTTAATTACACAGCTGATTCCTCATCCAGGTGGAGACAGTAATGCTAGGAACATGGGGAAGAAAGGAAGCTGGTTTTCTGCAATCAAGAAGGTCTTTCTACCCCACTCCAAGGACAAGCTAGCCAATGTAAGTGGATATCTTGCTTCTGGTTATTTGGATGCAATTTAAGGGAAATTTTGGAGAAATTAGGTTATAAAACCTAAGAAATTGTAATATGTTTTCTTTTTTCTTTTGGACACCACAAAGGAAATGGTCTTGAATTTGTGAGTGTTCATGCAAAATGTTTGGTGTTTGAAGATACTTGTTCTATTTTGAAAGAGCAGCTGTTAGTGCTATAAATTGGAAGGACTTTGTTAATTATGTGGCTTAAATTTTGGGTATGTTTTCTTATGAGCCGAATTGTGACCCGACCCGAGAAGTTTCTCGCTTCGATTATGGTTTTGAGAGCTCTGAGAGAGATTATATTATACTTTTCATCATAGTGCTTTGCTCGTGATGGAGACCTTATGTCCCACGTTAAACTTTTTATGTTTATTCTCTTTTCTCTTTCTCTATATTGCAATTGTGAGTGTCTGTGTGCCTAGTATTGTACGTTTGTTTAAACAGGTTTGATATTTCGTATGCATGGCCTTTGAAAGATTGTGAAAAATGGTTGATAAGTAGATATATGTTTGAAGATGCACGCTATTTTGAATTAAGGGTGTTGCTTGGCTTTCGTTCATGACCAATAGCTTCTTTTATTTGTAGCATTTAAATGTTTACCCTTTTGGATACTGTATTTTCGTCTATTGTTTAATCTTTACCATCACAACCCACATTTCAGGAAGCAGATAGGAAAAGCACAAAAGAAAAGAAGAAGGGGCGAGGAAAACTAAGGCATGCTGATACAAATTCATTCATTCCCCTGTTCAGAAAACCAAGTAGCATTGAGAAGATTTTGGATGAGGCCGAAAGGGAGCATAAACTAATTTTCAGGCCTCCCACACCTCCTGAGCAACCGAAAACGCCACCTTTTGTGCCTCCAAGAGTTGCTTCTCCAAAGGTTCCTTCGCAAAGAGTTCCCTCCCCAAGAGCTGCTTCTCCTAGAGTTTCTTCCCCTAGAGCTGCATCTCCAAAGGTTCGTTCCCCGAGAGCAGCTTCTCCGAAGCATGTTCCTCGTCATAAGGAGACATACTACAGACCAGAACCAACTCTCAGGAACCACCATGCTTCAGCTACCAAGATCCAAGCAGCCTATAGAGGCTATATTGTAAGTTTCTTCTCCCTTACTGATTTATCGAGGTGCATATCAGTATGAGAAGCATTGCATCTACTAGCAGTACATTCCCTAGAATGAAATTACACACTTTTGGGATTTCAAAAGGAATTTAGGTTCCGTTTGTTTGCGGAAAATAAGTACTTGGAATTTGGAAAATATTTTCCGTGAAAAAATGTATTTTGTGGAAAATGTTTTCCACGGATCGGAGAAAATAACTTTTTTTTCTTTGTTTAATTTTAATTTAGAAAATAAAATATATTAATTTTTTTTAGAGACATTAATATGATTCTCAAAATGTAAAAAGTAACTTTCTCTCTTCAAAAGACGAAATCATTTTTTTTTTCTAAAATGGCTTAATTTTTTATTTGACTGAGAAAATATTTTTCATTGACTAATTTTTTTTAGTGTCCCAAACTTCAAAAAATACAAAAAAATACGAAAGATGTTTCTCTAAAAAATATTTCCCGTGAAACAAACAGAGACTTAATGTAATAATCAGTTGTTGTGTCTTTAGGCACCTACTAAATCAGCTGATCCATTTGCTTGAGTAATAAACTTATGGGATACTGCAATGATGTTGGACTATTAATATTGAGATTACTTTTAAGAATGACTATCCTGGTTGTTAGGATAATCATTCCTTTATTATTTTTGCTGCTATTCTTTCTTGTGTAAATATCTTTTACCTTGTTACTCTTGTATAAAAGAGAGCTTTGTGATCTTCTGAAGGTATATAGAATTAATTCATCATTTTTCATTCCCAATTTCTGCCTTCTCCTTGCTTTGTTTGGCTCAAGTTAACAATTAGTAACTGGCATCACATTTTTCCACACATTCAGGCAAGAAGGAGCTTTAGAGCTCTGAAGGGCCTGGTGAGGCTTCAAGGAGTGGTAAGAGGACAAAGTGTGAAGCGGCAGACGATGAATGCAATGAAATACATGCAGCTCTTGGTCCGGGTCCAATCTCAGATTCAGTCACGGAGGATCCAGATGTTAGAAAACCAAGCACGGCGGCAAGCTCAATATAGGAGTGATAAAGACGTCGAGAGTACCTTGGGCAAATGGAGCCTTGCTGTAAGTCCCATGTGTGATTTGTGATTGTATTTCTATCTGTTAAGCAGCTCAAACCCTTTGGAACAGTAACATGCCTATTTGGTCCGTCAAATTGCTTGCATCCTGAGACCCTTTGTGGCATGATAATCGAGAATATTAGTATATATTATTAGTATAATTTGTATAATATTGATATAATATAGATCGGGTTTATATTGGGAAACCACTTTTATTGTTGTTTAAGTCAAGAGAGCATAATCTTTGTCACCATGTCTGTGATTTAATTGTTTTTCCATATTCCTACTACTATAAGTAGTGATCATAACTGGGGCCCATTTTTGTAGTCTGAGGCAGGAAATGGAGATTGGGATGACAGCTTGCTAGTGAAAGAGGAAATTGAGGCAAGGTTGCAGAGAAAGGTGGATGCAGTTATCAAGAGAGAAAGAGCGATGGCATATGCATACTCCCACCAGGTATCTATAGCAAATATTAATTTACATATTTTGGAAATGACGGATGTTATTTGAAACTTCATGTCCATAGCCAATGAGCAGGAAACAGATTTGTAACATAACTCCATGCACCATATGCAAAATTCTTGGAAGTCGGCTTATAGCCTGGATTTTCTGGGGACATTGTAGCTGGTGTGTTAGAAAAGCGAATTATTTCTTCCTTGTCTGAAGAATCACAAACATCACAGCCAAGCTATAGATGCATGAATTATTCTCCTCTGCCATATCAACATATCTATCTGCAATGTGATTCTGCAGTTGCTGATGTGTACTGGATTTGATAGTCTGTAACTTGAAGTGTTTGAATGACATATACTTCATCTCACAGTTTCTGTGCTGTTCATCGTGCAACTAAACAGTTTAGATGATTTGGCTCTTTGGATAAAAGGATACATCATAACATTTTGTTTTCTCTTTGCTTGCAGTTATGGAAAACGACTCCAAAATCTGCTCAATCAGCTCTAGCAGACATTCGATCGAATGGATTTCCGTGGTGGTGGAACTGGTTAGATCGTCAAATACCTCCGACAAATACTCCTGAAAGCCAAGCGTTAAAGAATTTTCAACTTACACCACCAAGGCCACATTCCGAGATGAAGCCAAGCCCGCGGCCATCATCAAGCAACTACAAGCAACAGCATTTTGGGTTTGATACTATGGATACTCCCACACCGAGATCCAGTAAATCAGTTGCATTCGCGTCAACGAGACCAGCACGAACTCCAGTACACAGAACTCCACAAGCTAACACCTCAGGCTTGCCAAAATACTCAAGAGCAAGAGCAAGTACCGGAGCCGAATCCCCTTTCGACTTACCAATGAAGGACGACGATAGTCTGACTAGCTGCCCGCCCTTTTCAGTGCCGAACTACATGGTTCCTACGGTTTCAGCCAAAGCCAAAGCAAGAGCTAACAGTAATCCTAAGGAAAGGTTTCCAGGGACCCCAAGCAGTGAAAAGAGGAGGCTTTCATTCCCTCTGACACAAGGCATTGGATCATTCAAGTGGAACAAAGGATCCTTGTTCTCTAACAAGGATTCAACTTCTCATAAACAAGAATCACTTAATTTGAGTGTGGATTCAACCGTTTCTATGCCTGCAACCGTCGGAAGGAAGCCATTTAACCGATTCGTGTGATTTTAGTTTTGCGTATATTTTTAACCTTTTTTTTTCATATTTTTTGGTGTCATTTGATTGAGTTTATGGTGATATTTTGAGTTACATAACTACTGATGTAATATAATAAACCAACAGATAGAAAATGATGGTTTGGATTTAATAGTGTGTTTATATTTCCGATTGCTTTAATAATTTATTATTATTGTTTTTCATTTTTTTTAATCAGAGAAAAGCGATGCATATAAAATTATATTATTATAAAATTTTAAATTATAAAATGATATAGTAGATTTAAATTTAATTCGGTGTTAAGTGTATTTTTAATATATTTATTAAGTAAATCTGATAAGTGCATTTGAATTCGGTAATTTTAAAAATCACGTTAAGTAAATTTGATACGTGCAAAATCATTTGATACGGGCATTTGAATTCCGCGATTTAAAAAATATGAGGATTTTAAATTTTAATCTTCTAATTTTTTATTTTTATTTAAAAAAAAATATATATAATTTTTAATTTTTATTTAAAAAAAATATATATATATATATAATAATGCAAACTTTTCAATTCTCATTATATATATATATATATATATATATAATAATGCGAACGATAATAGAAATGGAATTATAATTGATTAAAAAATTGACTTATAATGAATTAGCCGATTTTAAAAATCAAGAAATAATGAATATGAAAATGAATTAAGATACATTAGAAAACTATGTTTTTTTAATGGTGCAATCTGATTTGCATTGAAATAATTCACATGGGTCTAAGAACATTAAAACTCAATCGATTGATCAAGCCAACTATAGCCCAACCCAAACAGCACCTGCATGCCTACATCTCAACCCATTGCCGACCTTGCACATAGGAGAAATTCACACGGAAAGGAACCGGCCACTGGACTCGGCCCTCACATCAATAATTTCCCGCCATAATCTCAATCGCCTAAAATTTTCCCGCCTAATCTCCATGTCCTAACAATTTTCAACAGGGCAACCACAAGCCCTAAATCTAATACTCACCGTTTAACACACACCTAACTATCATACTTCTGTCACTCCCCGTTGACCCCAATTCCGGCCATCGTAACCGCCACGTCCAGGAAGCACCACTGTTGATAAAAGTTAAATCTCTCGCTGTCACCGCCGACCTCCCGTACCCCACCATCACCATCATCCACTTCCTCCCGATTTTTCTTTCTTTTCATCGCTCAGAGACGCTTTGACCATTGTATCTACAGGTTTCTATACTTTTTGAGGTATTTCCGCGATTCTTATTTCAATTTTATTTTATTCATTTTTTCTTGCTATATGAGGTTAGGAAATCAAAGTTTCAGGAACGATCTTGAAGGAATTCTCAACTTTTATATCCTTTTGATGAAGTAATTGAAACTGAAAGCAAAATTTCCTTTCTTTGTTTGGTTGATTGTAGGTGTTATGAATGTTTCTGAACAATACTACTTTAATTAAAATTTTTCTATGCAATAAATCTTACTAAGAACACCTAGATGAATCCTACTTTGCACTTGACTTGATTGGCTGGCTGGAGTTCATCAAGCCAATTCGGGGTTCAAAGCTCTTTATTAGTGGCTTCCAGGCTTAATGTATTTAGTAGCGATAATATAATTGTTACTCTATTTGATTTCTTACCTCGAAAACCCAAGCGAAGAACAGCAAAATAATTATTACAATGACGATGTGCTTTCTCTTTCAGCATCGAACAAAAGGTGTAGACCAGATGGTGGAAATTGATAATGGAAGGGATGACATGTTGATCGATGGCCAAAGGCTGGGAAATGCTGCCACAGATGGATTTAATGCTAACTATCTTAAACTTTACTATGGTAAATAATTTTTCTTTGGAGTAAGGAGGAGTGATCTAAGGGATAATGTTTCTTTAGTTTGATTATTTTTCCTGCATTCTTATTCAATATAATTTTTAGTTGAGCATTATCCGTATTATCAATTGCTGTCCCAGTTGAATAACAATGGTGACACATTTTTCTAAATTGTCGTCTGCAGAAACTTTTGTTTTCTTTTTGTGTATTTTTTCCTGATTTTTGATTTCCTATGCTCTTAGAGTTTCCTATCGAAGATGGAAGGCCTTTTTCCCTTTATTTTTTTCCTTTAAAGAAAAAAAAACTAATCAAATGTTCTCTTCATTTCAGGAAAACTTTTCCCCCATGCTGACATTTTCAAATGGCTTTCATATGCAAATGGTAAGTCCACATATCCTTGTGTGGCGTCTAAACTTCAATAGAGGGAGCAAGCATGCTTTACTTTTACTGTTTTCAAACCAGTCCGTATTGGAAATGATGTCCATTTCTATTTGTAATTATGCTACTTCATTTCATTTCTGTAGATGGGAAGCATCCTGCCTGTGACAAGTCCTACTTTGGTCGAAGAGAGTTTTCTTTCACACTCGATAATGACATTTATCTGCGGTTCCAGTCTTTCAGCAATGAGTCTGAACTGGAGAATTCCATAAAAGAAAAATGTCCATTTAAAATAGACATTGGTCCTGTTTACAGTGTGGATGTAAGATTTTCATAGCTTGTCATTTTCAATTACTGATAATGATGTTGCCTTTAAAAGTTCATTATTTTCAACTTGTTTACGTGAACTTGGTGTCCTGGATGATTGCTTTTGTCCAGGTTCCTTGTTTCTGCCCTTACACATTTGACATAAAGAGGTCATGTGATTTTAATAATTCATCTTTATTGGTGACTAGACTCACTGATTGGATCAAATGCAGTCTTGGAATTAGTGATGCTTGAAAGCATTTCTAATTTCCAGAGCTATAAATTGAAAGTTAGATTATGCTCTCTGGTTAGTTTGAGTTCCTTTCTGCGTAGGGTAGAATAGTAATTTTTTTACCCATTTGCTTATATATCCCTTCTGTTTTACAATTTTTGTATTTTACAGCCTGCTAAGAGGCATGCCTATTCCCAAAGTGGGAATAATGTTTTCACTCCAGTGGAGAGGGAGCTAATTTTTGATATTGTAAGTCCATGGACTTCCACAGCATCCAAATTGTCTGTGTAATTTTACATTTTTTTTAATCATGACATAATTTGTAACGTCTTTAAGCTTTAAATATGTCCAGGATATATCAGATTATGATAATGTCAGATATTGCTGCTCAGGAGCTGATGTTTGCTTGGACTGCTGGCCTCTAATGACTGTTGCTATTAAAGTAATTGACATTTCACTCAGAGGTAGGAGCACTTTACACTTTACATGGCTTCCTGAAGTTTTCACTTAGATAGCCACCTTGATATTAGCAGTTAGAGAATCCAATGTTCTGCATTGTAGAAGTCAGCAGCATCCTCCCATAGCTTACATCTTTCTCTCAAATGGTAAATATCATTGGTAAAATTTTTAAATTGGCTGTTAATGAAAGTGCTTGAGTTCAATCAGTTTTCTTCATTTCCCTCCTCTTTTATACGGGTTAAATATTTCCTTTTTCTTTTTCCCTAAATCGATTCCATATGCAAAAAATATAGGGAACAGTCTCACACTCATCATTCAAAAAGAATAGTAAACTTCACTTTAAGTTCCACTTAGTTACTCCAATCCTGCAGATGACTTTGGTTTCAATCACATTCTCTGGGTTTTTAGCGGTCGACGTGGTGTCCATTGCTGGGTTTGTGATGGAAAAGCAAGAAGGTAATTTTACTGTATTACTCTGTGGTAACTGGTATGAGTACGACACAATCGTTTAATTCATTGCCATTATGCATGCAGGTTGACCAATGAACAGAGGACAGCTATCGCTGATTATTTCCGAGTTTACAAGGTGGTATACTACATTTTATGAATGCAACTGCATTATGATATTTTATATAGGGTTAATTGAAGTTGCATATTCTGTACTTTGTTCAGGGCAATGAAAATAGTAGTAAGGGGGTTTCTTTGACTGGTCATGCTCTTCATCCTTTCCTTGTGTAAGTTCTCACATGTAGCCATGTACTGTTAATTTAATTTTTCTTCTTTATTTTCTAACCCATCTGCAATGCAGGAGATCTTATACTGAAGTTCTCAAGGACTTCTTTGAGACAAAATTGCTTTCCAGTCAAAATCTATTTTCAACTCAAGAGAGATATGAGAAGATATTGGAGATGATTCCAGATGAATGTATTTTCTTCCCTATTTTCTCCTTTTACATATAGTTATCGCTGTGTCTTGCTGCAACAACAAATGTGTTGTCTTTGTAGCTGTTACTTCTGAGATTCGGGGAAAGTGGGAAAGTAGTAAGCGATCCTCCATTTCAAAAGAAGACATTAATGTTGTTCGATGGGAGCAGCTAAAGCATACATTACAATCTGGACAAAAGAAGGTAAAAACTGATATTTGTGCCCTATTTCTTGTAGGAAATGGATTACCTTTTGGTTGGCAGTATTTGTTTCTATCATGCATACCTAACCCAAATATTGGTTGAATCTAATATGTGTATGGATTTTCATATGGAAAATTCCAGTGGATACATATTAATTTGCTTGGACTAGAGAATTCCAAGCCAGTTGCTTTATTGCTCTGAATTGTTATATATTTCAAATTTTGAAGTTCTGGGGAAATTTTGATTGATGCAAATTATGTCGTGTTTCAAATTTTCAATACACGCATGGTCGGTTGTCATTTGTTACTTTTTATCTTCAGAATATTCTGTAATTCATGCATTTCTTGGCAATTAGTTTTCTCTAGGCTATTAGAATTAATTGCTTCATGATATTAATTGATTGTTTTGAATTTTTTTTTTGTATTGGAGAATTGATATTATGGCATTAAAATTGATATTGTGCAAATTGAATAAAATGATTGACTATGGGCTAAAGGTTCACTATTGCTCCTTTGAACATGTGCTAAATTGAGCTTCATCAATAAGTACGAGGGTGAAAATTGGAGCATTGAGCCATTGAGTATGCATGCCTGAAGATCCTGCTCATACATAATCAGTGGACGCTTTTTCTTGTTTATGACTTGTGGTTGATATTTCTCAGTATCATGGAGAAGTGTTGTCTAGCTATGAGGTCTATTTGTACAATGCATAAAAATAGGAAAGCAAGCTGGAAAAGAACAGATAATGTAAGATGAATAAAAATGAAATGAAAAAGTGAATAAAAATGAAACGATGGTATCAAGCACCTCAAGTAATTGTGTTAATTGGGGAAAAACACAAGTCAATTGAAATGATTAATTATTTTAGTAAGGTTGATGTTTAAAAACAATCAGAGCACAATATGGTAGCTTGAATGCAGTTGCAAAGCCAACTGTGTTGCATATTCACTGTAATCATAAGAGATTATTTGTTGTTTTGCATTTCAATGCATGATGATAAGATGCATAACTGGTTTGAACTTTACTTTTTAACAAACACAAATTACTTCAACATAAAGTTTCCATCCTCATTGGCGCATAGCATGTTCTCATTTTAGTATCAACATATTTCTCTACTAAGATCTTATATGGTTAGAAGAAGACTTGCATAGTTACCATAATTGCCAAAGTTTTCACCCTTCACTTGGTTTTTGGTTTTTCAAACAAATGCCTTTGAGATTATTTGCCTTTTCACAAACTCTGTGTCAAACTTGAGAATTCTTGTGTTTACTGATTTCTGTTTGAATTTGGGGCCAGAATTCTTGTCAGCTTTTGATGATCTTGTTTTCATCCTTCTAAGCTTTTACTTTGCTTTAATATGTTTTTTTCCAGGCACAAGGACTTCGTAGATGTGTTGAAGAGATTGTGTTCTCTTTTACTTATCCTAGGATTGATATGGAGGTTTGCACAATAACCCCCTTCCCACTTTTATAGTCCTTACCTTATTACAATGAATTCTTCCAATAATGCAACATCCTCGTGGTTGTCCCCTAATTTAGATAAATAATTTTATACTTTCAGCACTATATACTTCCTCTTTGTCATTTTAAATTCTAATTATTTTGAACATTTCCATGCATGAGTTAGGTGTCAAAACACATGAACCATTTGCTGAAGGCACCATTCTGTGTTCATCCAAAAACAGGTGGGTATTTGAAGTCCTATTGTTATTCTGCTGTGAATGCATGTCATGTGTGGACTTAAAATTAACACTCGGCATTGGAATTTCAAGAGTTTCTTCTGTTCAATTATTTTCTCTTCTCCAAGAGTTTGCGCATAAAGCTTAAAGGAGTAATAGTTTATCATACTCTAAATCTCTGACTGTATTTATTGTTAACCTTGTGAGCTTTCATCTTATTGATCCTTTGTTGCTATGCTTATTTATTCTGTTTGCTCCAGGACGTGTTTGTGTACCTATTGACCCAAAACATTGTGAAGAATTTGATCCTACTTTGGTACCAACACTTTCCCAGGTAATGGTGCACTGGACTCTTTTTTCTTTTCTTTTCTTTTTTTTTTTTAAAATTTATTTGCATACTTTTGTGTAAGATGTGTCAGATGACTCTTCAATCTAGTTTATTGGTAAATTCTATCATTTTTGTCCTGATTCATTAACTCTTAAAGTGTGGTTGGTTTCAACTTGTCTATACTAGGTGCATGTAAGAACTAGTGCAAAAATGATGGAATGGGTTGAAATACAAGTTTACGCTCAGCATTGTTTTGTGCCCTTGATTTATTTCTATTGCAGCTACCCTTTTTTCTGTTGAATTTCCTAGTCTTAGCAAACTTGTAGAGAATATGGACTAGTTTGAATGCTTTGTTGAGTTGTATGGTCTCAACTATCACCTATGAACAAAATAAAGTATATAGGAACTCAGCTTGGTTTGCCCATTGGTTCCTTTCCTTTTCTTTTCTTTTCTTTTTTTTTTTATTTAAAAAAAGAATGTTCATAGACACCTCTTTTTGGAGGATTCACGTTACTGCTTACTGAGGATCCTTAATTATGAATCATAATTTATCAGTCCTGGGAGTTTTATCATTTATGGGCCAAGGTAGGCTTCTATTGTAAGTCATTCATTGAGAAACTTCTAGAAAACTTTACTATACTTTTCTGCACTAGCATATTCTTCCTCATGAGTGATGAAGTTAAATATACAACTATGTGCCTTCTAGAGGCTTAAATGCTCCTTTTTGACACATATTATTATATCCCTGTGCATATGAAATTGGAAATAATAAGTATTATCTTCATTGCAGCGTTACTGTTAATTACTCCATTCCATGGTCTTATATAGATTTCCCTATTCTTTTGAATCCTTGTATAACTATACTGGATTTGCAGCTCTTGGAAGAACTTAACATTGGAGGACTAAGAGCAGATGATGATAATGGTATGTCAACCTACTGCTAAACTTCACACCTCTAGCATTTCTTTGCAGCCTTTGGGTGCACTAGTGCATAGTGGTCAGAATATTAAGGCAGGCTCTATTAATGTGGGATATGGAATGGAAATGGGCATGGATTTATGGTTCATAGGAATTAAATTCTTCTTCTTCACTTGCTCCTTCTCCCCTGCTATCTCTTTATCTTTTTAAATGACTAATAGAATTTAATGGCATTTTAGAAGTCATAAAATTTTTGAGTTCTTTGGATACTGAAAAAAAAAGATGGAATGCTATTCCAAGAATTAGATTACATCCCCCTTTTCAAAGTAAACCGAATATTGAGCAAGATTAGCTTGACTTTTGCTATGGGAAATGCTGCTGGAGTTAATGTTTACTGCTTTCACATATTCTGTTGTGGAGTTATTTTATTTTATTATTATTATCTTCCTGCGGGTTCAACAGACAACCTAAATACAAATATATGCATTTTTTCTCTTGGCAGAATGTGATAGAACCTCACTAGGAAAATCACTCAGCTTTTTCAGATCATCATTCTTGCGACCTCTTCTTAAATCTTGCAAGGTATATCCAAAATCAACTTGGTTGTTCAACTTGATTTTGTTCATCACAAATGGAACCGCAGTTAGGTTGGCTAATGAGTGTTACTTAAAAATATTCTATTATTGCCTGCCTAGGTAGAAAGTCTGAACTTTATGCTTCCCTTGTCTTGGTGATAGAAAGTAGACCTTAGAAATCAAGAACAATCCCATTTTTGCACAAAGCATGCTAATCCTGGCAGGCATCACTGAACCAAATGATCTAAAATTTGCAGGAAGAGATGGAGAGTTTACATAATGCGAAACTGCAGCAGTCAAAAAATTCATTGAGTTGGTAATGTTTTCCCCAATCAGTTCGTCTTTTCATGAGAAGGTTCTGTTGCAGTTTGCTCTTAGACGTGCTCGACAATACCAAACAGTATATATAATGATGTCGCAGTGTAACTTAACTTATGGATGTCTTGCTCTCTGCTTTTCTATATAATCATTAGCGTCCCAAGCAGATCATTTAGATGCTTGTTTTGCTCTTCTGTCAACTTAACAAAGCATACGATAATTTTATGTTGACCCTGATGAAGCTATTAGATGAATGAGAATAGAGAAATATTCCAAGTGCATCTACTATTTTAAGGTTTGGATACTCTCTCTTGCTTCTTCCATGGGAAATAGTTAAAATCAATTTCCTACTGAATGCAAGGGAAGTTGTTTTTTTCCTTTGACGTTTTTTTAATGTTTTATTTAGACGGATCTCACGTGTTAAGCCTAGAATTGAGGTTTTCTTCCCGATAATGAAGTTATAATCAATTTTTGCATTCTCTCTTTCGAAGGATTTTGCTTCCTTCTCTTATTGTAAACTCTTGTGAACCCTTGTGAGAGTTCAAATAGCAAGTCGGTTTCTTTGGTCGTTTAACGAGTTCTTCACAATTTCTTCTACGTTTTTCATGTAAAATATGAGTAAAAGTTTCCAATTTTCTAGAAATTATATGGTATGTACTATGTGTTTTATAATTGTAAATAAGCTACCATATTTCTATATAAAAAAAGGAAATATTATTCAAAATTTTCATAAAATAAAGTTTTGAATAAATCTCATTTTCATTTTAATTTTATTGAAAATATTTTTTTTATTTAATTTATCTATTTTTTTAATTTGCAATTAAATTAGTCTTTTTTGTCAAATTAAAATAATAAAATTTCAAAATTTTGGACGAATAAAATATTACTTTTATATTTTTAATATTAAAAATTGTAAAATATTAAATTATAAATTTATATTAATTATAGTAATTAAGCATGAGAAATATTTAAAATATTAAAATCATTATATGATTAAAATATTATAAAATTATTACAAAACTAAACTTATAATAATTTTGACAAAAAATATAGAGTTAATATTTTAATATTAAAAAATAAAAATTAATATTTTATATTTATAAATTTTAAGATTATTATTTTAATATTTTTGGCTAAAAGTAGCTATTTTGCTCTAAATAAAAAGAAATTAGATAATCTGGGTTAAAATTTCAATTCTAAACAAAATTGTACATTCTCCAAAAAGTCGAACAAAAATATGTGACTTATTTCTGATGTAATGAAAATGTGGTTGGAGTAAAACTGTATTATGATTGGTTAGATCTGCAGGAAGGAGAAAGTGGGACGGTTAGTACTTTTGTCTCTATAATAATTGATTTTTATACAATAAGAGGATGGTTAATCATAGTATTTTTTGAAAATCCGGCAATGATGTGGCCGGCTCGCTGGTAAGAGATCTTTATCGGCTAATTAGTCGGGTATTTCGTGATTGCAGGCGTGAAGAGGATTTACTGGATTATAGCTGTTAACGATAACTTATGGAGACTCGCCCTAAAGTTGAGAGGACAAGTCTGTCTGACCTGAGGCCGACCTGTCTTGAGGCAGGGTTTTCTTTCTCTTGGTTTTGAGTAGAATAGTTGTCTGAGTCTTCATGAGGAGTCAAGCGTCCGAGTCTTTATGAGAATATGATCGTTCGAGTCTTTCATTCTACATGTGGGACCGCTTATTAGCTTATCAAATCTTGCCACGTGGCCTTATCTTATAATGACAGCTCACGACTTATTTTGAAAAATTCTTATGTAGCATCAGAGGTTCCCGTTGGTCTTCGATTCTTTATATTTGAAGGTGATAGTTATCTTCATGATCTGAGTCATTTCAGTTTGTTTGTCCAGGCTGAGCGTATGACAGCCTTGATTTCTTCTTGCTTGCCCTACCGATCAGTCAAGTTTATTATCTTGTCAAAAATTGATCCGAGCGATATAATAATGTCTTGACAAGTTTCTGAGCATTTTTCTAGTCCTAATCTTAGCCCTGACACACCTTCGGGTTTTCTGGCATCAAATGCCTTCACGAGCTTTTGGATATTTTTATAGCCTTGATCTTAGCCCTGATGTGCCTCTGGGCTTTCTAGCATCAAATCCTTGACGAGTTTCCATATATTTTTCTAACCCTTGCGAGCTCCTTGGCCTTCTACAGACCTAAGAAGCTTTTGGCACCAAGTTCATTTGCGAGCTTCCGGGCATTTTTCTAGCCCTTACGAGCTTCTTGGTTTTTTTTAGCCTTCACGATCTTTTAGGTATTTTTCTAGCCCTGATCTTAGCCTTGACATGCCTCTGGGCTTTTTCTAACCTTAGACTTTAGTCCAAACTTTTTTCTCTCCCTGTCATTTTTCGGGCTCATAATCCTAATTTTCGTCCGAACACCTTTGTTCTTGTGCATCTTCTAGGCTTTTTAAGCATCTTTCGATCATTTTTACTTTTACGTATCTTTCGGGCTCTTTTACCCTTAAGCATCTTTCGAACATTTTTGCTCTTGCGAGCTCCTTTTACTCGAGCTTCTGGGCATTTTTCCAGCCCTTGCAGCCTATTATCAAATGACTTAGAAACTTTTTGTAACACGGGACCAATACCCAGTTGGTCAGCCTGATGTATACTTGCCTTACGGTCTAGCATGAAATGCCTTAAAAACTTTTTTGTGAAGCAGGACTAACTCCCGATTGGTCGGCCTGGCGTACCCGCCTTATGACCTTAGTATCAAATGTCTTAAAAACTCTTGTTTATCGGGACGGTTGTATGGCTGTAGGTTTCCCTCCAAAGCCTTGAAACTTTTGTTCATGGGTCTAACGCCCAGTCTTCTGGTCTATCAGATTTCCATCTTATGGCTGTATTTTTGTGGGAGTAACACCCGCTTATAAAATGCCTTCTTATACGGGACTAGTGCCCGGATGGCCTTATGGCCTTTATGAATGTTTGTCTTCGTGGATTAATGTCCAGATGGCTTGGCAATTGCCTTATGATCTTGATTAGTGAGACTAACGCTCGAATGGTATGGCGAAGGCTGTCTTGTGATTTGACCTGGCAAATACTACCTTATGACCTTGATTAGTGGGACCTATATTCAAATGGCCTGGCAATTGCCTTATGGCTTTTTATGAATTTGTTTCCGCGAACTGAAGCCCGGATGGTCTGGCAATTGCCTTATAGCCTTGATTATTGGGACTAACACCCGAGTGGTTTGGTGAAAACCGCCTTGTGACTTGGCCTGGCGATTGCCTTATGACCTTTTATGAGTTTGTCTCCACGAATCGATGCCTGGATGGCCTGACAATTGCCTTATGGCCTTAATTAGTGTGATTGACACCCAAGTGGTCTGGCGTATTAGGAAACCCAGAGATTACTGCAATCCAAAACACGCAGCGGAAAAAGAATCTCTATTCCCTTACAGGATCCGAGTGCTTCGTTTATTTCGAAAGAAATGGTAAGAGACTAACCTGTTAGACTCGACGAGAAGATACAGTTCCGGACTGATAGTACTACTTTTGAAACGAACACCCTCAATGGTATCCACACAAACGTCTTTTATCCTTCTAGAGTGCTATCTCTCTCATCGGATGGATAAGCTATGTGCTCTTCAATCTGCAACTCAGAAAAATGATTTCCCTAAAACCTTACTTCCACAATTCGCAGAAGAAGTTTTATTCGTTTTTCAGTCTTTTTGTTTTTTCATACTTCTTTTCATAAAAGATTTGTGTTCATAACCAACTCTTACAATCTCGCAGATACTCGAATATTTTATGTTATAGTTTTTTTGAAAAGGAAAATCGAAAAATCTTATATCTGTAACAGTTACAGATAGACTGCAGATCTTTTAAATATTATTACCTTATAAGAATAAATAATTAATATTAATAATAATAACAACTTTATTATTATTAATTATACTAATGGGCTTTTAGCCCATTAATATGACATAGCACATCAACGATGTTCTTTTGTGTGTGATCCAATAGGCTCACATTAATTGGCAATAGGTTCAGTCCCACAAGACTCATAAATCATAAGCGGCCTTTAGCAAGACATTATGACTGCCCAATCAATATGAGGATCGATAGTCCGATAAAACCTAATAAATAGAACATGTATTAATCCTTTTGTCACACGATATCTAGTTTGAATATAAGTTATGGTCAATGTCAAACTTATAACGTTCAAACTTGTGATTTCTCGATCTCTAAATAGACTAATAAAACCAAATGATTTTGATCACACTATCAAATCATTTGAGCACAGCCATGCATTTCTTAGTCTCACTTATCGAAGGGCCCAGAAGATATCTCTCTCAAAAAGAGAGATAAATTCTATTTTGATTGTTTAATATCATCTACATAATTTCTATTATGCTCAATCATAACCTTTATGCTCAATCATAACCTTTATGATTATCCGATTAAAAACAATATTTGGTTATGTCAAAACATAACAATCCTTATGTTGGAAACTATGACAATCTCAAATCAAAGGATTAAAACATAACTACTTTGAGATTCACTTATGACAATAACCCATGTAGTGATCTCAATGTGGGTCTATCCAATACTTTGTTCTCTAACAAGTATCTATGATTATTGAATTATATCAACATATACATAATTATCTCATGATTATCAATCAATAATCATACTAGTCATATTTTATTATTATCACTATAATAATAAGTAACCAGGGGATGTTAATAATTATTATGTAACATGCAAATAAATAATAATGATAATAAAATCTCTTTTATTAATAATTAAAATGACATACAAAAATGTCCAAGATAATGGCCTAGGGCAAATACACTAACATGGCGAAAACCGCCTTATGACCTGACCTGATGAAGACTGCTTATGGCCTTGATTAATGGGACTAACGCCCGAGTGGTCTGGCGGAAACCACCTTGTAACCTAGCCTGGTGATTGTGTTATGGCCTTTTATGAGTTTGCCTTCGCGTATCGATGTCTAGATGGCTTGACAATTTTCTTATGGCCTTGATTAGTGGGACTAATGCCCGAATGGTTTGGCGAAAACCGCATTGAGACCTAACCTAGCAAAAACTGCCTTATGGCCTTTGTTTTTGTCTCCATACTCTCATCCATCCAATGATTCTTATTTTTCTATTAAAGAAGCTTGAAGAATGCATCTTAGTTTTATAATATCTCCATAAACCGCAAATATTTTCTAAGGATAAAATAAAAGGCTCAGTTGTCTAACTTAGCCAATTTCAAAGCTTGGAATTGGATCCGGGAGCTGAATGTATGTGATATTTTCCCTATTGTCTCCCTTATTAACATTCGGTCCTCCTGTAATCACATGAATAACCCCCACAAATTCACTGTCAGGGGTGATTTTGGAAATTGTTACCTCGAGTTTAGACCTCCTATCTTTTTCTTTTTTTTATGAACTTTCAAAGTGCGTCATTCCTTACTGATCTTTTGATCTCGTCTTTTAATTGTCGGCACCCCTCTGTTATATGTCCGTGGTCTACATGAGAATGGCAATACTTGATCCTGCCTCATTTTACAGCTTTCTTAGGATTTGAGAGACCACTTGATCTTCTTGTCGTTTTTCCTAATTACATTAGAATATGTATTCGTGAGTTATTTAATGGGGCTCGTTCTTTTGTCCTCTTCATGTCCTTCCTAGTGCCTTGTAGCAGCCCGTATTAGCTTTCTACCGTCATCTTTCGATGTATCGTTTAATGACTCTTCTTCTTTGAACTTGTCCTTCCCTTTGGACTGCATTTGGATTGCTTTTGTCATTGCCCTTTGTCCGAGGCCTTGAGGTGTCAACGAGACTTCCTCTCTTACTCTAGGAGCCATAAGCGACGCCTCTTCTTGAGCTTTGCATTACTCGAAAGTAATCTGTAACTTTCTCACGTACTGGAGCATCTGCTCAATACTCAGATTGTTGAGATCTACTCCATTGAGGGTGCGTTTTGTCCACTGCTAGGGGTGAAAGAAATAATGGCGTCCTCATTGGTAACACTCTTAGCAGCAGCCTTGCGAGATTCTGGCCATGTCAGAAGGGAAATGTGAGATTTCTTTTTAAGAGAAAATGAATAAGAGATCAGTTTTAATCCAAATGAATAGAGAGAATTCAATGGATTTTCCAGCAATGGAACTAATGATGTTGCTGGAATTAAAATGATGACATGGCCGAAGCGAAACTGTACTATGATTGGCTAGACCTAAAAGGACAAAGTGAGGTGGTTGGCATATACAGCAGCCACTTCAACGCTCAAGTTAGTAAACTGAAGAACAAGGCAAGAGTAAGGAATTACTTAGAATTCAGAGTATTGGTGTGAGAGAATAACGTACTTTTATCTCTATGATCATTGATTTTTATACTGTAAGAGGATGATTAATTATAGTATTTTCTGATAATCCGACTATGATGTGGCTGACTCGCTGGTAAAGGATCTTCACCGGCTAATTGGTCGGGTATCCCATGATTGCAAGTGTGAAGGGGATATACTGGAGTGTAGCTGTTAACGGTAACTTTCTTATAAAAACTCACCCTGAAATTGAGACGGCGAGTTTATTCAACATAAGGCCGATCTGCCCTAAGGCAGAGTCTTCTTTCTCTTTGTTCTGAGTACAACGGTCATCTGAGTCTTCATGAGGAGCTGAACATTCGAGTCTTTATAAGGATATGGTCGTCCAAGTCTTCTTTTTTACGAATGAGACCGCTCATCAACTTATCAAATTTTACCACCTAACTTTATCTTATGGTAACAGCTCACGGTTTACTTTAAAAAATTCTTATGTAGCATCAGTTTTATTATTAAAAATAATATTATATTAAATCTAAACTTATTTAGCTATTAAAAAATATAAAATATTAATTAATAAAAAAATTAAACTTATTTGACTCTAAAAAAATTAAAAAAATAAAATCATACCGATAAAGAAAATAAAAAAGACGTTAAAAAGATTAACATACTCGAACGCACCAAAAACTTAACACACAAAATTTCCTCTCTTGGACCCATGCACAAACTGCAAGTGGAGTTGTCGGCGATGTGCTTGCAGTCCTACGATGGCGAGGTTGTGTTTTGAGATTCTTTGAATTGCCCATACTTTGCCAACTTTTGGTACTCAATTGAATGCTACCATTGAATCCTGACCCAGATTTTCGGTGCATTCACACAAGAGTATCCATATTGCTGTATATATAAATGTAGGAAAATATTTATTTAAATTCAATTTATTATAGACCAAATCAATTATAAAATATAAAAATAAAATAAAATTAACATATTTATATCTTAAAATAGATCAAAGACTTGATCTATAATACATCATATTCAACTAAAAATTTCTAATAAATATAACCTCGGCTTACCCTTTTCTTCATATGAAAATAGAACATAGACAGGACCAGGATCAATGGCTTTTAATTGGGTCCATGTGCCATGCATTACACATTTCCAAGTCAAGTAGTGCAATCAATAATCAAATCAGGTTTCAAAACATGCAAAAGACTCCGTGTGGGATCCTTGAAACGGCACAGGAGCAGAACCAAAAGAGACAGATAATAAAGACTCAGTATCATAAAAAAAAAATGAAAATATAGGCTTTTGAAATAGCCAAGACAATCGAAATATAAAAGTCTTTTATATAAATTTTTGGTAATAAATTAATTTTTTTAAAAAAATGGAATCGAAAATCGAAGATTAAAATTTGAGATCTCTTAAATTTATTCAGATTTAACTAGTATGTGAATGCAGGGTGAGCACTCGGTCGGTTCGGTTTAAAATCAAACCGAACCGAATAAACTAAAAACCGAAATTTTAGTGTTTATGAAAATCGAACCGAATCGATTTTGGTTAAAAATCGAATTAAACTGAACATATCTGATTCGGTTCGGTTTGATCGATTTCGATTTTTAATATTTTTTTTTATATTTTTTACACTTTATTTTTAGTATTTTAAAATTTAATTAAAATATTTTAATCTTAATATAATCTAATTTCTCAATATTATTAAAAAATATATTATTATCACTAATCGATTCGGTTCGATTTTTTCGATTTTTTTCTGATCAAAACCGAACCGAACTGAAATAACTAAAATTTCTAAAATTAAAAACCGAACCGAACTGAATTATATAAAAAATCAAACCAAATTTTCAATTCGATTCGATTCGATTAATTTTTTTAGTTTGAATCAAATACTGCTCACCGATGTGAATGCGGTAATAAATTAATTTCTAAATTTAATTTTTACCTAATAAAATGATAATTTTATAAATAAAAATTACATGTTGTCGTGAATTTACCATTAATTAGAGGTTATATTATTTTAACAGCTATTTTTTTTAAAAAAAGCTATTTATTTATTATTTTAATAATAATAAATTAAAATATTACTATTTTAATTTTAAAGATTATGTTATTCATTATTTTTTATTTGTTATTATAGTAAATAATTTTAATTTTTAAAATATAAAAATTAATATTATGTAAGTATAAAAATTAATAATTAATGAATAATAATTTTAAATTTTCTTAAAAATTCATTTCTATATTCTGAAAGAATAAAAATTATAGATTTAAAAATTAAAAATTAATTTTTATACTTAGAAGTCTGTTTAAATTAATTTTTATAAATATTAAAATATTTATATTTAATTAAAAATTAAAAGTTGATTTTTATAGGTAGATTATTGTTGGAATTCGTTTAAATTAATTTTTATAAGTATATAATATTATTTTTATATTTTAAAAATTAAAATTATTCAGTATGATAACAAATAAGAAAAATAATGAATAAAATCAACATATATAGAGAATGATCATTTTGTTAAATTGAAATTAAAATTAAGAGATTCATCTATGGGTTTTTTTTTATTATTCGTAAAGATATTTAATATTGAAAGTTGTGGCTATAATCGTAATAAATATAAAATTTTAAAATTTTTAATTTAATTTAATAAATTATTTTAGTAATTGACGTAATAAATTAAAAAATTAAAATTTTTTTATTTGAAATTAAAGGTTTTAGCTATAATCATGATTAATGCAAAATTATGGACTTTTTTAGTGAATAATTCTAATTCAGATATTTAAATTTTGGATGAATTAGCCGTAATTTTAATTAATTTTTAAAAATGAAAATGTGAGAATTTAAATATATATTTTGTTATTTTTTAAATATAAATTAATTAACATTAATCCATATTTAATTATAGTTAATTAATATATTTAATTCTAAAATAATAATAATAATTTAATTATTAAATATGTAGTGTATAATTTCAAAAATAAATAAAATTTATTTTGCAGTAATAATTATAAAAATTTTATAATATAAATATTATTTTTAATTATTTTATATATACTATTATTTTAAATTAAATAATATATATAAAGCGAGATATATTTTTAATAATTGAGTTGGTCATCTTTAATTTTAATTTTAAAAATTAATTAAAATTATGTTAAATATAAATATTGAATTAATTTATTTAAAATTTAAATATTTAAATTAAAATAAAAATAATGTA
This sequence comes from Manihot esculenta, assembly GCF_001659605.2. Taxonomy (NCBI): domain Eukaryota; kingdom Viridiplantae; phylum Streptophyta; class Magnoliopsida; order Malpighiales; family Euphorbiaceae; genus Manihot; species Manihot esculenta. The sequence goes on from NC_035171.2 coordinate 29,510,997, forward strand.
AATATCAATCTTTTTTTATCAATTGGCTTTTGAAAATAAATAATTAAAAAATATTGTGGCATTTTTTTTGTGTAAAAGTTTTCAAATTAAATCTAAAGTTTATTCACCCTCACAAAACCACACGTTTTCCATATTTAAAATTCCGATTGCGGTGAGTTTTTTCTTTATTGTCTTTTTATTTATTTTTTTCATCTTTAATATTTTATGTATTTTTTCTTTTCACATCTATTTTAATATATCAATTTATATTTATATTATTTTTTTAAAAAAATATTACTTATTTAAATTAGTTCTAATATTTTTACTAAATAGCTAACAATATAATATTTCCATATAAAAAAAATTTGAAATGGTAAAAATAAAAAAATAACTTTTTAAATTGTGAAATATTTTTTAACTTTCTTTGATATTAGGTTAATATTTATATTATGTGTATATTATTTATATATAAAACTTTATTTCATATCAATATTATTATTCTGTTTATAAAGTTTAATATTTAAATATTATATTTAAATATTTATATATAAAACTTTATTTAAATATTATAGGTTAATATTTAAATAATGCTTCAGTTTATAAAGTTTTATTTTATTTTATATTTTAAAATTTCTCTGGGATGTTTGATTCGTTGTTAAAAATATTATTCTGTTTTTTTTCTTTTCAAAAAATTGAAATAAAAAATTATCATTTATTTACTATTAACAATTTATTTTTTTTTATAAAAAGCAATTTATTTTTTAAGTAATAATTTTTTTTCTTTTATTATTGATGCCACTGCATTTGCCAAATTTTTTTAGTGAAGATAGATATTTAATGTATTTTTTAAAATTAAAAAATAATTAATTAATTTTTTTATAATATAAAACTAAATAGTAAATTTTTTTTTATAGAAACCAATAATTTTTTTTTTCACAGCTAGAATTTATGCAATCCATGAAATGAGTTGAGCCAATAGTTAGGTGACACTTTTATTATTATTATTTTTTTCCAATTCCACGCTTAGTAAATAAAATTTTATTTTTATTTATTTTTTCATTAAAAGCAACAATCTTATTTCCAGTTGGCGACAACTTTTATATTTTTTTTTATAAGGATAAATATAAAATTAGAAAAGAATGAGAAATAGTAAAATTATCCTTTTATTTTAATTGGCTATACAAATTATTAATTTAATTAATTAAATAGTTTTTCTATTTAAACCCAAATTAATTGACAAACATCTTCTAATTTTTTTATAATTATAAGAAAATTTCAATCTGACCCAACTGTGTAGTTTACATGTTTGTGAAAATGCCTCACTGCTGAAATTTTCACAACCAAGATGAGCTGTAAGAGCCTCTTTAATAGCAAGAGCAACTACTAGATCTACGAGCTTAGAAAGCTTTAATATTTGGACTCCAAGCCTCAAATCAAATCAAAGCATTCTTTCCGTCCACGCTTGTTATCTGATAGGCAGAACATGAAAAAGTTTAATGGTGGATCCAAGTAGGGCAGAAACGTTTTAAATCATGATATTAAAAATTGAGATATATATAGGATAAAAAAGTAGAAATATTTTTAATTCTTTTTATACTTTATTTAATTTTTATATTTTTATTTTGTAATTAATAAATAATTATTAATGAAATTTTTATCTTAAAAATAAAAATTTATCCTTTTAATGAAATTATTATTACTATCTATTTCTAAAGAATTATGCTCATTCAATAGGAATATTTAAATTAATAATTTCATGTTTTTATTTTACTTAACATTATTGATGTTCAATTTTAAAATATTTGATTAATTTTTCAGCATATATAAATTTTATTATTAATTATTTTATTTTAACATAATAAAATTTTTATATTTAAAAATTATTTGAATATAATAAATTAAAAAATAAATAGCCCAAATATATATTTTATTTGGAATTTTTTAATTATTTTTATATTTTATTATTAGTAATACTATAATGCATAGATCATTAATTTAAAAATATAATTATATTTAATTTATAAAAATTATAAAATAAAAACAAAACTTAAAACGTTAAAATTGATTTACATTTATAATGATTTTATTTATATATTTATTTGCTTAATTATAAAGACACCAAATTATTAAAAATTTTAATGTATAAAAATTGATTAATTATATTTTTTTATTAAAGGTGAAAATATTATTTAGAGGGGCCATTTACTTGGGAGTTGGGACCAGTGGAGCTCTTCTTCATAGAGGCTGCATCTCTAGCAGGTTTGCCTACCCTTAAGCCTTGGATCTTAATTGTATAGGTTAGTCCTTAGGTTTTTAATTGTTTGTATGGGTTCAAGCTTACTATCTTTGCCTTTAAGACTTTAATGGTATTTATTATCTCTCACCCTATGTTTAGTCTTGTTTGTGTAGAAAAATTGAAGAGAAATTAAAGAGAGCAAACGAAGATTTGGTAGTTTAGACGAAAAATAAAAATTTTCCCTTAAAAAAAAATAATGGCAATTAGGTGCTTTATAGTTTATAAAAATCTATTTATAAATTTATTTAATAATAAAAAAATAAAAAATATATATATTGAATAGAATTTATATTTAATAATAAAAAGTGATATATGTAATATCATATTATTAAAAAATATTCTTTTATTTTAATTTAAAATTAGAATAAAATTTATATAAAATATTTTAAAATTAAACTAAATAATTAAAATTAAAATATTTGAATAAAATGATGAAGACGTTTTTAAAATATAAAAAATTGCGAAGAGCGGCCTAAGGGAACAAGTGACGGACAGGACGCATATAAAAGCTCACTATTCAAGTGCTTTTGTTCTTAATAGTTGTCATTTCTCTCTGTTCCTCTGTCCTTTCTTTCTCTCTTCTGTGGAGGAAAGGCAAGGAAACTAAACTGAACCCACACAACCCCAAACAACAAATATACAATTTCAATAATCATGGCTCTCAAACTCAATCCTTCCATTTCTCAATCTCACAAGATGCCTTCTTTCTCCCTCCCACCAATGGCCAGCCTCAGATCTCCCAAGTTCTACATGGCCTCTACCCTCAAGTCTGGCTCCAAGTGAGTTCTTTATTTTCTTTAAACCTCCGTTTCTCCTCTTTGTTTACAATTTTTTCCCACTATTTGATGGATCTTTGAATGCTTTCTTGTCAATCACCTGAATCTGGATCTGGGTTTTCTTGATTTTCTTCTTCTAAGTTAGCTTTATAGCTTCATTTGCTTATTGGGGTTGCTTGTGATCTTCTTTTCTCTGTCTTCCCAGGCAAATTTTCTGTTTTGGGATTTTCAATTTGAGGTTATTTAGATATTTATAGCAATAAATTGTGGACTTGTTTATGTTGTCAATGTATTTTCTTATTGTTTTTGTACTTTTCTTTCTTTCCCCTAATTTGAATTCCATTATTACCTTTTCTTTTTCTTTCTCCCTTTTCGTTTTCCAAGATTTTCTAGGTGATTGCTTGCTTCTCCAATTGCTTCTTCTTCTGTGCGAGTCTTTTCTTGTAACTCTTTTTTGTTTCTCTAATTCGAATTCATTGAGATTATTATTATTATTATTTGTTTTCAGATACTTTTAGCCTTTTCTTAGGAATTGCATAGATTTTCTTGTTGGGTTAATTCAAGTCTCCGCAGTTTAACAAAAGTATGCTTTTCTTTTTTCTTGGAAATAACGTTTGACTTCACAGTTTATTTTCTTAATTTTTTTTTCTTTAATTTAGGTGGTGTTTCCTGGGCTGTATAGTTTCAGAACTTGTCCTTTTATATTTGTATAGTTTGACAAAATTATTTTGCAAGTGATGGTTATGGCTAATTTTGTTTAATGCAATAATGCTTGCTTTAACCCTGTTTGGATTGGAGGAAAATAAGGGAGGAATCAAAATAAGAATGGAAAAGATAACTTTTCCTTGTTTGGTTAAAGAGGGAAAATAATAAGGTAAGGAAATTAATTTTGTTATCCCCTTTTATCAATCTTTTCAATATGGGAAAAATTACTATTAATCATGAAATTACAATTTCAACCTTATTAACTTATTGAAACTTGAGAAAAGTTGTAAACATATAAAGGGTGAAATTATAAAATTAATTGTTATTTCCTTTCATTTTTCTACTTTCCTCTCTTTTCCAAGATGGTAAAATATTTTTATTTTATCATTCTTCTTTTATTCCACTCTCAACCAAACAAAAAATAAAAAATAATAGAAAGGATTATAATTTTATTTTCCTTCCTCCCTCATATGGTAATCAAACTGTAAGGAAAAGAAAAATGAAAGCTAAATGCATAATTGGTTCTGACCTTTGTACAAAAAGTCAGTTGGTAACTGTCTTTTTTATTAACTTCTTGACCTTTATAAAAGTGTAGCTATTTAACACCTAAATTTTATAAACTATAGCAATTAACTCTTAAACTTCATAAAATATAACTATTTAACCCTACAAAATTTGAAGTACGTGCAAGCCACATACGCATGGAAGGGTTGAAAGATTAAGTGTGAAAAGCTAAATTATAGTCCAAATTAACTTTTTGGGTAAAGGACTAAAGGTCAATGGCCAAATTATATATTCAGCCAAAAAAGAAACCTGTTATGATATAGTCTAGTCCTATGATACTTGTAGTTTAGTTTTTGAAAATCAAGTTATACGCTTCTGCAAAACTTTAAAAAAGAAAAAAGAAAACCCCTTATTTACTTCAGTTTCATGCTTCACATGATTAAAGCGGCTGAAAATGATATGCTGTTGAATTTATTTTATTTTGTTTTATTTTTTCTGTTTTGGTGGTTGGAATAGCGTACCTGGTTTCTATGCAGTCTCTGGTTTTAATGCTATATGTTTTGTCCTTTCCAGCTACATGATACTATGGTGGTTAGGATATTATTATATGTACATATCGTTTTAGGAAGAACCCTTTGTGTTAGATTTTCAGAAATACCATGTCAAAAGATTTTGTTTCGTTTTGTTTAGTGTTTTTTTTTTGTTGAGATTTCTCATAAATGTTTCTGGAAAAGATATTATAATCATAAATTTTATATTTTCTCTTTTGCTGATGTAATAGCTAATTAAATGATTGTTGAAGGTTTTAAGGTTGGCATTTATTACTTTTTGGAATTTGCAATTACATAATAAGTTGCATTTGATGGTTGCATGTTTGTCCACCTGTTGCTGCTTGCTCTTGTTGGTTATTTTTCTGTTTATATTTGTCTGCATGTTTAAAGTTATTTAATGATGCATGAATTTGAATTTATTGTGGCAGAACAAGCCCAGGTCAGAGACAGTTTTTTTTTTTTGGATTTTCTTTCTTCTTTTTCGTTGTAATTCTACTGCACTATGCACATTTGTTGAATGACTATAACTTGATGAATGATCTGTTTAGAGCAACCATGTGTCCTTTTCATTTAAACAAATATCATGGCTGATTCAGTGATGTAAAATTTGCTGCTCTTTATCGTTTGTTTTAATCCCGTTAAAGAAACAATATTTTGTTTTATACTTGATGGTTGCTGAAATTGCACCTTGAAAAAGGAGGTTCAAGTTTGGTAAAGTGGTTCAGATGTTTAATGTGACAGGTTCCCTTTTTGCATAATTTGAGCAGTGAAATCTTTCGAGTTTTCCTTTAAGTTGCAACTATTTGTCGTCTTCTTTGTTACCAAAATGTTGGTTTGTGCTTTTTAATTCAGTGGCAGTTTCCTTGGCTGCATAAATATTTGTTAATCTTTTATATATATATATATATATAGGTGTCATTGAGAGACCGATTTCTTGTTTCTAATTTTAAATTTCAAGTAGTATATTTAAGTTGGTGACTTAACTTGGATTTCTAACTGAAGATGTTCTCGTGTTTGTAAGAGCTAATGACTTCTTAGGTTTGAGTTGTCTGCCGCCCCTTCTCTTTGTTTTAGATTTGGTAGTGATCACTCCCCTATTGTGTTGATTCTTATCTTGTGATAACTATGAGCATAAACTTCTATTTCTTTCCATCAATTGTCATCTATGGTGCTTGTGCACTTATGTTCTCTGTCATGTTCAACACATGTTGCCCTGGATGCTGTTTGCTAAAGGAGCTAGGTTTCTATTATGGTTGTTGGGAATGAAATGCTAGTGGAATTTTGTTCTTGACTTCATGATAGTTCGTGCCAAATTATGTTTTATATGGAAGCTTTTCTTCTAATCTTTTAATTCTCACTTGGATTACATGCTGGGAAAAGTACAGATTGAGCAGTCATCTGTTTTATTCAATCTTTTTTGTCTTAAAGCTTTGTGAAGTATAGTGTCAATATCCAGTTATGTTCCCCATGGAGCTAGCTTTTGAGGAGGAAACTCCTTCCCCTTTGGTAACATTGCATGAAGCCCTCATAACTCGATTTTTTAACATGAGGTTGTCAAAGTGAGACTATAAATAAAATTCCATTTTCTTAACTGTTAATTTAATCAAACTTTAAATGGTAATGCTAATTATAAATTGAACTATATATATCTAATTAAGATTGTATATTTTATTTCTAATGAAGAAAACACTTGTGAAAATTAAGAACTGTCCCTGTAGCTTACATGGACATATGGCATTGCTGCTTATGCAGTTATTTTGCACTTTTCAGGACTCAAAACTTGCATATGCATATTTAGAGTTCATATCTTTTGTTAACCAGTGATTGGATTCATTGAACCTTGTTAGAGCAGCTGAGTCCATCTAATCAGTAGTCTCTCATGCTTCTACATTAGTAGTTGAGCGTCTGACCGATGCCAGTGCTTAACAAAATTTAGAACCAATGAGCTCAAGGATTTTTGAAACCCGTTACTTGTCAGTTTCAGCGTATGGACGATATTTGACTAGCTATATGTGATAATGCATTTTCATTGAACCATATTTTTATTTGTACATACACTAAGCAATTAATTGGATAATGGGCACGTCAGTGGTTTTATCTTACTTCTACGACATATATGCTTTCAGTTTCAGCTCCTTTCTTTTTCAGTGTATTGGCTATAGTAGGCATGTAGGATACACTTCTAATTAAATGCAATTTGTTTTTCTTGCTTGATTTCTTTAAGCACAGAGCTATTCCTAATCCTTATGACAAATACAATTGAGAAGTAATTCCACAATTATTAAATTTTTTAATTCAGGGAGGTTGAGAATCTCAAGAAGCCTTTTATGCCTCCTCGGGAGGTGCATGTTCAGGTTACCCATTCTATGCCACCCCAAAAGATCGAGATCTTTAAATCCCTCGAGGATTGGGCAGAAGAGAACATCCTGGTTCATCTGAAGCCAGTTGAGAAGTGTTGGCAACCACAAGATTTTCTTCCAGATCCTGCCTCTGATGGATTTGATGAACAAGTTAAGGAACTCAGGGAGAGAGCAAAGGAGATTCCAGATGATTACTTTGTTGTTTTGGTTGGAGACATGATCACCGAAGAAGCTCTTCCCACTTATCAAACCATGCTGAACACCTTAGATGGAGTTCGGGATGAAACAGGTGCAAGCCCTACTTCTTGGGCAATTTGGACAAGGGCATGGACTGCTGAAGAGAATAGACACGGTGACCTCCTCAACAAGTATCTCTACCTTTCTGGACGAGTGGACATGAGGCAAATTGAGAAGACGATTCAATATTTGATTGGGTCCGGAATGGTAATTTCTTTGCTAATTATTTATTTAAAGCTTCTCGTAGACTTTTTGCAATGAGGATAAATGCGCTTGCATGCTACTTTTTTACAAGGATTTATTTAGATTTGGTAGCAAATGAATAATGCTGCATGTTCAATTGACCCTTCATGCATAGTGGTGAGCATCGGTCAATCTGGTTCGAAGTTGAACAATGCTAAAAGACTCGTATTCTTGGAAATGGAACTGATCAAGACTAAAATAATTATACACCAAATCAAACTGAAATGATCTGGTTCATTTGTTGATTCAGTTCAGTTATTTTGGTTTGTTGATTCAGTTCAGTTATTTTGGTTTGTTGATTCTGTCAGTTATTTTGGTTTTCTTCCATGGAATCCAAACTGAAACGCCCAAAAACATCCCAACCTCGTTCATGCACAAAAGAAAATTTATGGACACCAAATCAAGATGCACTTCATTAATATGCTAGTTTGCCTTTGTTTTGATAAACAACTCTTGAAGAATTAATGATGCAGATTCATTAAGTGGGCACCCGTTGTTTTGTTTTTTGCTTTTCGCTATATTTGATCCCAATGCTTGGTTATTCTCTCTCCGCCTTTCTTTTTCCCCAAATATAATGACATTTTTATTTATATTACTTCGCAGGATCCACGAACAGAAAACAGTCCATACCTTGGGTTCATCTACACGTCATTCCAGGAAAGAGCAACCTTCATTTCCCACGGCAACACTGCCAGACTGGCCAAAGAGCATGGGGACATAAAATTGGCTCAAATATGTGGCACAATTGCCGCAGATGAGAAGCGTCACGAGACAGCATATACAAAGATAGTGGAGAAACTCTTCGAGATTGATCCTGATGGAACTGTTTTGGCATTTGCTGACATGATGAGGAAGAAAATTTCTATGCCAGCACACTTGATGTATGATGGCCACGATGATAATCTTTTCGACCACTTTTCAGCTGTTGCTCAGCGGCTTGGGGTCTATACTGCAAAGGACTATGCAGATATATTGGAGTTCTTAGTAGGAAGATGGAAGGTGGATAAGCTAACTGGGCTATCAGCTGAGGGGCAAAAGGCTCAAGATTTCGTTTGTCGATTGCCTCCGAGAATCAGAAGGCTAGAGGAGAGAGCTCAAGGGCGGGTGAAGGAAGCAGCAACGATTCCTTTCAGTTGGATCTTCAATAGAGAAGTGAAGCTGTGGGTGTAGAATGGAAAAGAAATGGTTAGTTTCTGTCTTCTTCACGGGCCTCCTCAGTGAGTCAGAAGTAGATGTAGAAAATCAGCTTAGTTTCAGTTGTATGGGATGAGTGTGTGAGTTGGGTTAGTTGTAGATACAGTTGTTTTCTGAAGTGTTGTCATGAGGGGGCAGCTGTAGTTTTAATGTTGTGTTCTTTTTTACATGGGTCTCTTGTAAGAGTTTGTTTTTGTCCTTAGTGTTTTGAGCATAAGCAAGCAATCCTTGTGGCAGTTTTGATGATGGTGGTGATGATGATGATGGACACAATCTTCATACCGCAACTTGACGACCTTTTCTGGTCTTTTATGCAAAACACAATTTACTCATTGGCATTCTGTTGGCTGAACTTTCCATATTAACAATTGCGAATAGTAATCTTTTATTTGGGGTTATGTGATAAAAATCTAAATATTAACATGAATCTTTTATTGTGTATAATATGATTTGATATAAATAAATTGATTAATATAATTAAATATATTTAATACGTTATGATATAATTTATTATTATTTGTTTGGTAAATTTTGATATAAATTTCATATTTTAATATTTATAAAATAGTATATTATATAAAATTTATGTATATAATTCAATATTCATAAATTTAATAATAGATTAAAACATAAAACTTATTTAACATTAAAAAAAGATTTCAATATTTAATAAATTAATATTTTAACATAAAAAACTTTATAAGTATATATAATATTGTCTAAAAACTATAATCAAGCCTAATAGGGATAAAATAGTAAATTTCCTAAAAACTTATAGGCCTAATAGTAATTCTCCCATCAAAGAATGAACAAGCTCTACCAACCATGCTATAATACATAAAAGAGTCGTTTCAATCAATTCCACAAAGCTATACAAGCCTATACGTTAAATTGAACAACGCCTGCATGAAGCAAGATATTCCTATTTTTTCCTAAATTTTACATTCAGAAAAAAAAAAAAAAACTTTAAAACCTGTAGTAGAAATTCTTATCCCCTGCCTTTGTGGCAATCAAGGAACCAATATTTTCCTTGAAAAGAAAGAATTATTCGTAAAGAAACAAAATTTCATGTACAAGGCTCACATGTAAGCAGATAGACAAGAATTCATTATGAAGGTAGCTGCATACCTGGTTCATGAATGCATAAGTTCATCTACAAGTTCATCAAAAATCAAATCTTCAAGATCAAGTGCTATGTCCTCAACATCCAATTGAATGTTCATCCAACTATCATCTTTCGCCAAGTCTTTATCCACAATATCATCTAATGAGTTCTGTGTGTTTAATCTTGGGCTCCTATACCAGCTTATTCTTTTCCAGACTTCATCAAGAGTATGGTTTCCCTTTGGTAATGGACGAACACGTTGAACGAAGGCGGACTTTGGGAAGTAGGCTAACCAGCTCTTGTACATCTGGAGTAGCACCTCATTGATCAAATCAAACAGAAGCTGGTGATCACAATCGCCTCCGACATCCTCTGAAGAGTATTCCGATTCATGGTGTAAATAAGCCTCCAGTTCCTTGAACAATGTGGGACTTAATGGCTGGTCTAGTGAATGCCAGTTCTCAAGACACCCTTGGTCAATGAAGCCAGATACTTCAAGAACATCTCTCACATAATTGAAATCAATATCATCTAATTCACTTGATTCAAAGTGAAGGGAATGACCAGTTTCATCCTTCTCAGGTCTGTCTTGTAGATTGACAGAAGTATCCGGCTCATCAATACAAGCAAGCCTAGAGTCCAACTCACAACCTGGTACAATTTAGAGGATGCAATTCATGACTAATCAATACACCAACGAATAAATAAACAAAGAAACAACTTTCAAGAAAAAACAGAGCAAATACTTCTTTGAAGTTAAATCATTATGTTTACAGCATTTCTCATCAAACACATTAGATAAATTTTCCAATTGGAAGTAAGTTAGAGAAAGAACGTATAATTGATACTTCATTGAAGTTAACATCATTATGTTTATATAATCTGTTACGTAATTATGTCTCATTGAACACATCAAATAATGTTTCCAGTTGGAAGTAACATGAGTTGTTCTAATGTCAATTCTATAATATGCTTTCACCAAATCTATGTTATCATAGCAAACCTTGCGGCCTCGCTTCCGAATTTGAAATTATCCAGGCAAAAAGGTAAATGGCAGCCTCATAAAAAGTGCATATTGTAATAGTACCTTTTGAGACTAGAAATTCAGCTTGGCCAGTTATTTCATCTTGAACATGCTTCTCAGGAACTGAAGTAGGAGTTTGTTTTTCATGATCCTCGCTGAAGATTAACGTGGGACCTATCTCCTGATCTTGGCAAGGACTAGGCTTCGGCATTTCTGGCTCAACTATGTCCTCGTACTGCTCTCCAGTGTTGGAAATTTCCACTTCAATGCCTACTATTGGCTCAACTGAATTCTCATCATGCTCGCAGCTGTTAGGTTTCTCTACCATGTTTTTCTTAAGTTCAGCCTCTTCAACAGTTTCTGGTGGTTCAAATTGTTTTCTATCTATACGAATGCTTACGGACTTCAAGTTATTACAATCATTCTTCTCATTTGTATCATAGTCAATAGAAGTCTTCATTGGCATTCCTGAATGAAGCGAATCATGTGATGTCTCATTTGACAAAGGACAGAAAGTCTGGAGATCAGGCAGGGAAAGTCTCCTTCTGGCGGATTTAAAACTGTACCCAGTTGATGGAAACTTATCTTCATTTGTCAATTTTAAGCTCTTAGATTGATAGTCGTGCCACTTGGCCTCTTTGGTTATACTGAACTCAGACAACCGAGCATACCTATCTAACGATTCATTTAGAGAGGATATTCTTCTTATGTGAGGGAGTCGCCCCTTGCTGAGATCATTATCAGAACCATTATTTTCATGACAACTTCTGAAGTTTTCTTTACCATCTAGATGAGTTGTATCCTCCAACCTCACAGGATTATCTTTCTCATCAGAGGACAATTCACCATGGAGTATGGTATCCATTGATTTCTGTTTATCCTCTTTTTTGCTCTCTTTGAGCGTATGCTTTATTCTCTTCATAACATCTTTCAAATGAAGCATAAATGATCGCTGCCACCCTTGTTTACTGGATCCCCCAGACAATACAGAAGAAGAAGAGTCTGTTTCCTGAGTAACAGCAAAGACTCCACTATCATAAGACTTAAAACACAATGACTTGTCATGAGAATCCTCTGAAGAATTGGACACAACAAACTTTGGGACTTCACTCTCATCAGGAAATTTTTCTTCTTTCGGGAAGGACCAAATTTCTTTCTGCTTGTGTTCAAGTGTACTAGGCCTCAAAAATCTAGTGCTTTGGGAATCAGCTAAAGGAAATGAAACTGATTTCTTTAACCTTACTTTTTTATGGGATTTCAGCTGAACATGGAAGTCTTTGGCAGCTTGTGCTTCAGGATCCTGTAGGATTTCCAGGAACAACTTCTTGTTTACCTTAAACAACTCCAGAACATCTACACCTTCCATAAATTGGCGACTTGAAATTCCTCTAACTAGCTGTTTAGCATCTGAAAGGTTCTGGTTTAATGATGCATTTACTAATTTATCATCCTTCTCTGCAGAAAATTCTTGCTTCACAGAGAGTGAGTGCTGTTTTAAGCAACCCTGATCGTTCATGGTGTCAGACAGATTATACTTTTCACTGCATGTAACTTTTTCCTTGGGGCTTTTTGGTAGAGACTGAATCTGCAATCCTGAGGAGGCAGCAGCAGCACTCTTGTGGAGAATTATGATTGGATTTTTCCATTCGCTACTTAAATGATGGATTGAATGAGTTCTCTGCAACTCTGATCTTGCGGACGCTTCTTTAGCAATCAACGCTTTTATGTGGGCTTTGCCAGAAATCCTATCAGTTTGTGTACCCTCTGTTATTTGCTGTTTGTCCTGATCATTTGAGAATTACATACAGTCAATCCCTGTTTCTTCATTAAGAAACAATTTCACAAGAAAGCTCAAATCTCACAGATTCCCCAAGTATTTTAAAAGTAGGACATGAACTTACCAGTAAGGGGACAGCATCAGCATCCAAATAGCTTTGCACTTCATCCCTATAATTCTCAAAAGAAAAAGGTTTTGGGTTTCTGAAGCCTACAATTAGGGAAATAAGGTTGCTAAGTGCATAGAAGGGGGGAAATTCAGACTTAAAGGATAAATTTAATGCTGAGAAACTACTGTGTTTTATATCAGTCATTGTTAATATTAGCAATGAAATTAAAATAGCTATTAAGACCAGCCAAAGAAGAGAGGAAAGGATGATGTCAATCAAGAAACTTACATATGGCATGTTTCCCTCTCCGATGTTTTATGCGAGGAGACAACTTTTTGACACTGTGCCAATGGTGATAATCAAGAATCTGAAACATCCTCCACATACAGCTCGGAAGATGTCTCTGAAACACAACATCAGAGTCTTGGCGATCTAAGCGGCTTTCCATCTCTCAGATAAGGGATAAAATTGTATCTATATATTATATACCCTCGAAAGCTCAGAACTGATTAGAGCCAAGAGTGCTGCTATACTTGATATCCTGAAATAACATTAAAATGCCCATGTAAACAACACAGAAAGAATAGATGTTATAGTGAATGCTAATTTACATTATCAAACGTAAAAATCCAAGAATTTAGAATTTCTTTCTAAACTAAAACCCATGTCAGGGAAAAACCTTTCAAGTCTCATCCTTAACTAAGAACAATCATCAAACACTTTGAATGTGATAAAAACAATCCAAGCATATATGGGTTACATGAAATTAATTCAAATTCAAGCATAAATAAAAATCAAAAGAAGCAAAAACCCATGTCGAAAAAGATCAAAAAATTAAAGAAGAAGTTGATGAATGATGCTATGGAACTTTCAAAGCCAAGAAAGCAAACCTGGCGAACAATCAAAAAGCCTGGAGACAACTCCAAAGATGACTCGCTGTTTTGAAGAATCCAAGAAAGGGAACAAAGGACCAAAGATGATCAGAAGAATATATGTGAGTTTGGCGTATAAGAAGCAAAGAAGAAGGTCGTTAGTCTTGTGCCAGAAATTGAAGAAGACGATTCCAAAAGCAGCTTTATGCGGGCTTTACCCGCCAAGGTTGGTCCAAGTCAAAGAAAAAGTCTGCAACAGTAAGCGAACGGCTAAGGAATAGATTTTTTTTTTTTTATGACAAAAAAAATAAAGGATTAGATTTTTGTAAGTAATAATTTTAGATTTCGAACCCTTTCTGGTTTGGTTGCCAAAGACATTACATTTGATGTCAGGTGCCTTAAGTTTGAGTTTTTGTCTTTTTTTTAAATCGGGATAGAGAATTAGAGATTCGGTTTGGATCAAATAATTTTTAAATTTTCTTTTTTTCACTCAGCCAAAATGATTAATACAAGTTATTTAGTACTTCACACTCTCCCTGCTAAATTTATCACGTTCTCGTTGCAATTAAATCGATTACAATTACTAAACCAGAATTAAAATTTAGGGTATTATGGTTTGCTAGTACCGGTAATTCCATCTCGTCTCACATGAGTAGCCTTTTTCTCGCAGACTCATTAATTCTGTACAATTTTTTTAACTTGGTGGCTTGATACCAATTAAAACAATCGAGCCGGAACTGACCCAAATAACCATTTTGAATCACTAAATCATCTCGTATTTACTTAAATATACTTACCACCAGATTAAGTATGTAAACGCGTAAGTTTGATTCTTTATTTTTTAATAAAAATAAATCTTTATACATTAAATATTCTAGCAATTCATGCCCTTAGATTTGGAGTACCAAGTTTTCCTACCTCACCTAGAAAGGAAAGGGACAATTAGCTATTAGTAGGAGCAACCTCCCAAGTTTCATAGTATTTTTTAAGTGGTATTTGAATGGATTTAGGATGTCATAATCGGCAGTTGTTTGAAGAAGCAAACAACTAGAACTTTGAATTAGTAGTAAATGCAAGTTTCAACTGTCTGTATTTTGTCATTATTTTATGACCAATTCAAACTCTGGCATTAATTAATTACTAAGATATTATGTTGTTAATTAAGACACATATTAATTCTATTGTGATACAAAAGAAGCTTCATCACCTGTCAACTTGCTGTATGTGTGTGAATTGTTTGCCAAAGCTGACCATGAAATTGGCCTAACATTTTACACACTAACACTAATTATAATTAACACTTTTATTCTCTTATTTTTTATTTTCAAAAATTTATTATTTATTTCACTATTATAAAAAATTTATCAGTTAATTTTTTAATTTTAAAAAATATATTAAAATTATAAAATAATTAGATTAATTGTAGTCATTAAATATTTTATTATTTTAGGTCTCTCAATTATATAAAAAAAATATGTTAATTAATTTCTCCGTACTAAAAATATTATAAGTAATTAGTAAAATTTTTAAAATTAATTTTATTAATATTTAAATATATTAAGAAAAAATTTAATATATCAGGCCAATAGACCTTCTAAAATATTTTAATGTATTTAAATCCTAATAAAAACTATAGATATGTTCTAATGTATTTTTTAAAATACAGTAACTAATTAATGAATTTATCAATATAATAAGAACAGGTGACCAAACACAATTGATTTGTATTTATAGAAATATTTTAATAGCAGTTATAAAATTATTATCTTAATATTGTTAAAATAACACTCAATAGTAATTTAAAATGATTGAAAAAAAATTAAAATTTTTATTATATAATGATATATTTTAATAAACATTTACTTTTATATTTAATAAATTTATAATTTATATTATAGCTGCAAACATGTAATATGATGCTCAAACTATTGCCATAAACTTATAGTCACAATTTAAGTAGATAATATAGTAATTTATAATCACTATTTTATATCTATTTTATACTACTATAATCAAAGATATCATACAAGTTTAAATTTAATTTAAAAAAAAATTATTATTTAGCTCTTATATTATAAAAAAAGTTTATTATTTAATTTTTTTATTTTAAAAAATAAATTAAAATATCTATGATATTTAACAAAATTTACTAATTGGTTCTCCATTAATTTTAGCGGTTAAATATTATAAAAAAAAATTAAAATGTTATCGATATAAAAAAATTAATTAATAGACTTTTTATACAAATGAGGGATCAACTAATAAATTTTTTTAAGAATTAAATAGTAAAATACTTAACGGTTAAAATTAATAAAAATATTAAGTTGTAAATTTTTTAAAATATAAGAGATATTTTAATTTTTTTTTAAACTGTGAAATGAATTAATGAATTTTTTCATAATATAAAAATTAAATAATAATTTTAAATATATCCATACAAATTTGTGCAGTTCAATTCCAAGTCGGTGCTTTACAAAAATCAAAATTGAAAATCGATTTCTTAAATTTTTTGAAATTAAAATCAAAACCGAATTTTGATATGGTTCAGACATAGTTTATGTATTTTTTGTTCTAATATCAGCTTTTATTTGGTTTTCACTTTCGGTATAATTCTCAATTTTTATAATAAAATTTAAATTTAATTAAATAATTAAATATTTCAAATATAATATTAATATTATTTATATTAAATTAATAAATTTCACAATTAAATTTTAAAATAATATCAAATATCCATAATATTATATAATATTTTAATTTAAAATATACTCAACATTAAATTAAAAAAAACAACTCTCAATAGAATTTTAAAAATTTTATTATAATATTTTCATAAAAAATAAACTCCAAATAAACAAATTTTTATCATTAAAATTTATTTTTTTAATTTTTAATAATAAAAATACTTAATTTTAAATAAAATTATATATATCTAAAATTATATAGTTTAATTGAATAATATATTATTTTTAAATAATTATAATTATTTTAATTTAATTCTTTATTATTAATATAGATGGTATATAATATAATCTATTTAAATAGAATAAAATATAATTAATAAATTAAATTAATTGAATTATATTTATATAAATTTTTTATAATTAATTAGTGATTAAAATTCCTAATAATTATATATATATACTAATAACAATATATAAGTACATATACACATATATCGATATATATATAATTATTTTAGTAATGTATATTTTATTAATATAATTCTATTAATATTAGTATAGTACATATATAAAATTTATTTAAATAGAACAAACTTTAATTAAATAATTAAATTAATTAAATTATACTATTGTGAATATTTAAAAACTGATCAGTGATTAAAATATAATAATTTTATATTATTATATATATACATAATAATAACAATTATAAATACATATACATATATAATTATTTTAATAATTTATATTTTAATAGTATAATTCTATTAATTTATATATTATATATGTAATTTATTTAAATAGAACATAATCTAATCAATTAACTAAATTAAAATATTTAAAAGTTAAAAAATATTACAATTATATATATATATTTAATTTTATTAAAATTATATGATATATAATTTCTATACTATTAATTTTTTTAATTTTAATTTAATTTAATACAATTTTTTAATTCTATTTAAAATTGAACCGTTACAAACTCAATTTTATATAAAATAAAATTTAAAATTATTAAATTAAAAATTTACATGGAAATTTTTTAAATTATCAATATATATATTAATGAAAATAGTCACAAAATTATTTTATATGAAGTTAAACTGATAAAAAATCATATCCATCTTAAAAAAAAAAATTCTTCAATTGTATCTTATTTAGAGTTCATTTAATTTATACATGCACAAAATTATCATCCAGTGGCCTGGACTCTAACGTCCACAGGAAGATTAATAGAAGTCTTTTCCTGCAACTCTCAAGGACTAACCACGTGCCGTTCTCGAGAAGTAATTATTAAAAAAAGAAAAACTTATTATTTATTCAACAAAATTTTTTTAATACTTTCAAATGTAGGACTATCATTATTTATTTGTTAGAACGGATAAAAATATTTTTAAAAAAAAATTATATTTATTCTAAAATTATCATTAAATAAATTCAAATAATATTAAATTCTCACAAGTGTTAGTGTTTTATTTTAATTTAGGAATAAGTTTAAGGCAAAATATGATGTTTCATATTTTTAGTCTATATTGTATCTCTTCAAGACTGCACTGCATGCTAACTGTATTTTTTAAAAAAATTTTAAGAATTTAATTCGTTCGCATAATAAATCAGAATCGGTATTAAAATCTTAATCGAGCCAAATCGATATCAGATCGGTCAATTTTCTTTTATGCTTGGTTCATTATTATGGAATCGTAATCAAATTTCTTTTAAGGGGTTGATTTGCATATGTAAATTGCAGAATTGAAATTATCATTATTTTGTATTTAAAGAAAATAATCATATATTTTAAATAATGTTTTAATTTAAAATAAATAAAATATGTTGGGGCTAATAATATCACTAACTAAATGGGTTCTAAATTCAAAACTGCCCATAGTTAATGGGCTTTATACTGAAAAGGCTCCAAACCTTTGCTTGTTGAACTTTGAATTGTGGGCCCAATCAATAATAATAATAATTATATTATAGTATTAATATTATATAATTACCGTTTTAAAAATTATTATTATAATTTTTTAGATAGATTTAATAAAATAATAATTTATTAGATAGATAAATCAAAATAATTTAAAAAATTCAAATTAATTTAATTTAAGTTTTATTAATTAAATTACTTATAGAGTATATATAAATTTTAAATTCTTAATCTATTTCTGTTTAAATTCATATAATTATTTTTATTATAATTCAATTTTTTTCAGAAAAAAAAAAAATCGTGGTTCTAATCAATTAAAAGTATAACCTTTCATATTTTCCCTTTCAATTAATGTATTTTATAAAAAATATTAAAATATGTATAATAATATTAATAAAAGTAATATACTTTTAATATACTAAAATAAAGTAAAACTACATAAAATAAAATAAAATAATTTAATCAAATATTAATTAATTTAATTATTATATATAATAAATTTATATATTTTTTTATTATTTTATAATTTATATATAATTTATATTATATATCAAAATGAGAAGAGTAATAAATAATATAATTATTTACATGTGTTATTTTGGTAAAAAAATCTAAAATTCGTTTAATATATAATGGTCTCTCACTCACAAATAAGAAATTTTGTACCAAATCCAATAACAATCTCTACCTTTTTAGTTATATATTAAAAAAAGGTGTACAATTATTTTATCCTTTGCTTTTCAAGAATTATTTTTGACATCTACCCAGTTTATTTCACAGAAGATATTTTTAATTTTTTAAGTTTAAAATATTTTAAAATTAATAAATAAAAAATATTTTCTTGTCACAATAATTAGAGAATTGTGTATATATATATAATTACTAATAAATTATTAAAAGTTTATAATAATATAACTTAATTAATTAAATTCTTTAATTATAATTTATCCTATCTAAACAGATTAGATATATACACTTTTTTTTATTAATAGAATTATATAATAAAATATAAATTATAAAAGTAATTATATATAAATATGTATATAAATGTATTTATAATAATAATTATTAGTTATATATATAATTGTTATATGTTTTAGCCACTAATCAATTATTTTTAAATGATATAATTTAACTAATTTAATTCTTTAAATATAATTTATTTTATTGAGAGTTCTTTTATTTTTATTTTTTTTAAGAATTTGATTATATTATATTTGGTTATTTAGTAGAAAATACTATATAATATGGTAAATATTTAATATTATTTTAATTTTAAAAAATAAAATTTATTAATTTAATATAAATAATAGTAGTATTATATTAAAATTAGTTTACGGAAAACTTAATTAAAAAGTTTTACTTCTTAATGAATTCTTACCATTATAGTGACATAGCTCAGTCTTTATACTTCAAGGATGACTTTTCATATTAAAGATGATTTACTGCTTGTTTTCATGACGTGGCAACATTCTATTCATGCCGGCAGAATTTAGCAATGAAGCTAAGATGCTCCGATTATGGTTCATCCAAACACTATTGATCGAATCAACAACTGGTTATTACATTGACAAACTTAAATTCAAATAATCAATATCCCATTAAATTCCACCTAACTTAACTCCCCTCACATGAGGGAAGTAGAATATTCTACTTTTCTTGCATCTTCTTAATTTACTTACCTCAACTAAATAAGATCTAAGTGTATAAAGTCACATTTGTTATTACAAAATTAAGCTCATTTTTTTAAGGAGTTAAGTCTAGAGTTCGGTGATTTAACTTAATTAGCACAACCTATCCTTCATTTTCCCTTAGCTACAAATGAGAAAGCCTTTTGTTGCAATGGAATTTAGCAGCTGGTAAAGCCTTATAGGGCTTCGGTTGGAAGCAATATCTCTTTATCTTCTACACTTACCTTTTTTTTATGTGCCATTCTAAGAATATACAACACAGAATGCAAAAATATTTTTATATTATATATAAAAATATTTAATATTTGGCTTACCTATAAAATAAAAATAAAAAAGCAAGTGTATTCTTGTTGTTCGGTGATGTATAATTTTACATTTTTGCATATCTTGATTTGAGGTTAGATTCAAAAAAGCAAATGTATTTTTGTTGTTCGGTGATGTATAGTTTTGCGTTTTTGCATGTCTTGGTATGAGGTCATTTGAATCTAAGGTTTAATTTTTTTATGTGTTCTACTTTTGTGTTAATGAGTTGTGTTGTTTCTATTTTGGTTTTCATATAATTTTTATTATGTTTGATTTTTTTTGGATTGAGTCAATGATATCTTGATGTCATAATCTGTTATGACTTATTTTGGACAGTTTTATGGCTACCAAAGAGTAAAAATGTCATGAGCCGATTTTCATATTCGATTGCTGGTCAATCAACAGTGAGGTGTAAAGTCTTATTATTGATTGTGGGTGGTGGTTTGTGGGTGGCGTTTTTTGCAATCTTGTTCTATGTGTTTTTTATTATTTTATTTTGTTGAATATACCTACTTTTCTTTATGGTTGGTGTTTGTTGGATCGTCTTCCCCGGCTTGCTGGACTGTCGTCTTTGACATAGTTACTTTTGATACAAGGTGGTGATGTTTTTCTGAATGTTTCTGTAACAGCCCGGAAATCCGGACCGCTACCGGCACTAGGATCCAGATCGGCGTAAGGCCGCCGGGACCCGTAGCAAGCCTAACATAATCTGTAATCCTGCTTAATCCCATACATGATCAACAGTACTCATAAACCTGTAAACATTTTCATATAACAACCAAGCTCAACCTGTACATAAACATAAACATATCATAAACCTCCACTGGAGCCCTCATCAAATGCTCCAATAGGGTAACTCATCATACATAAGCTTGGTTGAAACATAAACTCATATCTCATATCATAAGGACCATGTACATACAAGTGGGATTAACAATCTGTATTGGTCAAGCACAACTCTATCCTCAATATACAAATTACATAACATAACTTAAAACACTTTTACATTGCATCAATATACAATTGTCATGTCCACAATCTAACTATTACATAACATAACTTCATACTCTGGCTAACCTCCTGGTCTACCCTGTACCTGCACATCTGGGGTTAGGGGAGAGGGGTGAGCTATAAAGCCCAGTGAGCAGAATAGAGAAAACATATATTAAAATATTTCATGCTTCCATGAAATGCAACACATCACAAACATATCACATAAGGATGGTATTGTCACCTATAGTCCTCAACGTAGTCCAATCGTGCCAGGGGCGTAGAATGGGCCTCACTGGTCTTCCTCTTACATACATAACATAACATAACATTCCGATATACCAGGGGCGTAGAATGGGCCTCACTGGTCTTTCTCTTAACATAGTCCAGGGGCGTAGAATGGGCCTCACTGGCAATCCATACCGTATCATCATCATCATATCATACCATAGGAGGACTAGAGGATCATCCAATAGCCAATCCGCATCCACATCATATTATGCAATGCAACATATTCGTGAATACTAATGTAAACAACCTAAAATATATCATGGCATATATGATGCATGAACATGCTCCAAAAAGTTATATTTCATTTATTTAAAAACTTAAGGTTCATTCCACTCACCTCTGGCTGAAGCTCTACAGACTCTGAAGCAGCTATCTCACTGTTGGGGTCCCTGATTTCTCGGGTCCGAACCTACACAGGTGGACTCAAATGAGGGACCGAACATATATAAACATAACTCTAATAAACTCCCCAAAAACCCCCTAAAACATCATGAAAACATCACATAGAAATATGCATGAAGTGGCTGAACAGTGCACTTTCGGCGGCACCTTCGGCGGCCGAAAGTCCTGGACAGAGACGAAACTCAGGTAGGTTCGGCGGCACCTTCGGCGGCCGAAAGTCCCAGACAGAGACGAAAGTCTCTTTTCGGGGGCAACTTCGGCAGCCGAAAGGCCTGCCTCCCCAGCCATGTTCGGCGGCCGAAAGTGCCTTCGACTGCCGAACCTGGTTTCTGCCAAAAGGGCAGAAACTTGGCTCCTTTGTGCATTTTCGCCTCCAAACCCATAAATCATGCATACCACTCAACCAAAACATGCATACAAGCTCCTAGGGGCCTCAAACAAGCATATACCCCAACTACAACAATTCAAACATACTCATAACAAGCTACATTGTTCAAAAATCACATAAAACCTAACATAGCTCAACTAACTTAAACATGCATTTCTACCCCATAAAACTTCTTAAAACTTCTTTAAAACATATGAGGAGTTTAAGATCGGCCCTTACCTCTTGAAGATCGAGGGTTGAGGAGATCTAAACTTGGAGATGGGAGAAGTTCCAACTTTTGGTCTCCAAGCTCCAAAACTCGTTCTAAGCTCAAAGATCTTCAAAACCAAAGTTATAAACTTGTAAAGATCATGGAAAAAGGAAGGAAAAACTCAAGATTGGGGAAAGATGGCGGAATGCTCACCTTGGCCGAAATGGGGAGAAAAAGCTCGCCCATTTTCGGCTAAGGGACCCTTTTATAGGTGGCTGGCCAGGCCACGTTCGGGGGCCGAATGTGCCTCCGCATCCATGCAATGTTCGGCGGCCGAACTTGACTTTCGGCGGCCGAACCTTGACTTCCCTCACTCATGCTTTCGGGGGCCTAACGTGCCTCCAAAACGCATGCATGTTCGGCGGCCGAACTTGCCTTTCGGCGGCCGAACCTGGGTTTTCCTCCAAAGCTATTTTCATGCAAAAACTCATTTTCTTCCATACTTAAAACATTAAAATACATGAAAACATTTTATAAAACATGTTCTTACCCTTCTAGAGATTTCCGACGTTCGAGATCCCACCGGACGGTAGGGATTCCGATACCGGAGTCTAGCCGGGTATTACATTCTCCCCCCCTTAAGAACATTCGTCCCCGAATGTTCCTCGACTAGTACATAGCATAACAAACAACATAACATACATACATATAAAACACATAGGGACTAACCTTAAAAGAGGTGGGGATATTGCTGGAGCATGGACTCCCGTGTCTCCCAAGTACATTCCTCCAAATTGTGGTGGTTCCACATGACTTTCACCATCGGGATTTCCTTGTTTCTCAACTTTCTGATCTGAGTGTCAAGAATCCGCACTGGCTGCTCTACATAGGTGAGATCCTCTTGGATCTCTACATCAGGCTCACTAAGAACCTTGCTCGGATCTGACACGAACTTCCTCAACATAGAAACATGGAAAACCAGATGGATTCTTTCCATAGAGGCAGGCAAGTCTAGCTTGTACGACACATTCCCAATCCTTTGCAGGACTTCAAAGGGTCCGATGTACCGTGGAGCCAGCTTACCTTTCTTCCCGAAGCGAACCACTCCCTTCGTTGGAGACACCTTGAGCAATACCAGATCCCCCTCCTGAAACTCTAACTGTCTCCTGCGGACGTCTGCATAACTTTTCTGTCTGCTTGCAGCTGTCTTGATTCTCTCTCTGATGATGGGTACCATTCTGCTGGTGATCTCAACTAACTCTGGCCCTGCTAAAGCCTTCTCTCCAACTTCCTCCCAGCAAACAGGGGACCTGCACTTCCTTCCATACAAAGCTTCATATGGAGCCATCCCGATGCTAGCATGATGGCTGTTATTGTAGGCAAACTCCACCAAAGGTAGATGCTGCCTCCAAGAACCGCCAAAGTCCAGCACACACATCCTAAGCATATCCTCGATGGTCTGGATGGTCCTTTCTGACTGTCCGTCCGTCTGTGGATGGAAGGCAGTACTGAAATCCAACCTGGTACCCATGGCATCCTGCAGACTCCGCCAAAACCTGGAGGTGAACTGGGGCCCTCTATCTGACACTATAGAAACGGGAACCCCATGCAGTCTGACTATCTCATCTACATATACCTGCGCCAACTTGTCCACAGAATAGCCACTCCTGACAGGGATGAAGTGAGCAGATTTGGTGAGTCTGTCCACAATCACCCATATGGAGTCCAATCTGTTGGACATCGCCGGTAACCCCACTACGAAGTCCATAGCTATATTCTCCCATTTCCACTCTGGAATAGGTAGCGGGTTCAGCATTCCAGCCGGCTTCTGATGTTCCAGCTTCACCCTCTGACATACTTCGCAGGCGGACACAAACTGTGCCACTTCTTTCTTCATCGCTGGCCACCAATAAACCTTCTTTAAATCTTGATACATCTTGGTGGCTCCGGGGTGAACGCTGTATCTTGCATTATGAGCTTCTCTCATAATGTCTCCTTTTAGTCCGATGTCATCTGGTACACATAATCTGTTCCCATAGCGGAGGATCCCCTTACTGTCAAATCTGTACTCGCTATCATTGCCTGACTGAACAGTCCTGGCAATCTTCACTAACTCCGGGTCCTCATGCTGTTTCTGAGCCACCTGCTCCAGAAACACGGGTGTCACTCTCATCTGTGCAATCAAAGCACCTGTACCAGACAACTCTAACTGTAGACCTTCATTCATGAGCTTGTAAAACTCCTTCACCACCGGTCTCCTCTCTGCCGTGATGTGGGATAAACTGCCTAGTGACTTCCGGCTTAGGGCGTCTGCCACAACATTCGCCTTACCCGGATGGTACTGGATTCTGCAATCATAGTCACTGAGCAGTTCTACCCATCTCCTCTGTCTCAAATTCAAATCTCTCTGACTCAAGATGTGCTGCAGGCTCTTATGATCTGTGAAGATCTCACATTTTACCCCATAGAGGTAATGCCTCCACATCTTGAGTGCAAAGATGACTGCTGCCATCTCAAGATCGTGTGTGGGGTAATTCAACTCATGCCTCTTCAGCTGTCTAGAAGCATAAGCGATTACCTTGCCATTCTGTATCAACACACAACCCAAACCTACTCTGGATGCATCACAGAACACTGTGAAGTCCTCATTGCTAGTTGGCAGAGCTAACACTGGTGCTGAAGTCAACCTTTTCTTAAGCTCCTCGAAACTCTCTTCACACTGGTTGGTCCATACGAACCTCTGGTTCTTTCTGGTCAATCTGGTTAGAGGAGCTGCAATCTTTGAGAAGTCCTGAACGAACCTCCTATAATAACCAGCCAAACCCAAGAAGCTTCTGATCTCAGTCACTGTGGTGGGTCTAGGCCAGTTAGTCACAGCCTCCACTTTCTTGGGGTCTACCTCTATTCCATTCTCTGAAACTACATGCCCCAAGAATGAGATGCTCCTCAACCAGAACTCACACTTGGAGAACTTGGCATACAAGCCATGTTCCTTCAAGGTCTGCAGAACTATCCTCAAATGATGGGCATGCTCCTCTGCATTCCTGAAATACACTAAGATATCATCTATGAAGACAATAACAAAGTGGTCCAGGTACTGTCTAAACACTCTGTTCATGAGGTCCATGAATGCTGCAGGGGCGTTAGTTAACCCAAACGGCATCACAAGGAACTCATAGTGCCCATATCTGGTCCTGAAAGCTGTCTTCGGTACGTCCTCTTCCCTTATCCTCAGCTGATGGTACCCTGATCTCAGATCTATCTTGGAGAAACAACCCGCTCCTGCTAGCTGGTCGAATAGATCATCGATCCTTGGCAATGGGTACTTGTTCTTGGTAGTGACTTTGTTCAACTACCTGTAGTCGATACAAAGTCTAAGGGATCCATCCTTCTTTTTCACAAACAGCACTGGAGCACCCCAAGGTGAGGTACTCGGTCGGATGAAGCCCTTATCTACCAGATCTTGCAACTGTTCTTTTAACTCTTTCAACTCAGCTGGGGCCATCCTGTAGGGAGGGATAGAGATCGGTCTCGTTCCAGGCATTAACTCTATCTCGAACTCTATCTCCCTAGCAGGTGGTAAACCTGGAAGCTCGTCTGGGAACACATCTAAAAACTCATTAACCACTGGCACTGCGGCGGGCTCTGTAACCTGACTGTCTAGCTCTCTCACGTGAGCTAGAAAACCCTGACAACCCCTCCTGAGCAGCCTACGAGCTTGTAGGGCCGATATCATACCTCTAGGTGTACCCCTTTTGTCTCCTCTGAAGACGACTTCTGACCCGTCCTGACATCTGAACTTAACTACCTTGTCCCTGCAGTCCAAGGTAGCACCATGGGTAGATAACCAGTCCATCCCTAGAATGACGTCAAAATCAGTCAACTCTAGAACCACAAGGTCGGCGGACATGCATCTTCCCTCCACAAAAACTGGACTACATTGGCAGACTGACTCTGCCACTGACGGGTCACACTTGGGTCCACTGACCCATAGGGGACACTCTAACTCAGAGACCATCAACCCTAACCTCTGCACGGCTCTCGGAGCGATGAAAGAATGAGATGCACCAGGGTCCATCAATGCATACACATCAGAACAACCAATGATGAGATTACCTGCCACCACGGTGTTGGATGTGTTAGCCTCTTGCTGCGTCATTGTGAAGATCCTCGCTGGAGCTGACGGACCTTCACCTCTGAAACCCGCTGAGGAAGAGGCTGTTCCTCTCCCTCTACCTCTGCCACTGGCTTGAGTTAGTGCTGGAGCTACTGGCTGAGCTACACTGCCTGAACCTGTCTGCTGGGGCTGTGCCATAACAGCTGCTCTAGGACAATCCCGAGCCATATGTCCCTCCTGCCCACATCTGAAGCAGGCTCTGGACCCATAGAGGCACACTCCCCTGTGTGGCTTACCACACTTCACACATGCTACATTGTCTGCACCTGAACTCGAGCCACTTCCTAATCCCAGACCTGACTTGATCTTGCTCCAGAACTTGTTCTTCTTCTGCTTCTTGGTGGTACTGCTCCACCTCTTACTGCCTGAGCTTAAGGAAGAAGGATCCTCTTTCCCCCTACCTGGGGTTCTGGAACCGGAAGGCTGTGCTGCTGACTGTTTGACTTTTCCCTCGACGATAGCACTAGCCTCCATTCTCCTAGCCATATCGACTATGGTGTGAAAACTCTCTCTATCTGCTGACTGTACCAAGGAGGAATACCTGGGATGGAGCTTCATGATATACCTCCTTGACTTCTTCTGGTCTGTGCTAAGGTCCTGCCCAGCAAATGGCAGCAACTCCATAAACCTGTCAGTATATTCATCTACACTCATGTCATCAGTCTGCCTCAACTGCTCGAATTCTACTATCTTCAATTCCCTTGAACTATCAGGGAAAGCCCATCCTGCAAACTCATTTGCGAAATCCTCCCATGGAAGACTGTCCACCCTCGGTTTAATGTAGTTCTTGAACCACTCACGGGCCTTCTTGCATTTTAGGGTGAACCCAGCCATCTGAATGGCTCTACTGTCATCCGCCCCTATCTCGTCTGTTATCATTTTGACCCTCTCCAGATACATAAATGGGTCATCACCACTATCATATTGGGGAGCACCCAGCTTCATGTAGTCGGTCATCTTGACCTTGCTCCCTCTGGATGAGCTAGGGTTAGGAGGTTGAGTAACTGGGGCTGCTGGTTCTGCAGGTGGTGGAGGTGGTGCAACATTTTCTGAGGTAGGATTTGCTGGATTTGGATAGTAGGGTGGTGGATACACAGGATACTGTGGGTATGGTGGGTATGGCATCTGTGTGGGGTAAGGGCTAAAACTAGGGTAATCCGATGTACCTCCCATCGAATACCCGGGATTCTGTGAGAAAGGTGGGTAATGAGGTGGCTGAACAAAACCCGAGGCCTGAGTGCCTCCTTGGGACTCTCCCATACCTTCCTCTGGCATACTCATCCCCAAACTGCCATCCCTCCTCTGTTCTACGTCCATATCATCCCCCATATCCTCTGACGCTCCTCCCTGAACTGTCCCTCTGACTGATCTGCTCCTACCCAGATCCAGAGACCTTCTAGGGTCTCTTGCTACTCTGTCCCTGTTGGACCTGCTAGACATTGCCCTAGGCAATGCTGGAGGACGGGCGCTCATGCCCTCATCCTCTGGTGGCACTCCAGTCAATCTTGCTGATCGACGAGTTCCTCTCATCCTGTCTTCTGAAAACAACACATAACACATAGAACATCAGCATCATATGGTTCATGTGGGCACACATGAACCCTCATCACATACATCGCATACATAACATATCATTCATGCACATGCATATAATCATGGCATATCACATCATCTATCAAGACAGGACTCCGCATCCTATCCTAGTGGACATGACCTTTCTTATTGTGCTTGACCTTCTAGAACATCTATGAACCCGACACTCTAGGTCCGATCATATGAACCTAGGGCTCTGATACCATTCTGTAACAGCCCGGAAATCCGGACCGCTACCGGCGCTAGGATCCAGATCGGCGTAAGGCCGCCGGGACCCGTAGCAAGCCTAACATAATCTGTAATCCTGCTTAATCCCATACATGATCAACAGTACTCATAAACCTGTAAACATTTTCATATAACAACCAAGTTCAACCTGTACATAAACATAAACATATCATAAACCTCCACTGGAGCCCTCATCAAATGCTCCAATGGGGTAACTCATCATACATAAGCTTGGTTGAAACATAAACTCATATCTCATATCATAAGGACCATGTACATACAAGTGGGATTAACAATCTGTATTGGTCAAGCACAACTCTATCCTCAATATACAAATTACATAACATAACTTAAAACACTTTTACATTGCATCAATATACAATTGTCATGTCCACAATCTAACTATTACATAACATAACTTCATACTCTGGCTAACCTCCTGGTCTACCCTGTACCTGCACATCTGGGGTTAGGGGAGAGGGGTGAGCTATAAAGCCCAGTGAGCAGAATAGAGAAAACATATATTAAAATATTTCATGCTTCCATGAAATGCAACACATCACAAACATATCACATAAGGATGGTATTGTCACCTATAGTCCTCAACGTAGTCCAATCGTGCCAGGGGCGTAGAATGGGCCTCACTGGTCTTCCTCTTACATACATAACATAACATAACATTCCGATATGCCAGGGGCGTAGAATGGGCCTCACTGGTCTTTCTCTTAACATAGTCCAGGGGCGTAGAATGGGCCTCACTGGCAATCCATACCGTATCATCATCATCATATCATACCATAGGAGGACTAGAGGATCATCCAATAGCCAATCCGCATCCACATCATATTATGCAATGCAACATATTCGTGAATACTAATGTAAACAACCTAAAATATATCATGGCATATATGATGCATGAACATGCTCCAAAAAGTTATATTTCATTTATTTAAAAACTTAAGGTTCATTCCACTCACCTCTGGCTGAAGCTCTACAGACTCTGAAGCAGCTATCTCACTGTTGGGGTCCCTGATTTCTCGGGTCCGAACCTACACAGGTGGACTCAAATGAGGGACCGAACATATATAAACATAACTCTAATAAACTCCCCAAAAACCCCCTAAAACATCATGAAAACATCACATAGAAATATGCATGAAGTGGCTGAACAGTGCACTTTCGGCGGCACCTTCGGCGGCCGAAAGTCCTGGACAGAGACGAAACTCAGGTAGGTTCGGCGGCACCTTCGGCGGCCGAAAGTCCCAGACAGAGACGAAAGTCTCTTTTCGGGGGCAACTTCGGCAGCCGAAAGGCCTGCCTCCCCAGCCATGTTCGGCGGCCGAAAGTGCCTTCGACTGCCGAACCTGGTTTCTGTCAAAAGGGCAGAAACTTGGCTCCTTTGTGCATTTTCGCCTCCAAACCCATAAATCATGCATACCACTCAACCAAAACATGCATACAAGCTCCTAGGGGCCTCAAACAAGCATATACCCCAACTACAACAATTCAAACATACTCATAACAAGCTACATTGTTCAAAAATCACATAAAACCTAACATAGCTCAACTAACTTAAACATGCATTTCTACCCCATAAAACTTCTTAAAACTTCTTTAAAACATATGAGGAGTTTAAGATCGGCCCTTACCTCTTGAAGATCGAGGGTTGAGGAGATCTAAACTTGGAGATGGGAGAAGTTCCAACTTTTGGTCTCCAAGCTCCAAAACTCGTTCTAAGCTCAAAGATCTTCAAAACCAAAGTTATAAACTTGTAAAGATCATGGAAAAAGGAAGGAAAAACTCAAGATTGGGGAAAGATGGCGGAATGCTCACCTTGGCCGAAATGGGGAGAAAAAGCTCGCCCATTTTCGGCTAAGGGACCCTTTTATAGGTGGCTGGCCAGGCCACGTTCGGGGGCCGAATGTGCCTCCGCATCCATGCAATGTTCGGCGGCCGAACTTGACTTTCGGCGGCCGAACCTTGACTTCCCTCACTCATGCTTTCGGGGGCCTAACGTGCCTCCAAAACGCATGCATGTTCGGCGGCCGAACTTGCCTTTCGGCGGCCGAACCTGGGTTTTCCTCCAAAGCTATTTTCATGCAAAAACTCATTTTCTTCCATACTTAAAACATTAAAATACATGAAAACATTTTAGAAAACATTTTATAAAACATGTTCTTACCCTTCTAGAGATTTCCGACGTTCGAGATCCCACCGGACGGTAGGGATTCCGATACCGGAGTCTAGCCGGGTATTACAGTTTCAGATGCTTCTCTTGATTTAGGACTTGATTTGGGTGGATTGTGATTTTTAGGTTGAGTTTTTTTTATTGGATTCTCCTTTATAAAACTGAGATATATTTTATTTTTTTTTTATTTTATTTTTTTATATTGTATCTCACTTAACCTTTTAATGCAATATATATATTTTTTTATCGTTGGTATTTGATGGATCATCGTCCTCGACTAGATGGACTGTTTTCTTAAACATAGTTATTTTTTGCAGTGCTAATGGGCGGTAGTGACAGTAGTGATTTTTTCTAAATATTTCAGATGTTTTTTGATTTAGATCTTGATTTAGGTGAGTTGTGATTTATAGGTTAAATTTTTTTTGAATTGAATTTTCCTCTTATAAAATTGAGATATATTTTAATTTTATTTTTTTTTATTTTTTTATTGTATATCTTTCAATGCAATACATTAATTGCATAAAAAATATTTATTTTAAAATGGTATATTAATACTAATAATTAAATTAATATAAATATTTGAATTCAATATTTTTTTTTTCAAAAAAATAGAACTTATGTGATGAAGTTCATTGGTGGATTAATAAATATAAGAAAGAAAGGTTGATATGTTGACTTTTTATGAAAGTGGCGATATTTAAAAAATATATATATATGTTTTTTAGAAAAGGGATAGAAAAAAAAATTGTTAAAAAGTGAGGTGAATTTGTCCACCTCAATAATAAGTTGCCTATGCAATAAAATTAGCTAAGCGTTAAACGAGCGGTAATGTTCATCAAGATGATGCATTGACTTGTGATATCATGATGAAGAAATAATAATACTGATAATAATAATAGAGGTGGATTATGCAAACGTTTTTCTCAAGTGGAAAGCTTAATAAAAAGTTGTGGTAACTTTATTATATGCATAAATTCATCCATTCATTCCCAAATTTCTCATTTTTAACACATGATGGGCTCCCACTGCCATTTCAACTTGTGCACTTCTAATGCTCAACCTCCACATTTTGGTTGTTCACTTGTTGGCTCTTGCTGAGTATTGAAAATTTTCTTTCTATCCTATCCTATTCAACTATTTTTCTTTTTAAAAGGATTTATTTTAATTTAATTCATGTTGGTAAAATCTAGCAACAAAATTAAAAAGGCATCTGAATAAATTTAAAAGATCTCATATTTTATTCTTTTAATTTTTAATTTTTGGTGTAAAAAAATTAAAAAAAAAAAAACACTAAGAAGTGCTCTCATTTTGGTTTTGTTGCTCTGGAGTTTGGTAACTAGCAAAGCCTTGCAGGCTTCAGTTGGAAGCAGCATCTCTCTTCATCTTCTCTACTCATCTCTTCTCGCTTACCCTTTTAAGAATATACAGCCAATTGTGCGAAGATATTTTTATATTATATATAAAAATACCCAATTTTTAATTTACCCATAAAACAAAAATAAAAATAAAAAAGCAAGTGTTTCCCACCCATCCCTGGGAGGCGAGTGGAGAAGGAATATTCATAAATATTATATATAAATTAAAAAAAAAATAAAAACAAAAATTGATTACTGTCATTGCATCCACATCATTAGCATCATTTATCATCAAAAACAAATATTCAACAGCTCCTTCTTTCACACTCATCACTCTCTGCTAGCTCTCACCATTCACTCTCTCTCTCTCTCTCTCTCTCTCTCTCTCTCTCTCTCTCTGCTAGAGCCACCACTGCTTGCAGAGAAAAGAAAGAGGAAATAAAAATGGTGGCACCGATGAAAAAATTCTCCATTTTTAATTCCCATTTTACCCCTATCACATTCACTTATTTACTACTACTGTCCTTCTCCTCCTCCACCACTCCCATTCTTGCCATCAACATCACCACCCTCCTCTCTTCCTACCCTGACTACTCCTCCTTCACTGCTCTTCTTTCTTCTTCTTCTTTCTTAGCTGATGATCTCACTCACCGCTCTTCTCTTACTCTTTTAGCTGTACCCAATTCATATCTCTCCGCCACCGTCGACTTCACGCGCCATCTCTCTCCTTTTTCCCTTGCCGACCTCCTTCGCTATCATGTCCTTTTACAGTACTTCTCCTGGTCTGACCTCCATCAGATCCCTACCTCTGGTCTCCTTGTTACCACTCTCTTTCAAACCACTGGACGCGCCTCCTCTAATTCCGGCACCGTTAACATTACCCGGAATCCCATCACCAACACCGTCACTATTAACTCTCCATCCCCTTACTCTGGTTCAAACGCAACCGTTTTGTCTCTGGTTAAAACGCTCCCGTATAACATCTCTATCCTTTCTGTGAATTCACTTTTAGTCCCTGATGGGTTCAATCTCATGGCATCGGAGACTCGGCCGCCATTAGGCCTGAATATAACGAAAGCTCTTATAGATGGGCATAATTTTTTTGTGGCGGCATCGATGCTATTGGCTTCTGGAGTGGTGGATGAATTTGAAGCTGATGAAAGAGGCGCCGGAATTACTCTCTTTGTCCCAACTGACTCCGCTTTTGCAGATCTGCCGGCAACCGTCAGCTTACAGTCACTGCCAGCTGAGAGAAAAGCTGTTGTCTTGAAGTTTCATGTCTTGCATTCTTATTACCCGCTAGGTTCGCTTGAGTCGATTGTGAACCCAGTCCAGCCAACATTGGCCACGGAAGCCACCGGTGCCGGTAGATACACTCTGAATATCTCGAGGGTTAATGGATCGGTGGCAATCGATACAGGGATAGTACAGGCATCGGTGACGCAAACGGTTTTCGATCAGAACCCAGTTGCGATATTTGGGGTGTCGAAAGTGTTGTTGCCGAAGGAGATTTTTGGGAAGAATCCGATGATGACGAGTAAGCCGGGAAATACCGTGATGGGCACCGCTCAGCCACCGGATATTTCTCTATCACCAGAGAGTTCTCCCGGATCCAATGGGCAGCCTTCTCATCTGTCATCACCGCCAGGTTTTAGAGAAGAAGTAAACTCTGGAGGCAGAGCTGAAGCTGCCATTGATGGATTACAGAGCCTGATTTTTGCTGTGTTTTGTACAGGATTGTATTTAGCGGTATGAGCTTTTTATTTTTTATTTATTTTTTTGCTGATAATTAATGATTTTCTTTTTCCTATTTGTACACGGCGATTGAACTTGGCTGAAAAAGCAGCCAATTTTCTTTTCGTTTTTTTTTTTTAATTTTCCTTTTTTTATTTTTGGAACTCTAGAGAGAGATGTCTAATTGTTAATTTAATTATGTCAATGTTTCAATAATTTATATATAAAAAAAGCACTTTATTTTTCTAGCATTATGGATTGAGGGAGGAAATTGTCTCTGTTTCTTTGCTCTCTGTTGATCTCTTCCCTTTATGGGTTTCTGATTGTAATGAAGCAAAAGTTGAAACCTAGAGTTGAAGCATGGAATTGGAAATTAGGGATTTAAAAATTTAGATTCCCATGAAATTCATGACACCCAGTTTGGCTTCTTGTTGTGTTGTGAAAAAGTGATTCTTTTTCCTGGAAAATCCTGAATTCTCTGTAGTTTTTTCAGAACCACAAAATCCTTATTTCTCAATTCTGATGCTGAGATTTTGGCTTTTGGCCCTGCCTGTGACTCCCCTGGAGCAGCCTGCTAGGAAAAAGAAAATGTTGGCTTGTAGCTTTTCCACTACATTGCACAAATCTACTTTGTTACCAAACTAACTTAACTATTACCCAAATTACTGAATTTATGATTGGATTTTTGGGTTTCGTCCATAAAAATGAATTTGGATTTTTGGGTTTCATCCATAATTATTGAATGTATGATAACTTAGAGGTAGAATGGTAATAATATTATTTTAATAGGAGATAAATAAGGGGGAAGATGATGGATGAGAGAATAATAAAATAGGAATTTAGGGCCCATAATTAAAGGTGAACTGTGTACGGGCAGATCTAGAGTAACCAATGCCATTGGATGAGGGGAATCTACAGGAGCAGTTCTAAGATGCCCTTTCTGTCAATTGTGTGTTGTTGGATGCTAGTCTGGCTTTTGATGGATCTATGATCAAACCCCAAAAGCCAATAAAGTTAAGTAAAAAGCCTGATTATGCGATCATCAACATCCTTCTGCACACCCGTAAGTTCTTTCTCATCAATTCTAATTTACAGACAACTTTTTAAAGCGTAATGGAATTGCTGTTCAGTCCAACGATAAATAAATTAGTGAATTTTGAAGTGATTATGGAAAATTTGTTCTAATTTTAATGAAAAGACTAATTTGTTAACACAAGTAAAATATGCAAATTTGATGGATGTTCTGCTCTGTAGTTTCAGTATGTTCAATTGGTATTGGTCTCATGTTTCGCAAGTGTGCAGCTCACTGTTTAGCTGCTCTTGGTGGGGAAGGGACGGAGGAACTTATCGTATGAAAAGGAAGCTTAAAATCCAAATTCGACAGCCAATTATCGCATGAAAAGAAAGCTTAAAATCCAAATCCATGGCATCCAGAGAAGCATGCATAGAGGAAGGGACGCGGTAGAGCCCACGGCTATATAAAGTCTATGAAAGTCTTTATCGTTGGATATAACAATGCAACCCGAGTTGCTAGTGTCAGCATTAATAAACTTTCTGATGAGTGAGATCAAGAACCCACATAAAGAAATTACAAAACATCGGAGAAACCAGACACCAAAATCACTCACAAATTGGGATCTATCACCCAAAGGCGACAGAGCCCCATCAGCAAAAGGACACGACCAATCGTTCGCTCGCTCTTCCTCTGTTTTGGCTAGCTTTTTAGTTCACCACTACAAACAATCCACATTAATAAATAAGTCTAATAATAGAAGAAGTTATATAGTTAAATAAGAGGGATTGAAGCTTAATCTTTGGAGAAATATTGTTAGGTTGGAGAAAAATGAGAGTGAAAAAAAAAAAATAGAGATGTGAGGAAATTGTTTTGTCATTAGGCCAAAAAACAGAAGCAGTTTTGATCCATTGGCTACAGCACAAGGGCTTCCAATTGTCAAAACAAGTGAGGTTCACTTTGTACTAGCATTGTGTCATTCTGGGCACATAACCATATTCCAGCCCACAACCACATTTGGGCTCAAGAGATATTCCTAAACATGAACAATTAGATTATAATTTTTCTTAATCACATAATTTATTTTATAAAAAATAAATAAAATTTTACAAAATTAACCATAATTTTATTTCACTTGAAAATAAAAATTCAAAAGCCATAAGTCTCATGTATTAAAGATTGGATGGTGAAGTTGGACATTTTCAAATTTAGGCAGCATGGCAAACAAAATTTTGGTTTTACTTTGTGGCAATAGACCAACCTAATTATCACTCCAAAAATTATTTTTTTATAGTTGATTTTAATCGAAATTCAACTCAAAAAGTCTCAATTTTGAATATTAAAATAAAGTGGATTAATTAAATACTCTTCAAATTTAATTAATGCCCCACACCTCCCCTTTTCTAGGCCTATTAATCAATATATTACTAAAATGTTATTAGATGAAATGAGATTGTTGAATTTATATCTTCCAGATGCCAGAGTTTTTCAATTTTTGTTAATTTAATTTTTTGGGTTAAAATTTTAGTTAATTAAGTCAATCAAACCATATAAAATTTTAATTAAATTATGAAATTAACACTTAATTTTATAAATTTATTCAAAATGTATGCAAATCGAAATAAGTTATAAATCATTTCAGACATAGGTTTGGTCAAAATTTATTTCATTGATAAGAATTCATTGCATTGAATAGGGTTTGACATTTTTACATCCCTTGGAAGAATCTTATTTTGCATAATCAAAGAAACAGATCAAATCTTCAAAACTGTCTAACCTAATAAAAAAAATTGGATAATTTTTTTAAATTAAAAAAAATTGATTTTTTTTTTATTTATATAAATGAAGAAATATTAGGAACAAGATGTGGATGGGAAAATAATAGAATAGTGGGTTAGTGGGCATTATAATGGTGGTGGTGGTGATGAAAATGACCATGGTGGCTAAATTTAGATTCCTCTTAGTTAAACCATTGGGATTGTGTTTGTATAGTGGGTGACATTCTCTTTTATAAAAATATCTTCTCTTTATTTTATTTTATTTTTTAAAAAAAATCCCACTAACACATTATTATTTTACTTGCAAATTAAGTTTTCTATCCTTCATTTGTCAATAAATTCAACATTCTGTTTGTTGTTTTGAATTTACTTATGCAAAATTAATTTTATTTAGTTGTGTAACCAGAATTTATGTGTAAAAGTCAAAAGCTAGAATAAGTCTAGAGTCTAATTTAATAGGTTTTAAACTTAATTTTGTCCTGATAGTGACTATTTTGATATTGTTGAAATTAAATCCATCATTCTGTAAATTTATTATAATTGTTTAGAGTTTATAAAAAACTAAAAAATAAAATGACGGTGGTGTATATTCACAACAGTTACTCTAATACTCAAATTAATATGTATATATTAAGAATATATAATGAAATTATAGATATAAATGAATATAATATTTTTTAAAATTATATGATTTGATATCCTAAATTTTATTCTATAGCTAATTTATTAATTTAACTTTTGGTAAAGATATTTTTATATATATGATGTCATATAATAATTACTCAAAATAAATCATGAATTATCACCATAAAATTAGACTATGTGACAATGGTCTAGTAAGTTAATACACGGTCTCATCTATAAAAAGGAAGACCCGTATATCGTATACACTAAATTTTTTATTAAAACTCATCCTCTCTTGAACAGAACGAGACTTTTACGAAAAATTACTGTTATCGAATATAATCTCGTAGATTTTTATTACACCTATAATTGTGGAGCCTCTTATCCATTAGTCAGTACTAGATGAATTTCTAAGAATTTGATAACCAACTCTATTTTCTTACAATATATAAATCAATATATACAGAAATCGAAATATATATTTTTATATAACTATTCTAAATTTTAAATAATTTATTATATTTTTTTATTTTAAAAATTTATTAATTTAAACGGTAAAATAATTTCATATGTTAATTAAATATTCTATTTTATTATATATATATATATATATATATATATATATATATATATATATATTAATTAGAAATTAAGGATTGGTAGAGTTAAAAAGGGGACCCCTCTAATTTAATTTTGATACAATTATTGTGATTGTAAGGTTATATCAAAATTTATCTTGAATTATTATTAAAAATTAAATAAATTTAAATAAGACAAAATATATTGAACAGGATGGAGTTTACCAAATTATCGTTGAAGTAAATTTACCCTTTTACCCTTTGAATAATTGTAGAAGTAGAATATTGCAAGGCTGCTATATAGGGGTGCATTTGAGGACTAGGAAGAGTTGAAAAAATTGAGAAATTCCATGGGTGAGGTGGAATAATTGGATAAAAAAAATTGATAGGCGACAAAGCTAAGCTTCTAAACAAAGTGGACACCTTTAATAAGTCAACAAAGTTGTATGCTGTCACCGCAGCCAATGGTCCACGTACCCAAACCCTAAAGTTTAATACTTTTACCAAGGTTAAATAAAATGTAATTCTTTTTTTTTTTTTAAAAAAATTTAGTAATATTAATTACTATGATGATATTATTTAAATATTAATTAAAAAATGAAATGGGATCAAAGTCGGGATTTAATGATCCAAAGCAAGACTGTTTTAATTCTTCAACTTGGTGGGTCAATGCCAAATCATGATTCATGAATAATAAATAAATTAATTAATTAATTAATTTATGTTGATTAAATGGTTGATCAGTAATGCATGGATGTTATTGAAAGTAAGAGTCCAAGATTGTGAAATCTGAAATCTTCTCTTGGTCGGTTGGAGCAGCCCCAACCTTCCTTTTGTTTATTTCCATCATTTTCTCCAACCTATATTGCATGTTTGACTTCTATACACTTCTAGTGATATACACTCGCTCGTTACTTTTAATATGTTATTCAAGATTTTTATACCGACTTAAATCATTTAAAATAAAATAATATTTATTAAATATCGGTAGAAACTCTAATACTATATACTACTTAAGTTAAATCGATATAAAATTCAATAATTTATAAAAAATTTAATCAGTCAAAAACTCTAATACTCAATGTTGAGTTAGATCTATTTTATTTTAAAAGTTAGCTCAATAGAAAAGTGTGTTTAAAAATTTTATAAAATATATAATATGCTTATTTCAAAATAATATCTACTTTTAAAATTATCTCATCATCGTAATTTTAATGATAACTATGACTAATGTAACTTGAAATGAAAAAGAAAATAATTTTAGATGTATATCGTGGAAGTTTATGATGAGTTCCATTTAGTAATAGTAGTAATATTTTGCATTTTATTAAGGGCAAAGAAAGTGTCTAATAAATAATATAAGATGATATGCAATTCAAAAAGAGATAGGATTTTGGTATGAGTGAGTAAATTTAGTTTGAATGGGTTACGCCCCCTCTTTTATTCTTTTTTTCTTTACTCTTTAATAACGCATATCTGCCATCTTATTATAGTATCATATGTCACTATCATATAGAGCAGTACATACGAGTGTATCTGTCTGTCTACCATCGGCATGCAGCCATTTAATTTTCTTCCAACACTCGTGTTGATAGAGTTGTGGCATAACTAGATCTGCTTTCCTACTCTCTATCACGTGAGAAGAGCTGAATTCTTTCTTGATGTGTCTGGGTCCTAGTCAATCCAACCTGCTTAAACCGTGGATCGGATTGCATGTTAATAAGCCAGCTTGCGTAGTGGATTTTGATGGATTTTAGGTTCGACTCACTGCAAGAGCTTGACGGGTCTGGATGCCAGTAGTCCAACGGTCATTAAAAACTAGACATAAGGGGAAGAAAGTGATTAAGTTTGGCTAAAAAGTGATTAATAGATGATGTAAATCTTTAACCCCCAAAACACTAATCAAGTAAGTGCATGTAGCTTTAGAATAAAAAGTGAATTGCTTTAACTTCAATGTGTTTTCTAATAGTAAAAATGTTAAAATTGTTCTTAAATTATATAAAAGTTAAAAATATCTAATTTTATCTTTAATTTAAATGATTAATTTCAATTGCCATTTTTAAAATTATAATGTGGGAAATTTGGATTTTTTTTATTTTTTTGATTTTGTGAATGAAGTATAAGAATAAACTAATGTGCATTATTGGGTATGAGGAGCTGTTAGAGAAGACAAAAGAGAGGGATTGGAAGGGTGAGTGGGTCAAGCAAATGGATTGTGGAGATGGTGGCTTTGGAAGGTTTTTCCACTTGTGATATTTAATGATGATACCTTGGAATTCTCAATTAGGGATATCATTATCAAAATGGAATTTGATATTTTATTAATATTTGATTAATCTCTTAAATCCTTATTATTTTCTTTTAGGCTATTTATTCCAATTAATTTAATTCCCTACAAGATATAGGATTGCCTTGTCCACCCTAGCTTTTGCTAGTGTTCAAAGCAATCATGTACCCATAAACCATTTGCCTTCTACATGCCACAATGGTGTTTGTTTTATATTGCCACTTGTCAGCAAATGTTAGACTAATTAGTAATTAAGCATGTTTAATTAAAGTTATAAAATTTGATTATGGATTAGGTTGACCAAATGCATTTATTTCCATTAAGTAATAAATACACAAATATATTTTTCTTTTTAATTTACATTAATTAATAATGCTTATTTACCAACTCCACTCTCACATCTAATGTCATTCCATTTTAATTGCCATTATAGTAAAACAATAAATAGAATTATTATAATTTAAAAATAAAAAGTGAATAATAATTTTGAGATAATAAAAAAAATAAATAAAAATTATAAGATAGAGAAAATAATTTAATTTATAAAAAATAAATATTTGATTTAAATTTTAAAGGTCAGAATTTTATTGAAGTCTACCATTTAATTTTTTATATTATAAGTATTTATAGTGAAAATTCTTTAACTTTTGAATTTTTTTTTTCTTTGATACCGACTCTATCTCTCAAAAATTTTCAAAATTGGTAGTATATGGAATTGAAGAGAATTCCAAAATTATATAAGATGAATTCAAAATTTTTATATCAAGATGATTTCATGATTGAGACAATTGATTTCATATTAAATTAAAGAGAAATTAATAAGAAATGAGAGCACAATTCCAAAATTGATAGTATATTTAGAATTTAATAATAAATTAGAAATATATTCTTCTCCCAAATTAGGTTTTTTTTTTGAACTATTTAGTCAAAAAAACTTCTTATCAGTATAATCTAGAATGCAATATAGGTATGAAGAAATTGTGAAAAACATAAATTTTTTGTACATGACTTTGTCTAAGTTTGAATTGAAAAAAAAAAAAAACTTTTAATATTTTAAGATTTAATGAGTCAAAATCTATTTGATTTACTTTTTAAATTTAAAATATTTATTTAATATATTTTAATAATTTAAAGATTCTAAATTTAGAACTCTAATATCCTGTCTCTTTATAAAAAAATAGAATTGAAAAATCAATTCAACAAAATCTAAAGATTTATATGACCATATATATATTTTTTTATTATACAATTGTAAAATTTTATTAAAAGCACAGCGGATAAAAATTTTAGCTACAAATGAAATAAAGAAACTAAGCCTACACAAAGTTAGCTCAGCTCACTGCTTAATGGAATAAAAACTCATTTTAATAGTACAGTGCAAATCCAAACCCTTTCTCCGTTACTATCACACTTTTATTTTAATAGTCAAAATTAACTATTTGTCTAATTTTTCTTTTTTTTTAAAATAAAGGTGTTCGCTGATAGCACCAAAAATTCTATTAAGAATGAATTATGTTCCAACCAAAATCTTCAACCTCACATGTAGATTTTACAATAATTTAATTTAATTTATTTATTTTTATATTGACAATTAAAAATTGTTTTTGATTCAAAAATTTTATTTTAAAAAGTTAAATATCTATTCATTTAAATTTGTTTTCCAAAATGACTTTTTCAAAACTAAGTTTGAAAAATTAAAAAAAAATTATTATCAAGACTTTATATCTTTTAAATTAATTAATTAAATAATTCTAAATTTAAAATTATTCAATTAAAAGGCATCTGCTAATGTGAAAATATAATTTTTAGTCTTTTTATTAAATAAACATTAATAATTTAATTATTTTAGGTTTGATCAAAATTATTAAATATTATATTTAAAAAATATAATCAAAATTGTAATAATAATTATTACAAATATTTAAAATAAAAATAAAAATAATTTGAGATTTATTAAAAAATTAAAAAAATTTAATTTTATAAAATATATGATGTTTTAATTAATTAAGTAAAACGAAATGGAGATTAAATAATCTTT
This sequence comes from Manihot esculenta, assembly GCF_001659605.2. NCBI lineage: Eukaryota > Viridiplantae > Streptophyta > Magnoliopsida > Malpighiales > Euphorbiaceae > Manihot > Manihot esculenta. The sequence goes on from NC_035171.2 coordinate 29,553,187, forward strand.
TGATAAAGTGAATAATTTATTTTAAAAATAATTTAAATGAATTTTAGTAATTATATAGAATTTTAATTTTTTAAAAATAATATTTTAAGTTAAAAAATTAAGTAATGTTTTATTTTAAATTTAATAATTGATAATAAAAGATAAATGAATTTTTTATGAATTTTTACTTTGAAAGGAATTAATATTTTTATAAAATTCGCCCAAAATTAAAATGGGGAGAGAATTGAGGGATTAGTGAGGAAACTTCGTGTTTGAGTAAATGACGCTTGCCTTCAGTAAAGGATGAGAAAAATGCCAGATGTCAGCCAATCCTTGCTTTCATTAACTCACGCCCACCAGATCGAACGGTCATTATGGCACGCTTTCCCAGCTGAGTAGAGGAGCTGTGCCTCTTTGACTTTTCGATCATTACCATAATTTATTGCCTTCTTTTAATTTTATCCTTTCCATTTCCACTCGATCTTCTTTTACCACGCTCCTCTAGCGCGTCATTATAGCTACCTGATGCCTCCAGTTGAGTTTTTTAATTAAAAAAAAAAAACTCTTTCTGTGTAATAATTTTACACATATTTAAATTTAAATTTCAATTCGAATTTTAATAATTTTAGTATATGTTTTATTCAATTCTCAAGTAATTTCGATTTTAGTTTTAGTTATATTTCAATTCTAATTTTCAATTTTTGTTTAAATCTTAACTTTATTAACTCGGTTCCAAATTTTACTTTCAAATTTAATAATTTTATCAAATTTAATGTTTATAGCTAATTATATAGTAGAGAAATCTATATCTTTTGTAAGACTTTTCTATATTTCTTTTTCCCTTCTGCTAATAATTTATAAATTATTTTTAAATATTACTTAAATAAAAGAATTTTTACACATTTATTCTTTATTTTAAAATAATTCATTATAAAAAAATTTAAATACATATATATAGTCGTATGATTTAAATTCTTTAGAATAATATTTTTAAGTTAAAACGTATTGAATTAATTTATTTTGAATAAAAAATTAATAAAAAAAAACAACTAAAACTCCAATCATTTTCAAGACCGAAATCAAAATCAGAACCACACGCTCTTATTAAAGCCCGCAACCTTAGTCAACGTCTAACGCAGTTTCTACGCGCACTAAAAGCAGACCCCATTTTTCATTTCTTTTTGGTTTTTGTCCTTTTTAATTCCAAAAACAAAACATCAAACTATTTCTAATTTCAACCCCAGCACACCAAAAGTCAGCGTCTCTCTCCCCATCTACTTCTCCCTCTCCCTCTTCTTCTTCTTCTTCTTATTCTTTCTTCTCATTCTCTTAAGCTTCCTTATCTCTAAACTGAAAGTGATTTCAGTTGTCTTATATTTCTCTTTAGAGTTGGAGGTTGTATAAATTTATTTTATTATTTTTATTATTATTTTTTTATTCTTGGTTTGATGGGTAATGGGATTGGGAAACTCACTGTCTGTTTCACGGGAGCCGGAGAAGCTCGCCGGAGACAGGATATATCGATGTTTATATCAGACCCTTTTGACGAGGGCCTCGGTCACTCCTTCTGCTACGTCCGGCCAGACCCTATACGGCTTTCCTGCTCCAAAGTCCATTCCGAGGAAACGAATACCTTCCGCACTATCTCCGGCGCCTCCGTGAGTGCTAACACATCGACGCCGCTATCAACGGCATTTGTAGATCCTTATGTGTATAATTCTATGGACAGAGCTGCGGCTTTTGAGAGCTCAACTTCTTTTGCTTCAATTCCTCTGCAACCAATCCCGAGAAATCTCATCGGTTCCATCAATTCGGGTCCTTTGACAGGGATGACGGGTCTTATTCCGGGTTCGGGTCCACTGGAGAGGGGATTCATGTCGGGTCCAATTGAGAGGGGATTTATGTCGGGTCCGTTGGATCGTGGGTTGTTCTCGGGTCCTCTTGAGAGAGGCGGTTCTGATCAGTTTCAGAGGAGCTTCTCTCATGCGAGTTTCCCTTTCAAACCCAGATCGGCAAAGAGGAAACTGATTCGAGTTCTTCAAAGAGCCATATCCAAAACCTTATCTCGTGGGCAGAACTCGATGGTGACTCCGATCAAAGGCGTTATTAGAGAGCCAGATTGGATTCTGAATCCAGAGAAGCAGCACAATGAGAATTTGACTGTGAGTAGCATTAATTTGAGTAATGATGGTAGTTTAGAGGATGATGATTCTTTTGAGAGCCAAACTCTTCAATGGGCACAAGGGAGAGCAGGGGAGGATCGTGTACATGTTGTTGTTTCAGAGGAACACGAATGGGTTTTTGTTGGGATTTATGACGGATTCAATGGCCCAGATGCGACTGATTATCTTTCCTCCAATCTCTACTCTGCTGTTCATAAGGAGCTCAAGGGATTGTTGTGGGATGATAAGTTTGAGTCTGCTACAATCTCTGCCCCTGCTTCCTCCCCTGTTGGATCACAAGGTACTAATTCAACTTTAGAAACTGTGTTGCAAAGTAGTCAAAGAAATGATGAGTGTTCGCGGTGCTTGGACCAAGAGAATCATCCATGTACTAGTCATAATGCAAGTTTTGATTCCAATTCCAATAGAAAAAGGAAGTCCAGAGGCAAGTATAAAGGTGCTGCAAAGAAATGGGAGGAGAATCAGATGAGATGGAAGTGTGAATGGGATAGAGAAAGAATAGAGCTTGATGAGAGATTAAAGAAGCAATTGAATCGATCTGGGTCTGACAATGGAGCTATAAATCATGCAGGAGTGTTAAAGGCTCTGTCCCAGGCTTTGAAGAAAACAGAGGAGGCATATTTGGATATTGCTGATAAGATGCTAATGGAGAATCCAGAGTTGGCTTTGATGGGTTCGTGTGTGCTTGTGATGTTAATGAAGGGAGAAGATGTGTATGTGATGAATGTGGGTGACAGTCGAGCAGTATTAGCTCAAAAAGCCGATCCTGATTACAGGCTGGGTAAGAGCAGGCAGGACTTGGAGAGAATAAATGAGGAAACATTATATGATCTTGAAACTTATGAATGTGAAAGAACTAATTCAATATCCACTTTGACTGCCTTTCAGCTTAGTGTTGATCATAGCACCAATTTGGAAGAGGTATAATTTAAGCTTGCACTTTATGGTGAAAAAACTTTTGAAACATTTCAATATATCTGTTTTCTTTCTTTTTTGCATTGATTTGAGCTTTATCTGAATTTGTTTCAGGAAGTTCAAAGGATAAAATCAGAGCATCTTGATGATGCTTGTGCTGTGGTGAACCAGCGTGTGAAAGGTTCTTTGAAAGTTACTAGAGCTTTTGGTGCAGGTTTTCTCAAGCAGGTAATTCTACGGCCTAGGCTCTCAAGTTTCTTTTTGTTGATACAAGACATGAAGATCAGTATTGTGTAATTTCCTCTGAATTTAATAATTTCATTATCCATCAGCAACATATAACCCTCCTTACCTTTGCAAGAAGATAAATATCTGGTTGAAATACTGAACAAGATCTTTATAATATCTTACAAATTCAATTAAAACAAGAGTGACTTATGTCAGAAATGGAAATTTTGACTGATTCTATGATGCCTATGCTTATTATTCTTAATTAAAGCATTGATTAAGGAAATGGGAACACAGAGGAGTATTCATTAGGGGAGTGATGAGTGATGGCAATTTCCTGTTATCAACAAAAAAGAAAGAAAAATGACTCGTATCTTTGATTTAATGTCAGAACTAAAGCACAACATACATTTGAAAGTTGTAAGCTCCCCGTATCCTGCACCATCTTTAATTGTGAAAATGCTATTGATGGTCAATTACCATATCTATTATCAATTTGTGCTAGAATGTTATTACCTCCCAGGAGGATGATAGAAATATTTTTTGCAAATGCTGGTGTTAAGTGTCTGCTTTTTTGATTCAAGACGAGAGAAATTTTTCTTTGTGCCATTTCTTACTGTTGATTTCTCACCTGCAGCCCAAATGGAACAATGCAATTCTGGAGACATTCAGAATAGATTACATTGGCAATTCCCCATACATAAATTGTTTACCATATCTCTGCCACCATAGACTAGGCCCAAAAGACAGATTTCTGATACTTTCCTCTGACGGGCTTTATCAATACTTTACAAACGAAGAAGCTATCAACGAAGTCGAACTTTTCATAGCATTGCAACCTGAAGGGGATCCAGCACAGCATCTGATTGAGGAAGTTCTCTTCCGTGCAGCAAACAAAGCTGGTACTGTATAAATATCAATATATTGCTTCAGATAGAAATGTCTGCAAATAAATGCGCTAAACTTGGTTGTAATGAATTGCAGGTATGGATTTTTATGAGTTGCTTGAAATACCACAGGGTGATCGACGGCGATATCACGATGATATTTCCATAATCGTTATTTCTTTAGAGGGGAGGATATGGAGATCATGTGTATAAGTAGTTTAAACCACAGATAGAAGATATAGAGCTCTCCCCCCACAAAAAAAAGGTCAGGCATTTCCTTTTTGCCATTTTCTTTTTTCCTGGTCACCTCTGCAACAACAACTAAGCTCCTGGAAATATGAGCATCTGAGAAACTTCAGCAATGTAGTGGGCGATGAGGAGTGTAAAGTTTTAAAAAAGCAGCTTTTTGTTGATTATAAACTGTGATAGAAAATTATTGTAATTCTAAATTAATAAATGGCCTTCCTTTTGAAAAGGGTTTTGTTCCATATTATCTCTACTTTCACTTTGAGTGCCTTTTTAACTACTATGGCGTTGGCAACAATTCCTATCTCAGCATCTGCAACCTTTTTTTTTTTTTTTTTCCCTTCTTTTTAGTGGCATTAATATTATGCTGTGAGAGAACAGATAGGCATATGTGTTCTGTAGCCTTGTACCTTTTTGAGTTTAATAAGGATGCATTGGCTACCTAAAAGCTAAGAGGCACTATGGAGATACACCAACCAGTTCTGATGGCAATATATATATATTTTATAAAAAATTTACTGTTTAGTCCAATGTTATATAAAATTTCATTAACGGAGTTTAAAAAATATATTAAAACGTTTTAAAAATTTACTAATTAATTATTTCATTAATTTTATTCATTACAACTATTAAGAAGTTTTCTTTTCACTAAAATAGATTTTTTTGGACTTCACAGACTTCAAATCATAAAATCTCTCCTCCAACTGCTAACCACTCTGAAAAATGGAGAGTAAATGCACAGCACCTCTCTTCTATAATTATAACCTCTCATTTTCTCATTCATTTCAAACCAACACTGCTTTCCTTAGAAAGGAAAAACTTCTCTGGAATTGGGAAACTATCCCTACCCACTTCAATGTCTCTGGGAATTATGGCCACATTACTCCTTTCCTCTCATAATATTTGTGCATAAATTAAAAAATAATAATTATTTTAATTAATTTATATTATTAAAAAATAAATAATCCACCTCCTCTTTTAGTTCTTACATTAAATATTTAGATGTAAATTTTTATATTTATTATATGTATTTTTATTAATTATATAAATATTTTTTATGAATATTTAATTTAATAGTTATTAAAGTCCTTAAATTTATATCAGATTTAAACTCTTTCATAATTTCACATATGTTAAAAAATTATAGTTAATATAGTTAAACAAATAAATTTTATATTTTTTTAACCCTTCACCTATATTCCTCAAATACTAATTTTTTTTAAAGTAATAAAGTTTTTTTTTCAATATATATTAAATAAGAATAAATTAAAACAAATTAATAAATAAAATATATCAAAAAATAAAAAAATAGTTTATGATTTTAGATAAATATAAAAAAGTAAGCTTATATTTATAAGGCAGGTGGAGTATTTATCATTAAAATTGCAATTTCTATCCTAATAAATTATTTAATTTTATTTAAATGTTTTACTTTTCAATTTTTTAAATCAAAATTGAATTAAAAGTTTATAATTTAAATTTAATTGCAATCAAAATCAAAATTATAAAAAATGTAACCACAACGGCTAAAGCGGACCGGAATAATAAAAAAATCAAAATTATTTTTAAATCGTAATAAAATCGGATTGGTATCAATTCGGCTGTAAATTGAATTGAATCGCCGGAATCGACCCTTAGTCAGGTCTAAATTCGAGTTCCCATAATCTAAATCCCCTTAAAAAAATATATTTTTATTATTTTGAGTTTGATGAAATAAACTTTATTACCAAATGAATAATTATTTAATTAACAAACGAAAAAAAAAATTCTATAATAATATCTAATGTAAGAGATATATGGGCTGTTGGGCCGACAGATTGGACCACAGCCCAATGATCTGATATAGGCCCAATTACAATTGTTGATGAATAACCATTTCCAAAGATTATAATGGTATAATTCTCAAAACTTGAATTCTTTTTCAAAATTTTCTATAATTTGCCTACTTGTCTATAAAATTGTGTTAGATGTTTTTTTTTTCTATTATATCATTATAAAATATAAAACTATTAAAGGTTGCTTTTATACCTTAGAAAAATAAATAAACTAAATTCTTGTTCTTCTTCTTATTATTATTACTTTTAAAAATATGGGTTTGTTTTAGATTAGAAAATTTTAAATTTAAATTATAATTAAATGAATATTTTATTTTTTATTTAAAAAAAAAGAAGAGAAAAGCTTGGATGATGCTTAGTTGATGTAGATTGAATTTGATAGTAATGGTTTGGGTCTCAATGGAGCTTTACCTCTTATAGATGGAGCCATGCCTATTTGACTTCTTCAAATGAAATTATAACAGATACAAAAATAAAAATAAGGAATTATTTTAATTATATATATACATATGAGGTCAGCCTGATCGTCTTGAAAATCAATTGTCAAATTTTCCCAGAGATATCTCAATTGTCTATTTAATAATGTTGAATTTAATGATAGAGAGTTCTGCCATATATATATTATTCATTTATTTTTTAATACCTCATATATTTTAAATAATTAAAAATTTAATAAAAAATTCATGCAATTATAATTTAATGATAGAATAATATATTTTATTACCGATTCCGTTACACTTTAAAATCATGAGTTTTTGTACTACTCAAAACTAAAAGAGAAGGTGAATTGCTTATAATTATTGTATCTTAAGCTATTATTATAATTTTTATAATGTGCATTTTATAAATATTAGAGAGTTTCAATAAAATTTTAAGTGGAAAAAATATATTGAATTTCACACCGATTTAAAATAAGAATAATGTATTTTTTATAAATATTTTAATCACTTCTTTTCTTGGAGTATTTTAGTAAAATTCTGAGCGTGAATAAATAAGTTACAGGTTATATGTATAAATTTCATGAAAAATTCTGTCAGTTTTTCTGATTATATCCATCTCTATAATTTGGGTTGGGTGTGACAAGTTAAATTTCACATAAATTTAGAATAAGTGTGACCCGACTCAAAAAAAAAAAAATCACACCACAAGCCAATTAAGAGAAGTATTGTTGCATGCAACTATCACTATTTGCTCGTGTTGATGGGAGTGAGCAAACAAGTAGCAACATCATTTCCATGCGTAAAGTCTAATGAAGGATACGCAAAGGAACGCTTACATAAGACTATGGCGGAGGGACAGATCCGAGTTGAATCTGAAGCTAGTAGTCAAGCATATGGTGGGTTAGAGATCCAAATAGAAACATTAAGAAACTGAAGGAGAGACAGTGCTCAAGGTGGTTTCATTCTCTTATAACTTTTAGGAGACTAAAGCCAAGCCGGTGGTATCAGTAATGTCCTGAAATACTATTTTCCAGCACCTCAAATCTTTTAAATTATTAAAAATATTTTTATTTTTATTAAAAAATTAATTAATAAAATTTCTTACTTTCCAATTAAATTGTTACAACCAAAGCTGGATAGTTTTTAAAGAGTTGATTCTGGTATAAAAGAAAAGGACAAAATGAATGCCGACCTCCCAAAATGAAGTGGGGTGAACGTACAAAACAAACATTGACGAGAGGAAGTTGGAATATTTGCAGACTGCTGCCCCCACGTTGCTATTATTATTATTTGAAAAAATTATTTTTTAATCTTTAAAATATAATATAATTAATAAATTTATACCATTACTTTTTAAGTTAAATACTTTCATTTTTATATTTAATTTTATTAAAATTTAAAATCTCTCCAAAAAAAAAATTTCTATTAATCGAATAATTTTCATTTTATAAAAATATATACATATAATTTTAAAAATATTTTTATCAATAATAAAATAAAAAATTATTATTTAATTTTTATAATAAGAAAAAATTTATTATTTAATTTTTTAATTTTAAAAAATATATTAAAATATCTTTAATATTTTAAAAAGTTTATTGTGTTAATTTTTCTATTAATTTTATTATTAAATATTTTATTATTTAGTTTTTATAGTTTAAAAAAGATTATTAATTAAAATTTTAAATTATTAAAAAATTTACTAATTAATCCCTTTATATTAAGAGTATTTTATTTTTTTTTATAATACTTAACGACTAAAATTAATGAAAAGACTAACTAGTAAATTTTTTAAAATATCAGAGATATTTTAATAAATTTTTTAAATGGCGAGCAATGATGAATGATGAACGGTATCATAAAAATAATTTTTATTGAATTTTAATTTTTTATTTTTAATAATTTAAATTTTATATATTTTAATTTTTAATATCTTTACTAAATTTAAATTTTAAAATTATTAAAATTTTTATTTGTTTGGGAATTGCCTTTGAAATTTTCTTTTTTAAATTTGATAAAATTAAATTTTAAAAACTAAAATATTGAATTCGAAAAATAAAATAACAAATTTATTAATATTTAAAAATGAAAATTTATTTTTTTCTTTAATTTTTTGAGTGAGAGACTTATAAATTTATAAAAATTAAATTTTAAAAACTAAAATATTGGATTATAAAACGGATAGTCTAGTCATTTTTTCTATCAATATTTGTAATAAAGACAACTTTAATTTTGATGAAATTAAATCAATTGGGACAAAAATTCATACTAAAAAGTAATTTCTCTTATTATTTTCTTTGAAGCTGTGCCTATTAATACATAGAATGTCTTGAAATTGTTTGTATTAATTTATAAAATCATGAGATTAATTAAAGTGATTTATAATTTAGCTTTTATATATTATTATTATTATTATTAAAAAATTTATTAAAATATTTTTATTTTTTTATTAATGAAATAATTTTTTCATACAATTCTGTTTGTTTTTATTGTTGAAAATATAATAAAATATTTTTTTTTATTTTTAAGAAAAATAAATTATTTCATAAACAGATAAAGAAAATAAAAATATTTTAATAAAATTTTAAAACTATAAAATTAATTTATTAATAATCACAAAATTTAAAAATTAAATAATAAATCTCTCGATTAATTATTTATATACTTATAAAATTTTTCAGAACTTATAAATTTGGATTATATATATTAAATAAATTAAATTATTTTTATATTTATATATATTAAATTTATAAATTAATTTAATTAAATAAATTATTATATTAAACTAATTTAATTTTAAAATTCTATAACATATTTTAATTAATATATTCTTTGATAATTTAATAATAAATTTACTAATAAAATATTTATTATCAAATATTTTAATGGTATATTTACCATTTATGAATATTTTATTTAAATATATAATTATTTAAAATTTTAAAAAGTTATAAGTTAAATTGAATAAACTAAGGTAAACAACATCTTGTGCACGCATAAGACTATATGGTAAAGGTTTTTCCTCCAAATAATTAATTTTATGTGAATTAAAAAATATATAAGTAATATTTTAAAAATAATTTAATAAGAGGCCGTAAAATGATTTATAAAAATATGTAAAATTAATAAAAGTTATTTTTTCAATATAATAATGTATTTAAAAACTAATAAATTATCATTTAAAAAAATAAGTCTATTTTTACGAAATAGAAGAATATTATATAATTATTATTATTATTGCAACTTAAATATAATTTTTTTAAAGTTTTAAAATAATTTTAATATTATTAAATTAGTAAAATTTTTAAATATGCCATATTTATGATTTGTAAAGTATGAAAAATTTTAGATTTAAATTTAAAGACTTTATTAATGTTAATTAAAATTTCTAAATATCAAGACAGATTATAAGGGAAAAAATATTTTTAAAAAATAATTTCTTTTAGAAAAAATTTTCTAATAAATAAATTATTTTCTCTTGTTTAGATATAATTTTAAAAATAAAAATATTAATAAATTTATATAGATAATAATATTAATAAAATTTATAAAGTGCATAAAGTTACTTTATATTTTTTAAAAAAAGTCATTCTCAATAAAAAATTTAAAAAATGAAAAAAGTCATTCTCTAATTATTTCAAATGTTAAAAAAATAAAAATATTTTTTTTCACAAAAATCAAAAGATTAAAACAAAACAAAACAAAACAAAACAAAACAAAAATGATCGTGCTTCCACGACATTTCTGCAAGCTTCATGATAACACAACGTGTACTACAACTTCTAAGACTGGAACTAGCAGAACCATATTGGAATTAGCAAAAGGAAAATTCAAATTCAAACTTGGGAAATGGCCGGCACTTCTCTCTGAGCTATATTCCATAGTAATACTGTATGGATGTTGACTTCGCATCCATTCTTTAAAATCCTTTCATTTATCGCTCTATCAAACAAAACTGAAAAAAGAAAATTTTCCCATTTCTTGTATCAATTCTTGTTGAATTCTTCGCTCTCAGCTTATGTCACCGTCCCACAAATTAATAAATTTTCCTCTCCAATTTTTTTTTTTTTTTTTTAATTTAAAATCCTTGCTTGAACCTTTCTTTCCATTTTCTTATTATTTTGAACTCATTTGATGGAGGGTAGTTGTTGTACTGGTCAGAACTTGATTTGCTTTGTGGATTAGTTGGGCTATTTGCTTACGTAAATTGAAACACTCTGCTTGGACATATTGATTACTGGATTTTCTATTTTGCTTTGAGTTCCTCAATCTTCAATCTAAATCATGTCTATCTTGAGCAAAAATAATACCAGTAGCAACATGGGTACGGCTTCTTTTCACGAGTTCAAGAAGCAAGCTTCTTTCTTCCTCAAGGAAAAGTTCAAGAGTGCTAGATTGGCTCTCACAGATGTCACTCCTGCACAACTGTGAGTTCTTCGATTTCCTTCTTTTTTTGCTGATTTAATGGTTTAAAGAAGTTATTTCAAGGGTTTGATTTGATATTTATGTATTTGGATTTTGAGATTGGAATGAATCTGATATGGTTGGTTTTTTTATCTGGGTTTTGCTTGATTATTCAAAAGGCTGACTGAAGAAGCTACAGATGGGAATCCATGGGCACCAGACACACGTACTCTTGGATCTATTTCAAGGGCTGCTTTTGAAGTTGATGATTACTGGAGAATTGTGGAGATTCTGCACAAGAGGTTTGCTATTAAACCCTTTAATCTCTTCCCAGGACTTGAATACATTTGCATTTGCTTATGTATATATGTTGTTTGTATGACTTTTAAATTTCTTTTTATGTAAATAATCAGGTTTCTGAGATTTGAAAGGAAAAAATGGAGAGTTTCTTACAATTCCCTCTTTGTGCTTGAACACTTGTTGTCTCATGGGCCAGAGAGTGTGGCTGGAGAGTTTCAGACTGATAAAGATGTTATTAAGGAGTTGGAAAGCTTTCAGTATATAGATGAGAAGGGGTCTGATTCTTTATTCTCTTCAGTGATATTTTTCTTCTGATGTTTTTTGGGAGCTTAAATGTTATTTCTATTATGTTTTGTTATGACAAGACAAAACAATTTGTTTCAGATTCAACTGGGGGCTTGCTGTTAGGAAGAAATCAGAAAGAATAGTGAAACTACTTGAGAAAGAAAATCTTCTCAAAGAAGAGAGGGAGAGGGCCAGGAAGCTGACAAGAGGAATTCAAGGATTTGGTAGCTTCTGCCACAGGTCTTCTTCATCACAAGGAGTTCTACAGGAACAATCACATGAAACATTTGCAAGAAGCAACTCACAGTTTAACCATCATGATGATTCTCCTGAAAATCAGCTCTTTTCAAATGGAGAAAATTTGATAAAAAAAGATGAAACATCCAAGAAGAGCACTGAGTATGCAACTTCCGAACCCGTCAACAAAGTTCAGAATTCGAATTCTGCTGATAATTTCAGCAATAACTGGATGCTTGAGAAAGCTGAAACAAGTTTCAAAGAGAATATGGCTCCTAAAAAGGAAGATTTACACAGATGGAATCACACAGGGGAGAATAATCCACTCTTGGATAGCAGAAGAGATGAAGCAAGGATCATAGAAGAAGATCATCCCTTTAGTGCTACTGAGAAGGAAACTAGTGCTTCTCTTCTTTCAGCAAGAGAAGGAATCTTACAAGAAGGCTAGAATTTAAGATTTCATTGAAGTAGATACTGCATCTGCTGAATTCACAGTTGCATCTTAGCAGATGCTAAGGTTTGTTGTTGCTATAATATTTGTCCTCCACAGAAGAGTCAAGCAGCATTTAAGTCATGCTGTGATAATGTATGCTGAGATATGTTTGTTTACCACTCTATGAATCTCCAGTCAAAACTGTTATGATTGAGATATTCCTGTTTCAAAAGGAACATAATGATCAAGAAATAAGATTCATACAATTACAGCAAAAGGATTCCACAGCCAGAAAGGGTTTGCTTCAAGGATTTGCATTGCATACAACATCCCCACATACAGAGGCTCAGAGCATTCATAAAATGCAGACGAATTGCAAATAACATAGCATTCATAAAATGTTACAGAAATTGCTGCCAGTTATCCATTTTATTTGCAAAGATGCATTTGGGCATAGCCTAAAATTTGCATCTGTACGTGATCAGAAACACAATAGCTATGTAGTACACACATCCATGAATCAATGGAATTCTAAGAATTGCATAGCCAATCTTGAATTGCAAGACGCACTGCATGGTTGGGAGTAAGATGCAAGTGACTCAACTTCAAATTAGTCATTGGAGAAGTTTCACGGCCATTTTCCAACCATCCACGTATAGCTTCACCTTCGTAAGTGAAACCATCAGCTGCCACCTGAGGATCATGCATTATTTCCTGAAAGAAATCATTAGATGTGTAAGCCACATAGTGAAAAAATAATGACACCTCGACCGCAACTAGAGAAAACCATCCTTGTTCCATGGCAATCACAGTAAGAACAAGTGAAAGATAATTATCCTTGAGACAAGTTAAAAGGACCTATAATCAAATCTTATAAATGCCATGCCTTTCGCAGATGGTGACTGAGAAAGTGATAAATTAAGCAGCACAGGAGGAAAAAAATCTGTGTTTCCAAGCATATGGTACAATCAAGTTAAAATCAATTTAACAAATGAATTTGTGTCATCTACGTACGCGAAGGATGGGACACAAGAAGAAAGATGGCACTGGCCGCTCTTCTGAAACATGCAACAGTTCCAATTCCCTCACTAGAGCAGGTGTCAACTCAGGTCTCTCCCTGCTGCTCAATTCACAAAACTGCAGACCCAAGTCCACCAATCTTTTTGCAACAAGTGTCGGCCATTCTCCAGCTGAAGGATCCAAAATTGTGGATAATTTCCCACATGACATTGCTCTTCTTACGTCGCCTACCAACCCAATAGGAGGCCTTCCAGTCAGTAGCTGTAGAGTGATCACCCCAAATGAATAGATATCAGACTTGGTTGTCAGAATTCCTACTCTTTGGAACTCTGGATCTGTATATGGAAATGTTCCCTTTGGCTCAGTGCCCCTACGAAAACTCGGGCAATAAAAAGTATCATCTGTTACCAGCCTGCAAATTCCAAACTCACATATTTTGCAGCCAAGTTCATAATCAAGTAGGATATTTTCTGGTTTCAGATCACCATGGACAATTTTTTCAGGTTTAGAAGAGTGCAAGAAGCAAAGTGCACTTGAGATTTCTGCTATAATCCGTGCTCGTACTTTCCATGTCAATGGAGAAATGTTGTTTTTCCTGAAGAGGCAGTCATGGAGGCTCCCATTGGGTAAGTACTCGTATACAAGAGACCATGCTTCTGGGCATGCCCCAAGCAAAGTCACCAGATGAGGATGTTGTAATTTGCCAAGAACTTGAACCTGCATTAACAAATAATCGAGTCTCCTTTAGATATACTATGAGAGATAAGAGGCAGTAGGCAATTCAATACATTTTATAGATATAGGTATAAAACGTTACAGGGTCCAACAAGCACTTGTTAGATACGAAAAAAATCAATAGAGAATATCTTCTTCCTTGAATCCTTCCAGGAAACCTAAAGCTCTTGACAGTAGTTATGCTATTTAGATTTCGAGAGGGCACATAACTGACCTCTTTTTGAAATGATGACTGCCCTTGCATGTTATTTGGATGCAGCTTCTTTATAGCAACAGTTCTACCTAGCATTTCACCTTTGTAAACATAACCATATCCTCCCTGCCCCAGTTTGAAGCTTTCAGAGAAATTGCATGTTGCAGTTTGCAAATCAGATAATGTAAATTCTGCCAACTCAGGCAACTCTTCAACAAACCCAAGCAGCCCATTACAGTTTGGCGCTCCAGCTTGCCTATGATTTTTCCATCGCTCAAGCCAATGTGCAGCTTCCATTTTTTGCCGTCGGATCCTCTGCTTTTCCTGCCATAGAGATGCAATGGAAGTTTGAATGAGTTTTAATTCTCCAGCAGCTTCATCCCTCCTACGATTTGCTTCTTGCACACGACTGTCTAGAAGAGCAACATTTCTCATTGTCCTTTGTAGCTCTTTAGTTATTTCTCCTTTCTCTTCCAAGAGTTTTTCTTGTTCCTCTATTGTATTCCTTAGAGCATTCTCAGCTCCTTTTCTTTGTTTAACTTCATTTGTATAGGCAGAATCAAAGATTTTGAGCTGCAGAGAACAAGGAATCAGGCTTCTAACTAGGAAGATAGAATAACAAGATATTTGAAAGTCAACTACAGGACATGGCCAGCAAACCATATTTCCATAATCAGTAAAAATGTTGCTCAATCATTAGCTAGGTAGGCAAATCTCCTAAACTTAATAATTCCAAATAAGTCCGCACAAGAATTGCTAGAGCTGATTAGAAAAGCAACATATGAAACATATGTAGAAAAACAAGATAAACACCTTGTAATTCATATTTTTAAGTAATGCTTCAACTAGTTGACAAAAGACAAAGAAAGATAAAATTGAAACACTATAACAATTCAAAACAAAAATCGCAATGAATATTCCAAGTTTTCCCTTTATTTATTCTTTACTTTCTTCTTCTATCCCTTAAATATGATATGATGTGAAGGCATAAATGAGTTAAACCTTAGCACCTGATTATTAACAAAGCATAAGGAAAACAAAGTGAATTATCATCATTAATGCTGTGACATAGTAGATCCTACGAGCAACTACACGAAATCAAGTGAGATGCTCAAATCATTTTACCTTGCTCATAGCTTCCAATGTTTGGAATTCCAATTTTTTGCGCTTCAAAAGTTCTTCAAATGCTTCATGCCTCGATGATTTTGCTTCTATCCTTACTTCTTCCATCTTACAACATAAGCTGTCCTCCTCAACCTTCGACTCAGAATCTGAAGACACTCTTCTTTCTGTAGATGTGCCAGAGCAGCTACTACTTCTAGGACTACATGAACTCTGGATAGAGTGGATAAAACATGTATTTGTAGAACCAGATCTAGCACGCAACATTGGCACTTCTGCACAGGTTGATTCACTTTGAACCCAATGGCTGATTCGGGCACAAGTTAAATCTTTAGCAGAAGTAGACCGAACATATTCTGGACGAAATGGTGATGCATTCTTACTTAACCGAAGGGACAGAGACCTTACAATCTCTGAACTTGCACCCCCTGCATTACCACATGATGGTAAAAGACTGGATCTTTCAGAAGCTTCTCTCGTCCACACATGTTTCCCCTTCTTAATGAACCATATTTCACTGAATAAGGGAGAATTTTTAGCAACATAACTTGCTTTATTGGAACTCTTTTTCACCTTCATGCAACTGTATTGGGCCATTTGCATTGCACACCAAAAAGTAAATAAATAAGCAAATGAACTTGCTCTAAATCTCTACATTTAATCAAAAAGAGCACAACTAGCAGAAAACAGTTTAGATTTTTGAATATGTGTGACAGTATCAAACAAAATAAGGCCATAACAGAAGATGCTATTCTGCCGACATATTTTTGCTAAAGAGGCAATTTAATAATTACATATCCAACTTGCACTCATGCATAAAAAATAAGCAGAGTCTTCAATAGTCAATAACAAACAAAGTCTTGTATATATTATCATCGGATGAGATAATATTATCCATTACGCAATCAAACAAAATAAGCATCAAAAGAAGAAAAAGAAATCATACAGATAATCCAGAAACTTAACCGTCATGCATGCTTAGATGATTCAGATCATATGGTTGGTTTTATTGGATTATTAACGGAATGAAAGAATTGAAAACCATTACATTTTGGGTACAGCCCCCATAACAAGCATCCTAACACCATGTCTGTTTACCAACTCTACTATTCCCTTCTGAACTTGGTCACAATCAGTCGTAACTATACTTGCTTTAACCTGCAAAGTAACCATAATCCATGAGAATTTTAGATGACTCCAGCAAAACCACAAATTCTGGGAAAAATACAACTTCCTTGATATAGAATTGAATGTGTAATTATTAGGCCCAAATGTGGGAAAAACAGATGACAACTACTAAAAAGATCAAAGCTGTGTTCTTTGCAAACTACCAAAAAGAAGAATCATTCAACCAAAATGCCTGTAACCAAATGGGAAAAGTTCATAAACCAAATATAATAAAATCAGAATCACGGATTTTATCCCTTTGGAAATAACTGAACCTAGCTTAGCCCCAGATTAGTCAGGCTCAACTGAATGGATTCTTGGTCTCCATTTATTTCTGTTTAGGACCAGAATTAATACTCGAACTCTATGATCATTAGGACCCACTCATGAACAAGATGAGACTAATATATAGTGAACCTCCTACCTACACAACCTCTCCCCTTCACCCATATTAGAGATGCACTATCCCAAAAACCAGCATCAAATTAGAAACCAACACAGTTACTGCTCCAGAAGGATCCTCTACAAGCTAAGTAAATTATTATTGAATTTACTATCATTCACTAGGGTAGAGGAATGACAAGGCTGAAAATTTTCAGCACCATCATTCAATAAGAGAAAGGAATGTGCTGTTGTGACATGCTGATCACATAAAGATTATTTACAATGCAATATTGAATTTGTTTTTCCTTGTGTATATATATATATATGTTAAGACAATCAAGGAAAATAACTGGCTAATATTAAACAGCATCCGATTTAAAAACATAAACTGCAGAAGGAGAGAAGATATTTGGGAGAAAAAGCCACCTTAGCTCTACGACAAATGGCCAAGTAGATTTCTAAAAGCTTCTTTGACTGTTCCCTCTCATGCCTTCTATGTGCTGAAACTACTTCAGCATTTGCTTGACTTGCTGGTAGTTTTCCCACTGTATTAAATGTTAAAATTTTAATAATACTCGGAAAAAATTAAGGGAAAAATAAAATAATACAATTTTTGTTGCCTAGAAATATAAGATAACAGAAATCTAAACCCCAACATTCAGAAAACTAAGACATTGTTAAACCTTGAAAGAAGATATAAGAAACTACAATCTCTCTCTCTCTCTCTCTCTCTCTTTTCTTTTTCTTTCTCTTTTTTCATGTAGAGGATTTCTTTGTTATTATAGGAAATAGGAGTTCAAGGAAAAACAAGCTCAATTCTACAACTAGGAAATGCAACAAACATTTCCAAATCCAAATAAACGCGAAAAAAATAAGAAGCATAATTAGTAGTTCAATGAAGCTGAGAGAGAGAGAGAGAGAGTTACGGAGAGTTGGTATCAGAGGAGAAGGTTGGTGAACATGAAGGATACAAATATCTCTTCCCCCAAAGCGTTTAAAGCTCCAGTGAAGCAAACCCACAGTTTTCTCAACAGATTTTCCCACAGCCACATACACGTTCTCACCACTGCTACCACTGACACAACCACCTCCTTCAACAATATCTGGCAACTGGGAATTCACCGTCCGGTTAAACCCAACTCGGAAAACTCCCGGAGAAGAAAACCCAGAAAGGGATTCACGGGAGGGATCGTGAAGAGGTGGGTGCGCGGGATTCAGAAGCTCCATAAATGAAGGAAAGACAGAGAGGGGGTTCTGGAGAGCTGTGGCAGCTACGAGCTTTGAATTGGCAACTTAGAATGATACTGTGGGTTTTGTTTGCGTTGTGCACTTGTAGTATTCGTAGTTTGCGGGAAGAAAGTATCAGAATCAGTGGAAACTGAAAATTTTCTTTCCTTTCGTTTTCTGTTTAAGCGTTTGTTTCGAGGAAAAGTGAAGAGGAGAGGCTGTGGAGTCAATTCAGTAGACTTTCCAGGTTGACTTTAGAGAAGACAGACATGATATGCTTGGAATTGAAAGCACTTTGGAAAATACAAACCGAAATTCAAGGGAAAGAAAGGAACTGTGCCAAACAATTATGTATCTTCTATACAAATTATGCATCACCTTTTTTTTATTTTTTCAAAAAAAATCTACCTAATAATCTTTAATTCAAATACTAAAATCATCTTTCAAACTAATTCTAATCCTAATCATAATTAAAATTAAGTAAACAATAGAGATTGACTTGTATAATGAAATTGACAGTAGCTAAAATGAAATTTTAAAATATATAATTATTAATTAAATTAAAATTACCCTCTAATCCATTATTATACCTAATCCTCCATTACAACAACCCATTTGACTCTTCAAGCTTGAATTTTTTTTTTTTTCCTTTTTTAAGATGATTAAGTACAGAGCCATAGCCTTTGACAGGTAACAAATTTTGGGGTCACCTTGCAATTGGGACAAATATCTTATCTCAATTCTTAATAAATATTTTTGACACGACCCTCTAAATTATATTTAAAAATATCAAATAAGTTCAATTAGATTAAATAGAATATACTTTACGCTTAAAATTATAATAAGTAATGATTTTATTTGATATTTTAATAATAATTTAGAAATAATTTTAAATTAAAAGTTAAAAATTTAGTATATTTAGCTTCTCACTTCTAGTAGCCTTTTAACCAAATATCTTTCCACGTGAAATTCCATCAATTTCTCCGATAAGTAAAATCAAAATGTGTATTTTCAATTATCATATACACAGTATTAAAGAATTCATAGTAATATTGTGAGATACTGATTACATATCCGCACTATAAGAAATTTGTAGAAGTATATAATAGTTAATTAAAAATTATTAAATAATTTAAGTTAATTATTATAGATAAATTAAAAAATAAATTTAAAAATTAATTATTTTGATTAATTTAAGTTATACGGTTAATATCTACAAATTTTTTATATTATTGATATGAAATCAGTATTTTATAATTATCTCTCATGATAGATGAGTCGATGGTAGAAATTATTAAACTTTTATGATAGTTGATATTTAAAATTATTATTTTTAGATCATTTCATGGGATTCTTAGTAATAAACCCATTTAGATAGTTTCATTTATTTCATTTTGCGGGAATAATGGACAAGTAGGTTTAGAGAATTGGTTTGCTTGTGATAAAAGTGCCTAGCGAGTGTTTGATGAAATGATTAATAGAGATACTATACTTAATTATTTGTTTACTCTTATTATTTTGAGTTTTTGATAGAGGATGAGAGGAAATATAAAGGAGGAACGATGATCTTGACTGATGGTGTTTAAGGAAATCATTGCCCTTTGATTGGCATAAAAATTAAAAAAGTAAAGATGAGCGAAAATAAGAGGGACCAAGAATGATAAGACAACTTAGTTGGGAAGAATTTTTTTTTTTTTTTTCGCCAAAAGGCAAATGAGATTCATTGAGCCAAGACTGAGCAGAAGTTACAGTCCTAAAAAGCCTAAAGAAGAGAGGTTACTGAAGCCCAAAACTGTTCCTAAGAAAAGCACAAACTCAAGGCCCATTACAGCAAAACTCTAGGGATAGATGGAAGAAGAGAAATTGTCGTCATTGTTGCCCTTCAACATTGCTGAAATTAGATGAGAATAGCTATCTCCTTTATTTAACTAGAAAACCACCACTAAAGAGCAATAGGAAAGAAGAGTAGGTAAACAAGGACAACCAAACATCAACTCAACTCCCCTTCCGAAATAGAAAGCATTGAGCTTCATAACCCCTCAAAGTAGATATCACCCAACAAAAATTCTTATAAGAACATGTCACCAGCAAGGGCCTGAAAAAAGAACCACTTTTGAAAAAATAGATCTAAGGTTGAAGAAGCTGAGTCAGATCAAAGGCAATAAAAAATAAAATTATTATTCTGTTTATAATTCAAATATTATTGCTAATAATTAAAATAATTAAAAGTATTTTAGAAAATTCTATTATTTTTCCTTCTCATATGCATAAACTATAGTTAACTAAATTTGAAATTATCATTTAAACAATGTTTAAAAATAAAAATAAAATTATTTAATTATACTCTTAATTTTAAAAAATATTAATTTTTTTATGTTTGATTTGAATATAGTTAAGAAAAATAATCATTGCATGTACATATAGGTTTCGTAATATTTAAGAAAATAAATTAATTTAATTCATGAAATTTAATTAGTTTTTGAAATAAAAGTGGATATACTAATAATTTCTCTTCCAATTATTAGTATATAATTTCATTTTTATTTGGAATCTAATTAATATGAAATGAAATTATCATGTTTCAATTCTTACATTATGAATCTAATTTATATAATATTCATTTCTTAATTTATTTTTATTAGGAATTTAATTAATCTTTTTTTAAAATTTTAAATAAGTAATTGGTTTTTTATTTTTCTTCTTTAATTAATATAATGACATATAATTTTATTATATTTTTATTTTTATTAGGAATCCAATTAATATGAATTCTTTTTGTCATTTATGATGTTGACTGTATTTCTTTACAATTTTAATTTAATAAATTAATATTTAATTAATTAGATAATAACTCATTTATTTTAGTTGTAAATGATAAAATTTTAATTTGCAATATATTAAATTTTTATGAGTATTATACTTTTTTTTTATTTTTTACAAAATCAAATAAAAAAATTGTTGTTATTTTTAATATTTTCATAGAATTTGATATATTTAGTTGCATAGTTAAATATGTTTTTTTATTAAAAAAATATATAAAAAATTGATTAAAAATAATTTAAATACAAGTAAAATTAAAGTTCATCTAGATTTTATGATTAATTTAAATAATAAAATTTAAAATAAATTTATTTATCAACAAATTATTAAAAATAAATTGAAGAACATGAGAGAAATCACATTGCCAAAACAATAAGAAACCACAAATTTTCTACCTTGAAAAGAACATGTAAATGCGAATTAAGTCGGAAATATATTCTTGATGTCTTAAAAAGGAAGATAAGAATCTCTACAATCGAATAGATACACCTTTTCTAAAATATAGACAAGTGGTTTTAAAATTATTATCGCTATCTCGAAAAAAAAAGATATATGAGAATAAAAATTCCTTAACAACCTCCTTCCACCGATATACGCAATCAAAAAAAGTACACACATATTGAAGGTTAACCTACACAACTAAAAAAAGAAATAAAGAAAAACATAACAAATAAAACAAGATCGAAAAGCAAACTCTCCCTCACATTAAACACCAATTGTCTTTGATCAACGAAAGGAAAATATAATAAAAGAACTATTTACAACCACACCCATAAAAAAGATAAAAAAGAGAGTAGAAACTAACGGCTGAGCAAGATGAGCAGAGACAATTTTATTTAAGAATGACAGGAGTGAGCAGAGACAATTTTATTTAGTAGGAACAAGAGTGACCGTGAAAAAATAAACACTCTCTCTTTTAGAGAAAAATCTCTTTTTCTAGAAACTAGAAACTGATTTTTTTTTTTTTCTAATTTAACTATTGGCGTAATTCCTAAGAAATAGAATGCTCAAATCTTTTACCTCCCTTATATTTTTTACTATTTCTTTATTTGTATATGTAAGCAGTTTTTATCCGTAGCTGGCAGAGAGGAGGCTTCACTTCGTCTAGAGGTGTATAGTTTTGTTAAATTTTGTACATCTAAGTTTGTCTTGATGAGTTTATATATATATATTCCACCAAGAATGGGTTATAAGAATCTGGACCAAGACAATACAATTAGATTGAGAAAAAAAAAAATTACAGTCCAAAAAAAAAAGCTCAGCATGAAGATGCCCTAGGCCCAACAAACAAACTCTAGAACGACAGAGTTTATGATATAGTTTTATAAATATTGAAATTTATTATTAAAATAATAAACACAGAATGCTAATGCTAGTTGTAAATTTAAAGCAAAGGATGGCCATACCAACTCATCAATCCAGGAAAAAGAAACCCTTTGTTGGTCCACTTCTATTGTAAGCTCAGATTCTATTTCTTCCTTTTATTAACACACAAACTCTCTCAAGCTTTGAATAATCATAATAATCCCCTTTTTAAAATTGTGTTATAATTAAATAAATAAAATTAATTAAATAATATGGGTTTCCTTTTTTTTTTTATTGAGAAAAAATAAAGGGGTGGGAGAGATGATAGTAAGAGAGATGGGAAGCAAAATGATTAGGCATGAGCATGAGATGCAATTATGGGCCATGAGAGTGTGTGACGGATTTCACTTTTATTATTATTAAGTACAAAACCCTACCTCTCCTCTATTATCATAACTCTTCCCATATTCCCTACATTATTATCTAATCTCTCTATTTTACATTAAAAATATAAATTTTTTAATATTTTTATAATTTAATTTAAAATTTTAAAATTGATAAAATTATTTAAAATTATAAACTTTATTACTATTATGTCTAAATTTAAAATTTAAATTAAAAATATCTTGTTGACATAACAAATTAAATAATATAAATTATTTTATTATATTCATATACTACATTGATAAATATTATTATATAAAAAATTTAAAATTTTTAATTATTTTATAATTTAATAAAAAATATTAAAAATTAATATAATTTATTTAAAATCACTAAATTTATCCTGTTTCATTACTAAATTTCTATGATTCTATTATTGTATTTCACTCCATCTCTTTAGTATAAAAAATTATAATAAAATTTATTTTTACTTTTTAATTTTAATTTTCTTAACTTTTTTAAAATTTAATATATGCAATATCTCTATTTGTAATTTTAATTGCCGACTTATATAGAATAATAAAAGATTAATAGTAAAATAATAAACGATAAAACTATAATCTCTATTTTCTATTATATTAATATAATTTTTTATAATAAATGCGCATATCTAATAAGATATTTAAAAAATAAAAATTAATAAATATAAAATATATTAATTTTTATTGAAACGAGTGGCAAATAAAAATAAGTTAAAGTTGTATTCAGAGTGAAAAAAAATTAAAGATTTTGAATTGAATTATATTAATTTTCAAAATTTTAAATTAAATTAAAAAATAGCTATAAATTTTATTTTTTGTTTTAACTAATAGCCGTTCTTATATAAATATAAAAAAATAATCCGCTTGCTATATCTTCAAATAACACTCTCTAATTTAAATTTTAAATTTGAATATAATTATAATAAAATTTATAATAAATGATTTTATCAACTTCTGAAATTTTAAATTAATTATAAAATAATAAAAAATTTTGAACTTTTCATGTAAATTGGCTTAAATCAGTTGTTATAGTGAATTAACTTTTTTATTGTTAACTTTGACATCCAATCTTTATAAATAATTATTTAACCTTTTAATTTTGTAAAATATAATTATAATTGATAAAATATGTTTTTTTTTATTTTATACGCTTTAAATATAGGTTAATAATAACGGTTTAAAATTTATTGTATTTACTTTAGTTGTCTAGTATAAAATATTAATTTATTTATTGTTTAATAATAAATAAAAAATATATTTAAAATTATAATTTTATTAAATATAAAATAAATTTTTATTAATATATATATAGTAATAAAAGTAAATTTTATTTGTAAAATTTTAAACTACCACTGCGTTTGACATAGAAGAAATGTATAAAAAAAGAAAGGATTTGACGCATAGGAAAGGAGGAAACCAGCTAACCATTGAGTGTATGGTTTCCGCACCGCTGGCACCTAAGGAATGCTCATACGAGTGCTCGCCATCCATTATGATCTTCACTATAACAATCATTCCTTCTCCTCAACTTCGGGCTTTAAAGATGGTTTTATTTTATTTTTTTTATTTTTTTATTTATTCATAAATTTACTATTTAATCCTCATATTAATAAAAAAATTTATTAGTTAATTTTTCAAATTTAAAAAATATATAACATTTTTAAAAAATTTACTAATAATTTTTTTTGTTAATTTTAATTGTTAAAAATTATAAAAGGTTTAAAATACATAAATAATTAATAAACTTTTTTATAAATTTAAAGAATCGTATTTTTTTAAATTATATAAACTAAATAATAAAATATTTAACAGTTAAAATTAATAAAAAGTTTAATTATTAAATTTTTTAAAAATTTAAAAATATTTTAATATATTTTTTAAAATTGATAAATCAATTAATGAGTTTTTTTATAAGAGAATAAAATTATTTTTTATTTTTATATAATTAAGAAAATATAGTTAAAACAATAAATTTATATAATTTTTTTAACTTACCCTCTATTTTTGTTGTTTTATTATAAACTTATTCTATAATAAATTTTATATTTTAATGGATATTTATAAAAATTATATTAAAAGAGTTAATAAATGAATTATTATCTAAAAAAGCCTAAAATTTATTATAAATAAAAAAAAATGAAAGTAAGTGTATTTGTGAATGGATAGAGTAATAGTTTTTTAAAGGATTTAAATTCATAACTTTCAAAACAGATATTTAATTAATTTAAGGAGCCATATATATATCACTTTTTTCCTCACTTTGAAAATGTTTAATAAATATTTAATTATTTCACTTTTTTTTTAAATCAATTGCAATTATTTCACTTTTGTTTAAACTATTTTTCAAAATAAACTTCTGAGATGGAAATTTTTAATTTCATTCATTATTATGTACTAATTCCTTTTTATATAATAAGATCCAAAAATAAATAAATAAATAATTGCAATTTGGCAAGAGATAAAATTAAAGCATCTTTCTTTAATTTTTTTATTAAAAAACTTAAATTAAATATGATTTGACCAAACAGTATCTTCAAATCTTTTGATGGAACTCATCATTTAAGCCCCAAACTATTCATTAGATATAATTTGGTAAGCTTGGTGAACCAAATCCCACATTATTTTGAGTAAACTCAAAGCAAAGAGTCGAATAAAAAATAAAAAACTTTTTTTAATAAAATTTAAATTAATAAAAAAAACTTGGCTTAATTAATAAATTCTCATATGCCTAAATAGAATTTGAAAAAATAGCTGGCTGGGGCAGGAAGCCAAAAAAAGGGAAAAAGTGTGGGAAACCTGCTCAAAATTTGTTGCTAAAGGGTCATGATTGGCATGATGGGGTGAAATCCAAGCAATCCAATTAGGACCCCACAGTTTCCCATCTAGAAAGACATTCTTTAAAAAACTTTTAAAAAAAGCAAATAAATAAATGAAGTGATTATCATCCCTTCAATCTAAAAATATCATTTTAAGACATCATATGACATATTGCATTATCACAACTCTTAATTTTTATTGACCAAATAAATACTAAAATACAAAAAATTATTAACAAACTTACCAAATGTTTAACTTCCTCCAATACCCATTTTCCAAAATTTCCAATTTTCATGGAAAAATCCTAAGATCAAAACCCAAAGCAAAGAGCCAAAGACTCTCTCAATATTATTGTGGCATGCTTCCTATGGGACCTTACATCATGCAGTTGGCCTGCATTTGGGACCCATGTGAATACAGCTCAGCCAACTTTTATATTATATATTTGTTTTTATTTTGGATTTATTTTAAATGCTTATTTTTTTATGGGATCCAAGTAGTAGTGGGTGAGGCTCTCAATTCCTTGTTAATTTATTGATTAGGTCAATTTTCATCAGAAATTAAACTTGCTTGCCTGACTTTCTAACCTTTACTAGGGAATTATTTTATTTTGAGGAGTGAAACATGGGTTCTTTATTCTATATATAAGAAAAATTGGATCCAATGAAACTAAAATCCTCTCCTCAAAATTAAGAAAAATTAAAATTAAAAATTTCTGATTTTAATTTTACCTTACATATTTGGATATGACATGTATTAATTTCAAAATACAAAAATGATATGGCTGTGTTGAGGAAGATAGAGCATGCTTAATGATAATAATTATAATAATAATATGGCCTCCTCATGAGGCAGAACCACTACATATTGTCTTTCTGCAGCCACTTCAAGGGACAACATAAGCATCCACAAATCAATTTTCTTACAAAATGGTTGGCAAAATAGAAAGAGTGAGAGAATGGGAAAAGAAAATTTTCTCTTTTTACTCCTAATCAAGTCTCCCTTGTATGGGAAATGGATAATGTCAAAAACCCAGTTCTTTTTTTCCAGTTTTTTATTTTTTATTTTTTTTTATGAGAGACTGCAAAATATCGGGAGAAATTAAAGGTGCTATAGGATTATTAACATGCACGTTAACATCAGATGGTGTTTCTGTAGTAAAGCACGTGGGAAGATGCATCAAAGTGTGTAGAGATCAGAGGAAAAGCGATTGCTTCATTAAACAAACATTTTCATAAGTCATATCATTAGTTTTTTTCTTGAAACTAAAAAATAATGAGTAATTTTTTTTTATGTATAAAAATCAAATTATTATTAATATCGCATTAATAAATGGTGAAGCAGTCAACAAATATTTTATTTTTTATAAAAATTGAATTATTATTTTACTCAAATCTGATCGCTTTATAAAAAATAAAATAAATAATAAATATTTTATTATAAAAATCAAATTCTTAATTTCACTTAAAAAAAATTATTGAATCATAGTCGGGTAACCTATATCAAATGGCTAACAGAGTAGCCTGACCCAGATCATGAGATGAGTGAAAAAGACCCTTTCTTTCCTTACCCTTAATTTCTGAGCAAAAAGCCTCTCTCTTTCTTCTTTATTGTCTTTCCCCCTCTCTCTCTCTCTCTCTCTTTCTCAGAGAGGAAAGAAAGGACAGGATATGTGAATATTTGTTGCCTATATCTTGCATTGGATCCTTCGCCCCAAGTCTTATACCTCCCTACATTCTCTCTCTCTCTTTGCCATCAAGAAGATTTCTTTAGCTAAAATCCAAACAAAGCTTAGTGTTTTTTCTTCATCTCTCTTGGGTTTAGGCTAATAGCTAGCTTGTCTGTTTTCTTTACTCTCAGTTGATCCTGATAGTATCCGAATCTCTATGTTTAAGGTTTTTTTGGTTCTTGGTTTTTGATTCTTGATTGGGTTGATTTCAGTTTCTTGATTTTTTTTTTTTCTTTCTTCATGTTTTCCCAATTTAAATCTTTGACGTTCATAGGGGTGTCCAATCCTGAGATGTTTTTGTCCGAAAAGGATCTGAATTCTATGGAATTCAATTTCCTTGTAAGACCTGCATTAGAATTTGAAGATCATGAATGTGATATTGCACGTTTACGAGAAGGTGATGATGATCAAGATGAGCTTCATCTGAATAATCCCAAAGAAGAAGAAAAAGAAGGAGAAAGAAAGAGAGAAGAACATAAAGAAGGAGATCAATGCAAGTTGCTGGTTTCTACGTTGAAGATAAAATTGCCATCTTTAGGAGAATTCAAGCTTGAAGAAGATGTAGATGAAGATGATGGGTTCAAGACTCCAACATCTTTAGATAATAAAATCCCAGTGGTTCTTCCATGTCCACCTGCACCAAGAAAACCTAAATCTCTCCCATCGAATAAAAGAAAATCTCATCGCCGGAGAGTCCTTCTTGATCTATCAAATGAGATTGAATCTTTGTTTCCTCCAGCTCTTCGTGCAGATCTTGGTGGAAAGATTAAGAAAATTAGACAGGAAAATGACTCCAACGGTATAATTATTTGAATTTACAATGTATCTTAATTTCTTGTGAAGTTAATTACAGTAGTTATGTCTTTTTTTTTTCCTTCACCATTTCTTGGTTGCAGAAAATTTCCCAAAAGAAATGGTTTCCTATCTATGATAATAGCATTATTATCTTAAATTTCCATTTCTTTATCTTGCAAATAATGTTGCCTTTTAACTTCCTATTTCTGGTTTGAGAATTTAATTTGTAGGCTTTCTAATTCTCCCACATATATTATATATACATATAGATCTGATTCTACAGTTAGCTCTTTCTTTTGAATGGGTATTTTTTTTTTGAATTCGTTATGAGATTCCTAGAAAATTAATCTATCGGATTCATATGGGTAAGTCATGATAGGTTTACTTATAGAATTCCTTTGCTAGTAGACCTCATTATGTTGTTGTTGAAGAGAGTTTGAGTTCCAAGATGAACAGCAAAAAATGGGAATCTCAGAAATAGATCATTGCATTGACTTTTTGTTTTTGGAAAAAAGAAATCTTTTTCTTAATGGTTATTATTGACTTTTCCAAATAAAAGCGAACATTCTAAATTGTTTTGCCAGCGAGGGTGAGTAAATCCAAGTGGGATATTCCCAAGTGTGACACAAATTGACATCCCTACACTTGTAATCCCCCAGTTCTAATAATAATTTTAAACAACGTATAATTTTAAAATTTAGTTTTATTAAATAAAAAATATTTTTATTATTAAAAAATAAGTGTTTATTTTTTTTAAGAAATTAAAAACCTTTGCATTAAATAAAAAGTAAAAAAATAGATGATAACATGTGGAACAATCTCCCAGGAGTAACGAATGAAAGCTCTACCAAGTTCATGAGCAAACCCATTCAAAGATCTCTCTCACCTAGACTCATCTACGTTTTTAAGGGGATTTTGCTATGCTTTGTTGCGATTCATCGTTTTATTTTCTTTGTTTTTACAGAATTACAGTGGTAATGCTTATAATTGGGGTGTGAGTTGAGCTTCTTGGCCACTCTTGCTGCGGCTTTTGCTTTCTTTTGGTTACCTTGTTCTTTAGCATGTAGCATATTATTTACGGTGATCAGAATTTGTTGTTTTCGTCTAGTCGTTGGAGGTGTTTGAAAATGGCAGCAGCAACATTTCTGCCTAGCTCTAGAGTTTCTGTATGTTGGGCCATAGGCTTTTTGCTTTTAGGGAATTTGAGCTTCAAGGTCTTTTTTTCCTTTTAGATCCCGGTCCATCTTTCAACACTGTTCTTGAGAATAGGACTTCAAACTGCTCCCAAACCTACAGTAGTCGACTTAGGGTCTCACTTGGGCCTCCAATTTCACAACTCTCACAATTCAATCTCCCTTTTGAAATTTTTTTTCCCTTGAGAACAACAAATTTAGGCAGTATGATTCAGGCAATCCATCTTGGGCAATCTTGATCATGAACAAACGTTATCTTAAAGAATTAATCTTTTAGTGGGTGGAGAATGGAGAAGAGAGTCAAATTAATTTAGCCTCCTTTAAATTTCTTTACAGACAGGCCATCATCATAAACACTTTTATGGAAGATATGGTGAAAGCACTAATTCATTATGCCTGTTCCTCTATGCACAGATCATGTGGCCCCTTCAACTTAAGTAAAAAATAACAAATTAAATATAAAAAAGAAGAAGAAGAAGCAGCAGCTTGGGCTTGGTCATCTTATATTGCTATCCACAATAGCAAAGAATCTAAAGCAAAGTTGTATTTGTCCATTTTCCCCTTCATTAGTTCATTGGATTCTCCCTTCTTCCCCCATCTCATCATTAAAAGCTATCAACTTTCTAATTTTAAAAATCTCTAAAGAAAATTACTAGTTATAATTTATGTATTATTATAATTATTGCTTAAATAGATTACAGACCTTTACAAAAAGATATTTTAGAAAATTTAATCACCCATTAATTTTGAATTAATGTTTATAATAGATGAAAAATTATAATTTTAAATAAATTAAATACAAAATCATGTAAGTGTTTGATCTTAAAATTATAATGATCAATCTATTAATTACACTAAAATTTAATTTTTGAAAATTTGACTGCAAATGAATGGATCTTCAATGGCATAGGCCTCAAAGAAGAAAAAGAAGGCATAAGCCTTAAAATATCAATAAGAAACTTTAATTATTTATTTTGTAATTCTGTATTTAATGCACAGTTTTCTGAACTTTACTTGGACTTTAGCTCTGTGTAGTTCACTTCAACAGTTTGTTATAGGAACAATATGATTGTGTTTCATCTTTCTCTTTCTAGTCAACAAAGTTCAAGTAAAGCTAAGAAAGAAGAAAAATTCACATAAATGATAAAAGTCCTTTCTCTTTTTGACCCTTTTCTTCTTGTTTTTACTCTCTCTCTATTGCATTGAGCTTAAGCTACAGTACAAATGAAATCACATCTATTTATAGTTTAGCCTTCTTAACTTCTCAGAATCTGTCCAAGAAAACATCAGTTGTCTTGTTAGAGAAGAAAACACCAAGGAAATGACACTTCTGGCTTTCATTTCTGGGACCTGAAACTGACCTTACTGTTGGCTTCTTCTTCAACTGATATCAATCAAGAAGAAGCATATAATGAATCACAAGTACTTCTTGTGCTAGATAATTATGGCTCAACAGGTATCATTTTGTATTATCCCTCATGGGCTGTCCCTTAGATCTTTTTTTTTTTTTTAACTTACTGTTTTAGCTTTTTTTCTGAGTTTTTGAATGTGGGTTTGTGTTTTTTTGCTATAATTTTCTTTTGTCACATTGTCATTGTTTCAGATGATAGTACAATTATCTTCTGTTTGATGCAGAAGCTAGGGTTTTGATGATGTAGTGATTATGATTGAACTGTAGGAAGAAGGATGGCCTCTGGGCTTGCAGCCTCTGAATGTAAGAGTTGGTTTATCAAGAAATGATGAATTTTCTGGATCAGTATCATTCAAAACTTTACTCACTGGTTCTCCAACTTCCTCTACAGATTCCTCATCAGATTTAGACACACAGGTTTGTGTTTAGATTCAGAAAATCTATGTAATCTTTTTGGCACCTAAATTTCACAGAAGTCATAATTTCTTTTTAGTCACGATTTGGCGCCCTTATCACAATTCACTGCACAAGCATTTCATTGAGTTGGGCCTGGTGAACTATTCCTTGATTTTTGACTTTCAAAAATATCATCTTGGCTTTGTTGTATATTGATAATTCCTAGAATTATTACATATTATTGTTTGAGTTTTACACTAAAATTTATGAATAAATACTAAAATTTTGTCATTAAAATTTTTAGTATATAATTTTTATGGTAATTAGTGGTGAGTTTTATTCGCTATATTTTAGTAGCGAATTTTATGCATGTAATAGTGATTTTTATCCCCAAGTAGTATTTTTCATACGGATTTATTTTCTTTCATTATATTTGTAGAAATCACTATTCTATTTGACACATTTCCTAATAAAAGGAAAGAATTACTAAAATTTAAAAGTCTAATTTCTTGTATTGATATAAGCAAGTTGATCTCTCTGATTGTCTGAATGAATACTTCAGTCTACAGGATCTTTCTTCCATGACAGAAGCATTACCCTGGGAAGCCTTATTGGTGTTTCCAACATATTGGAATTTTCCAGGAAACCATCAAGGGTAAGGAAAGTGGAAGGATTAAAGGAATCAAAAAGCAACAAAAAACACAAAACATGGCTTTTCTCTTTATGTTCAAGAAACACAACTGATGCCCAAAGTGTGAACAATCCTCCTTCTCTTGCCCATTTTCTTGCTGTAGAGAGAAGAGCTGCCAATGAATACAGAAGGAATCAAAGCCCTAACAACTCACTTTTTGTTAATGGCGAAATTGCTCCTCCAAGAGTGAGACCATGGCATGAAACTGATGCTGAAAGGAGAAGAAATGGAGGGTTGGGACACAGCAGTGGACATGGAGTTCCAGTCCTATTTTCTTGCATGTGTGGAGAATCCTGTTAGAAATTAACTAAGCTTCTCCAAATGTTTTTGTTGTCTTCTATTGATGATTTGATTTTATGTCTAAGGGAACCGAAAAATAAACTTTAAAGTTTTGTTTGTTCTTCAGAACTGAAAATTTATATATTCATATTTTAATTTTATAATCAATTAAATTTAAATAAATTTTTTCTTGCAACAAAATTAGAAATCTATCCCATGATTTGATTTACTTTTTAGATTAAATATTAAATTTCATTTTCTATTATATACCCTTTAATTAATTCTATATAAATATTTAATTTAAAAATTAAATTTATCGATTATATTAAATACACCCAATTTAAAACTAAAGCTGTCCTCATGGTATTTGAAAATGAGAGTCTTCATTTTAATTTATTAAAGCATGCCTGTCTGTCTACTGTCCACAAGGGAAACATCATCTCTACTTAATGGCAACTTGTTTTTTTTTTTTTTAATTTTTCTTGAAAATTTATGATATTTTTGCTTGTGAGATGTGAAGTTGAAGACTTTAGAAGTCCACTCTCTGTTAAATTAAAAAAAAAAAAAAAAAATTCAGCTGTGATTTGTCTTATCCTACCCACCTAATTAAACCCATATGACCAGCTTTCAGATTCATGTGAAAATTTTGAAACTTTTCCCCTGCTTTCTCTGGAAAATAAATTTTCCAGCATTTAATTTTCTTTCCAAATTTTTTAATCAGTAGATATTCCAAAAAAAAACTCCCATTCTTTCAGATATTTTGCTCTTAGGTCACTTAACATATTATATTAGTGATAATCTTTTTGACTTAATGATAGCATCTGCTTGATTTAATTAAACAACAAAATTTCAATTATTTTCTTAGAAAGAATGAAGACTTTATGTAAAATGAAATTTAAATAATTGTAAAGCAAAAGAAAGAAACATTTTTCTTTTGTAAATATCTATATTATTCAATAATAAATAAATAATATCAATTATTACTAAAAGATTTTTATATTTTATACTATCAAACCCTTAAATTTTTATAAAAAATTAATCAATTTATTGTTATGTTATTTTAATCCCTCTATCTCAATAATTAATACTAAAACATATTATTTTATTTAATAAAAATTTAATAAAAAAAGCTAGAGCCTTCGTAAGTTTAAAAGAAATAGAAGAATAAATAATTAATTTTGATAAATATATTCTTAATTTATGTTTGTTTTGTAGAAAATATGTTTTCTATATTTTTAATATTTAAAATACTAAAAAAATGAGTTAATAAAAATATTTTTTAGTTCTGGAGAATTCTAAGTTTTTTAATAAAATTATTTCATCTTTTAAAAAGCAAGTTATTTTTAAAATTTAAAAATTTTATAAATATTATAATATATAAATCATAACATTTTTATTGTTTATACCGTAATTAATAATGAATAATAAGTTATTATTTTTTTAAAAAAAAATATTTCTTTTATAACATCAGATATAAGTTATTATCCATAAATAATAGGAAGCTCAATAATATTTTCTTTTCTCTGATGTGGACTCAGCTCTCTTCCACGTGTCCACCTATTCATGTCAGATCATGTTCATAAGGGTCCCCCTTCATCCACTGTGTTGCAGATTCACGTGACAACCATCCTCTTAGCAGGCTTTTCTTTATTTTGACTTGTAATAATAATAATAATATTCCTTAAGGGAGATAAAGATAATTTTTTAATATATTTAAAAATTATCCTTTTTAATATATTTTAAAAAATAAAATAAATAAGAATTATAGATTGGAGAAAATTGATTTTTAGCGTAATAGATTGGAGAGATTCAATCATTTCTTTTAATTATTTTTAGCGTAATAGATTGGAGAAAATTGATTTTTTTTTTTTTTTTCCCCTTTTGAAGAAGAAAGGGAATTTCTTTGTTTCACCGATTCAGGCACCTAACAAATTACAAAACCCTCAAAATAATAAGCAATGCTACTTCAATCTCAAGTAAACAAGATGATACACCAATATCATCCACAGCAACCATATTACCAAACTTACCAACCCAAACCTGCAACTCACATCTCTTTGCTTATTCCCCAAATCTACATAGCAAATGGACCTCTCTCTCTCTCTCTCACTCTCTATATATATATGAGCTATATATATATATATATACTAACTGGGTCCGGCACCGACATCCATTACTTTGATAATTTTGCACTTCTTTGGAGCACAAGTAAAGGAATCCTAGATTGCTACTTGAAATCTTTGATTTCCAAAATGCTATTATCATTAAGGCTTATCGATCCATTCATTGTCTGCGGCGATTCTTCCTGAACCCCGGCCACCCATTTTTCCGAATGGACTCATTGCTGATAACCCCTTGAAGCTGCTGCTTCCCTCGCTGCTGAAGTTTCGTGACTTCCTTGCCTTTCTCATCTTTGGTGAACCGATATCGCCAATGTCTTGATCAGCATCATCACAATCCTTGACTTTAGCAACCACTAGGCGGACAATGGTGCTTCGGCAGAACGGGCAAACTGGAGGGTTTAGGCATGCGGTTGTTGGGTTTGGCTTATTATGGCAACATAGGGCTAGTGTGCATTGTGCACACATTTGGTGACCACAGTCTTGTACTTCAATTGTGCAAACTTGCTCAAAACATATGCAGCACAGCTCCGCATCGCTCGCCTGCATTACATAAAGGCCCAACACATTAATTAGCCCCAAAATTTCTATTTCCACAGAAAAATAGAACTGTAAATGATGATAATGAATTGAAGAACAAGTACCCAATTGAAGATTTTGAAACTCATAACAAATTCAGTCCGGACCAGAATTTATTTTACCTCAGATATATTGTCGTCTGCCCCAATATCAGAATGTGATGGGGACGGAAGGGAATAAGAAGTTCCCTTCAAGATGTTCTTCTCCCTCTCCCTGTTTGCCTCCATTAAAGCATGTTCAAGAAGAGTTTTAGCCTCCTGATTAAGCTCACTGATGAACTTTAAAGGTGATGGCCAGACAAGAGGCTCAGCTGAAGAAGGATTGAGTAGGGCTGCACAAGCTCCATGCTTATGCTTCAAGGCGACCAAATAGGGTATTCTCCTGTGATGGATGATTACATTAGTATCTATTATCCCAATGAGGATGTGCCTTCTACTTAAGAAGTAACTGAATTATCAAATATGACATTTCGGGTGGTGAAAAATCATTTAAAAGGACTAGATACATAAATGATAAGGACCCATCATCAAAAGGATGATGGAAAAAGATTGAGCTATACCCAGATGAATCTCTTTGAAGGCGATCCGCACCCCACGCCAGCAATTCGCGAATGCAATCAATAGATCCGCCTCTGGCTGCCAAATGAAGAGGAGTGCTCCCCGGGCAACTGTAAATAGCATTTAATGTATCAATAAAACAAGACAAATCACATCCTCGTATAACAGAGGAGTAAGAAAACATATCCATTTAACCATTACCCAAATCCGCCTGTTGAAGCACAGACAAGAGCTCCATTGTCTAACAAAATACGTACACATTCGGGTCGTCTTTGACGAGCTGCCAAATGCAATGGTGCAGCTCCTCTGCCATCCCTAATATTGACGAACCGTGCATATCCCCTAGATTTGAAGCATAATCAATTAAAAGAGGGAGAATTTAATCAATCTTGAGAAACAAATGATAGTTACCAAGAGACAGCAACAGGGCTAGATTGAGCAGCAGAGAGTACAGCTTGAAGGCAATCAGAATGGCCATAGTAAGCAGCATAGTGCAAGCAAGTTCTTCCATTAAGTGAATCAAACTTCAAAATCTGATTAAATCACAAATTAAAGATTACCCTATATCCAAAGCTAAAATCTATAAATAGAAGAAATAGAACATTAAAATTTCGACATACATTTGCTCCTGCTTCGATTAGCTTCTTCAAACAGCCGATTTTGCCATGCATTGCAGCCAGCATAAGCGGAGTCTACACCATTTACAATCAACAAAACAAAATTACTGTTAAGTAAAAGAAAAAGTAAACCACAAGATCAAACGATTCAAAGAAACTGGGATTTCACATTCATAAACAATCAGAAAAACTTACCTGTTTGTGACGATTTACAACATCTGGATCCACAGATCGCTCCAAAAGCATAGACAAAATCTACAAATCACCCAAAAAATGCATTAGCATTCTCCAAAACTAGAAAAAAAAACCATTAACCAAAAGCAAGAGAATCTCAAGAAAAACACTAAACTTTAGGCACCAATACAAAAACCCCACAAGTCCACACAAAAACACCAAAATTGAATAAAACACTAGCGAAAACCAAGCAACCCACCTCGATCCGGCCATTGGCAGCAGCAATATGGAGTGCAGATTGGCGATCATAAGAAGTAGTTTGGTGCGTGAGAGATGGGTCTCTCTCGAGCATAGCCTTTACAGTGTCCAAGTCACCAGACTGCACGGCACTGAAGAGCCCATGTTCTTGAGTAGCTGCACAGCTGAGTCCCTGTCCCATATCTACACTCTCCCTAAAACCAGGTGCCCACTTGGCTTAGCCACTAGACCCCGGCGTCACCGGAGAGGCGGTGCACCACTGTCCTCCGCCACCTTCTCCGATAAAGAGAAACGGTGGGTGGCTCTTTCCGCGTTTGCCTAATGAGGAAAAGTTCCCATCTTTAAGTAGTACTACTCCCCTCCAGGGACGAGCCTAGAGAGAGAAAGTCTTAGTATTGGAGTTTGGAGCTGCCCGGAGGCTGACCGTGTCAGTAAGTATTTGCAATAACGGGCAGCAGTCAGATATTTGTTCGCGCAGTTCGTAGATTCCACAAAACAGTAAATTACGTTTTTTGCCTAAATCTGAGCTGCTGATTGATCTCGACCGTTGAAACTCGCAGTGCTTTAATATTAACCGTTGGATTTGAAGGATGATAAGTGAAGGAGTAAATAGTAAATTTAGGGGTTAGTTACTTTTGCGGCGTTGTTGATATTTGCAATTATTCAGTGAGCGGCACGGGGCTGTTTGGAAGCTAATTTTACTAATTTACCCTTAGTTGTTGGTGATTATTACACTTGGTGGTCTTTGTCTGCTTTCAATACTACTTAGCTCTTACCAATAAAATGACGGTGACACAGTCTCTGATGTTATACATCAAATGACAATTTTGCCCTCACAAGAAATGTCAACATTTTTTTTTTTTATAAAGCAAAATATTTTCTTTAAAATTGTTAGATTTTTATTCACTTCATCCAAGTTCTCTTAAAAGTACTTATTTCGGCTTTATTTTTTCTCAAAGATTAAGAAATAGTTATTTTAGTTAAAAAGAATCATTAGCGTTCTAAATATATCTATTTTTAATATAAAAATAAAAATATTAAATTTACTTGAAACAATAAAATTATTATTAATAATATATAATTTAAATTACCATTTGATAAATATTTGAAAAATGATTATATTGTAATATCATTAAATTAGCAATCGTAACATTTTTGCTAAAATCATCAAATTAGTAATATGTAGCAATTTTTAATAAATAATATAAAATCAAAGAAATGATTAATAATCATTAACAATGTACAATTAAATAGTGTTTTTAAAGTATTATTATATTATTTAATTAACCATTAGGTTAAGGTATAGCTGCTTTACTTTTTCACCGAAAGCTTAGAGTAAGGAAAAAAAAAGGAACATTAAAATTTGAATTTGATGTTTGTAAATTGAAAGAGTCTTAAAGGAAGTGCTTGGAAAAGTAAAAATAAATAAAAATAAAAATTCAAAAGCAATTAATTCAAAAAAAAAAAATTCAAAAGCAAGCTCTTCGACAATAACTCACCAAACTCCATAATAAAATCAAACCCTAAAGCAAATTTCCTTCCGAATTACTTGCTCCAATGACCTTTACTTTAGCATGGATTTTTATTTCTAACTGTGATTTCCAAGCCAAAGCAAAGTATAATATAATTGAATAATGGACCCGAAACTCCTCATTCAATTATCCATTAACTCTTATTTTTAATCAAATAATGTTAACAAAATCAAAATAATGATATAGTTAGAATAAAATTGTATTGTGATTGACTGTAAAATAAAAAAGTTGAAATAGCGAGTATCAACAGCGGCTATTTCGACGCTCAAGTCAATAATATGAAGAAAATAGTGAATAAAGAACTTAGAGAATATTTATGTGGAAAAATAGTATATTTATGTCTCTAATATTATTCTTCTTTTATACTGTAAAAAAATAAAAATAAAAATAATATTTTTTGATAATTCAATAATGATGTCGCTAGTTGCTTTTTGAAAAATATCACCAATTAAGAAATTGATGATTCCGCGATTATAGATGTAATTGAATATTTTAATATGTATCTGATAATAGTAATTTTGTGTTGAAATTTATTTTTTTTTCAAAAAAAGATAAATTTTAATAATGGATCGGATATTGAGATATTTATATATTTATTTTTTAAGTGAGACCACATTACTCACTTATCAAATTTTTATTATATGAACTATTTAATAACGATTTAAAACTTATTTTAAATGATTATCATATAGCAATATATTTTACATCATCAGAATAGTAATGAAAACTAATTTCATAGGATAATTGCTACTATTTAGAGATCCCAATCATATTTAATATAAATTTGACAAAACTATTATATAAAATAATAATATTAAAATCTTTCTGAATTTTACAGCGAAAAATTAAAAATATAAAATTTTATTTTTATAAATTTTTCATTGAAATATTGATTAAAAATCTAAATAAGTCATCCCCTATAATTAGTTATATTATGTAAGAATTAATATATTATATTAATTTTTTATTATTAAATAAAATAATTTTTTAAAAAAATCATATTTCGATAAACGTGGACATCGAAAAGAGTAAATAAAAACGTATTTTGCATTATTATTCTCCTGCAAAATCATTGCTAATAAAAGACTGCAAATTTAAAAAGAAAAAAAAATGCAAGCAAATAACATTCTCTTGAATATATGTGAACGCGGATGGTAACTTTGCCAAATTTCAAGGGAAATTTTGTCTAGTAGCTTAGATTGCAAGACTTGATGGGCGTCATGTGTTTGTTGAATCATAAAATAACCTAAAAAATGTGTGCAAAAAAGAAGTAAAATCAGACACATGGGAACTAAAAGACAAGACCTAAAACTTCAAAGTGGATTACAAATCAACATTGTAAAATAACGGATTTACGATTTCAACTCTCCAGTCTAGGAAAGCAAAACCGTGGAAGGGTGTGAGCGTTACGTCCGTTTGTAGTCCGAGATGAGATCAGTAGTATGGGAAGAAATTATAGAATTATAATTTTTTATTATTATATAAATTATAATTATTAGTTATATGTCCTACCTTTAATCAAAATTCCCAAGAATAATAGAAAATTAATACTCAATTTTTTTTTTCTTTTAATATTTAAAACTGTTCTAAGATTTTTTGATATTTGTAAAATTTATAATTTGTGATAATCTAATCAGACAAACGATCTCATATTTTTTTCTGTAAAAATATATTTATTTTTTTATATTTAATATTTTATTTGTTTAAATATAACCTATATTAATAAAAAATAAAATTTTTTACTAATTTTTATCAAATTTTCAAATCCCTCATTACTGATAAATCTAAAAAAATAATTTAAATAAATTTTTACAATATTAATAACATATAAATTTATAAGATATAGATTGGTAATACATTTCAATTTTTATAGGTAAAATATTGAAGGAATCAATATACAATAAAAAAGAAAAAAGAAAAAACCTTTGCCAGTTTCAGTTCTAATTCAAAAAACAGAGACTCGTCCACAAATCGATCTTCAATAGACATTTTTGTTCAGTTTATAAATAAAAATCATAGTAACCGATTTAATTTAAAATTTAATCAACCCAAATTGATTTATAGTCTAAATTGAACCGCACGGCGGCCGCTTTATGTGTTTGTGTGTCGATGTGGTGATGGAACATGAACTCAGATTAATTCTCCAACAAAAGGATATGCCATTAACAAAAGCTTCATACTCAAAATAGACAATTTGATACTTTCGATCTTCAATTACCAGTAATGATTTTTCACTGATGAAGTCTAGTAGTGCAGCATGTTTATTTTTAGCAGTAACAAAAGCTTCATACTCAAACGTACCATATAAAAAGGAAAAAAGAATCAAATCCACCAAACTAAAGAAGGCAGTGGAAACGCATGAGTTGAAAATTGGAAGAGCATCGCAAATTGGCAATGGAATAATAAAAAAAAAAAAGATTGATGCAAAGAAGGTGACAACTTAACTAATCAAACTTTATCTTTTAATATACATTATTCAATACTTATTTCTTCTAAGCTAGTTCAACCTTTCCAACAAACTTAAATATTTTTTTTAATAATATATTTAATTTTCAATTTGATGGGACTTTCTTTCAATCCCAGTTTTAATACAATAAATTAATTTAAAGAAAATTAAGATTATATTCGTTGGTTACATTACACACCATATGCCAATTATTAATTTCTTAATTAAACTTTATCTTATAAATTTAATAATCATACATAATTATCTTCCCTATTTGCTCATCATGCCATGGATTTGAACTTTCTTTTAGCTTTTCAATTGACTGAAATATATCTAAAATAACTATTTTATTGATAAAGAAATAAAAAATAAAAAATAAAATTTTGAAAATATAAAAATATATTTATTGATAATGACAATATTAAAATATTAAATAATAAATCTCTTTTAATTTGATAATCATGAAATTGATACCATTTATCTTTAAGAGATTTTCGTCAACACGTGATCACCAAATTTTCACTAATATGTATAATTTTTTATTTTTTTAAAGAGATATTTCCCAAATTGCATATCTTTACTTTACTGAGGCAAACAGTTTTTGGCCTTTTGGAGGAAAAGACTAATGAAAGAAACTAATTTATATTTTGATAAAATTTAGAGCATTAACATATAATTGAGTTAATTTTCCATTTAATAATTAATAGTAGAAAATGACGCGAGTTTCCTTTTACGATCTCTTTGTGACTCGATACTCTCGTTTTTTTATTTTTCTTAAACCTAACTTTTTATTTTCTTTTTTCATGAAAAACGATTTGCGTCAATTGACTATCGATAAAAAATAAAATATTGTTATCCGTATTAAGAGTTTCAGATATATTACGATCGTCACTTATAATTTTTGTATGGTAGAGATATTTCTCACATACAATCCAATTAATTTTTAGAATATACAGACCTCTTTGACATATTTATGGTATCTTTTAGAGTGGATGTTGTTGTGTTTGATAAACTTGATGAGGAGATTGTATCCCCAATAAATGATAATGCTAAAAAAAGGCCAAGAAATACTAAACATAACGTTGTTACAGGTTTTCCTTCTCTCAATAGGATACCTCTAATAACACCCCTGTGAATGTTAATTTGACAGGCAACAGTGAAGCGGCTCATCCCATCAAAGGTCGGGAGAGCCAAAAGCAATGATCGTCCTATGTTGGAACTGCCGAGAACTCGGCAA
This sequence comes from Manihot esculenta, assembly GCF_001659605.2. NCBI lineage: Eukaryota > Viridiplantae > Streptophyta > Magnoliopsida > Malpighiales > Euphorbiaceae > Manihot > Manihot esculenta. The sequence goes on from NC_035171.2 coordinate 29,594,788, forward strand.
TCCTCGGACAGTTAATGCATTGAAGGATTTGGTTACTAGTTACAAGCCGAATATTTTATTTTTGATGAAAACAAAAACTTTTAGTTCTCGTATGAAATTTTTTCGTAATTTTTTACATTTTGATGGTTGCTTCTAGTCAATAGATAAGGATTGGAAGGAGAATTTTGTTTAATGTGGAAGAGTCATGTATTTATTTCTGTAATTGACTTTTTTTCAAAATTTATTGATTCGGTTGTTTCGAAATATAATGTTCAATAGAAGTTTACTAGTTATTATAGATTTCCGGAATTGCCACGACGACGTCAGTTTTAGAACCTTATTCGAGCTTTATCTCATAGAAGCTCTCTTCCGTGACTTTATTTGGGAGATTTTAATGATTTATACTCGAGAGATAAGAAGAAATGAGGGGTATCTTTGTCAAATTATCTTATGCAGGGGTTTAAACAAGTATTTGAAGAGTATTTTTGCCAAATTATCTTATGTAGAAGTTTGATTTTGAATGATCTAGAGGATCTATTAGGTATAATTATTTTTCTATTTGAAATGATATTATTTTTTTATTTAATATAATTTTATTAATATAATCAGTGATTTTACTTTTAAAAAAATAATTAATTATAAAAATTGAAAATTATGGTATAATTTGGACAGGAAATTTTAACAACTACAACTTGTTGAAGATTCTAAAGTAGATTCCATCGAGATCAGGCCACAAAATCTCTGAGATAATTGAATAAGAATATGAAAAAAAATTAATGTTTATATTACTTTATATTTTAATTTAAACGCTTAAAATAAAAAAATTAATATTTTATATTATTTTATATTTTAATTTAACATTTAAATTTTAAATGATTTGATTAATATAATATAGAAAATAAATAATAATTCTTTTAAGAATATATGTATATATATAATAGAGCAGAAATAATTGAACTGAGGAATCTGCAGCATCAGGCTTTTTGTGAAACGGCATGAGCATGCATTATTGCATATGATACCTCGAAAACGAATCACGTAACCTCTCTAGGTTTTTTCTCTCTCTAGGAACTCCATTCTAAAAACAAGAGTTTCTACATCTGCCTCTGCTTCTTGTCTGTTTTCCTCTTACGGCAGCTCTTGCAGTGCCCAAATTAATATTTTTCTTCTATTTATTTTTTTTCCCTTGTCGTGCTCATGTTTTGTCAAGAATATATCTGCCTTTTTCACAACGAATTTTTTGCTATTTGATTTATCTTTTTGGTCATTTTTTACAAGATTTGACAGATTCAACTTACAATAATTATTATCATTTCCTGATTTATCCCATGATTACGACATATGTTGACCAAACTCTTCGCCTAGGTTGTATTTTCAAATAGATACAACCATTCCAAACAAAAATATTCATCACCTTTATCTTTTTATTTATTTATTTATTTTTTTCCATGTTATAATAGAGTCAGAGTGAGCAGCAGCTGCAGCAGCATGCAGATGATGAAAGCTTCTACTTTTATCTTGCTTTTTGCATATACTGTTCACAGCCTATCGGTTGTAAGCCTGTCAAAGAGAAAACACACAAATCTTTATGGTACAATTCGCCCATTTGCTTTTGCAAAAGCAAAAGACCCTATAAGTTTTTTCCCACTTTTGATCATACCCAATAATGAAGAAACTATTGTATTTATAATGAATGAGTAATTTATTTTTTTGTTAATTTTTAATAATAAAAAATTCAAAATTTAATTTTCAAAAGTAATTTTAAAATAAATTAAAATTATAAATGATTTTTTTTTTTGTTTACAAAATAAATGGTCTCAAATGATGCCAATGTTTTGTAGCATTTTCTATGGTAAATCATAAACCTTTGTTCAAACAAGTATCGAGTCTGTGCTGATCTGACCGAGGCCCAGGACCAGGCCCAGGCCCAGGCCCATCCAATAGTTTTGACTTTTGAACCCCTGACCCAATAACTTGGAGCTCTAAATCATCAATAAGCCCACTATAGATTATTTCAATTTAGCTTCTAACATTTATATTTATCTATTTTTCAATCGACAATTAAATAAATTTCAATATTTTAATTTTTATTAAAATTATTAAAATAATATTTTATAATTTAATTAATATTTTAAAAAGTAGAAAAGGTAGTTTAATTGATAGTTTTTATCTAAATATAATATCATAATTTTAATTTTTACATGATAATTTTGGTGCACATGATTTTGAAAAATGGAAATTTTATTATGATAATAAATAAATTTCATGAATTTATATGTTGTTTATTGTTTTTTTGTTTAAGCAGATTTGATTAGTTAAAAAATGATTTTGGTATGAGAATAAATAGATAAACTTTCCTTTATTTAGTTTCTATTTGTTTGCGCAAAATAATTTATATTTAAAAATATATTTTATGAAAAAAATTTTATAAAACTATTTTTTAATAAAATAATTTATCTTTTATTATTAATTAATTTTTATATAAAAGTCTAAATAATAATATTAAAATATAGAAAATAACTTTATTTTTTAAAAAAATAATTTTTTCTTTTGAAAAAATATTTTTTAATGAAAAATTATTTTTTTAAATGTCTTAATTTTTCTTTTAATTTAAAAAATATTTTAAGTAAATCAAATCTTTTTATGTTAATATTTTCTCATTAACATTCCCTTTTTTGCCTTTTCTAACAAAGGAATAAAGAAAGATTGAGAATCACTTATTCCTTATTTCTATATAATTGACTTTGCATTAATTTTTTTTACTGACATCCACAATTTTTCAAATTTAGACTCAATTTATTTGACGAAAAATATTTTTAAAAAACAGATTTTTCATATTTTTTAACATTTCGAATATTCAAAAAATTTAATTTATAAAAAATATTTTTTTGATTAAAAGAAAATTATTAAGTAAGTCATATTAAAGAAAATGATTTATTTTTCTAATAAAAAAATTATTTTCCACATTTTTATATCTTTATTAAAATATTTAATTATAAATTTATTAATAAATTTTACAATTACTTATAAATAAATCTTTATATATTATCACAATCTTTATATTTTTTTTTATAAATATAGTTATCTTCACATAGGTTAAGAAAATATATGTAATATAGTTGAAGCATCTGTTTTACATTATCTTTCCTACTTATATTGCACTATTGTTTTAAAATAATTTATTTTATTAAAATGATTTTAATTAATTAAAATTTTTAGATATTTTAAATATTAAAAATTTAAAAAAATATATATTTTTTTAAAAAAATAAACGAGTTCAAAAGTAAACCCATTCCCTGTTCAAAAGATAGAAGATTTTCTCTCTCTGAAAAATCAGAGAGAAAGAGAGACAAGTTATAACTTGCTTCACGTTTAGCGCTGCTTAGTGCTTAGTCGGCTGTGATGATCCTTGAAGATTTAGGATTCAGCTTGCGTTCACGAGAATTATTAAGGTTGGTTTGGATCCAAAAAGCTTGCCTATCGATTTTGTCTTTTCTTGCCAATTGAGTAGAAAATGGATTAGGGAGCAGACATTTTCATTAATTTCAAAGATAGGCTCACTCAGATTTTCAAACAAGACAAATCCGATTAATTATTGCAAATTTTCTCAGAATTTTGTTTAATATATATTTTTATTATTTTACTTTTCATGCTACTAATCGAGTGTAGTCATATATATAAAAAATATTTTCTACTAATTTTATGTTGGGTTTGATTTTTTTTTTAGTCAATTTACATTTAAAATTAATTATTTATTTAATTAAAATATTTATAAATGACCGATGAATAATTGATATATTTAATAATAATTAATTTATGAATATATTTATTATTTAAAAATAATAAATAAAATTTATAATGAAATTTTAAAATTAAATAAAAATAATATGATAACTTATTTGATCAAATCAGTCAATTTTCACCGATAAGATAAAAAAAAAATGGTCGTTGCACTAAACACCAAAGTCCAAACGCCAAAACTTGAATGGGCGAGCATGTTGAACTGTAGTTGCGGCTGCTTTATTCGTGTTGGGTCCCACATATCATATGGGAGCACACACGATCTTAACGGTAGATTTTGCATACAGCGTTCCTGGACAATCTCCTGCAGCCCTCTAGTGCCCGAACTTACCACGCTGGACTTTTGCGATACAACCACTGGTTTTCCTGCACATCGATCATGCGCTGCGTCTGCACCTCCGTCCAATTCGGGCATGTGAATTATTTTATTTTTTAATTCATATATATTTTTAAGTTATTTTATTTTATTAATTAATTTTTTTAATATTTAGACATTACTGTATTTTATAGATACGTTAAAGGGATCACGTTGTCACGTTTGCTCTGGTTTGGAAATTTTTTTTTCAAATTTTGATATTTTTTTAAAAAAGTTTTTAACTAAATAACCAAAAGCTCAAAAAACATAGTGATGATTGAAAAAACATTTTCTCAGTTTCTGATTTTTAAAATATTTTAAAAAATATTTTTTCTTTGAAAAATAAATTATGTTTATATTTTTATAATTTTATTAATATCCCTATATATAAATTTATTAATATATTTTATTTTTTGGATAAAATTAAATTATTTTTTAAAAAATATTTTTAAATATAAGTTATTTTTAAAAATAAATAAAGAAAAAATTGTAAAGTTTATGATTTAATTGATAATAAAATTAATATAGGATATAAATTTTTAAAACTTGAAAAGTATAATTTTTTTGTGATTAGTTCTTTGTTTTATATTTATAAATCCAATTCATTTTATAAAAAATGATCACAAATGACTTCGTGTAAAATTATTTATAATTTTGACTTTTTTTAATTTTATATATTTCATAAAAATATTTTTTAAAAAATATTATCTAGCTAAGAAAATATTTTTTTATTTTTATGTTTGAGCACTAAAAAAATTGATTAATAAAAAATATTTTTTTGATTAAATAAAAAATAAAGTCATTTTAAAGACAATACTTTTTTCCTTTAAATGATTTTTTTATTTTAAAATTTTATTAATATATTTTAATTTTTTAAATTAAAATTAAATAATAAAAATAAATAGGCTCATTTTTTCCCTATCTTATTAATACTTTCCTATCTTATTAATACTTTTATACATAAATTGTTTGTACATTTTAATTTTTTAAATTAAAAATAAAAAAATCTTATTTATTTTCAAAAAATAATTTGTACTTATAAAATTTTCAATGAAATTTTTTTTAATATTTTTTAATAAAATAATTTATTTTCTATTATTTAATTTTAATTTTAAAAAATAAATTATATTAATAAATTTATATATAACCTTATTAATAAGATTTTTAAGGTGTAGAAAACTTTTGAAAAGAGAAAGTTATAAAGAGAAAGTCTTTTTTTTTAATATTATTTTTTATTATTAAAAAATATTTTTATTATTTAATTTTTTGAATATTTTAAATATAAAAATATAAAAAAAATATTTTATGTGAAATAAATAGATGTATATAAAAATTTTAAATTAAAAATAATTAAGTTTTCTCATTTTAAACAATAGAATTTATTAAAAAAATTAATTGAATTTTTACAAAAAAATTTTATTTCAAATTAAAGAAAATATTAATTGATTGTAAGCTTAATCAAATTTAATAATATTTGATAAATAATGTATCACTACTAAAATCCGCATTGTTATTAATATTATGGTGGAGTATATATTTATTCTAATTGAAATTAATCCATTAAATATTTAAATTAAAATTATAACTTATTGAATATTTAAAATTATAAAAATAATAATATTTAAATATAAATTACTGATATGATAATATTTTATTGAAGATAAACAAAAATTAATAATATATATTATTAATTATATTATAATTTTATTGATTTTACTCTAAATTTTTATAAATTAATAAAATTATACAACAATACTTTTATTATTTTATAAAAATTCAAATCTAATATATAAAATTTCAAAAAAAAATAAATATAATTATTTTTAAATTTTTTAATAAATTATTAATAATATGATTAATTTATATTTAATTATTGTAATTTTAAATTTAATTATTCAATAAATTATAATTATAATTTATATATTTAATAAGTGAATTAATAAACTGTTGTTGAATAAAATTTTATTTTAAGTCGCTGATATATGATTAGAGTAATATAATTTGACACGTCACCTTTTTCAAAATCTTGCGAATGAAAATTTTTATATTGCTAAATTTTATTAGAAAAACATTACGAAAAATTAAAATCTTCATTGACCAGGGAGCCCGAGACGACAAACATGGCTGGTCGTTGAGAGGAAAAACGATCACAAACCATGCCGTTTATGTGTCGGCTGGGCTCCTAGGAGAGCCGAGCCGATGAGAGTTAAGACACAAGTCATCCTGAGAGAGGAGGAAGTGACAGGTTAAGGTGCTCTTACCACCCAATCCGTGCACATGTGGCATGTGCATCTACCACGCTGATTGGCTTGACTGGTAAATTATCAGATCGGACGTCTCAAACAGTCCCCAGAGGGTCCACATGGACGGTCCGATCAATTGAAGGTGTGAAAAAGTGAAGCCGTTTCATATTTAGTTCTTTGACTTTTGCTTTCAATATGTTTCTGCCTATCAGATTTTTTTTAATTTAAAAAAGTAACTTTCTATAATTTTTATTTTTTTAATTATTTTTTATTTTTTTAAATTATAATAATATATAAATTAACTGTTATGATTTATTCAATTTATTTAATTTTTTAATGATAATTTAAAAGTATTTTTAAATTAAAAAAATAAAATTTAATATTTTTAATCCTTGTTAAAGGATTTTGAGATAAATTTAACTTTTTACTACAGAAAAATAATAAAGTGAAGAGTAACTAGACATTTAAAGATACATGTAAAATAAGCATAAAAAGAGAGAGTGGTTATATCCTAGGATTTTAAAATTTGAGGCTGTGTTGGGTAGGGTGTGTATTGTCTGATATTGCTTAGCTGTGATGAGAATAAAAACTTGCAATTTGCAAAAAGCTTAATAAATATAAAGAAAATTGAAAGATATTTGGATCAGCAGAAATCTGTTGCCTTACATTTCAAGTTGCTTTACATTATTAAGGTAGGAATGAGGACTCTTTTTTTCTTAATGCCTATTCCATACGCCATTTAGTTCCTCCTTTCTGTCTTTTTCTATAATAAAAATTGGCAAAAATTACTATTTAGTTTATATAATATATAAATTTATTAGTTAATTTATTAATTTAAAAAATATTTTTAAAATTTAATTAAAAAAAATAATTAATTTATATTTTTATAAAATTAGGAGATAATTAATGATTTTATTAATAACACTTAATACGTAAAGTTAACGAATGATTAATTTATATCGATACGTAAAGTTAACTTTTGAAATGAGTTAAATCTAACTCAAATTTAATATGATATCATAGCCTTAATTTCTATCGATCTCCTATCGATATATCAGGTTATAATGTAGTTCTTGATGCGAGAGAATGTATTAAATTTTACATTGGTTTGAATAGTGGTAATATCAAATCAGTGATAATATATATCTTGTAAAGATTTTAGGCTTTTTGATTGAGTTAGATATGATATAATTTAACAATTTTTATCATAATCATTAATTTAATAAGGAAGAGTAAAATTTTAATGTAAAATGAATTTCAAAATGAAGTTTAAAAGTAGTTGACCATAAAAATAAGATTTGAGCAATTAAAAAATATAAATAAGAGAAAAATTACAACAATATAGCGCAAATTCAAAAAAATTAGATAAAATTTTGAATATATAATCAATTATGTTAAAATTTAAATATCTAAATTGAAATGTTAGCTTAGGTTATTGAATTAAAATGAGGTATTCATCAATCATCTCCTCCTTTAAAAACTCACATTCTAATCCAGAATTTTGAGTTGATTACAAAAGTTTTAGGGGATTTTTACAAGAAACTCTCCGTAGTGAGTTGTCCATAAAAAAAACAAGTTATAAATTTTAATCATCCATATACTTTTTTATTAAAATTAATTTATTTTTATTATAAATCAATTAATTTAAAATTTTCTATTTATTTAGAAATTTTTAATAAATTATATAAGAATTCTCCTGAAATAAAATAGTTTTCCACATTGTTAATTATAGAAAGATGAAGTATAGGAGGGATGGTTTAGTCACGTTCATGGAAAGTGTAGCAATTTGGTGGAGAATGGACACAACGTGAAAAAACAGAATAAAAAAGGAAGAGAATAATTACAAGCTATGGTGCAATGATGAATCATTCCCTTATTTTACTCACAACTACGTAATGTTTAGTTGTCATGATTCTTCCTTTTCATATATTAATAATATAATTTTCATTATTAATTAAATGATTTCTAAAATCTATAATTCAACTAAAATGACTCCCATATAATTAAAATAATAAAAAAATAAAATTTAATATCTACAAATTCAATTTAACAAAAAAAATTAAATTTATTTTGGTAAATTTATACACACAGATTTGTTTTGGTAAATATATTTTATGAAGTATTTTTTTTTTTTATAAAAATAGAGATTTGTGTTTAGTAAAAATATTTATGAAGTAATATTTTATTGGTTGACTGGGTCCCACACGCAAAATAAGCGGTGTGTTGCAACCAATCATGTGCTTATGCATGGCTGTGACTATGATTTCCTCCCCCCCTCGCCAACCTTCGTTCCGTGTGATTATGAAGACTGGACCTTTGGTCTACCCTTTCTAAAATTCCAACAACACACGCGTCGACCCTTTCTAAAATTCCAACAACACACGCGCCGATTCACTTATAAAATTGATTAAAATTAATTTAATTTATTTTAAAAAATAAAAATTAAATTAAATCAAAATTACGCGACGACAATAACACACTCGTACTACTGGATAAAACACCGGCGTTAGTTTAACCGACTAAACGAACCCTGACAATGTCCTGTCTCCGGCGCGGCGCGCCTCGCCGTTCCAGCCAAGCTGCTCCGTGAAAATTAAATCCGTCCAGCCATTCAACCCAAACCCGAGAGTTAGCTCCTAAACCCAACCACGGTTAAGCTCACTCCAGTCTAGCCACGCCACAAAACTCTCTCTCCTTCCTATTCTCTTTCGTTTCTCTCTCTCTCTCTCTCTCTCTCTCTCAAACTTTCTCTGTCTAAAAAGTCTTGTGGAGACTGGAGACGACCACGGCCATTGCTGGCCTGCTGAGTGCTAACGTTCTCCAAATTTAGCTAAAGAAAGAGACCGTAGGGTTTCCTACACTGGTCGATACGGTTGCGTACAGTGAGGGAGAGAGGGAGATCTGGTTTCGTTTCGGCGGAATGGAGGAAGAGAAAGGGGCAGTAGTTCAGAGTTTGATTGATACGGTGAATGAGATTGCTTCGATCTCTGATTATAGAGTTACGGTGAAGAAGCAGTATTGCAATTTAGCGAGAAGATTGAAGCTTTTGACGCCAATGTTCGAGGAGATTAGAGAAAGCAAGGAGCCGATTCCTGAAGAGACTGCGAAAGCTTTAGTTTTGTTAAAACAGGCTCTGGATTCAGCAAAGGAGTTGCTCAAATTTGGCAGCGAAGGCAGTAAGATTTACCTGGTGTGTTTTTTTTTTTTTGTGATTTTATTAAACACTTTTGGTTTTTTTATGTTTGGATTTGGATCTGTTTGGTTGCTTCTGAGCTAGAGGAAAGTGGTGGCGACTACACAATTTTCTGGCAATAACATTTAATTGAAGATTTGAGTATTTTAATTTGTGTATTTGTGGTTTTCTTTCTTTTGTATTTTTGGATAAGTTAGAGTAAATTCGATTTGGTGATAGAAGCTAAAAGAAAATGACAAAAACTGAAGATTTCAGTTCTTACGACTGCATTTTTCTTCATGACCAAGATGCGGTAGAGCTTGCAATTCGCCTTCCAAGTTAGAAGCTGATCTGGTTCTCATTTCGGCTTTTATTTCTCTTTTTCTTTTTGTGACAAATTTGAATCATCTGCAGCAACAATTTTGCTATGCAGATTTTCAACCTCCCTGCCCACCAATGTCTTTAGCTTCTCCAATCACTTACGTGCCTTAATCGATATATTTTATTTGATAGACAAATGGAACAATATATAGATAGAATGTTTGTGTTTTTTGGGTTTTATTAGTATCCCTTTCGTGTGTGGATCTTTGAATAGATTCGTCCCTTAACACGTCTTGGTTAGTGTTTCTTTTTTTCTCCATTAGTGTTTCCTATCTTGATTTCATCGATGATTGTTATCTGGGTATTACAGTATGGCATTTTCTCTTCTTGTGTTCTATACAATTGCGTCTGTGCTTCTGTTGCTTTACGTATGGCATGATAGACACTAGCTTTTATCATAAATATTATTGGGAGATTGCAAGAATATGACTTGATGCAGGGCCTATGGTCCAGATTGCATTTTTGGTAATCCTGTGACAAGCCTAAAGATCAAATCAAACTTAATGTTTGGGATGAAGGTACGCTCATGACTTGTGATTGATATGAACCTTGGTGATTGGTGAGCTGACTACTGCTTTAGGGACCAGGCCTTTAATGAGGGAAAGGATAAATATATCATGGAAGTAGGGGGAAGGGATTTTTCTTGGTTCAGATTTCAGACTTTAGACCTTTTACCTCCCTCCTCCGCTTCCCACGCTCTCTCTTTCTCTCTCATATGCCTTTTTTTACTGACAGTATTACTAGGGCCTGCAAGTGTTCTAAGAGTTCTGAAAAAAGTAAATGTTTTGTAGGATGTAATTGAATGTAATGGAAATGGAGCACAACCAAACAAAAGTTTAATAAAACAATGATTGAATATTCATTTCGTTACAATACATTTCTATTACATTATGCCAAACATGTACTAAGTGGTTTAGGATGGCATTTGGTTTGGCATTTCCATTCTCACTATGAACAAGTAGAAGAGGAATTACTGTCAGCAAAAGCTTGTTCCAAGATTTTTTAACAGATATGTTTACACCATACCTGGTTTTTAGCTTCAGATATGTGATTTTTTGTGAAAAGTGCACATGCATCAACATAAAAGTGTCCACTTTCCGTAATAAGATATTTTGGCATCATTGTTTGTTTCTTCATTGGAAATTCTGCACTATTTTTCTTTTCCTGGTTTTGAAGTTATGTAGAACCTTAATTTGTTAGTTTGGAAAAATGTACTCCTTGCTTCTTGCAGCAATTAAGTATTTAAAAATTACTAATTAATTGATATCATGGTCTTTCAGGAAGCCTTTTGTTTTATATTTGACTTTAGAATTTTCATTCTGCTTGCAGGTCTTGGAGAGGGAACAAATTATGAAAAAGTATCACGATGTGACAACTCAACTGGAACAAGCTCTAAGTGGAATTTCCTATGAAAACCTTGATATATCAGATGAAGTTAAGGAACAGGTAGAAGATGAATGAACAATTCCATTTGTTGTTTGTGGAGATGAAATAAGAACCTAACAAGCCATCATTCGACCTCATTTTAATCTATTTGCAGCTCAGGATGCAACGATGATCACTGGGGCATCATGATTATGTATAATATCTCCAATATGAGCTTGATTAGGCGCCAGGGGCTTTCTTTTATATATATATATATATTTTAATAATGCAATGATAATCCAATAAAAAAAACTAGGACTTGAGGTATTGCAAACTAGATTTATTCTCGTTTTAGTGTGTCCTTCAACAGTTCTTCAAAATAATAATAGCCCATAGAGCTTCTCTTTCTATTCCTTCAATATACGTAATTGATTTTACTCATGTTTTTTCTCAGGTTGAGCTTGTCCATGCTCAGTTCAGGAGAGCGAAAGGAAGGGTTGATCCTCCCGATGTGGAGCTGTATGAAGATCTATTATCCCTTTATAACAAGAGCAAAGATGCAGCAATAGATCCAGCTGTCCTAAGAAGATCATCTGAGAAGTTACAATTGAAGGGGATAGCTGACCTTACACAAGAGTCAATAGCCTTGCATGAAATGGTTGCTGCCACTGGCGGTGATCCTGAGGAAAACATTGAAAAAATGTCGATGCTATTGAAGAAAATTAAGGATTTTGTACAAACAGAAAACCCCAACATGGACACTCCTGCAAGTGAAAGGAGCCATCCTCCAAATGGCAGTGGACAAGCTTCCGCCAATGGGAATCACAAGGCCCCAGTTATACCAGATGACTTCCGCTGTCCAATATCCCTGGAATTGATGAAAGATCCTGTTATTGTTTCAACAGGCCAGGTATATGCATGCTGGATTTCCTCTCTTATATAGCAAGACAACAATTTGGATGGTTAGAAACTTCTGATGGATTGACTTTGAATTTGATTAGCATCTTGCTACAACTTTTACCTACAGATATATGTTCTGTCTTAAGCACAGATTTGGGACTTAATATGTGTTTCTTCTTGTCTATTTTCTTTTGTTTTTGTTGTAGACCTACGAGCGTGCCTGCATTGAGAAGTGGCTGGAAGCAGGACATACCACATGTCCAAAGACTCAACAGGCCCTCAATGGTACTGCTCTCACACCCAACTTTGTACTGCGCAGCCTCATAGCCCAGTGGTGTGAAGCAAATGGGATTGAACCACCAAAACGACCCAGCAGTTCACGATGTAACAAAACCTCATCGGCCTACTCACCTGCTGAGCGTACAAAGATTGAAATTCTCCTTCACAAACTCACTTCTGGTAGCCCTGAAGACCAGCGTTCTGCTGCAGGTGAGATCCGCCTTCTTGCCAAGCGGAATGCAGATAATCGTGTGGCAATTGCTGAAGCTGGTGCAATCCCTCTCCTTGTGGGCCTTCTCTCAACACCCGATTCTCGAATCCAAGAACATGCTGTTACTGCCCTTCTCAACCTTTCTATATGTGAAGATAACAAAGGAAGCATCATATCAGCTGGGGCAGTTCCTGGTATTGTACATGTGCTCAAGAAGGGCAGCATGGAAGCTCGGGAAAATGCTGCAGCCACCCTTTTCAGTCTTTCGGTTGTGGATGAAAATAAAGTTACAATAGGTTCTTCAGGAGCTATCCCTCCACTTGTGACACTTCTAAGTGAGGGTACACAAAGGGGGAAAAAAGATGCTGCAACAGCACTTTTCAACTTGTGCATCTATCAGGGGAACAAGGGAAAGGCAGTGAGGGCTGGAGTTGTGCCCACACTAATGCGTCTGCTGACAGAACCTGGAGGTGGAATGGTGGATGAAGCACTTGCTATTTTAGCTATACTAGCTAGCCACCCTGAAGGGAAGGCAGCCATTGGATCTGCAGAGGCAGTGTCAGTTTTGGTGGAAGTTATTGGGAACGGATCCCCAAGGAACAGGGAGAACGCAGCTGCGGTTTTGGTGCACCTTTGTGCCGGCGACCAGAAATATTTGGCAGAAGCGCAAGAGCTTGGAGTAATGGGGCCTCTAGTAGATTTGGCCCAAAATGGAACAGACCGGGGAAAGAGGAAGGCGCAACAGTTGATTGAGCGAATGAGCAGGTTTGTTGGGCAGCAAAAGCAGGCTCAGGCACAAACTGAAACTCAATCTCAGGTTCAGACTCAGCAGCCCCAGCCATCCTCCATATCAAATCCTGCTGATAAATGACATTTTTAGTTCATCATTTTCACAATTGAGTTCTTCTTTTTCCTTTGTTATTCTGTTTCGTTTCATCAAACTTGGAGATGCGGCCTTGATTTGGAAGGGGAGGTGGAAGATCACCAGTCCAGTTTGTAAGTTATTGATTTGTTTATGTTGGACGAGAAGTACATTTTAAAAGAGAGTATCCATCATCCATCAAAGGGGAAGCAAAAGAGAAATACTCAGCTGTGACGCGTCTGACATGTGAACCATTGTGGTATGTAATCATCCTCAGTTTTTATTGAAGAGATGTGTCCTACTCCTGTGTATTCAATATCAAACCATGTAAGATACTACTACTGATCAATGATGGAATTGGAGAAATCAGATGAATATCAAACCATCTGTTTTTTCTCTGAATTGTTTAAAGTCTATTATTAGTATCTGATTTAAAATATGTTTTTAGTGTATTATTATAAAATATTTATAAATATAATTTTATATCTTTTAATGTTATAAAAGAAATATAAGTCACATTTTTAAATTATATATGAAATTTATCATGCTTGTAAAAATTTCAGAAATTAACAAATACAAAAAGCATTGAAATTGATTTTGTTTAAAATCAAGTGATGATGAAAATGAAAATCTGTAAAAGTTGAGTGATTAATTTTCTTTTTCATTTATATATATATATATATATATTTTATCTCATCAATGATTAGAAGGGGAAGAATAATAGAGGATTGACATCATCATCATCATCCAAGTCAAGAAAAATAAAAAAATAATAATTAAAAGAAGGAAAAAAAACCAGATAAGTTCAAGATAAAAAAGATGGGAAAAAGCCTCTTACGTCTGCGCCTTTGGACAATATGGTCCCACACTGGCACTGCTCGGTCTGTTATAAAAAGCCACCAACGAGCCAATTTATCTCAACCATTCAAACTAAATACATTAAAATTTTTATATAAGAAATTAAAATAAAATATTCGATTTATTTCTTTTAAAAAAAATATTTCCAAATAGTAATATTAGTTTGATTTATGAATTGGTATATCTCCACACCTGTCATTCCTATCAAATTTAACTAAATTTTGAATATATGTTAATTATAAATTATGCTTTTATTTTTCTTAATTCAAATTTTAATTTGATAAAAAAAAATTAAATTTACCTTTTATTATATAATAAAATTAAAAATATTAATTTTTATATTTGGATCAAAACTTATTATAAACTATCATTAATTTATGAGATTTAATTAAGCTTAATTTTAGCTAATTTCTTTTTAAAAAATAATAAAACTGAGATTTTTGGTTTTGCTATTAATCTAAGAAATTGAATTTTCTTATTTTTTTTTATTTAATTCAATGTTAATATGACATTTTAAAAAAGTTATTTGATTACAATATTTAAAAAATAAAAAGGTTAATAAAATTTATATATATAATAAAAAATTATTTGGTTTTGTTAATAATGGTCTTTTAATTTAATTATTAGGTTTCAAAATGCAGCTTTTTTTTTCTTCTGGAGATTTCTCTTTCTATTTTTATTTTCTACCATAGAAAGTGTAATTGCATTTAAAAATCCATTAAAGCAAATAGCAGAGACAAGCCTAATAACAAAAAACTCCGGCCTATAACCCAACAAGCCAAAGTCCAGCCCAAAACCGACCCGTAGTCCCACCCTACAGCCTCAGGCTGTCAGATACAATTTTATTATTCCTTATTTTAATTAATTAATTAATTAATTATATTTTATTTAAAAAAAAACTCATAAAATTATTGAATTAAAATTTACTGATATATTTTTTTAATTTTTATCTACATAATATTCCATCTGATTCTACTATTTACGACTTCTATTTTTTTTAAAAGTGTATATATCACTTTGAATTTTCTTTATTAATTTTGTTAAAGTTCATAAGGCAAATAATATTCTTTTTTGCATTCTTCTTATGTCATTTTCATTGGCCTTTATTCCTCAAAATTAGGTATTTTCTTTCAATTATCTCTTAAATCTTCCACAAGCCTAATCTATCGTGATAAAATTATTATCTACACTATATGGCTTCACTTTATACATCCACCTAATAAAACTTTATAGAAAGCAAAACTTAAAATAAACCTCTACAAAATTTTAAGATAAAAAAAAAAAATCAGTGATCACCGCTAGATTTCACTATCCCGATCTAAGACCAGACCCATGATAACGGCCCATGATCTGAAGGTTTCTAAGTCTCCCGCATGAGGCAGATCCAACCCGCTCGAGGCAGGTCCAACCCGCTCAGCCGTAGGACCAGACTCCACTTAGATTTCTCAATCAGGTCGGCCCAGTCTTTTCGGTCCAATGATCAGACCTCATCTAGGTTCGGTCTTAATCTCTTCATCCAGTCCAGCCTGGAAGAAGGAAGGCGGCTAGCCCATCCGACTGATGGGTCCATCCGCGTGCATGCCAGAGGAGAATTAAATGGTCGTTACACATAGAACAGAAACCTGATATTCTCGTACGTCCGTATCAATATGGCAGAGACAGGTGGCCCAATGGGAGTGAGACCGTGACACGTCCAATGAAAAAGAAAAAGGGGAGAAACACTCTCCTCTAAGACCAAAATTTTTCTAAACTTACAGAATTTTTTGTAAACCCTATTTTCTGAATCTCAAATCACCAATCAGTTTAGGAATAAAATTGTATCGCATTTATTTTTAATAAATTAAATTTTATTAATAAATTCATGAAAAATTTAGTATAATTTTTAAAAATTAACCAGAAAACTCATTTATACACCAAATAGAATAAAATAAAAATATTATTCTGTTATAGATAATATTTTATTGTGATTGGAGTTTTATTAATTTTTTTAAAAAATTATTAATTTTATTTGGACACGTATATATATATATTTATATATTTATTATTTTAATATTAAAATTTTAAGTTTCAAAAGATATTTTTAATTTAATTATACCGATTGATAAATCTATAAAGATTTACAAAATTAAAAGTTTTGTTGGATATAATTTCAAAATACCATCGTAAAATGCGGTATTGTTGATTTTCTTTTATCTATTTATTAAATAAAAATTCAAAAAATTTTATCATTATTATCAGTGGATTATCTTTATAAGTTCTACTTTATAAAACTAACAATATTTTATTAATTTTTATTAAAAAATAAAAGTTATTAAGATAATAAAATACCATAAATTAATATTATATTTAATAAAATAATCCAATTACTATATTTACTTTACATATGTAATTATAATACTTTTTATATTTTTATTATATATATTAATTTTACATGAATAACTAAAATTAAAAAATATCTTTAAAATGAAACTCTATGATTTTATATTTACTATTTTTATTATATGTACACTAATTAAATTAAATAAATTATTATTATTTACTGCAATCAAAATCTATTAATTATATTCGGTCATTTTAGTACACATTCTTGGTTTAAAAAGATTTTTTTAAATATTTTATTAACTAAATTAAAATAAAAATATGAAATAATATAATTTCCATCACCAAGTAGTTATTATTATTATTATTATTATTTACTAATACTTGTATAATTGTATATATTATATTAGATGAATAAAAAAAGCTAAATAATTTTTAATAAAATTATATTTATAATCATAGTCTTAAAAAAATTGAAATTCAACAGTTTTGTGGTTTTTTTAATTACGAGTTCTATTTATTAAAAATTATATTCTCATTAGATTATATTGAATATACGTAAAATAATTTTAAAATTAAAGTTTTAATTAGTTTAATATTTTTAAGAGTTTTATTTATGAAGCATTATACTTTTATTAAGGTTATATTAAATATACGTAAAATAATTTTAAAATTAAAGTTGTAATTTCATATTATTATTTAATTTTTATAAATACTAAAAATATAAGTGTATTTTAGTGAATTCAAAAATTTACCTTTCATTTCTTTAATTACTTTAATATTATTAGAATTTCACCCATACACTCTCACTTTTATATATACTGATATTACCTAACGTGCCTTTTTCTTTTCTTTTTAAACAGAGTTTAGAGAATGAGAAAGTAAAACCTAAAATCTCTCTAATTTATTTAAATATATTTATTATTATGTTAAATATGTGAGTCTATTAATTTAAAATTTTTATGAACACCATAAAAACAGTAGAATTATTTTTTTCAAATGAATATTTAAATATTTAATTTTAAATATAATATTTTTTATTTTTTATTTTTTATTTTTTAAAAAAATAAATTGTTACAAAATTTATAATAATAAAAAATATAAAATATATGAAAATATAATTTATAACAAAATATAATATTTATTTTAAAATTAATTAATATTAATTTTTAATTAATTTTTTTAAAGCAAAACTAATGATGATATTAATAAAATTTTATCAAATAAAGATAAATATTATTCTAAATAGAGAGACGATTATTCAACATTAAAAGGGATATCAAATAAAGGTACGGAAGAGAGAAATAAAATTTGAATAAAGTTTCAAGACTGACGTCGTTATTGTGATTTCGAAAACCTATAATAAGCGATTTCGGAAACCCATAATAATTAGTAAATCTCCATTAAAAATTATCTTTCGAAACAATCGAATCAATAAAATTTGAAAAAAAGCCAACCACAGAAACAGATTCATAACTCTTCCACATTAACAAAATGTTTTTTTACAATCCTTATTTATTAACTGAGAAGCAACCATCAAAATGTAAAAAATTATGAAAAAATTTTATATAAGAACTAAGAGTTATTGTTTCTATAAAAAATAAAATGTTCAATTTGTAATTAGAAACCAAATCTTTCAATGTATTAACTGTTCGAGGATTGTTGCTATAAATCTGGTAAAAAAGTCTGCATATTCTGAAAATTAATTGGATTGTATGAGATAAATATTCTCATTATACAGAAATCATAAGTGACAATCGGAATATCTCTGAAACACTTAATAGGAATAATAATATTTTTTATCGATCGATAGTTAATTGCCGTATGGAAAAGAGAAGAAAAGAAATTATATTTAAAAACGGAGAAAAAGGTGAGTGTATGTAGTTCAAAGAAACTATATTGGAAAATTATTTTAAAACTGATTTTAATTAGTTAAATTTATTTTTAAATTATATAACTGAAGCAATAATAAGATCTAATAATTTTAGATTTTTTATTAAAATTTTAAATATCAATTTGGTTTATCATTATCCAAGTTATATTATTAAAATTTTAAAATTTATAACCGAAGCAATAATAAAAGTTGGTTTGTCATTATCCGAGTTATATTATTATTTATTATCCTATAATTTTTAATATCAATTTGAATTTTTTTACTATTTATGCATACTTATTTACCAATTTCAAATTAATTTTAATAACAAAAATTATTTTTACTTTAAAAATTAAATATAATTATTATAATTAAGAGATGAACGCATTATCTAATAATTTTATATTATTAAAATTATTATTTTTATATTCTTTTCTACAATTAATTAATATTTAATTATAATTTTTGATACAATTATTAATAATTAGAAGAACTATTTATTATTGAATAATTTAATATTAATAAAATTTATATTTTATATTATTTTTTTATAATTATTTAATATTTAAATATAAATCTAATAATATGATACATGATAATTATTTTAATATTTTTAATTAATATTTAAACTTATTATTTTAATAACCTTATCTCAAAAAAATTAATCTAAATATCACCAAAATTATTAATTTTTAATAATTATCATACATAATTATCTAATAAAATTATTTAAACTCATAAATAAGAAATTTAAACATGCATTAATTTTAAATAATAAATATCTAAAAACATTTTAAAAAATTATTTAAATAATTAAATGATTATTTATTTTAAAATTTAAAATTAATTGTAAATAGTTAAATAATATAAGGGTAAAACCAGCAATCCCATTATTCCTCTTATTTCCATTTTTATATATAGTATTTAAGGATTTTTTATGAGTCTTTGGGACTCGAAGAAATATGAGATAGGCAAATCTGTCTTATGGAGTCATTTGAAAATTTAAAAAATTTTATTTTTAATATATTTAAATAATTAATGTGATTTACTATAAAATCTAAATTTAATATATTTTAATATTAATTTATATTAATATCATAGATACAACATATGATATTAAAAATATTATAAAAGAAATTTAAATGTTTATGTTCATATTTATATATAAAAATTTAAATTTTAGTTGATAAACGTTTAATTTTTTTAATAACCCTATTTAAAATATATAAGATATAGTTATTTATTTCAAGTGTATATGATTAAATTAATTATGTTTAGCTAATTTTTGCTCTTAGTTAAATTTAATAAAAGTATTTCATGAATAAAAAATTTTGTTGTGAATATATAGGAAATTTTTGTTTACTCCTAAATCTTAATTTATATAGATTCATAGAATAAAATAATAAATTTATATGAAATTGATGCTTTTACAGGAAAAAATTACATGTGATTTGTTTAGGATTCATGAACCCACATATACATATCCATGTATCAAATCATGCGTGCGTGACGAAAGAGAGAGATATGGATGAGTGGAAAAGTGGAGGCAAAGCCAGCAGAGAAGAGAGCCAAATATTAAACGTCAAGCAATGTGGTCATAAACATGAAGGCATAGAGGTCATGGAATTCCGAGCCCTGCCTTTGATAGCTCCTCCTCATTTATGATCAAAATCCTCGCCCCCACCGACAAAAGCAGCCACTCTTCTTTATCATAGCTCTCTCTTCTCTTCTTTCTTTGCTTTTTTTTTTTTTCTCCTTTATTAGAGACCCTATACATATCCCATCCCCCTTCTTTCTCTGTGTTTTTGTTTGTAATGTAACTGTTTTTCTCTTTTCTTTGTATACGTTCCATGAAGAAAGATAAAGCGAGAGAAGAGCTTTGTGGCTTGTGTCTATTCTGGTTTTGTTGCTTTATTCGTTCTTACAAGGCAGCATCAGCAGCAGCCTTGGACCGTGCAAAAGCAAAATCCTTGATTCCTTTGCTTTCTGTACGAGACCCTCTTTCTCTAGCTACTTGTGTTGGATTATAATACTTGTACTGAAGACACCATCATGACTCTGGAAATTTTGCATATTTTTGTGTTTTTTCTTTTTTGGGTTTTGATTGTTATTCGATTCCACAATCTCAGAGCTTTCTTTTCAGAAGATTCTAACAATTCTATCATAGTTTATTGTTTTTTTTCTTTAAACTAATGTTACTTTTTTCTGGGATAGAATTTTGAGAGAGAGAGGGTATCAAAAGGCCTCGACTTCTTTTGACTGGTTTGTTTTTGAACTTGCATAGATATGCCGAAGAAATTCTAGAAACAATTGCCTCTTGGGTTTGGTTGAAAGTGGACAATTATTGCATGGTTTTGAGCGGGATTCTTGGCATTTTCTTTGATCCTTTGTCTTTCACTCAACATTCAACTGATCTCGCTAGCTCTTTCCTTTCTTCCACCAAACAAAACGATAAGTCGTACGTCCCTTCTATATAATTACAAAATCATTAACATCATCCATCTCTCTCTCTCTCTCTCTCTCTCTTCATGTACGCATGCAGAGACTCACATTGCATGGAGCAAGGTGAGTTTCTAGGTTACAGTTTCCTTGCATCGGTAAATATGACTGAACACAAGTACGAACCTAAGTGCTCTCAGATGAATCATTTATAAGCGTCAGACAAGAAGTTGCTTTCTGGAAATTCTTGGTCTCCTACACATAGGCGATTTGGAGAATAAATATGGGGAAATGGGAGAATCCCTATTCAGCAGATCAACGAGCACTTCTTATCAGACCACTTCCATTTGCAATGAAGGACCCAAAGTGTGTGTTTTTGTGTCTGTATAGAGAGAGAGAGAGAGAGAGAGAGAGAGAGACCAATAAGTGGACTCAAATTCAGCAGTGGCAATAAGCTCACAGTAACCTGATCAATCATCTGATGACAAAAATCAAACATGCATGATACGTCTACCCAGATAAAGATCAGTGAATGAGGAAGAAAGACAAATTCATATCTGATGTTTAATAAGATCAAATTGGGTAATAAGTCGCTTTAGTACTGAAAACTTCCCTAATCGCATACGTTTATCAGATAAGAATCAGTCATCCGTATCAGTTACCTGATCGATTTGCAGAAACATTGCCATTTTATGTTTGATGGAATTATGTTGATGATGAGAATGCATGAAGACAAATACAAGTTATATGTTGATACTAGCTCATTATGTCAGATATAACAAACACCATTGACACCTCTCTCTTTCTTCCTTACAGACACAGACGCACTTTCTGAAACAAACCATAACATACAGACCAAAAACACAACTCAAACAAACGAAAAATAGTAATAATAAATTTGAAATAGACATTCTACCATTTCTTGCTTCGATCTCCATGGATCATATTCAAGAGGTGGAGGTTCCTCATTGACCTCATGCGATGTCGCCATTTTTGAAGAGTTGGAAACTTGCATGCAACTTAATTTTGTGTCAATTATCGTTATTAACTAGTGCTACACAGCAGTGAAGGATCAAGCCTCTCATACGTGATAAATTTGTTTTCTTCTTTTAATCAGCATAGATAGATCAATGCTAAAAGAGATGGCTAGAGGAAGAAGAGTTGAGACCTGATAAATCTGTCCAAGTATTTCCACTCCAGAATTGATTACTCTCTGAAATACCCAGAAATGGTTTCGATAAATTCAACCCTTGGTTATCTTCCATCTTCACTGGAGCCAACTGAGAAACCCTAGAGCGAGAATTCATTGATCGGAGCTGGCTATCTCCTAACATGGAAGACGAAGCTTCAACACCTTCATTTTGAAATGGGTACAATCCAGTAGGTGGAGGCTCAAAGAAAGGGAATTGTTGCACTCCAGTTGATAAAATCGCAGGACTCATTCCCGAATTGCTTCCCATCTGAAAGCCCATATCAGTCTGTCCGCTAGCACCACTAGCGGCTCCCATTTGTTCCTGAATTCCTCCGAAGTTTAACCCAAGATTTCCAATACCAAATTGAGTAAGATTATGCAAAGAGCTCATAAAAGGTAATTGATTTTGTTGTGGAGACAAATGACCAATATTATCTGAGGGGATTGCATTTGTTGAGCTTGAATTTGGATCCATTTTCCTTTCACTGGAAACTGGAGACTTTGAGCTACTTTGGCTTTTGCTTTTCTTGTTTCTCCTGCATCCTCCTCCAACGGGAACATTTCTTAGGGCACCGCCTCTTGTCCAGTATCGCCGACATGTTTTGCAGAAGTGGCGGGGCTGAGTAAGGCTATAATTATTAAAATAGCAAAACTTGGTATTGGTGGATTCACACCTTGGGCACTTTAGGGCTGTCTCTGGCTGTGGTATCTTAGCTAATCGTGCTCGATCAGCCATCGAACCAGGTCTAATCGATCCAGTTCCACCGCCGCCGACATGAGGAGGTGGAGGAAGAGGTGGAAGCTGGGGGCTTTCATTTCTAGCTCCTCCTGGTTGATTTGCTTGCTGCAAGTAAAAAAATTTCAAGAATTGTAAACATATTAAAGAGAAATTATATCTGGTATATTCAAGAAAAAGATCATAAAAGAAAGAATACGAATAATAATCTATACGATATGCTTTCTTTTTTATTTTGGGCAGGGGAAAAAGAAGAAGCTGTGGATGGAAATTGAAGAAAATTAACATTACCTGCTGCCAGTTGGGAGGATCTAAATAGACTGGAACTGAAGAGAAAACCATGGTTTTTATTTTTTTTTTCAATCTTTTTTTCTTTTATAAAAGTTGATGGGTCTTTAGGAAAGAAAATATGGTGGAGAATCACACTAAGTGAATACCAGAGCCAAGAAAGCAAGAGAAAAAAGAGAATTAAAGGGGAAGATGAAGGAAAGATAGAGAAGAGCTTTTGCTTATTTTTTCTCTCTTTTATTCTCTCGTTCTCATCATCTCTTTTTGTTCTATTATATTTTTAGGGTTTGAGTGGAAGAGACTTTCTTCATCTATAAGCTTTGGGATGCCTTTGGACTAAGTTCTTAGTGCTCAAGATTAAATTTATTTATTTTTTTTTTTAAATAAGGGTTTTGTGAATCATGCATGGAAGAGAGAGATAGATGAACATTGAAAAGCAAATAATCACTATCTGTCCATTGTGGTGGTGGGATCTCCCCCACGTAAATAAGATTTATAATTATGGAGACGCACGTTAACTATACATTTCAATCTTTGATTTATACTTATTCCAAATAATTTGTAACACTGCTACCTTTTGCCTCACCAATCATCTTTCTGCTTATACTGCAAAGCAAAAGTAGTTTGCAATATTTCTGATTGATTACATAATAATTTCTTATTATTTAATTAGTCCTTGTTTGTGATTACTGTTCATATTTTGTTTGCATCTAATAAGTGCTGAATATAATCGCAGCAGTTTCCATCTTATGAAAGTGATTTAGCTGCTGTATATACGTAAAACTACTAGAGAGATGACCAAAGTTTTACATTTATTTTTCTAGTCTCCATCTTCATCACCTTTTTGCTTAAAAAAAATATCTCTCTCAAATGTCTATCAACTTTTATTCTTTTTTAAAATCATACTATAAAACCTATTTGTAATTTGTCTTTCCTTTTAATATTTTTTTGTTTTGCATTCCTCTTAATTATTTTCTTATACTCTTTTTTCTTTCCTTTTTCCAAGATTAAGACTGCAAATTGAGTAGATGATGAGTGATGCAAGTTTCCTGTTTGTAGGGATAATTAGGAAGGAAACTTTTCTTTTTAAGGGGCAACATGGAAGGAAACATATCTTCTTCATTAAGCAACCTTCTTGCTAGTGGAGATGATCCTGTTACATATTCATGGTTTTAAGGAAATAAACCAGCCATTTTAGGTACAGTATTAAGTGATTGGTTCTTGTTTCTTTCTTTTTCTTTTCTTTTCTTTTCTTTCTTTCTTTTTCTTGGAGGCTAGAAGGACCTTCCTTAGGGCCAAAAGGAAGAGGCCATGACCCCAGCACTTGAAATTTAAATTTATTAGCTTTAGATTTCAAAAGGAAGTCCATCTGTCAAAAAGATAAAATAAAGTAATGTCATTATACTTTAGAACTTTTAAAAAATAAAATAAAATAAAATAAAATTCATGCATACTTCTTGTTCCTTTTTCATTTTCCGATAAGCAAGAAACTTGGGTTGGTGTGGTTTTTGCATTGCACTCACAAAATCATAGCATCCAATCCTTGGACGAGTCAACTGTCCACCACGTAAAGGAGACTCACATTACCACCGATCGAAAAATTTCGAGTTCGAATTTTATTCAAAAATAATCGTACCAAAAAAATTATATAAAAAAAAATTGGTGTGAAGCATTATAACTCTCTACCCTTTATTTAAAAATAAAAAAATTTTAATAATTTAATTTAATTGATTTTATTAATTAATTCTTTTGAAATGAAAAATTCAATTACTTTAATTTAAAAATAAGATTTAATGTAAGTAACGTATTAAATTTGTTAATGTTTGAAAGTGATGAAATGTTTCATTGAATCTTCAACTTAGTACATAGAACGATTATATAGGTGATTATAACATAAATGATACAAAGAATATTCCAGAATATTAGATGTATATGTAAGCCTACTTGAACAAATAAAAAATAATAAAGATATTTTTGTTGTCCTGATAAATTTTGATAAAAAAATTATTTTATATAATTATTATATATATATATATATATTTATCCGATAATAAATATATTTAAATAAATTTAAAATACCTTAAACACAGCTAAGCTGAAAATACCCATAGCGAAGACGCGTCGATCTTACTCATCAGATGCTTATGGTCGGGAATTCTACATTCCACGTCAGACAGAACACTTCCTCTGTGGCCCTAACAAAATAATCGCTACGGAATATATACGGTACTACAGTTCACCGCCACCGCCACCTCCATCTTAATCTCTTCTCCATTTCCATCTACTTTTTCTTTAATTACTCCCTTATGTTTTATTCTTCATAATATCTTTATTTTAAAATAATATGTATAATACACCTATTATTTCATCTAAAATTAATAATTGAAAATCACAAGATATGGACTGGTAAATAAGAAAAAAATAATTAACATAAATAAAAATAAATTAAATTTGGGACATTATCGACTGAGCGATGATCCTTAAACTTTGTGAGAATAGATTCAGTCAGTCTAAAATCAAGAGTATTCTTATAAATATGAAATCTACTAATTAATAAATACTAAATTTCATGAAAAACAGACAAATTACCTAAATATATAAGGAGGGGTCATGTGCATGAAGTGATAAAAAGAAATTATAAAATATAATGACGTAAAAAATGGTAGATAATAGGATATAGAGAAAATGCATGGGAGGTGATTGATTTGATCTGAAACGTGGACTTTGGAAATGTTTAATAAAAGAGAAAAATCAGAAGAATGGAAGTGGTGGAGGAATCCAATTCCTCTGCTCAATGTAAGGCTTTTTCTCTCACTTTGATGCTAAAAGCCAACCTCCCTCCCTCCCCCCTTCTTATGTGGAGACCCTCTAGTTGTAAAGGAACCTCTCTTGCAGCCTTCCCCATATTCACTTGCCTCTCTTCCCTCCCTATCTCTCTTCCAAACAATGCTTAGTTTTTAGTTGTAATGGGAATTTATCAAATTTATCATGTAAAATACATAGACTGACTAATATATTTTATCCTATATATATTTCGTCCATAAATAATAATAATAATAATATCAAAAAACTTCAATTGGAAAAAAGCTGTTGGCTGTCCCAGTTAGAGGTCCCAAAGGAATGCAAGAAATTGAAATATCTACTTTAGTTTATACATACAAGTGACCTAGGAGGGGTCAGGCAGCAGGCAATGTTGCTGATAAACTGCAAAAAATAGTACTATGGTCTGTAATTAATTTACAATTTGAGAAATTTTTACATTCATACAATTTAAAATTAAGACATTATTTGTAATTAAAAAAATGTTATTATACATATTAATATAATATTTAATTTTTAATTTATCAAATGTACAAATTAATTTATAAATTTGCAATTGCATGCAAGAATTTTGTTTGTGATTTAAGTGGGTACGTCCTAATTTTGATATTAGGAAACTTTACTTCATAATTGCACATGCAAACTGACATAAATGAGATGCTCTCTATTCTATCAATTGCTTTATAGCTTCTGGGACGTTTCAAAGGCCTAAATTTTGAAGGACCAAAACCATAAAAAGGCACCCACCCTTTATGATTCTCCAGCAGTTGAAGCCAATAGATGATAGGCAGGGCAAAATTGCCCATGGGTTTTTGAATGGACAATACAATAAATCATTGCTCTATATATTGTCCAAATTGCTCCTTTGAAACTATGATTTGGATTCAAACAAGAAAATTCATCGGAAGGAAGGAAAAAGAAAAAAAAAAGAAAAAAAAAAAACAGAGGACATGGACCCAGTGAGCCACGATCAACAATAGGACATGGACCAGTGAATATGAGGTATTGAAAGCCCATAATAAGATTTATTGCTTCTAAAAGTTATAGTCAGACCCACAAAGGCCCACACGAGTTTCACATGCATTAACATAATTGTACAACTCCATCTGGTTAGGACTTGGACTTGTCTACACTTATCAATGATAAATGTCCTTGTGTTTGGATAGGAGGAAGGAAAATAAAAATTCAAAAAAAAATAATTAGATGGAAAAATAATTCGTTACAGTTGTGTTTGGATATTGGGATTTTTTTATTAATTTAAAAAGTAATTTATAAAATATAAAAATGTTTTAATTATTTAAAAAAAAATTCTCACGTTTTCTCCCTAATTTGGGGAGAAAGTAGTAGATGGAATATAAATTTTATTTTATTCTCATTTTCTTTCCTTCTCAATTTTCTCTTAGTTAAATATGAAAAAGTGAAAAATATATTTATTTTTCGCTCTTAATTTTCTTTTCTATCTTATTTTTCTCACAATCCATACATAGTGTTAGAGACAACAAATTTAGCAGCGATATTTCAGCCATGGTTATGAAATTTTTATCTTAAAACTCTTAATACTACATTTTTTGCAGTCATTTATAATTGTCATAAAAAAATTTATTTTTTATTATATATAATAATATATTTTAATAAAATTATAATTTTAATAATATTTTTTATTAATTATCAAAAAATAAATAATTTTTATACTCAACAACAAAATTATATTCGACGGCAAAAATAAATATAATGAATGTAACAAATTTCAAACCATTTTTATTAACTTGTTATTAAAATTAAAATATATAAAATAATAATTTATTACTGTTATTTTAAATTTATTTTTATAATGGTGAAAGAGTCGATTATTTTATATATTAATATTAATTAGTCTGAACAGTTTCAAATATAAATACTATCTAAACTCCAATTTGTAAATCTATAAAATAAGATCAATTTATATTTTTTTTAAAAAATTTATTATTTATTCTCTATATTTAAAAAAATTTAATAATTAATAAAAAAATTAATTAATTAGTTATCATATTAATTTTGATCGTTAAATATTTTACTATTTAATTTTTATAATTTAAAAAAAATTATTAATTAACCTCTTAATTTTATAAAAAATTTATTAATTGATCATTTTATATTAAAAATATTTTAATTTTTTTATAATATTTAATAACAAAATTAATTTATAGACTTTTAAAATATAAATGTTATTTTAATGTATTGTTTAAAATCAAACGATCAGTTAGGAAGCTCTTATTTTTCTTTTTTTTTTTTTGACCTAATCAAGCTTTGCTTTTTCCATTTGAATCCCTCCAAATCTGGTCTGATTTGTCTTTTCCATTCCCTGCCCTCTTTTGTGGAGAAGAAAGGGGACGTACAGGTCATAACATTGGTGATGGATTAATTTTTGGGATTGGATGGGCAAAATATCCCCATGTAGGTTTAACGTATAGAGCTTGATGGCCCAGTGGCCAAGTTCGTTAATCAAAGGTCAATTTAAAGAGTGGAGGTCCCCTTCCATGTGCTTTAATTTTTTGAGATTCAAATGGCAGATGTTTGATATGAATTTTTGTTTCTTTGTCTCCCATAATCAACTAATAATTTTATTTTCTGCCAAAGATATATCAGGAAATGGCAGAGTTTAAAATACAATCCAAAATGCATATTTATAACCTATCATAATTAAAACAGAGAAATACATTAAAGCCCATAGTTAAAAATCCAAACTCTTAAAAAAAACAAGCTAAAACTAACTCAATCTAGAATTTATACACAAGCTTAAGCCCTAACTCCGCTAGATCAATCTGCATGAGAATCGAATCAATCCGCCTTAGGAAGAGTCCAAAAGCAAGATAGCATTCATTGTCTTTCACATTGAGACTTGCACAGGACACAATCATGGAAAGAAGAAAAACACATTAGTCTAGGGATATCTATAAATTTAAGTTAGTCCAAAGCATCAACGAGCATGCAGAACCCAAGTGATGAGGAAGATCTAAAACTAAGGAAACCACATAAGTGGTGAAGTACAGCTCTTAACATGTTTTTGTGACTATTCAGAGACGGATATTCAAAGAATGCATTGGTTACGTCTCTAAAAATAATCAGTTTGATTTTATCTGTTCGTTCTGTTTAAAAAAAATAAGGATCTAAAAAATTAAATTTTTTTTTAGTTGTGATATTCTGAATTTTCATGATTAATGTAATCAAAATGATATCTGGATTGATAAGAAGATCTCTTTAATTGGCTAGAATTCATTCCCTGAATGAAATTAGATCTCGTAGAATCATATTGAATATTTAATGATATATTTCATATTTTGCTAAAAAATCGATCTTTGTTTATCAACTATACATTATTTAATTAAATCTAATTCTCTCTCAATATGTTTCTTAAAAAATTCAATTCGTGCGAATTATTTCCTAATTAACAAAGAAATCTTGACGAAATTGCTCTAACAAAATCCAATCCACCAACCAAGAGACTAAAAACCCACCGGCCAAGAGATTAGTTTTTAGTCGGCATCTTTTACTCGAAAAAAAAGGCATTGATAACATCTCTGAGGTAACTCTACCGCTAACAAGATGCAACCCCTCAATGGAGAGCTTGATTTCTCGTTGACGTTGACAGGGAATCATAGCTACCGAGCTCAACCTGCAAGCAATCACACCAAAAACGCAAATCTAAAGCAACACATAAAAAAAAGAGCATATCTCAAAAAACACTCGCTTTATAGCATTGCACCTGCTATTAACACATGCTACAATATACTTACTTTAACATAAAACTTCATTTGAAGGTGGGAAGGGAAAGACCTAATCTCTAAGTTTGGAGAAGAAAGTTTGCTAGAAACAAGCAGGAAAAGGCAAAAAGAAATTACTGAGGTCTCAAGAAAAAGTGAAAAAAAAAAAAAAAAAAAAAAACAAAGAATGATTCTCTCTTTAAACTAGAGAAGGAACTATTAAACTCTGTTTTGGGCATACACAAAGTTCCACTTTAAAGAGCACTTGATTTCCTTTGCGTTAATGGCTCAGTGAATGACTCAGAATATCGCTATGAAATATACCCCAAAATCAGAAACAGTGAAGTAATCTTTAATGGGCCAAAGATGTGAGACCATTGGATTTTAGGGTCTAATAGGCTTTTTCACTGGTCTGGGTTTAGCTGAAATTGTAAGGAGGCCCAAAGTTTTAGACGTTCCTCTCTTTTGAGATAATGAGAAGGAACCACTAAGATTTCGAGCTAATTTTTGTAATTTAATTTTAGATCCTCTTCTGTTTTTAGTTAATTTTTTAAGTGAGTTAGATCTGATTTAAATTTAGTATAGTTTCGAGCCTCCTATCGATATTAAACTTTTCATAAATATATCACGTTCTAATTTATTTTCGGTGGGAGCTGAATTCACTACATCTGTTTAATATTATATAATGTATCGATAATATATTTAAAATATTATAATTATAACAAACATGTCAAATACAAAAAACAATTAACAATATTTTATTTGGATATTTCAAAATTTATAAGAGGTCAAAACTTTGAAATTTGAATGTATACTTTCTTCTATTATTAGAAAATTAAATTATTATAAATTTTTCCACAATCAAATACACATTTATAACAATTAAATTAATATTGAACTTATTTATATTTTTTTATTAATTAAGATTGAACTCTGTTGTGATAATAATTTTCAATGGATTACAAATATAAGAATAATATTAATAATCAAATTACTGATGCAATTAAAATGGTAATTACATTAAATATATCAAATTGATATGAATAATATAATTTTAAATCATTTAAAAATTTAATTATAATACATATAAATTAAATAAGAATTCCTTGATCTTAGGTTAAAAATATAAGAATGAAATTAGATAATATATCAATAAACCTGAAAATGGGAAACCAATGTGACGGGGAGAAGGCCATTTTCACATAAGACTATGAGGAAAACAGCTGGGCTAAAAATTGATTTTTTTTTTTTTTTCTAAACCGACTTCCGAACATTTTATTAATAAAATAAAATTTTAAAAATTAAATTATTTAATTTTTAAAAAATAGAAATTAAATTATAAATTTTAATAAATTTCAAAGATTAAATTACAAATTTTCCGTTATTTTTTTAAATTATAAGCTTAAATAATTTTCTGTAAATACACACAGATAATATTTGAATAATTAGCTATATTTATTTGGACATTTCAAATTTGTAAGAGGTCAAAACTTTGAAATTTGAATGTTCATTTCCATATGTTATTAGACAATTAAATTATTATTAATTTTTTCACAATGAAATACACATTTATAACAATTTAATTGATATTGAACATATACATTAAAATTTAAAATATTTAATTTTTTATTAATTAAAATTTTGATTCTTTTGTGAGCGTTTTAACCATAATAATTTTAAATGCATAAAATCAATATAAAGGATTCTATTTTTAAAATAGGACAATATTTAATTTTAATATACAGTGATATGAAATAATTTTAAATGCATAAAGTCAATTTATGTTAGTTATATTAAAAATATGAAATTAATATATAAATTCATGAATTGTCACATAAAATAAAATCACACAATAAAAAACTAAGTCTTAAATATAAGATAAATTGTCATACAAAATAAAATCATACGCTAAGAACTTAACTCTTATTTATAATAAGAAAGATCACGACATCATAGCACTTAATACTCTATTAAAACTCGCTCTTTTTTTAGCCAATTAAATTTTTTATAAAACAGAGTTATCATTAACATAATATAACATATAATATAATCATCAACCATATATATAAATTTAAATTACGCATTCTTACATACTTATTTTAATTTTAAAAAATCTATTATACTCATAATTTTTAGTAAATTTCCGATTGACTATCCATAATTGTCAACCATCTCATCCTTCCATTCAGCACACTTCAACTACATTAATATAAAATAAAATATTTTTAAATAATCATGTAAAAATTTAATTTTAATGCATAAAAAATAAAATAAGAATACCCTTGATGTTAAGGTAAAAATAAAATAATAAGATTAGGTAATATGTTTTAATTGATGACAAAACCTGAAAATGGGAAATCAATTTTGATGGGAAAAAGGCCATTTTCACACAAGAGTGTGAAAAGAGGCTTAGGTAGCTCACTTGTTTTATGAATTATGAGGAAAACAGCTGGGCTATAAATTGATTTTTTTTCTAAAACTACTTCCAGCTGTCAGACTAATCAACCCATTTTAATTATTTCTTTAATTTTCTTGAAAATGAAAGATATCTTTTCATTTTAAAATTATTGGCTTAATAAATCCCATCATTAGCTTCTAACTCAATACATTAATCACATCCACCATAAGTGACGGTAAATTTTCCACAATTATCGCTATTTTAACTTATCAGAAAATAGTTAATAATTTATTTTAATAATTATTTTTTATAATTTAATTAATAATTAATAAATAACAATAATTTCTAAATATAATTAAAAAATATTAATTCAAAAATTGATAGTTGTCGGATCTCGTCTACTTTGAAAGAGGCCAAACTGAAGATAATAATATTATTTTAAAATCCATGAAACCTTCATTTAGCTGACCAATCTAACGCATTAAGCCTCATTCTGGATACGCAAGACGGGCCGGATCGATTGCAAGTCCAAGACAAGTGAAAAAATAATCCAGCTCAATGATATGACGTGAAGGAGAGTAGCTGATTTCGTCAATTCACAACCCTATCTATATGCGTGTCAAGGAAATTAAATAGCCGCGTAACGTAAAGAAAAATCTAACACGTCTGTACGTATGAATTTGAATGATAGAGACAGATGGTATTATAGCAGAAAAATCGTTAGATATCGTTAATATTAGTAAACAAAAAGAAAATGAATAAAAAGAGAGAAACGTCTTTCTCATCATTTAAATTCACATTAAATTATATTTTTTAAATTTTAAAACATTAAAAATTATATTATAATATATTATTTTAATATAAATTAAATTTTAAATTAAAATTAATTTGTCTTTAGTTTCACCGTATCTTATTTTAAGATGATAAATCTCTTGATGCTAATCATCATCACAAGTTACAGAGGTTAATCCAAATTCCAAGTCACTCAACTAAAAGGTTTATAGAACCATTTGTTTACATGATAAGCCACCTATCCCAATTAAGCAAGACTTGATTCTGCGTTTCTTCTCAAGTGATAGAAAGGATTATTTTTTGTGGAAATTCTTTTAAAAACTAGACAATGAGAAAGTTCCAGCCAACTTCAAAATTAGTTGGTCCCCACCTTTGCACATTTCTAGATTCTCAAACCAACATTTTCAAAATCTGTGAAATGATGTTCAATTTGGCTTTTTCTACACATTCAAGAATAATTTTTATATACATCATGAATTTAATTTTTTTTTAAAATTATTTTCTGCTAAATTTATTAATTCACAAAAACAATTTAAGATTGAACAGCTGGCAATTCACAAATTAGAGAAATCTTAAAGTAAATGAAACCCAAACCTGAGGAAAGATGGAATGGGACCAAATGAATTGAGTTCCACGATGGACCACTTCAGGCATTTCCCTGTTTCACATGGACGCATGTTACCATTCCATACCCAATCTAATTATATTATTTTAATTTCAAAATTATCAAGATAAATAAATTGCTACAGTTTGGACTCTCGACCTTTAGTTTGCACTTTTTCTTTAATATATATAAAAAATATTTATGTAATTTCACTTATTTTTATTTTAAAATTTATAATTTAATTTATATATTAAAGTAATATTTTATACCATTACGATATTAAAAAAAATTATAAAAATCGAATTTATGAGAGAGTTGAATTTATTTCAAAATATTAACTTTATAAAAATTATATTGATTATTATATAAGAAAGACAAGATTAATTGGAATTGTTCAAACAGACTAAATTTTTGTGGTGTTAGTAAAATAAGTTTTGATTGGTATTGAAAGGTAATTTTTTTATTTATTTTTTGAAACACCTTAAATAAAATTATTATAGGATTGTTATAAAGGGTAAAATTGATATTTATATTTTATTTTGAACTAATTATACTTAAAAATAATATTTAGGCATTTTAAACCTGTGATTCCTTAATTATCACTGCTTCGCGCATTATTTTTTATTAGAAAAATTATTACATAATATATATAATATAAAAAATAACTAATTAATATCTCAATTTTAATATATCTTAAAATATTTTTAATATTTTTAAAATTCTACCGATTAGCATGATCAATTGTATTTAGTTCAAATCGAAAAAAAATCGAATTGAATTAGTTCAAAATTTTAATTCAATTTTTTATTCATTTTGGTTCGATTTAATTTTTAATTTCAAAATTTTTAGTTATTTTGATTCGGTTTAATTTTGATAAAAAAATAAAAAATCAAACCGAACCGATTAGTGATAATAGTATATTATTTTCAATAATATAGAGATTTAGATCATATTAAAGTTAAAATATTTCAATTAAATTTTAAAATATTAAAAATAAAGTGTGAAAATAAAAAATTTATTAAAAATCAAATCGAATCAAACAGAATCAGACTGGTTTGATTTAGTTTCTAATCAAAATCAATTCGGTTTGATTTTTATAAATACTAAAATTTTAGTTTTTAGTTTGATTTGATTTTAAATCAAACCGATCCAATGCTCACACCTACTAGTTAGTCCCTCTGTTAGTTTTAACTCTTAAATATCATAAAAAAATCTTAAATTCTATAATGTGAAGAGATTAATTAGTAAATTTTTTAAAATTTAAGAGATTAATTAATAAATTTTTTAAAATTATAAAAAATTAAATAGTAAAATAATTAACTATAAAATTAATAATTTTTTTAAAATATTGTGAAATTTTAATATATTTTTAAAAATTAAAATATTAATTAGTGAATTTTATTCTATTATATATATATATATATATATATATATATATTTTAAAGCAAAACTTATTGTATTAATAAAATTCCATCAAATAAAGAGGGATATCATCCCAAACGGAGAGACGATTATACTTATAGATTCTGTAGCCAAAATATGAGCAGTTAGAATAGTATTACGATGAACTCATCTAACAGAAATATCAGTTATAGAGTCTAACAAAGGTTTACAATTATTCAAAATCAAACATCTGCATAAGATAATTTGACAAAAATGTTCATTAAGTGCCTGTCTAAACTCCTGTATAAGATAATTTGGCAAAAATACTACTCTTTTGAGCATAAATCATTAAAGTCTCCGAACAAAGTCAGGGAAGAGAGTTTCTACAAGATAAAGCTCGAATAAGGTTCCAAAACTGACGTCGTTGTTGCGATTCCGAAAATCCATAATAACTAGTAAATCTCTATTGAACATTACCTTATGAAACAATCGAATCAATAAAATTTGAAGAAAAGTCAATTACAGAAACAGACTAATGACTCTTCCACATTAACGAAAAATCTATTCCCAATTCTTGTCTATTGACTGAGAAACAACCATCAAAATATAAAAAATTACAAAAAAATTCCATATGAGAACTAAGAGTTTTTGTTTCTATAAAAAATAAAATGTTCGGCTTGTAACTATAAATCAAATCCTTCAATGCAATAACTGTCAGAGAATTGTTATCATAAATCTGTCAAAAAGATTTACATATTCTGAAAATTAATTGGATTGTATGTGAAAAACATCTCACCATACAGAATATCTCTGGAGTTCTTAATAGGGACAACAACATCTTTTTCTTTATTGATAGTCAATCGACTCATATCATCTTTCATGGAAAATGAGAAAGAAGAAGACAGAAAGAAACTTTACTAAAATGTATATCTCTACACACTTATTTTCTTAAAACTTATATTTAACTTTTATATGCGCACAATTTAACCCTTAACTCTAAAATTTTAATATTATTTTTTAAAAGAATGTAATATTATTTATCATAAATTTAAAATAATTGAGTATATGTGTACCTTCATTAATATAAGAATACCATTTTTTAAAAAATTGTGATTTAATTGATTTCTTTTTGCTGAGATTCAATGCACTACTTTTTAGTGCAACTTATCGGTACATTTAATACATTTGCACTTTCATTAATAAAAATATGATTTTATTTTTTAAAATTATAAATAATTGAATTATCTCTTTTTTCTTTATCAAGATTCTAACATTGAATGTATTATATTATTTATTATCACTGTAGCCACCCAAGTCTACACTTTTTTTTAAGTCAAAAGTTGAAAGTATACAATTTAAGGGCATAGAACCAAAAATAAAACTATTTTGAACAAACACATTTATAATTTTAGATTACATATGACGTTTACGGTTAGAGAATGAAGTGTACAGTTTTGTTTACGAAAACAATGAACGAAGGAGATCGAAGAAAAAGAGAAAGTAAGATATATAATATTCTTAATTAAATCTTTGATATTTAAAGAGATATCATGACTAAAAATAATTTTAAAAATCTTTTTGAATAATTAAAAAAATCACTTTTTTATAAGTAAGAATTTTTAAAATTAAAAGATTCGTAACGCCTTAAAAAAATTTTGTAGTTGTAGCTTAAGGGATTGCTTTTATGATCTAACAACTAATAATAAACATCCATTCTTAGCCTTTAAATTCACAATCGCATCAAAATTAAACTCAACATATCTCTTCAAGGGAAAGTCAAACGGGAGATGGGGGATTGGGGATTTTCCATGAAGTGGCTGAGTATTGGTAGGTTTTAAAGAAATTGAGACAAAAGAGACCTCAATTCTCAAGACTATTTAAGATAAATGTAAAATCAAAGTTTAAAATTAGAGACGTTAAAGTTAACAAATCAATCCATTTCAAAAAAGAAAAAAAAGTTAACAAATCAACATCAATTATAATCTCTAATCTCTTAAGCTATCGATGGACTCTTGCTTTCCGCTATTTATTTTTTGAAATTTTGAAATTAAAAGAAAAAATTTATGATAATAAATTAAAAATGAAAAATACAAAGTGTGAGAATTTTGAAAATTGATGAGAAGCATGTTGATGATGTGTTGTAAAAATTAGAAAAAGAGTTGTTTGGGCGGGCAACTTTTGACAAGGACGTTTCTTGTTGTTTAGGTAGAAGCCTGAAAAGCTCTCTTAAAAACTGCTTCCTCTTTTCTTTACTTTTGTCCTTTTTCTTGAATAGACTTTTATCTTTTTCAAATTTTCAATTTATATATTAAATGCATTTCTTTTGTTATTCTTTCCCCCTCCCATTTTCATCCACTTGCATATTGTGTTTGGATTGTGAGAAAATAAAAGGAAATAATTTTTTTTTTCATGTTTTCACGTTTAGTTTAAGAGGGAATTGCGGAAGAAATAAAATTTATATTCCACCTATTATTTTCTCAATAAATTAGAGGGAAAGCGACAGGAAAATTTTTAAAATGACTAAAATATTTCTATATTTTATAGGCTATATTTTAAAATTAAGAATTAGAATTAAAATTTTATTATTCAAAAAAGCTATTTTCTTTTTAATACTTTTCTCCCTTTATGCAAACACAGTTATAAAAACAATATTTTTCCTCTTAATTATTACTTTTTTTATAAAATTTTTGTCCCATTATTTTCCTTCCTTCTAAGTTCTATCCAAACACAATGTGAAAATTTTTCATGCATTGAAAATGGATAATAATATAAAAAAAATTTTGATTTCTCACTGAGTCAAGAAAATATAGTAATTAAATAAATAAATAAAATTTTAACACCTTTTAAGAAGTAAAAAGTTTCTCGGTTGAATTGTTCCATCCAAACAATGCCTTAATAATAACAAAAAAAAAAAAAAATTGAGAACAAATCTTTATACGTGTTACTGGTTTGATAGTTACATGGCTCAACAGTCAACATTCAAACTCTTAACTAATCCTGCCTTCTTCTTTCTGCAGACTTTCTATTTCCCTTTGAGAAAGGCAAATATTGCATACTCTATCCCTGAGATTGACAAGGGAGAACAGCAAGAATTAAAATATTGAATCACTAGCCTAAAGAAAAAAAAAAAAAAAAAAAAAAAAACCAAATTACAGAGCATTTGAAATAGTAGCGCCACCCATCTACCACATGACTAATTACTCAGAATAACTTAGATTAGCAGACATGGATAATGGCTAAAAAGAAACTAATACCCCACACTTCCTCCACTTGACAGAAACTATATCTTAACTACATTAATGGCAGAATTTGTCAGTTTACCTTGGAATGCTCAAGGTTCCACTGCTATTAAATGTTGCAGAAGAACCAGGCTTTGTCTATCTTTCAACACCCCAGATGAAATAAAGAAATACTATAAGTTCATAACTTCAATGAACAAGTATTCATTTTGAAAAATAATTTAACAGTGAAAAAAAAAATTATAATTAGCACAAATTAAATTAATGGGCAGTTGGCTTCTTGTCTAATGGTCTCAAAGCTGTTGGTGAAGAAACCAGTGGGAGTACTTGAGATGAGCTTGAAGGATATTGTGGGAGATGAAGAAGATCTCTTTCCTTGTTGTTTTTACTAACAATGAAGCGCAAGAAAGAACCTTCTGTCTCCTCTGTTATTATCGTTGAATTTGGAGGTTTAATAACAGAATCTTGAACTGAGGAGTTGTTTTTGGCTGCCTTTTTCTCAGCTTCTTCCATTAGTTTTCTGAACAATTTCTCTTCTGCATCTTTCAAGAACTTGAATTTTGGTGGCGGTGAAGATCTCAGCCTGTTAATCTCTGCCTCCATTGATGATTCAAAGAGAGGATTGAATCCATGTCGATGATAAGAATCCAAAGGATTTAAAGGAGGAGACTTTAAACGTGGTGAAGCTAAAGGGGTAAGGAATGGAGTGTCAACAGCCAGCATAAGATCACTCAAACTTCTTGTTCTTGACCCTCTTCTGCTCCTATCACCCCTAGATTTCCCATCTTCAGACTCCAAATCCTCCTTTGTTTCCTCGTTGATTGTGAAGAGAAATCTTGGTGGGCCTGAGAGATTGTGCAGTCTCATGAGCTCTGATTCTGCACTTTCTTCACCAAAAGCTTTTAGAAGCAAATCCTTGCTGGTCCCCAATTCTAAATCTGGCTCTTGGCCATGAGCTTCTGGGTCTCTCACTTTATCTCCAATGGTGTTGTTACCTTGCAAAGAAGAAGGTTTCCTCCAGCAGATTAGGTGAAAGAATTCCTTTGCATAGTTGCTGCCATAATCATCATCTTTAACTTCTCTCTTGATAACTCTCTTCTTCCAACAAAGCAAATAGTAAAGCTCTGCAACAAGTGCTAAAAGAAAGCAACCAAAAACTAAGCTCAAACCAATTCCTAAACCACTGAAAGATGCCATCTTTGGCAGAAAATTCACATGCCACCAGAACAACTAATCTAGACTTCAACTGTAACAAAATATCCCCAAAAGAAGAGACCCTTTCTATCAGTTAATTTCACCAAGAACCAAAATCCATCAGTGAGACAATATAACAAACAATGATTCTGCAAGCAAACCAGAAAAGGGAATAAGTCCTACAGAGAGTAACCCAATTAAGGAACCAAAGGTAAAAATCTTTACATTGATTTAAAACCACAAGGTAAGGCATAAAATGAGAAAACAAGACAAATAGCCATAGATATGTTGCCTAAAACATACGCTAGAAGCTACGAATCCGAGTAAGATTTTCTGGGAAAGCAGTGTAGAGAAAGACTCGGTCTTAAAAGCTAGAAAAAAAAAAACAGAAACTAAAGCAAACCCGAAAAAGAAAGAACACAAGAGTTTACAGAGAGAGAGCAAATTTCTGCACAAATGGGGGTATGGGCAAAATCTTGTACAATGTTTTTGTGCGAGGAATTTGGTTGGAAAGGAAGCTCACATGGCTGTGCAAAGCCGTGTGTGCCATTTAATCATAGGATAGATATAAAAAATGGAATTTTTTTTTTTTTATAAAAAAAAGGGAAAAGGCTAGAGGAATAAATAAGAAAAGGTATCTTAAAGAAAAAAGGAAGTGAATGAAAAATATTGAGTCCACGTATAAAATAATAGGCGGTGATTACATCACCCATGCGGCTATCCACCATGCATTCTCACTGGATTAGCGGGCGCTGCCAAAAGACTACACTCGTCGTCGACCATCAAATTCTTAGCTGGGCTTCACTTCATGTAATTATGTATTTCGTTAAAACAAATTAATTATTTATATCGTGATTTAATCAGATTAATTACTTAATTTTTTATTTTTAAAAATAAATTAAATAATTTTTTATTTTAAAGCGTTAATTATTTCATTTTTTTATATAAATAGTTAGTAATGTTTAAATTAATTAAAATGTCATTATTTTTAACTAGAATTTATAATTTTAAAATATAAATATTAAATTTTTATAAATTCAAAAATATAATTATTTAATTTTTATAATTTTAAAATAATAATTATTTGATCATACAATTTGAAATAATAACTATTTAATTTCCGTTATGAATATAAATGACTAAGCATGATGATTGTATTCGATAATATTTTAATTAATCATAAAATTATGCATTCTTTTAAAAATTGCAAGGCACAAACTCCATGTTAACAAGCTACGTGATTGTGTAGAATGGGCATATCTGCATGCATGCTATTTTGCTTTGCCTTTTATGATCAATGGATTGCTTGGATCATGAAATATGTTATGACAGTTATCTATTTTATACAGATTAATAGCCATAGGACTAGTTTTATAACTCCCTCCAGAGATTTTAGATAAAGAGATCCCTAATGATCTTTTTTATTCGAATTTTGTATAGAGTTTATCTTACTGTATAAAAAAGAACTTCTTTAGAGAGAGTTAAAACTGCAAGATATGGACCCTCAATCTCTTTTGCATATAATTCTATTTAGAGTCTAGCAGTCAAAAAGTTAATTTCCACAAATCTTGCCTAATTTTTCACGCCAATACATTGCAAGATTTACATAAGAGAATTACATCTCTTTCTTCGGTGAACACTCCAATAAAATCTTTGGATTGCAATACGATATCTTTAGAGTTTGATAATCTGAGATCCAGAGAAAATAGAATTTACAATAGTTGAGTCAGCTCTCTCACTCAGAGAATCCCTTATCCCTTCTCTCTTGACTTGCTAGTGACGCTTAACGGCTTTTCTGCTACAGTGATACATGTCTCTGTCGTTCAGCTCCGTACAGACAGTGGTGTCAGTTCTCTTTATTCATGTCAGGTGACCATTTAATTCCCTACAGTGCGCGTGCAAGAAGAGCTGCGAAAAGACCGGGCCTGCTGCCCG
Source organism: Manihot esculenta (assembly GCF_001659605.2). NCBI lineage: Eukaryota > Viridiplantae > Streptophyta > Magnoliopsida > Malpighiales > Euphorbiaceae > Manihot > Manihot esculenta. The sequence goes on from NC_035171.2 coordinate 29,636,146, forward strand.
TCCTTGGGTTCCATCACGGGGCTGGTTTCATTACAGTAGGTTCTGGGCTCGCAGGCGACCCAGTTCGGCTGATGTCTTCAGGTTCGGTCCACTGCTGCTGGCGGACTTTCCTTGGGGCGTTCCAAGCTTTGAGCCAACCTTTGCTATCATGGGCTCTGGCCCAGCCTAAGAGGGAAAGAGACCCAGCGGTTATATGGACTAGAAAGCGAAACTTCTATTTAAAGAGTTGGAAGAGTTCTTATCAAATCAATTTTACAAGTTATTTTGGTGTATGCAATGTCTGCTAATATCAATTCTATTTTATGGAATTTTTAGCGGGGCCAAGGAAAAAATCAACGCAAAATGCATTGGGCATTTTAGAATTCTCTTTGTGAGCCAAAGATCAAGGGAGGACTGAGGTTTTGAAATCTTGAAGACTTTTAATATGGCTCTCCTAGCAAAACAAAGTTGGCGCATAATTGATAATTCCCATACTCTCTAACGCACACATTCTCAAAGGAAAATATTTTCCACATGGGTCATTTATGCAATCAAGGGAGGGGCATAATCCTTCATGGGGCTGAAGAACTATTCTCTGGGGAAGACAAATCCTTAACGGAGGAATCGGGTGGCAAGCTAGGGATGGCAATTCCGTAATGTGCAAAACAGACAAGTGGTTACCTCAAACTTTCCCTCATCCTCCAACAACTAAGGAAGGGCATGATCAACATATACTTTGGGTCTCTTAACTACTGGTTCCTTCATCCCATACATGGAATGTGGATTTGTAAGAAAGAATTTCATTGAAGAAAATGCTAATTTTATCTTATCATTCCCAATGGGTGAAGTCCGGCTATCACATAGCTCATCAAATTCGCTGGGAGTATGCCAAATCCTCGACTGCAAGCCATTTTTCTTTGGAGTATTTTCAATGAAATACTCCCTTCCAATATGGCTATTCATAAGAGAATTTCTTCGGTTCCTCCTGAATGTAGACACTGCGGATTCATGGAATCAATTAAGCATCATCTTGCTTAAGTGTCCCAAAGCGGCAGCCGTTTAGTTTACTTCTCCGATTCAAATTCGATCAACCATGCTTTATGGAGAAACTTTCAAAGACAGCTGGGAAGAACTATGTGACCAACTTACAGGGGTGAATGCTGAACTAGATATACCATGATTGCTAGTTTTCATTTTTTGGAGCATTTGGAAAGCAAGAAACGAGCTCATCTTTCATGGAAGAGATCAGTCCCCTTATGATACTGTAACTTTTGCTCTTAATTATTGGGACTCTTTCAATGAAGTCAACAATCCATCACCACTTATGAACAAAAATGTAATGACCCCTGATAGTTGGAAACCTCCACCGCTAAATTTTATCAAGATTAATTTTGATGCAGCCATAAAAAAATTTCAATAGTGTTGGTTCATGATCAGGTAGGGTTGATATTTGATTGGACATGCAACAACTTCTCATTCCATACTAACCTATTAATTATGAAGAGTATTGCAAGCACCTTCTCTTGGGTAAGAAAAACGAATAATGAAGCAACTCATGCACTTGCCAAGAAGACTTTAATAGAAGAGTTTTTTTTTTTCTATTCCAGCCCGTCAAGCATTATTTATCTTGGGTGAAATGTCCAAATGACAGTCTTGTTTCTTTGATGCCTTTAAAAAAAAAAACAACAAAGCATGATGACTAAATTTGGTATTAAACTATGAAGTTGTTAAATTTCATCTTAGTCCAATAAATTTAAATAAAATCAAATAATTTGAGAATAATATAATTAATATTTTTAAATTTTTATAAGTGATAGTTTTATTAGATTTATTAATAATAGTTGAAGAATAAATTTATATCGAAAAATAAAATTTAATATTTTTTATTCTTAATATATAATTTAAAAATAAATTTAATTTTTTAATCAAATAATTAACAATTTAAAAAGATTAATACTATTCAATATATTTGTAAAAATTAAGAGATAAATAATTAAATTTTATTAAATTATAGAAATTAAATATTTTTTTTTTCTAATTTTCTGAGTGTATGATCCTCCTTTCCAGGAGGATGGTCCCACATGGTCGAAAACATTGGGAGAGGGACACACGTAGGGAAACCCCCATTCAATTCATCATCGCTAGTGCCTGTTTCGATTTGGCGCAAGCAATCACGTGGGGCCGTATGGTTTCACTTCTTTGTTTGAATTTAAATTTTAAATTTTTTATTTTAATTCAATTAATATTTTATTTCCTTTGCAACGTACTTGGATTTAAAAATTACTTAAATTCGAATTTGATACACTTGAATTTTAAAAATTTTTTATTATAAATAAAATAATTACTGCTCAATTTTTATTGTATAGAAAAATTCACTTATGAATTTTTTAATTTTAAAAATATATTAAAATATAATTGATGTTTTAAAAGTTTATAATTAATTTTTTTATTAATTTTAATTATTAATTAATTTTTTAATATTATAAAATTAAATAGTAATTTCTTCATAAAAAATTAATTAAAAAAATTAATTAAATTAAATTTTTTGCGAGTGTTACGGTTGGGCTGAGAGGGTAATCTCATTGCACTAGCATTACTTAAAAGACCCACCAAATGCGATTATTATTAATAAAGGCCACAGATTAAGTCATAAAAGACAAAGATGGGCCCATGTGGCTCATAATTGGGTGATGCATGAAATGGGTCTTAATCACAACCACACAGTGATATGAATTCATATCATATGCCGGACCATCAAGATGTTCCAATAGTGGTGAAGGTATCCAAAATTTATTCATTGGCTTGTATAGCGCAGTCAAACTATGCAGTAAGGACCCTCCTATTAAAGAGCGATGTTGGAGCGTGGTAACACAAGCAAGGACCAGGTGTTTACGGCTGCCGACAAAGAATAGATTGTGTTCAAGGAGTCAGAGATCTACTGATTCGAGTTCCGAGTCATGGTGAATTTGTATTTAAATTATTTGTTATAAGTAGAGTTTAAAAATAAAATAAAAATAAGTTTAATTAAATTTTTATATTTTCATTTAAAATTAAATAAATTTAATTTAAAAATATTAATTTTTTAATTATTATAAAAATTATAAAAAATATATAGATATAATAAATAATTTTTAAAATTATAAAAATAAAATTTTATCATATAAAAAATAATTTTATTATTAAAAAATAATATTATATTTGATAAAGGTTTATTTCATCATTGAGTAATAATATATGAATTTAATTGATCTAAAATTTTTGGAATTGGATTTATTTGACTCTTGAAACTTATTTAATCATAGTTTTAATTAATCTAAAATTTTGAATTGGATTTATTTAACTTTGAATAAAAATACAAAATTTTAATTGGACTTATATCTAAAATAAAATTAATAAAAAAATTTTAAAATAAAATATTTAAATTTTCTAATGAGTTCCATATAAGCATTCCAAAATTCATGTAATAATTGAAAGGAAAGAGGATCTCATCTTTCATAATTTATTAATATGAGATTAAAATTAAATAAATATAAATAATTTTACATACAAATATATAATTTATTTATAATTTATTAATATGAGATTAAAATTAAATAAATATAAATAAATTTACATACAAATATATAGTTTATTTATAAAATTAAATATATATAAATAAATTTGTAAATAAATATAAAATTTATTTATAAAATTAAATAAATGTAACCGACTTCTAAAACATATGTAATCATTTCTAAAGTTAACTTAATATAAATAAATTTATAATATATTTTAAAAATTAAATAGATAAAAATGAATTCATAAACTGATTTTATAATTCGTTTATAAATTAAATAAATATAAACTGATTTATAAATAAATGAGTAATTTATTTATAAAATTAAATAAAAATAGATGATTTTTTAAATAGATATATAATTCGTTTATAAAATTAAATAAATAAAAATAAACTTATAAATGAATGTATAATTTATTTATAAAATTAAATTGGTATAAATGAATTTATATTTTATAAATAAATTTATAATCTGTTTATAAAATTAAATAAATAAAAATAAATTTATAAATGAATGTATAATCTATTTATAAAATTAAATTGATATAAATAAATTCACATTTTATAAATAAATTCATAAGCGGAAATATAATTCATTTGTAGAATTAAATACTTTCTTAAATAAATATGTAATTCATTTATAAAATTAAAGAAATATAGATAAATTTATAAATTGACATATAATTAAATTAATATAAATAAATTAAAAGATAAACCTATAGTTTATTTAAAAATTTAAATGAAAGACATCTAATTTATTTATAAAATTAAATATATATAAATATATGTATAATTTATTTGTAACTTTAAATTGATGCAAATAGATTTATAAATTGATATAATCTGTTTATAAAATTAAATAGATATAAAAAGAATTCATAAATAAATATGTAATTTATTTATAAAATTAAATAAAATAAAATAAATTATAAATAAATGATAAAATATATTTATAAAGTCATCTATTTATAAAATTATTACCATTATAAACATATATCTGTTTGTGAATTCTCATTTTGCTTATACTGCTTTTTTTTTCTTCTTCAAGAGATAGACTTTATTAATATTTTGAGGTATTGATATTTTGAAACTCAAGATCTGATTACAGTAAAGAGTTAAAACAAATAAAAGAGACTTAAATACATAAGTAAAAGGAAAACAGATGCACTCAAATATTTGAAATCCTAAAAACTTGATTTAAGAAGATGATCCAATGAAGATTCCAGATTGCTGTTCTTCCACCCACTTGAGCTCCTACAAATAGTCCAAATAAAGCTTATATATATAAACATAATTAAATTTGGAAATAATATTTAATTTGTATTGAATCGGTGTTAATTCGATTTTAAATCGAATCGAATTAAATAAATTTAAAATATAAAATTTAATATTTATGAAAATTGAATCGAATTGATTTTTATTAAAAATCAAACTAAATTGAATCGATTTGATTCAATTCGATTTGATTTGATTGGTTTGAATTTTTAATAATTTTTTTTATTTTATTTTTAATATTTTAAAATTTATTTAAAATATTTTAATTTTAATTATAATTTAATTTTTTAATATTATTAAAAATAATATATTATTATTATCTATCAATTTAATTTAATCTTTTAATTTTTAATTAAAATCAAATTAAATTAAAATTTTTAAAATTAAAAATTTAATCAAATTATAATAAATAAAAAAATAAATTAAAATTTTAAATTAACTCGATTAATTCTCTCCATTTAAATCAAATACTCCGGGGGAGGGGTGGCACTAGATAAAAGGTGGCGCAGCCAACTCTAGCTAGGCTGTAAATACAGGCTATTAATGTTGCTACTATGCTGCAGTTCATGCGTAACACCAGGAAATATTCCTGACTTCTATGATGTGATATTTAAATTTATTATGCATAATAAATCTTCCATTTATTTTTATTTCTCATATTTTATAAATTATTTTATTTAAAATTATTTATTATTTTAAAATATTAAAAAATTATTTTTTCAATATGAACTTTTACCATTTTCTGTCTTAAGTATCCACTTTTTTATTAGTAAATTAATAGAAAAAATATTAATATTATAGTAATAAATATGTGATATAGATGATACATTAGTCAAAGTAAAAAAATGTTTTCATAGAAATTAAGCCAATAGTTATTTCAGTATTTACCATACAAAAACTTTAACCAGTGTATGAAAGTGGACATATTGAGTAATGTTGATATCAATATATTCCTCCCTTTCCTAAATTTTATTTAATTATTTTTATTATTTTCAAATTATTATTATTTTTGCATTTTTGCATTGTAATTAATATATAAATTAATTATTATAATTCAATACAATTACTCAGCTATTTTTTATTATTTAATGAAATTTAATATCTTTAAAATAAATATAATTAAAAAAATAAATCAATTTTTTTTTAAATATATATATATAAAAGTTAAATTATTTTTTTTAATTTCGTATAGTTTTTATATAAAAATATTCTATTTTAGATCCAGCAAATAAGAATTTCACGCATGATTACACCTACAAATCCATCATCCTCTCACTTCAATTCCCAAAGTTTAGGCCTTTCCTGCAATCTTACCAAACCCAACAATCTCTAGTTTGCTGTCAATTACTTTTTTACCCTTTATTTCCTTTAATGGCATAAACCTGCTCTTTCCACTCTGGATTATGTCATTCCCCAGATGAAGTTTGGGCAACGAATCCACTGCCTTTATTAAACCAAATCAAATAAAAGACATAAACACAACTTGGGGTAGTTTTGTCTTTCTGCTTTCTTCTCGCCTTCCAACCAAGAAGACGAAACCAACACCTCCCTCCGCCGCTGGTCACCATGTTTTCAGAGATGCTTAGCACCAAAAACAATACGCATGTCAAACCCTCACTCTCTTTCTCTCTCTCTCCCCCAAATACTTTTGTTTTGACTCTCCATATCTTTCCCTTTTACGCCTATAAAGCATGCAAAAAAAACGTATGTCAAAGGCCTGCAACAGCCGTCTACATCTAGAGACCTTGTTTTCATATAAACCCCAAGTGTTTTTGGATCACGATTAGAGAACCCATACAGAATTTTAATAGCTTTTCTGCTGAGAGAAGTCATGAAGAGTGAGACCATGGACATGGCTGGTCCTGGTAGAACTCAAGTGAACTCTAGATGGAACCCAACAAAGCAGCAAATAAGCATGCTTGAGAGCTTATACAAGCAAGGAATAAGGATTCCATCAGCTGAGCGCAGATACAGCAAATAACGAGCAGACTCAAACAATATGGTCACATCGAAGAGAAGAATGTGTTTTACTGGTTTCAAAATCGCAAGGCAAGACAAAGGCAGAAGCAGAAACAAGAGAACACGGCTTATATCAATCGTTATCTTCATAAGGCTTATCAGCCTGTGTTTTCACCTCTTTGTTCAAATGGTTTGTTTCTTACTTTTCAATTTGATTCTCTGAATTTCCCTACGAAAAACTTGTCTTCTAAACCGGATCTGCATGATAAAATGCACGTGAAATTTCATATATCTACATTACGGATCTATGTGTAATCGGTCTATATAAAAATTTATTTTACACACTGAAGTTTTCTTTTCCAGTTATTTGCGGATCATACTACCTGCCACGGAGAGATTTAGGGTTTTATCTGCGGTATCCGAAGGTGCTACTCCCTAATGGATTCAAGAGGAGGCCAAGGAGTGAAAAGATTGACAAGGCAAGAGCCTATGCTTTTACTGATTCGAAGCAGGAAACTATCGACGACAAGTTCTTTGGCAACAATGAAGAAACATTGCCTCTCTTTCTTTTGCACCCAACTGGTGTTTTACAAGGAAGAGCTGAGACTCTGCGTTCTCTTGGTTCAATGATTTGTGCTGCTGAAAATTCCATTGCCAATTCTGCTTCGAGCTCCTCTGAGATGACTACTGGCGTTGAAGATGTTTCTAGTGACAAACCCTTCTTCGATATATATTTTTTTTTTCATGAAACAAACGCTAAGTGATAGTGAAATTATCTCTAAATCTATTAGATTTTAAATTTGAATGTCATCTACAGTGAATTATATTAAAAATATTCTAGAGTGACTTGATCAATAAGCTTAAAATAAAAAAATAATGTATATGATTATTCACGGTATTGCATGGTCCCACTTCTTATCCGTAACTCGTATATTTTGTATGAGAGAAAGCATATCAAACTTCATCTCGAGCACGAGATATTGGAATATCAATGAAACAGGATTAGAGAACTATAATATCCTTAAAAAATTATCCATAAGAAATGAGATGTGTGCCTACGATACATGAAAATGTCATTATCACATTTCTTTGTGGAAAAATTATTTCATGCAATTCTTATATATATATATATATATATATATAATGGTAATAAATAATTATAAGTATGGTAAATAATTATTGTAAATAATTATGGCCTAATTATTGTAAATGCATTAGAGATGGTTAATAATTTAGGTTTCCTTTCTTTTTTTTTAAATAATTTATTTATTAACTTTTTAATATATATTAAAAAAGTAAAATTTATTATTTTTTTAAAAAAATAATAATGGAACAAATCATGTAGATAATATATTAAGAAATATAACTAATTAATTAAAATATGTTGTAGCTAGTTAAAATGACGGCAAATTCATTTATAAAAATATGTCAAAAATATATTTAATATCCTGAGATCCAGAATATAATGGGGTTTATAATAATTGAAAAAAACTTTCTCCTTTTAGGAGGATCTCCCCTCCTTTTTATCTTTTTTTTTCTTAGCTTGCTAGTGACGCCTAACGGCTTTTTTGCTATAGTGACGACTCTATCATTCAGTTTCGTAAGTACAATGGTGTAAGTTCAATGGTGTAAGTTCCTTTTACTTATATCAGATGGCCATTTAATTTCCCCCAGAGTGCGTGCAAAAAGGGCTGTGAAAAGATCGAGCCTGTTGCCATTCTTGGGTCTCATCACGGGGCTGGCTTTAATACAGCAGGTTTTGGGCTCGAAGGCAGGCCATGTCGGCTGATATCTTCAGGTCCGGTCCATTGCTGTGGACAGGCTTTCTTTGTGGTGCCCCGAGCTCTGGACCGATTTTCGCTATCATGGGCCCTGACACGGCTTAGGAGGGAAAAGAGACCCAACGATTATCGATGTTGATAGCTTTTTATTATTATTTATTTTTTAAAAAATATAAAAGAATTCATTAAAAGAGTCTAGCTAGAGGCTCAAAGAGTACAACCAAAAGCCTAGAGTCTTAATTATAATACATAAGGGTCTAAGTCTCAAAAGAAAAATGGTCCATGAATCAAAAAACCTTAAGACCCGTAAATCCATAGACCCAGCATTCTGATTCGAAAGTCAAATAACTTAGTGTCGCATTTCTTCCTTTCAGACTTGGTGTAATCTCCAACGGAGGAATGCGCGCTCTCACAAGCATAACAATACCAACTGAAAAACATAAGAGAAGAACCAAAACAGCACACGTCAATCTAACTATAAGAATTAGAGAAAATAACGCTAACAATAAAAGAACATATAACATCGAGAGAGAGAAATGCGATGTTAACATATAACTTTTTAAATAAATATTATAAATTCATTTTAAGGATTGAAAAGCTCCATTTCTTTTTTCTTTTTTTCTTTTTAAATCTCTTCTACTTGTTTGTCTAAACAAGAAAATTCTTTTCTTTTTCTCTCCAATTCTCCCCATCCAAACAAAGCATTATATCCCCGAGAGTGAAGTTCAGCTTACACGTGATTCCTCCAATTACTCAATTAGACTCCTCGATTGATAGTAGAGCCGAAAGCCTCCTGTACAGGTTCACTGATGCGGCTGCAGCGGTGGACGCGGCCTCCGTTGGTGCCGCCTCCAGTTCAATTGATGCTGCCTTATATAAGAATGGCGGTTGGTTCGGGTTTATCTCTGAATCCATGGAGTTCGTTCTCAAGGTAAATTTACTATATTCTATTGCTTTATGTGCTTATAGTGGGATTTTATCATTTATTTTTGAAAGATGATAAATATTTTATGAAATAGATTATGGTATATGGAATGTTAAACTATAAGTGTGTGTTAATTTTGTGTTCAGGTGTTGAAGAATGGGTTTTCAGCTGTGCATGTGCCTTATGCTTATGGTTTTGCAATTGTATTTCTCGCTGTTATTGTGAAAATTGCTACGTTACCTTTGACCAAGCAACAGGTGAGTTTCCATTTTATTTTCTTTTCCTCTGCAATAAGCACTTGTTTGATAAACTTTAATTGAAAATGATTTTTGTTATTACCAACTGTCTAGACTCTTGACTGCTGTTGGATTGACTCCTTTTTTTCTTTTCCTCTCCAATGTAGGTGGAATCTACATTGGCTATGCAAAACCTTACCAAAGATAAAAGCCATTCAACAAAAATATGCAGGCAATCAGGTGCGGCCGTGCGGGACATTTGCAGTTGTATGGATTATATTGAATTTTGAGGTTGAGCTCGAGCACACATAATTTCCTTTTCGAAATTTCGGTTCTTTATTAAATAACTGGGTCTGTTTATCTCCCCTCCCCCCCCCCCCCCCCCTCCCTCTCTCTCCATATCACGTCTGTATAGGCAAGCTGGTGTTGATCCATTAGCAGGTAATTAACTGGTTGCCTGCAGTTACTTTCGTTCCATATTTGAATATAATCAAAATTTTGTTTCATACTGGTCAGAACTTACTGTTCCCTTGATTTTAACTCCCTTTAGTTTTTTTATTCTTTAGATAAAAGGTCATGCAAATGATTTTGAATTAGTGATTAAATAAAGAAATAAATGTTCATTCCTTTCATGTCATTCTTGTTTATCACATTACATTAACATCTCGGTCTTGTGCTTTTATTATTTTTTGTACTGGCTTTTAAGTATTTGTTTTTCCTCACTTCTATCTTAAGATATTGCTGCTTTTTTCTTCTTCATTTCTAGAGTTATTCTTCTGTATATTTTATATCATATGGCATATCCATTGTACTAAGTTTACAGACTTCTGCGCTCAATTTTGTCAATATATATTTTACCTGCCCATTATGTTTAATGGTGATAATGCTTAATCTCATTCCAGGTTATTTTCCAACTTTGGTGACAATAACAGTTTGGATTGGTCTATATCAAGCTCTTTCAAATGTAGCAAATGAGGTAATTAAGAGGTTGATTCGTCAAAATTGTTTATTTGATGGTAATTAATATGTCTGTGTCAGTGTACATGTTCAACGAATTAACTGTTGCTGATAATTGCAAACTTTTTCCTCAAGGGACTGTTGGCATAAGGGTTTTTTTGGATTCCTTTTTTTGGGCGGGCCTACTACAATCGCAGCTCGACAAAGTGGATCAGGCATTTCCTGGCTTTTTCCATTTGTGGTAATAAAGTTTAAATTTCCAAGATACTTAAGCTAAACTATCTTTCCTCTACTTTTATCAGCATTTCAATTCTTCCTAAATAATGTTAGAGCTTTTGACATGATTGTGAGTCTTTGTAACTTGGGTGCTTTAGATGAAATAAATCTCTGCCAAATTTAGATAGATTGTATTTTGGAGGATGGTATGCATTTCATATCTTGTTTATTTCAATTTGCTTGTCTTACCTGGTGGTTGTTAGTTCTGCTTTTGTGGTTTTCTCTAAGATATTGTTGGAGGACAATTGTGGTTCAAAGCTGCATTCTTTGATTTAACCTGTGAAGCATGAAACTCATCTATAATTTCATATGATTTTTGCTCAAAATAAGATATAATTATAGGAGTGATAGGTCATATCTCCTTCCTAGTTTTATATTGCTGCCTGAATTGTAGTTTTTAAGCAGTAATTATGCTCTTATGTACCAGGAGAAGTAAATGCTAACTTTTCTTTTCTAGGTTTTCAAGTATTTATCTGGTATACTAGCTACATTCTCTTGATACTCAAACGTGAACAACTGCTTGATTCATTTGGTTGAGACCTCTAAGTCTTTTGTTTCCCCTTCTGAGGACAAGCAGAATTTGATTCTTTAGTAGTTGATTGGAAAATTCATTAAGAAGATCTTTATGGTGATTGATTTTCTTTCTTTCAGGAATTAATAGGAACTTTTTATGGCCCTTGGATGTACATTCATGTCATTTATGTTTCTCCCCTGTAGTCAACTTAGGAGCATGAGTTGCAGATAATGGTACAAGGTAAATGCTAAATTTAGTTCTTCAAGACTGTTGAACGCGATATAAAGATGGAATCTTGTCTATTTGATGTAGAACAAGAAGAAACCAAACATCAATAGAAACAAATTCTGAAGACACAAGGAATAAAAACAAATGCTCTAGAGGAATTAATTTTGTCAAAAATTTTAGAGAAAATTACTATTTAGTCTCTGGATTATAGCAACATTAATATTTTAGTCCTTCTATTTTCAGTAATATCTTTCTTTAACATTTGATTCTATCTGTTATTTAGTCCCTCCGTCCAAATTTTCAGTCAGTCAATGAATTTTTTAGGCTGGTCAAGGGAATTTTTTTTTTTTCTTAACCGAAACACCTCCATTATTCTCCCATCCTCCCTCCTGCTTCTCATTCTCCCCTCCCCCACCCCCCTCTCATTTCTCTCTAATTGTGTGTTTCAGCTATCCTAAGCTGTCTGGGGATTTTATAGTAAATAAAAAAAAGGCGAATAGTTGTAGGAATTTGATAACATCATCTATGAATGAAAAATATCACTCACCACTCTAGACGTTCGAAGTGGTTTTGTTGTTTTCTTTGCTTTTTTGCAGTTCAAGTGTTGCACCTTTGGATCACTTCAATGTAGATTTTTAAAACTCAAATCAGCCAACCAAAGGACAAAAACATGTCTCTCTTGGCTATTTTTTTGTCCTTCTCTTCCCTTATCTTTTTTTTTTCTCTTGAAAATTCGATAGTTCCCTCTGCCTCTCCAAATAAACAAATTGTTGGCAACTTGTTTTCTCATCTGAAAAATGAAAAATAATTTGGAGATGGAGCATGGGCCATGAATATTAACAATACTGTCATCATTGTTGTGGCAATAATCAGCTCATTTAACAATACTGTCATCAGGGCCAACGGATGATCACCACAGATGTCACAAACAACTCTTCCATGGATTTCACCTGTCCAAGCTTTCACATTGGAGATGAAGATGACTAGTAGAAAAAGAACGATCACAAAATTACTTGTTGGTGATTGCATCTCCATGGCTTGCTTTTCAAGCATAGTGTATTTGATACTTTAAATTTGCAGGAATTGACTATCTATATAGTTGATCTTTGATTGTAGCAATATGGGGGAAGACAATAAGTGATACCTAGTCCAGAAGCATCTTTTGAAACATATGAGAGAGAGAGAGAGAGAGAGAGAGAGAGAGAGAGAGAGAGAGAGAGAGAGAGAGAGAGAGAAAGACCTTATCAGAGATGATCATCAGGGCCAACGGATGATCACCACAGATGTCACAAACAACTCTTCCATGGATTTCACCTGTCCAAGCTTTCACATTGGAGATGAAGATGACTAGTAGAAAAAGAACGATCACAAAATTACTTGTTGGTGATTGCATCTCCATGGCTTGCTTTTCAAGCATAGTGTATTTGATGCTTTAAATTTGCAGGAATTGACTATCCATATAGTTGATCTTTGATTGTAGCAATATGGGGGAAGACAATAAGTGATACCTAGTCCAGAAGCATCTTTTGAAACATATGAACATTGCAAATCAATTATAACTGTAGTTAAAAGACTCTTCCATTCAATAAGAACATGGAAGTTCGAAATTCTTCAATTTCTTTTGTTGTTTTCTGGCTGCATTTTCTTCAATATTTAGGTTAGTTCCCTCAAACTTTCCCTGTTCAGCTTCTTTTTCTGGACCAAGTTCTTTAACATGTGTTAGTAGGACTAGTTCTTCAATAAGTGAAGGCTCAACAACCAAAGCTTCAGGTTCTTCAAAATCAAATTCTTCAACTTTAGCTTCCAATTTTTCTTCTTGTTCTTCATCTTCAGGTTGTTTTATAGATCTTATATCTTTAACAACTCCTGATAACTCAACAAGCTTTTTTTTCAGTTGAACAATTCTTCAAAGTATGACTTCAGTTGAACCAGACATTCGTCATTAACAATCTACTGTTTCTCTTTCCTTTAATCGTAAAATTTATTGGATATTTCTATTTTTAATGTGAATCAGAATGTATGTCAAGAACGCCAACCTTTTTATTCAGCCAATAACTGAGATCAACTACCTTTGTCCTTTATGGTGATCAATTTCATCTTGTAGACATTCATGGTCAGTTCACAACTTGAAGTCTTACTAAAACTAAATCTTTCGAATATTAAAAGTTGTTTTACTCAAAATGGACGTCGAAATTGAAATCGTGGTGGCAAAATTAGCATAGAGGAGGTCCTGTTTTGCTAATGAGATAGATGCTGAAGTGGAAGAGATGTGTTGACTGAGTTGGCACTGACATGCTGTTGACTGGCTGTGGCTATCTCTGAGTCAGCGTGACATGTTAATGATGTCGGCAGTGCAGACACCAAAATAAAGCTTGGTGAGGAGCAGGAAAGTGATCTAAGCTTGGGTGAGTTGTAAGGCTGTTAGTGCTGGTCTATTGCACTCAAGGGGACGAGATCTAGACTGACTTATGCAATGTTGTCTTATACTGCTTGGTAGACTTTCTGTTCATTCACGCGGTGTCTAAGATAATGTTAAATACTACCACGTAGGAATCCGTACAAGAAGCAGATAGTGGGGCATGATAGTTGTACCCAGAGTTGGACTCAGCCTTTGCATGATCATCACCTTGCTGTTTTGACTTTATGGTGTCAGTCTCTGGGTTCCACACTTCACTGCTGGACAGTTATTGACCTCACTAGGAATCAAAGAGCCAAGGAGTGCAGAACTGAGTTGTGTGATTGTGTAAATGTATGGACTTTTGCAAGCATGTTCAGGTGTGGAACGTTCTTCATTGTAACTCTTTGCTGTCATAAAGTGAAGTCCACAGTTTTCAAATCCATGATGAACTTCAATAGCATTGAAAGAAGGGTGTCATATTGTCTTGCAACTCTAGAACAGGGGAACACAAATTGGTCTGAAGGAAAAGACTTATGTTCCATAGTCAATATGTAAAATTTAAAATTCAGAAAATAATCAGAGAATCTAATATCAGTATTGAAGGTTCATATAATCAAAGTTTGAAGAGTTGGAACGATTATAAACAAGTTAAATAGTTTCAAAAAAAAAAAAAATACTTCTGGATTCTGGTTTCTTTCTTTCTTCTTTTTTGTTTTCCTAATTCAAGAGAGTGATAGTTAATGTTTAATAAACCCTATCTTAATTGTGTTTAGCTTAGCAACTGCAACTTTATCATCATTAGAAATTATGTTGAACTCTTTAGTTTGTAACTAATGTGAACTCTTCTACAGTGTGAGGAAGTTCTAGAAGAAGCATATGTTTCTAGTGCAAGCAAACAGGTTCCAAATATTTCTAGGCTAAAGAGAAGCAAGCAGTCAAAGAGAAAGCATGCTGTATAAAGACTCTGTACTAATATGATGATTGTACTGGTGAGTCTGTATATCTCAAGAAAATGTATTTTTGTTGATATATATTATCATTCTTGCGTTGGTTAAGTCATTTAAAGATGAATTGCAAATTGTGGAAATCATGCCTAATAAAGCCTCAAGTATATGAAGCATTGCTTGCTGCCATCTCATTGTTGATAATTCAAGGCAGCAGTAGTTTCATTGAATCCTTAACTTGAATGCATTATTATTGCAATAGCGATAAATGAGATGGTGTAGGCGTTCAGTCATGTTTGCAATCACTATATCTGCTATAGCAGGAACTCTTATTTAGCAGGTACCTAGTTGTTTGTTTGCTTGTACCCTAAACTTTTATTTGTCTGCTGGACATGTTTTGTATATACTTTTTCCTATGAAACATCCAATATTGCTTGGTTTGGTTCTCAGGAATCACATAAAAATGCACAGTGCTTTATTTGTTGAAAATGCCTGAGAAAAGTATTTCTCAGTTGTTTCACTTTGCCTTTTCCGATCAGTTTACGAGAACATCGGGCACTGAAGTAACTTATGAGTGAAATATGCCTATTTCCACTATCTGAAAGTAAGCAGATGAAACCCACGACAATCTCAAAAGGAAGAGAGAGAGAGAGAGAGAGAGAGAGAGGGGATGCTGGAAAACAGGCTCAATCCCAAATGAAAGAAAGAAAGGAAAAATAGAGATAATAATCATGCATTTTTAAACAATATTGGTCTCAGATGTTCGAATCTTCAAATAAGTTTCATTTTTGTACAAGCATAAAACCTCAGGGATCAGGGTTTTCCAACCTAAATGAATACATCTGACCTACTGTAGATTTTTGTCTACTAGTGCTGAAGAAGTGAATCCATTGACTCAGTGCTTAGTTGGTGGGTTGTGATTGCCTACTGGATTTGGCCCAGATGGAGCTTTGTGAACTTTCTTCTCTGCAACCTGTACTTATGTCATTGAACAGATGTAAGTGTAGTTAAGCAATTCAATCGCCTATATTAAGAGTATTCAAAATGTTTTTCGGATTCAGATAGATTAAATTCCTTACCCAAGATGGCCAGATATTTGCCTTGTGTGACCTTAAGCTTGGTTGTGCAGGCTTGCCTTTGAAATGAGCTATAGTAGCAAGAGAAAAGACAGGATCCACTGTCAGAACTTGTGAGGATTCTGGTGAGACTATATTTCCCCATGTACATGGCATATTATTCAGTCAAGAACTTAGTTTATTAATGTTGATTTGTTATGTAGTAGGTTGCATTATACTTATCTGCAGAATATTTAAAAACAATAATAGAAAGATAAAAGGATGTTACATGCCTGATTCAATGGCTTGAACCTTGCTATGGTTGCAGAAATCGTGGAGAGAAGCCACAAGCAGCAGCCATGTTAGTAGCAGATGGATGAGAAGCTGCCTGCTCATCCTGGGCATGAGATGGGTCATATTAAGTAAACAGAGAAACTCTTACTTCTATGGTGGCTTATACAAGTTTGAAGCATATTTTTATGTGATATTTGTTTGATGGTCATGGAAAAACTTGAATATAATGTGAGAATTGTTTGTTAAAGGTGCTTGGGAATCCTAGGCCATTATTTTTGCTGAATTGATAAAGATTATGAATCTGGCATTCTCCTCATTGTGAGTTGACTTCTTCCTTATTATCATTACTTAGTTATGATTGCATCCATCATAGATTTTTTTGAACTTGCTATTATTTTCTTTTTGAGTGCTTGAGCCATGTCCTTGGCATTACTACTGGGACCCACCAATACATATTGGACGTTGAGTTGCTTATAAGACAAAATATTGCAATTTACCTTTTTAGTCAAGGAAAATTGCATCCTTGAAATTCATGCGTTTTGTACAATTGCATTGCTTGTTTGTTCTTTTTGTTATATACTCCTTGACATATTCTTTGCTTTTTTCATAAGACATAGAAGAAAGTTGACCAAAGTGGAAGCGGTCACCAGCAAACGTTTTCCTTTAACGCAATTTCTGTTGTTGGATAACTCGAGTCCCATTTGGCACTGAGCTTCTAGGGCCATAAAAAGATTTTTCAGAAAAACTCTTACCATTAAACAGAACTTTAGACTTGCATAATAACTCATGCATTGCAGGTTGATTTAAGGCCTTAACTCAGAGAGAAGGTAGTTGGTTTCTTTAGTCTCTTCTTGGTTTGCGTTGCTTTACGCATCAGATTACTAAGGTACATTCATTTTATACACGTTATCACAATGACACATGCATTCGTCATTTATTGTCATAGATATGATTCTTGGAGTGTGTTTAATTTCATAAAAATATCTATGAATAGTTATAATAAATAATTAAAAAATTATTGTATATATAATAATTATATTATAAAATTTATTTTTTTATATTTGTGTCTTTTCGTCGTCCTTTATTAATCTTTCTTGATTGCCTATTAATTAAAAAATTAAAACAAAGAAGACGGTTGAATAAAAGAATATTTTGTCTCTGATTAAATGGAAAAGATGTTATCACCTTTTTTTTATATATATATATAAAAAAATCTAAAGCAATTGTAAATTTGGATTTACTTTCATGATAAATACATTATGGTAGTCCAAGTCATGCAGCATAATTTCTTCTTTTAAATGCTTTGATTAAGATTTTTAATCACTATTCCTTTTATTGATAGCCAAATAATTCATTGAAACTTTTTAGTGCTAATGAAGAGTTTTAGCTCCTGATAGAACAAGACAAAAATATACCCACAAGTTATTTTCATAATTATTGATCTCTTTAATCATTTGAAAATCATATACCCATTAAAGGCAATGGCTTTGGGATGAGGATTAATTGGGTGTAACTCAGGTTTCTGAGGTCGTGTAAACAATTTAAACTCTAATATAATTTTTTTATTATATGTGTTACATATACGATAGAATTAATATAATTTTTTTAATAAGATAAAATTTAATACGAATATTAAAATTTGACACAATTCAATATATTTATTTAATATAATTTTAAACAATTCAATATTATATATTTAATATATTTTAATATAAATTTAACATTTTTAATTATATAAGTAAATATATTAAATCATTTTTAATAAATAAATTAAAAATAATTTATAAAAAAATAATATTTATATTGGATAATATATCATTTTTAAACAAATTATGTAATACGAATAATAAAACGTGTCATAAACGTGTTAAATCGAGTTTAACATATCAATTTTCGATATAATATAATTATTATCGAATTATAAATGAGTTGGCATAATTTTGATATGAATATGAATAAGAATGTAAAACATGTTTAAAGGAAATTTTTTGGTAATTGAATAAACAATGGTTATTTACTTTGTAAATAATTAATTATGATTTATTTAATAATAAAAATAATAATTTTTTTATGAAATGAATTAAAAAAAAGGTAAAATTCTTACCCAATAAAGCCCAACATTTAGAAGATCTCCTAATTGAATGTTCATTCTTTTTTTTATTTTTTTGTTAAATATATATATTCCTTTTGTAAATAATAGTAAAGTGAAACACAATTTTAGTTTAGATTTTTTAGATTAAAAAGAAAGTGGGATTCTGAGCACGGTAAGCTTAGGCAGAGGAAATTTTAAATGGAATGGTGAAATGTGTAGATATCGAAAAGAACGTTAAGGGTAAAAGTACTCTGCCAGACCAACAGCCGCACAAGGAGAAGAAAGCTAGGAGAGCAAAGTGTTTATATACCCAATTAAAGGGAAATTAACATATATGGCCTGTGTAGGTTTGGGTTTCAATTTCTGATAAAAGCCCATTGGACTAGCTTCATTTGTGTAGAAAGAAATATAGATAAAGTCTTGGACTCTATTGAAACACATGGAAGATTAATTAAATACAATAATTTTTCTCTATTTTATTTTTCCTTATTTGTTATTATTTTGTCTTTATCAATCTCTATTTTCCCTTCCTTTCTTGTCTTATATTGTGATCAATTGGTCCTAGGGATTGGGATTGCTTCTGCTTTCTTTTCTTCTTTCACTTCTTTTCTCAATATTCCACTTCCTTTCTCTTCTTTTCTCGTTCTTTCCCTCTTTATCTATTATTCCTCTCCTTTTGTTTTTTCCCCCAGTCCTCTCTCATCTCTTCTCTTTCTTATTATTCTATTCTCTTCTTCAATTTATTTTTTGACATGCAAAAGCTTGATTTCAAAATGAAGAGGGACAGCTCAAGGATCACAGTTATACGTGCCACTTTATTGGAAACGTATATTAATTAATATTGATAATCTATAAAATATCACTCTCTATGATCAAAACATAATAGTCAAACATAATAAGTATGGCTTGATATGATTAAGGGGTAGCTGCAAGCCATCAATATGATAATCATCCCTTAGCCGCCTGTAAAGCTTTAAATGCGGGTGTTGTGAATCCGACTGATATGATTAAACAGAATATGAGCTAACCGACTAAAAAATGTCCCAAACTATGTAGAACAATGAACATTTTCTCTGCAATTTCCTTATTAAGACAGCCCAAAAAAATTTTGATGAACCAACAATAAGCTCTATTAATTCTTCGATCATCAATCTTGACTTATTGATTTTTTTTGCGAGATTGAACTTTTATCCAAGTGTCTTATTCTGATAAACCCGTTGGATATCAATTCATCAAATATAATATGAGAATATGATGTAGAGCTATAGATCTAAGAAATCAATAATATTTACAAGCAACGTGTAAATAACAATTAAGGTATTCTGCAAGCTATATGGAGAAGCTTCATGCGATTGCTTTTTAAAAGCAAAAAAGAAAAAGTTGCTTTTCACAAGCAAATTCTGTAATAGATAAAGGAATTTACATGGCAGATAAACAAGCAAAAATAGTTCCGGGTTCTGAGATGATTTGAGGGCTTTTTGCAAAATTAGAGTCGGATCTATTTTTATTTTCGAATTTGGGGTTGAGAAAATTTTATTTGCGATTTTGGGGTTTGACTGCCACGTGGCAGCCGAAAAGGACGCCTGGCGCCTCTTTGACAGGCGCCAGAGCCTGGCGCCAGGCTCTTTTTTTTTTTTTTTAAATGTTAAGTGGCGCCAGACAATTGTTTTTTTTTAAATTGTTATTATTATTATTTTTAATTATTAATATATTATAATAAAATATTTATATTATATTTTTTTATTTATATTATATTTTTATAATAATAAATATTTTTTATAATTTTAATATATTAATATTTAAAAAATTTTATTATTAATATTTAAATAAAAAATTACTCAAATTATATTTCAGAATTATAAAATTAATATTATATTGCGATTAGATGGATAAATTTTTTTATTATTTTAATATATTAATACAGTAATTCTGTAATTAAATAGTATCAATATTTTTATATACGTTTAATGTTATTTCATAATTTTATAAAATACTAAGACTAGTTATAAATAATTATTATATTTTAGAAAAATATTTTCAATATGTAATAATATTATAAGAATATTTAGAATTATAATATTATACTACTATTAAATCTGTATAAAATAGCTTTATTAAATTAATTACTTAATTTAGTTATTTTTTATTTTTAATAAATTATAAACAATTCGTATAAAATATTTAAAATTATTATATTATTTTATTTAATAAATTATAAATAATCAAGTGATCGTATATAATATTTAATTATTATTTTTTATTAATTATTTAAATTACATTATTGTTTATAATTATAAAAATAAATAAATAAATATTAATATTTAAAATTATAAAAATTAAATTTACTTTTTATTAACTGCTATTTAGAATTATAGAATATTATTATAGGCTACTTAAATGTTGCATGCGATCACCTGATTGTTTATAATTTATCAAATATAATAAATTTAATTTATTTATTTTGAATTAGATTAATTAATTAATTTTTTAATAAATTATAAATAACTCAATTTTCGTATAATATCTAATAGTAAGATAATATAATAATTATTTATAACTACAATAATTATTTATAACTACGCTTAGTATTTTGTAAAGTTATAAAATAACATTTTGTACTATTTAATTACAGGATTAATGTATTAATATATTAAAATAATAAAAAAATTTATCACTTTATACGATATGATTGAATTATTTTTATACATCTCACCGCAACATAATATCAATTTTATAATTCTGAAATATAATTTCAATAATTTTTTATTTAAATATTAATAATAAAATTTTTTAAATATTAATATATTAAAATTATAAAAAATATTTATTATTATAAAAATATAATATAAATAAAAAAATTAATATAATATAAATATTTTATTATAATATATTAATAATTAAAAATAATAATAAAAATAATTTAAAAAAAAACAATTGTCTGACGCCACTTTAAGTGGCGCCAGACATTTAAAAAAAAAAAATGAGCCTGGCGCCACTTAAAGTGACGCCAGGCTTTGGCGCCTGTTAAAGAGGCGCCAGACGTTCTTTTCGGCTGCCACGTGGCAGTCAAACCCCAAAATCGCAAATAAAATTTTCTCAACCTCAAATTCGGAAATAAAAATAGGCCCGAATTTTGTAAAAAGCCCATGATTTGACCAAATCAGAATAATTTTTCAGGTTTTAGCTCAAGCAAAAACCAGAAGCAAAAGGAACGGGAAAATAAACAGAACAAAAAGCTTCACAAATCACTTCAATAAGGAAAACATAAATTCAGTAAAAACACCGAACTTATGACAGAAGACTGCTCCAAAGTAATGCATCCATCTAGAAATTAACTCGAGGCAAAAGGAATGGGAGATGAGATGGGTTTTCTCTTTTGCAGCCACCATAATTCCGTTCTAGAGACGTTATAGTTTTTTAACGTAGGAGTTTTAGATAAATTGGGAATTTATAAAAGGTAATATTACATTTTATATCTCAATAATATTTAAAATAGATGAGAGACCGTTTAGTCAATTAATTATAATGCGGAGAATAATTTAATATATTTTTAAAAATAATAAAATTATCTAATGAGTTTCATTAGCTTTGAAAAATTAAATAGTTATTTTTTCATAAAAATAAAATAAAACAAGAGTTTGAACAATATGGAACGAAAAATTAAATTTTATTAAAAAACTCTACCTAATTAGGTAAAGGAAGGTAAGTTGCTTCCTGCGTTATAAAGTATGTAAAATTAAAGAGTTTTTGAAAAATTAGTAAATATGGCTAATTAAATAAGACTTATTTTTACGCTTCCAAAAATTTTATACTTCTTTTATTAACTTCTTGAAAAACAATCAAGTCGTAAATGATCTGAAATAGTCTGGTTCAAATTATTTCAAATAACTTTTGAATTCATTTTTCATTTATTTAGAATAGTTAACTCAAATTATTTAATAATTTTATGATACGTATTATATGTAATTCGAAATTACCATAATTTTTTGATATAATCCAATATAAATAAATAGTTCTAAGTAAACAGTTTTAAGCAAACGGTTGATTCTTATTTAATATAATATAGACAATATAAAAATAATATATATATATATTTTATCAAAATAAAAACATACTAGGAAAATTAAAAATTGACCAGACTTAACATTATATAACATAAAGTTCAATCTATAAAAATTCAATTCAAAACTAAACCTAACTAGTCCAAATCAACTCAGGCAAGGCACCGAAAACATGAGGTCTCGGACCACGCAACAGTACTGCCACCAGATTTTTACAGCAAAAACGCATGACGAAATTAACACATGCATCGCAACCTACTGAACCCATCATCAATCATCGCAACACAACCACCACAGAGGAGGGAAACAAAGACCAAAATCTTAGCATTATCTTTAGTTTTTAAACATTATCTTTCCCTTTGCAAATTTTACTGTTTAATTTTTTAAATATTATATTTACTTTTCAAACAATCAATTAAATTTCAAATCACTCTCATTTAATTAACAATAATTCTTTTTAAAAATTATGTTTAACAATTATTTTAGCAAATTCAGTAATTAAAACGTTTATAATAAAATTTTCAATTACGTATTAATTGATATCAAATTCTGTGTTATTTTTTCAATATTTAAAACATAAAGAAGGGAACGTAGTCATCAAAGTAAAACCGTGTTTGTCTTTTAAAAAAATATATTTTTTAAATTTTTGAAAAATCACTTTAAAAAGATGTTTATCTTCTTTACACCGATGGGGAAAAAGATAAAGATGGAAGATGTTTTCCTTTTACATGAAAAAAAGAAAAAGCAATTAAAAAAGAGAGAGCAGAAAAAGCAAGTAATTGCCTAAATAGCTTCGATTTCGGCAGTCTGGCATGGGATTAAGGAAAATGGAGCAGGTACATTACAATTCGACAAATTCCTCGTACAATGTGTTTACGCTTATCCTATTCGCCGATGTTTTTGTCGCCACTCTCTGTCTAAAATCTAAACGTGATCTTCTGTATGTGTCTCTGTGACTGTAGTCACGTGCAGAAGTGTCTCTGTAAGAGATCAGACATCACATGCCATTTTCCTCATAAATTGCCATTTCATATCAGAAGTTCAGAACCCGCAAATAATAAACACACCGCAACAATTTCTTTTAAAATAGTAATTTTAAGTACAAAAATAAATTAAATTGTTAAAAAATTATTCATATTAAATTTATATACACTCAATTACTAAATAATTTTAAAAATAAAATTTATTATAATTTTAGCAATTTATTATTTATTTATTAATGATACATGTATATCCAAATATATGTAAAAATTTGCTTCTAACATAAATTCTTGACATTATTTATTTTAAGAGCTTTATTATTTTTAGTTAATAATTAATGAGGTTTAAAAAACGCATTTTTTATATGAAAATTTATTTTATAATAATTAATTATAAAAAAATATGTGTATTTAAAATAAAAAATTATTATAAACATATCCCTTCTTATACATAATGCATGAAAAACAATGTTTTTATCACTTTGTATTTGTTTTAATTAAATATAAAAAGCCCAATTCAGACCGTAACTGATCAGACCCATCGAAATCAAACCGGAACAAGCATACAGATTATGCATAAAACTAAAAGCAAAATCCTATTCATAGACAATTTTTTTTTTTTAAAAAAAAAAAAAAAAGGGGCAAAGTCCGCATAAAGGACCCAAATCCGAGTTGGTTGGCATCCACCTAGTCTGACATTTCAATAATTACATGAACAAATTATGGAGAAGAAAATGACCCAAAAGAAAAAGGCAAGGGTCCTCTACGTGTAATCTGTGTATGCTTCCTTTGGCATATTGCCGCTCCCTCTTCTTCGTAAAATGACTCTTCACTCCTAATTTTTCTATGGGCATATAGCCTAAGGCCTTTTTTTTTTTTTTTTTATTTTTATTAAAGGTAAGTAATTTGGAGTAATATGATTTTCTAGTACGTGTAAAAATTATTTTTTATTAAAATAAATTTAATTTATTTTAAAAAATAATTTTAAGGACAAATAATATAGTTTATAAAATTATATAAAAGGTAAAATTTTATTTCAATAAATTTATTTATATATAATATTTATTTCTAAAAATTAAATTAGTGTTTATATAAATTTATCACCAATTACATTTAAAATATAGTAGTAAAAAAGATAAATATTTATTTGTCTCTATATTTAAATAAATAATTTTTTAAAATAAAATTTTATATTCTAATATAATAATTTTAATGTACTTCAAATTAATTTATTTAAATTATTATTAATAAGTTTTACTTTCTTAATTAAGTGAAGTAAAATTTATAAATTTATCTTTTAATTTATTAAATTCTAAATCATATTATATTATTATTATCTTTTAAAACTTAAAAATAAATTTATTTTTTGAAAAATTATTTTATAAATTAAATATACTTTTCTCATATATTATGAAAAGTAAATTTTTTAAAAATAAATTTTCTGAAAAATATATTTTAAAAAAAATAAATCATGTAAATTAAATAAAGTTTAAGTTTCTTTGAAATACATTCTTATTGGCTACTTGCTTTTGATTATGTAATATATAAATTTTTGTTTTAAAATATTGAAAATAATAAAATTATTTTTATTTTTATTTTTAACAGCAGAATTGTATTACATAGCTCAGTGAACATAGCAAAGTACAACCGGAGCAATTCAAAGTCTTGACCCAAATAGAATAATCTAAACTATCTCAACCCAAGCAAATTCAAAATATATAGAAAAACAACCCAAAAGTCCAGTCTCCATCTCATTCCAAAAGCTTGAAAACCATCGAACCAAAATCGAGGCACTATCTTTGTTTTCCTGGATCACCAGCAACTGATAAAGACTAAAAGAAGCATTACCCTTGACCGAGCAAAAGATCAGAAGGGTATTTTAGTATTTGCGCGGTCAAAGGGTAAATGAAAAACGGCACCTTAAAAGTGTGCGAGGTCTTCCTACCAACTCCTCTATAAGAGCAAACTCCAGGTCCCTTGTTTTCCCAAGCTTGTTTCTTTAACCAGAGAGCTCCGATGGCTGCTCCTAAGCCTCCTATGTTCTTCTCTACCATTACTGTTACTCTACTGATCCTGTTCCAAGCTACCCCACATGGAGTTCAAGGTCTCATTTTAACCCTAGTCAACAACTGTCCCTTCACCGTCTACCCAGCTATCCAGCCCAACTCCGGCCACCCAGTCCTCGAGAAAGGAGGCTTTCCCCTCCCCACTCTCACCCACCGCTCCTTCCCAGCCCCTAATCAGCACTGGTCAGGAAGGATCTGGGCTCGCACTGACTGCACACACGCCAACGGCAAGTTCTACTGCGCAACAGGGGATTGCAACCACCAACTAGAGTGCAATGGTCTCGGTGGCGCCAGCCCAGCTACTCTCGCGCAGTTCAGCCTCCACCATGGTCACAAAGACTTCTCCTCCTACGGTGTCTCTCTCGTTGATGGGTTCAACGTCCCCATGACAATAACCCCACACGAAGGCACAGGAGTGTGTCCAGTTGTCGGATGCAGGGCGAATCTACTAGCAACGTGCCCGGAGAAGCTGCAGTTGAGGTACCCGGCGGGTCATGGTCGCGTGGTTGCGTGTAAGAGTGGGTGCGAGGCGTTTGGGACGGACGAGCTGTGTTGCAGGAACCATTACAATAGCCCACAGACGTGTAGGGCGTCGAGTTTCTCAGAGTTTTTCAAGCACGCATGTCCTGCCACGTTCACTTACGCCCATGACAGTCCTTCTCTTATGCATGAGTGCTCGTCGCCACGTGAGCTTAAAGTTATATTCTGCCACTAAAGCATCCTGGTATTTAATGTTAATAATTAACGGTTTTATTGGTGGCTTTTGTCTGCTATGGAAGTGTTTTGAGAGTTAAGAACAAGTGTGTGTTTGTCTGAGAGAGGGAGGAGATTGATGTGGTAATTAATGTAATGTTTGGGATTCTATTTAATCACTGCATGTTTAAGTTTTTAAATAACCACTTCTTGTTTGTTTTTATCATTTTCTTGTTTTTAAAGAATTGAAGCTGATAACTAATCTGACATACCACATCCCCTCCCTCACCTAAATTTCTCTAGATTTTGAAAAAAGAATTTATTAATTAATTTAGTTAATTTCAAAGAAAAATTTAAAATATTTTCAATATGAAATAAGAGGGGTAATACAAAATACAGTGTCCTTGACGAGAATCTGTGCAGTGCACCGTGGAGTACCGATGTGTCAAAATGTGAAACCGACAGCTCTGCTTTCGCGATAATGTCCCTTCTTTCTCGGTGTGCGTATCACGTGACGATGTCCTTTGTTTTCCCTTTCACGCCTCTCTTGCTAATTACTAAGAAGTGGGACACCAGCTGCTTGGTACCTTGGGTCACTGGTTAATGATTCCGTCAGACTTATTATGGGTGGGGCGAGTTTTAGCTGTGCTTGACCTGAATTTTAATAAAATAGTTTTCAAACATGAAAATCAATCGAATATTTTTTTTTTCTGCCTGCAAATGTGATTACATTTGAAGGCTCATAAAAGCAAAAGTCTAGGACAATGAGAGAAAGAAAACTCAATTTTGGAAGGTTCAGCTCAACAACGCAATCTGATTAAATTAAACTAAACTAAAATCAATCTAAAGTCTACCCAGATGGAATTCAACCAAAAGTCGAATCGCTTTTGTCTACTCCGATAAAACATCGTTGAAACCTCATCTGCCATAAAAAAATAAGCTCAAAACCTATATCTACAACCCCATTCCGCGAAGGAGAGGGAGCTCACAGCCAAGCAAAGGAGGCTCCGCGAAGGAGAGGGAGCTCACAGCCAAGCAAAGGAGGCTCTCCACGGGAGAACAGAAAAAGACCGATGAAAACGGTAAAAGAAGAACTCAAGAAAAACTATTTCTCTTCAAAATTATTATAGTATTATTATTTTTTTTTTAAAGTGTCTTATTTGTTATTTATACTCATTATTTATTATTAGTGAAAATAAAAAATTCAAAATTTTATTATTGTCCTCAGCCCGCCATTTCAATAACCCACGTCTTCTCTTCTCAATACTCCAGTTCATCGGTGAGAATAGAAAATTTCAAATTTTATTTAATTTTGTAACCTCTATTTATTTCAAAAAAATAACCAATATTTTAAAAAATTATAAAAATAATATTTTTAATAAAATAATTTATTTTTTATTTATAATTTTAATTTAAACCCACGTCTTCCCTTCTCAATACTCCCGTTAATTGATGAGAATAAAAAAATTTTAATTTTATTTAATTTTTAACCTCTATTTATTTTAAAAAAATAATTTATATTTAAAAAATAATATTTTTAATAAAATAATTTATTTTTTATTTATAATTTTAATTTAAAAAATAAAAATATTAAACTTAATTTTTTATAAAAAAATATAAATTAAACACTAAAAATATGAAAAATATTTTTTATGAAAAAATTAAATTTTAATCAAAAGTGACAAAATTCAACGTTACATTGATTAGAAAAATAAATATTTTGGTCCAGTAATTTTATTATGAAAATTAATGAGATTTTTAGTTATATTTAATTATTTTCAATTCAATTAAAAATTAATAAAAAGATAAATTTAAAATTCATTAAAAATCAACATACACAAGATGCAAAATCAATGGATCTCAATTGCATTTTTTATGCAAAACTTTTTCTTTGGGTTTGGGAGATTTTAAAGCTAAGCCCAAATAATAGATTTGATATATATATATAAAGAAAATTCTATCATTTACGTATGTTTGCTATTACAGTCTATATTAATTTTATTATCAATGAAATAATAAAATTTTTATATTATTTTAAATATATTTTATTATTATTTTTATTATTAAAAATTAATAAAATTATACATCATCTAACACGTTATTTTACCACGTACAATTGATAAAAATTTAAAATTTTAAAAATTAATTGATAAATTTTTAATTTTTAAAATATAATTCTAAATTTCTTAAATTTAGAAATGTTATCCATCCTTTTAAAATTAATATTTTTTAATTAATATTTTTATTATTATTAAGTTTTACAAATAATTTAGAAATATCAATTTATTTTAATTTAATTTCGAATTAACTCAACTTTTTCAAAGTTTTTTTTTTCACAAATTCACCTAATTATTATTGTAGTTTAAAAAAATACACAATTTATAAAAATAGTGTTGAAAATTAAAAAAACTATTTAAAAAATATGTTGAAAGAGAAATAGTTATAACTATTTAATTATTTTATATTATTAAAACTAAATCATGTGAAATATAATTCTAAATTAATTTTAAATATTTTATAATTATTGTATGCAATAAAATTCTTCTTTTGAAAATAATAAAAAAAGTAAACGTATGAAATAAATTTAAAAATAATTAAATATTATTTTGATCAAGATAGGATCAAAATTAATCTTTATTTATTCCTGAGATATTGATAAAACTAATAACATAAACTTAATTTTTAAATATAATTAATAATAAAATTTAATATTCTTAAAATTATAAAATTACTTTTTGCATAAAAAATTTATAGAATTTAATCTCAGATTTAATTACCAAAAAGCCTGAATGTTTTTTTAAAGTTATATTTGACTTTAAATTTTAAAAATTTATTAATTAAATTTTAAATTTTATGGATTATATTCTAAATTTTATTAAATGACATCATAATTTCATTAAAAATAAGCATTTAAAGTAATATATAAATTTAGAATTTAATTAGTCATAAAATTAATATAGGTTGTTAATTGTAAATAAAATATATTTTATAATATTATAAAAATAGGCAGCAGGCTTTCTCATTTGGAAGATTTTTTTACCTATTACTTAATTTTTTTTCTTTTAAAAATTGCCATCAGTTTGATTGGAGGCAGAATCTGTCGCTTACGCAATAAGTTAAGATGAGATGTTAAGTTTTTGTTGATGAAAATATCATATAACTCATTTTTTTTTTAAGGCAAAGAGAATTTTCAAACTGCACTTATCATTTGGGTCCACTGGTTGGCCCATTAGGCAATGCCTTTATCATCTGCACTCATTATTTACTTCATCCTTGTTATTGTATTATTCAGTTAAATTTTGGTGTTTGAATTTCTAATTTTTCAATGAAATTTCTATTAATATCTAAAATCTCGAAACCAAAAATTTAAAAGAGTAAAATAAAATTTGTAAAAAAGAATTATATATATATATATATATATATAAATTTTAAGTTTGACCATCGAATCTCGAGATTTGGTCTTTGAAGATGCTTATTACAACACATATGTGAATAACATCTAACTCGAAATGGAGAAGAGTTTCTCTTCACTTTGGATAGAGGTAAGCTCTAGCAAAAATTTTCTTTGTCCCCTTCAAATTTATATTGAATCAACTGATCTTTTAAAGAAATCAAACCTTATTTTGAAGTTTTGGCTTGGGCTCTTAAAGTTTTGCACCATGAGCTCTTTTCATAAATTCTTCTCTTTCTTCTCTTTTCAAATCTATTGTTTGTATTGTCCCTTCAAGAGGTAAGTTTGTGTTTTCAAATTTTCGGTTGTTTTGGATTACTATATGAGATTATATGTTGCTTGGGGGTTGTTTGTTTGAAATGCATGCATGTTTCAAGTTCTCTTGAAGTTGGGGTTGATGAATGAGAAGATTTTTGGTTTTGAGAAATGCATGTTGAAGTTTAGGCTAAATTGGAGTGGTGTTATGTGTTCTAAGTTGATAATGTATGGTATCCAACTCTTGTATGAATTGTTAGTGTTGAAACTGCATCGTTTTTAGATTATATGTTTGAAACTGTGTCGTTTCCTTTATATTCTTTCCATTGTAATAGGGCTGTAATTGGCACGAGAAGTGCACGTGTAATTGTCTGAATACATAAGGAAGCAGGATGCTTCTAGACCCAGTCTGTAACGTCATTTTCTTTCTGAAATAAGAATTCAAAAGCTTTTTTCTCTCTCTCTCGCACATGGTATCAGAGCCTTGTTTCGGCTCACGACGGCGCGTCAATGGTTGTATGAGTGAGATCTAGAGGTTTTCTGAGAGATCTGATGGCGACGGAGCGAGGGAACAGTAGCAAGGAACAGAAGGCAACGGGTGCACCGGAAAGACCACAAGGCGTGACCCAAGGAATGGGAGATCCTTTGAGTCTCCAAGCTTCTGATCATCCAGGTATGAGTCTAGTCTCAGCCCCTCTTATAGGGACAAACTTTAAATCATGGACCAGAGCGATTAAAATCGCCCTGGGTGCCAAGATGAAACTAGGGTTTGTCGAAGGAACAATTTTGGCACCTAGTAAAGAGTCTGAGGGTTACGAACAATGGAAGAGATGTGACTTCATGGTCACATCCTGGATCCTTAACTCCATCTCCAAGGAACTGGTGGATGGTTTTATATACACTGCTTCAGCCAGAGATCTCTGGTTAGAAATATGTGAAAGGTTTGGAGAATGTAATGGCCCTATGATATATGAATTACACAGAAAAATTTCTCTGATGTCTCAAGAGAATGCCCCTGTTGCTGTCTACTTTACTAAGCTAAAGAGACTTTGGGATGAGTTAGGATGTATGGAGACCCTCCCTACCTGTACATGTGGAGCCTTTAGGGCTATAGCAGAAATAACCAACAGAAACAGACTCATGCAGTTTCTGATGGGACTAAACGAGTCTTTTGGGTCTGTAAGGGACCAAGTATTGGGAATGGATCCCTTACCAACAGTGAATAAGGCCTACTCAATGGTGGTGAAATTTGAGTCTCAGAGGGAGATTTTGGGAGCCATGAGTGACAACTCTGAATCCCTTGTGTTACTGAACAAAACCTACACTCAAAGTCAGGCCAGACCAAGAAAGCCTGACAACAAGAAGGGACATTGTACCTTCTGTAATATGAATGGGCACACTAAGGAGGGGTGTTTTAGACTGATTGGATACCCTGATTGGTTCAAGTCAAAGAACAAAAGTGGGACACAAGGTGTAAAAGGATATGGAAACACCAAAATTATGGCTGCTGTAGAACAAAATAGGCCTGAAGAGGACAGCCCTCTTGACTATACTGATACATCAAGTAAGATAAATGAACTGACATCCATGTTGACCTCCCTAAAGCAAGAAGTTTCTCAACTTGTCAAAGGGAAAGGGAGCCTAGCTCCTGGAACATGCCTTGAACCTGAGTCACACTTCATGGACTTTGCAGGTAATCCTAAACTCCATAAAACTTGTTATGCACAATTGGACACTGATGATAGCTGGATCCTAGACACTGGAGCCACTAATCACATGTGCTCAAACAGCAGTTTGTTTATCACTTCACAAACACTACACAAGCACATATCTGTTTGCTTTCCAGATGGGAACACAACACAGGTTACCCAATCTGGAAGACTAAACCTTTTTGGAAAATTACTTCTGAATAATGTTCTGTATATTCCTCATTTTCAATACAATCTGATATCCATTAGTCAATTGATGAATAGTCTTGGATATTGTATTGTGATATGCCATCATTATTGTATTATACAGGACCCTCTGAATAAGAAGGTGGTGGCCATAGGAAAGAAACAAAGAGATCTATTCAGACTGAATAAGATGAGTTTCTGTCAAACTGAGATTAGACATTGCCTAATTCAAATCATGAACTTAGATGCTAATCTTCACAACATTGTAAATGCCATGATTCCTATATCTGATTCGAATAAAAGAAACTTTGTGCAATGTGCAAGGATACACAATTATACTGTGAGCATGAATGACATACATGATAGACTAGGGCATGCATCTGTTAACAAACTCAAACATATCAAGGGCATAAACATCAGTGATAATGCTATGACTTGCTGCCCCACCTGCCCTCTTGCTAAGCAAGCTAGATTACCCTTTCCTAGAAGTCATACTCTAGCTTCAAGGCCTTTTGAATTGATCCATATTGACATATGGGGACCTTATAAGACCAGCTCAATCACTGGAGCTAGATTATTCCTCACCATTGTTGATGACTACAGTAGGGCCGTATGGACCTTTATGATGCACTTAAAAGGCCAAACTTTTGGTCTCATTGAACACTTTATTCATATGGTAGAGAATCAATTCAACACTACCATTAAGACCATTAGAACTGATAATGGAAGGGAATTTTTAAGCCATGCTTATAACTCTCTTCTTGCTAGTAAGGGGATTATACACCAGAAATCTTGTCCATACACTCCCCAGCAGAATGGAGTGGTGGAAAGGAAACACAGACACATACTTGACACTGCTAGAGCCTTGAAAATGCAATCCCAAATCCCATTCCTTATAGATCTGGTCATACCAATGATGACTCTCAGAAAAGTCCCTCTGTTAGAAGGACTCAAAGACATAGACAGACTCCTGTTTGGATGCAGGATTATGTAAATTCTTTGTACACATCTTCTATGTCCTT
This sequence comes from Manihot esculenta, assembly GCF_001659605.2. Lineage (NCBI taxonomy): Eukaryota > Viridiplantae > Streptophyta > Magnoliopsida > Malpighiales > Euphorbiaceae > Manihot > Manihot esculenta. Next base: position 29,669,038 of record NC_035171.2, read on the forward strand.
TCATCCATCACATAAGTCTTATATTTGCAATGTCAATAAGGTTTATGAACCTTGCACATATTCTCAAGCATCCAAAGATGCTCATTGGGTTGAGGCCATGAAGCAAGAGCTTCAGGCCTTGGAAACCAATAATACTTGGATACTCACCACTTTGCCTAAGAATAAGAAGGCAATAGGATGCAAATGGGTTTACAAAGTTAAATTTAAACCCAATGGTGACGTAGAAAGGTATAAAGCCCGATTGGTAGCCAAAGGCTACAATCAAATAGAAGGGCTGGACTATAAAGACAGGTTTTCACCTGTAGCAAAGCTTACCACTGTGAGAATTCTCATCGTTATGGCCACCTCTAAACAGTGGCCAATATTTCAGTTGGACATTAACAATGCCTTCCTTCATGGGTATCTAAATGAAGAGGTGTACATGACACCACCTCAGGGCTATCACAAAGCCCAACCAGGGGAAGTTTGCTTGCTTAAAAGGTCCTTATATGGGCTTAAACAAGCCTCCAGGCAATGGAACATTGAATTTACTAATTTTCAAAAAAATTTAGGCTTTGTTCAATCTCCTCATGACCACTGCCTCTTTACACAACACACTGGCAGTTTGATTCTGATTCTACTTGTGTATGTTGATGATGTCATTTTAACTGGAAACTCTATCGATGCTATAAACAAGTGCAAGCTTGCATTAGACTCAAAGTTCACTATCAAAGACTTGGGACCTATGAAATATTTTTTGGGGCTGGAGATTGCTAGATCTTCTCAAGCAACTATTCTCAGCCAAACTAAATACATTTCAGATGTGTTAAAGGATGTTGGAATGTTTTACTGTAAACCAGTCTCCTGTCCTCTACCTCAAGGATTACATTTAACTCCTGATTCAGGAGAAATTCTTGATGAGCCTGACATGTACCGAAGGCTCCTTGGGAGGCTTCTTTATATTAACCTTACAAGGCCTGATATATGCTATGCCGTGCAGCACTTAAGTCAATTTATGAGCATGCCACGAAAGCCTCATTGGGAGGCTGCTTTACATGTGTTTCGTTATCTCAAGGGCACCCTTTATCAAGGGCTTCATTACCCTGTGAGCAATGATTTATGCTTGAATGCCTATTGTGACTCTGATTGGGCTGCCTGTACTTATTCAAGGAAGTCTCTATCCGGATATTGCATATACTTGGGTCCTTGTCTCATATCTTGGAAGACTAAGAAACAAACCACTGTTTCTAAGTCTTCAGCTGAGGCTGAATATCGTGCAATGGCTAACACTGTCTGTGAGTTGCTTTGGATTAGCTATGTTTTGCAAGACTTGCAGGTTGCCATCCAGCTGCCCATTCCACTGCATTGTGACAGCAAGGCAGCAATGCACATTGCAGCTAACCCGGTATTTCATGAGCGCACGAAGCATATTGAAATAGATTGCCATATCGTCCGGGACCAACTCCAACAAGGCTTCATTCTTCCTAGTCATCTCCCCACTCAAGAACAATTGGCAGACATCTTTACGAAAGCACTGCCTGCATCTCGCCATGACAGTCTTACTGGCAAGTTGAATTTACTGCCTCTACCAGCTTCAACTTGAGGAGGGGGTGTTGAAACTGCATTGTTTTTAGATTATATGTTTGAAACTGTGTCGTTTCCTTTATATTCTTTCCATTGTAATAGGGCTGTAATTGGCACGAGAAGTGCACGTGTAATTATCTGAATACATAAGGAAGCAGGATGCTTCTAGACCCAGTCTGTAACGTCATTTTCTTTCTGAAATAAGAATTCAAAAGCTTTTTTCTCTCTCTCTCGCACAGTTAGTTAAGTTTTTTGGAGCTCTTTACAGAAAGCATAATCAGACTTGGGCATGAAGCCAAAATCCAGGTTTGGTAGTCGAAGGTCCTTTCAGCTATCGAACCTACACTTAAGGCAACCATCTTTGACTGCCATAAGTGCTTTTGAAAGATGGGACTTTCGTATCTGTAGGGGACTTTAGGCCATTAAATCTACCGCAAAAAATCATTCGTTCAGTCATTTCTAGTATGTTTTCTGTTATGCTTTTATGAATTCTTTAAGGGTAGTCTTAAGAGTCGTAAAAATTATGTTTAGTGTCTCATTAAAATACATCTATATAGAATCGGATTTAGTAGACCATAAAGTCTAGCTGTGAGGTAACTGCTATATAGTGGGACTTATGTCTGCAAGAGATGAGTAGAACTAAATTAAACACATATTTAATCGAATATTATATTTTGAGCATACTCATATCATCATGAATGCTATGTATATTGAATATGTTGTGCTGCATTAGGTTTACGAATATAATGCATTGCATATTTAATTATTATTGTGGATAAATATTAGAATATTATATTTTAAGCATACTCATGCATCATGAATGACATGCATATTGAATAGTGTGTGTTGTATTAGGTTTACGAATATAATGCATTGCATATTTAATTATTATTGTGGATAAATATTGGATAACTCACTAGCCCTTCTATTATGATACAATATATTTATATATGACGGATATGAAAATTCAGGTTGAGACCCATTCTACGCCTCTAACACTATGGATATATTATGTTAAAAGAAAGTTCTGAGTAATACCCGTTGTGGACTGGGCACTATTAGATTTTATGGAGGGTTACTGGTAATAAATGCATCTTATTGTGATTTATTTGTATTATGACGTATATATGTAAGCATATGTTTTATTAAATTATTTTATGCCATATATATATTTACTAAGCTATAGTAGCTTATCCTTTTCCCCTAATCTCAGGTCTGTAAAATCAAAAATAGGTTGAAAGTTCAGCATATTCCTTAGTTATAGTTCTTTGTATAATAGTTTAGTTGTGGACATATAATATTATCATGGTTTAGTATTGTATTGTGTCTGAAAATTCTCTTATGATCCTTGTCGATGATCTTAATTGGTAAAAGTTTTAAGTTTCATGTTATATTTGAACGAAACTATAGTATGTAATGATGATTATACTGGAACACTTGATGAGGGTTTTGAGGTATATTTATATTTATAGTTGTGTATGTATGCACATATCAAGTTTGATTCATGTTATGGTTATATATTATATTTTTAAGATTATCTTGGGATTATATTAGATATAACAGATATATAATAGGCTTATTATAGGTTATGGTGATTTTAAGTTGATCTGAATTCTAGTGTCGGTAGTTGTCCGATTTTCGGATTGTTAAAGTCATTATACTAAAACTAAGATTGTGAGGCCTAATATGAGAGTTGTTTCTCGTGGATATTTTTTTTTGTAATTGTGTTGCTTACTTCTTTGTTGTTGGTGGGCTTCCTTCTTTGACGAGACCATCAACTAGTGATTGCATGTAGGCCAAATTTAAAAGAGGCAATAGATGAAGGTTTGGTTATTGTTTACAAGGGTTTGTAGAGCCATAAATGGAGGAATAATCTTTTTCTCGGATTATGGATGATTTCATCTATCTCTAGGACATTAACAACGACTAATGCTTTATATAGTTTGATTTGATCACTAATAAGTTGTGCCATATCCTCTGTCTAGGCTGGCTCACCATGATGTTTGTCCTTGCTATATTTTGTATTTAGATCTACTCATCATTTAGGTTTTGGATTGTTGTATAGAGCTCTATTTTGGTGCTTTTCATGCCTCAGTTACTTGACACCTTGCCTCGGTTGCTCAAGATGTTGCTATGATGAGATGGAGGCTACTAGACTATTGTAGGTGAAGGGTGACTATGAGAGATGGAGTTTTCATATAGTTGTAGGAGATAGATAGTGATCCTCTAGTTTTTAGACCCTTCTTTTATATCATAATTGGGTATAGCCTTAGAGGTTTTATATTGGGTTTTTAGGTCTTTTGGATTCTGGGTTAGAATAATATAGACTTCTTTTGGAACATCGTGCCTTATTGTGGGGTTTGTATATATACCATGTTATATATTGGAACTCTAGCCTTTCTAATAGTTAACTTTACTTTGGCAAAAAACAAACAAACAAAGATTCTAATCCTTTAGAAATAATGAACAACATACTTATTGAATTAGACATCAAATTAGGACTATATAGAAAAAAGAAAAACTTAAGGTGGAAACTATTTTGCTTTACTGTTGTCGGCATCGGGCCTTTTTGCCTTTGGGTAAGGTGTGCCCCAAATTTATATAGTTTTCTTAATTGTTTGTTTGTGTGTATTTTGTTTATATTGAGGTTGGTTTTGAAAAGTGATTTTGATTTTGATTGAATCGTTCACTTGATATCAGTGAAATGGAAATTAATGAATTTTTTGTATCGAAACTAAGTTTGGTTTCTTGGGCTTTCCAAATATAAATACTGAAATTATTGTGACTGATATTTTTTTATTTGGTAACTGTCAGCGGCGATCTTCATTGCATGTGACGGTAATATTGACCTTCTGTATTTAAGAGTTCATCTAAGTTTTGGCAATTCATACTTTATATTTATGATTTGATTTAATTTTTTTTATTGCATGTAAAGATTTGATTGTTATTTTATTTTTAACTCGTTGGCTATACTAAAATGCAATATTGGTTTAAAAAAATTAGTTTGATTGGAAAATTTTTTTATTGTACGAGATTGAATGTTATAAATGGATTTGTTATTTTTATTTATTATTTTATTGTATAATATAAATAATTTAAAATTAAAATTAAAATAAATATATTAAAGTGGAAAAATAACGAGATAATGTACACGAGATTTATGATGTGCTGTAGATCGTAGATAGCTCGTAAGTCATTTGTTTGTGTCCCCCGGTGTCGGAGGCACGTGGAATGGCTTTTGATTGTGTGCGACTTCAGTATTCAAAACATGATCCATGGGTCCAGTTGGAGTTTGACACGTAAGAAACTTCGGCTTTGACAGTTGCCTTGTTAAGGTAAGATTCTATGACCTGCCTCTATGCTGTGCTGCTGATATCAACCCTTTAGATTTTGCGATCAGTTACAGATTTGGATTTGATGGAAAGACCCAAAGAGAGTATAATTTTCTGCGTGGGAACGGCCCACGGAATTATAGCAAATGTCTATGGGTTGATCAGGGATTTCGGAACTTACAATTCTGCCAAATATTGGATGTGCAAATCGTAAATTTAACATTATTATTTTTTTTTAGAATTAATAAAAAATGAAATTCTTTATAAATTTTTTATATTACAATAAATGTATTTTATCATTTGACTAAATTTAAAAATTTACAAAGAAAAAAATATTTTTACAGAATAAGCTGGATAATTGCAGCCTACAAAGCTACATGACTATAATTTTATTAATGTATGAAATGTTTAAAATGTTCTTATCTGTAATTATTTTCATAATTTTAAAATATAATAATTATTTAGACTTTATTTATTTTATATTTTTTAAAAATATTTTTTTTTATATTTTTTAATGTTATAAAACACTCAAAAAATTTAATTAACGAAAAATATTTTTCTAATCAAATAAAAAAATAAATCATTTAAAAAATTTTTTTTTTTGAAATCCTTATTAAAAAATATATATAAATTTATTAATAAATTTTATTTTTAAACTAAAATTAAATAATAAAAAATAAATTATTCTGTTATAATATAAATTATTTTCTTTAAATAAACGATATTTTAGTTTTATAATAGAAAAAGACGGTTTAAATAATTAATATTTTAAAATAATATAATTTCACTAAATTATAGGAATTAAATAATAATTCACCCACAACTTATTTCAAATTTTTTAAAGAGTTGAAATTTAAAATCTTTTAATACTGGATTAATATCATAACAAATGGCAGAAAATAGTTTATTTTTAAAAAATATTTTTTCACAAATAAATTGTTTCTTTCAATCAAACTCAAATTAATTCAATATTACATAAACGTAAATAACAAAATCCAAACTAGCTCAAAACTCTTTAATAATTTTTTTTAATTTATAAATTTCACAAAGAAAATTATTATTTAATTTCTGTAATATAAATAAATATATTGTTAATTTATTTATTTTTAAAAATATATTAAAATATTTTAAAATTTATTAATTAATTTATGTCATTAGATTTTTAAGTTAATGTTATAGTCTTTCACACTAAAAATTTTTTTTCCTAAGATTATCATTAAGTGAATAACTGAAATAATTAAATGCATTTTAAATTTTTATTTAATCTCTAATAATGAAATTAATAGAAAATTTTAAAAAAATATTTTAATATATTTTTTATAATAAAAAAATTAATTAATAAATTTCATAGTAACATAAACATTAAATAATAAACTCGTTGGATCTTATCATCATCAAGAAATTTTGTGCATGGGAAAGCTTAGCAGGTTCGCTCCAGCATAGCTCGGTTCGAGATTATTCTATATTATTTTAAAATTATTATTTATTTATTTTTTAAAATTATAATTATATATAAATTAATTATTATAACTCTATTTAATTTTATTTAATTAAAAAAAATTAAAATATTTTGAATGTTTAATAAAAATTAATATATTTAAAATATATAATAAAAAATTAATAAAAAAAGTATATTTCAAAAATTAAAGTGGATGATGCATATATAAATATTGATAAGTAAATACCTATATGTGATTTAAAGTATGAGTCCATGTGGCAAGATTTAATCTTTCTATAAATGCCCACGAATTGTCGTCTTTTTAATTTCCCCGGTCGGTAGTTTCTCTCACTAGAACGTTCTCTCTCTGTTTAAAGCTCTTCTAATATGGCATCTCAAGCCAGCTTGCTCCTTCAAAAACAGCTTAAAGGTAGGGGTGGCGATTAGTTGCCTTTTTCTGTTTTTGATTCTGTTTTGTTTCATTTTCTTGAGGGATTTTGGATCGGCGTTTGATTTAATTGACCGGGATGTCGGTGGGTGCAGATCTTTGTAAGAATCCGGTGGATGGATTCTCGGCGGGATTGGTCGATGAGAATAATATTTTTGAATGGAGCGTTACCATTATTGGACCGCCTGATACGCTTTAGTATGTGTTGTTTTATGCAACTTGATAGCTTGAAGTTATTTTCTTTACTTTCTTTTTTGGTGATTATGTTTGATTAGATAGTATTGGGGGAGGGGTAAAATTTGTTGCTCTTTATAGTTGTTTGGAAATTTGATTAATTTTGTTGAAAGTGAGTGATCTTAATTCGATATGTGCTTGTTTTAGGGTTTTAGGCTGATCATTGAGTTGATATTATCATAATATTTGGTTGTTGTGGCTTTTTTTGAGAACTGTATGAACATAAATTATTTGATGAGTTTGAGAATGATTGCCTTAACCAGAACTAATATCAGTTTTGTCTCAGCTTTCAAGTAGGATGATTGATTCGAGTTGGGAGCTGGTGAAAGCTTGTTTTTCCTATTCCTATCTGTTGGTTTTAACTTGTGAACCTTGTTCTCACAAGAGCTTCTCTTTTTTTCTTTTTGGCTGTTGGGTTTTGAATATTTATAAATGGTCCTTATTTGTTTGGTTTCTAGAGTGTCTTCATGGAAGCATTGGCTGTTTAATTGCTTTGTGATTAGTCGGTTCTAGTATTTCATTTTCAGTGCCTTGTTGGATTTGGAAAAGCTGCATCTGTGTGATTCTTTCTATTATCAGTATCACTAATTACCTTTTCACTATTCTGACTTCTGGGTGATTAACTAGAGCAGTTATCTGGTCTGGTGTAGAATCATGGAACAATGATCATTTCCTCATTATGTTTTTTCTTACAATCTTTTGATGGCAGTGAAGGGGGATTTTTTAATGCCATTATGAGCTTTCCATTCAATTATCCAAATAGCCCTCCAACAGTGAAGTTTACCTCAGAGATATGGCATCCTAATGGTTGGCTGATGTTAAACTTATTGTAAATTGGCGTCTTTGTTCTACATATTGTATCGGTCTTGATTTATTTTGGTTCTTGCTTTGCAGTTTATTCTGATGGACGGGTTTGCATATCAATTCTTCATCCCCCAGGTGATGATCCAAATGGCTATGAGCTTGCAAGTGAACGCTGGATGCCTGTCCATACAGTATGTCATAATTGCTTACTATTATTGTCTCCTTTATGCATTTTTATTTATGGAGTTCTGAAGGCAAATTTGAAACTTTCATTCTGAAATTTACAGATTCAATGCTAGTATTTTGGCCAAGTTTGAAGCATAGTTGCCAAATAGAGATTCAAAACAGGAATTGAAATCCTTAGGTTGTTAATCCGGAATTGAATTTTATTGCGTAATTTGGTACAAATTCTTAAACCAATTGAGTTCAGTCATAGCTTTTCTATTCTCAAAGTAAATTTAAAATTGCATATATAGATGTATAATCCAAGCATGAAACTTCAATAATTATATTATTATGTAATCCAATTAGACTATGATAATAAAATACAGGGAATTAAGTTACAGAGAACAGAGAATTATATTAAGGGTTTCAACTAATGATATGGCATAAAAAATGTTAGGTTTGAACTTGAAACAATTACATGTTCAATTCTCTAACCATCTTTCCTCATTCTGTTTAATTTGTTGAGGGAAGTGTTTAAAGGAAGTTTTTAGGCAACTATTACAGTGTCAAATGAAGTTAAAATATTTTTGGTCTTAGTTCTGAAAATTTTATCAAAATGTTCTTACATGATATTCTTCTGTTCCATGCAATCTACATGTGAAGTTAAATGTTGTGTATATAATTAAAATTCGAAACAAATTTTGTTGAACAAATTGAGAGACATTACTTGTATAAAACTCTTCCAAGTTCGAATTGTAATGGTTTCATTGTTGGAATTAATTGAAATTGTTGTTCTTTAATATTTCCTATGATAGAATGTGGTAAAGCACAACATCACACGATCCACTAACACTATTGGTAAAGTCAAAATAATAAAATGGCACTACATAATATCTGGAATGAGATATGATAGAACAATAAAGTGGCAGTAACACAGTATAAAGAGGAGGAGGAAACTAAACTTGTTGCTGCCCCTCGACAAGAGTACCTTTTTTTTTTGGGGGGGTGGGGGGGGGGGTGTTTCGATGAAAATAAATAAATAAAAATGATATCTGATCTGATGGGAAAGACATTGAGATAAAAATTTACCTTGTTCACTTTTGGCTAGCAATGTTCAAATAAAGACTGAAGGAAAAAAGGCCGAAACTAGGTAAAAGAAGAAGGATCCAAGTCTGTTTTGTGATTAGGAACAACAAAAAAAGTCTTATGTTACTCTTAATTTTATTATTAATGATCTTGAGGGATGCTTTAGCCAGATCATTCCACAAGAAAATAAGGTAGAAATGGTTAAATTTGGTGTTTAAAATAGTCAAGTTGGATTTGGGTTGAATCAATGAGAAAGGAGTCAATTCATTTAGCCCATCTGAATTTGATGATCTAGCATTTGTTCATGTTAATAGGCAGTTGTTTACAATTACATGGATTTGTATCAGCAAGGGGACACAGGGTGGTCAAAACAAGCTGATGGATTTGAATGGAGTGCTGACTGATTCTAAGCTAAAAGAAAGAATAAAGTCCAAGACAATATGTAAGATACAGTTCATAACCCAAGAGAAGGAAGACTAGAAGTTCAAAATAATATGTAGGATACTGTTTATAATCCAATTGAAGGAAGGGAAAAATGTCTCCCCTTTATTTTTATTTGCTTGAAAAACTAAGATTCTTAATGAATGAAAGCAGCTTGTAAAAGGAGCTTTTTAAATAAGTTTGGATGTCATATGCAAGACGTGGTTCCCTCAGAATAATTCTATGGTTCCAGAACTCTTTGCTCTTGTAGACTTGTACATATTTATGGTTATTTGCTTGTATGCATTTTAAGCTGAATCCATAAAAAGACCCCTGAATGTAGTGTATGTTGATCGTTGACCTCATTTATGATGCGAAGTATCTGTAGAAGGCAAATGGCATGAAGCTAGATAGATTTCACTATCACCTGCCTGCTTTCAAACTCCAAAACAACCTTCACCTGGAATGTTGATTCTTTTAATTTTCTGCTTTCAAATTTTGTTTATTCATCACTTTCTTTTTAAATTGTTAAAATTACATCAATTGGTCATCACCAACAATTTATGCGAAGAAATCCATTAGGTATCAAAGTTCTATGGAGGTATGATAATTACATGTGAATTATGTACAGTTAGAAGGATTTAATTAGTATGTATGGATGTGGAATGAGATGTATTGATGACCTCCCGTTTTCTCCTGTCCTTTTTTTTATATTGAACAAAATAATTTCCATTTTTTCATTGTCAGTGTAATTACAACCAGTGTCCTTGCATATATACTCATTTTAGATCCCCACCCCACCCCATCCCAAATGGTTATCTTTGCATCTATGATTGTATTTGTTAGGTATGATGAGTTCTTTCCGTTTCTGGGCAGGTTGAAAGTATTGTGTTAAGTATCATATCAATGCTCTCCAGTCCTAATGATGAATCTCCAGCAAATGTTGAAGCTGCAGTAAGTGATAATTGGTTTTCTTGTCTCTGTCTTGTATTTTGGAAACTTACTTTTCAGTGGAATTCTTAATATATACATATATAGTTTTTTAATTGCATGTAAACAATGCTAATTATGTTAGAGGCTGTTGGTGGGTCATACACAAAATTTCTTTATATAATATAAATTTTTTGTTGAACAGAGTTCGGATATTGTTGTTGCTTCTAGTTGACAATTGGATGTCAGTTTCTGAAATTTTTTGTGCAACCTATTCTGAAAAGTTATACTCTGGGAACTATTCTGGAGAAAATTTTATCTCATCTTCTGTTGCAAATTGTGTTTGCCACTTTACTTTTGCTTGGGGCTTGTTTCACGGTGCATTGTGTTTGTCAATTGATATGAGATATTGCTGGAACCAAGATTGCTCATTCTGTGGATTGGATTGTAGGTTCAATTCCACTAATCCATGGTAGTAATGCAATCTTAAGCCTGCTTGATGCTAGCAGGATAAAGTGTGCTGGTATTATTGTTCTCGTCAGAAGCGGCTAAGATGACCACATAGGAAATATTATATATAGATATTTATTCCAATTGTGTGATTCTGTTTATGAATTGTTGCTTCTTATCAAGTTACTGAACTGCTTACTCTTTCCAAGCAATGGACTGATGCCTGCATTGGATTTTTTTTTTTTTTTTTTTGTTATTTGTTATCATGAGAGGAAAGTCAGCTTGGTGATTTAAAAAGAAAGAGAAGCTTTGTTCACCTGAATTTGTTTTAACTCACAGTTGCATGGCATCTCTTGTGCAGAAGGAATGGAGAGAGAGGAGAGACGAATTCAAGAAAAAAGTTAGCCGCTGCGTGAGAAAATCACAGGAAATGTTATGATCCTCTACAGATGTTTCTTTGCCGTTCTTGTGTACCGAGGAAATGTCTTAATTTATTATGGTGGGGTTTTGTGGGGAAGGGGGGAAGGGGGAGGGGGATTCAATCACCTGGTAATTTATCCTTGTCGAACACAATTGGAAATCCTCACTCCTACCTCTTCATTTACCTTTTTCCTTTGAATGGTCATTGTTATAACTCAAGAACAGTTCTGTACTTTAAGACAGTTTGGTTAGTGTTCATCTTAAAAGTGTTTTTGTTGGTCCTTATTTCATTTTTTCATGTAGGTGATTGTCATTTCAAAATTTGTTTGTGGTCAACTTGGGTTACAATGTGGAGTCTTGGTAATGTATTGGTTGGTAAAAGAGATTTTGGCTGTTGAGGGGTTTCCTTTAAGTGTGTCATCTTTTTCACATTTCCACCATGTTAATGTTGTCATTTCTGTTGTGAGTTTCTCATGTAAACTGCAATGTGCGCCCTTCGGCGATTACTGGTCTAGTTTGTGCTTCCTCGAAACGAAAAGGGAGTAAGTTATGCTTGTCTAAGAGTTAAGATACTAGATGTTTGATTTAAGCAGAACTATTCGGCCATAAACATTTAGATTGCTGAAGTAAATTTTTGGGATTGGTTAAATATAATTATGAGTTTATTATGATTTCATTAGACTTCACAAGTACTTAAAATACATAATAATAAATATTTGGGAAAAGTACATTTATCAAAATAACTTTTGTTTTCAGGTTTGAACGTTTTCAATGGCTAACCACGTTATTGCCACGTCTTTACGTTATTAATTTTTCCTTTCATTGCCCCGTCGTTACGTTATTAATTTTTCCTTTTATGATTTAAGGGTAAAATTTTAAAAGTTGAAGTCTTTAAATTTAAATTGTAAATAAAATAAAATTTCACTTTTATTTAAAATTTAAATTTTTATGATAAAATGTATAAAAAAAAGAAGAGGGAAGAGAGAGGAGAGATAGTGTGATAGAGAGGAAGAAAGAGATAATTGTAAGAGTGAAACTTTCTCTTTCACTTGTATCTTTCAATTTTATTTTATTTTTTGTTAAAATTTTTTATTTACTTTTATAGATAAATATTAAGAGAAGGTAGTTAATTGTAAAAGTAGCGAGAAAAAAAAATTAAAAAGAGAAATAAAATGACAGAGATATACAAAAGCAGAGAGAGCGAGAGAGATACCTTTATGTCTTTGTTCTTTTTTTTTTTTTACTGTTTTTTTATTTTTTATACATTTTAAAAGTTACGCATTCTTATTATTAAAAATTGAAATTTTATTTTATTTACAATTTAATAATTTATATTTTTAAATAATTGTATTTAAATTATAAAAAAGAAAAAATTAATAATGTAATGATGATATCAGTGTGCCAATTCAAATGTAGTATTGAAAGTTTAGATTGCCAACCGTGTGAAAACAGTGTAAAAGTTTATTCTCAAATCGGTAACCGCGAGAAAGTTTAGATAAGTTCAAATCTTAAAATATAATGAAATGAAAGTTATTTTAGTTTTTAAAGTATAAAACTTTTAAAATATATGTAAGTATAGTGTACTTTTTATCTAAATATTTTTTACCTCTTGACAATGAATGATTTAAAGTTGGTGAAACATCACATCACGAGTTTGAGAAATATTTGAAGATTGTGAAGAAATTGCCGGAAAAGAATAAGTTGCACAATAGTGGTTGAAGAAATGCCGCAGTCACCGGCACAACCAATGGACTCAAGTATTTTGAGTTTTTTAAATCTATTTATATAAATAATTAATTTCATATAAAAAATATATTTTATAATAATATTTATATATTTTTATTTAAAATTTAAATATTTTTTAAAAATATTAAATAAAAATTATTAATGAAAAATATTTTTATATAAATTATTAATTAAAAAATATAAAATTAAATAAATTTAAATTTTATTAAATAATAATAATCAGTCAATTTAAATAATTTAAATTAATTTTTAATTCAATTTAAGAGTATGTTAAAATATTATTAATATGAATTAAATTTAAAATTAAATATTTTAATTTTTATAAATATTCTATTCGTTTACCTCTTAATCACGTGATAAGCTTGGTTTGAAACAAAAAAAGTCGTGCCAAGAAAAGAAGCGCACCACGTTTTTGCGGCGCTTTTTAGTTATGATCGTAAAAATTAAAATTGCGCAATTTTCCTTTTCTTTTCGTTTCTTTCGAGGAAAAAAGCGCGCAATATAGCTGTAAGAAGGAAAGAAACCAAATAAGCGAAGAAATTGAAAATTAAAATATTAATTAGTCTCACCTGTCTGTCCGTTTGTCTCTGTCTCTGTCTCTCTCTCTCTCTCTCATTTCTTCTCTTTCCCGGCATTATAAATTCTGGTTTTAGAATCCAATTCTCAAGTCTTCAAAACTCTCTCCTCCTGTGCCATCTTCCTCTGCAACTCAAACGGATTGAATCACGGTGGTTGAATCTGTCCCCACCAGGTACTACCCTAAATCTTCAAAACCCAAATTGTTTATTTACTGTAATTTTTTTATGTATTTATTTATTCATAAATCAATTCTTATTGCAATTATAAAATAATACATTTATGCAAAATTAAATTAAAAGTCTTCTGAAATTCTATGTCTATCTATGAGTGTATATTGATATTATTTTGTTAAAATTATCATAATTTATTAAATATTGTATACGTCCTGTGAAATATGATGCGTATTTTTTACTTCAAAAAAAAAAAAATAAGTACATGATGATATAACTTATCCCGTTTACGGTTAACACTGTATAGAAATTTTATCATATTTTTAGCAGCGGTTGATTCAACCTGAATTTACTGTTGATTAAGTCTGTGAATACATTATTTTTATATTATTAAATTTAATATATTATTAAATTAAAATTATATAAATCTGATATTTTTTATATTTATTCGGATAACTCTGTAAGTACATAATATTTATATTATTAAATCTAATATATTATTAAATTAAAATTATATAAATTATATTAATAATATATTTTTTCAATACATATCTTTAGACAAAAACTCTTCATCACAACTTCTGCTTGTTGTATATTTTGATTCACTACTGTCTCAATGGCAAATGTTGTTCTTCTTTTTGTATCCCACCAAATTGTAGTACGGAATCATTTTCAAAAATCTCAGTCCAACACTTTGTTATAAAAAAAAATTTATAAATATTATTTTTTCTCTTTTGACGTCTATAAAAATATATATATAAAATATAGAGATTAATTAATGAATTTTTTCAATAATATTGCGTTTAAATAGTAATTTTTTATTAATATATATATATATATATATATAATTTACAGTTGATTTATAACATATACCGACTTTAATATGCTACTAAAATTATCTGTTTGTGAAGCTAATATGGTTCGAAGAAAGCGTCAATTACAACATAGTGTGGAAGAACATGGGGAAGATTGGGAGGATTCTGTGAGCTCCAATTCTAAACAAGGGAAAGTTGCAAGCAGTCCAGCTGATAATAAAGAAGATGAACATAATTCAGCTACCTGCTCTTTCTTGCCAAAAGGTGTTCATCAATATAAAATAGCTGCAATGGCTGAAAGTGTAGCAAATAAAAACCTTGCAATGTTCATTCTCTCTAACAACATTGCATTTGATGTTGTCGAAGCACCATTTTTTGTTGATTTTGTGAGAGGAGTAGCTGAATTTGGCAGTGGGTATAAGCTGCCAAGTCCTTTGATGCTCCAGAGAAAGGCTATGCCTGAAGTTGAATTGGAAATTGAGGAATATGTTAAAAAAGTTAGACAATCATGGGTTGTTAAAGGCTGCACTATAATGCTTGGCTTGTGGAACAAGTTCATGAGTATAATTGCTTATTCTGCAGAAGGAGCTGAGTTTTTGAAATTGCAGGAAATTCCAAAATCCCAGAAATCAAAACTTGATTTGGAAGACATTGTTTCTTCAGTGATTGAGGATATTGGGGTAGATCATGTTGTGCAAGTGATCACAAATAGTGATAGAATTTACAAATCAATTGAGAATAAGCCTCTCAGTAGTCACTCTCAGATCTTCCGAATTCGATGTGTTGCTCATGAGATTCATTCTCTTCTGAAGGCTATATACAATGAAGTTGGATGGGTACAAGAGACAATTGATAATGCAAGATTCCTGGTAAAATGTATGTATGAAGATGGCATCATTTTATCAAAAGTGAAGTATCCATGCAAGTCTAAATTCGCCTCCAACTATCAAATGCTGCAGTCAATTTTGAGTAGCAAGAATGAACTACAAGAAGAAGCTGCATTTCGGAAATTTAATCCCCAGCAAAATAACAAGAGAGCAGCCAAGATAACCAACATTATTGTAAATGGAAACTTCTGGAGCCGAGTCCCTGAGGTACTCAATGCCATGGAGCCATTAATACGAGTACTTTGTTTAGTAGAAGATGATAGACCTACGTTAGGATACTTGTACGAAGCACTGGAGAAGGCAAGAGAAAGATTTGAGAGACAATGTTGTAAAGACAGAACAAAGTATGGGAAGATATTGACTTTGTTTCAAGAATGGAGAAGCAATAAAATTATCCATCCAATACATGCAGCTGCTGCTTTTTTGAACCCTGCTTACATGTGTAGAGACAGCTTTGAATTTAATGTTGAAATGAAGACAGGCATAGATTTTATGTTGTCAACCATGGTAATAAGTCAAGAAAAGGAAAATTTCATTGAAGATATGATGCTCTATAAAGCAAAGACATCAAAGATGTTCAATGCATTGGCATACCAGTTGATGAAAGTATCTCATCCTTGTGAGTTCTGTTCTTCATTATCTCCATCTTTATTTTTTAAAATTGTTAAATATCACGTATCGATTAGATTTGTGGTAAAGTGAAATAAAACAATTAAATATTGACGATTGATTAACGGCTCTTTTTTTCTTGGCAGGTGCATGGTGGGATACTGCTGGGGTCTATCATCCAGTGTTAAAGAAGTATGCAATACGAATTTTGAGCCAACCATGCAAGTGTTCATGTGACATAAAGCCTAGTGCATTTGAAGTTGCACAAAGAAATATTATGAACAAGGCAGTGCCTATAACGCAAGACAATTCTGCATACACAATAATGAACGCAAAGATTATGGAAAAATTTGGATCTTCAGAAGAACAAATCTTGACGCCAATTGATCTAGATAATTGCAATGAGCTCCCTGATTATGCTGATCCACAACAAACTTGGTGGGATGATCAAATGGAGCTGATTAGTGAAAACACTGATGATGATGATGATGATCAGATGGACAGTTCTCATTTAGATGGCAAGGTTAGTTCAATTCTGAATATATGTGAAACATTTGCCCATTTAATTCTCTATTTTAATTTTTTGGAAATTAAAATTTGCGGATGGAGTCCTTCAAATTCAAGCTGTTCCCAGATTTCTCCCTCAAATCTTCACAACCAAACGACCTGCAGTTTACATGTAGGCCAATAGTTTTGACTGATAAGCTAATGCTACAGTCTCTGTGGCGTTACTCACTTTTGGTGATTTAACTCTTGGCAGCTGAAGGATTACACGGGACGACCGTGCCATGTGAAGGCAAGGAGAAGATGGAGAAAGAGCATGATCGTGATATGCACCTCTATTTATCTCGGACTACCCAGAAAGATATGGAGTAATAATCCAGGCCTTGCCCAGCCCTTCATTACTGATTCCGTGATCAAAGTTTCACATGTCTGTTCTGCTATGACACGGGCTCAGAGGAGATGGACAAAGATCCTGAGCGTGGTCAAATGGCTCTTCATCTATTTGGAAGCCAGAAAGAGGTGACACGGTATGGATGTTAGTCAATCAGATCTCAACAAGTGTTTGTTGCCAAATTTTATCAGCTTATTCATAAACCAACACTGTTAATTAATTAATGCAATATATTTTTTTCTTTTTTTATGTGAATAATAAAAGTAATAAATATAAACACTTAGAATTATAAATAAAAATAATTTTATACTCTTTAATTTTAAATCTATATCTTTATATTCTATATCAAAGCTAAAGTAAAAAAGAAACTGACAATCCATTTAAAATTATGTTATAATCATTACAAAATGCAAATTTATAAAATATAATAATTTATAGTTTAATTTTAAATTTGTAATAAAAACAAATTAATCCTATATATAGAAATAAATTTAATACATCAAACATAAATATATTTTTAATATAAAATAATAAATATTAAGTAATATTTTTTAAAAAATTAAGTAATATATTAATACTTTTTTATGAAAAAAAACTATAAATACTTCTTATAGGAAAAAAATATAAATAAGTTATCAAATGACGATATACATTTAAAATAAAAAATAATATATTTATAATATAATATAAATAATTATTAATATAATAATTTATATTATATATACACTGTTATTGTTACTATAGTAATTTTTTAGCTGATTTATACACTTGCTCGTTGAACTACCGGAACGCGAATCCAAACATGAATTTCGCTTCATGCTGAATACTTCTAAAAATCCCACATCGGAAGTTTTGGGACATGGAGGAGGAAAACCTTTCCAATTTTGTATACAGTTTTAGTTTTAAAATACTTAGATAAATTTAAAAACTAAAATTTTATTTAATCTTTTTTATGACATTATAATTTCAAATTTATTTTAAATTTTAATAAGTTAAACTAGAGTTTACCAAAAACAACAAATTTTATTTAACTAATTAAATTTACAAGTATAAAAACTAAGAATATCTATCAAGTATTTCATTCCATAAGTTTACTCAAAACTATAAGATACTATTTCTTTGACACACTAAAATTCACATCCACTAGTAAACATGCTCACACAAAATCAGTCTTCCTTTACCGGCTTCGCGACATAGCTTCCCATCCTCACCACAATTCCGTCGATATCACGCACATATCCAACTCTCTGTCCCCATTCCTCGTCCTCCGGCTGGCTCACGGCCACCGCGCCGTTCTCCACCGCCCTCTAAATCCACACACAGATAAACATCAGATTATTTAGAAAAGATAAAGAGGAGAAACTTCTTGTTAAACAATACCTTGTATGCAGCATCTACATCTGCATAGTTAAAGCAAACCTCAAGAGGAGGCCGCTCGCTGACGGTTTGTGAAGTCTGCACTGCACCACTTCGTTGATCTGTCTCACGTTGGTGGATCGGAGTGAAAGCTATGGTGGTCGGCCCACTGTCCAGCTCTCCCCATCTATCAATACAAATCAACAATATAATGGTCACCGTCAACGATCAAGAAAAGAAATATTGAATCAGGGAGTTTTAACGGTGATGGATATGGGAACACCTGTGAGAATTATCTAAGCGGCGAACATGATAACCAAATGCTTTTGCATAGAAATCTATGGATTTGGCTACGTCCTTTACGTACACTACCGTGTAGGCAAATGCTGGGTTGAGACTTGAAGTCGCCATTTCTAGCTCGGGCCTTCGTTTCTTTGGGTGAATTTTATAGTCGTATTCAGCGAAAACTGAGAAGTTATACGCTGGAGCCGTTTACATGATATAATAAGTTAATAAAAATAAAATACAGATATTAATAAATCAATAAAAATAAAAATAAATAGATAATTAAAATTTATAAATAAATAAGCAAATTTTAAAAACAAAATAAGATGAAGAAAATAATTTTACATAAATATCTTATTTCTATTTATTTTTATTTATTTATTAGACTATATATATTTTTTTGAAATATATAAGTATTTACATGTTATATCTGTATTATAGATTCTATAATTATTAAAGTTAAAAATTAAAAAAGTATTTTACACGTGGCAATATTGACTTACACGTGGTCTCCATGCATGTTTTAAGCATCTCAGACACTGTCACGTGGCAATATAAATCCACATCCTACAAAGACAAAATGCTAATTTTCAAAATATATATTATGTAATATTTAATTTTTTAAAATAAGTAAGAATAATTAAATTATAATAAACTACACTTTAATTTAATGTAATAAATTTTTATTTTCTAGATTCATATAATTTTAATAAGCTTCATTATTATTTTTTTTTACCATATTTAATAAGTTTCATTAATTTATAAATGGAAAAGCAAAATGATCAAAGAGAAACAAAGAAAATAATAAAATACATTTAAAAAATTGTAAGGATTAATTATATTTAATAAATATAAGATAATTTTCATAAAATCACTTATAAATAGAAAAATAAATGATTATAAAATAAATAAATTATTTCAAAATTTATAAAATTTAAATTTAATTACTGAAACTAGTTAATTTCATATAATCATTTAATTGAAAGAATTACTATCGTCTTATTTTTAAAAAAAAAATTATTAATTTATTCATATTTTAAAATTACTTAATTAAAATATTTTTATATTATATAAAGTTAAATTTTTAATTTTTCTGTCAAATAAGCTGTTAATCAATTTAATTTAATTTTAATTAAAAAATTAAATAGTATAAATATTAAAGTTATAATAATTAAATAATATATAATTAAAATTACAGAGATTAAATAATATAAATAATATAAATAATTAATAAATTTTTTAATGAAAAAAAATTAAAGAGTTATATTTTATAAAATATAAGAATGTTTATAATTTTAAAATAAAAATGAATTTGTTAATTTTTTTATAATAATTTGTTCTATTTAATTTGATAAAAAATAAAACTAAAAAAATGTTATTTCTTTCAATTTTCTGATAAAGGACCACTCATTTACCTTAATTTACTCCAATTCGAGATTCACTAACTCAATAAAATTATAACACATTATTAAAAAATAAAAATTTAATTAAAATTTACCAATTTAATTAAATAGTATGCAATTTAATTGTCAAACTATTTTTTTTTTAAATTATAAATTACAAATTTATTATTTTTTTAATTACTCCCTTAAAGTATGACTTTTTTATTATTATTTCTTTTAAAATTATAATATTTTTTAAAATATTAATAGTATTGAAATTTCAGTTAAGAGCAACGAGATGGAATGGAGATCGAACTCGAAATCTCCGAATCAAATATTTTAAAATCAAGAGAAATACTTTTAATTGAGTAAAATAAGCGCTCTACACATTAAAATTATAATATTATTATATATTTTTTTTATTTTCCATTTTTTTTAATTATAAAAAATAAATGTTATTTTAAAATATCTATCATTAATGAAATTATAATAATTTAAATGTTAAAAAAATTATTTTTCATTTTATTTAAAAATTAAAATGAGTATGGAATGAAAAATAAATATATTTTAATTATTTTGTTTATATTTTTAAAAAATAAAATATATACAAAGAATTAAAAAAAATATTTTTCTTATAAAAAGATTAAAAAAAAAAATTAAACTTTACCATTTTTATCATTAGATCCTAAACTTTTATTTTTTAACAATTATACCGTACTGTTAACAGAGGAATAAACGGCTGTTAAGTTTATTGAAATGATTTAATTTTATAATTAAAAATATATATAGTGGCGTTATAAAAAAAATAAAGTTTAAATTTATTTTAATTATATTTTAAAAAAATTATAAAGTTAAAAATAAATGAGCCAATTCAAATCGCTATTAATTTTTACATCGATTTGGGATGAAGATCATATGCTTTTTATAAAAATTTTAAACATTTTTTCTTTTTAATTGACTTTTGAAGGAATTAGATTATATTAAATTTAATATGATATCAAAATATAAGTTTCGGTATTTTAAATAATTGAGAATCATTGTTACCCTGATTTCATTAATTGATCTTGAGACTTTGAATAATCCATTTGGATCTGGGACAATTAATTGCTATATGCTGATCTTTTTCTTGCTGTTTACTTCTTGCAGGTTGATATTTGCTCAAGATTCTTTGGGTAAACATCAAAAGATAGCTTTTTCAGACTGAGGATTGCTGGTTGCTGCTAGTTAAAAATAAAGTATGGGAGAGAGATTCTCAGTTAGCTGAGAATGTAAAGCTTTTTTTTTTTGTTTGCTTTTTTTTTTTCCAATTTCCATGTGAGACCCACCTTATAGTTCTAGTTTAAGTGGAAATTCTGAAGTTACATCTGTTGCTGCTAGGAGAAATGTGGCTGCACATATTTTCTAGAAAAAAAAAAAATTGTTACTTTCTCCTTGTTTTCTTAGATGTTCTTGAGTACTCTTTTATCAGTTGCAACAGCTTTCTCAACAATGAGAGCCTGATATTGAAACAACAAATGATATCAATGATTCTCAGGCCCATTCAGAAACAGACTCAGAGTCTTCTCTTCTACATTCTTCTCTTGATACAAAGTACATAAATAATGAACTTCTCAATTTTGACAATGCTTCCTTTTCTGGGTTAATCCAAACCTGAAAAGAGAAAATTTTGGGGCTTTTTGCCTAACAAGTGTTAAAAAAAAAAAAAAATTCTAAACCTTATCTGAAAAAAAAAATCCTAAATCAATATGAGTTTAATACTTACAGCGCTTTATAAATGCGATAAAATTTACTGCATTTATAAAATATAATAAAATAAAAAATAAATACCACACTTTATAAGTACGATACTTGGAGGAAAACAACATAAAATTTAAAAAAGTTTAATACCTTACCGCAAGGTATTGTATTTATATATATAATAAATATATATATAAGTTAATTTATATTATGATACTTAAAGTTTAATAAAACATACAATTTAATTAATACTTCTTAAATAATAAATAACTTAGTTTATAAATTTTTATTTTATTAAATTTTCTCTTAAATTTACCGTTATTTATGAAAAAAATAAGTAAAGTCTGAATTCTTAATCTCAATTTTCTTAATTTTTAATATATATCAAAACATTTTATATCAGTTTTACATTAAATATTTTCCCTGCATATATAAACCTTTTACTCTTTAAATTTTAAATTTTTTAATTTTTAATTTATATCAAGATATTTTTAATTATTTTGTATTAAATATTTTCTATATATTTTATAAAAATAATTTATTATCTTAACAAATTAAAAAAAATAATATAAAACTGTGATAAAATATCTTGATATAAATTAAAAATTAATAAATTTAGAGATTAAGAGTTTAAATTTACACAATGGAGAAAATATTTAATACAAAATTGCTATAAATATTTTAGTATAAATTAGAAATTAGAAAATTTAGAGTTTAAAGATTTAAAAATTTATATAGGAGAGAAAATATTGAAGTTAAGAGTGCTATAAAATATAGATTATTTATTATTTAAAAAATATAGATTAAATTATAAGTTTTATAAAATTTTAAAAATAGTAATAGAAATCAATATATGTGCTGTAAGTTATTAATTTTTTTTAAATTTATTTTTGATTCTTTTCAAGTATGTACTATTTTTTTTTTAAAAAAAAAAATTATCCGCACTTATATATTTTATAGTAAATTTTACTGAAAAAAAAAATTTCAGATCAAATTTAGGAATTATTTATTTTTTTAATTCTTACTAGGCAAAAAGCCCTCAACGTTGCTTAAGACTCCAAAATTCATACACATGTGCTAAGTTGAGAAAGAGAAGCTACCTCATCCTAATGGGTGAATGAGCAAATTTAGTTGATGGTACAACTTTTACCAACTTGTGGCTAATGGGTAGACATTTGTATTCTTTTTGAAAGTAAATACTGCTGATTTTAGAATCTTTCTTCTGAAACTTTGTTTTATTAAAAACCTGCAATTTAAATGTTAATTTGATTTGATTATTGGTTATATAAATAGAAAAAAACTGTATAATTTGGTTAAGATGAAACAAAAAAATTATGAATCGGGTTGATTTAAATCAGTTTATGTCTTAAGCTGCATAACGTGCGCCAGAGTTTGTTAAGATTTTGTTATGGAGTTAACGGGACTCATGCATTGATCTGGGCAAGTGTTTGAAAGCTTTACAAGACAGTAATGGCTAGTTGCTCTTAAGCCCATGAAGGTTATTTCTTTGATGAATCTTGCTTGAAAGGTATATTGACAACTAAATTGGATTTTATTGAGAAAAAATATAAAAAAAAATATCTTGTAGCATTGTTTTGTCATATGAAATATTTGATTTACTTGAATAATTTATATTAAAGTAATACCATTCCATGTTATCATAAAATTTAAAAATTGTAGCTATTTAGTAATAGCACGATATACTACAGTATATTATTTTAATATAAAATTAAATTATAAATTCTAAAATTAAAATGAAATTATATTATACTATTTTATTAATTTATTTTTAATTAATAGTCGTAATGTGTTGTTAGAAGATCGCTTGTCTCAGAAATTTATTAGTCTGCAACTGTTAGCACGAAGGTTTTACAAGTATTTTGTTCTTAAGTTCCTTACAATTTTCATTTCTTTTAGAAGAATTTCCTTCGGTTATTATTTGTCTTAGGTTCTGTACCCTGGTTACATACTTCATTCTAACGGAAATGTTAGCGACAAATTTTGTTCATGGCTAAATCTATGAGAAAAGTAGAATCCATCCGTTGGTCAATCCGTGCTAATCTATTAAAATAATTAATGACCGAAAATAACCATAAAAAATACTATGATCATTTTAACAAAACTCATCGCAAATTTATAAAAAATATTATTTATATTTTTAATAATATTCATTATTATTAATAGAATAATTTTCTGCACGGATAATCTAAATAATTTACAATTAAAAAACACATTTAATATAAATTAAACGTCATTCATAATCATTATAATTAATATTTATATACACAAATTCTTAACAATGTTTATAAAGTTGAAAGTTTAGAATAAATTCATAATACTTAATAATATTTATAAAATTTAGAATAAATTCATCAATTTATTCAATTTTCTCTAAAATAAACATAGTTTGAGAGGGTCCTCCAGAATGATCGTGCATGAGAAAGAGATAGTTGGAGTTCTTGATTTTGCAATCTTAGAAGATTCAAAACCATACATTCTCCCTTTGTTACTCTTAAAAATTTCAATACACTTATCCATATTAAAAACAGATTAATTTTCATAATTATCATCAACATTATCAGTAATGGCACTTAAATAAGCTCTTTAAATAAAAAAATAGATATTTCATTGACCATATACAACTACAACTAATGATAATATAAATATCATATATTAAAATATAAATAACAATATCATATATTTAATAAATTTTACACTAATTCAATATCAATTTAATAATTTTTACTATTACAAAAAATATAATTTTAACGAATAAATATGATTTACAAAAATATAATTTTTATATGTTATACTTGCCCATCATTTTTCATGACTCATGTATTAGAGTTCTTATCTTCTTGATGAATTATAAAAAGTTAAAACTCAAGCTATAAGAGATCATATTTGAGTATTGAGTTTCCTAAACTTTTTACATTTAAGATCGTAGCTTTCTAAATGGTAATAAGTTTCTAGAAATCGTGTCGGCATTGGGAAGCATGGGTGAATGAGCAATGCTAAAAATTGCGTGGGGAGAGGGGAGAGGAAGAGCATGTAGCGATGGGAGTTGAAATTTTAGAAAGAGGTGCTAGGGCTTTTTTTTAATGGGTTCTTTTAATCTTTCCTACGGATGAAATTTTATCACTAATTATTTAAAAATTCATCGTTAATCTATCGAAAATATGTTATTATACTATTTATTGTAAATTTATTATTTATGTCGTCGCTAATTTTTTTTTTCAACAGAACAAAATTCATCACAGATACTTTTTTTCAATTAACGTTTACATTTAAAAATAATTTTAATAATTTTTAAAAATTAAAATATAAGAGGTGAAATTAAATATAATATTTTATTATTTTTTAAATATAAATTAATTTTAAATATAAAAATAATATTAATTTATACTTAATTATAATTAAATAATATATTTAATTTTGAAAATAATAATAATCTAATTATTAAATAGTTTCAACAGATTTTGTTTTGGATTAAGAATTATAAAGATTTTATAATAGATATATTATTTTTAATTATTTTGTATGGTGCCATTTTGGATTAAATAATATATTTGCTATAAAATATTCAAAATTATTATTGTAAAATAAAATTCATTACCATCCAAAATGTAAACTATATATTTAACAATTATATTACTTATTTTTAATTTTAATTTTGAAAATTAACCAAAATTATACTCAAACACAAATGTTGAACCAATTTATCTAAAATTTAAATATTTAGATTAAAATATAAAATGACACAATAAATTTTTCAGTCAATTAACCAACTAAATAATAATAATAATAATATATGTGACATGCTATCTATATTATTAAATTAAATTATCTAAAAATTAGATCAATTAAATTAAAATTAAAAAAATTAAATTAAAATATAAATATATATAAACATTAATTTTTTTAATTAATTGGCTAAAATAAAATTATATTTTATTAATAATCATATCTTTAAATCTTATATATATATATATATATATATATATATATATATAATAAATTATTAATTTTTTATATATTTCAATAATAAATAAATAATGTAATATATACTTTATTTGTAATTTTACATGTCAACTGCAATAACTATACATAATTTACTAAATTTTTAGAATTATCAGCTATCATCTCATCTTTTTAATAATTTGCTGGTAGTAATAAATGATTATAAGCAGAGATGTCAATAAATCGTATCTTTTTGTGTTGATTCGATCAAATTCTAATAGGATGAGTTTGATTAATATATAATTGAATTTAAATTTTATTTATTTATTTATTTTTAATTTAAATCTAATTGATAAATTGATAAATTTTATTGGCGGTTCAAGTAGAATGTTCTTCTAATTGTAAAAATTAAATAAAAAAGATTTTTATCCTTTATTAATCCATTAAAAAATCATTGATTGTTGAACTAAAAATCATCATCGTTTGATTTTCTTCATAAAAAGCTATGGAAATTGATGCTATATGTCTTTTGATGACAGTTGAAGGAGAATGTGGTCAATCCTGAAAGAAGAAACATTAAATTAGAGTTCACTATTTAACGGACCATCAATACACCATTTAATTCGTGATTAAGATAGGTCGGATTGATTGAGAGTCTGAACTTATCAAAGAGGAGGCCTAGCCAAAGAGAGGCCTAACTCATTTAACTTGACAGAGAGTAGGAGAGCAAGCTAGCTATGTCGCAACCTTATTAGCGCGGACGCCAGAAGGAAATAAAATAGCTGTCTGACGAGGATAGACAAACAGATACGCCCGTACGTATAGTTCTGCGTGACAACAACATGTAATACTGTAATAAGGTAACGGTTATATGAGATATAATTGACTGCATTGATTTCGGTAGCTACGCCACCGGAGGATAAGAAAAAAAAAATTAAAAGAGAAGAGCGTGACCCCTCCAAACTAAACTTTTCTATACACACAAAATTCTATTTTCTCTTTGGATTTAAGTTCATCATCCTCCACGGGTTGATCTCACCAAGAATATCTTGGGAGGCACTAGTAAATTTGGTGAGGTTTCAAATTTAAGTATCCACTAATTTTTTTTAAAAAAAAGTTTTGAGTAAACTTTTAGGCCAAATGATTGATTTGTTGGATACACATTCAGACCAAATTAGAGGTGCTAGCTAGAAAGTGCTTGAACAAAGGCATGAGACTCTGATATGGAGTTGGTAATTTTTTACCCCTAACTATTTTATAATTTTTTTTTGAAAAAATATAATATTAACCTATATTTTAACGCCTTAAAATTTAATTTATAATAAAAAAGTTGTGGTTTTATATTTGGATTTTCTTTTTAAATTTTTTAAATATTCTCCCAAATTGCAATTTAATTCTTAAGATAGTGAAATTTAGAATTTAATACTTATATATTTTTTAATTTAATCCTTTTATCAAATAAATTAAATTTTATTACTTCCTCACTACATTTATATTTGTCGTTTTTTTTTTTTTGAAATGGGGATTGGGGGATTGAACTGAGATCTCTCAGATTTACTCGAATGCACTTACCATCAGACTAAGACTATGAGTGCTATTTTTCGCTTTTTTTAAAATTTTATTAATATTTTTTAAAAAATACAAGTATTATTTTTTAATTTTTACCCTTTAACTTTATTAAACACAAGATTTCTACAATTTTAAAAACTTTCCTTATTAATTTTTTAATCTTTTAATTGTCCCAATTTTTAATAATAGATTAAACAAAAAACTAAGTAATTAATGAAATAAATTTAATTTAGTAAAATTAATTGCTAAAATTTCATAAAATTTACTTAAGAGTTTTAAATGATAAATAAAAATAGAAAGAAATAGGCACTCAAAAATTAGCCTAACAATAAAATTTATCTAAATAAATTTGAGAAATCTCACTTTTTTTCAATCTCTAATTTTCATTAAAAAATAAAAATAAAAGGAAATAGATATACAATATTACAATAATGTGGGGCTGCTGCCATATAAAACTTCGACATCACTTTTTTTTTGCTTTTTATTTGGTAATTGATTAAATTATTTGCATGAATTCTTAATGAATTTGTCTTTTTTTTTTTTGGAATAATGAATTTGTCTTTTGCCAATGGTTAGTGTTAGTGAAGCAAAGACACGTCCAAGTGACCCTTCGAATCCCGAACAGAAGGGACAGGCTGACGACTTCAACTACAAGCCTTGATAGGTTATCGCACTGAGGAAACTTCCCAAACTATCTGCATATCTCCTTGCTCCATCTCTTTTTTCACCCTTCCTATTTTTCCTTTCTACTAATTAATTTCTCGCTAGTATTCACCTCTCGGCGAAAAACATTATTTTGTCGGCGTATGCAAAGCTAACATTCAGGAGGATATTATATAGTATAGAATGAGAAAAGCATTAGAATGAAAAAAGCTGTTTTTGAAGATGAAGAAAGAAGACAGCATGCCATTGTCCCACTTAGTTTCCTTACATAGGATCCCACCACAAAAAGCCTCACACACCAAGCATGTGTGTTTCTTTCTCTCTCTGTCTCTATATATATTTTGTAGAATATTAAAAAATCTTTACTTTTGATGTCACCCTACACAAAGAAAGTGCAGAGAGCTGTGGGTGCCTCTGCATAATTCCTTCTCTGTGCTTTCTCCATTAATCCCTCAATGCATGCCCATACGCATGTAAGCTTTTCTGAGCTTTCAACAATCTAAATTAGGGCTCAATATTATTTAAATGCCAGGTCTACCCTTTTATTATTTATGCTTTTTAAATATTATTAAACCTTTTTTTTATATATTTTTAAATCTGAGAGTTTTATTTTCTAACAAGCATTAAAATGTGCATTTTTTAGATTTGGGATTTTTAATCTATAACAAATCCCCCATGTGAATTCAGGCTTTAAAGAATTTAGCAGAATTATTTAATTAATAAAATAAATAATTAATTATGACAAATATATACAAATAGCAGAGATAATTGTACGTACGTAGCATAGCTTGCTTTAACTAACTCAAAGCACTAATTAATACAAATTTGACAATTGAACTTCAACGATATGTCCCCTTCTTGACCCTTCCTCCTCCTCAAAGAACACCAATTTTCACTGGAAAGGTCCAAAAACATGTTTAAGTGGAAATCTAAGAGAAACCCACTTCAACTCTTCTCTATTTGATGTGCTTTTTATTTAATTGCTCTGTATAATTAATGTTTTGCTTCTTAGAAATTGCAGTAAAGTTAAAAAAAAAATAAATATCTTTTTTTTTTTTGGGTTTTGATTAATTTTGCTTGACTGAGCTAGCTTATAAAGCAATAGCTCGCCAAGCTTTGGCTATTAGCCATTGTTGGCAACTCTATCCTTAGATTTACATTCATGCAGCATAATTATCACACTTCTTTTATATTAAAGCTCTGTTTTTTGTGGTTTTCTTTAGAAAAATATTTTTAAAAAATTTAAATTTATTGAATAAGTAGTTATTTTTTCCGAATCACATATTGATTAATTTATTAATATGATATTTTAACAAATTAATTTCCTCTCACACCTATAGAGCATAAAATTTATAATGTTAGGAATTCATTTTTCATCCTATATTAATAAAATAAATTGAAATTAGTTCCACCACAAAAGATATATTATAGGAGAAGATTATCTAAATTATATAAAAAAAATATTTTATTTATAGATTTAGGCTCCTTTGTTCCACCAAAAATAATTTTTAAAAGAATATTTTATACATTTTTTTATAATTGAAATGCTAAAAAAATTTAATTAATAAAAAATATTTTTTAATTAAAAAATTATTTTAAAAAATTACTTTTTTATTTTAATTATAAATTTATTAATATATTTTATTTTTTTAATGAAAATTAGACATTAAAAAATAGATTATTTTATTATAAAATATTTTATATAAAAAATATTTTTTCAAATATAAATTATTTACTATAAACAAACCAATTCTTATACTCCGAAAAATATTTTTTAAAAAATTAATTTTCATATTTTCTAATATTTGATATATTTAAAAAATTTAATCAATAGAAAATATTTTATTGATAAGTCATTTTTTTAAAAAAAATTATTTTAAAAAATACGTTAGTTTTTACATTTTAATATTTTTATTAAAATTTTTATATATAAATTTATTAATATATTTTATTTTAAATTAAAATTAAATAATAAAAAATGAATTATTTTATTAAAAAATATTTTTAATGAAAAATATTTTTTTCAAATAAAATATTTTTTAAATTCAAATTATTTTTTACGTACAAACTGAAACTTAATCTCGATTTGTTTTATGAATATATTTTTTAAGAAAATATTTTCATATTTTTTAGCATTTGAACATTTAAAAAAATTAGTTAATAAAAAATTAAGTCTTTTTCTTTTTAAAAAATATTTTTTTATCTTTTGAAAATTTTATGAATATATATATATATATATATATATATATATATATATATATATATATATATATATATATATATATATATATATATATATATATATATATATTTATATTTATTAATATATTTTATTTTTTAAAATAAAATAAAATAATAAAAAATAAATTATTTTATTAATTACATCAAAAATTATTTTTAAATACAACTTATTTTCCGAGAATAAATGAAATCTTAAACAATATTCAATCTTATCAACGTAAACTATAAAATATCATTATTCATTGGTTCTTTTGTAGTTTTTTTCTAATTACATTATTTTAACTTACCTCTTTCTGAAGCATCACATTCCGAGCATGAACGTAAAACTTTCTGAATTCTAATGCCAATGTTAAAGAAAAATAATTGTTTATCTTCACTGGTTTGATGTGGATCCTAGTCGACTCAATCCAAAAATTTTTTTAAAGATATAAAAAATTAATAGAATTAATTTATAAATTAATATAGATATTGAATGTTGTTCAGGTTATCAGACCTTGGACCCTCTATTTTCAGAACTGTTATTTACAAAAAAAAAAAAAAAAAAAAAACTTTATTAATATAAATTAATATAAGTTTCGGATTTACATTAACATAATACTTGAAAATACTTTATTAATATAAATTAATGTAAAAAATTGAAATAATTGGCATAAGAAAACTTCTTAATTGAAAATAATTGTAATATTAAAGTTATTGGAAATATATAGTAGAAAGAGAAAAGAAAAACTCTTACCCTTGGTATGATTTATTTTGTAGAAAAAATAATTCTTGTAAATTTAGAAAAATAAAAATAGTTGACATTTTAAAGGGATTCTCTAAAGGGAAGAAAGACAGACTTTCAAGATTGGCCTTTATATTTTAGCAGTGTCAAAAGTGATCGGCGTCGGCGGAATAATAAAACCACCAAACTGATAAAAGTTGAAGTGTTGTCTATATTAATACCCTTGAATATATTTATCTAATTGACTAATTATTTTATTACCTACGCAGAATCCAAGTTTCAGACGTTTAATGGGTTGGTGGGCGGTGGAGGGTGGAGCTGCGCCTGTGCAAGAAAATGGCTAGCTAGCTTTTTCCAGGCCAAGTTGCCTAGAAAATATGTGCATGCCAGAAAAAAGATAGTCATCAATCCGCCCTCTTAGTCATATACCAATACACAGAGTCGTACAACTATATAAATATTGTTTAATTATAGAGGGGTGAATTTTACAAATATGATAATTAATTAGTGATTTTTTTATTAAAATAAAAATAATTATTTTTATATAATTATCTATTTTCTATTAACTTATTTTAATATATAGATAATTCTACATTTTTCTACTCCGAGTCTTCCAACATACCTAATTAACATTGCTTCACCAATCACCAAGTACCTTTCAGTACTATAAAGCTATTTCGCAAGAGAAATCCCACGTCAGCCCACCCACAGCACCCCCATGGGTCCCATAATACCATTTACGTGGTTCTGAATCACCTTCAGAATCTCTTTGTCTCTCCCTACAAAAACCACAAGCTCCTTGCTTGTTTTGCATTCTAAGCCATTGTAAATTCTCTTCATTATCATTCTCCAAAATGCCAGCTCCAACAAACAGCCCTGAACGTGTCCGAGCCGTCTGGAGGTGGTGCCTAGCCACCGCCTTTAGGACAGGACTGGCATGTACAATTGTGGGTTGCCTGACCCTCTATGGACCAGCCTCTATTCACCAGCAAATAGCCTTCCCTGCATTCTCTTACGTGACTGTGATACTTATTGCGACTGATGCAACTCTGGGTGATACTCTTCATGGTTGCTGGCTAGCACTCTACGCCTCAATCCAGAGTCTGGGTCCTGCTCTGTTGACCATGTGGTTGATTGGCCCTGCTAAGTTCACTAGTGGCACCATATCCTTAGCAGTGGCTTTAGCTGCATTTGTGGTGGCACTTCCTGAGTGGACTCATTTGGTTGCTAAGAGAATTGCTTTAGGTCAGATTGTTATTGTTTATGTTATAGCCTTTATTAAAGGTGCGCATACAGAGAGAATCATGCATCCTTTGCATGTGGCAGCCAGCACTGCCATTGGAGTCTTAGCTTGTATTCTTGCCTTGCTGCTGCCATATCCAAGATTGGCCTGTTGGGAGGTAATTAATTCATCAACTTATTCATCTAATAATCCCATTGTTAATTCTTCTCTAATATGTATGGAACTTTCGAGTCTCCATCCCTCTTGTAGTTGAAAATCAATGAAAGGGTTGCTGTAATTGGCTTGTTCGGTTAGGTGCATTGGTGAATATTTTTGCTAAATGCTAAGACAAGACAATTTTCACTATCCCACGTGACACTGACTATCCACAAGAGTGGAAAATGTTGATGCAGTGATGATCTATGAACAGTAGGTTCTACGTCAATGTCACAAATCCTATGTTTAGATAACATAGTATTCGTATTATTGTTTGGTTTAGTATTGAATAGTGTAATACACAAAATTTGACTCGTTGATATTAGAGTATGATATAAAAAATTTTATAAAAAAAATCGTAGCTATGGCATGCATGAATATTTCATCTGTAACGTGGATTATTAGTTGTAATTTATGTTTTTCTTTTTGTAATAAGCCGATATATGTAATTTCTTGCAGGTGAAAGAAAATTGTAAGCTGCTAGCAGAAAATGCTTCAGAGAGGCTGAAGCTCTACGTGAAGGCATTCTGTGAAAAAGACAGTGCATTGGCCTCGTCGTCTATCTCTCAGGCCAAGTCATTGACCATCTCTGGTGCCAAATTTCTCCAAAGTATTAAACGTTACCAAGTAAGCATTATTAATTTATACTCTGGATCTAGATCCCGTTAGATATATTGATTCTACTTCCTTGCTAATACTTGCATGCACTATTCAACAGGGAAGCGTGAAATGGGAGAGACTTCCATTTAGGTTTCTGAGGCCTTATTACATGAATCCTGGAAAGAAATTGGCAGAACTAGAGTTATCCTTGAAAGGGATGGAAATGGCTTTAACCAATATCTCGTCATTTCCTGTGAGAATGATGGAAGGAAAGAGCAAAGAAGGCCTGCAATTATTAGAGGAGCATATCAGCCTGATCTTTAAGCAAATCAAGAATTCCTCGCCTTGTGACCCTTTAACTTTTCCTGAATCAAGTGCTGAAAATATAATCGAGTCCCTCCAAACTCTTCACATAACTCCAACGGATGACCAAGATTTATGCTCTCTTTTCTTCTTGTTTTGCATGAAACTCCTCCACTGCAAACCATTGACAAAACCAATCACTTCCAAACAAGAAAATGAAGGCTCAAACAATTCAAGTAAGCAAAATGGTTTCTTTAAGAGCATCAGGAGCAACTGGACCATGAATCTCAGCAGCAGAAGGCTTATGCCAGCTTTCAAATGTTCTCTTGCTTTGGGTCTTGCAATCTTATTTGGTTTGTTATATAGCAAGGAAAATGGTTATTGGTCAGGACTTCCAGTGGCCATTAGCCTGGCCTCGGCAAGAGAGCCGACATTCAAAGTTGCCAACGTTAAAGCACAAGGGACAGTTTTGGGAACCATCTACGGAGTCGTAGGTTGCTTTGTCTTTGAAAGGTTCTTGCCAATAAGATTCTTGTCTCTTCTTCCTTGGTTCATCGTCACCAGTTTTCTAAGGCGTAGCAAAATGTATGGCCAAGCTGGTGGAATTTCTGCGGCCATTGGTGCCGTACTAATATTGGGTAGGAAAAATTTTGGTCCACCAAGTGAATTTGCTATAGCAAGAATTACAGAAACCTTCATTGGATTATCTTGCTCAATTATGGTGGAGCTACTGTTACAACCCACAAGAGCTGCCTCTCTAGCTAAAACTCAACTCACTAAATGCTTGAGTTCATTGTCTGCATGCGTTGGCTCAATGAGCCTTGAAGCCAACCAAGCCATCTTGCTAGAGAATCAAAGAAGACTAAAATTGGAAGTTAGTGTGCTAGAGAAATTCATTGGAGAAGCTGATGTGGAGCCCAACTTCTGGTTTTTGCCTTTTCATAGTGCTTGCTTTGGTAAGATTTTGGGGTCTTTATCAAAGATGGTGGATCTCCTACTTTTTAGTGCTCAATCAGTTGAATTCCTCGAACAAGAATCACAAAAAATGGGAATTTCTTGGAAAGAATCTGCAAATAAACTAGAGGGTGACCTTCAACTTTTCAAGGAAATGGTTGGTTCATTAATAAAATGTTTTGAGGATCTCAGCTTGTTGAAATCCCTGGCATTTCTTGACAAGGAACTTGAAAACAGAAACATCTGTTATGATCCTGAACTGGGGAAATCACCAAATCCAAAGATTTTCAAGGTTTCTTCAAGTTCAGATGATGAAAATGAGATAGAGGGTATCATAAAATCTTATCTCAAACATTCAAAGGAAGTTATAGATAAGTTCCATGATCATGATGAAGATGAAGAGCAGAAGAGTGAAATGATTTTAAGCCTGGGAGCAATGGGATTTTGCTTGATGAATTTAATAGAAGAGGCAAGAGAGATTGAGAAGGGTATCCAGGAACTTGTTCAGTGGGAAAACCCTGGAAAGGACATAAATTTGTACGAAATTTCATGTAAAGTTCGTGCTTTATACAATTGAAAATTGTAACAATTTAAAATTAATATATTACAAGGTATATAAAGTTCTTGAATCACATTTTCTCAATCATTCTTTTTTATATATTTTTTTATTTAACAATTTCGTAAAGAAAAATTCATTAGAAAACAAATTATTTAAAAAAAATGAAATACTCATTTAGAGATGCATGATGCATACAGCAACAGTAAAAATAATTTTAATATTACTATAAAATTTAAGCTTACAGTAATTTCCATTTTTAATATCGATTAATTATAGATTAAATATAAATAATCTCTGAATTACAATAATAATAATTAAGAGTATTAATTTATTAATAGGTGTATTTTGAAAGTCTGAAAAATAACAATTTGAATAATAATTTCAGAATTCGAATAGCCATTAGCCAAAATTAAAGAAAAATAATCGGATTTAAAATATCATGAACAAAACAAAACAGACAGATCTTCAAGATGACGGGACTGACAATCTCTTTGGATCGTCAATATTGGGCTTGAAAATTCAAAAATTGGCTGCACATGAGTGAAATACAAAGGTATAAAATGAGTGAATATCAATGTTTTTTTTATCTAATTATCTTTTTTAATATTAGTCTAATAATCCACATTTTCTCAATTTTTTTCCACTTTCCATCTTAAAAGAAAAATATTAAAAATAAAAAATTTGTTGATTTCATGAAAAATAAATTATTTATGAAAAGTATTTTTAAAAATAACTTATTTTATGTAATTAAAATGTAATGTTAAAAATTAAAATGTATTACCAAATTTATATATAAAAAATAAATATTAATAAAATTCTCAAATTTCAGATACTAATTTATTGTTTGAGGAGAATAAATTATTTTTTAAAAAATTTTATTTACTTAAGAAAATATTTTTCATTTATTTTTTTTGAAAGTTTTAAATATTGAAAATATTATTTTTGTTAGAAAATAATTAATCTATTTAATAAATGAGTTTATTAGACTCTGTTTATTTTTAAAAAAAAATTGTATATACAAAAAGTATTCCATAAAAATATTTCTTTTTTGGAAAATGTTTTTATAAAAGTATTGTTTAATAAAATAACTTATTTTTTAATAAATACTAATATATATATATAGTGGTATTAATAATATTATTAAAATCTAAAAAAGTACTATTTATCTAAAATGGAAGTTATTTTTTAAAAAATATTTAATTTTTATTTAATTAAAAATTTTTATTAACTAATTTTTAAAATTTAAACATTAAAAATGTAAAAAAAAAAATTAAAGCTATTTTCGTTAAAACAATGGAGGCTGTAACAAAATGAAATCCTCAACAATAATAGAAGACAAAATTCCAACAAAAATTAATATGATCTAAAGTTTAATGAAAGCAATTATGATTATGAAATCAACAAAACATACACAGACAGTCAAAGAATGGAGGCTTATGAATCATGATGTTGCGTATCAACCGTATGTGTGTTCAACACACTAAAATTTCCGCAATTATAATAGAAAGGATAACGCCATGAAATTTTTTTTTTTTAAGTTTAATGTTAATGAAAATTTCTTTCAAATTAATTAATTAAAAAAAGAGTTTTCTTCAAAAAAAAAAAAAAAAAGCCCCAATTACAATAATGTGATATGCAAGATTTCACCAATTATTTTTCCAGTGAGAGCTAAATATAATTATTTCTAATTAATTATATATTAATTACATAAAAAATTATATTTTTATACTATATTATTTTTATGTGATTATTATATTTTTTTAATAATATTGACAATTTTTATATAAACTTAACAATAAATAATTATATTTAATATATTTTAACAATTACAATGGTGCCCATTAACATTTAAAAGTTAAATTGTTTATGTCTAGCATTTTTTTTTTCAAATGGTAAAATTCACACCCACACATGCAAAATCAAAGCAATTTTAATTAAAATTTTTAATGGTATATAAGTCTATACACACTCATTCACAACTGATGTGAAATTGCCAAAAATCAGCTCATATAACACAATCTTAAAGAGACCTTAACTCAAGACACATATCATATTACACACGCACACAAGTTCTTCTCTCTATTTGTTGTTTTTTTTTTATCGAAAGATAAAATTTAAACACACATGGTGCGTAATCACCAAATCCAAATTAAAATTAAAAATTCCTTGATAATATATAAATCCATAGACACACTCATCTAAAACTAATTTAGCATTTTAATATTTAAACTTTGATATTAACAATTAACGGCTAGAGGTCTCCTCTAATGTTTTAATGAGAAAATGTTCTTCCTTCTCGTCCTTCCTTCTTTCCTTATTCATAAGACTTTTTTTTGCTATTATTGGCAGCTTGCTCCTAATATGCTCTCTTGCATATATAACTTTGGTGGTCTATTTGTAGTTAGGCTGAATAATTGAGAAATTTCTATGATTGTTTATAGTGTTGTTATGTTTTATTTCTGTGTACTTTTTTGTATTTTTTTGGTTACAAATTAAAGATTTCATAGAACCTGCATCTTATGTTGCTACTATAGTCCGGTGAAAAGTAGTAGATGATAGTTCGCAGAGTTAGTCTCAGAAAATGTGCTAGGTCAACAAAGAGTGCAAAGCTACTCCCCTTGTTGACATCGTCCGATTTAGTAAGGTCTCCCTGGACCTAAGTCCCCTGTGCTCCCAACAATGACTCACCATCATCTCCTTGTGTAGATTTATGGTTCTATATAATGTTAGCTCGAGTTTTTTTTTCTTATGATAGATGAGTGGTCGAACTTCTTATGTTGGTGCCCTCAGGATTTAATTGACCGTTTTTATGGCTTTTATGTATGCTAGAGAAAGATGTACTCTATCTTTTATAGTTTACATGATTCATAAATAATTAAAAATTAAAAAAAAAGTGGTATTATTTTTTTTACATCAAATTTTTTCTCAAATCCAAATTAAATTGGAATCTCTAGTGTTTATTTAAACGTTATGTATATTTATATTTTTTAAAATCTATTTTACACCTTAGAGTTTCATGTAATGTATTAAACTCGCAATGAGTTGGGAATCCACTGCTATATTGATTAATGAGTTAACAACTTCAATTTTATAGGTATGTATAAAATAAAAAATGTCAATGTGTGAAAAAAAAGTGTAAAATACAACATTTTAGTATAATTAAGAAGAAAAGTTGCTATTTAATTTATATATTAACAAAAAAATTTATGGGTTGATTTCTCAATTTTAAAATATTTATTAATTAATTATTTATTAATTTTAAGCGTTAAATATAATAAAAAAATAAAAATATATTTTTATATGAAGGGATTAATCAGTAAATATTTTATAAATTTAAAAAACTAACTAAATGATTTTTTTAAAAATTATAATAATTAAATAATAAAATATTTAACAATTAAAATTAATAAAATATTTAATTAGTATATTTTTAAAATATTAAAAATATTTTAGTATATTTTTAAAATTAAGAAATCAATTAAATGAATTTTATTTATATTTTATTATTTGTAAATGGATTTCACATAAGATAAAGGATTTTTTTTTTCAATTTTCAAATTATAATTTTTTTTTTAATTTACAATGACAACATTTAGTTAATTAATTAACTTTAAATTTATTTTTTACAAAATAAGTCTATGATAGGTATATGTTAATCGTATTACAACGTGCAATTATTTATGTTCTTTAAATTAATTTATTTTTAAAATAGAAATCGAAAATTTAAAGAATAAAATCTGACACTTCTTAAATTTATTCAAATATATTTATTATCGTGTTAAATCTGTAAATATTTCAAATTAAATTTTAATTAATTTTGAAAATAATTAAATTACATCACGAAACAGGCAAATATTTTTTTTTTAATGATATTATTCCTTGTAAAACTCCTTTTATTATTTCTACCTGATTTCGGCTCTAGAATCTGAATCTAAAACAAATAAGCAATACCCATTTACCTAACTCACATTGAAAACTCTGGATTTGCCGCAAATTTTATATTTATATATAAGAAAATAATAAGGTTAAAAGTAGTAAATAATAGTGATATAACACAAGAATAGTCGCGTTCTCATAAGACAGACAAAATTAGATGACAAGAGTTAATAATTTTACATGCCGTCTTATTCGAAAAAAATTTCGGATACCATAATATTGATTTTGATCAACACTCATTCTTCTATAAAGAGGACGAACTTTCCTATAAAATTACTATAAGTAATATAATTAAGTAAATCTCACTCGGTCTACGATATGAGATCGTAAGCCGAATTCGCATTCACTTTCATTTTATTGAAAAAAGCATTGGCTCGGGTAGACGGCCATCACCTTAATTTTTTTTTTAAATTTCTTTTTTTTACTGCGATCAGTCAATGGCATTACAATTTCGTTTTGACGGCATCAAATAACAACTACTAAAATTTAGATATGTGGTTTTTTATTTAAGTTGAGATTGAGAGTGAGAGTTGTATAAAAAAAAGGTTTGGTGTGATCTGGGTTTTTGATATTTGTTTGTTATCAAGGAGCTATCATCAAAGGCTCGCTCTATCATTACTTTTCGTAAATTTTAAGGCTTTTATAATTTTTATTTTTGATGGATTAACGTGATTTAAAAGGCTCTTTTTTATCTTAAATTTACTATTATTTTATTTATTTCTAAATAGTATTTGGTGGGAGAAGTTTCAATTTTTGGACTATAAATAACATTATCTGATCTTTCAGTGCTGTGAATCAAAAGAGACCGACTTCTGGTTTTGGGTTATTTTCCTTTGCGGTTAATCGTCATCAGGTCTGCTCTCTCTTTCTTTATTGCATTATAGGATTTGTGTCTGTAAATCTGTGTTCAAGGTATATCTTTGTTTTGATCCTTGTTTGTTTAAAGGGGTGATTCATTGATTGGAGGATGATTGTGGCAGGTGGTTGAGATCTGAAGAATGGCAACCAATTCTTCAAATGGGGAGCACCAAACAACAACAAAGCCACCTCCAATGCCTTCTCCTTTGCGCAACTCCAAGTTTTTTCAGGTAAGTTTGCATCTTTTTCAGATTGATTCCAGCGTTATATCTACTAAAAAGTGCTGATTTTGATCATATAGTACATGTTCTTGAGTGGGTTTGATTTATATTTGACTTATTGATGATTTTGAAAGATGATGACTCTTGTGTGCGTAAGGAACTCAAGTAGTGAAGTGCCCATGATTTGAAACATGTAGTGGTATAAAGTTGGAAAATTTTAGTGTAGGTAGTTGTGATGGACTGGTATGATTTGCCATCATGATGCCCAATCTTATTAAATCCCATAAGAAAAAGGAATGTGAAGTTGCTGTTTAGTCAAATTGTTTGTGAAGAATTTTTGGAATTTGATGCATCCCTTGTCAGATTTAACCTTGTACAAGTTCAAAAAATCTATACCAATTATATTAGGGAAACTAATTTGAGAAGAAATTTGTGCTTGACGGTATGGATTTCAAAGATGAATATCTTTTTGTATAACTGAAATAGGAGCAATGAATGTTATAATATGGGATCCAAGGATTGGAAATCTTCTCTGTCCTGGTAACAATATTTATCCGAGATCCATAAGATCACAAAGATCTATCCCCAATACCAGTGTTCTACATCAATTTTAGGCAGATTTAACTTACCACTTGGGCTTTTGTTATCTATCTCCAATTGCATTCTTGCATTTGCTGTCTCTTGGAAGAACAGTAAGTTTACTTTGTTGTGTAATTATATTTCTTCTATATTCTATTATGCGTTGATCTATATGCTCTTCAATAATGACTGATTCTTGATGCCAGTCCAATATGAGAATTTTGGTTACTGGAGGAGCCGGATTCATTGGATCACATCTGGTTGACAAACTAATGGAAAATGAGAAAAATGAGGTAATCATATTTCTTATTTAATCAAGGCTCAGTTATTTAGTCCTTAAGCAGTGGACTTCCTCAATTTGACTATATCTAAGGTTGATCATTTTCTTATGTAATTTTTGTCTGCATTCTCAGGTAATAGTTGCTGATAACTATTTCACTGGATCGAAGGACAATCTTAAGAAATGGATTGGCCATCCAAGATTTGAGCTTATCCGTCATGGTACGTGCTTATCTTTTATTTTCTTATCCATTTTTCTTTTTTGAGATGCAATGCTGGTTTATATGTTAACTTCAGTTAATTGTTACTTATTACATGAATTAAATACTCTTTAAGATATAGTCACATTCTCGTGTTATCATCCACTGTTGCTGTATAAAATATAATCTTCATCCACCTTCTATTTCTCAGAAATTTGACTTGGTTACTTCTGGTATTACACCAGGCTTGCAGTTAACTGCATTCTCAAATCAAGTGGCATGATATGTTTTACATAATGATTTTAGGGAGCAAAAGAAAGTAGATCCACAGTTTTAATATTCCTGGAAGGAGGGGAAGGGTGTTTTTGTTGTTACCATTTTTCTTTTACTTTTAGTTCTGCATTTGTGATTTTTCAATTGAGCGTTACTCACCATTATCATCAATATTTCCTGTTGCCTGTAATTTTGTAGTTTCAGAGTTTTCATTTGGATGAATTTTTTTTCCTCCCTTTCTAGATGTCACGGAGCCATTGTTGATTGAGGTTGATCAGATTTACCATCTTGCATGCCCTGCTTCTCCCATTTTCTATAAATATAATCCTGTAAAGGTGTGTAAACATGCAACCAATTCTTTATTTAGTTTGCTATGTTATTTCTGTTTTTCCCATATATTTTGCCATGGATCATCCAACTTGTAATACTCAACAAAATTGCTTGCTTGTGCTTTTCTCTCTGCCAATTGCACATCTGGGTTGTCTCTTTTGCCATTTTAACTGTCCAATTTGGCCCCTTTATTAATAGTGTCATCAACAACTAAAGGGTAATTATGTCGATAAGCAATCCTTAGCTCCAACAACCTTAATGTTTGTTTTCTACCATGCCAATCTAGGTTGTTTTTATGAAGCCTAAGCATCACATTTGCTAGTTTTTGGGATGCATTCATGGTCCATTGGAGGGTTGGCATATGATGTCATAAGCTAATTGTAATTTTTAGCTCAAGGTCACAAAAGGGAAAGCATTAAGTATTGTTTTTTATGCATATCATGGCTTTAATATAGTTCTTTCACCTACTTAGATATATCATGCATGTTCATTTCTAGAATCATATAGTGGACCTCAAATTTATCTAACTTGGGAATACATGATATCCTAAGTCCTAACAGACGGTAAAAACAAATGTGATCGGCACACTGAACATGTTGGGTCTCGCCAAGCGAGTTGGAGCAAGGTTAGGGGATTTGATAGTGAATTTTTCACTTTTACTTGTATCAATGACTAGATGTACTCATTCACAATATTTGAAGCAGAATTTTGCTTACATCAACTTCAGAGGTATATGGTGATCCTCTAGTGCATCCTCAACCAGAGAGCTACTGGGGCAATGTTAATCCAATTGGTACTTTTTGCCTTTTGCTCAAAACCAGAATCTCTTGTACTTTTTTCTGGTGTAATAAGATAAATGTTATTTAAGCATCAAGTTCATTCTCTTTTCTATTATAGGGGTTCGGAGCTGCTATGATGAGGGAAAGCGTGTGGCTGAGACCTTGATGTTTGATTATCATAGGCAGCATGGGATAGGTAAAATGGATTTTGTCCCTCTATCCTGAACAAAGTTTTCCTTAGTGTCAATTTTTGTTGCAGTTTTTTATTTTTCTTTTGTTTAGAAATTCGCATTGCTAGAATTTTTAACACATATGGACCTCGCATGAATATCGATGATGGGCGTGTTGTTAGCAATTTCATTGCTCAAGCACTTCGGTAAGTCCTTGTGTATTATCATAACTTTTATGGTATGTTAATATTTGTTAGGAAAATAATCACATAGGAGGCCTTTCTTGCTTTAAATCCTGAAGTATTTGTTTTAGACCCATTTATTAATCACTCCCTCCATCACATAAAAATAGGTTTACTTTCCTTTTTCATCCGCCTCAAATTACAGGCCACTTTCTTTTTTTAAGATGGTCTAATACACACCTACTTAATATGCATTGCAAAAGTAATGGAGTAATATGATTGGAGGGGGGTGTATTAGAAAAGACAATATTACATTTGTTGCTTTAACCATATTAACTATCTTTTCTTAATCCATGTTAAAAGCCAAAAAGGCAAATTTTTGTGGGATGGAGGGAGTAAATATGTTTACTCTAGTTTCTTTTTATTTTTTATTTTTTAATTTACTCCTGTACTTTGTGCTTTCAGTGGAGAACCATTGACAGTCCAAAAACCTGGAACTCAAACT
This sequence comes from Manihot esculenta, assembly GCF_001659605.2. Classification (NCBI taxonomy): domain Eukaryota; kingdom Viridiplantae; phylum Streptophyta; class Magnoliopsida; order Malpighiales; family Euphorbiaceae; genus Manihot; species Manihot esculenta. Next base: position 29,712,109 of record NC_035171.2, read on the forward strand.
CGCAGTTTCTGTTATGTTTCTGACATGGTGAGCAGAATGTATAATAATATCATTTGCTTAAGATCCCAGGTCATATTCATGCAATAGTTTTTTACTAAATTTCTAAATCTGTCAAATTGTCCGTTTAAAATGTACTAGGTTAATGGCCTCATTCGACTAATGGAAGGAGAGCACACTGGGCCAATCAACATTGGAAATCCAGGTTATCCTGCTAAATATGATGTGCCCATCTAGAAACATTGTGGTGTTTTGACTTGTGACCAAGTCAATGTCACTCATCAAACAAGATTACTTAACTTGCAGTTCTTTCTGTATTTTACAGGGGAATTCACCATGATTGAACTTGCCGAGAATGTGAAGGAGGTTAGTGACAATTTTGTTTCTGTTTTCTCCCTGCCAATATATAAATTGCTAAGTGTTAACTAGGCCACGAAAGAAAAGGTTTAATATTGTGAAAGCGAATTCGTCGCCACATTTGTGCTACGAACAAGTAATGAGTCTCCACATTTATACTGAGAACGAGAATCTTGAAGTACACGTAACCCAAATGTTAATATAACCTGAGGCCAATGAGCATATATTCCTGGTCTAATTACGGTTCAAACTTTTAAAATGCTTTTATGGTGTGGTTTTTCAGCTTATCAATCCTGCTGTGGAGATAAAGATAGTGGAGAACACTCCTGATGATCCAAGACAGAGAAAGCCAGATATCACAACGGCACAGGAATTGCTGGGTTGGGAACCAAAAGTCAAGTTGAGGGATGGCCTTCCCCTTATGGAGGAGGACTTCCGTCAGAGGCTTGGAGTCCCCAAAATAAAATGATTTAACCATAAATGAAGTTGAAGATGAGCAGTGTGAAATTATTTCATATAATCATCAGTGTTTCTTCTCCATGATTTTACCCTATAAGCCTCTATGCCCTTATTTCACCCTTCATGTGAAAGGTAACCAATGGTGATGAACATCATCTGTTTCCTTCATAAAATTATCAATACGGAGACTTTGGAAGCTTTTATTAGGCATTTACCATTACAAGTTAATCTAAGCTTTTTTCTTTTTTTTTTTTTGTCCCGTTTGAATTGTTACATTTTGTTTGCCCTGAATTTTGTTGAGACAGCAATCAATAAATAGATTTTTTTTTTTTTTTTTTATATAAGCTTCAGTTGCTGTTAGAACGTCTTTAGATGGTACCCCACCTGTTAATGTTTTTGTTTTTCTAGGAGTACATAAACATTATTATTTATTGATAATTGTGTCGTATTAACCGCTGAAAGCCACCCGGCTAGATCAGAGTTCTGTAAGACAAACTAGGATGAAATAAATGCCCATAAGCCCAAGAAAGAAAACTCTAGAGCTAACAGTTAGATCCAGCGTCTGCCGCCGTTGCCGCCTCTTTCACCGTCATCTTCACTGCACAGTTGTGCTTAATGAGACTCTAATTGCCATAATTGAATAAGCAAACTCATTGAAAAACCAGGAGAACAAAAAAAGTGAAGCCATGGTGAGGAAGCATGAATCTCATCGTAAAGAGCAACAGAAACACGTTAATAGTGCAGGGCTCCCAACCATCTCTCTGATACAAACTGAAGATGCTAACAAACCCCAAAAGAAAAAGAAACTATCATGAACCTATACGATCTAGGCTGGAAAGCTTTTTAAAGGCACATGCAACTAGAACAAACTTGAGTTGAGGGGAAGGGACAGATCAAAATGTCCAGAAAGAAGATGAACTAAGGAAATCACCGCTGTGAGAGGGTAGTAAACAAAGCCCCTTACACCATCTGTGATTTGAGAGTCATCTTGTGACATGCATGCCGGTACCGATCCCAGGAGAATAACTACTATTAAAAACAGAGTCCTCACGCTGATCTAACCCCTCAATCAGAGAGAATGGTAGGAATAAAAGGTATCTCACCTTGAAGCCCGCCTGTACCATAAAAGAAAACCAACCAAGAAAAAACAACAAAAATAAAAGAAAAACAAACTATCTACACTCCACTCGGAGGGGTGATTTGTACAACTACAATGAGAGCTTAATAGGCTAGTAGGCACCTCCCATGCAAGCTGGTTTTCAGGGGTGATTTGTACCTTTTTTTTTTTCTTCAAGGTAACGGAATTGAGATTAATTAAGGAGGCATATAAAGCCAAATACAAAGTCACTTTGAGCCATGGGATTACATAGAAAATTTGGATTCAGAATGGCTTTAGAAGTAAAGGAATGAACCGCTTTGTTCCCATCTCTTTATGCATAAGTAAAGGAGATTGAGTTAAAAGAAAGACCAAGTTCCTCAATATCCTTGATCAACCCTTGAATAACCAAGGGAAAGATGTGACCATTAGCTGCTTGGATCACTATCAAGGAATCTCTTTCAACCATAATGTTCTTGAAACCTCTATGAAGAGCCATAAGAAGAGCATCCCTACAAGCAATGCATTCAAGGATCAAGAGATCATAAATATGATTCACCGTTCTATAATGCCATGCCAAAACCCTTCCTTGTGAATCTCTAGCAAGTGATGCAACGGATCCTTTCCTTTTAGACCGACAAACTGCAGCATCAAAGTTTACTTTCACCATCTAGGGAGGGGGGATTCCATGACACTGCAACATTCAGAAATTGAACATAGTTGAAGGATGTATTTGAATTCATTTGCATAGCTGTACAGAAGTCATCCAGATGATTCATAGCAACCCTTAAGAGCTCATTCACGTCCAAGTAGTGTTTTCTGAAAATAAATGAATTCCTATTATTCCATAAATGCCAAAGGATAAAGGTTGCCATTTGTAACAAAGCCACACTATTCGGCTGCTTTCCTAGAAAGCTTGCAAGATCCTCCCAGCAGGATTTTGCATTTGAATAAGTGAACAAAGCTGATCGAAGTCTCAGAGGAGAAGTTATCCAGATTGCCGCTGCTCTAAGACATGTAAAGAAAAGGTACACGATTGACTCAATATCGCCAACTGCTATGCAAGATGAATCAATATTTGTCATTCTATGATTGACAACTTCATTGCATGGAAGTCAGTTCTTTGAAAGCTGCGAAATAAAAACAAAATAATTTGCTTGGTAATGGAATTTTTCACAGGTCTTTTCATATTGCCTCTCTATTTGCATTTGAGCTTGCTTCAGGTTCTTGTATATGCTGAATCTTTTGGCTATTAAAAAACCAAAATAAGGAGTCCTCTCTTGCAAATAAGGGGATAGGAATGGCGAGCATACTTTGCACGTCCTCTTGTGAAAAATTCTCCTCTAAGATTCCCCTATTCCACGAACAAGAAGATTGATCAATGAGTTGAGACACCAATATTATAGAATGATTATGATTTTGTTTAGTTATTGGCCTAGAAGGATAATCTTCAGGAATCCACTTATCCTCTTTGCAAAGAATAGAGTTATCTGTACCAATCTGCCATCTCATGCCATCGAAAAGCACATTCCTCCTCCATAAAATACTTTGCCAACCCATAAGAGTGTACTTCTAGACTGAGCTTGTAGGAAGGTGGAAGAATGGAAGTATTTACCTTTTAAGGCTCTGGTTAAAAGGGAGTCCGGGTTCTTTAATACACGCCACCCTTGTTTTGCCAAAAGTGCCATGTTAAAGCTCTGAAATCTTTAAACCCCATCCCTCCCATGAATTTTGGATCGCACATGTTAGACCAAGAGACCCAATGAAATTTATGTTGTGATTCAGAATGCCCCCACCAGAAGTTGGAAACAAGCATGTTCAATCCTTGCACAAAGAAGCTGGAAGTTTGAAGCAGGACATCACATAGACTGGAATGGCAAGCACCAACTTAATGACAACCTCTTTGCCACCTCTTGATAGCAGTTTTTCCTTCCAACTTGCTGTTTTGGACGCAATGGGATCTTTAAAGGTGGCAAAAATTTGTCGCTTCAACCTTGGAAAGTCGGAAGGAAGGCCCAGATATTTGTCCAGAGTATTAAGGTGGTGGATATGGAGAATATGAGACACATTACGTTTTACTTCCAAAGGTGTATTCAGGTTAAAGAAAATACTAGATTTGCTCAAATTAATGGATTGTCCACTGGCTTTCTCATAAGAGTGCAACACTCTTTTAATTTTCTTGGCTTCATCAGATGTAGGTTTAGCATAAATTACTGAATCATCTGCAAAAAAAAAAAAAATAGAACCATAACTTGAGATTTTAAGACCCTATAAATCGGAAACTTTAATTTTATGAAAGAGACATTTGAGGAAAAAAAGAAACAAATAAGAAAATAAAGAATCTCTCGTCTCATGCCACGAGTAGGTTGAACGAAACCAGATTTGTGTCCGGTAACTTTAATAGAATATGAGGCTTTCATGACACATGCCATTATCCATTTCACCCAAAAATCATGAAATCCAAAAAATCGCAGCATGTGCTCTAAGGCTACTCCACACATTCGTAAGCCTTTCTAATATCAGCTAATTGTCGTACATTAGTTCCTGTATTTCTATCTCAGCTTAAGAGAACGGATAACCTCATGATTAATTAAAGTGTGGTTAGATATAAGTTTATTCTTACTGAAAGCACTTTTCTTCTTATCAATAATAGCATCCATAAGCGAGTCGTTAGGACTTTTAAGATGATTTTATAAATGACATTACAAAGTCCTATATATGGCCGAAGATCCTCGATAAATTGCACATGATTAGTCTTTGAAATGAGAGAGATCAGGTATGATTCATTATTCTATCTATCTCTCTAGTTGAAGAGACAGTTCTAAGGACCTCATTGCTAATGATGTGCCAGTATTTTTTAAAAAATAATCCAGGGCCTTACGGGGGTTAATGACAAAGGTTAACGCTCAGACCTCTTCCATGGAGACAAGTTTGATGAGAAAAGCATTCATATAGTCTGAAACCCTTTTCTGGAAACCCGCAGTGATAAAGGCATATCAAGAGTGTTTTGAGTATGATGTATGTGAAAAAAATAATCCATAGCAATAGCTTGGATGCCATTCAAGGATGTTTTCCAGACTCCCTCATTATTGAACAGACCTGCAATAAAATTTCTTCTTTTCTGAATCACTTTGGCATGAAAGTAAGCAGTGTTGGAATCGCCTTGCTGTAGCCAATTAATTTGTGCTTCTTGAGCCCAAAAAAGTTCTTCATTGCAAAGCTCAGAGGCTAACTTCTTATTGAGTGTTCGAATATGGCTAACCTCCCCAGTTGGGATTGTTTTAAGTAACGAATACAATCTAGGAGGTTATTGATCCGACTTTTAGAATTCTAGTGATTATGCCAGTTCCAATCAACAATGGTATGTCTAAACATTTTAAGCTTAGAAGTGAAAGAAGACATACCATGGTCAACCGGGTTAGAGCCCCAACAGGAAGATACAATATTCTCAAAATCATCCTTCAGGCACTACCTACTATCAAATTTGAATAAGCATTTAACTTCAAGGTGAGAAACTTGAGCATTAGGATAGGTTGTGAACCAAGAATGTAAGAAAAGGCATCTATAATTGTTGATCCATCTTGCTCTTTCTTTATTCTTTGTCTCCATAAGGAAGACTAAGTTTAGAGAATGGGATTATAAACCCCTTTGAGGTTGTAAATTGTCAGAGGATTCTCCACAATTCCAGCTTGGAAGCTTTGTTGAACGCTTTGAGGCCATTCCGGGCCGGCCTCCTCCACCCTCAGAAAAGATGCTTCTCCTGAAAGAAATGAGTTCTTTTGCTAGCATTGTCCACCAACACTTCAGTTCTTGTCCTCTTTTCACCTGACAAGGAGTCTCGATTCTCGGTCATTTTCTGCATATCCTCCCATTTAGGTGATGAATTTTCAATGATAACAGCAGAAATTGAAACTTTAGTTCTAGCTCTTCCAATTACGACGCTGGTGCACTGGGTGAATCGGATTTGGAGCATTATCAGGGGTGATTTATACCAAGTGTCTTTCACATGGTTCATTTCCGTTGATGATAAAGCCATCACCATATTGTGGGACCCAACGCTCAAACCGGCGGACCATAGAGTGTCGATTTGAGCCTATTGTGCAACGATAAGCGATCCAATGTATAAGGTACTATACAACTACAATGAGAACTTAATAGGCCAATAAGCACCCTCCCGTTGAAAGCTGGTTTTTAGGGGTGAGTTCTACTCAAGTGGCTTGCCTTTCACATGGTTCATTTCAATTGTTTAAAGCCATCAACATGTGATACCTAGCACTTGGACTGGTGGTCCAATGTGCAAAGAACCAACCATGATAAATGTGGCCATGACCAAGCAGAATTTTGCTTCTCCAAGCGTAAGTTAATTGTTAGAATCCCACATTGCAACAAATAAAATGCAAAATTCCATAATCTCATTAATGCATTGAACTTTTAGAAGCTCATGCCAAAATGAATCAAAACATTGTAGGTCGAAATGATAATCTCCAAAAAGCATAACATCAAACCATCTGGCTTTCGTGTTCTTTGGCCCCAAGATCATCAATTCAACCACGAAAGTTAAACAGCCATCCAATAAAGGTGTTCAATGTTATTCAAGCAAAAAAGCAAGTTCTGATTGAAAAATCACATTTGGAGTATCTATAACATCTCTCCCGTTATTATAAACCATGAAAATAGAGCAAGTCCATTTCCCTTCCTGCAAGGCACAGCTCATAACTTTGTTGGGTATCCAATTCACCTGCAAGACATTAAACCATGAAGCAGTGTCATAAACCTACAAGTAGTTTGATATGCCAATAAATGCCCACAAATCAGTGAGATTTTGGGTCTATTTGGCATTATTAATGGAGTTGCAGTTGAGAAAAAAGCCTTTTTAAATATGCTAACTAGAGTATTAAAAAATTATGAAAAATTAAATTTGATAAATTTTATTCATAAGAACACTAAGATAATAAAACTTTTTTGCAAATTGCTTTTTCAACATCTAAAGTACTGTTTTCTCCTCCAAGGCAGTTTTGCTCCTCAAATCACAATGCCAAATGGGCACTATGAACTTCTGTCTTCTGTACTTGCTAAAAAAAACTATCCTATTTGACCAGAACTGTAGAACAAGTTAACAATAACAATGACTTTCACACATCCCAGAAGTCTGAAGAACAAAACTCCCATTCAAGGGATAGCATTATTAACAATTACCAGTAGTAGAAGACGATTGAAACATGAATCTATCTAAATAATTGACATGGATCCATAATCACTAGAATTTCAAGGATAGTAGAATACTTTGGCATCTAATTGCAACAATTTAAAATCCAAACTTTATATGGATAGACATGCACACAATGGCCACAAGCCCCATTTGCAACACATTTCCAACCAATCTGCGGATCGCTGAACATGCATGTCCAACCAATAGCATATTCAAACAGCAAACAGTTTTACATATCTTAATACCAATTGCTTAAAATCATCTCCTCCATCTTGGCTGTATATATTCAATTTCAATTCCTTTGTTTTATAGAGAATTGGGCATAAAACCTTAGTTCCACTCGTATCAAACAGAAAGAAAGCGCAATATATTTAAGGAAAGGAATCTAGTGATTATTAAATTTCTAGTTTTTAAAATCTATGCATACTAATTTTAGCAACATGTATGACCCCTTTCAGACCTAATCCTAATTCCCACATTGTAAAATTTCAAGTGAAATCATGAAATTTTCGCATATATTCTAACAATGACTCTAGGGTTTACAAATTAGAAACGTACTTCTTGTGCCTCTGGACGAAAGGTGAATTTTTCGCATCCTCCTCTGCAAATCATTAACAGGGAAATCCAATCAAACCACATAGATCTTTATAAATCATCTCATGAAAACACACACAGATGGCCAAGAAGAAGAAAATGAAACGTAGATCGAGATATGGCACCTGTAAGGCTAAGAGAGAACTTGGTGATGAGGGTTCCAGTTACGGCGAAGCCGACCAGGAACGGCCAGTTCCTGTTGAACTCTCGCTTGAAGAAGACGGGCCACGGATCGAACCACCTAGGCATCTTTTTCTCTCTTTCCTTTGGTCAGGCACTGACGCACTGTCTACTTGTGATGATGGGTAGCGGCTGTGGGCAGCGAGTTTTGTAGTTTTGGGGAGTACAGTTGCAACCGTAGGATTTTATTTTAGCCTACTTTTGTGGGATTTAAGAATCGGACGGGTTGTAATTTGATTTTAGCATAGTAATTAGATGATGACTATTATTACTAAAATTCAATTAATTAATAATAATAATAATAAAATAAATAAGCAAAACTTTTTTCCCGTTTTATAGATATATATTTTTAAATAGTTTCAAATTGTAACACGCTTTATTTTTCAAAATAATAAACTTATTAATTTTTCTAATAATTTTTTTATTGTGTATATCAATAATAATTAATATATGAATTAGTAAATAATTGAAAAACAAAGAATATCTTATTATTGTCAACTTTTAAATAGAAGCCAGAGAAAAAAGAAAAGCGAGAGAAAAGAGAGAAGCGAGACATCATTTTATTTTTATTAGCGGAGAGGAGACTTTCATCTCCGCATCTCCTCTGTGTTAAACGATATATAATTTGTTTTATTTTAAATTTTGTTAATTTAGTTATAATTTAATTATGTTTTAATAATATTCGACGTTGAGAGTTTCGAATTCCACATTTTTCTACCTCCAGCGAGATCTATTGTATGTCGACGATTATAATTCAGGAAATTTCGTTATTAAATTATTTACTGCTATTTATATATCTGAATGCCATTGATTTCAGTGCCCCATTTTGCTCTCAAAGGGCATGACATTGATGATTTGAGATAACATCAACAAAGCCAGTTTGCTTGATGACTGATTAGAAGCATGTATGAAGTAATAGTATTTCTAATCATTAGCTTTCAAGTGTCTGCTTGAGCACAAAATGCAATACATATGATATTTGTATTATTTTTGTTAGATGCTTTTCAGTTTAATGTCCATGTTCTGTTAATAGATTGCCCAGATAATAATCGAATTTATTAATATCTATTATGTTAAGGTCATTTTTATCGTTTTTGAGATGTGTGAAATCAATATCAATTTAATATCAAAATTTAAATTATATCATTAATTAGGGTCTAAGTGTAAATTTATTTTTTCGGTTTGATTTAAAATTAAGATTTTAATATTTATAAAATTTAAATTAAATTGATTTTGATCGGTATATTTTAAAATTAAAATTTTAATATTTATTTATCTTTGACTTAAAATTTTGATATTTATAAAATTTAAACTAAATTGATTTTGATTAGAAATTAAATTATTTTTATTTAATTTAATTTAATTTAATTTAATCGGTTAAAAATTTTTAATATTTTTTTATTTTTTATATTTTATTTTTAATATTTTAAAATTTAATTAAATTATTTTAATTTTTATTTAATTTTTTATTATTAAAAATAATATATTATTATTAATAATCGGATCGATTTAATTTTTTTAATTAAAATTAAATTAAATTAAAATAATTAAAAACTTTAAAATTAAAAGTTAAATTAAATTAAAATAAATAAAAAAATTAAATCGAATTATCGAATCAATTTAGCGTGATTAATTTTTTTGATCTGAATTAGACCTAAAAGTACAATGATTTGGTTTTAATAAAAAACAACTGAATCCTGATTGGATTCTCTATATCCGACTCAGAAAAGCAAATGAATTTGCACATCATATAGAAGTAAACATTCGAGATTTCTTGCATTTATGGGCAAAAGGCCGCATCAAGCTAAGGAAAACTAGAATGGAGCCAATAGAATAGTTTAACTTTTTAATTAATTATAATTTTCAATTTTTATTTTTAAATAAAAATTAAAAATTAAAAGAATAAAATCTAAAATCTCTCAAATTTACACAGATGCATTTATCATTATACTAAACTTGTAAATACAATTAAGTTTTAAATTAAAGTTAATATTGAGAAACATAACTGAAACTGAATTTATAATTAATCCAAGCCAATATATGAAATTTAATTGAGTTGAACCAAATTAATTTTATCCAATGCAATTTCATTTTCTAGTTGAATATAATCTATTTAATGTTAATTAATTTACATTTTAGGATTTGTTGTCCGCAGTTGGAATTGTTTTGATACAAAGGTCCAAAGCTCATTTGAGGCACTCAGGTATGCTATGACTAAAAAGAAAAAACAGTATTGCTTGGTCCAAACCCATCCCAAATACATCTAGGGTAAATTATTATGTAATCCCTGAAATTTTATTAAATAAACTACTTTGTTTTTGTTTTCAAATCACTCTACTAAATCATTTTTGTATTTTGTAAAATATAACCTTTTAACTTTTTTTTTTAAAAAAGTTTTAAAAAAAATCATTAGCTACCTGATTTCTATAATTTTAATTATATCTATTATTTTAGTTCTTATACTTTTAAATACTTATACTATTTGATTTTTCTCATCAAATTTAAAATAAATTAACTAATGATTTTTTTTAATAAAATTTTTATTTTATAAAATATAAGAATATTTTAATTGAATAATTTTGAAATATAAATAAATTAATAAATTTTTTAAAAATTTAGGTATTTGATATTTTTTCTTTCATATATGTAAAACTCAATCTCATTACAAGAGATAACCCTAACTACACTAAACTAGCAACCAACTTATATTAATGCCGACAACAAAACTATTTATTGAGATGCCGATATTGATAAAAAGAGCAAAGGAATAGAAAGTATCTGAAGTAAGGTAAGAAAAAATTATAGAAAACCGAACCATATAGAGAAACTCTATATCTATTACATGTTGGCGACGATCGGAGGTGATAGAACTCTTTAACGTCTCACTTTTGCTTTCTGAACTGTTTATGAGTACGTGCGAGATGTAACTATTATTTCATTTCCTGTCCCCTCTATCAAATGATAATCATCGATTAATAGATTTTAGAGTATTTAGACCAACAACTACAAAAAAATAATAATTGAGCACAAAAAACATAACTCCTGCTAAGGAAGGGGCTATGTCCTCTAAAGAAAAGAGTTTCCTCTAAAAATAAAGTGTCCAAATAGAACATTATGAACCACCCAAGCAAATATAGGAAAAAACCAACAAAGATCCAAATATGCATATAGAAAAAATATAATTTCTTTCTAATTCTTAAATTCACCGAGAAAAAGTAGCTAAAAGAATGTGTCTCTCACTCTTAGAGGCAAAGGAAGGATAGAACTCACATTCGAGAAAGGAAGAAAGATCCTTACATTTTTTATTTGTCTAATTAATAAAAATTTAACATTTTTTATTGGACACCAATTTTTTTAAATTCAGCAATAAAAATTCTTTTGAAATCTGTGGGGATTATTGTAAAATTAGTTTAGATTTCGAAAGATTTTATGGTAATTAAAGATTTTATGGTAATTAAAGATTTTATGATCGTTGAAAATTTTATGGTAATTAAAGATTTAAATATAATATTAAATGTGATCTTTATGATTTTATTTTCAATATCTTTATAACCATATATAGCGGTTAGTTTTTATACAATAAATAGTCTTATCTCTACAAAGAAATAGACTCCCATTCTTTTACTTTATTCTTTTTTTGCTCTTCTCTGTGTAATAAATTCTTGTTGCACTGATCTTGGAATACGTCCAGTGATCTCCTCATCGGGTAAGACCTTACAATTTCTGTCATTTATTCATAATGGTTTGGTGTTGATATCAAATGCTTAGAGGTCAAGGGTTGATATAATTTCATTCCTTCAAGAAAAGAAATTCGTGATTATTGAGTAATGAAATTATATGACCTTTTGGTTTTGTAGCATTTTGATGGCGGAGTCTTTTTTTTTTTTAAAAAAAAATTTTAAGTTTAATGAATTTGATTTTTTCTCTTAATTATTTAGGATTTTACTTTTCCTTATCTTATCCAAATACAAGAAACTTTTGTCTGACTACATGCTATTTCAATGAAATTGTCAATTGTGTATTTTTTTTTAATAAAGTAATTGTTAAATATTAAAACTTACCCTTCTTTTTGATAATGTTTATTATTTTTAATTGGCTTGAATGTTTCTCTTAATTTGTATCTGTGTTTTAGTCATTATGATTTTATCCAGAAACTTTATCTCAATTTTCAGCTCTTTTATGGGATAATACCTGTTTTAATCCTTTTCACTTGGAGAGAATAGTGTTTCTCTGGTTTTATACACACATAGATTGATAAGTAGTAGCATTTGAGATTAACCAAATATCATTTGAAAATTTCTTGCATTCTGTTGTTGTGAATTTTCTGCATTTTTCAAGGAAAATAAGTTTGAAATTCATAGTGTTGCAGTGGTACCCTGAAGTTGAAGCATGTCTCATCGCAAGTTTGAACACCCCCGGCATGGTTCTTTGGGATTTCTTCCAAGGAAGAGAGCCTCGCGCCACAGAGGAAAAGGTTTCTAATTCTTGTTTTAATTTCAGTAATCAATATTTGTTAATGTTGATTTCTTACTCACTTGTGAGTCGTTTATATCTACTATTTTTGCAATTTGCATATTGGTTAGTGTTGTGCAATTGTTGATTTTTTTTACGCTTTTATGTGATGTTTACAGTGAAGGCATTCCCCAAAGATGATCCAACAAAACCTTGCAGATTGACTGCTTTTCTGGGTTACAAAGCAGGGATGACCCACATTGTCAGAGAAGTTGAAAAGCCAGGGTCAAAGCTCCATAAGAAAGAAACATGTGAAGCTGTTACTATCATAGAGACACCACCTATGTTGGTGGTTGGGGTTGTGGGTTATATGAAAACACCCCGTGGTCTCCGTTCACTGAACACTGTCTGGGCCCAGCATTTGAGTGAGGATGTGAGGAGGAGATTCTACAAGAACTGGTGCAAGTCCAAGAAGAAGGCATTCACCAAGTACTCTAAAAAGTTTGAATCTGAAGATGGGAAGAAAGATATTCAAACTCAATTGGAGAAACTGAAGAAGCATTGTTCGGTCATTCGAGTCTTGGCGCACACCCAGGTAAATTACTTTCACTTTTCCCTTGTGCATTCAGTTCTGCTAATGAGATATAATTACTCAACAATTTAGTAGCACCTTAAGACTGCTGGATTGCTGATCCTTGTATATATTCATGGTTTTGGTCTTCTGAGTACAACTTGTATGTGCTCCTCTTTAATCCTTAACTCTTCACATTTGCTGCACTATTGACTCTGCAGATAAGAAAGATGAAAGGGTTGAAGCAGAAGAAAGCCCATCTGATGGAGATTCAAGTAAATGGTGGGGATGTTGCCAAGAAGGTTGACTTTGCCTACAGTTTCTTTGAGAAGCAGATACCTATTGATGCAGTTTTCCAAAAGGATGAGATGATTGATATTATTGGTGTAACCAAGGGTAAGGGATATGAAGGTGTGGTTACTCGTTGGGGTGTGACTCGCCTGCCCCGCAAGACCCATCGTGGTCTAAGGAAGGTTGCATGTATTGGTGCTTGGCATCCAGCTAGGGTGTCATTTACTGTTGCTAGGGCTGGACAGAATGGGTACCATCACCGTACTGAGATGAACAAGAAAATCTACAAGCTTGGGAAGAGTGGCCAAGAGTCTCATACTGCAATTACTGAATATGACAGGTTAACATTCTTATTGCTTTTTTTTCCACTGTCCTATATTAATATCATTCCTCTTGATCTATCAATTCGGAAGAGGTTATTGTTGTTATTGTAAATTTGCTCCATCAAAATTGGCTAATCTGTTTCACAAATAACAGGACTGAAAAGGATATCACACCAATGGGAGGATTCCCCCATTATGGTGTGGTGAAGGAAGATTATTTGATGATAAAAGGATGCTGCGTGGGACCAAAGAAGAGAGTTGTGACCTTGAGACAATCATTGTTGAACCAGACATCTAGGGTTGCTTTGGAGGAGATTAAGCTCAAGTTTATTGATACATCCTCAAAGTTTGGCCATGGTAGATTCCAGACAACACAGGAGAAGTCCAAGTTCTATGGGCGTGTTAAGGCTTGAGTTTAGTTAAGCATGGGGGAGGATGGATGAACATGAGAACTTTTCTCCTTACGTTTGAGCATTTGTTTTTCTCCTATTGTTTGAACCTTTTGAGGTGTGCTTATGCTGTTGGTTTGCTTGGTGACTGCATCAGCTGCTTTAATTATTACTAAACCTTTTTGGATGAGATGCGAGGTTTTAAAGTTCTTGGTTAGATATTTCTTTTTTTTTTCAAGGCCTGATTACAATAAATAAAAAACTCATAAAGCCCATCATATTTGCGAATTCAACCTACAGAAATACTTGGGCTACCCTTGTGAACCTTCCACCCAGGAATTCTGAGTAAATCTTTGCTCCTCCTCTGTTATCTCAGCATTTGACCATACATAAGGGAAACGAATCCCTCTCATAGAAAACAAATAGAAAGAGCTGACCTAAAGCAGGTATACCTTAGCATGTTCTAGCTCTTCTAAGAGCAAAACCAGCTCCTTCTCCAATAAGGAACCAGTCGCAATCCTGTTCAATCAATAAAATTTAAAGGATCATAAATCACCGGAAGTAGCTTTTGTATTAGAAGAAAGTAGAGAGCTCTATGCCCTTCGGTATCCGAGGGGCGTGATGCTTTGGTTGGATCATCATTCCTTTGAGATAGAGTTCTGCAAGCCACAAATCCTCCCAAGCCTGAAACTCCAACATTAGAATAACATTTTTAGTATGTTATGGCTTACATTTGTTAGAGAAAAATTTATGGTTCACTGAAGCTCCAAGCGGAAAACTATCCATGGATGTAGAGGCACACTTAATAAACTATATACAATCATGTTCATCTTTTTCGTCTCTATTTTCTAATTCTCAAATGTGTTGGAGGGTTTTTTCTTGGCTATCAGTTAGTTCATAGACTTAAAAATTTCTCATTCTTGAAACCAACAACGTTACCTATTGGAATAATGGCTGCATCAGAAACACCACAAGTCCTGCAAATTCCACAGTTAAAAAGAGCACAGCTTTAAAATTTTGAGATTGAGTAGTTAGGGCCCATCCATCCCTGCAATTGGGCAACCTGTAAATTGCAATCTGCTGCACCAAGAAATTTGTTATGTAGCTTTTTGAGCTCACCAAATCCATTGCTAGTATAGCTGAACCCACATTAGTTGTTGCAAATGGTACACAAAATGGATTCATCTTTTTATATGAAACCCTCAATGCTTCTACCGCATCATTAAAAATCTGTTCAAACAGTGTCATTCATTCAGTAATCAGCAGAAGGAAGCAAAAGCAAGTTTGTCATTGATTACAGAATGCAAATGAATAATTCTGAAAGTGAATGAAACACATGAAAGTTCTGTAACTCACTATGGTAATACTTAGAGAAATGCTTGACATAATATCAAATCTTTCTTTGGTATTGAGTTGAAGTTTAGAGTTAAAGAAACACCATTAATATGATGACAGAGCTTCACTTACTTTCATGCCTCCCAATGCAGAGCCAATAATAACCCACATCTAGTTTTATCCAAAACATTCATAACTTATTCTGCAATTCCAGCATCTGCCAAGGCTTTCTTGCCAGCAGTGAGCAAGTAAAGCACAGATTTATCTGCCCTATTAAAAAGCTTGGGTGAGACGCATCCATCTGCTGAGAAAGATTTGATTTCACCTGCAATTTTCTGTTCCAACAAGAAAGGAGAAAGATTTGATTTCACCTGCAATTTTCTGTTCCAACAAGAAAGGAGAGTTGTAAAAAACTGATTCAACTAACTATACAACCAATGATTTATGTAATTAGGTATGAGGCAATGAAAATATACAGTGGGAAACTGAGAGCAGTCAAAAGCCTCAATCTCACTTATTCAACTGACGCCATCAAGAAGATTATTATAGAATGTATCTGCAACTTGACCTAGTGAGGTTACCACACCCATCCCCGTCACAACCACCGCCGATTCTTTGTCAGAGGTTTCTTCTTCAATATAATTTCCTTTTCAGGTTGCACGGCCACAGCCACAACCCCTAAAAGCACAATAGAAGTAGTTACTAAGAAATGTTATAAAGATGCACTTATACAAAAATGGGTGAGGCTAAGCCCGATATATTGATTACTCATGAAAATGAAATTATAATAAATATTTTCCTCATCCATATTTAATGGTGAAAAAACTTGTTTCATATGAGCACACGCTTTCTTTAGTCTATTCCTACAAAAATTGATAGATTAACCCCTACCCTACTCGAAATTAAATCCGTTTTAATATATATAATATCTGAACCATCCCAAATTCAATTATTCCTCAAAAAAAAAATAAAAAAATACCAAAGAAAAATCAGAATCCCATCAACCCTTTTTGAGTAGTTAAATATGAAACCATGTACAATTACAAGAGTGGACTGCACTTCTCTTCTGCATTTGTCTTCTTTTTGATGATTTTGATCCGAAGAGTGAGAAAATTGTACAACACCTCAAATGGCTCCAAGGACAGGCAGGAACTCATCAAGTTCTGCATGCCAGATACTTGGAAAGATGAAAGTAAGTTCTGTGAACAGTGGACTGAACCTATGAGCTTCTTGTGTCTGGACTTCTGCAACAGCCTCTTTGGATACTCAAATATAGAGGACTCTAGAAGATGATCTTTCTCGCAAGCAATGGACACGCAAGCTGCAAGAAACCACGTGCACAGAGGGGAGGAAAAAGAAGAAACAGCCATCGATTTGGACTGGTAATAAAGGCAAATGTAATTGACAACAAGGAGCTAAAGTTTGTTGATAGAGCTGCCACTGCAGAAACTGTAACTAACCCAATTGCAAATGACACAGAAAGTAAAAAAACTAAAACAAAAGTGTAACGATTAAGCTAAGAGATCAGCAGTTTGATAAGAAAATTGTCATCGGAAAACAGACACTTTAGAAAATTCATGGTGATCATATTTCTACTTCAGAGCTTTTGAAGGTCCTTAGTGCCACATTTTCTACTGGAAGTGTAAGTTAAGGCAAAGAGAAGGGATAAATCTAGGTGGGTTTTTATTCTAAAATGGAGAAACCTGCTTTTTTATACAATTTCTGTGCATTAAATTGATTATTGTATGTTTGTCTTTGTATTATGGTAAGTTTCCTATTCCACAGCATTCTTAATGCTGTAATTTAATCTGTATGTCTGAATTTGTTGTGCTTATTGTTGTTTTTGCCTGTTGATCATCTTTCTTTCGCTTCTGTCCATGGTGATGATTTCAAGCGGTGGTTTGAAATGGATGGAATTGTATCTGGGGCTGTGGGATGGGACTCTGATTTGGTTTTGGGCTGAACTTTGGTTTATTAGGTTGTGGGTTGGACTTTTCATTATTAGGCTTATTACTATATTTAGTCCAATAGACTTTTAAATGTAATTACCCTTTACATAATTAAAATATATATATATGAATTAGCAAATAAAAATAATAAGCAAAATTATTACTTTTATATATTAAAATTTGTCAATCATTAAGGTTTAGCTTCATTTACTCTTTCTATAATTAAATATAAGTAGCCCAATGAGCGACAAAGGCACATCAATATTAGTCTTGAGTGTTATGATGATCAGACAATAGAATTTTCTCTATTTTTTCTTATAAATAGTGATTTTGTGTTGTTTTGGGTTTTTCAGTTTCCAATGCCTATTTGTTTTTTAGATTCCATCTTTTAGATTTTTATTTGATATTTATTGTGGCATTATATCCTATTGAAAAGTTGGAGTTTGTGGATTTTGATATCAAAATCTTGTGTGATTTCTTAACGTGACTCCATAGCTATTATACATAAACTGTCATGGTAGGATTCTTTTTTCTAATGATTGATGATAATGAATCTAAAATTTAGTTAGATGTATAGACGGAAGTGATCGGCCGCAGTGACGATTTTGACATGCATACTTTTATTATATTTTTATTGTTGTTTTGGCATATATGATATTTTAATTGTTGTTGCGGCTTATTTTCACTAATCATTATATTTTTGTTGTTATTTTAGCATATATGATGTTTTAATTTTTGTTGTAGCTTAATTTTATTAATTATCATATTAGTATTAAACAACTCACCAAAAGAAAATATTATTATTAAAGACATTAAATATGAATGTCAATTTATGAGAAATAAATATGCTAGCTAAGTCTTTTATACTTGTAATTGTACGTACATTGCTTTAAATGAAATAATTTATCATCTTTAAATATTCAAATGATTAATTCTATGTTATGTATGTGCACAAAATAATAAATATACGTCTAAAAGAATAATTTTGAATATATTAATTGTAAATTAAAGATAACGTTAAAAGTTTTCTTGCAAAAGGGAAAGGAAAAAAAATAAAAAAAATGCAAAAATGTAACAAATAACCAATTCATTATGTTAAGTAATTCGAAAGCTTCTTCTCCAAAAGAAAAATTATACTTTATAATGATATTTTTTGGACTATTCTAAGTCTGCGCTCGTTGGATACTCCAAATTTCCGGTAGTTGGAATTGAGTGCCTTACCTCTTTTAATTTGAGTTTATTGAATTTTTGTACTGTATGAGGCTGAGAATTTGAAATGAACTTCTATTTTGTTACATTTGGGTGAGCATTTGAATCGAATCGAACAGAATAAATCGAAAATTGAAATTTTAGTGTTTATAAAAATCGAATCGAACCGATTTTGATCAGAAATCGAATCGAACAGATTTGATTCGATCGGTTTCAATTTTTAATAATTTTTTTATTTTTTACATTTTATTTTTAATATTTTAAATTTAATTAAAATATTTTAATCTTAATATAATTTAATTTCTCTATATTATTAAAAAAATATATTATTATCATTAATCGATTCGATTCGATTTTTTTATTTTTCTGATCAAAACTGAACCAAACCAAAATAACTGAAATTTCTGAGTTTAAAAACCGAACCGAACCGAAATGTATAAAAAACCAAACTAAATTTTTAAATCAATCCAATTCAGTCAATTTTTTCGATTTGAATTTAATACTATTCACCTAGTGTTACATGGACTTTAAACCCTTTACTTAGATCATTTTTAAATTAATTTTTCTTAGTAAGAAATTGGGAATATGATATTTAAATTTGATTCTATCAGCTAAATGATATATTTTCAATTTCTAAATCAAATTAAAATTAAATATTATTTTAATTAATTAATTATTAATTTTTTTTACAAAATGATAAACCTTTTATAAGTGATGGAAATGAACATAATATTTATATTTAAAAAAAGCTAATATACATTTGAAAGTAAAATTAACATTTCAAAATTTTAATAAAAAATTTAGAATTTTAGATGTTATAATTTATTAAAAATAAATTTATATTCAAATTACTCGTATAAAAATTAAAATTTTAGAAAATATAATAGTCTTTGTCGGCTCTCTCTTAGATCCGGTAAATCTCTTTGGAGGTATGGTCGGCAAACGTGTGACTAGCGAGCAGCACATGCCTTATAACAACTGTTCATACCCTCATACCACGTGCAACAGCATGGAGCTGTGTTCAATTCATCCAAACAGCCCAGCACAGAGTTCCCGTCCCTTCCGTTTCCTCCTTGGCCATTAAGTAATTCAATCACTTCCTTCTCTCCCCCTCCTATCATAATTTTGTTTTTGAGAAATTATTATTTACTCTTTATAATATGTAAAAACTTATTAATTAATTTTTTATTAATTTTAATTATTAAATATTAATAAAAAAATTAAAATACTTTCAATATTAAAAATTAATTATAAAATATTTTTTATAAAATTAATAAACTAATTAATAAATTTTTTTATGCTATAAAAATAAAACAATAATACATTCTATTGTTAAAATTAATACAAAAAATTAATTAGTATTTTAAAAATATTTTAATTTATTTTTTAAAATTAAAAATTAATTAAATAATTTTTTTATACTACATATTTAAATAATAAAATTTTCTTTTTTATCGAAAAAATTATCATAGTCCATGTTTGATATAGAATTGTATTTATTAATTTTTTAATTTTAAAAATATATTAGTAGTATTATTTTTTAAAAAGTTTAATAATTAATATATTAATCGTTTTATATTGAAAATTATAAAAAAATTTAGAATATTTTTAATATGAAAAAATTAATTAAAAATTTATATTATCAAAATTAAATAGTAAAATATTTAATAATTAAAATTAATAAAATAACTAGTTTAATATATATTTTTAAAATTAAAAAATTAATTTTTTTTATCCTCGTATAGATTAAAAGAGTGTTTGTCTGCATTTTTCTTATAATCGACATTTGATCAAGGTTTGGAATTTTTTTACTTGAATTATATTTTTTTACTATTTTTTAATTATAAAATTTTAATATATATACCATTTCAAAAAAAAATTTAATATATATAATAAATGATTTATACTTATAAATAAATATAAATATTATAAAAAATTATATTTTATTCACTGTCATATTTATAAATATCATATAATAATATTTTATTAACTTTATATATAGTTTAATCTCAAATAGATAATATATATATTTTTATTCATTATTTTATATATTTATAATAATATTAAATGTTTGACTTTTTATTTAATATGAATTATTTTATTAAAAAATTTAAATAATTTTTTTAAAAATTATTTAAATTTTATTTTTATAAATAATAAAAAAAATTAAAATTAAAATATTTTAAAAAAATTTTAATTTTAAAAAATCCAATTCAATTCAATTTTTATAAATTTATTTTATTCTAAACAGATAAACATTTTTCAATTGAAATTAATAATTAATTATCAATTAGTACAATCGACAATAACTATCCTTACCGACTAGCGGTCAAAATTTTCCTATTAACATCCTCCTATCGTCGTCATAATTCATAAGTCCAGTCTAAGTGGCCACGTCATACACATGTGTAACAGTAAAAAACTGAAACAGCACAGACACGTAATTTCTCTCTCCTGTAGCACCATGTCTCCTCCTCCTCGCTATTGTGTTGCTTTACCCCTACGCCACGTCGACCACAAAGCCAGCCGCTTCATTAATACTAATAAAATAATAATATAATAACAAAAAGTAAAACTTCTTTTTTGTTTTTTCCTTTTTTAATTTTACGTTTTTTCTGGTAAATGATCCCAATTTCAAACAGTAACTGATACTGGAGGAAACTTGCCGTTTCTCGATTTGGTTAGATTCTTGTTCTCGTCTTTTGGAGCTTCAAGCTTATATATATGAGACGCGAAGCTGATCTCAAATTCTCAATCTGTTTGCGTCGATGTTAGGGCTGTCATATTCTATTCGTGAGCTTTCTATAATCAAAGTCGATGAGAAAAATGGAAAAATCTTCTTCAACGCCTCCCAGTTCATCTTATCTCAATGCTCTTACTCTAGAAATCGAGAAAAAGCTCCAACGGGTGCGTTTCTCACGCTTATTCCTTCATTTCCGTTTGTTTCCCTAGAATATTTATTTCTAAAGCATTCAGGAAAGTTGATTGGTGGATTTCTGAAGTTTAAGTTTTTGTTTCCATTTTTTGTTATTATTACGTTGTAAAGCTGGTGGAGGATTTATTGAAATCTTATTTCGTTATTTAAATGTCCCTCTCGAAGGGTACAAACGATAATTAATTAAATAATGGTAGTTAATTAAGCTTTAACTGCAGCTAATTTATATCGTTTTTCTGATATTGTTTCCTTCCGGCTTGAAAATGAGTTGCAATATAATATTATAATCTGAAATTGGCCGAATTTGATTAAAAAACTACATGCTAATTGTTAGAATTCAAAATTTTGTTGCAGGCTAAAGCTTCTGCATCGCAGAGACGCAACTTGTTGCAAGAGTTGTTTGCTGACATAGCTTTGGAAGTTGATGATCGAGCCAGAGGTGAGTTAATGCTATCAAACACACGTTTTTTTTTTTTTTCTCTTTTGTTGGTCATTATTTGAAAGCATTATAGGACTATAATCTATAAGCCTAAAAAATTGCATGTTTGATATTGTAAAGCTTTCCTTGTTGGTTGTTAGATGGTATTTGTAGAAATAGAGAAGTTTTTTATATTTTATTTACCGACGTATAAACATTAAAAAGAAAAAGAAAGAAAGAGTTGCTTTTAACTTAAATTAGTAGTCGTTTGATGGCTATGGTCAATGTCAATAGGCTAGTTTGTATCTTATTACTAGCTGAAATTGGATGGAGCGGAAGCATATTGCAGTTTCCTGAAAAACTAAGACTTAAAAATTTAATACAACAATGGAGGAAGGGCATGCCTTTTGAGTATTTGCTTGCATGACACGGTGGGACATCATTTTTATTGACAAATGAGTAAGTTTGGCAGGGAATGGAATATTAGTGTTTTTTAAAGCCAAGGGAATAGAATATTAGTTTTTTAAAACTCACGTTTTGATCTGTCATAAAGATTGAGGCTTACAATCAGCAAATTGCTGCATTATCAATTGCAGGTGCTACGTATAAGATATAGCTATTATCTGACCTTCCTCCGTTGTATGGTTCTCATTTTTTGTATTGAAATTGAACACAGATATAATTCTCAGCGGGAAAGAAGATACAAATTCTCCTGCAGAGGATGGTGCTGGTGGTCAATTATGCTTTTACAATGTTCTTGCTGATTATTATGTTAGGGTGCCGGAGAGCGGAAAACGAATCCTTGATTTAATTGTCCAACTTTGGAGCCAATCATTTGCATCGAATATTTTCTCTCTTCTGTTCCATAAATGGGTATGCCAGCATAGCTTCCACCCCCTCTTCTCATTCTATTCTTTTCTATTGCTGTTCATTAGAAGTCCTCCTTATACTGTAGAATTGTGCAGTAATGGTAGGCATAGTTATAGAACTGTATTGTTTTGAGTGTCATATGGTTCTTATATTTTTCCTTTAGGAAATTAGAACTTTCTGCTTAATGGAACTTGAAAGCCTGCAGGAAAGCTACTTTTCCACTTCATCTTATGTTTTGAGTAGAGACCCTATTTACTTGTTGTTTGTTATTCCTTTGTTGAAAATTTAACTTATAGTAGCAATGAACTGGCAGAATAGGTGTAGTCTGTTGTAGCTTGTATTTTGACTGGTCAAATTGGCCAGGATTAAAAAGTATAATTGCAGCGAAATATTTGTGCAAAAAGTTCAAGTTAGTTTGTCCGGCTGTGCCTTTCATGATTTCTTAGGATATTCTCTGATACTAGATGCCTGATTTCTGTTTCTTTACTAGCTAGAAAAAGATAATCACCAACTCTGGGTTCCAGAGCCAGGGGAAATTTTTATTATTGTCAACCTCTTATGCTGCCACATTGCTGTTAAGCAATGTGTATGAATACCTTGGCTACTAAGGCGACGCAAGAAAATGGGCTTGGCAGGCAATTAGCACTTGTATGAGAATGTCAGAATGCACTGATTTATTATGGACTTTTATGTTAACAATATGTTGATGACATCTATTTCTACTATTGAAATTGTGCAGTAAATGATAAGTCTGGATCCCCATTTAAGTTCCTATGATGCCTGATCAGTGCTTGTACCTTTCTGCAGCTTTTTGATGCCCATCTTGATAGTAATGAAGTGCTTTTACGTTATTCATCTGCTCTTGTTCAAGGTGCTACAAATATTTTCTGGTATGAATATTGTCAAACTTGTGTGGATTGCTAGTGTTTTAGCTGCTGCATAGGGATCACTGATGGCGTTTGCTTGAATTGCAACCGAGTGTCAGCAGCACTCTTGGATTATGCTTGTTAACAGATACCAGGGATGGAACGTTTTCTTAGTCTGGATTTGGAAAAAAGAAATACTCACTAGTTTTGAAATTGATCATCTTAAGGTCCAAATTTATTTTTATTTTGCACATCGCTTCCCAATTTCCTCTTCTTTCAAGATAAATTAAGTTCTGATCATTCTGTGAAATCAATTCCATTGAGAAATGAGATCAAAATATAAAATGTTCATAGCTTATTCCCTGTAAAATTTTTCCTCAAGGGAGTATAAAATCAATGTATTTTGCTCCTTCTGGTGGTTGAGAATATCTGGGTGTCAGAACCAAGATGCCAATTCACTCTTCTTAACAATTTTGGGTGCTCATACAACCAAATAGCTTTTTTGGTGGGATAAGGTGTTAAATTGGCCAAAATGTCAAGCTGGCTAGAAGAGAAGAAAACGGGAGAGTTTTTTTTTTTTTTATGGGTTTTGTGGTTTTTTTTGGGGGGGTTGGTGTTGGTTTCGTCTGATAATTATGTACCTTTGCATAGTAATTTTGCTCTTTCCAACTCTGTGCTGTCAGATTTAATACTTTATCTATGTTTCAAGATAGAGGAAACTACACGGTTATATTTTACCTTGTGGTTGGAGAAGTTTCATGTAAAATCCATTATCCCTTTACAAATGTATAAAAATGATATGGTGATTTTATGTTCAATACCTGTTTTCAGGATTGACATCCAAACAAACACTAGGCATTTTCAAACCCTCTTTTCGGTAAGAGGCCTTCAATGATATAATGACATACAACCTTCTATTATTATTTTCTTATGCCCTTTACTTTACTTTTGCCCTTCCATTGGTTTCAGTATCTTCTTGAGGAAGTTGCACTAGAGCCTAAGCGCTTGAATAAAATTCCAGTGCAGGTCAGGCAGTCACTGCTTCTTTCTGTCTTAAATAGCAATTATTTTGCTTCAAATAGTTTCGCTTTGTTGTTGATACTCTATATTGTGAAAAAGTTTTGAACTCTGGAACCATCATTTAGCTAGCAAGCAAATTTTCCTTATAATTTGTCAATCTTTATTTAGTTCAGGCACAGCGAGATCTATTTCTTCTACTTTCGAGATTCTTACTTTTTTACAACTTGGGTAAGCTTTATTACCTTGCATATATTCAATATTGAACAACAAATTGCTTTGCCATTTACTTATGATATACGTTCTTCTTTTTAGGCAACAAACTTGAAATCTTCTTAAAGCGGTTTCCAGTTTTTCCAAATGCTTTCTTGGTTGGTGGTCCAGTGGACTTCTTTGTGATTGAACTGGCAGACCAGGTATGCATATTTTATTATTGAAATTTCATGCTTCTCTTTGTTCTATAATTAGGCACTTAGACCTAGGCACATGCTTCTATTTGCATGTCCTAATGCTGTTGGAATTCCTTTGGTGGTCAGCTTCAAAAGTTGAAGGTGGAGCCAG
This sequence comes from Manihot esculenta, assembly GCF_001659605.2. Taxonomy (NCBI): domain Eukaryota; kingdom Viridiplantae; phylum Streptophyta; class Magnoliopsida; order Malpighiales; family Euphorbiaceae; genus Manihot; species Manihot esculenta. The sequence goes on from NC_035171.2 coordinate 29,737,187, forward strand.
TTCTATTGCATTACCTCTCTCAAATTAAAGTTCTCCAAGGTTGTATGTTCAGCTACAAAGAGTTGAGATTTCTAGTCGCTAGCATTGGTGTATATTTGATCGTGTTCTGAATCAGTACTGTAATGAAATTCTGCAGGCATGGAACTGAGAATGACCACAAGTACAAGACTAAGGGCATGTTTATATAGTTTTACTTCTCCTGGTGGTCCAATGTATCCTACCAGAGCAGTCCGTCATGCTGCCTGGGAAGCTTTAGATTTGCTTTTCCCTGTGAGTACTCTCTTTCACCCGGTGATACTTCTCCATTAACCCACCAAATTAATATATATAAATATATATATGTGTGTGTGTGTAAATTAACATGAAAAATCAATATTTGTTGTCGAGCCTACTTACTCTTTTTTTATTGTGGCACGATGTCTCTTTTATCACAAATGATATGGTGATTGAAGATGATTGGTTGCATTTATGTACATTCCCAAATCATTTTGGTGAAAGTTGAGGACATGCATGATTCCCACCAGGTTTATGCCTCTCAACTTAGTTGCAATAACACGAGCGTGTTGTGGTACAGGTGGGACAGTATCCTCGACATCTTATAAGTCTGTTTTTTCGACTGTTATATCCATGGTGTTGGCCCTCTTCCTGTTGCAACTTCATAGTAGCTTGCATAAAGACAATTTTCTGTTCTCTCGTGCGGCTGTTGTTTTCTAGTTGGGAGAAGCTGAGGGACAACTAAGTGTTGAATGCTAAAATGTCAACCCAAAAAAAGAACAAGAAAATAAGTGTGCTGTAAAAGACCTTATCTGAATTGAAGGCCTGCAGGTGGATATTATTTCAGAATGTGTGTTGTACAAGTAATCTCTTTTCGGCCGTTCCTACTCACATTTTTAGTTCTGTTCCAGTTATTTAACTAAAGCCTTCATCGACCAGATTTATGTCAGGTTCGTTCACGCACGTCTTTCTTACCCTTGTATATGGTATATCAATATTCAATATGGTCCAAAAAGATTCGAATATAAATCAGTACTCAAAATACTTTTAAAAAAAATTATTATTTGGTTCTTATTATATAGAAAATTTTATTAGTTAATCAATTGGATTTAAAAAATATTAAAATATTTTTAAGTTTACTAATTAGATTTTTGTTTAAAATATTTTTATTATAAAAGATTAATGAGTAAATTTTTATAAAATGAATATTCATTAAAGATTAAATAGTAAAATATATAGCAATTAAAAGTAGCTGAACGGTTAATTTGTATATTTTTAAAAATTTCAGGGGACTTTTTTAGATCTGTTTTGAGTTTTTCTATTATTAAAAAAAAAAAGTAAATAAACCTAAGCTAGAGCAGCCTACCCAGGAAGTAGATAGCGTTTTGTTTTTACTTGATTACACACGTCAAACCTTTTTTTTTGTTTTTTTGCTTGGAAAAAACAAAGGCTGATTAACGGGTTGAATTTGCGGGTGTATCAAATATCGAGTAAATCACCCAAGGGAAACTTTCACAGAATTAGCATCACTAAAATACTAAAATGAACTAAAATTAAATGAGAACTTGAAAGATGAGTTTGGAATTTGACTGATGTTTTGAAAAAGTTTAAAAGATGGCTTGAATATAAAATCGAAACTAAAAGAATGGACTGATTGCTAAAATCTTATTTAATTGGTTGACTTGTTGGGGCCATCAATCTTGCTGTATACTTTATTTTATGAAACCCTGACTTTCACATTAATTTTCCTTCAGTTCAACCATCCATTAACTAATAATTCTTCTCGGCGAGTAACTTCCACATAAATGAATTTATCTGTCAATGAATAAGTCAGTAAACAATAATTAGACCATCTAATTAAATTAATAAAATGAAATTACCTTACAAAAAATCAACTTGATATAAATATATGTATTTCTGTATTAATACAAGATAGTTTTTAGAAGTGTTGACAAGTGATGATGATTTATGTTATTGATATATAGTGATTTTTATTTTCAAGTAGTTTAATAAAATTTGTTAATATATCAATTTAAGTTTAACCCTTCATCTCCTAGTTTTATATATCTCTAATTTCATAACCGTACATATATCATCACCGCGCTATGTATAAAGTAATACCATTTACTTTTGCACAATTTATATAAAATTGAAAAGCAAGCGATTGAGAAAATTGTAAGAGATGTATAATTTTCAAAGAATTTATAATTCTTGCATCGAAGGAAAGGCCTGAGGCCTAGTTACAGAAGTAAAATAAAATAGCAGAAAAGCCTATAACACAAGAATGGCCTAGAAAGAAAAACCAGTTTAGACTAGCCCAACCTAGGTATGAGTCCCAGCCCATTATCTAAAACCTCATTCCAAACTAGTGCAGAAACAGAGAGAGCTCCAGCACCATATTTTGCTAACGCTGTTGATTTGATCCTCAGGTAGGTCACACATCGGCGCATGAAGGACCATGAGCCAAAAAACAGAAAAAAATCCACACCCAAAAGCACAAGAAGTTTAAAAAAAAAAAAAAAAAGAACAAAATTTGGGACGAGGCAAAGCAAGCCATGACAGGCAACCCATAACCACTTCAGCACCAGCAAAAGGAAAACTGAACCATTGAGGCTGGGCGTTCCATTCGTATCTTATAAACTCTCTGAATTTCGCAAACCAACCATAGGTGTTCCTTTACTGGAGGTAAATATAGGAGACATCATAAATCTGGGTGATGAAAAGCAATAAGCATAAGATTTGAGAGCCAAATCAGAAAAAAGAACCGGCAAGAGAGAAGATGGACGAAATTCGATGCCATCAGCCTCCCAGATCTACATAAAAAAAAGCCCACAAATCTACTCTGCCATTTGGAATCAGCCGCATGCACATAAGGTACCAGCAAAAAATTGAACCAAAAGGAGAAAGACAAAAAAAAAAAAAGGAAAGAAAACAGACTACAAAGCATCAAGCAGATATAAAGGAATTCCTCTTCAAAGAAACTCGTATATGCAATCCACAATACAAAATCCTACATACACCCATCCAAAAAGGCAGGAGGAGCCCACGTGCTCCTGTCTCTGCGTGGAACGAAGAGGACGTCCCCCGCCCTGATGGGACAGGGAGCGACCGACTTCAATGACAGTGGAAATGACAAAGCCTCGAAAACTAGGGATGAAAGATGAGAAAAATTCTCTCCAGACTAAACCAGAGAGGGTTTTCTTTAAAAGAATTTATGATTCCATGCCCTAGAAAACCATCAAAAGCAATGTTCACAAGACTTGCTGGTTTGGCATGCGAAAAATATATCAACACTTATTTTACTACAATCGAACTGACAATTTTTTATGCTTTTTATTGAAAACATCCACCATCTGATTCTGAATACAATTAACACAAATTAATATATGTGCGCCTGTATATTTTGCCGCAAGAATTTTATCACAGTATGCATACTAATGTCTGCTCAAGTAATTGTCACAATTTTACATTACAAGGCTAAATTGAAAAAAAAAAAAAAAAAAAAGAACCGGCCACTCTTTAAAACTGTTATTTACGGGGTCAAACAGAGCATGTCCACAAACGATTTTAAACAGGTGATCCAGAAGGCTTTCAGTTCACAGCCACCATCCTCCATCAGGCATTTGATCAACGGAAAGACCTCGCCCTGACTTCCACAACCACCGGCCACCGCTCAATATTTATTTAAAAAAAAAATTCAATTCAAGGAGCTCTCGTTATTGCCTTGATATCTATTCTGGAGAAGCAAAGACATGTTTTTAAAGAACTAAACGGATTTAGAAAATTCAACCTCACAGCAATTGGTGCAGTTTCTTGCATATTTCTCTAATTTCATTTCTTTCCACCAGAAGTTTCTTGCCCAGTGTAAAGATAACAGCAGCCACATAACAATGTTACAAGAAACATAAGTTGGCAGTATTAGTTGAAGAAGCACAAGGTTGAATTCTAAGGCAGTAACACAAAAAATACTGCCACCACTTCCGTTCCCTAATTCTCACTAGAATACAATCAGCTTTAGCAAAATTGCCTGAATAAGACACCTACATCATAAATACACATTACGTTCATTCCACAAGCAGACTATTAGTTCTATGGCCAGTTGCTTCTCGTCCAACCCCAAACAGTGAGAAGTGAGAAGTAAGCTGGCATTATGTTCACGGCAGTCTCTAGATAGAGGGCAGAACTGATCTAACAAGTTCAACAGCCTCGACAACAGAGCGTGAACACCAGAATCCAGCACCCATTCTGCATAAACAGTACTGGGCAATTTTTCATTTTAGCAGCAAATTCTTCCGTTAGAGAACAAGTACCAGTAGCGCATACCACCGACTTTCATTCCTTAAAGATAACAGTCCAATTCTTTCCTGCCCAATTAGAGAATATTTGAAATCCTCAAACCAGGAGGTCTAAATATGATCACTCACCAGAACATCAGTACAGTTCTTAAATCCAAACAGATTGCCAAACACCTAACACCAGTTCCTACTTTAAACATGTTCCAGATTTCCTCTACAGTTGTGACTTCAACATTTCAGGCTGACTGAAGCGGAGAGATTCCAACACTACATATGCTACATCAGATGCCATGTCTAAGGGAAGAGCCAGGGGAACTAAAATTTCCCTGGAGATAATACAAAAAGACATGCAACTTACAAAGCTAAGAACTCAACCATCCAAATCAACTGGACCATGATGAAAGGACAAGTTGTACTGCTAATTATAGTTCAAATATAAGGAAATCTACCTCAAGAGGAATTCTCCCTGTTCTTATGATGAAGAAGCAACCCAAAGAAACAGGAACTCTGGTAAATTTCTGTTCAGGCTGAGTCTTCCACTCCTTGAAGACAGCATTTCATTGTGCAAGAACACATGAGAAAAATAGTTCCACTTCCTACTCCAACTTGCAGAGTAAAACAGAAGGGGCTTGAGAAGCTAACAAACCAAAAGCATGAGTGCAATTACATACTGACAGCTGTCCATTAACCCCACATATTTAATACCCAAGTCAAGGAACATTCCATAATAAAAGCCCAAACTCAAAAATAAAGATACTAACAGTTTCTCTCTGAGTATTTCTGTAATTCCTAAAGACTTGATAAAGTTACAGAACATAGTCGCAGTTGTTCCATCATCAAGCACATAAAAGCCCACAAAAGGAAGGTGTACGACCAACCAAAAAGGCAGAAGGAGATCCTTTAATTCGTCTGCATTGCTTCTGAATGATACTTCTCCAGATCAGCATCAAGATCTTCTGCAGATACTTTCTCACCACGACCCCTTCCACGTCCACGACCCCTTCCAAATCCACGGCCACCACCACCGCGTGGCCGTCCAGTGGTGCCACCTCTTCCTTGTCCCCTAAAAGAAAAGGGAAAAAGTACTCAAAACACTGTAACAAAAACATTGCAAAGCCCATCTTTTTGTAAAAACAATTACTACAATAACAACCATACAAATAAGAAATTGTAAAAGAGCATAAGCAAGCTAAACCAAGGATGGATAGCCAATGGGAAGTACATACATGCAAACAAATCAGAGTCGCAACAAGTATTACATCTTATAAATGAATGTACTTTCAGTAGACAATTGATGAAATTCATCAATATGATAATCCAGTGTTACTGCTGCAAGACACACCAACACATGCACATGACAAATAAAAGGCATAAAGCAGCAGATTGTAATGATATATAAATTAGAACGATAGACACACAATTCAACAGTATTAGACTAGAAAATAGACAAGAGTTCACTCTTCTTCATTTTATCCTTAAAATTTTATGAACAAAATTTCAAATTCTAATGGAATCCACTACAAAAAAGAGATATAATCACACAACTGCTGGCAGTAGAATTATTAGTTAGCGGAAAGTTCAAATCAGAAGTCAAACTGTCAAAATATACAAAGATCACATTTTGGCAATTTTATCAATCACATGCACAAAGCTATTGAGGTCATTCAACTACTTTAAGGAAAGCTATACTTTCTCTACAAGACTTCTGCATGTGCTTCCAAGGAGCAAAATTTTGTTAAGAGCTGTAAGATTTTCATATCTTGGAGAATTGTAACGAAGGAAGTCATTTTCTCCTAGGATAACAAAATATAACACAACCTTCTAAAACAAATCAGGACCATTCAAAGCCAATGTCTAAATCCACAGCAAATTATGTTTAAGATCTAAGACATCAAAAACAAAACTGAATTGATTAGGGGGGCACAAAGAAGAAACATAATAAATTGACAACTTTTCAAACTGTGAATCACAATTAGAAAATGGGAAGTAAAGCGAACATAAAACATACCCTCTAGGAACTCCATTTGAATTTCCAAAAGAAACGTTATTAGCAGGAGGTGCAGCAGGAGTAGCAATATTTGTTCCCACAATCTCTATCTTCATCGGTTTCCCATCAAGCTGAACATTGTTATATCTCTTAACAGCAGCCAAGGCATCTGTTCGCCGAGAGAAGACTACTTCTGCTGTTCCCTAAGAAAAAGAGGTATTCTAAACTACAGAAGGATACAAAGTATTCATCAGAAGGATGAAGTTTATGTCAAATTTGAAGTAGATACCTTCGATCTCCCACTCCTATCATAATGGATTGAGTACCGCTTCAAATCACCAACTTCCGAAAACAATTCCTGCACATTCCACATAGTTCAACAAATATTAGTTAAAGAAACATTTAAAATGAAATCATTTCCGTCAACTATTACCGACAGTTTTCTATTCAATTAAAAGCCATAACAAAAGTGAGATTACATTACTCAGATAACAGATTCATAAACAGGTGGAATACAGACTACTAAAACCAAATTTTCAGGCATTTAAAACAACCAAGAGAATTTCCTCGGCAGAATTCTATTATACCGACCCTTCATAATTGAAAACAAAATAAAATTTTCAATGAATAATAATAAATCTTCCAATTTCCCCTATGCATGCAAGATTAAAGCAAATACATGCAATTCATTTCAGCAAGCACGTTGATTAAGAAAATCCACTGAAACTAATTCAGGATCTATAAACCACACAAATAAATACATACATCAGTATCTGATTTCTATAAAAATAGATACCAACGAATTTACAATGCAAACAGACTAAGTTTTTAATTAAGTACCTTAATATCTTCATTTGAGACACCATAATCTAGATTAGAAATGTAAAGCTTCGTTCCGGTCTCTATAGCGGAAGCCCGGCCTGCTTGCCCGTACGCCATACCCTGATCCGTAAACATGTCGTGCTGCCACGTCGTTTCAGGCGCCTAGGAACAAATCAACAACAAATCATACCAACCGCAACAGATTTAGACTTCATATAGAAAACAAACACACAAAACATCGAAAACCTAAATAAACAAATACCTTACTGGCGGTATACGGCGCAGCTCGATTAGCGCCACGGTTGGCCAAACGGCGAGCAGGTCCAGGTCCGGAAGGCCGGCCGCGGCCTCGGGCGTTACCGGATCCGGACTTTTTATTGTTCTTGATGATATCATCGAGAGACATATCCAAAGCGCTAGACATTTTTATGTCAAAATTTGTATAAATTTACTAAATTGCTTAAATAAAAGCAAAGTACAGCAATTCTGGAAAGAAGAAGGAGAAAGAAACGAGATTAAGCTTATGGATTCGAAGATAGAGAAAGACGAGGCCAAAGAAGGAGGAAGATAGGGTTTCCTCAAAGAAAAGATCCGGGATTGAGACGGTATAGCGGTTAAAGGAGGTGCTACTTAATCTTAAAAAATATAGAGCCAAAGTACCAAAACGGTGTCGTGGTGTAGTTGGTTATCACGTCAGTCTAACACACTGAAGGTCTCCGGTTCGAGTCCGGGCGACGCCAGTGTTCTTCTTTGTTTATTTTTCATTGTACGCATACTTGAATATACCTTGACTCGGGTACATATGTCACAGTGGTGTCGTGGTGTAGTTGGTTATCACGTCAGTCTAACACACTGAAGGTCTCCGGTTCGAGTCCGGGCGACGCCAATGATCTTTTTTTTTTTTTTCTTTTAAGCATTATACAATATATTTTGAACCCCGTCTGTATGTCACAGCGGTGTCGTGGTGTAGTTGGTTATCACGTCAGTCTAACACACTGAAGGTCTCCGGTTCGAGTCCGGGCGACGCCAGTGATTCTCGCAAAGTCAATTTAATTGTTCAATTTTTTTAATGTTTCTCCGTTTCATTTAGAGAATTTTCTGTTTATTATTATTCTTAGTAAAATTGGATTAATCTACCCATCTCTGTGTTTAAAGGGAGTTGCTCTTTTATTATTAAGATTAAATTAATGTAGCCATCTCCATAGTTTGTTTAAAGAAGGAAAAATATCTTGTTTATACATATAATATAATTAATAAATATATCTTTTTATTTTTATAATTAAATATTTTAATCTCTCAATTTTTTTACTATCTAAGTTTAAAATTTTTTTATTAAAAACTCAATAAAGTCGATGAGAATAATTTTCACTTTTAAAAATATCTTTTTTATTTAATCTTTACCATAAATTAAAGCTTAGTAGCCTTTACTATAAGCAAGTTCTTTCACTCTTTGAGTCTAATATGTATGTGGCATTTTTATATTTATTCCCACTTAAAAGTAAAAAAATTGTCCCTACATATTTAAATTTTTCACTATTAATATATACAATTTTATTATTACCTCTATTTTGAAAAAAAAAATTATATCCTACTAATTTGTTATAACTTCAATTATTATAGTGTAATACTAATACTTGCTTTTTATTAAACTTGATAAATTAATAATTACTCTAGCTCATTATTCATTTTTACATATGTAATATAATATATTTACCTATATATCTAGTTTATAAACTAAATATATATATATATATATATATATATATATATATATATATATATATATATATTTTAGCGTTATTGAAATTAAATATTGAATTCGCTATTACTCTTTCATCTCTACTATCTTTGTCATTGCATGCATCGTTAATCTCTTGCAAAATACATCTTGCTAACATAGACTCATTAGACACCACTTATCATATAATTTTTTCTATGAACCTTACTTGTAAAACATAAAAAGGAAGGGTAAATTTATAGTCATCTTAATATTTTTTTATCATAAGATAGAAGAATTAATTAAAAAAAAAAAAAAGCTTTAAGACATCAGTAGAGTTATAAAAGATTTGATTAATCCATAAGACAAACTCAACCTAAGGTCTAAATGTAGTCCGGTCTAAATATAGTCCGAGCACAAAAAAAACCTTAGCTACTAACAGATATTAGATCTGGGAGGTGAATCCATATTAGAAATGCAGTAACAGCGTTGACTCTTGCACAAAGGGACCACTGCAACAGGAGAAAAAATGGCATTTATATCCTAAAGTACCTTTGCCAACTAGAAAAAAAGACTTATTGTAATACCCGGCTAGACCCCGGTGTAACAGTCCGAAAACCGGTACCCCTCTGTAACGGTCCCAAACTGCTCGGCGCTAGGATCCAGATCGGCTTAAGGCCGCCGGGACCCGTAGCAAGCCTAAACTGAACTCTGTGTACCTGATCAATCCCATACATGATCCAACTAGAACACTAGCTTTGAAAACCTTTTTTGTAAAATCACCAGGCTTAACCTTAAAACCACAGCCGACAAGGCCTACACCAGTGATCTACTAAGCTGAAAACATAGAACCCACTCTCTTAGGGTCAGCATGTTACAGGCTAGCCTTACTTGCCCTTATGGGTCAAGGGGTTTTATACCCTTTCTTCCCTCTCAGATGGGTCAAGGGGTTTTATACCCTTTCTTCCCTGATCAATGGAGTTTTATAAACACATCATATGTTAAGCCTAGCTTGACACATTTCTCATCAAGAAACGAAAAACAGGACACATGCATACACTAGGGATTCAGCATACACTGGGCAAAGCACAACTCTAGACATACTCTATCTCTTTATCATCTGCTCTTTCCATGCATAACCTGTATATACATCATGCTAACACATCATGTCCATACATCATGTCCACTACTATACTATACAAACAAACATAACATCACATATCATCCTTTAATCTTTACATCGTCTTGCATAAACATATCACCTGAAGCCAAGCTGTGGCTAACTCTGGGCCAACTCTCACACTGGAGCTAAACACCTCACCTCAGATCCGCTCCTACACAGGTGGACTCACATGAGGTGCCAAACAATGCTAACATAACTCTCACACATCTCCCCAAAAACCCCCCCTAAAACACCATAGACATGCATGGAAAAACATGCAAAGGAAGGCAAAACAGGGCACCTTCGGCGGCACTTTCGGCGGCCGAAAGTCCTCTCCAGAGACGAAAGTCAGGCATGTTCGGCGGCCGAAACTCCACTCCAGAGCCGAAAGTCCAAACCTTCGGGGGCGAGTTTAGGCGGCCTATCCCACCTCCTCAAGGGTTCGGCGGCCGAAACTCCTTTCGGCGGCCGAACCTGAGTTCCTCCAGAACCCAGATCCATGCACCAACAAGCCTCCCTCAACCTTCCTACCCCTCTTAACATGCATATACCCTCTTAAAACCATGCACAAACCCTTAAACACATATATAGGAGCTTAAACACCCTTAAACTCCCACACACAACAACACATAACCACATCGAGCAAACAAAGGCATAAAGGATGCATAAACCCCTTCATGCACAACTCATGCAAACCATGCAAACCTACCCTTTATCCCTCCATAAAACTTGCTTAAAACACCATAAAACATAAGGATCACCACTTACCTCTTCAAGAACTAGAGTTGGTGTGATCCTAACTTCAAAACATGGAGAAACCAAGCTTCAAGAGCTTCAAACTCCAAAACCTTGCTCAAAGCTCACAACTCTTCAAAACAAGGATAAAACTCATTAAAAACCATGCCAAAACTTGCAAAAACCATGAAATCATCTCAAGGAGGACATGAGCTCACCTTGGGTGGGAAGAGGAAGAAAACTTACCTCTTGAACCGACCTAAGGGCTTTTATAGGTGGCTTGGTCAACCATCTTCGGCAGCCAAACTTACACCCGCACCTCAGCCAACTTCGGCGGCCGAACCTAGCTTTCGGGGGCACAAACTCTACCACCTTCGGCGGCCGAACATACCTTCGGCGGCCGAACCTCTGCTTTTCCCTCCTTGACCTTTTCTCTTCAAAATTCATTTCCTTTTCTTTCAAAACCATAAAACACTTAAAACCATGTTAGAAAACCTTTAGAAAACCTTGTAGAACACTTCAGTTTTGTAACAGCCCGGACGTGATCCCCGGCACTGTTACCGTTCACGGCCCAGGGCTATCCCTCGCCTGGCCCTCTCGCCACCTCGGGCTTTCCACTGGCCCCGTGAACAGCTCTTAACATCCCTTCACCCTCACGGGTTCCGGGCAGGATTTGTCCCCTTGGGTTCTCGTCAAACGCATCCTTCCCCAAGTGGATTTGGCCTAAATTTCCCTTTGGAAATTAGGTCGCCTCCCCCACTGCTCGAACCCTTGACCTCCCACTTTAAGGGAATAGTCTGGTGAGAGTGAGTACCAATTGTTCCATTTTATGTAACAGCCCGGACGTGATCCCCGGCACTGTTACCGTTCACGGCCCAGGGCTATCCCTCGCCTGGCCCTCTCGCCACCTCGGGCTTTCCACTGGCCCCGTGAACAGCTCTTAACATCCCTTCACCATCACGGGTTCCGGGCAGGATTTGTCCCCTTGGGTTCTCGTCAAACGCATCCTTCCCCAAGTGGATTTGGCCTAAATTTCCCTTTGGAAATTAGGTCGCCTCCCCCACTGCTCGAACCCTTGACCTCCCACTTTAAGGGAATAGTCTGGTGAGAGTGAGTACCAATTGTCACTCTCACCAGACTATTCCCTTAAAGTGGGAGGTCAAGGGTTCGAGCAGTGGGGGAGGCGACCTAATTTCCAAAGGGAAATTTAGGCCAAATCCACTTGGGGAAGGATGCGTTTGACGAGAACCCAAGGGGACAAATCCTGCCCGGAACCCGTGAGGGTGAAGGGATGTTAAGAGCTATTCACGGGGCCAGTGGAAAGCCCGAGGTGGCGAGAGGGCCAGGCGAGGGATAGCCCTGGGCCGTGAACGGTAACAGTGCCGGGGATCACGTCCGGGCTGTTACATAAAAAGGCGCCTTTTTTTGTAACAGCCCGGACGTGATCCCCGGCACTGTTACCGTTCACGGCCCAGGGCTATCCCTCGCCTGGCCCTCTCGCCACCTCGGGCTTTCCACTGGCCCCGTGAACAGCTCTTAACATCCCTTCACCCTCACGGGTTCTGGGCAGGATTTGTCCCCTTGGGTTCTCGTCAAACGCATCCTTCCCCAAGTGGATTTGGCCTAAATTTCCCTTTGGAAATTAGGTCGCCTCCCCCACTGCTTGAACCCTTGACCTCCCACTTTAAGGGAATAGTCTGGTGAGAGTGAGTACCAATTGTTCAAATGGCACAATTGGTACTCACTCTCACCAGACTATTCCCTTAAAGTGGGAGGTCAAGGGTTCGAGCAGTGGGGGAGGCGACCTAATTTCCAAAGGGAAATTTAGGCCAAATCCACTTGGGGAAGGATGCGTTTGACGAGAACCCAAGGGGACAAATCCTGCCCGGAACCCGTGAGGGTGAAGGGATGTTAAGAGCTGTTCACGGGGCCAGTGGAAAGCCCGAGGTGGCGAGAGGGCCAGGCGAGGGATAGCCCTGGGCCGTGAACGGTAACAGTGCCGGGGATCACGTCCGGGCTGTTACAAGTTTACCCTTGCACTACCCCTCAAAATGAATTCGACATCCGAGATTCCACCGGACGGTAGGAATTCTGATGCCTGAACGAGCCGGGTATTACACCCGGTATCGGAATTCCCATCTTTCGGTGGAATCTCCGTTGGAATCCGGAATTTCTTGGATGTCGGAACCCTCTAGAAGGGTAAAATATGTTTTTATAAAATGTTTTTACATGTTTTTATAGTTTTAATGAAGAAAAAAAATTGAATCTTGAAAGAAAAAGCCATGGAGAAAAAACTCAGGTGTAATACCCGGCTAGACTTCGGTATCGGAATTCCTACCGTCCGGTGGAATCTCGGATGTCGGAAGCCTCTAGTAGGGTAAAACCATATTTTTATGAAATGTTTTAATGTGTTTTATGTTTTAAGCATGAAAGAAAATGAGTTTTCGCATGAAAATAGCATTGGAGGAAAACTCAGGTTCGGCCGCCGAACATGCATGCGTTGCGGGTGTGCTTTAGGCCCCCGAAAGCATAAGTGAGGGAAGTCCAGGTTCGGCCGTCGAACCCCAAGTTCGGCCGCCGAACATGGCATGCATGCGGAGGCACTTTCGGCCCCCGAACGTGGTCTGGCCAGCCACTATAAAAGGGTCCCTTAGCCGAAAACGGGCGAGCTTTTTCCCCATTTTCGGCCAAGGTGAGTCTCCGCCGCCCCTCACCCATCTTTGGCGTCTTTCCTCTAGATCTTTCAAGATTTTCATTTGTTTTAACTTTGTTTTGAAGATTTGAGCTTTTGAGCAAAGTTTTGGAGCTTGGAGGTTCAAGAACCCAATCTCTCCCACCCCCGAGTTTTAGGTCGTCTCTCTCTCGATCTTCAAGAGGTAAGAGCCGATCTTAAGCTCATTGCATGTTTTAAGTAAGTTTTAAGTAGATCTATGGGATAGAATGCATGTTTAGGTTATGGTTATGTTTTTGGAGTTTATGGGTATAAATGTATGTTCATGAACAATGTGAGTTGCTTGATGTGTTGTAGATGGGGTTTATGATGGTTTGAGGCCCCTAGGAACATGTATGCTTGTGTATGTGTGTTGTAGAATAGGTTTAATGCATGTTTGGAAGGTTTTGAGGCGAAATGTGCAAAGGGAGCCAAGTTTCTGCCCTTTGGCAGAAACCAGGTTCGGCAGCCGAAGGACTTTCGGCCGCCGAACATGGCTGGGGAGGCAGCCTTTCGGCTGCCGAAGCTTGCCCTCGAAAGGAGACTTTCGTCTCTGTCTGGCAGTTTCGGCCGCCGAAAGTGCCGCCGAACATGCATGAGTTTCGTCTCTGTCTGAGAGTTTCGGCCGCCGAAGGTGCCGCCGAACCTGCCTGACTTTCGGCTCTGGAGGGACTTTCGGCCGCCGAACCTGCCGCCGAAAGTGCCCTGTTCAGGCCTCCTTTGCATGTTTTTCTATGGTTGTTTCATGATGTTTTAGGGGGTTTTTGGGGAGTAGTTTAGAGATATGTTCTAGTATGTTTGGTCCCTCATTTGAGTCCACCTGTGTAGGTTCGGACCCGAGGAACTGAGGACCCCAACAGTGAGTTCAGCTGCTTCGGTGTTGTCAGAGTCAGCCAGAGGTGAGTGGAACTAAAATTAATCCTTTAAATTAAATGTTTTATCATGTTTCATGCATCATGATTATGCAATAGGATGATTGCATTAGTTTCACGAATATGCCGCATTGCATCGATTGTTGTTGATGTGGGTGAATGTTGGATGACCCAATTAGTCCATGACAGGAAGACCAGGACCCCATTCTACGGCCTGGCACAGAGTAAGGAAAAACCAGGACCCCATTCTACGGCCTGGCACGGTTATGGGACTCGAAGACCAGGAGCCCAGAGGAGGCCCTGGGACAATGGTAAGTAATGTATGTATGACAGGAAGACCAGGACCCCATGCCACGGCCTGGCACAGAGTTAGCTTGGACTAATTGGTGACAAGTTCACCCAACCCTTATGTGAATTGTCTGTGTTATGATGCATTTCATTGGAGCATAGTGTTAATATGTTTTATAGTTCTACTCACTGGGCTTTTAGCTCACCCCTCTCCCTTTACCCCCAGGCTTGCAGGTACAGGATAGAAGAGGAGGTCGGTTAGAGTAAAGCTTGTTTATGTAATAGATAGAATGTGGACATGACAAATCATAGAACGATGTAATGTAATAGTACTGTATAGTTATGTAATGAGATGATGTTTATGGATATTAGAGGTGTGCTTGACCATAGATTATTGTTATCCCTTTTTAATTACATGATCGTAGAGATTTTTATGATATTTATGTAAACCAACTCAGCATATGTTATGTCACCCATTGGGGGCACTGATGAGATCCCACTGAGGGATCAATGTTATGATTATGTTATAGTGCATGCACAGGTTGAGTTGGCATATGAATGGAAAGAAAAGTTTTAATTTTTATGTATGTTGTTGATCATGTATGGGATTAAGCAGGTTTTCAGGATGCATGTCAGGCTTGCTACGGGTCCCGACGGCCTTAAGTCGACCCGGATCCTAGCGCCGGTAGCGGTCTGATTTTCGGATCGTTACAGAATGGTATCAGAGCCCTAGGTTCATATAGTCGGACCTAGAGTGTCGGGCTCATAGATGTTATAGAAGGTCAAGCACAATAGGAAAGATCATGTCCACTAGGATAGGATGTGGAGTCCTGTCTTGAATAATGATATGAAATGCCATGATGATATGCTATGATATGTGATGTATGTGCTGAAGGTTCATGTGTGCCCACATGAACCATATGATGCTAATGTTTGTGCTATGTGTGCTGTTTTTCAGAAACAGGATGAGAGGAACTCGTCGATCTGCACGATTGACTGGAGTACCACCTGAGGATGAGGGCACGAGCGCCCGTCCTCCAGCATTGCCGAGGGCAATGTCTAGTAGGTCTAGCAGAGAAAGAGTAGCAAGAGACCCTAGAAGGTCTTTGGATCTGGGTAGGAGCAGATCAGTTAGAGGAACAGTTCAGGGCGGAATGTCAGAGGAAGTGGGGGACCAGATGGATGTAGAGCAGAGGAGGGATGGCAGTTTGAGAGTTAGCATGTCGGAAGAAGGTATGGGAGAGTCCCAAGGAGGCACTCAGGCCTCGGGATTTGTTCAGCCACCCCACTACCCACACTTCTCACAACATCCCGGGTATTCGATGGGAGGCACGTCGGATTACCCTAGCTTCACCCCTTATCCCACACAGATGCCATACCCACCATACTACCCACCACATTCACAATACCCAATGTATCCACCCCCACCATACTATCCAAATCCAGCAAACTCTACCTCAGAAAATGTTGCACCACCTCCACCACCTACAGAACCAGCAGCCCCAGTTGCTCAGCCATCTAGACCTAGCTCAGCCAGTGGGAGCAAGGTTAAGATGACTGACTACATGAAATTGGGTGCTCCCCAGTATGAAAAAGGGGATGACCCATTTGTATATCTTGAAAGGGTTAAAGTGATCACAGAGGAGATTGGGGCTGATGACAGTAGAGCCATTCAGATGGCTGGGTTCACGCTTAAATGCAAGAAGGCACGAGAGTGGTTCAAGAATTATGTGAACCCGAGAGTGGACAGCATGTCCTGGGAAGAGTTTGCAAACGAGTTTGCAGGTTGGGCTTTTCCCGATAGTTCAAGGGAGTTGAAGATGATAGAGTTTGAACAGTTGAGGCAGACAGAGGACATGAGTGTAGAGGAGTACACCGACAGATTCTTGGAGCTGTTGCCTTTTGCTGGGCAGAGTCTGGATACAGATTCGAAGAAGTCAAGGAGGTATGTCATGAAGCTTCATTCCAGGTATTCCTCCTTGATTCAGTCCGTGGACAGGGAGAGCTTCCATGCCATAGTAGATATGGCTAGGAAAATGGAGGCCAGTGCCATCATTCAGGGGACAGTTAAGCAGACAGTGGCACAGCCTTCTGGTTCTAAAACTCCGGGTGGGGGAAGATTAGATCCTTCTACCCTGAGTGCAGCAGCTTCAGGCAGTAAGAGATGGGGTAAGCCCAAGGGTAAAAAGAACAAGTTCTGGAATAAGGTTAAGTCTAGTCCGGGATTTGGAAGTGGCTCAAGCTCTAGTGCGGATAATGCAGTTTGTGCGAAGTGTGGTAGGCCACACAAGGGAGTATGTCGGTTTGGGATGAACGCCTGTTTCAGATGTGGTCAGGAGGGGCATATGGCTCGAGAATGTCCAAGAGCAGTCCCGATGGCTCAGTCCCAGCAGACAGCCTCAGGCAGTGTAGCGCAGCCAACAGCTCCAGCCATGACTCAGGCCAGTGGCAGAGGCAGAGGGAGAGGGGCAGCCTCTTCTTCAGCGGGTTTCTGAGGTGAAGGTCCATCAGCTCCAGCACGGATCTTCACCATGACACAGCAGGAGGCAGATGCATCTAACACCGTGGTGGCAGGTAACTTAATCATTGGTTGTTCAGATGTGTATGCCTTGATGGACCCTGGTGCATCTCATTCTTTTATTGCTCCGAGAGCCGTGGGGAGGTTAGGTCTGATGACTTCTGGGTTAGAGTGTCCTCTCTGGGTCAGTGGACCCAAGTGTGATCCATCAGTGGCAAAGTCAGTCTGCCAGTGTAGTCCTGTGTTTGTTGAGGGAAGATGCTTGTCCGCCGACCTAGTGGTTCTAGATTTGACAGATTTTGACGTCATTCTAGGGATGGACTGGTTATCTACCCATGGTGCTACCTTGGACTGCAGGGACAAGGTAGTCAGGTTCAGAGGTCAGGATGGGTCTGAGGTTGTCTTCAAAGGAGACAGGAGGGGTACACCTAGAGGTCTGATATCAGCTCTTCAGGCTCGTAGGTTGCTCAGGAGGGGATGTCAGGGGTATTTGGCTCATGTGAGAGAGCTTAGCGGTCAGGTCAGAGAGCCCGCCTCAGTGCCAGTGGTTAGAGAGTTCTTAGATGTGTTCCCAGACGAGCTGCCAGGTTTACCACCTGCTAGGGAGATAGAGTTCGAGATAGAACTAATGCCTGGAACCCGACCGATCTCTATCTCTCCCTACAGGATGGAGCCAGCAGAATTGAAAGAGTTGAAGGAGCAGTTGCAGGAGCTGGTAGACAAGGGCTTCATCCGACCGAGTACCTCACCCTGGGGTGCTCCAGTTTTGTTTGTGAGAAAGAAGGATGGATCCCTTAGACTTTGTATCGACTACAGGCAGTTGAACAAAGTCACTACCAAGAACAAGTACCCTTTGCCAAGGATCGACGATCTATTCGACCAGCTAGCAGGAGCGGGTTGTTTCTCCAAAATAGATCTAAGGTCCGGGTATCATCAGTTGAGGATCAGGGAAGAGGACGTGCCAAAGACAGCTTTCAGGACCAAATATGGGCATTTTGAGTTCCTTGTAATGCCGTTCGGGCTAACCAACGCCCCTGCAGCATTCATGGATCTCATGAATAGAGTGTTTAGCCAATACCTGGATCACTTCGTTATTGTCTTCATAGATGATATCCTAGTGTATTCCAGGAATGCAGAGGAGCATGCCCATCATCTGAGGTTGGTTCTACAGACCTTGAGGGAACATGGCTTGTATGCCAAGTTCTCCAAGTGTGAGTTCTGGCTGAGGAGCATTTCGTTCTTGGGGCATGTAGTGTCAGAGAATGGGATAGAGGTGGACCCCAAGAAGACAGAAACTGTGGCTAACTGGCCTAGACCCACTTCGGTGACGGAGATCAAGAGTTTCTTGGGTTTGGCAGGTTACTACAGGAGGTTCGTTCAGGACTTCTCGAAAATAACCACTCCTCTGACCAGACTAACTAGTCAGAAATTTCTGTGAACCGACCAGTGCGAAGAGAGTTTTGAAGAGCTTAAGAAGAGGTTGACTTCAGCGCCAGTTTTGGCTCTGCCATCTAGTGATGAGGACTTTACGGTCTTTTGTGATGCGTCTCGTGTGGGACTGGGTTGTGTACTGATGCAAAATGAGAGGGTGATTGCTTATGCTTCGAGGCAGCTAAAGAAGCATGAGTTGAATTACCCCACACATGACCTTGAGATGGCAGCAGTAATCTTTGCACTCAAGATGTGGAGGCACTACCTCTATGGGGTAAAATGTGAGATCTTTACAGATCATAAGAGCCTGCAGTACATCCTGAGTCAAAGAGATTTGAACTTAAGACAGAGGAGATGGGTAGAGCTGCTGAGTGACTATGATTGCAAGATTCAGTATCATCCGGGTAAGGCGAATGTCGTGGCAGACGCCCTAAGCCGAAAGTCACTAGGCAGTCTATCCCACATCACGGCAGAGAGGAGACCAGTGGTGAAGGAGTTTTACAAGCTCATTGAGGAAGGTCTACAGTTAGAGTTGTCTGGTACAGGTGCTTTAGTTGCTCAGATGAAAGTGACACCTGTGTTTCTGGAGCAAGTGGCTCAGAAACAGCATGAGGACCCAGAGTTAGTGAAGATTGCCAGGACTGATCAGTCAGGCAAAGACAACGAGTTCAGATTCGACAACAAGGGGATCCTCCGCTATGGGAGTCGTTTATGTGTACCAGATGACATAGGGCTAAAAGGAGACATTATGAGAGAGGCTCATAATGCAAGATACAGCATTCACCCCGGAGCCACCAAGATGTATCAGGATCTGAAAAAGGTTTATTGGTGGCCAGCTATGAAGAGAGAAGTGGCACAGTTTGTGTCAGCCTGCGAATTGTGTCAGAGGGTGAAGCTGGAACATCAGAAGCCGGCTGGAATGCTTAACCCGCTACCTATTCCAGAGTGGAAATGGGAGAATATAGCTATAGACTTCGTAGTGGGGTTACCGGCGACGTCCAACAGATTGGACTCTATATGGGTGATTGTGGACAGACTCACCAAATCTGCTCACTTCATCCCTGTCAGGAGTGGCTATTCTGTGGACAAATTGGCGCAGGTGTATGTTGAAGAGATAGTCAGACTGCATGGGGTTCCTATTTCTATAGTGTCAGATAGAGGACCCCAGTTCACCTCCAGGTTTTGGCGGAGTCTGCAGGATGCCATGGGTACCAGGTTGGATTTTAGCACTGCCTTCCATCCACAGACAGACGGACAGTCAGAGAGGACCATCCAGACCATAGAAGATATGCTAAGAATGTGTGTGCTGGACTTTGGCGGTTCTTGGAGGCAGCATCTACCTTTGGTGGAGTTTGCCTACAATAACAGCCATCATGCTAGCATCGGGATGGCTCCATATGAAGCTTTATATGGGAGGAAGTGCAGATCACCTGTTTGCTGGGAGGAAGTTGGAGAAAAGGCCTTGGCAGGGCTTGAGCTAGTAGAGATCACCAGCAGGGTGGTACCCTTAATCAGAGAAAGAATCAAGACTGCTGCAAGCAGACAGAAGAGTTATGCAGACATCCGCAGAAGGCAAGTAGAGTTCCAGGAGGGGGATCTGGTATTGCTCAAGGTGTCTCCAATGAAAGGAGTGGTTTGGTTCAGAAAGAAGGGTAAGCTGGCTCCGCGGTACATCGGACCCTTTGAAGTCCTGCAAAGGATTGGGAATGTATCGTACAAGCTGGATTTACCTGCTTCAATGGAGAGAATCCATCCGGTTTTCCATGTTTCTATGTTGAGAAAGTTCGTGTCAGATCCGGGCAAGGTTCTTAGTGAGCCTAATGTGGAGATCCAAGAGGATCTCACCTATGTTGAGCAGCCGGTACGGATTCTGGACACTCAAATCAGGAAGCTGAGAAACAAGGAAATCCCGATGGTGAAAGTCCTTTGGAACCACCACAATATGGAAGAATGCACCTGGGAGACACGGGAGTCCATGCTCCAGCAGTACCCTTATCTTTTCTAAGTTTGGTTTCTTATATGTTTCATGTGTTTTATGTGTATAAAATGTTGTATGCCTTGCATGTGCTAGTTGAGGAACATTCGGGGACGAATGTTCTTAAGGGGGGGAGAATGTAATACCCGGCTAGACTTCGATATCGGAATTCCTACCGTCTGGTGGAATCTCGGATGTCGGAAGCCTCTAGTAGGGTAAAACCATGTTTTTATGAAATGTTTTAATGTGTTTTATGTTTTAAGCATGAAAGAAAATGAGTTTTTGCATGAAAATAGCATTGGAGGAAAACTCAGGTTCGGCCACCGAACCTCAAGTTCGGCCGCCGAACATGCATGCGTTGCGGGTGTGCTTTAGGCCCCCGAAAGCATAAGTGAGGGAAGTCCAGGTTCGGCCGCCGAACCCCAAGTTCGGCCGCCGAACATGGCATGCATGCGGAGGCACTTTCGGCCCCCGAACGTGGTCTGGCCAGCCACTATAAAAGGGTCCCTTAGCCGAAAACGGGCGAACTTTTTCCCCATTTTCGGCCAAGGTGAGTCTCCGCCGCCCCTCACCCATCTTTGGCGTCTTTCCTCTAGATCTTTCAAGATTTTCATTTGTTTTAACTTTGTTTTGAAGATTTGAGCTTTTGAGCAAAGTTTTGGAGCTTGGAGGTTCAAGAACCCAATCTCTCCCACCCCCGAGTTTTAGATCGTCTCTCTCTCGATCTTCAAGAGGTAAGAGCCGATCTTAAGCTCATTGCATGTTTTAAGTAAGTTTTAAGTAGATCTATGGGATAGAATGCATGTTTAGGTTATGGTTATGTTTTTGGAGTTTATGGGTATAAATGTATGTTCATGAACAATGTGAGTTGCTTGATGTGTTGTAGATGGGGTTTATGATGGTTTGAGGCCCCTAGGAACATGTATGCTTGTGTATGTGTGTTGTAGAATAGGTTTAATGCATGTTTGGAAGGTTTTGAGGCGAAATGTGCAAAGGGAGCCAAGTTTCTGCCCTTTGGCAGAAACCAGGTTCGGCAGCCGAAGGACTTTCGGCCACCGAACATGGCTGGGGAGGCAGCCTTTCGGCTGCCGAAGCTTGCCCCCGAAAGGAGACTTACGTCTCTGTCTGGCAGTTTCGGCCGCCGAAAGTGCCGCCGAACATGCATGAGTTTCGTCTCTGTCTGGGAGTTTCGGCCGCCGAAGGTGCCGCCGAACCTGCCTGACTTTCGGCTCTGGAGGGACTTTCGGCCGCCGAACCTGCCGCCGAAAGTGCCCTGTCCAGGCCTCCTTTGCATGTTTTTCTATGGTTGTTTCATGATGTTTTAGGGGGTTTTTGGGGAGTAGTTTAGAGATATGTTCTAGTATGTTTGGTCCCTCATTTGAATCCACCTGTGTAGGTTCGGACCCGAGGAACCGAGGACCCCAGCAGTGAGTTCAGCTGCTTCGGTGTTGTCAGAGTCAGCCAGAGGTGAGTGGAACTAAACTTAATCCTTTAAGTTAAATGTTTTATCATGTTTCATGCATCATGATTATGCAATAGGATGATTGCATTAGTTTCACGAATATGCCGCATTGCATCGATTGTTGTTGATGTGGGTGAATGTTGGATGACCCAATTAGTCCATGACAGGAAGACCAGGACCCCATTCTACGGCCTGGCACAGAGTAAGGAAAGACCAGGACCCCATTCTACGGCCTGGCACGGTTATGAAACTCGAAGACCAGGAGCCCAGAGGAGGCCCTGGGACAATGGTAAGTAATGTATGTATGACAGGAAGACCAGGACCCCATGCTACGGCCTGGCACAGAGTTAGCTTGGACTAATTGGTGACAAGTTCACCCAACCCTTATGTGAATTGTCTGTGTTATGATGCATTTCATTGGAGCATAGTGTTAATATGTTTTATAGTTCTACTCACTGGGCTTTTAGCTCACCCCTCTCCCTTTACCCCCAGGCTTGCAGGTACAGGATAGAAGAGGAGGTCGGTTAGAGTAAAGCTTGTTTATGTAATAGATAGAATGTGGACATGACAAATCATAGAACGATGTAATGTAATAGTACTGTATAGTTATGTAATGAGATGATGTTTATGGATATTAGAGGTGTGTTTGACCATAGATTATTGTTATCCCTTTTTAATTACATGATCGTAGAGATTTTTATGATGTTTATGTAAACCAACTCAGCATATGTTATGTCACCCATTGGGGGCACTGATGAGATCCCACTGAGGGATCAATGTTATGATTATGTTATAGTGCATGCACAGGTTGAGTTGGCGTATGAATGGAAAGAAAAGTTTTAATTTTTATGTATGTTGTTGATCATGTATGGGATTAAGCAGGTTTTCAGGATGCATGTCAGGCTTGCTACGGGTCCCGGCGGCCTTAAGTCGACCCGGATCCTAGCGCCGGTAGCGGTCCGATTTTCGGGTCGTTACATCAGGTTCGGCCGCCGAACCTCAAGTTCGGCCGCCGAACATGGGGAGCTTGCGGAAGCTCTTTTGGCCCCTGAAGATGGTCTGGCCAGCCACCTATAAAAGGCCCCTTGTCCGAAAATGGGCGAGTTTTCTCTCTCTATTTTCTGGCATAAGTGAGATTTCGCCCTCCTTTGGTTGATTTGGTGTTTTCCTTCAAATCCTTCAAGTTTTTGATGAGTTTTTACTTTGTTTTGAAGATTTTAAGCTAAGATCAAAGTTTTGAAGTTTTGAGACCCCCGGAGCTCGATTTCTCCCCATCTCCAAGTTTGGGTCACGCCTACCCTCGATCTTCAAGAGGTAAGTGTAGATCCACGCCTTTTATGATGTTTTAAGTAAGTTTTAAGAAGAGATTAAGGGTTTTGATGCATGTATAGAGTAGATGTAAAATGTTAGGGTTTATGTTAGTTTAATGATAAATGTGATGTTTGTTGGGGTATAGGCTAGTTTTATGCCCCTATATGCATGATGATGTATTTATGCATGCTTTTGAGTGTTGAGTATGAGTTTGGAGGGTTTTATGAGGCTAGATGAGAGAAGCATCGGGTTCTGCCATTCTGGAGAATCCAGGTTCGGCTGCCGAAGCCATGTTCTACCGTCGAACCTGCCTGTGGAGGCAGCTTTAGGCCGCCTAAACTCACCCCCGAAAGTTGGACTTTCGGATCTGGAGGGAGTTTCGGCCGCCGAACCTGCCCCCGAAA
Source organism: Manihot esculenta (assembly GCF_001659605.2). NCBI lineage: Eukaryota > Viridiplantae > Streptophyta > Magnoliopsida > Malpighiales > Euphorbiaceae > Manihot > Manihot esculenta. The sequence continues at coordinate 29,760,870 of NC_035171.2, forward strand.
GTGCCTGACTTTCGGATCTGGAGGGAGTTTCGGCCGCCGAACTTGCCCCCGAAAGTGGTTGACTTTCGGATCTGGAGGGACCTTCGGCCGCCGAAAGTCCCCTGCCCAACCTTCCTTTGCTTGTTTTGCATGCATGTTTTGATGATGTTTTAGGGGGTTTTTGGGGAGTTGTTTAGAGTCATGTTAGAGTATGTTTGGTCCCTCATTTGAGTCCACCTGTGTAGGATCAGACCTGAGGAATCGAGGTGATCAGCAGTGAGATAGCTGCTTCAGAGTTAGTTCAGAGTCAGCCAGAGATGAGTAGAACTAAACTAATCTTTTATTTTAAGAAATCAAATGTTTTAAGCATGCTCATGTATCATGTATATGAAATAGGTTGGATGCATTAGATTTCACGAATATGTCGCATTGCATAATTGGTTGTTGATGTGGATGGACAACAGGACGACCCATTAGCCCTCTAGATATTATGTTATGTAATGAAATACCAGGGCTGCCATTTTACGCCCCTGGCACAGAGTACAGGAAAGACCAGGTGTGGCCTGCACTACGCCCCTAGCACACAGCTTATGTTATGTAATAGAAGTCCTGAAGAGCTCCACCGAGGGCCGGGCACAGAGTATAGGGATTTTTGGATCAGTCCATCCGTGATGTGAATTGTTTGTGTTGTGATGTATTCCATGAAAGCATATGTTTATTAAACCGTTTTTACTATTCTGCTCATTGGGCTCTTGTAGCTCACCCCTTTCCCCTAACCCCCAGGTTTGCGGGGCCAGAAATAGCAGGAAGTAAGCAAGGGTAATGGCTATGTCATGTAATAGAGTAGTAATGGACATGTAATGTAATGTAAAGTAATGTAATGAGGATTAGTATTGTGCTTGGCCCTAACAGTAGTGGTAATCCCTTTTGTACATTATCTGTACGTAATGTTTTTAATGATGTTATCTGATGAACCAAACTTCATATATGAAATGTGGACCCAACTAGAGCATTTGATGAGGGCTCTAGTATGGGGTTTTATGTTTACAGTTATAGTGCATACACAGGTCAAGCTTGGTGTATGAAAAGTTTAAAATTTTTATGCAAAAGTATGATCATGTATGGGATTTTATCAGATGTACAGGATGTATGTTAGGCTTGCTACGGGTTCCGGCGACCTTAAGTCGATCTGAATCCTAGCGCCGGTAGCGATCTGGTTTCCGGGTCGTTACACTTATAATACAGTCTCAAACCATAACAGACTCTAGCGGAGGAAAAAATCGACATGCAAGTTCAAAAAAAAAAAAAAACCTCCAAGAGACTTGTGAATGCCCATCCTCAGATACCAAATGCTTTGTATGAAAAAGAGAGATTGGATTTATAGATCAGTGGCTTTCATGAAGAAAACACATCACAAGAGAACTAACATAAGCCAAATCTCCGACATCCTAACTAACCTCAGTTGCAGCAGAGATAGTGGTAAAACTATAAAGGATCGAACATCCTATTAGTGGGCATCATGACGTCCTAAAGATTTCGTTAAACACCTGAGAAGCTTAGGATCACCTGAAAACATAAAGGAAAAAACACTCATAAAGATATTAATAAAAAAACAACAATACACGCAAGAGAAAGCAGCTTCTATGAATCTTTCAACTCTTCCATTGCTATACAATCAAAAATAAAATATCTACCATCCTTTCTAGGAGGGAGAGGGAGACTCATGTTTAGACTTGACAAGGGATGGCCTTCTCCTGCCCAGAGGGATAGAAGAAGGCCAATTGAAAACAAAAAATCAAAAGAACAGAGCCCTAGCAACAAACAAACTGAAAAAGGCAAAGGAAGACATTGTTCTTTGATGAGATCCTTCTAGAGTTAATTTCAATTGTCCCTCAGCTAGTTGCTCAATAACCATTAACATTCCATATAATTTTACTTTGTCCATTAATGCCTTGATTATTACTGGGAGCTTTGAGCTTATGGGTTATGATACAAACTTTTTCAATGAAATTATAGCAAACACAATTAAATTTATTAGTGCCATAACAAAAGAGTGGAACCTCTCAAACCTTGTTTGGATTATGTTTTTTCATAGTTATGTAATATATTATTATTAAACTAACAATGTTTGAAAAGATTGTATTTTACACTATACGATTTTTTGCGATTAAATTTCATAGTTATAGAAGTATGAAAACTCACATGTTATTTAACCACCAAATTGGTGATTTTGTATTATTATATAAAATTTATTTCTTCTTTTACCCTCATATTTTATCTATAACTAGCCAAACTAACCCCTCCAACCTAATAATCACCCTCATTAATATATCATCAACCTATACTCTCTTAACTTTTATTCTCTTATTGAGCAAATATTTAATACATCAATATTAATTTAGAAAAAAATAGAAAAGTCCTTGTAAATTGTAATAAATATAAAATGTATATTAAATTATTAAAAATAGAAATTAATGATCAAATTGCACACAAAAATAATAAAGATATTAATATAATTTAATTATTATTTAAAATAATACTATACAATCAAATTAAGGAATGATTATAGAACCATGATAAACTATAGTCTTTTTTAATATTGTATAACACAATATATTATCAACCATATAATGAATACAATATCATACAAAACTATACATTAATAAAATTATGTGAAAACACCATCTAAATAGGGTCTTTGGGAATAGACGATGCTGGAGGAGGTCATGGAGGAAGGTGGGCGTATTTTATCTTTAAGATTGATATAATTTAATACAAAAATTAAAAAAAATTATAATTAATAAATCATAAATTTTATCATGTTTTACAATTAATTTTAAATTAAAAATTTTAAATAATATAAATTTATTTATTATTTTTTAATCCATTAAAATGAAAATAATTTATGATAAATATAAATACTAGTATCTTAAACAATTTTATTATTTGCTATTTTTCTCACTTTAACATATAGTATAAATTATATGTAAACTAAAAATTAATAGAAAAGTATATAAATTTATTATAAATAATAGTTCAATTAAATTAATAATTGATTAAATAATTTTTATTTTATTTTAAAATATAATATATTTTAAAATTTTAATTTCTCTTAATATATTAAAATACATTATATTTTATTAGTACTATTATAAATATTTAATATTTTTTACAAAACTCGCTTATTAAAAGTAAAAAAGATTTTTTTATAAAGCTGTTATAGTTTTTATCATTTAGAATTTATCCTTTTTGAAATAATTTTATAATAAAAATAATTATAAGAATTTAAAAAAAATTAAGAATTTGAAATTTATATAAACTGTATAATTTATTTAATTAATAAAATTTAGATAAAATTTGTTTGAATTTTTTTAAAAAATTTTGAATTATGTATTTATTAAAATTATTAAAATAATTTCATCAATAAAATTTTTTTATTAAAATAATTTCATCAATAAAATTATAAAAATATTTAAATAAATTTGAAGTATTCCACTCCCTTCACACATTTATATGTATTTTAAATTATAGATTTAATAAAATTATATTAGTTATTACAAATCTATAATGTCTATCCTCTTAATGTTAGAACTTATATTTGATAATAAAATGAAAATTAACTACTGAAATGCATTATTAAATTCACTTCTAAGCATTTTAACTTAATTTCATCTTCCCAAAATATATTAGATTAAATTAGTACTTGTCCTTTCAAAAAAAGAAAAGGGGAAAAATTCACATTTCTCCAGCCACATTGAATAGCCAAAGAATAATCTTTTCAGTCTCAAACTATGCATGAATAGGTTCTTTCATATGTATATAGGCAAAGTGGCAAACCACCCACAGACCCCATTGCTTCGTTCTGCAAAGTTTGAAAAGAGCAAGACATCCATTTTCAGAGATGCATATACAAACCCCAATTTGCTCTACCATCAGATGATGATACACCATATATTTTGAACATGACTATAAAGAAACACACATCGCATAAGTTCAGTACATGACAAACCATAAAAAAATAATCCAAAATCATCGGAACTGTTCCAGAATAAGACTATATAAGGTGAAACTCAAACAACAAACCAGTAACATATTCAGTCAGGTTCACCGCCCATGAACTATAAACATTTCGCTAGAGTGCATAAGAAACTCTTCATTGCGAAATTGTATTTCTCTTTAGCTGGCACGGCTCCTAATGACATCAAGGCCCATTTCAGTTGGATCAGTTGCCTGCAACTCTACCTGAATACCATCCAGTTCTCTCTTGAACCGGTCCTTAGAACTTGCATAGATCATTTTGCTTCTCACCCTTGAAGTGTCAGGAGACCTTTGCAGATAACAATTGACAAAAACACAAAAAATTAGAAGGAACGCCAAAATATACACACAATCATGCATGCACAAACAATGTTTAGCTTAAGTTATTACCATGCAATGAAGAAAATTCTGCTTTTTTGGCAATTCTCTTCAGTCACAAAGTCAAAATCATAAACAGCATATCGGCACTCATCAGCAGGGAGGCTTGCTGTAAAATCCTCATAACTTTGTGTTGGCTCACCTAGCTTTTCCACAATAACCTGCTTTTGTTTTTCCTCAATCTTAAAAACTATGGAGCGGTAAGTTCGTTTAGCCTTCAGCTCCAAAAACCTTAGCTTGCAGTCATCATGCACAGCCATTCCAGAAGCTGCATTGGCCTGCACAGAAAAAGAGAAAGGGAGAATTAAAAGAAAGTGAATGATTACATATAATTTCTTACAGGTCCATATTCTGTTATTTGCTAATTACATTCTCCACTCTTCTAAAAAGTCAGGATTCTTTAAAAGAATAGATTCAAATATAAGCAATGCGGTTCTACATGATGATATTTGAGTATCATGAATCATATATGATATACCGTGGCTATCAACTTATCGTTTGTAACACCATAATCAAAATGTTTGAACTGCAGTAACCTAAGGTCCTAACTCCTAATCCACATCTTTCCATGGCAAGACATCAGGCATTTCACGTAGGACCATATATATAAACATCTCACAGAATACACAAATCCATTAAATGAATGAACCATTACATCCTATCCTATAAAGTTGAACCAAAGACCTAGAAACATGGATCTGCATACAATCCAAAACCTCAAGGTGCAAACAATTAGGCTGTAGAGTACCTGAGAAAGCTGAACGCATGAACTTTATTTTCCACAAATAACAATTAAAAGGTAATCACACAAATATGAAAAAGAAACTGGTACTAGCTTCAAGGGTTTCTGGTGACATAATCTACTAGTTGATAATTATAAGCCAAGAACAAATCCACCTAGTTCAAATATGAACCCAGAGCTTGTGAAAGAGCAAACCAGATATCTTTGGTTAAATTGAGCCAAGATGTGAAGCTAAAAGTAAATAACAATAATCATTCACCACTGGATGTGCAAAATAAAAAAATAATGAACTAAATTTAACAAAGCTAAAGAGCATACAAGATATTTTTACACAATACCGAGTCAAAGCATACACTAAAAATCAAAAGCCTTACTCATCATTTGGGTGGAATCAAATCAATCAACAATAAACTAAATTCAACAGCACAAATCACCTTAACAACTATTTATACAACCACAATAATACATTTTTAAAGTTGAAACACAAGGTAAAAATCACAGGTCACAAGATGAAAATGGTGCCGGATTATATCCATCTCCAAAAATAATTCCATAGATCGGAGATTATTATTGAATCTGACAACTAATAAATCAATTAGAAAAAGAACTAATTCCAAACAACAGTAGATCCATTATCCTGATCAGCAATTTATTTAATACTAACAATTCTGGACGATGGAGATAAAATTTATGAATATAAATAACGCCTAATACGCTATCTAAGGCCACTCCACCAATAAACCTAGATTTTTGTTAATTCAGTCTTCTCAACAATAACAGTACAGTTTCAGAATCAAAAACTAATTAAAATTCACAGAACAAATAAGATCCAACCAAACAGCCAAGCACTAACACACAGACCAAAGATCAAGCCATTTTACTGTTAAATAGCTTAATCAACATCAAATTGAAAGATCTGAAACTAAATTAAAGCAAAATCAGATCTAAATTGAATAAAAATGAAATTGTATCCACAGAAAATTGCAAATCGCAGATCAAAAGCCAAAAAATAAAAAGCGACTTAAGAAGATTAAACTGAAAGTGGAAAAGAGACTGACCATTGTTATAGGAATCAAGGAGAGCTACGAGATAAAAATAGCAAAGCGAAATAGAAATTAGAGGATATCTTTGAAGAGAGATATTTATAGAGGTATCTATCAGATAGATAGAGAGAGAGAGAAGAGGGTAAGGTATTTAAGCCTTTTCTTCTAACGGAGACTTGGACGATAGAGGAAAGAAGAAAAGCAAGCAACTCTGTATTTCTTTCTTTATTTATTTATTTTGAATTTTTTGCCAATTTGAATTTTCAATATAAATTAAGAATGTAAATTTTTTTATTTAAAAGAAAAGAAAAAGTAAATTTTTTTGGTGGCTCCATTTCCTCTAAATATCATGATAGTGCTCATGCGTGACAACAGAGACAAAGAAAGTTTATCCAATGAGAATAAGACACGTGGTGCACATTAAATGTCAATTTTACCCTCAAGACTATATTGCTTTAGGCCTTTTTGGTCGGGCTTCGACTGAGTACAATGATTGGCCAACTAGACACTCCATTGAGAACGAGACTTAGGGCTGAAGGCTCAGGTAATGGTTGGGCTGGGCCTCTAATTTTTTTTTAAATAAAAATTTGGCACTATGCTTTTTTTTTTTTTTTTAATTCTCTTTATTTAAAATTTTTCTGCATTGTTTCTTTGTGTTGTTGTTTTGTTCATTATTCACTTCAATGTGCTGTTCTTCATTTATTTCTTAAATTCTCTTTCTAATATGCAACAATAAACCATGAATCTCATTCCTCTCTAAATCGTAATAAAATTGTCAGAATTGAATGATGAAGGATGGAGGGCCTCTATTTATGGTGCAAAGAGAAATATATACACCAGCCATTGAGATAAGGCACCATTTATGTTGAATCATAAATGGCATGGTAGGTGAAGAAGATCATGATAAGTGTAACATGGAGTTGCTACAAGTTCAAGAAACTTTTGAGGAAAAAAAATTCAAGAAACTTTGCTCTTAATTATGAGGATGTTCAATGAAAGAACCCATTAGTCTTGTAGCCTTTCAGATATTCTAAATGTGATGAAGAAGGCCAAGATTCTGCACCAAAGGAAGTGTAAAGTGCACTTGTTAAGATACACGCACTAACATCATGCTGGTTGCTTCTTTTTTTTTTTTTCCGTGAGGCGAAAGTTTTCAGTTTTGCCAGATTCGTGGCCGCTTCTGTTCTAACTGGGTAAGGGGCTTCCTCCATTTTTTTTCGAAGTGGATTCTCCTTCCTACTCTTTCAAATGAGGATGTATATATTTATTTCTCTTTTTTTTTTTTTTTTTCTGTTTCTGACAATAGATGGTTCTGGTGATGAAAATTTGTTTGTATAGATGGAGATCCCCTAGATCTAGACTTTATGATGTTTCTCTCCAATGAGGTGGCTTTGGTAGTTCTTTTCTGCTGGCAAATGCTTCCTTCCCACTCGCTGACCTTTCTCGCCTCAAGGACTTCTTTTCTTGATTATGGCAGTAGAACTAGACTCGATTGTATAGCCTTCTTCTCTTTCTTTTGTATCTTGTTCTCATTAATCACATTGATTTGGCTGTATGTGTTTTCTCTTTTCTAGTTTGGACCTCTCCCAATCCTAAAAAATTTCTAGTTAGTTATTTTTTTTTGGCTAAATTCATATTTGCACACTTACACTTACTTTTATCTATTAAACACATCAACTTTAATTTTGATCTAATAAACATTTAAACTTTAACCGTTAGACACATCAACTTTTTTTTGCTAACAAATGGAGGGTTGGCTAGCCCATACTTGAACCATCAGACACGTTACATCGATATTGTTCATCATACGCGCATTTAATATTACATTGCAGTACGAGCTTTTGAAGATATTAATTAGTTAATTATATTTGTAGTTAACATATTTAAAATTAATATATCACACACATAAAAAATTATAAGAAAAAATAAAACGAAAAATTAAATAAAAAGAAACTTAATTGCATATTAATTAGTTAAGTTGGATTGTATTTTGCGTAGATATTATTAGAAATTAAATATTTAACTGTCTATAGTTTGCGACAATTTAAATAAATCCAACGATCTCAATATTTTACAGTAAGAAAAATAAAATATATACATATATTTTTAATTATTATTATTTTTTCGTTCAAATGTGTTGATGAAAAATTTTATTTTTTTATTTTTTATTATGAATTTAAAACTTTATTTTTCTATTTCTTATAATGAATTCAATAGAATTGAAACTCAATACCTTTTAAAATTAAAAATAAATTTAACTTTCAAATAAATTGCATTTGATTTTTTTTTTGTTCGAATTTCACATTTCCTACCAAATATGGATACGCTACAGGGGTAAAACTTTAGTAATGAGTATTATTTTATCCAAGCTTAGTAAGCAAATTAAAAATTCATCATGTTCTCAAAATAGTTTTTCAGTAAAGAAAATTTTAATCTTATTTTTCATGACAAATAAAAAAAATATGAAAAATGCATTAAATTTTTAATTTTTTTCGAGTCTAAATAATATCTTTCACTATTGAAATAGTTTAAATAAAATTCTAAAATTTTTTAAGCATATCTAGTAAGCTGAATAAAAAAGTCTTTTAAATCTTAAAACAAATCAACAAGTCTTTTAAATGTTCAAAATATATCAAATAAATATTGATTTTAAATTTATATTTTTTCATATTCTATCTTTTTATTTTTTTTATTTAAAAATAAAAACTAAAAATTAGAGAAATAGAATTTAAGATATTTCAAATTTACTCATATATACTTACCATCAAATTAAATCTGTGAGTGCATCTTTTTATCTCTTTATAACTAAATTCCTTAACATGCCATCTTATGTTTCATGCTCAACATTATATAATTATGAATTATAATTAAAAGGTGTAATATATAATTTAGCCCTTCAGCTTTATTTAAAAAGTCAGTTGGTACCATAATTTTTTTGTTATTAACTTTTAATATCAAACATTTATAAAAATATAACTATTTAATTCTTACATGCGCATAAGAGTGATATATATTTTAATTTTTTAAAAATTAAATAGTTATATTTTATAAAATTTAAGAGTTGAATAATTATATTAAAATTTATATTAAATAGTTATTAATTTTATAAAATTCAATTGTCAAAAATTAACCACTGAAAAATCAGGTATTAACTGATTTCTTGTGCAGGGTTAAATTATGTATTTGATCTGGCTAATCAATAGGATAAGCATAATTAACTTTCATAAGACTGGGAATTGATCTTGCCTGCAAATAATCAAGTAATAGACAATCTTTTTAGATAATCCAACAAAGAATAACTCATCAAACTATTTCAAAATACAATAGATGCTCGCCATGCATGATATTGTAGATTAAATAGGGAGAATAACTTATGGGAATATATACACTAGACGATTTTTATACTCCAAATCGGTTAGATTTAGAGTTTGTTTAACATTACTATTAAATCTGTTATACAGAAAATACATCCCTAAATATTTTAGTTAAATACTTTTAAAAATTAATTTAAAATTATTTTTTATATAGTTTAGCCTTAAAAAGTACTAAAATGAATAAAATATGTTTTTTTAAACAATATTTCAAATAATGTACGTATATTTTCAGATATTTAAAATTAGAATGGAAATAATCAAATATTTTTTATTACGGATTCGATCGAATTTTAATAGAGTATTATAATTGAATGATTTAAATTTAAAAAATAATACATGTGACCGTTCGAATTTCATTAATAGGATATTTGGTATTTGAACATGTTTATATAAATAAATAATTAAATATAAAAATATATATTATATAATAATATTCATAAAAAAATTTATATGTTTTTATTTAAAAATTAAAATTCAAATGTTTTTTAGAAATATTAAAATTTTTAAATAAAAATTATTAATGAAAATATTTTTTTATATAAATTATTAATTAAATTATATAAGAGTAAATGAATTCAAATTTTATTTGGATAATAATAATTGAGTTTGAGATGGATTTAAATAATTTATATTAATTTTTAATTAAATTTAAGACGGTTCAGATATAACTAATATAAATCGTGTTCAAATGGTTATTTTATTTTAAATCAAGATAATGTTTAAACATGCTTTTAAATTGAAACTAAATTATCATTTTTTTTGAAAAAATAAAATGGTTTATTTTATTTTTTAAATTTAACGGATTTATTTGATAAGTATTATTAGTTACTCGATTAAGAGATTTATAACTTTTATGTATTTATTTAAAATAATATATCACATTAAATCGTCTTTTTTAAATTTCTAATAAAATTTTTTTTTAAAGAAATTCATGACTAAATAATAAAATTTAATCAAATCATAATTATAGATAAATTAAGTCAATTTAGCAATTCTATTAGTCACATGAATTACCTGTGCTAATATTATTAAATTTATTCTAATGTCTATTTCTATCTCTCTTTCCCTCTCTCTCATAAGTTATTTGATGAATTTTTTTTATTTTTCAAATCGTTTCACAGCATATGTAGTGGAGAATACGACAAGAGGTTTATAAAGTGTTCAAATTTTAGAATAAAATGATTTCAAATTTGAATTTCTAATATTGTAAGTAGTTAGAAGGATTATAATATATGTTTTGTTTCATTATAGATCAAAGAGTGTAAATTTTTTTAATAGATTGATATTTATAAGAGGAAGAGAGAAACGAGATCTCTTTCTGTTTTTGTATTTGAGTTCTTGTTGATTTTTCATGCTGTAGCACATTGTGGAAGAGTTTGTTAGTGTGGGTGTGGATTCTTAGGTGTGATAGGGGCTATTCATTGAACGGAAGGGTGAATGATAGTTAATTTTTTAATTTAATTGATCAATATTATTTAATAAAAGAGTTTGATGGACTAAAAATTTTAGTCATGCCAGACATTTAAAAAGACATTTTTCTTAAATCTTAATAACATTTCAAAGAAAATAATCCAAATTTATTTTTTTAAACAAAAAAATCTAGCGGGAAAGTGAAATCATTTTAAAACGGTACTAAAAATATTCCCAAGAGAAAATTCAAAACACCAAGCCTTCTCGCTTCCTATTGGTCAATTTCAAATGACGCGGATTTCTCCCTAATCAAAATAAAACCGTCGATATGTCGTCAATCCAACGGTCTCCGTTCTCTCACCTCCACTGCCCAGACGCCCATACTCGGACGACCGGTTATAAAACCGCGCCACTACCCAATCCTTGAATCACACACTCTCTTTCACAAACACCAAATCGGCGATTTCCATTTTTAATCTTTATTTGGCCAGATGGAAACCGGAGGGAAAGTGAAAAAGGGAGCCGGAGGGAGGAAAGGTGGAGGGCCAAAGAAGAAGCCCACTTCTAGATCGGTCAGGGCGGGTTTGCAGTTTCCCGTTGGGAGAATCGGGCGGTATTTGAAGAAAGGAAGATATTCGCAGCGGGTCGGAACTGGGGCTCCAGTTTACTTGGCCGCCGTTCTGGAGTATCTAGCTGCTGAAGTAACCTCTCATCTCCTTTCTCCCTTTTTGGATTTTCTGTTGTGTGTAGTTGTTTGTGCTTCGATTCTTGCAATATGAAGCCTTATACTGCTTGCTATTTCGAATTAGGCGTTTTTAGTAATTTTGGTTCGAAATGTCTGTTTGGTTGTTGAGAAAATGACCCAAAAATTTGCGTTGCATAAACTATAGCTATTACAACTAGCAATTGTAGCTTCAAATGTTCTCTTACAATGTCCAACTTAGTCAAGTGAAGTATTGAGCGTAGACACTTGTTAGTACTCTTTTGAATTCTCCATTTATTCTCTATATTCTAATGCTTATTGTTTTGGGCATTCAGGTGCTGGAATTGGCTGGAAATGCAGCAAGAGACAACAAGAAGAACAGAATAATACCAAGGCATGTATTGCTTGCTGTGAGAAACGATGAAGAGCTTGGAAAGTTGCTTGCAGGTGTAACAATTGCTCATGGAGGTGTACTTCCCAATATTAATCCTGTTCTGTTGCCCAAAAAGACTGAGAAAGCCACCAAGGAACCCAAGTCACCATCTAAAGCCACTAAATCTCCCAAGAAGGCTTAGGCCAATTTCAGTTCCCTAACCATTCTGTCTTCTGTATGTAATTTAGGGTTCATTGCTGGTTTATTTTGTAGGTAAAGTTGTTTGAATCAATTTGTAGTCCATTAGATCTTTGTAATACCATGTTAGGATTTGACCTATTAAGATTAATGGATTGAAACTACTTGTTTCCTCTTCTTTAAGAAGAGTAGAGAATATATTTCCTTCAATATATATTTTTTTTGCTTCCTATTTAATCTTCCTTCCATTGCCCACCTAATTGATGCTTATATTCCATAATCTTTACAAATAACAAATCACTCCCATGTGTGCCTTTTGCAGTTGGAATTAGTATCTCATTTGTGGTAATCAGATTCTTGGATTTTAATATATGCTTTGATTGGGCAATTCTAAATTAGCAATGGGTGGTGTTTGCTTTTCTACTCAATTGGCGTTGGCGGCTTAATGAATATTTCATTGCAGATGGTGGGTGGTCTTGACTAGGTTTGAATGCATATATGTATTGATTTGTGCATAATAATGGTATTCTTTTATGGTTTGAACTTGGAAGTATTGGAGAGTTCTAGTAGCAGGAATAGCTTTTACAGGAAATTGATCCTTTTTTATAGTTTCTGAAAGTAGCCAATTAATAATCATAAACTGCTTCCAAAATTCCCCTTACTAGTTCATGAGTAATTGTGCTGAGTTGAGGGCTTTGTTAGCTTATACTAATATTGCTAGCAATCAATCTTCAAAGGATGTGAGCAAGCTTGAAATAGTGATAAGTATTAGCAGACATGCCTAGAGGGTAAAGGATCAGATAGTCCTTTCACCTGTACAAAAGTAATTTTCTTGGACATCAAATGAGTAAATAGAATAGATCTTAACGAATGCAGGACTGGAATCTGAAACAGGCATTGTGTGATTCATAAGTAGATAGCAAAACGCCACCTCAAGATTTTTTACTGTCGATCTTTCAATCTGCCCTTCCACAGGTTTGAAGCGGTACAGTGCATGATTGAAACAGATACTCCTGCGAATATGTCTTGCAGTGTATCAATGGAGGATCTTGCTTTAAGGGAAATCAAGGACGAAGAAGAGTGCACTTACATTTCAAAAGAAGATCAATAGTTTCTTCCATTTGGCAGAAAAGCTGACAGGAAGCAGCCGTATAGCCAAAAAGGTATTATGTTTCCATCTTTCTCAAGTGGAATCAGTCACACTAGAGATTGGACAAACTCGTTTATCTATCACGATGAAGCAAAAGCTCAAATTAGATGGAAATTCCTAACAAGGCTTACTTCATTGCCCCTGCAATTGCCATGAGTAAGAGTTCGAGTTTACTGAACATCCAAGAGTCTGGGAGTTTTCCAGGCTTCTCAGGGAGGTGTAAATGATTGGATTCAGCAATTCAATAAATTCCTTTAGGAGCAGCAGCTCAAAATGATAAATTGGTGTGCTATTATGATTAAAGGGAGCTTTTTTTTTCCATCCCCTTTCTAGTGACGTGTTGCTGACATGAATTTCAAAACAATGAAAAGCAAGGTCCGACTCATCAAATGGTTTATGACACTCTTATATCTAATACGTGTTCTTGTTTGTATTTCTTTGCAAAAAATCTAACTTCATTGTCCGGGAACCAAATACTTGTCGAAAATATCCAAAAAAATAACAATAAACATAAAAAAAAATGCTCCAAGATGAGAATGAATTATATTTATTTTTGCAAGTCCAGTATCCATGTACGGGAGAAGCTTCCAACGTATATCTTTGACAAATACCAATATAGAGCTCCTTGATATCACCTCCCTTTCGCAAAATATACACGAATTTGTCTACCATCTAGAAACTGAAAAGAACATTAATTAATGGACACAACATTAATAGACCATACCATAATGCAAAAAGAAAGAGCGGAAGATACTAGAGAAGTATACTCAAATCATGTACCTGATCATTCATTTCTTTCAAAGCAGTCGAGGCTGCAGATTCAGAAGTGAACTGCACAAATCCATACCCTTCTGACTTGCCACTCACATGATCACATATAATTTTAACTGCTAATACAAACGTAGGACACAAATTTGATAAAGATTGCAGGAAGAATAAGGGAAAAAGTATTAAAAAACAGTCTCACCCTATATATTACCTTCAATTATTTCTCCATGCTGTTTAAAAGCATCCTTCAAAACAGTTTCGTTGGTGTCATATGAAAGCCCTGCAGTTCAAAAACAAAATATGAAAAAATGAATGAAGATTTTAAAGGTGAAACAGACCGAGGAAGGGAGTAACCTCCAACAAATAATTTGGTGCACGAATGGCGAGTCCATAGCCATCTCCCTAAGGAAACTGTACTGGAGAGACTAACACCACAACGACTCCAACACTGCATTAGATCTGATCCTCAGCCACAGTAAATAACTGCATAGTTGCTAATTTAGCAATTAACACTGAACTGAGATGTGCAATAATGAAAGAAACGAATGCAAGCGCAAAGGATTAAAATGATGTGTTGATGCACAAACATTTAAAGCTGTAATTTTTTCAGTGTTTTTAGCGTGAACGTTTTCGGTTTGATCTGGAAGCCAAACTTATGTTGAGTCTATACTCAACCAAATAAGGAGTGAAACCAAACTGAATGGAACCAAAACAGTTCTATTCGGTTTAGTTCATCAGGTTTGGGCTTATTTTGAGCAGTATTAAAAGTCATAAAACTTCAGTTCATCACAAATGAGATGATCACTTGAACAGCAGTAGCAGCACATTGAAAGTTATACAGCAGCAACACTAAAGAAACATTAAATTTTCAAATCTAATTGAGCAGAAAAAAATTTGAATATAATTCATCCAAGCATTTTTAGAACCGGAAGAGTGGGATTGAATCTACGATCGGTTTGGAACCGGAGTAATGTGGCTCTATACCTTATAGAGCCTAGAGTAACGATAGATCCTAAGGTAAACGTGACTCTTATAAGTGCTAACTTTTAGATTGAGTTAGGTTTAGCTCAAATTTAACATAGTATAATAAGAGTCCATCAATAAGCCTCCGTAAATATTTCAAGCTTCGGCTCCGGAAGGGTGTCCTGAATAGGACCAATAAATAGGCAAAATTGTACATGCACAACAAGCACCTAAATAATTATAACCTAATAATCTAAAATAGAGGATTTTGTTAATCTTCCTTGTCCATTTTGCCATCACTTTTTCGTATTAACTTTCCATTTCCCATAGTGAATTATACATCAGATACTGAACAAGTGATAATTCAGAGGCAAAACGATTCACCAATCACTATCGAACGACAATTTCATTGCTCAAAATTGCATAATTGTGAAATAAATAAAACATGGGCGAGTTATAGCAAATCGCAGAATTGAGAAAACAACCCATAATGGAGAGCTATGAGGTCATAAAGATAACATTAAAGGGGGTTCAATTTACTGACCAATGCTGTGCGGTTGTTTCTTCAACAGTGACAGTGAGAAAGAAAGCAAACAGAAATAGCAAGCAAGAGGGTCCTTATCCTCCTGGTAGTCTATTGAGCCTTGAAGTCTGAGGAGAGTCTTCAGCGGCGAGACTGGAAGACAGAATCAAATACGGCAAATGGAGAGGAGATGGAGGGGAAAGAAATCGAGTTACTGAGATGGGCGAGCGAAACGACAACTGTGTTGGTTTCAAGGGATAGAGCGCGGGCTTCTTGGTTTTCTGGGTGGGCTGAAGGCCTGCAAAAGATGGATCATAACAGCCTTGGTTCCATTTTGGCATTTTCTGCTCAAAATTTTATGAAGTTGAATTTCATATTTTTTATATTTTTAGTTCTAATAAAATCCATTTTCATTAAATTTTAATAAAATTTAAAATTAAATTTATAAAATAATATTTTTTAGATTAAAATGCTTATATCAAAAAATTCTCTAAATTATCAATTTTTATATTTAATAAAATTCTATCAGTAAATCCATTAGACTAATTTTTTTTTACTTTTAATATGTTTACATAAGAATATAATATATTTTATTTTTATCCCAATTCTGCACTCAATAACTTAATTTATTTTACATTCATTAATACATTTTTATTATATATATATTGATTATTACAGATTTATTAGATACAAAATTTTAAAAAATAATACTTTTTAAATTTTATTCTTATTATAGTAGATATGCATTACGTAAAATTCAAATTGTAAATTAACAAACAAGGAAAAATTT
This sequence comes from Manihot esculenta, assembly GCF_001659605.2. NCBI lineage: Eukaryota > Viridiplantae > Streptophyta > Magnoliopsida > Malpighiales > Euphorbiaceae > Manihot > Manihot esculenta. The sequence goes on from NC_035171.2 coordinate 29,777,302, forward strand.
TCAAATGAATTCTCTAAAAAATATAATAATATTTTGTGAAACGAAATTAAATCAAATGCTAAAAGAGACAAGTAAAATTTATTTTATCAATAATTACATTTAAACGATTTGAAAGCAATACAATAGAAATAAAGTAATTATGGGAAAAAATATCAAACTTGTGCACAAATTCCTCGGACGGCTAATGATTTTTGTATGACAAAATGCATATACGAGAAAATGCATACTTACATGCCTCATACCAAACACCCCATTTTAATTATGATCTAATAACTTTGAAAAAACATTACTGTTAAATAAAATATATCATTATTTTAAATATTTAAATTTAAAAAAAATCTAATTTTAAATGCAATTTTACAATCATAAATTTGACAAAATTATATTGAAAAGTAATATTTTTTTAAAGTTAAAAAAAAATCTAATTTTAAATGCAACTTTACAATCATAAATTTGACAAAATTATATTCAAAAGTAATATTTTTTTAAAAGTTTAGATAAGAATTAGGTGTCAATTAAAGTTGAGACAATATGGAACAGCCATTTAATACAAAATACAATTGGCAGACAAATAACAACTGTTTGAGATATCTTTCAATTGATGGAATCATCTGCTGGTTCTGTACTTTCTGCAAATTCCACGAATATCAGCCTGCCATCAACTATCTAGTTGCAGTAACAGCCAACCCATTCATATGCATGGAGAAAAGGAGGAAAGTAAGTGCTCTATACCATGCATTCATATCAACAAAGATTGAATTCATTCTTCTTTTTCTCTTTTATAGTCATGTTATAACAAAAAAGAATTAGGAACTTCAATAATGGTTCTTGAATCTGAAAATTTGCAGAAGATTTTACCTAAATTGAAGCTAGAAACTTTTGAAGGGAAAAGAGCCTGAGGTGTGGATTACGAAATGTGTCAGTACTTTGAGGTGTATAAGTTATTCATGATAGGAAGGACAGATTCTTGGTTTCATAAATAGAATAGTGGTGAAGACGGGTATCCTGTGAGAAATTTGCAAGAAATTTTTATCCAATATTTGGGGATGAAAGGTTAGATGATACTTAGAAGGAATTTATGAAGTTAAGGAATTGAGGGAGATGTGGAAGAATACCAAGAGAAAATTTGGGGATCTAAGGATCTGGATGAAGAGATTGATGCCTAACAAGAACAGCTGATTGCTCAGCACAGAGAGCCAAGAGCGTTTAAAGTAACTCCAGACCTTCTGCAACAACAGACCCTAACCTGACTGACAAGCCCTCTCAAATAACATCAGAATTTTCCTTATTCCCCAAAACCTCCTGCGAAAATAAAACTAGATCTGACCATTCAGTGGTAATATGCACTAGGGGCAACCCATCAAATTAAAATAAGCTAAATTTCCTGTGGAAGGCCAGGGATCTTAATTTGAGGTTAAATCTATCCCATAATTCAACATGTTAAAACTACCAAACATAAATTAACCCTGTATGTATTATTATCAAACCCCAAGCATGCTAGCGAATCAGTGCCAAAGTTTGCAAGTCATGGATGAAATGACTTTAAAACATTAATAAAATTTTAAATGGCAGAGGAGCTCTAATATGCAGAATTTTCATAGTAAAACAGTAGACTTTGAATTGAGGACTTATGAAAAAAAAAAGAAAAAAAGAAATATAGCAGGGCAAACATCAGCTAGTGCTCAGACAATGGAAAACGTAAAAAAACTATATTTGCAAATGTTGCATCTAGGATTTACACTACATCCTAGTTATCTGCAGTAGCATTCCCTAAAATTACTAGCATGACCAAATCATCGGATTTTTTGTAACTAAACAGAAGAATTAACATAATCTCTTGCTTTGGGCATTAATAGCTACAAGGAAGACCTAGATCACCAAACTCCATGCCTCCTTTGACAAGCTAACAAGAACATGCAGAAAACCTAACAAGCAAATAATATATCCGCCAATATGTTCAGTTTTCACTAAAAATTTGATGCATATCATTTGTAATGGATGTAAAATAACCTTAAAAAAAATTCAAAAAAGAAAATACAAGGAAAGCATACTTTACCATTAAAGCAAGACCAAGTGAAGCAAAATTTCTTTTCAGGGAACTTTCTGTCCACAAAACTAATCTGCTGTATGTAAAAGCTAAAGAAAATTTTGACAGTTCTTGCATCAAAATTAGCAATGAGAAACTGTATGTAGATAAGATATCCGAAGCTCTCAAACTTGGTACCCTAGCTATTAAAGGCACGTCTCAGGCTCAAGGCTCAAGGCTCACCACACTCCAAGCCTCCAATCCTAACGCCTTCTGCACCTAAGCATGTCCCTCGTTCTGGGTGTAGGGCTCTGGGGAGGCACACCTTTATTTCCACCTTCAGTAAATACTTCCACTGACAAGATGACCCCACACTCGAATTTTTTGCAAGTCTACCATTCTAAAGTATTGATGATTAAGAAGTTTAAAAACTAACATCACTAGTGATAACTAGTCACTTTTAACCTGTCTCCCCATATGTTGTTTTTGATATTTTCTTATTATCTTTATCACCATAATCATCTTAACTGCTTTTTGGACTCCTTAATTTCTAGTTTATTTGAAAATTATACTTTTTAAACACCACTGACAGTGCTATGTGAATAATTTTTATGACATTGGCAATAATGCTATTTAAGTATTTTTGTTTCTTAATCATATGGCGTATATGTCTTAGAAAAAAAAAAGAGAAATATTACCATGTTACTTAGGCACTCTGTTTATTCGTTATCTAAAATTTTTTGTTTAGTAAATTTTATCTTTTGAGTGTCACCTCATTGCAGTGCCTATGCCTTGCACCTTAGTGCACCTAGGCCTATGCATTGAGCCTTTAATAACTATGCACAGTATCCAATAGCAGAGTGTATCTCAGACTGCATGAGCATATTGAAGCTTGAGCAAAAGGCATGTGAAGAATTCTAGTAGAACAAGTAATTTTGCCTAGATATCCCAACATGAGACATGACTTCAAATCCTAATAGGAATAGAAATCACAATAGTAACAAGTTAACATGGATCGTGAAATCTGTTGCAAGTAGTCTTCAATCTCCTAATGGACTCAAAAGCATCATGATTCCTCTACTACAATATACCCTTGCAGGTATGAAAACCTAACCTATTCCTATGAATCCTCTCATTGAATGAGATATCTAACTTGGGCATTGGAGTGGAACTCCCGACCTTGAGTCCTCTTTAAGCTTTTTCCCCTTGCTTGCAGGTACTGTAATTTTTAACCCTTTACATTTTACTTCTTTTTTGGTCTTTTTCTGTTTTTTCCCTATGTGCTTGGTCTCAATGAATGATATATATGGGAAAGATATATGATAAAAAGTGTAACTCAGATTTGACTATTGATTGAGCACACTAAAATCTGAGAGAAAGACATATTAGAGTTCTAAAAGAATAAATGATATCGTTATGACTATCCACCAAGGAGACAAGACTTTCAAATCCTAGTAAACTGAAATTCACAAGATTTAATAAAAATATCTCACAGTGAACTCCAACAAGGATCATGATTCATTCACTAAGATATAGAACGTATTGAAACCAATTTATTCCTACAAATATCTTCGTATTGAACGACATACTCAGTAAGCTTTTTCTCTTTGCTTGCAGGTATTGGACGTGCTCAATCTTGGAAGCCCATTGTCATCAATAACCCTACCCTTTGTTTGGATTGAGGGAAATGGAGAGAAGAGAAGAGATATTAAATTTACACCCTCCTTTGTTTGGACAAAAATTAGAGGAGAAAGGAAGAGAAATCAAGAGAAATTTGACGTCTCAACTCCCCTCCATTAACCCAAACTATTTCAATCCAATTTGGAGAAAAATAGAAATTATTCTGAACTATTTATATTAAGTTACTTACATACTCTTTATATCATGTAACAAGGAAATCATAACTTGTGGCAATAAAGTAAATTCTACTGGAAGAGAAATTTTTATTTCTCTTCTACATCCAAACAATGGAAAACAATTTTTTTTTCTTTCCTTTTCTCTTCATGTCTCCTCTTTAATTTCTCCTCAATCCATTGCATATTTAAGGATACAAACGGAGGGTTACTAATTTCCAAGAAATATAAAGGTTAACTTAAATTCAGGAGTATGTCCAATCAAGTACACGCTTTCTTTATTTTCATTCAATTTCATCCTAAGTAAATCATAATTAAATTAAACAAAAGAATTAAAAATATCAAAGTCCAAAGAAATAGAAATGCAAGTGGTCCAAATACGCTAATCAACAGATATAATAAGAGACTATGCATGAATTTCTTAAGATACGAGTATGATAATTACTCTGCCATTCATGGCTTTCAACGCCTTGCGTGCCTGGCTCTCAGAATCAAAGGTAACGAAACCGAATCCCCTAGGTTTTCGAGTTTCTGGATCTACAACAAGCCGAGCTAGAATCAAAGACCCAAAAAGGTTAGCATTTAGTTAAAAGTATGAATTAAAGATCATAATGAAAATGTATAGAAAAATACAGTGAAAAATACCTTCTTTCACAACTCCAAATGGTGAAAACAATTGTTCCAGTTTCTGATTTGTGGTGTAGAACGATAATCCTTAAAGAGAGAAAACCACGAGTCAAAACGAGAGCTTAGGAGGATACATACGTATACTCTATACAGAGAGAGAAAGAAAGACGAATAGCAAACTGCTAACAAAGAGCTGCGAGCTGAGTCGTTTTGCCATTTTCTTCACGTCGCACGAAGCTTGCTGAACGGCAGAAAAGACTGAATGAAGGTTTTCTTGTCAAAATATAACTAATGAAAAAGGCCAGATTGAGAATTCATTCCATAAGAGATTTGAGCCTTAGGCCATTACAAATACAGAATTTGGGCTCTAAGCTAATGTTTAGAAATGTGGGTTGCAAAGAAAAGAAAGGCCCAAATTCCTTAATTTATGAGCCCAATATCAGGAGGCTCAGTCCAAAATACAGAGAAGCTCCACCTGCCACAACCACAAAATCAGAGTCGTTAGCCCCAAAAGAAGCCCATCCCCTATACCCAAAACAACAACAGCAGCTGTGCGTCTATTCAAAGAGACTTTGGATGTGTTTTGGTTTACCTTCTCATTCAACCATAGCTTAATGTTGCTAATATGTTTTATAGTGAATTTGTTAATTATAGTTAGATATTATTTTTTTATATATATTTTAAATATTTAAATACATTATATAAAAATTATTATTTATTTTTAATATTAATTTAATTAAATTTTAAGTAAAAATAAAGTTTATGAAACTATATTATTCTGAAAAAAAATTATAATTTAATTATAATTGTGATGTTGGTATTATATTTAAGTGATGTTTCTAAATATTTTTAATAAATATTTTTATTATAACTGGACAATGTTTAGAGTTATTGAAACTAGTATATATGGTGTTGTTTCAATCTAATAAATTGAAATATGTGAAATATTTAGAATTAATATTTATATGCTTATTTTATGAATAAATGTACTGAAATTTATATAAAATATAATCTATATCTATGAATTACTCAAGCGATAATTATATAAATTATCTTTTAATTTAAAATCAATAAATAATTTTATATAGAGACTTTTATATTTTGATTCATTTTGTATGTTACTTTGTTTATGAGTAATAAATGTGAATGAATTTGATAGATTATGAACGGTAAGTATTTATATGATTGTGATATGATTTATCAACCTAGACTTTAATTAATAAATATTCTATTTGTTATATATTAGCATTAATCACGAAATTCTTACACAAAATGGAATAAATGAGATTTAAAATTTTATTTAATAATTTAATAGCTATAATTTAATATTAAAAACATATTTCATATATTAAAAATCAAAATATTTGTAATGAAATGATATTAGTTATATTGACAACTATACTGATTAAGTCAAACTATTTTTGACATTTTCAATATTTGAATATCGTTAATTTTTAAAATAATTAATTAATTAATTATATTTATCATCAACGTATTTAAAATTTAATGAATCACACGCATACAAAAATTCTATGAGAAAATAAAATAAAAAATTAAATTAAATAAAATTTGATTGTATATAAATTGATATTGAAATAAAATTGTAATATGAAATAATTATTAGAGATCAGATACTTAAAAAGTTTGTGATTTGCAACAATTCAACTAAAATAAATTATCTCGTATTTTATTATAAGAAAAGTAAAAAATATTTATTTTTTTTTAAATATTATTATTTTATTCGTTTACATATGATTTATATCGATAAAAAAAAAAAAATTTTCAATACATTCAATCCGATTGAAATTCAACACTTAATTTTTAAATATTAATTTTTATATTTAATAATTTAAAAAAAACTAATAATTTTTATATTTAATAATTCTTTAAAAAAAAAAACTAATAATTGGTATGGAAGAAAACTGAAGTACTTGTTTGACCTTCAATGTGTGTTTTATGGTCATTATTGGCTAATGTTGCAAGAGAAAATCCTCTACTGCCTTGGCTTATGTCGATTCTACAGACAAGGAACACAACTATAAATCTACTAGCGGATATTTTTTTTTCAGGTCAATATTGCATTCGAGTCTCCAAAACCCTGTATTTCAACGGCTTTATTCTTATTTTTAAGCCCTAAAAACCATTAGACTTTGTAATTTTTTATTATAGACCTTACATCTTGTACCTATCGTAAGCTTTGGATCTTAAAATTTCGAACGCAATTAATAAACAATCATTATTAAAATAGAGACTGCAAATACAGTTGACTATACAAGTCTCTAATTCCCGATTCAAAAGAAAAAAAAAAATATATATATATATATATATATATATATATATATAGATATATATAACAATTGTTTGATTTATGTGTTAACCCTATCAAAACAAATCAATTAATTTTAATTGTAACTTAAAATAAAAATTAAACTGTATTTTTTAATTTCAATTTTTTTTTCATAAGAGTCAAACCAGCATAAATTTGTGTAACTTTATTTCATTAAGAGAAATTATATTTTGATTTTTAAATTTAGTATAATTAATAAATTAATTTTTATATTTTTAAAATTAAATACTTAAATTTTTTTTATAATTAATCTGTTTCAATAAAAAATTTTTTTATTTTTTTACCATTAAAAATATAAAAATATCTTTATTATCTTTATAAATAAATAAACTACACGGTAATTCTTAAATTTTGAATACATTAATTTATAATTATTTAAATTTTAATTTTTTTATCCATTTTTAACAATTAAAAGATTATCTTTTTAAATTTAAAATATTAGAGAGTTAAATTTCATCCACCCTCCTTCATTTATTAAAATTTAAATATTTTAAACTTTTTATTTTTATTTACGACAACACTTAAGTATCTATTAATTTTTATCTAAATTATTATATTCAATTAAGTTTTAATATTTTTTATTCTTTTATTTTTATTTATTAAAATATTTCAATACTAAATCAATTTAAAATTTTCTAAAAATAGTTATAATTTTAATTATTTTTATGTAGTATCAAATAATTTTTTAATATATTATAAATTTTTATAAAAAATATTTTAGAAATGAATTATAAAAATTCAAAAATTTAATTACTCACTATCTTTAAATTAATATTTATAATAAATAAAAAAATTATATTTTTAAATGTATTGAAAATAATAAATTTAAAATTTTAATTTTAAAAATATAAAAATTAATATATTAACTATCCGAAACTCAAAAATTAAAATGTAATATATGTAATAAAAAAATATTTCATCCACATTAATAAAAATTTAAGTTGTTATAAAAATATATTAGATATCTAAAATATTTATACTTCTTTAATCTATTAACTAATAAAATTATAAATAATAAAAAAAATTCTCATTTAAATAAAAAGATTTAAATATTTAAATTTAAAAAAATAACTAAAATTTAAAATATAATTTATAAAAGGCACCCATATCGATAGAGGATACTGAAGCCAACACATAATAAAACCTTTTAAGAAAATTAGAATATTAAAACAAAGGAGCCCAACAACGTATACATCAACTTTAGGATCTACAACTTGCTAATGAAGGGGGCCCATCTTCACACCGGTACCGCCACCGCCGATCAATCCAAGCACCAAGCACCGCCCTTGTTTGTAGCAAGAAATTGAGGATTCAAATCCCTAAAGCCCTGCGTGGCCAAACACATCAACCCAGACCTTGAATACAACCAACAATAGATCAAGCTTCATAGCTGCAAAGAGGTTATCTAGGCAAGCCATACCACCAGAGCATCAAAAGAGAGGAAAATTAAGGTGACAACAATTTCAATATCTTATAGCCATAATGAAGTCAGACACCAGCAGTTGTGTCCTCAAATAGAACCTTACCGAAGAAACTTTCCTAGCAAACGCGCCAAGCTAATAGCACAAAACTTAATGGCTGCCAATGGTTCTTATGGGATCCTCATCCAGGTGGTCATGCCCAACCCCAGGCTTCTGCAAGGCAAATTTTGATATTGTTCCTAAAATTATCAAATTTGGATCCTTGGCATTGATTGCACGGACCATGAAGGCTCCTTTGTTACTCCCAACCAACAATAATAGACTCAAAAGAGTTCCTTTTTCCCAGGGACATTGAGTCGAACATACACAAGTCAAGTAGATTAAACACAATTAAGCAATTCTGCATTTTGAATCCAACCATATAAATACTCATATCAAGCAGATCCAAGCTTGGATTACAAACCCAAATATTAAATTTAATAATACACTAGAAATAGAAAAATATGTCATATACTACCTAAAGCCTAACACTACACACAAGAAATCCTAATTCACTAACACACCAAAGGGATCCCCTGTTCACCGCCACCGCTTCAAGAGCTAGTAAACTTGGTCACCGCCTTAGTCCCCTCAGACACGGCGTGCTTAGCTAACTCTCCAGGCAACACCAATCTCACAGCCGTCTGAATCTCCCTCGAAGTAATTGTCGGTTTCTTGTTGTACCTCGCTAGCCTCGAAGCTTCCTGTGCAAGCTTCTCGAAAATATCGTTGATAAAGGAGTTCATGATACCCATTGCCTTGCTGGAAATACCGATGTCTGGATGGACCTGCTTCAAGACCTTAAAGATGTAGATCTTATACGTCTCGGTACTCTTCTTCGACCTCTTCTTTTTCTTGTCTCCGGCCGCCGCGCCACCCTCTTTCGGTAGCTTCTTTCCGGCCTTCGGCTTCTTCTCCGCAGGGGCTTTCTCCGCCACCGTTTTCTTCTCTTCCGCAGGCTTCTTCTCGGCCGGCTTCTTTTCTGCCTTTGGAGCCATTCCTTACAGCTAGAAAGTTGCGGTTAGCTTCTGGGACTCTAGAGAGAGAAAGGAAAGCGATAAGAGATATTTCTTGAAACTACGCATGCGGCATTGTTTTATAAAGAGCAACGATGGAATGCTATTGGTCAATAGAACTTCACGCGGATCCGTGACAAGTAGATCTCAGACCGTTGGATTAGGTTTGCAATTGTCTGTTAATGGACGGTGGAGAGTGATTTGTCCTATTCGGATATTTCTCCATTTTCCTAGTGTCGAAGGTCAAGTAATGTTTAAAGCGGATCGATGATGTAGACTTTAAGGACCGTTGGATTGAGTTTTATAATTCATGTGTCCCAATCGATGGATAAGTGGTTTGAGTGATTAACGGAAGCGTATATATTCTGATTGATGACGTCAACTGGTTAGGCTTACAGTAACTCTCCATACACAAGGAGGAAAAGGCTTACAGTCTCCATTCACTTCATGTACATTAAAAGAAGTGGAAACTATACTGTTGGCTGCTTAGCTAATAAGGTTATCGTGGGCTTGAATTTCTCATGTAATCTGATGGCTCAGATGGATTATGCACTTAGCTTTATGCTTTCTTATTTTTAATAAAAAGCTTTATTTGACAAAAAAAAAATATTTAGAAAAAAATATTTATAAATTTACTCTATAATGTAACAAATATTCATGGAAAGCTGGAGAGAAAACAAACTAATTTGGATTCTATCCACTATCTTTATGCACAAGCTTTATTCTATTTGAATTGAATATAAGTTATAATTTTATTTTTTAAAAAAATTAAAAAGAAAAATCCTTAAAAGTATTAATGGAATTATTTATCTTATTTTAAAAATTTAAAATACTGATTTACTATTTTTTGAAATTTTTAGAATTCATCTAGAATTGAAAAACATAAATGACTTATCTATTGAATCAAATTTTAATGACATAAATAGCCTTTTGTCTAAAATTTCTTTATTATTTCTTCTTATGTAATCATCAAAAATAAATTTAAATTCCATACTTTGTCAACAAAATCTTATACCTAAACAAAATTAGAATTTGAAAGAATTTTTTTTTTTCCGGTAACATGTTGAAGAAAGAATTTAAGGAATAAATGATGGGTAATACTTTGCAATATGCTGCTGTGAGCCAATTAAATACGTAATGAAATTATAATTATATTAAAATTTAATTATTTTATTTGATAATAGAAAATAATTATATAATATGTTATGTAATTATTAATTTATATTTATATTTAATTTTTTAAATTTTAAATAGTGAAGCGAAACCTTTTCCATTTATAACAATTACAAATGATAACAGATCGAGTATTTTTAGATATCCTATTTGATCAAATTTTAATATGATGAATTTGAGTTTTGAGATAGATTTAAATTTAAAAAATAATATCGATTGCGAATTCGGATTGAATTCAAATTTTATATATTATTCGAATTCGTTTATATAAATAATTAATTTAATATAAAAAAATATATTTTATGATAATATTTATAAAATTTTTTTTACATATTTTTATTTAAAATTTAAAATTTAAATATTTTTAAAAAATATTAAATTTTTTAAATGAAAATTATTAATGAAAAATATTTTTTATATAAGTTATTAATTAAAATATATAAAATTAAACAGATTCGATTTTATTACATAATAATGATCAGATTTGAGACGGTTAAGATAATTTAAGTTAATTTTTAATTAGATTCGAGACAGATTCAGATATTACTAATATAAATCGAGTTCGAATCCGATTAGTTTAATTTTCACAATTATATATCCGTTTACATCCCTCAATTATAGTTAAGAAGACTAAATCAAATTTGTACAAGTTAGTGATAATTTACATTATAGTCCCTAAAGTAATTTTTATTTTTATTAGATTTGAATAGTAAAATACTCCTTAAATATATATTTTTATTATAACAATGTAATTTTTTGCTAATCTCATTATTTACTCTCTATTTTTATTTTTATATAATATTTTAAATATTAATAAAAATTTAAAATATGAAAAAAAAAACTTCATAATTTAAAACGTATAGTATTTTATTTTATTTAAAATATTATTAATAAAGTTTTCTAAAAAATACACATAATTTATAATATTGAGCATAAACATTTAGTAAAATACTTTATATTATTTATATGTAATGTTTTATATAATAAAAATTTATTTATAATAAATATTTTATTTAATATAATATATTTAATATAACATAAAATAAATACAAAATATATTTAATTTCAATATAAATTTAAATTAAAAAATTATATATTTTATTAATAATATAAAACTTTAAAAATTACATTATAATTTATCATTAATTTTTTAAATTCAAATTGATTCTCTTAACTATAATTATAGTAAATTGAAAAGATTTAATTTTACTGATAGAGTGTAAATTTTGCCTATTTAATATACATTTTTTTCTTATGAAATTGGAGTTGATTATGTTGAATTGTTTATATTTTTTTACTTTTTACAATATTGACAAATTTTATAATACTCTTTAGGAGGAAAAATTTTTAATTTAAAGTTTTAAGCAGAAATTAGAGGTGCAGTCACATTGTGGACACATATTATATCAGATGACTTATTCACTGAATTTTTATATCTGATTTTCTATTAAATAAATTGAAGAAACTAGTGTACGAAGAAACAATTTTAGAAAGAATATAAAATTTTGAATTGTTACTTCCCTTTTAAAAGGATTTTCTTTTATTCCTCTTTAGTTTAGACTCCTATTTAAAAAGAAAATTCTTTGAATCTAGGAGGAAAGAGTTTTTGAACCTTTTGAATCTTTTGATACTTTACTTTTTATTGGTGGCTAATCTTCAACAACTAATCTTTTTTATCTAACTAAATAATTTTCGAAGTGTAATTCATAAGGATTGTGATATTAAATCGACGTTAATTCTCCTTCTTATTTATGGTTTCTATATTGTTCTTTTTATTATTGAAATTATATTTGTTTAGTTGATGTATTATGATCAATTATTCAATTGAGTAAATAGCATACAATCATTCAGATTTATTAAATTTGTAATCACTTGTGAGTTTGATACTTGTGATAAATAATATTTTATTATAGAATAATATATTCTGATTTCATAGCTACGATGGTGTGAACTTTTTAGTCGGAATCAGGTTTTCATAATTTTTAATATTGTTATCAAATTAAATCTCATTGAGATGATCATGTGATTTATTTGTTGATTAGGAGCTAATTAGTTAGCTAATCCTTTTTAGTCTATTATCTAAGAGAAAATTAGCTTGTTAGACCTTGTCACTGACTATAAATTAATTTGGATGTCTTTGTATCTATGATCAATCCTGATAATTAACACCAAAATATTTCCGAATCTATTTTCTTAATATAATTAATCCAATCCTCCCTTTATATTTATAGTTTAATTTACTCTGTTGTGAAGTCAGTCATAAGGTCGTCAGATCCTTAAGTCATCAAAATACCAGTTCGGTCATTATGTCGATCAGTCATCAAGTCGTTCGATCTTTAGGTCGTTAGGTCATTACATAGTCATTAGGATGATAATCGTCAATCGGTCATTAAGTCATCAAATCATCATGTAATTGAGTGGTCAGTCGTCAATCGGTTATTAAGTCATCAAATCATCATGTAATTGAGTGGTCAGTCATCATGTCGGTCATAAGATTGTTAGATTATTAAGACGCCAATTCGATCATTAGGTCCATTGGTAACAAATTGTTCAATTTTTAGGTCATTCGGATGGTCCATCGTCAAGTCGGCCATAAAGTCATTAATTAGGGTATTAAAAGGTCGTTCGTCAAGTCATAGTCAAGTTATAAGATCAATATATTATAAGATTATAAGATAGTAAGGTTGTCATATCGATCATCAATTTAGTAGTAAAGACGTGAAGTTGTGATTGTCATTTATATTCTTCTACATTGTTAATTCATTCTTTATGCACTCGACTTTTCTCGCCATATTTGTAATTTATAATTGTTGATAAGAGTAGAATTTATTTTTGTTAAATTCGACACCCATCATTTAAAATTTAAAATATAAATTAACGTAATTATTTAATTTTTTTTATTCAACATTTCAATTATACAATGTAATTAATTACATTTTAAATAATGTAACAATTTTTATGTTTAATTTTATGTTAATTTTATTATTAAAATGATATTACGATGTATTAATTTCATTAATCAATTAATTTCAGTTTATTATTATTATATTATAAAATATTCTTAGTATTTTTAAAAAAAATTATGAGGAAATTAATAAAAATAATAAGATACATTAGTGTGGTCAATTAAATATTATAAATGATTTTCTATTTTATTTTTTGGCTAATTAAAATAAAGGATAAATTATTATTCAAGGCATCCATCTGTAATTTTTTTTTGAAAGTATTCGGATATACTTACCATCAGGTTAAGTCTGTGAGTGCACATCCGTCTGTAATTTTAAAGTCATAAAAGACATAATTATTTATTTTTTATTTCCTATACAATCATATAGTGCCTATTTATTGAAATATTAATGCTCAGTATAATACTCTTACATCAATTTAAAATATAAAAAATATAATGTCAATGGATAATTTTAATAAATTTTTTACACTTTTCTATCCCATTTTTTATATTCTTAAACAATCATTATAATGTTGATTATTTTTATTAGATTAAATTATTAATGTTAATATATAAATAAATAAAATCATTATTATTAGTAGATAATTGATGACCGCTGGATTCCTTCACCCCGGACCAGGGGCTTGATCACAGTCCAAGGCCCATGACGTAGAGGCCCACACACCTGATATACAGAACAAGCCTGGCTCACCCGACTCTCAAGGCCGGGCTCGACCCATTTTCTTCACTCAAACCGGCCTGGCCCACACGAAGAAGGCCCTCTCCACTCAGGCTTAGCGTCTGACCCAACTCTCGGCCCAGCTCAGGATCCAGAGAAATATTCACCAGACGGCCTGGCAGATCCACTTGAACGTACGCACGAGGAGAATCAGAGGCCGTTACGCATGGAGCAGGCGGCTGATACCCTAGTACCTCCGAATCCGCATGGCAGAGACGCGTGGCCCAATCCTGGAGAGACCTTTACACGTCACCAGCAAGCAAGACAATGTATAAAAGAGGAGTCCCCTCCTCAGGAAACTCAGGCCTTATTCAGTAATACAAAACCCTTGTAAAACCCTATTCATTTGGATCTCAGATCATCAATTGGCGCCGTCTGTGGGAAACGAAGGAGATCTTTTCATCACCGGAGTTTTCACTTTCAAAACCCACTGAGATCCACGATGGCGAACCACCAAGACAGTAACCTTAATATTCCAAATGACCTGAGCTCCGCCCAAGATGGGCAGCAGTTCTCCTTTTCTAGCCCTACAACGTTGAATAACCAAACTCCTATTTCTCTTAATCCCTCGCCAAGCCTGGCAGGGAATACTCCCACCATGACCCTGTCTAACCAAGACATTCAAACCATGGCCCTCCAGCTACAAACCACTGCTCACTGGTTAGGCCAGATAATGCAACAAAGGGGACTTAGCACCCCCGTAAACGCACTCCCAGTAGTGGAGGAACCCAGAACCGATGAACCCCAGCCTACCTCCGCCCGCCTCAGAACTAACAACCACGATGCCGGAGAAGAGGAAGAACCGGAGGCCCGAATTCATGGGCGAAGGGCAAGAGAGTTGATAGAAAATGAAGAGGTGAACGACTATTCTGCCGAAACAACCAGAGAAACGGGAACTGAAACAGAGGAGGAAGAATGCAGTTTGGGCAAAAGACCCGGCCTGGAAGACGAGAAAATGAACCAAAAGCTGAAAAGGTTGAAGGAGCAGCTCCTAGCCGAGCTAGGTAAGAAAGATCAGAGTCAAACCTCCTTGCCTACTTCTTCCCCCTTCTCAAAGTTAATGCAGCAGGAGACCGTTCCCAAAAAGTTTATGATGCCGCCGATGGCGGCCTATAATGGAGCTGGTAACCCGAGAGAGCATGTCATGAACTATAAGACCTTCATGGAGTTGCAAACTCTGTCAGATGCTCTGATGTGCAAGGTGTTCCCAACAACGCTCTCGGGGCCAGCAAGGGCATGGTTCAACAGCCTGGAGGCCGGAAGCATTAAAAGTTTCGGAGATCTGGCCACCCGCTTCATTAGCCGGTTCGTAGCCGGGGTGCCAGCAGATAGGAAGACGAGCTATCTGGAAACAGTGAGACAAAAAGCTGGTGAATCCCTCAGAGAGTATGTCGCCCGTTTCAATACGGAGGCCCTGCAGATTCCTGAGCTTGACGAAGGAAGGGCGGTAGAGGCCATGCAGAAGGGAACAACCTCTGCCGAGTTCTTTGGTTCTCTAAGCAGGAAACCTCCGACCTCACTGGCCGAGTTAATGAAAAGGGCGGAAAAGTATATAAGGCAGGATGACGCCTTAGTAACGAGTAGATTTGCCAAAGGGGGAGAAGGAAAAGAGAAAGCCCCGGAGGAGGGGAGGTCGGAGAAACACGAGAAGAAGCGTGGAAAAAGGCCTGAGCCGTACAAGCAGGCCTGGGAAAGAAGGGATCAAAGGCCTCCTCCTCCTCGGGTTCTCGAACCAAGAGTGCTCCCTCCTTGGGTCCCGGAGAAACCGACTCCATTAAATGCGTCCAGAGCCGAGGTGCTCATGGCCGTCCAGGACAAGGAGTTTCTCCAGTGGCCCAAACCTTTGAAGTCGGAAGCAGATCAGAGGAATCCTGACAAGTATTGCCAGTACCACCGGACGCATGGTCACGATACAAATAACTGTTTTCAGTTAATCGCAGAGATTGAAAGATTGATAAAAAGGGGGCATCTCAAAAATTTTGTGAAGAAACCGGAGGGGCAGAGGCCTCAACCCGGTTCGGCAGCCCAGATGCCCAGGAGAACTGGAGCTGGACCAGTGAATGATGGGTCCAGTGGGACTATTAATATGATTGTTGGAGGAACTGGAGGACGGATGAACCGTCGAGGCAAGAAGAGAAACCGGGAAGGGGAGACCAGTAATGGCGAGGTTATGCAGATCGTTGAACACTCTCCCATGACCATCGCTTTCTCTTCGGAGGATGCACAGGGCGTTCAGATGCCCCATGATGACGCGCTCGTCATTGAAGCAGTCATCCATAATTTTCGGGTGAAGAAGGTCCTGGTGGATGATGGGAGTAAGGTTAACTTATTGCCATATCGGGTTTTCCAGCAGATGGGAATCCCAGAGGAACAGCTGGTTCGGGACCAATCACCCATCAAAGGGATCGGAGGAGCACCGGTACTTGTAGAAGGGAAGGTGAAGCTAGCCCTTACCTTGGGAGAAGCACCCAAAGCTCGCACCCATTATGAGGTGTTCTTGGTGGTCAAACTCCCACTGAGCTACAATGCGATTTTGGGGAGGCCGGCACTGTTCAGTTTCGAAGCTGTTACTAGCATCAGGTATCTGGCACTCAAGTTCCCAACGGAAGGAGGAGTGGGAATGGTCCGGGGAAGCCAGGAGGAAGCAAGGGCAGTATACTTGGCCACAGTAACGGAACCGAACTCAACCGGAGAAGCGCTTGATTCGGAAGTTTTGGAGGTCAGGGATGAGACAAAGGAAGCCCGGACAGAGCCCGTTGGAGAGCTGGAGACTTTCTCCCTATCAGAAGAAGAAACGAGTAAGGTCTTCAGTCTCAATGCTGGACTCACCAAAGAACAAAAAGGTGAAGCCATGGCCCTGATCCGACGTCACTCGCCGACCTTCGCATGGAAGCCCTCAGACATGCCGGGAATTGACCCCAAAGTGATGACACACCAATTGAATGTCCTCCCCGAGGCCAGACCAGTAAAGCAAAAGAAGAGAGTAGTGGGAAGAGAGAAGCAGCAGGCTACCCAGGAAGAGGTGCAGAAGCTAGAAGAGGCAGGCTTTATTAGGGAGGTTATGTACCCACAGTGGTTGGCAAATCCTGTGTTAGTCAAAAAAGCCAATGGCAAATACAGGATGTGTATAGATTTTACCGACCTAAATAAGGCCTGCCCAAAAGATTGTTACCCCCTCCCCGATATTAATAAGATGGTCGACTCAACGGCTGGTTTTGATTATATGTCTTCTCTGGATGCTATGTCTGGTTACCACCAAATCCCAATGGAAAAAACGGATGAGGAGAAGACCTCATTTATAACTGAAGACGGGACTTACTGCTACAGAGCTATGCCCTTCGGATTAAGAAACGCCGGGGCAACTTACCAACGATTAATGAATAAAATCTTTAAAAATCAGATCGGCAGGAATGTAGAAGTGTATGTGGATGACATGGTGGTTAAAAGTTCAACTTTTCAACAACACATAACGGATCTAAGGGAGATATTTGGGGTGTTAGATCAATACAGGATGAAACTGAATCCAGCAAAGTGCGCTTTCTTCATCAGGGGAGGAAAATTCTTGGGGTACATGGTGAGTGGAAAAGGCATTGAGCCCAATCTGGAGAAAGTGGAAGCCATACTGAATATGCCAGAGCCGACCTGTGTAAGGGACGTCCAGAGATTAACCGGGAGAGTAGTGGCGCTTCATCGATTTATGTCAAGGTCGGCAGAAAAGTGTTTGCCATTCTTCAAA
Source organism: Manihot esculenta (assembly GCF_001659605.2). Taxonomy (NCBI): domain Eukaryota; kingdom Viridiplantae; phylum Streptophyta; class Magnoliopsida; order Malpighiales; family Euphorbiaceae; genus Manihot; species Manihot esculenta. Next base: position 29,795,226 of record NC_035171.2, read on the forward strand.
AAATTGAGGAAGGTCCCGAATTTTGAATGGACAGAAGACTGCCACAAAGCCTTCACAGAGCTTAAGGAATACCTCAGCTCACCTCACGTGCTCAGTAGCCCCGTAAAAGGGGAAGAACTCTTGATATACTTGGCAGCCTCAGAGCAAGCAGTCAGCGCAGTACTAGTAAGAGTGGAAGAAGGGGATACTCGAACATTGAGGTCAGATACTCGAACATTGAAAAATTGGCGTATGCCTTGTTGTTAGCAGTCCGGAAATTCAAAGTTTATCTGGAAGGCCACCAAGGAGTTGTGATGACGGACCAACCGTTAAAGAAGATCCTACGTAGGCCGGAAACTTCAGGACGGATGTTAGCATGGTCCGTAGAAATCAGTCCTTACTGTCTGGAGTACCGACCTCGGACAGCTATAAAATCTCAAGCGCTGGCTGACTTCATAGCAGAATGCTCATTCAACAAGGAAAAGGAAGGATCATCCTCGGAGATACCAAGCAAAGAAAGAGAGGGAGAGCTTTCCCAAGAGTCCAGCTGGAAGCTATATGTAGACGGAGCATCAGGCTCCGAGGGCAGTGGCGCTGGGATAATACTTAAGGGGCCGGAAGGCTTCAAAGTATGTTATGCCTTACGGCTAGAATTCAAAGCTTCTAATAATGTGGCCGAATATGAAGCCTTGGTGAACGGAATGTTGGTGGCTTTGGAAATAGGGGTAACCGACCTCGAAGTAAATAGTGACTCTCAGCTGGTGATCAACCAGGTGACGGGAATATATCAGGCCAGAGATCCCATCATGCAGAGTTATCTTGATAAAGTAAAAGCTGTGGAAGCCGACCTCACGCGCCGAGGAGTATTTACGAGATTTCAGAGGATACCTCGAGATGAAAATGAGGAGGCAGACCTGCTTAGTCGACTGACCAAAGAAGAGTTAGAGCAACTCCCTGATGAAGTCTACATACAGCATGTCAGCACACCTGCTTTCAAGAAAATATATACAATACTGCAGGTGGAGCAGAGCCCAACTTGGATGACTCCATACTTGAGATACTTGGAAAAGGGCGAACTCCCCGAAGATAAAGTTGAAGCCAAAAAGATAGCAGCCCGAGCTGCCAATTACCAAGTAATAAGGGGAACTTTATACAGAAAAGGGAAATCCAGCCCATGGCTCCGGTGTGTGAGTCCGAAAGAAGCTGCAAAGGTAATGGAGGAAATACATAGAGGCCTATGTGGAGCTCACGAGGGAGCAGGGACATTAGCTAACAAAATATTCAGGCAAGGATACTACTGGCCCACTGTTAAAAAAGAAGCAGAAGAGTTTGTCCGGAGGTGCGACGTATGTCAGAGATTTGCTAATGCCATCAGGACCCCAGCCACTCCTCAAGCAAGCATATCCAGTCCATGGCCCTTCTCACAATGGGGAATTGACATCCTGGGACCTTTCCCCAAGACTACGGGGCAAAGGAAATTCGTAGTGGTGGCTGTGGAATATTTTTCGAAATGGCCAGAGGCAGAAGCAATAGCCACAATCACAGCTCGCAAGATGATACATTTCGTATGGGGACATATCATCTGCAGATTTGGCATACCAAGAGTACTTATCTCAGACAACGGCAGACAATTTGACTGCAGCACTTTCAGAGCCTTCACGACGAACATGGGCATATGGCATAAGTTCTCCTCCGTGGCTCATCCTCAGACTAATGGCCAAACGGAAGTCACTAATAGAGCTATCCTTCAAGGATTAAAGAAACGGCTGAATGGCTCAAAGGAGAATTGGGCAGAAGAGCTCAATAGCACTCTATGGGCACTCCGAACCACTCCCAGAGCGCCCACTCAAGAAACCCCGTTTGCACTTGCTTACGGCACAGAGGCTGTAGTCCCAGTTGAATTGCAGATCCCCACTCATCGAGTTCAATTCGTTAGTGAGAACGCTAATGGGGACAAATTAAGGAGCAACCTAGATGCTCTTGAAGAAGTTAGGGAAGAAGCCCAAGTCCGAACCGCTGCTTATCAACAACGAGCAGCAAGATATTACAATCAAAAGGTCAGAGAAAGAAGCTTGAAGGTGGGAGACCTGACTTTAAGAAACCTGGAAGCTACCGGAAAAAGAGCAGCTGCAGGCAAACTAGCACCGACCTGGGAAGGTCCATTCAAGGTGACAAAAGTGGTTAAGCCTGGGGTATACCGAATTGAAGATATGCAAGAAAACCCCGAGCCCCATGCTTGGAACATCCAGCACTTAAAAAGGTATTTTTCTTGAAATATTTGTAAAGAAAAAATCGTATTTTGACAAATGTGAATAAATGAAAATTGTTTATACAATGTGATTATCTTTGTGAAAAAACATTTTTCATGATAAAGAAAAGAACAGGGCTCAGAAAGATCCCTCGCAAACAAGACCTCAGTTAGGCACAAAAACCAGCTGAGATGACGAAGCGACAGTAAGGCCAATGAGCCTGAATTTTGTACAAATAACCGGCGAGGCCCCGAGGTCGTCCCGGAAATTCAAAGAAAAAACAGGATCCCGTAAGATCTCCTGGAAATAAAAACAACCGGCGAGGCCCCGAGGTCGTCCCGGAAATTCAAAGAAAAACAGGATCCCGTAAGATCTCCTGGAAACAAAAACAACCGGCGAGGCCCCGAGGTCGTCCCGGAAAGTCAAAGAAAAACAGGATCCCGTAAGATCTCCTGGAAACAAAAAACAACCGGCGAGGCCCCGAGGTCATCCCGGATATTCAAAGAAAGAACAGGATCCCGTAAGATATCCTGGAAACAAAAACAACCGGCGAGGCCCCGAGGTCGTCCCGGAAAGTCAAAGAAAAACAGGATCCCGTAAGATCTCCTGGAAACAAAAACAACCGGCGAGGCCCCGAGGTCGTCCCGGAAAGTCAAAGAAAAATAAGATCCCGTAAGATCTCCTGGAAACAAAAAACAACCGGCGAGGCCCCGAGGTCGTCCCGGAAATTCAAAGAAAACCAGGATCACGTAAGATCTCCTGGAAACAAAAATAGGTCGGTAAAGGACTTAAGAGCCTCCCGAAATGAAAAATTTCTCCACCGGAACAACTTATAAAAACCAATTCCGACCTCGGAAAGAGAAGAGCCCAGAGCTAAAAAAAAAAAAAAAAAAAAAAGGCTTGTAGGGGGCCGAGCTACAAGCTCGGATAAACTTATATTCTTACAAAACTCAACGTTGAGCTCTCAGCACGGACCAATATTCACAAAGGCCCAAGACCGAGCTCTCAGTTCGGATAGACTTATATCCTTAAAGGATCAAGATACGAAGGCCAAAGAGAACGACCGAGCTCCCTCCATAGAAGGACTCATAAATGACGATATCCTTAGGAGGATAAAAAGGCTATCATCAAAGCCTCAACCAGTTTATCTGAAACAAATATATGAAGTCACAACGAAGAAAGAAGGACTAAAAGCCAAAAACTGACATGATAGTTAAAAAGGTGCAAGATTTAATCTCTCAGACTATCAGCTAAGAGCTGAGCTCGCAACTTAAGATTAATTCAGAGCTTCTGAATAAAAATATATAGTTTATATCACAAATACGAAGAGTAGATATAAATGTCAAGAAATATGAAAGACAAGAAGAAAACTAATATTTCATTAATGACTATTACAATTTATTTCTCCGGCGAGGAAGGAGGATAAATAGTCCTTAAGGGACTTGCATCAGTAAGAACACCCTCGCCTGCATTATCTCTATTTACAGCCACCTCCGAAGGAAGCTCGGTGTCCCTGGGGCCAGAGCTCTCAACATTAATAGTAGGGGTCACTTCTGACCTAGGGTGGAGGCCGTCTTTCTCAGAATCAAGATCATCTTCCTCCGACCCTACCTCAGATTCCTCTGACGAAGACTCAGATGGCCGGTCTATGTTCCTCCGAGAATCTCCTCGGGGCAAAGGGCAATCATCCTCCCCGTATAGCACTGACTCGCCATCTGAGTCCACTTCGAGCCTCCGAAGCTTGGCCAAAGGAACATCAGGAGCCTGTCTAGCTTCTCTTAAACCGCGATTGTAGCCAGTTACATACATGCGGTAGGCCTTATCAAGGATAGCCTTTTTCATCTCACCAGACGCTTTATACTCATCAAGGTGTTCTTCACAAGCCTCAGCCACAAATTCCTTAAACTCAGAAGAGTCTTTGTAGTCCTGAAGATGAGCTTCACAGGCCTGATCAATTTTAACCTTCAGCTCATCAGACTCCTGATACTCCGCTATATACTGCTCACGCTTCAGCTGAGCCTTCCCTTCCGCATACTTTACCACCTCAAGCAGGGCTAAACATTTACGTTCCAAAGCCCTGACTTCATTCTTCAGCTGTTGTTGGCGAAGCTTAAACTCTTCAGCCGATGAAGACAGATCTTTGATACGTTCAGAACTTGTGCCCAACTCCTGCTCAAGGACCTCCACCCGGGCTAGGGCACTTTCCTTCTGAGCCTTCACCTCACTCAGGTGAGCTTGAAGCCCCTCAAAATCAGCCTTTAAGGCCTCATGTTGGTGCTGGACCTCAGCCCTTTGGCTTACAGCCTCATCCCTCTCCTGAAGGGCCGTCGTCATAGAGGACAGCTGCTTTACAACCTCTACACAACGAGTTTCCACTTCAGCTGCCCTCTCATCAGACTCCTGGAGAACTCTGAGGTTCAAAACAACTAGCATACACATCTCAATACTTTCACGTGAACGCACCTGACGTCACCGTGTGTGATGTAGCAGCCTCTTACTGAGTCAGGGTGAAGATCCAAGCTAAAGCAAATGGAACTTCTCTCGGGAATTCACTGAAGAAAAGACTAACCTTTTCCTCTGCCTCAACTACCACCTATTCCCAGACTAACTCTAAACTTTTTTTTTTTTTTTTTTTTTGTCTCACTCTTACCCACTTTTCTTTCTGCTTTTATCTTACTTACCTGTACTTCTTACTTGAGAGAACCATTCTCACAATGCCTGGGATTAGAGAAACCTGAAACATAGCATCTTCTACCAACTTTCTCTCTTTAACTCTTTTCTGATACTCTATTTCTTTAACTCTTAGCTATTAACTTTTCTCTAACTTTTACCATGTAATTCTATTCCTTTCTAATCCTACTAGGATCCACAAAAACAAACATATACATCAAAACTCACAAGCATACCTGGCACCACTGGACCTGAGGGTGCTATTCCCTGTTGAACCTTTCTAGTCCGCTGGGACCGAACCATCCAAGGCATCATACGACACTCACGAATCACATGCCCCTTCTGTCCACACCGATAACATCCTATTGTTCCTGCCAGACAGATTCCCTTATGCAATCTACCACACCTCAAACATTGTGGCTTGCCTATACCAGAACTTGGACCAGCACCACTAGTCCCTATTGTATTCTTCTTTGACCCTTTAAGGCCCCTAACCTTTTTCTTTGTAGCTTTCCCCCACTTTGCTCCTTTCCAGGTAGCTGTACTCCAGGTGGAGGATTCATTCTCTCCTATCCTAGAATCCTTGGTCTGAGTATCCTCTAAAGTCTCTTCATCTATATTCACCTGTACACCTACATCCCTTCTTTGCACATCCACTTCTAGCTCTCTCCTGTTTTCTGAATTCATTCCTTCTCTACTACCATCAAAAGACCCTTCCGACGGATCTGAATCACTCTGCGGACTAAGTCCACTCATCTTAGCTCTTCTGAAAACACAAAACACAAATAAGCAAACATTAGCACACATATAGTTCATATGAAAGACACATGAACATAGAACATATACATGCATAGCATCCAGCATGGCATTTCACATCAGCATGCAAAACAAACTTCCTATCTTAGTGGACATGATTTAACTTATTGTGCTTTGCCTTTCTATAACCTCTAGACCAACCTCTTTCCGATGTGAGATATCTCTAATCCTTGAACAAAAATGCTCAACACACCGTACTTATGAGGCCCTATGCTCTGATACCATCTGTAACAGCCCGAAAACCGGTACCCTCTTTGTAACGGTCCGAACCGCTCGGCACTAGGATCCAGATCGGCTTAAGGCCGCCTAGACCCGTAGTAAGCCTATCCTGAACTCTGTGTACCTGTTAAAATCCCATACATGATTCGACTGGACTATTAACTGTTAAAACTTTGCTTTTAAACAACCAGACTTAACCTTTCAAAACACTCTCTGTAGGTCCAATCATATGAACCAAAATGCTCAGATATACTAATCTGAACTAGCCCTCGGGCTATCTATAATACACCAGTGATGCTTTACCAAGTAACCTCCATACCCTATGCGCTCTGCAGCATAGAACCCACTCTGCAAGGGTCAGCATATCATAAGTTAACTTGGCTACCATAGAGTCACAGGAATCAAACCTGGTTTTCTCTAGTGGTCTACTCTGTGGATCACAGGAATCAAACCTGGTCTTTCCTTTGCACTGGTCTTGGGGCAAGGGACTGAAACCCTATCTTCCCGCACAGTTATCCTTCACTGGGTTTTCGAAACACAACATTGAGTAAGTCTGGTTTGACACAGTTCTCCTCAAGAAACTGAAAACAGGATACATGCATATACAAGGGATAAGCAAACACTAGGCAAAGCACATTCTAAACCATATCATACTGACTTACTAGCTATTACATGCCTTTACATATCTTTCTTTGATTTACATCATGTCCATACTAGGCTATTACACATGCAGTCTTCTAGTCACCACTCTGCTGTTGCTGACTTTCCCTGCTATAACCTGCAAAACTGGGATTAAGGGAAAGGGATGAGCTTCTAAAGCCCAGTGAGTAGAAACACTGAAAATAGTTCATTCATACACATCTTTTATGAACATGCAACACAACTCATACAGTCCACATTATTGATTGGACATGACCTCAAAACTCCCTCGACGGGCTATTGATGTCGCCTGGGTCCAATCATCTGGAATTAGACATGACCTCAAAACTCCCTCTAAGGGCTATTGATGTCGCCTTGGTCCAATTCCCACTATCAATGAATAATGCAATGCACCATCTTCGTGATTCTAATGCAATCACCCTAATACATATCATAGCATTCATGATGCATGAACTATGCTGAAAAGCATTCTGTCTCTTTAATAAAAGATTAAGTTTAGTTCTACTCACCTCTGCTCCTCAAGCAGTAACCTGACTGACGCTGCAACTGCTAATCCTGACGACCTCCCTGAACTGTCGGGTCCAATCCTACACAAATGGACTCGAATGAGGTGTCAAACATACTCTTAGCAACTCTTACACAATCCCCTATAATCCCCTCTGAACCTCTGAAAACAATCACATAAACATGCAAAAGAAGGCTGGACAGAGCACCTTCGGCGGCCGAATGTGCATGACAGAGCCGAAAGTCCATTCTTTCGGAAGCAACCTTAGGCAGCCGAAACTGCCTCCACAAGGGGTTCGGCGGCCGAATCCTCCCTTCGGCGGCCGAACCTGAGTTCATCCAGAACTCAGCTTCGTGCATGAACAAGCCTGCCAAGCACCAACCCCACTCCATACATGCATACCTCCTCCTTCACTCACATATACTCAGGTATATGAACCAAGGGGTCCAAAACTACCTACTAACCCCAACAAAACAGCAACTATAACACATATACATACTTACACCATTAAAACATCAAAACTAAACCTATATACATAACTCTCCCCTTAACCTTAAAAGCTGTTCTAAATCATTAAAACAAGTTTAAAGACTTCCCTTACCTCTGGAAAACAGAAGAGGAACAGCCAACTCAGCAACTCCTCCTCCAAAGCTTCAAACCCTCACAACTCTTCTTTTCTCTCAAAAACGTTCAACCCCTTTGCAAAAGACCAACCCTCTGCATAAGCTGATTAAAGCTTGTAGATGAGTCAAGGGAGACGTGGCCAAACCTCTGGTCATGATCTGGAGGTGAACACCTGGCCAAACCACGGACTGAGGAGTGTGCACAACTAACCGACCACCTCAGCTTCGGCTGTCGAAACTGCATGCAAAACCATGCAACGTTCGGGGGCCGAACATAACCTTCGGGGGCCGAACATTGGGCACTTTCGGCGGCCGAACTTATCATTCGGGGGCCGAACATGACAGAAACTCCTTAGGCCACTTCTCCTCAAAACTTAACTCTTTTCTGAATCAAACCTTTGAACCACTTAAAAACCTTTTAGAAAACCTTCACTCTTACCCTTCTAGAACCTCTGACATTCCGGAATTCCACCGGATGGTAAGAATTCTGATGCCTGAACTAGCCGGGTATTACATTCTTCCCCCCTTATAAAACATTCGTCCTCGAATGTTAAAAACAAACAGATAAACATATAAAGCCTACCACTTCTCTCGAAAGAGAGAAGTCCTGAATCTCTATTTGCCTGAGTTGAGTCCATACTGCAAAAATCCTTTTTCGGAACTCTACAGCTTTTGCTGCGCTATGCTGATCCTTATTCCTTTTTCTCTTTATCTTTTCTTAACCAACCTCTTTTCTAACCTTTACTTCCAAACTCTCAACTGGTAGCATTAGCTAAAAGATCATCAATCCAAACAAGGAAAACTTGGTACTTACTTACCAGCTTGAACTTACTGATCTATTAACCTATCAGAGCAAACCTTAAGGATTCATCTTTCGTTTCCCACACCAACTTGTGCATATACCAGGGTGAGGTACTAAGTCAGATAAAACCCTTAACTACCAAGCCTCTTTTCCACTATCCTGACTATTCTTAGCTTTCTCTCTGCAGGTGCCATTCTGTAGAGGAAAGAGAGGAAGCAATGGTTCCGCGTCCAGATACCATTCTCATTCCAATCCTACCTCCCTTACAGATGGTAAACCTGACAGCCTACCTGGGAAACATCTAGTACTCACTAGAAAAGGGCACTGAGGCTGAGTCCCTGTCCTGACAAACTTGCTCACAAGAGCTAAGAGAACCCGCTGACAACCTTTCCTGTATAACGATGAGCCTGTAGGACTGATATCAACTGCTAGGCACCTATACTCTGTCCCCCTAAAGGACTGCCTGACCCATCCAATTTCCCTACCTTGTCTCTATGGACACAGGTAGTACCATGAGTAATGCATCAATCCGCCCTAGAAGGACATCATACAGTCACCTCTAGAACCATAAGGTCAGCTGGATTGCATCTACTCACCACAAACTCTGAACTGAACTGACTGACTCTACCTCAGATGGATCACACTCAGGTCCATTGACCCAAGAAAAACACTCTAAGCCCAGAAGTCACCAAACCCATGCTATCATCGGCTCACTAAGCAACAAGAAAAGCGAAGACACTGGGGTTCAAAACAACTAGCATACACATCTCAATACTTTCACGTGAACGCACCTGACGTCACCGTGTGTGATGTAGCAGCCTCTTACTGAGTCAGGGTGAAGATCCAAGCTAAAGCAAATGGAACTTCTCTCGGGAATTCACTGAAGAAAAGACTAACCTTTTCCTCTGCCTCAACTACCACCTATTCCCAGACTAACTCTAAACTTTTTTTTTTTTTTTTTTTTTGTCTCACTCTTACCCACTTTTCTTTCTGCTTTTATCTTACTTACCTGTACTTCTTACTTGAGAGAACCATTCTCACAATGCCTGGGATTAGAGAAACCTGAAACATAGCATCTTCTACCAACTTTCTCTCTTTAACTCTTTTCTGATACTCTATTTCTTTAACTCTTAGCTATTAACTTTTCTCTAACTTTTACCATGTAATTCTATTCCTTTCTAATCCTACTAGGATCCACAAAAACAAACATATACATCAAAACTCACGAGCATACCTGGCACCACTGGACCTGAGGGTGCTATTCCCTGTTGAACCTTTCTAGTCCGCTGGGACCGAACCATCCAAGGCATCATACGACACTCACGAATCACATGCCCCTTCTGTCCACACCGATAACATCCTATTGTTCCTGCCAGACAGATTCCCTTATGCAATCTACCACACCTCAAACATTGTGGCTTGCCTATACCAGAACTTGGACCAGCACCACTAGTCCCTATTGTATTCTTCTTTGACCCTTTAAGGCCCCTAACCTTTTTCTTTGTAGCTTTCCCCCACTTTGCTCCTTTCCAGGTAGCTGTACTCCAGGTGGAGGATTCATTCTCTCCTATCCTAGAATCCTTGGTCTGAGTATCCTCTAAAGTCTCTTCATCTATATTCACCTGTACACCTACATCCCTTCTTTGCACATCCACTTCTAGCTCTCTCCTGTTTTCTGAATTCATTCCTTCTCTACTACCATCAAAAGACCCTTCCGACGGATCTGAATCACTCTGCGGACTAAGTCCACTCATCTTAGCTCTTCTGAAAACACAAAACACAAATAAGCAAACATTAGCACACATATAGTTCATATGAAAGACACATGAACATAGAACATATACATGCATAGCATCCAGCATGGCATTTCACATCAGCATGCAAAACAAACTTCCTATCTTAGTGGACATGATTTAACTTATTGTGCTTTGCCTTTCTATAACCTCTAGACCAACCTCTTTCCGATGTGAGATATCTCTAATCCTTGAACAAAAATGCTCAACACACCGTACTTATGAGGCCCTATGCTCTGATACCATCTGTAACAGCCCGAAAACCGGTACCCTCTTTGTAACGGTCCGAACCGCTCGGCACTAGGATCCAGATCGGCTTAAGGCCGCCTAGACCCGTAGTAAGCCTATCCTGAACTCTGTGTACCTGTTAAAATCCCATACATGATCCGACTGGACTATTAACTGTTAAAACTTTGCTTTTAAACAACCAGACTTAACCTTTCAAAACACTCTCTGTAGGTCCAATCATATGAACCAAAATGCTCAGATATACTAATCTGAACTAGCCCTCGGGCTATCTATAATACACCAGTGATGCTTTACCAAGTAACCTCCATACCCTATGCGCTCTGCAGCATAGAACCCACTCTGCAAGGTTTAGCATATCATAAGTTAACTTGGCTACCATAGAGTCACAGGAATCAAACCTGGTTTTCTCTAGTGGTCTACTTTGTGGATCACAGGAATCAAACCTGGTCTTTCCTTTGCACTGGTCTTGGGGCAAGGGACTGAAACTCTATCTTCCCGCACAGTTATCCTTCACTGGGTTTTCGAAACACAACATTGAGTAAGTCTGGTTTGACACAGTTCTCCTCAAGAAACTGAAAACAGGATACATGCATATACAAGGGATAAGCAAACACTAGGCAAAGCACATTCTAAACCATATCATACTGACTTACTAGCTATTACATGCCTTTACATATCTTTCTTTGATTTACATCATGTCCATACTAGGCTATTACACATGCAGTCTTCTAGTCACCACTCTGTTGTTGCTGACTTTCCCTGCTATAACCTGCAAAACTGGGATTAAGGGAAAGGGATGAGCTTCTAAAGCCCAGTGAGTAGAAACACTGAAAATAGTTCATTCATACACATCTTTTATGAACATGCAACACAACTCATACAGTCCACATTATTGATTGGACATGACCTCAAAACTCCCTCGACGGGCTATTGATGTCGCCTGGGTCCAATCATCTGGAATTAGACATGACCTCAAAACTCCCTCTAAGGGCTATTGATGTCGCCTTGGTCCAATTCCCACTATCAATGAATAATGCAATGCACCATCTTCGTGATTCTAATGCAATCACCCTAATACATATCATAGCATTCATGATGCATGAACTATGCTGAAAAGCATTCTGTCTCTTTAATAAAAGATTAAGTTTAGTTCTACTCACCTCTGCTCCTCAAGCAGTAACCTGACTGACGCTGCAACTGCTAATCCTGATGACCTCCCTGAACTGTCGGGTCCAATCCTACACAAATGGACTCGAATGAGGTGTCAAACATACTCTTAGCAACTCTTACACAATCCCCTATAATCCCCTCTGAACCTCTGAAAACAATCACATAAACATGCAAAAGAAGGCTGGACAGAGCACCTTCGGCAGCACCTTCGGCGGCCGAATGTGCATGACAGAGCCGAAAGTCCATTCTTTCGGAAGCAACCTTAGGCAGCCGAAACTGCCTCCACAAGGGGTTCGGCGGCCGAATCCTCCCTTCGGCGGCCGAACCTGAGTTCATCCAGAACTCAGCTTCGTGCATGAACAAGCCTGCCAAGCACCAACCCCACTCCATACATGCATACCTCCTCCTTCACTCACATATACTCAGGTATATGAACCAAGGGGTCCAAAACTACCTACTAACCCCAACAAAACAACAACTATAACACATATACATACTTACACCATTAAAACATCAAAACTAAACCTATATACATAACTCTCCCCTTAACCTTAAAAGCTGTTCTAAATCATTAAAACAAGTTTAAAGACTTCCCTTACCTCTGGAAAACAGAAGAGGAACAGCCAACTCAGCAACTCCTCCTCCAAAGCTTCAAACCCTCACAACTCTTCTTTTCTCTCAAAAACGTTCAACCCCTTTGCAAAAGACCAACCCTCTGCATAAGCTGATTAAAGCTTGCAGATGAGTCAAGGGAGACGTGGCCAAACCTCTGGTCATGATATGGAGGCGAACACCTGGCCAAACCACGGACTGAGGAGTGTGCACAACTAACCGACCACCTCAGCTTCGGCTGTCGAAACTGCATGCAAAACCATGCAACGTTCGGGGGCCGAACATAACCTTCGGGGGCCGAACATTGGGCACTTTCGGCGGCCGAACTTATCATTCGGGGGCCGAACATGACAGAAACTCCTTAGGCCACTTCTCCTCAAAACTTAACTCTTTTCTGAATCAAACCTTTGAACCACTTAAAAACCTTTTAGAAAACCTTCACTCTTACCCTTCTAGAACCTCTGACATTCCGGAATTCCACCGGATGGTAAGAATTCTGATGCCTGAACTAGCCGGGTATTACACAGCGGAGGCCGGCGACTCCGAGGAAATGCTTGACAGGTTCAGAATGTTGTCAGTAGGGGACGACGAAGGAACAGCAGAAACACCCTTCCCTTTCCCAATGGGAGGAAGAGGTGGGGAAGGACCCACAGCAGTCCGGGATTTCTTCCGAGCAGGAGATGGGACAGGCGTTCCAGCAGGGGTCGGACGCTTGCCCCCAGTCTTGGAGGGGACACCCTCAGATCCCTCAGGTTCAGTCCTCACAGGGGCAGGGACACCCTCACCAGAAACCTCCGGGCTTTGATCCTCCAGGAGGATGACCTCCATCCCTGTCCTAGAGATCTCCTTATCTCCAACAGAGGACTTAAATTTCCCCCCTAACACCTCCTCCGTAGAATGAACGGCACCCTGCCCCACTTGTTCAGTAGTTTGGGTCTGCTCCACAACAGCTAGGGCAGTTTCCCTCACGACCTCTGAGGAGGCTGGAACGGATCTAAACCCTTCAGCAGGCGTCGAGGTCGAGCTCGACCCACCATGGCTAGATGACCGAGCTGATTTGGTGCTGCGAGAGCTCGGCTTGGAAGTTCGAGAAGAGGCTTTGACGGGAGGTCGGCTGATCTTCTTGGAGGAAGCGGCCTGAGCCAGCTCTGCGGCAATCTCAGTTACAGAACGCCCATCCCCAAAGGCGTCAAAATTCTTGGGGAATTTGATGCCATCCATTCTAACCTCAGACGCTGCAAGAAACAAGAAGTTATAAAGAGTCAGCATACTTCCTGATATCATGCGCAAAGAAGAAACAGAATAGCCGGACAAAGCACTATACCCGTGTCCCGGATATCCCTAAGGTTGGATGCAAACATACACTTCTCGACATCATACTTCCTCTCAACGGAAGTCAGTCGAAGCAGCCCGACCTGCTCAATAAGACTCAATTCGGGCAAATCGTTACAGCCCGGAAAGATCTCCCCCCACCTTAGGTCCACCTCCCATGATCGGCAGGACCCTAATTTCAACTCCGCCACAAGGAAATTCTCTACCCATCCCTTTATAGAATCCTTGTAGCCCGTAAGAAGAGACAGCCCATTACGGGGGGAAAAGTAATAGAAGTTTTGCTTCGCCCTAACCAGGCGGAAAAAAGTGACAAACAGACAGGCCGTAGGGGCGAAACCCCAACCCAGGCAGATAGACTCGAAACAGGACATGAACAAAATGGAATTTGGGGATAACATTCGAGGAGTTACCCCAAAGTATTCAAACACCTCAACAAAGAAAGGGGTAAAAGGAAGCGGTAGACCAAATTCTCTCTGCTTCAGGAAAAACACTATGCTACGAACCTCTTGGGGATCCACTAAACCAGGTGGGCGAGGGTAAGGAAGCACTATCCTCTCATTTGGAAGAGGTGCTCGAATAAGATACAACGGAGTATCTAAAAGCCTCCGAGAAATGTGATTAGTTATGTTGGAAGGGGTAATATGCGACTCAAGGTCAAAAACATCAGGAAGCTTTAAACTTGCCATGGAAGAACAAGGAAGCGTACCTGAGAACACGATAGGATGAAAAAAGAGACGTAGAAGGAATTGCAGGAAGACAGAGAGCAACCAAGAACTAGTTCTTCAAAAGACAGAAGGAATTCGAAAAGAAAGAAAGAAAGGCTGTTATGAGGCAAGGCGTTGATACTGAACAGTTTTGTCTTGGAGCGGCGTGATCATTAATTGTTCTCGAAGTTTACCCTCTCGACGGTTAGGAAATAACCGACGAGACGGTAAAGGGGCAAAAGGACGATCGCTGGGCTTCTCTACATCTATCAAGGGCCAAGTATACGATGACAGTCCCTCATTTAAAAGCCCATTCGCCATCCACATAGTACAGGCCCAACTCATTGGTCAGAGCAACTTAGCCTACTACTTTACCATCCCTACGGTAAATGCCGAGGAAACGGAGGGGCAAGTCATGAAAAGACTCAACAGTACAAGCAAATAGGAGCATGATAAAGGTCAGACTTGCGCATCACTTAAAAAGTTATAAGATTTGATTTACCGCTACTAAACAAAGGGTGGGAGATCGGAAAGAGGCGCCAAAAGCACCTCGGAGTCATACAAAGCTGAGAGCTTAGAGTTCAACTCATCATAAGCCGAGCTCATAGGTCGGATTAGTCCAGCTCAGACAGCATGACTTGAGAGCTCGGCCAGCTAAAGGAAACTCAGAGCTCATTTCACTAAGCAAAGACAGAACTCTCAGGTCGGTCAATTCATCTCGGACAACATGACCTGAGAGCCCGGACGGATGAAGGAGACTCAAAGCTCAAATTCATCGAAATACATACCGAGCTCACAGGTCGGTCAGACAGTCCAGTTCGAAAACTTGAAAGCCCAGTCGACTAAGTGGATCCGGAGTTCAACTCATCAGAGCTCGCAGATAGGTTAGATTAGCTCGGGAAAAAGCAGGACAGAGCTCAGTTGGCTAAAACTATAAGGCGAGCAATCTAAAGTATTTCACACATAATAAGAGAAGAACAGCTTAAGCCTGAGAGCAGAACAAGAACTTCATTAAAAGAAAAGCACATTACAGCACGTTACAAAGGCTTACACTGCGGGATGAAAGACTATCCTTAAAGAATTTACATATCCAGATACTTCCTCATCTACGACTATCACCTACCCTACTATTCTAGTCTTCAGCTCGGAGGACTTCTCGTAGCTCGGAATGAGAGTTTTTCAGAAAAGGCCAAGATCCGTCTCGCTATTACAGGGGAACTGAACAAGTTGATTCCCATAAGCATTTCTCACTGTTCCCCTGGGCGAACGTCCGGTTACCCAAATGTGATGCACGATACATTCGAACAAGCTCAGATATGGTATGCCGGCCGTGCACCACACATGAAAAACATAAGTCTTCGAGGCTATGACCCCGAAGAGATCGCGAAGTACACATTCGAAAAAATCGCTGGAGACCTGACTGAGTGCAGCAGATCCCAGTCTCACGTAATACTGGTACTTCACACCAAAGGGAATAATAATACTGGTACTTCACACCAAAAAGAACAACAAGCTGAGCGCCGGCGCCACTCCCATTTATATCAAAAGAGGACAACAGGGGCATCGAGGAAATTCCCTGTTTCTCTGTGGAAAAAGGCGAAGTTAGATCGAACCCCTCAACAGTCCAGAACTTCTCTGGAGCCTGGACAACAACCAGAAGAGGAGGCCGGCTAGACGACCTGGGTAAAGCAGTTTCAGCAGCTTGCTGGATGGTCCCGCCCTTCGCCTGCCATACCCGAAGGATCTTCAATGCACCATCCAGACGCCTTAGAGGTAACATCGAATTTTCAAGAATTTTGAACTGACCCATTTTTATTTCAGGAACTGCAAAAAGTTTCAAAACAGTGACAAGTCAGAAACAGTTCTCCCCTAAGATGATAAGAGCAAAATCAAAGCAAACCTCTGGGGCACAAGGCAATCTGCTTGAAGAAGGCGTCGAATAGACCTGCCACAGATAAAACAAGAATTTTTCATTTCAACAGAAGGCTCAAGAATGAAGAAAAGCTGGCGCTGATATATACCCGGAGCCTGATAATTTAGCACAGGGCAGAACTACACTAGACTCTAAGCTAATGGTGTCAGATTTCTAAAAGATATTCACAGAAAAGGAAAGAAAGGAGATGTCCAGATAATGATGACAAGAAAGTAAAGGCGGCAGAGGACAAGAAGAATAGAGAAAAGACAGAAAGAGGAAAGAGCAGATAGAATTCAGAAACTGTGCAACGACTGAAAGATGAAAGGATGTTATCAAGGCACCTGAACCCGAACAGACGCGATCATAATAGTTCTTGGTATTCACCCCCTCGGCAGTTGGAGCAATAACTGCCGAGAAGGTGAAGGGGCAATTGATGACCGCTGGATTCCTTCACCCCGGACCAGGGGCTTGATCACAGCCCAAGGCCCATGACGTAGAGGCCCACACACCTGATATACAGAACAAGCCTGGCTCACCCGACTCTCAAGGCCGGGCTCGACCCATTTTCTTCACTCAAGCCGGCCTGGCCCACACGAAGAAGGCCCTCTCCACTCAGGCTTAGCGTCTGACCCAACTCTCGGCCCAGCCCAGGATCCAGAGAAATATTCACCAGACGGCCTGGCAGATCCACTTGAACGTACGCACGAGGAGAATCAGAGGCCGTTACGCATGGAGCAGGCGGCTGATACCCTAGTACCTCCGAATCCGCATGGCAGAGACGCGTGGCCTAATCCTGGAGAGACCTTTACACGTCACCAGCAAGCAAGACAATGTATAAAAGAGGAGTCCCCTCCTCAGGAAACTCAGGCCTTATTCAGTAATACAAAACCCTTGTAAAACCCTATTCATTTGGATCTCAGATCATCAATAATAAAAATAGCAAATTATCACTGTGTCCCTAAAATTTAATAGATCTAATTAAAATGTAGCTGTATTTTTTATATTAAATTAAAATATCTGGCAGTTTTATTTTATTAATTAATAAAGATATTCACTTAAATTTTATTTTTTTTATTATTTAAGCTGATCAACGGAGAAAAAAATCTTTTCAATTACCTAAATGCCCTTAAAAAATAAAAACAGAGAAGATGAGAAAATTTCTTAGCTAAGCTGATTCAAGGTAAGCATCAAGCTGGGTTTTGCAACTGGAAAGAGTCAGAGGAATCACAGATAGACCAAGACGCCTATAGGAAAGAGCTGTTATGCTGCGAATGATGGTCCTTAAACGATTGAGCGAAGTCCACATAACCAGTAATATGAGGGCCTTTGTTCCAGTCGTTAAGGAGACCTGTATCAAAAGCAAAACAATAGTATCAAAAATTGCATTGTAGAAATAAAAGAATGGCCGTAGGTAGAATAATAAAGAAAATAAAATTGTACGTTTGAGGATATATAGAAGATTTATGATATTGAGAATTCTATGTATTTGTATTTCTGTATAGAATACATTTATATAGTATATACCAGTGGTTGAGTTTGATACAGATTATATGAATAACAAATATTATCTCAACCAACTATAAACCTTATCATAACTCTAAATCTTATCACAACTCTAACCTTATCATGACTCTAAACCTTATCACAACTCTAACCCTTATCACTAACTAAATACAAGATAAGTATACAGCTATAACTCAAGTTACAAATAGATAAAACTGTTATAGTTAGTCTTTATCTTTAATACGCCCCCGCAAGATTGAGGCGCCATCGGAGACTCCAATCTTGGTTCTAAAGTAACAAAACTGAGTTCTTCCCAAAGCCTTTGTAAGCACATCAGCAACTTGATCTTTTGAACTTATGTGAAGAACCCTTAACTGTCCAACATTAATTTTCTCGCGAACAAAATGGTAATCCAGTGCAAGATGCTTCATCCTAGTATGATAGATTGGATTGGCGCAGAAGTAAGTCGCACCAAGATTATCACAATGAAGGACTGGTGGTTGTGATATTGGTACTCCCAAATCTTGTAATAAACTTTGAACCCAAAATACCTCTGCTGCAGCATTGGCTAAGGCTTTGTACTCAGCCTCTGTAGAAGATCGGGAGACAGTCTTTTGGCGACTAGATTTCCAGGATATAATATTAGAACCAAGATATAGAACATAAGCTGTTGTAGACCGCCCATTATCAAGGACACCACCCCAATCAGAATCAGAGAAGGCAGACAGAGTATGAGTGGAATTTCGATTGAGAAATAAGCCATAATGTATGGTTCCTTTAAGATATCGCAAAACACGTTTCAGTGCTTGAAGATGAGTTTGCGTCGGTGCATGCATAAATTGTGATAGCCGATTCACTGCAAAAGAAACATCAGGACGCGTAATTGCCAAATATTGAAGAGATCCAACAATTTGGCGATATACGGTGGAATCAGTCGAACTAGAACCATCATTTAAGATGAGCTTGT
The DNA here is from genome assembly GCF_001659605.2 of Manihot esculenta. Classification (NCBI taxonomy): domain Eukaryota; kingdom Viridiplantae; phylum Streptophyta; class Magnoliopsida; order Malpighiales; family Euphorbiaceae; genus Manihot; species Manihot esculenta. The sequence continues at coordinate 29,813,994 of NC_035171.2, forward strand.
CTCCTGTAGACATAGGAGTATTCACCTCTTTAGCTCCAGCCATATCAAATCGGTCTAACAAATCAGCAATATGTCGATGTTGCGAAAGAAATAATCCTGCAGCTGTAGAAATCACTTCAACCCCCAAAAAATGATTTAATATTCCCAAATCTTTGACAGAGAACTGAGCAGATAGCTTCTGTACACAGGTATGCAGAAAATGATTGTTATTACCTGTAAGTACAATATCGTCAACATATACTAGAAAATATGCAATAATCCCATTGGAGGAAAAAATAAACAAGGACGCATCAGCATTTGATTTGCGAAAACCAAGTTTGAGCAAAAAAGAAGTAAGTTCAAGATACCAAGCTCGTGGAGCCTGTTTCAAACCATAAAGAGACTTCTTCAGTTTGCAAACATAATCAGGAAACTCAGGTTGCACATATCCTGGAGGTTGCTGCATGTAGACATCTTCATAAAGTGTGCCATGTAAAAAGGCATTATTTACATCCAATTGCCTTAACTGCCATCCTTTAGAAATTGCAAGAGTAAGAACTACCCGAATTGTAACCGGTTTTGTAACCGGACTAAATGTCTCAAAATAATCACGCCCAGGTTCTTGAAGAAATCCTTTGGCAACCAAACATGCCTTGTACTTATCAATAGTACCATCCAGTTTACGCTTAATCCGAAACACCCATTTGCAACTAATAAGATGATGTTTGTCTCTCGGAACCAGCTCCCAGGTTTTATTTTTCAAAAGAGCATTGTACTCTGAATCCATCGCCTGCCGCCAAAGTGAACTGGCCAGAGCTTGTTTCACTGTTCTTGGCTCGAGTGTATCCGGTAAAGGATATTTAGTTGTAAGATTAACAAAAGAAGAATTAAAATACTTTGAGTTAGGCTTCCTTTGTCGCTGCTGCCGTTGTACAGGAGCTGGAACTGAGTCTTGTGAAACAATCGGTAGTGGCAAATCTAAAGCAGTAGTAGAAGATTCAGTCATCAAAGGGTCAACTTGTTGAGTCTCAGTACTAATTAATGGCATGGTAGATTGATCAGATTCTGCTGATAATGCTGTAATAGATTCGGAACCAGTACTTGAAACCAACAAATCAGAATCACTTGGAATAGAAATTGCCAATGGAACCGAAGCAACTGCAGTTGGTGCAACAGGTGATGGATTTGGTTGTTGTGCCGAACCTGTACAAGAAGCATCTCGAAAATAATCTGTAAATTGATGAGAACTAGTGCAAGTTTCAGATGGAAAAATATGCTCAACAAATTGAACATGACGAGACAAATACAAACGATTAGCCTTTGGATCGTAACATTTGTATGCAGATTGAGTTGGAGAATATCCAAGAAAAATACAAGGCAATGAACGACACTGAAGTTTAGAATTATTATATGGCCTTAGCCATGGAAAACAAAGGCAACCAAAAGATTTCAATCTCTTAAAACTATGAGGCATACCAAACAATCTAGAGAAAGGTGTTTGAAACGAAATAGCGGACGAAGGCAACCGATTGAGCAAATAAACAGCAGCCTGAAAAGCATGAGACCAATAATTAGAAGGTAAAGACGAAAATTGTAACATAGCAAGACCTGTTTCAACTATTGAGCGATGACGACGTTCAACAGTACCATTATGCTCTGGCGTATGTGGAGGTGTTGTATAATGTGAAATACCACAAGACAAAAAATGATTCTTAAGCTTTTGATACTCCCCACCATTATCAGTGAACACAGAAACAATTCTAGTGTGAAAATAATTTTCAACCAATTTCTGAAAGTGGATAAACAAATCATGAGTATCAGATTTCTGCTTCATGGGATATAGCCAAACATACTTAGAATAGTGATCAATAAATGTAACGTAATATGCATAGCCATCAATAGATTTTTGTGTAGGACCCCAAACATCGGAATAAACAAGTTGCAAAGGCTTATTACTAACAAGAGAATTCTCAGAAAACGGTAATTTATGACTCTTGCTCATAGAGCAGGAAGTACAATGAAAACTAGAAACATATTTAGACATAGACTGAAGACCAATATTTCGAAGTACTAACAAAAGGACTTTATTGTTGGGATGACCAAGCTTGTGATGCCATTCAGAAAGCAAAGACAGACACCGAGTAGTAACATTCAGCTGAGAACGTTGAGAATTAACTCTGGAAAAACTTGCACAGTAGATATCATCAATGTTCTCTCCCCGTAGGAGAGACGCCCCCGTGTACAGATCCTTCACAACAAAATAAGATGGAAAAAATTCCACAGAAACATGATTAGTGCGACACAACTTAGCAATTGAGACCAAATTCTTGCGCAGATTAGGCACGCATAACACATTAGGCAATGATAAATTCTTAGAGTAAGTAGGAATTTGCACAAAACCAGTATGTGATACAGCAAGTGTTTTACCATCACCAAGTTGTACTTCCTCAGGACCTCCATAGTCAGAATAGCTTTGCAAAGAAGCTGGATTCGACACAACATGATTAGGGCTGTAAATGAGCCAAACTATTCGTGAGCTACTCGAGACTCGACTCGATAAAAGCTCGACCGAGTTCGGCTCGTTTTTTAAATGAGTCAAGCTCAAGCTCAATTTTGAGGCTCGTCACTTAAACGAGCTGAGCTTGAACTCCATAGTATTCGGCTCGTTAAGGCTCGCGAACTGGCTCGTTTTTAGGCTCGCGAGCTAGCTCGTTGAGAAGGCTCGCGAGCTGACTCGTTGAGAAGGCTCGTGAGCAGGCTCGTTGAGAAGGCTCACGAGCAGGCTCGTTAAATAGGCTCGTGAGTAATATTGTTTAAATAAATTGGTGAACCAATTCATTAAATAAATTTATGAACAAGTTCATATATTATTAAAAAAATAAAAATAACTATAAAGTTATAAAATTTAAACTATTATAAATACTTGAAAATTATAGTATTGAAAATTACAAATAATTAAGATTAATTATTATAATTAATATTCTTTAAAATTAAATTATAAAAATCTTTTGTATATAATTATTATAATAAGATTCTATAAAATTAATGTATAATCACAAATAATTAATATTAATTATTATAATAAGTATTCTTTAAAATTATAGTACTACATGATAAATTGAGTTGTAAAAATTATATACATTTTAAAATTAAAGTATAATTATAAAAAAATTTTTGTATATAATTAAGCATACAATATAAAAGATGATAATAATTATCAAAGTATATTAATAATAATTAATTAAGGTTATATGGATGTTGAAGTTGAAATTCAAGTTAACTAATTGAACAAGCATGAAGATGATTATGAAGATAATTAAATTATATTAGCTTGTTTCAACTATTGGAAGTTGGAATCAATTTTATTCGTTTGATATTAAACTTTGTGTGTAATCTAATTTTATTATGTTGTTGAATTTATATTTATTTGTGTTATTTTAGTTATAAATTGTGTTACGTAATTTTTTTTATGTACACTCTCTTTTTTTTATATTATTTAAATTAATGATGATTAAAAACTTATTAAAGTGTAATTATTAATTCGAGCTCGAGCCTGAACTTGAGCTCAAACCAAACTTTTTAATTTTGAGCTCGGTCTCGAGCTTTTTTAACGAGTTTTTTAATCGAGCTTTCCGAGTTCGAGCTCGAGTTTTATTAACGAGCTTCTTAATCGAGCTTTTCGAGCTCGAGCTCGAATTAGGCTCGTTATTAAATCGAACGAGCCTTTCACGAGTCGAGCTCGAATCGAGCTCGATTATAATATTTAATTCTCGAGCCGAGCTCGAATCAAATATTAGAGCTCGAGTCGAGCTCGAGCTCGAGCTCGAGCTTCCAAACTTTTTTAATAAACGAGCTTGAGCTTTGCAAAGCTCGACTCGGCTCGGCTCGATTACACCCCTAAACATGATGAGAAGCTCCGCTATCAAACAACCATTGTTGTGGAGAAGAAGCAGCCATAGAAGAAGTAACATTAACTGCAGGTATCGGTGCTGAAGAATGCGAGGTATCAGTCTTCAAAGATATATTATTCTCCTTAAGAAAGCGAGCCAATTTGCGACATTCAGCAGTAGTATGCCCAGTATATTCACAAAATTGACATACCACATCAGGTCGATAAGAACCTCGACCTCGACCACCAGAGTAAGAACCACGACCACCACGTCAATTTCCAGAATAATTGGAGTTTTGTGGAGATCGATTATAATTGCCATTCTGATTGTGTGAACGCCCTCCAGAACGTTGAGTGTAATTGACAGTAGCAATCACTTGTGACATAGCTGAAACGGTTGTGGAATCTTTTTCTTGTAGGGATCGTTCATGATCAGTAAGTTTTTCAAAGAGATCAGAAAAGGTTATTGGGGTTTCACGAACTTTTAACGCAGCAACTATGGGACTGTAATCATCTCCCAATCGCGTGATAATATAAACAATTAAGTCATCATCACTCACCGGATTCTGGGTAAGAGCAAGCTCATCTGCAATAGCCCTCATCTCATTGAGAAAAATAGCAATCGGTTTGGTTCCCTTAGAGTTCTGTGCTAATTTAGTTTTTAAGGACAAAATTCTAGAACGAGAAACATTAGCAAAACTCTGGTGAAGCCGATCCCATGCTTCTTTGGCAGTATTGGCTGAAGAAATCAAGGGTTGAATAGTATCGGAACAACTTCCTAAAAGAGCACTGATCAAAATTTGATCTTGTCGAAACCATAAGGCGAAAGCTGGGTTGGCTGTTTTGTCTTTTTCAGAAATAAATTGTGATGGTGCAACCCGTGAACCATCAATAAAATCAAGTAAATCAAGACCAATTAAGGTTGATTGGATCTGTTTTCTCCAAACAGGAAAATTCTCCGGAGTAAGTTTAATTGGAAAATACGTTGGAGCATTTAATTGAATGACGGTATTGGATGACGAAGCCATTAATTAAAAGAAAATTGGATCAGAAAACTCGTGAGAGCAGATTGCGGCTCTGATACCATATAGAAGATTTATGATATTGAGAATTCTATGTATTTGTATTTCTGTATAGAATACATTTATATAGTATATACCAGTGGTTGAGTTTGATACAGATTATATGAATAATAAATATTATCTCAACCAACTATAAACCTTATCATAACTCTAAATCTTATCACAACTCTAACCTTATCATGACTCTAAACCTTATCACAACTCTAACCCTTATCACTAACTAAATACAAGATAAGTATACAGCTATAACTCAAGTTACAAATAGATAAAACTGTTATAGTTAGTCTTTATCTTTAATAGAGGATGAGGGTGGTTTTGCAGGGCCGCGGGTCCTATGGAGTATGAGAGGCTAAGGAGCGCGGTGGTGCTGAGCATGGTAGTTTAAGATTGTTTCAAGTAATGGTCTTGGTATTATCTTCCATGTCTTGGTCGCCATCGCTTTCTCTGTCTGCAGTGGCGGAGGTAGAGGATGTGGGAAGGAACATGGTACTGAATTAAGCTTATAAGCGTGGAGGCTGGCAGCTGCTAAAGTAGGGATGCTTGTGATCACTCCCGAATGGGTACGTACTCACTCCTTGAATCGCTCATGCAAACAAACACTGCATCATTACCTCTGGCAGAAGTAATGAGTGATGAGAGAGGATTATGGGTCGGAGCGGAGACAATGGGGATCTTGAAGAGAAGTTGCTGAGACTTGATTTTTCAAGGAATAAAGTTGATGAGAATTGATTATAGAAAAAAAATGGAGACTATGGAAATAAGTAGTTAGCTAGGAAATTTTTTCTTCCCACGTTTTTTTTTTTTTTGAGGGCATTTAGTTAATGAAAAGATTTTTCTTTCGGTTCACCGCTTAAATAATGACAAGAAATAAAATTTTGACATAATAATAATTTGCCATTTCCCATTTCAAAAAAAATAAAAATAATTTGCCATTTTCTTATAGATGGCTCACTTTAATTAAAAAAGCAAAAAAGAATTCAAAATGCATCAGCAAAGTTAAAATTCTATTTAAATAATAAAGGCTATGACTAGAATTAAATTTTTTATTTTTATTTAAGGATCAAATAAATTAAATTAAAAATTTTAATTAATTAAACTCAGTATATTTTATTGAAGGTTAAATAAGCCCTCACTCAATACAATATTATTTTTAATAATAAAAATATTTTTTATAGAATAAAATTTCATTTTTATATAATTTTAAAATTATTTATTATATTTATATATTTTTAAAATTTTTATATTAATTAAAATACTTCATTTTTTATATTTTAAATTATAAAAAATAATATTTTATTATTTAAAAAATAATACTATATTAGGATTTATTTAATCCTTAATATATATATATATATATATATATATATATATATATATATATATGTATATAATTAGTTTAAAATTTTAAATTAATTTTATTTAGCTCTTAAAATAGAAGTTTAATTGAATTTATTTTTAAATAGTAAAATATAATAGTAATGGATTGGATTTATTTTTAAATAGTAAAATATAATATTAATGGAGAATGAATATTAACTTGAATAGTGATCGACTTTTACTATTTTGTAAACTAATGCAACATGCTAATTAAGACGATGATAAAATTAATAATAATAAAAGCTTATTAATTTTCAAAATTTTTGAAATTAGAATTGAACTATACCTTAATATATGGAATCATAAAAAAGGTGTCCAACTCATTAAAACTATAGCAAAAAGATGTGGAAAATTAAAAATAAGTTAGTCAGCATTACAAAATATAGCATAAACAATTTAAAACTCAAAACGAAAATCTAAATTCATCAATATCTCATAAAAAAATTTATAATTTAATATGTAAATATTATCATTATTTATAAATAATCTTTATATTTTAAAAAACTCATTAAAAATTTTTATTTTTTTTATCGTTTATAATTTGATTCTTCGATTTCATTATATAATTAAATTACAGTAAAAAAAAATTATTATGCAGTTTTATTTAGAGAGAGAATAATATCTTTCTTATTCTCAAAATCTCTAACTTTTTCTTCAACTCTGTTCTTTGGTTACTATCAATTAGGACCTCAAGTTAAGGAGAAAATTTTATTATACATTTAGCAAAATTAGGACCTCAAGTTAAGGAGAAAATTCCCTAACTTGTTCTCTCTTAACGTCACAGTCCTCCTTTTCATTTTCTCAGCCATTTTCGATCAAACACCATTACCCATTTCCACCTTTTCATAGACCCACTTATCCATTTCAGTGTTCCCACCTCTCTCGACTAAGACCTCCTCTCAACCATCCACTCCTTCTGTCGACCAGCTAAAGTGGACCCGCCTAAAACTAGCAAGTTAGCTTTTTTTCAGCAAGTGACGCCAGTAACATTCTATAGGGTTTTCAGGACACACTCGATGTTTTCCATGCACAGAGTCAGAGTCAATGGTTTAAGTATTGGAGTATTTGAATCGGGTTTTCTCAATGCACAGGGATTGATGCCCATGAAAACAAAAAATGGTCGATGAACAACTGATTTTTACTATGTGACGAAGTAAGGCCAGAAATGGATTCATACCTGGACCATCATTGACAGTTTCATACCGATACCATCTTTGAGCTTACCTCCATCCTCATCTCCAAAGCATGTGGAGCTTGCCATTATTGAAGCAATTAGTATGGAATATAGAAAATTTAGAAAAAATAAGCATTGAATAAGAAATAAAATAATTTAAGTTAGGAATTTTGTTACGAGAATTAGGGATCCAAGATGATAAAATTAAATTTTAAAATATTTTTCTCATTTTTTATTTATTTTTAAAAAAAAATTATATAAAAACTTGATTATTAACCGTTTAATTATGTAAAAATATTTTAATATATTTTTTAAAATAAAAAAATTAATTTATTAATAATGATAATATTCAGATATTAAACAACATATATCATTTATTTCAAATATTATATTTGAATTGAGTTTATAAGTAATTATACTTCAGAAAGTTGAATTTATTTAGTAGAATTTTTTTTTTATTAAGATGTAACGTTTATTAAAGCATAATGTAAAATAATTATAATTTGCAATAAGAAGAAAATAAGTAGTTTTCCAACTACAAAAACATAATCTTTATAATTATAAGTAACCTAAATATATTATAATTATATTAGCATGTTAAAATAAAATAAATTAGAATAAAAAGTACTACTATAGCTTATCTTTTCTTTATTTTTTAAAATAATTATTCAAATTAAAACTATCTTAATATTTTCTGAATTCTTTGCCTTTCTTAAAATTTTTTAAATAATATTCAAAATTAAAATTATACAGGGACGAAGTCAAAGAATTTCTTTCCTACAATGCAATCTTAGTTTAATAAATATAATTTAATTGTATTAATATATTAGAAAAAATCATGTGAAGGTAAGGATTTATATCAATTAGTACAACTAATTTGTACTTCTTCTTAAGGTAACTTAATCAAAGTATTTTATTTGATAATTATATAAAGTATTTGTTTATTATTTATTCTTTTTGAATTTAATTTTATTTAATAATTAATTAACATTTAAATATATTTTAATAATTCTTATGTTAAAATTTTAACATTGTTGTATTAGATCCAAAACTTTATTTTTTAAATAAATTTAAAAGTAAATTAAATACTAAAAGTATCATCAACTTTCAATTTAAATATAATTATAAAAAATAAGGATATTTAAGTAAAATAAATTTTGAATTATTAATTCATTAAAAAAAATAAATGATGATTTCGGGTACTTCAAAAAGCGTGTTATTTAAGTATGCCCTAATTAAATTTAAACCCATCATTTTAATTTCGACTAAAAAAATTATAAATTTATTATTTTGATAATCTTTTCAAGGTTTATCTAATATTTGTAAATATTACTTTAATAAATTTTATTTAAAATTTAATTTATTGTATTTTTATATGTATTTTTTGATTTCTTAACAAATTCTAAAATTAATTTAAATAATCAATTTACATATCCTTGTTTTAAAAAAAATTTAAATTTACGTTAATTTTATATATTTTGCTTAATTAACTATAAAATAATTTAAATAATAAAATTATTATCTATTTTGAAAATAAAATTGTTTAAATAATAAAACCATCTACTATTTTAAAATAAATTATTATTATAAATAATTTAAAATTTTAAAAATATTTTAGAAATTTAGTGAAATAAATATTAATTTATTCAAACTAAAAGATATTTTAATGCAATTTAAATGATTTAATTTTTTCAATCATTGTGTAAAAATATTAAATAACAAATAAATTTTCATATTAAAGATTGTGAGCCAAAAAACACAGAAAAACATCATTTTAAATGTCATTATAAAAAGCAGTTTAAATTAATATATTTTATCATTTTAGTGTTTTATGATTACTTTATGTTAAAAATAATTTAAAATATTTTTTATATAATATATATAAAAAGTGATTTTCTTAATAATAATTCGAAACTAAACTTTTGCATTGATACTATTTCTTTTCTCATGTAGCTGCTGAATTTCTCAAGAAGCCAGGCCCAGGCCCAAGGCATCTCCAAAAGTAATCTGGGCCCAAGTCAGTTTATCAAAGATGGGAAAAAACCGAGCTTTGTTTTCCTCATAGGAACAATTTCGTAAAATCGGTCCAAACCAAATAAGCTCTAAATAACGCACAAAAGGCAAAAACCCTACCGCTGCTTCCTCCGCTCTGCTGCAGCTACAACACGCAGCCTCCATCTCTGCTCTGCGGTAAATTTTCCCTCTCCCTTTTTCTCTCCATGTATGTACCGGATGGAAAATTTCTATTCCTCCTTTTTATTTTAATTTTTTAATCTGTTCCAAGTGTATGAACGATGAATCGTTCCGTAAATCTAGGGACTTGATCGGTTTCTTTCTTTGATCATTTTGATTTAATAATAGCGTTTGAAATGTAGACTAAACTGTTTAATGCAAGTCTAGATCTATTGGTTAATCTGACGGAGGTTGTCCACTAATGTTCTCCAATACTGTGTGATTCATTTTGCTTTTGTTGGATTAGGAATTTTTTGCTTTGGAATGTTTGGTTCAGGGCAGAGTGTTTGTTTCAGAGTTGGATTTATTTTTGGCTTATGATATTTTTTTGAGAATTTGATTCGAAACAGATTATCTTTTTGTGTGCAAATAGATCTTTATTCTTTTGGCCTATTGAATTTCTTTTCCCGTTAAAAGCAGTGTTACAGGTTTTTGTTGAGATTTACTTGTGTGGATGTCACTTGAAGATAAGCTAATATCAGAATTTAGTTTATTTATATACAGATGATGAGATCTTCTCACTTGTTGCAATTATTATTATCATCATTATCCTGGATATGAACTTGTGTTAGTTGAAAAGTAAATGGCATACGTTTTCCTCTTGCTTTTGCATTTTTTATGCTAATTTGATATTTGTTCATATTTTCAGGGGTTGCTATTTGTAAAAATGGTGAGAGTCAGTGTTCTGAATGATGCTCTTAAGAGCATGTATAATGCTGAGAAGAGGGGTAAACGACAAGTTATGATCAGGCCATCCTCAAAAGTGATCATCAAGTTTCTTTTGGTCATGCAAAAGCATGGTTTGTTAATTTGCAAATTTAGTCTTTTGCACTTGTTTGAGTATTGAATGCTACAAGAATATGTGGTTGTGTTTATATATCGTTTTATGGATATTGCAGGATATATTGGAGAGTTTGAGTATGTTGATGATCACAGAGCTGGCAAGATTGTGGTTGAACTGAATGGACGATTGAACAAGTGTGGAGTTATTAGTCCTCGCTTTGATATTGGAGTCAAAGAGATTGAAGGTTGGACTGCTAGATTGCTTCCTTCAAGACAGGTGAGTCTTAAGAACACAGTTCGCAGAGAACAATAGTTTTCCAACTTGATAGAAATTGGTTATGAAAACTTCTTGTCAAGGGGGATGTCTAGGGGCTTGGTTTTAGTTCTATGTTTACCTTTTCTATTGGAAGGTAATTTGATGGATGTTATTCTGTCACTTAGGTCTAATTTGTGGGAACAGATGACCATATTGTTTAGGCTTATATATTCCATGTCTGATTGCATTAGACTGTCATTGTGTTAAAAGTTTTATCTGTAGATGATAAGCCATTAGCCTTTGCACTTCTTGCTTAACCCTGAGAGTTTATCTAATTTTTATAATGAATACATGCAGTTTGGCTATATTGTGCTGACAACATCTGCTGGCATTATGGATCATGAAGAAGCTCGGAGAAAAAATGTTGGAGGCAAAGTACTTGGTTTCTTTTATTGATCAGAGCTTTTGGGATAATTTTTGGCTTACTGTTCACTGGTTTATCCACCTACCAAAATTTACAGTTACAATGTTTCAGTTTTTAATATTTTGTACCTAGGTATGGTTATGATTTAAGATTATGTTCTATGCCACCTGAATTCGTATCAAATCTTTGGTTTTTGCCTGCTAATGATTGTCAAGTTTTGTTTCTCTTCTCGTGAGATTGGTATTTCTAAAGATTGTGCTTATGATTAATCCTTTATATGCATAGAACACTTTTATCTTTGGATTTCCTCTCTAAGGAGGAGCGATTCTGGAAAGATGGTAGTAAATCACCTTGGGTCATCAAACGCCTTCAATTTGCTTATTCACTAATTTCTGAATTTGAATCCATCAATTCAATCATTCCAATTTAGCATTGTGCCAGCTGCTCACTCAACTATTAATTATGAACATATTTGTTAAGAAATGGTCAAATGTATGGGTAGTCATTGGTGTTGATTATTTCAGCAGTTATTATGATTCAGTCCTCGTTTAACACCAATGATTTTATTTGAAAAGAATTCAAATGACTTTGCAAGCTTCTTGCAAAATCATATGCTACTTCAAAATCATATCCAAGTAGCATATGGAGATAAAAGCAAAATCATAATGATTTTATCTACATGATTAAAATTTTTTAAATTAAAAAGTTTTAAATTCTTTTATTTCAAATAAGAATTTTAAATAATTAAATTTAAATTTTTTAAATTTTTACAAAATTCTAGATTTCAAACATCTTTTAATTTTTAAATACTAACCAAATTCTTTAGTTGAGTTTTGTATATAATATGTATCTCACTTAGGTTTATGTCTTGTTTGGTTGTATCAAGTTTTCAAGAAGTAATTTTGTTTATTTGGTTGGTAGCTTTTTTAATTTCCCGAGTGATTTCTTTCTTTGATGTAGGGAATTATTTTTTTTTTAATATAGTTAAATTATTTTTTAAAAAATTATTTTTCAAAAAATAATTTATTTGATTCATAGGAGGTCTTAGTTCATATAATTTAGAGTAAAAGTACAAAGGAGTACAAATTTTTTTCTTCAGAGTCAATAGTTTAATTTATTTTATGATATGGCAAACAGTATTAATTTTGGCACACTATTACAAAGTGCTGAAGTAATTAATAAAATATAATTATTAATTAATATTTTTTAAAACATTTATAAGAAAAAAATATAAAAAAAATTTTAAAATTTCATCATTTTTTTTATTTTAAAATACGTAATACAATTTATATTAAAATAGTATTTTTATAGATATTTTTTAACAATATTAAATAATTTTAATATAGATTAAACTTAAATTAAAAAATTAATAAAACTATACAGTAATTTTTTTATACTTTCCCCTGTAATTTATTATTAAACATGGGAAGTTCCAATTTCAAGTTTAATCGAGTCCGTCATCACATGGTTTTGTTCCAGAAATTCCAGTTCCTTGGATATGCAGACAATCTTATTGCAGGAAGTGCTTGAATAATAACATATTTAATCAATTTTACATCTTTCAGAGGTTTGACCAATTTTATGCTCTAATTATGACGTGGAAAGGGGAAAAATTATTTTATCTGGAAATGCTGCTAAATGAATCCTCCTAGGAAACAAGCAGGTATGATCTCATGGATTAATTTACCGATCAACTGATTCTATTTCATACTTAAATAGAGCAAACATTAATTTCTCTATAAAATTGAGTGGTCTCTCCAGGTTATAATGTCTTGGGATTGGTGGGTCTACTGCAAATTTTATTGTTGTATTACTGTTTTAATAGTTAAACAACTGTTTTGCTCAAAAAGCTAAATGGGAAAAAATCATCCCTCATTTGAAGAAAACGTTTAAGATTTGCCCTATGGAAATCACATTGTTTGCTTTGAAATCCTAATCTCATAATCAACAAATCAAGAAAAACAAAAATTCCCAGATATTTGGATAAACAAGTCAAACCCTAATAATAAAAACATACATGAATACTAAAATCTCCAATATAATAATAACTCCAATATCATTTCATAAGAGCTTAGCATTAAGAGAATCAGAAAATAAAAACAAAAACACAAGTTTCAGAACTTATGTATGCTTGAGCCATGAACATCTCAATCCTAGCTACCTGTGATTGCCAAAGGATCCATAGTTGCCCAAATGATTATTATATCAAACATGTGATACAACTTCAAGGGTCATGATTTCTCATTATGATCTTCATCTCCTTCATCATCACCGTTGATCTCGCTGCTGCTGTGATTATAGTTTGCCATCATCATAGCTTCATGTGGGAATTGCAGAGGAAGCCATGGATAAGTTGTGGTGAAAGAGAATTCAGTGAAGGAGAGATTGCTGAGTTTTTAAGGAATAAAGATTTGGATTGTGGAGAAGGGATCTTCCTAAGCATATGCTTATATGCTTGAAGCATTAACTTGCTGGCCCTTTTTTTTTTAAACTTTTAGTTGTTTTATTATTATTATTATTGAGACAAAGGTGGGTTGCTAATAAAACTAAAGTAGGATGCCATGCATTGCATTTCAAGCAGGTTTCTATCACATTTTGCCATGTCACTCAAATTTTGGAGAATTTATTCCATGTAATCCTGGTATGTTATCATTGGTGAGATATATAAAACTTACCAGGATCAATTTTTATTGTATTATAAATTTTTTAATAATTTGAACAAATGAGTTCAATAAGAAAAATAAAATACTAGTTTTAAATTACAAAAAATAGCACTCAAGACTTAATCTGATGATAAATGTATCTGAATAAATTTGAGAGTTCTCAAATTATACTCCCAATCCCCAATATTCCATTTAAAAAAAACAAAAAAAATCACAAAGAAATAATGGATCAACGTATTGTAGTATCAACTCCACTAATAAAAATTCATTCCTTACAGTTGAAGATTCTGAGCCTCCAATCAACAGCAATGAATGATGTCTTAATACTTTGGACTTTCAAAAGCCCTATAAAGAAAGCCCGCTAAGGTAGAGAAATAACATTCTAAGAATGGAGAAGTATGATGAAAAATTATTACATATAATGTCTTAAAATATTAATTATTAACTATAATAAAATTTCTCATAATTAATTATTATAATAAATATGTAAAATTTCTCCTTGATATTAGAAAACAAATCTCAAGATTAAATGGAGATTTAAGGAGATAAACTTAGATATATTCTAATAATACACAAATCTAGGAATTTATCACAGAAAATTTGAAAAATAAAAAAGAGATTTAAAGGAGGAAAAAGAAAATGAGACTAGATGCACTGACAAAACATGTTGTAAAATTTTTTTGGTGATCAAGGTTGGGTTCTCTTTCTTTATTATTAAATACCTATGAATGAAAAAAGAAAAGTTGAGACTATATTAAGTACTTATATTATATTAATAAATAAATACCATTTATTATGAGTATTTTAAATTTTAACTAATGTAGTCAAATACTTTTTAAATGCATAATTAATATTGAATTAAATTTTGTGTGTTTCATGAAAAATATTTTATAAAAAATTATTTTTATATTTTTAATTTTAGTATATTCAATAAAATTAATAAATAAAAAATATTTCAAAGTTAAAAAAAATGATGAATTTCTCATTCGAAAAGAGAAAGTTGCACTTTGAGAATCTTATTAACATTTCGATATATAAAATTTTAAATTAAATTTAAATAATAATAATAAATAATTTTTTAAAAAATATTTTATATAAAAATTATTTTAAAAAAAATATTTTATTAAAAATTATTTTATAAAAAAATATTTTATTAAAAAAATATTATACTTAAAATATTTTCGAAATATAAATTGTTTTTTACTAATAAACTGACCCTTAGGTTTTGTTTGAATGGAGCAAGTTGATTAACAAAGTAATATTTTCAGAAAATATTGAAACTCTCTTTGTTTGGTTTAATTATCAAATTAATTTATTGAATCAACTTTCTAAATAATCTATCTAAAAGAAATATGGTAAGTTAGACGTGACTAGGTAAATATAATATAATTTTGGCCTAATGGTTTCAAAAGTTAAACTTTTTCATTTTTTTAGATTCAATTTAATTTTTATAATTTTAGCGAAATATCCCAAATTTTCAAAATATTTGAAAGTCTTATATAATTTTTTAAATTGAATTTGAAAAAATTTGACATGGCAATCTAAATAAATTATTTTAATATTATATTATGGTTCACACGTGATATATAATCAAAAAATAACTAATTATAAAAAATCTAAAATTTTCTTTTTATCGATGTACTATTTATAAAATCTATAAAGTTAAAAGTCCATGAGAAGAATACCTATTGAATTAAAAATCAATCAAAACAAAAGTTCACACAAAAAATCTAATAAAATTAAATTAAACAAATCAATTTTAAAAAAAAATCAAATCAGATACTGACATCTAGATAAAATAGGTTTATAATAGTTGAGTAACCTTGCCTTGAGAGGAAAGTGTTTCTCTCATTTTATTATTTTCTTTTATCTGTTAGTGACGTCCAACGGCCTTACTGCTATTGGGCCACCTGTCTTTATCATATGGATACGTATAAAAGCGTCAGACGTCTGCTTCATGTTAAACTGCCATTTAATTTTTCCCCTGACATGTGTGTAAACAGATCTATTAGGTGGATGAGCCGGTTATCCCCTCTCCTATTAAGTCTCATGACCGAGCTGGGGTGAACAGACTGAGGCCCAAGGGAGGCCCGATCTCAAAGCCAAATGGTCTGGACCGGCTCATTTAAAAGGTTTCATGAACCTTAGATTAGAGCTGTCATCATGGGTCTGACCTCGTATTTGGGTGGTGAAACCCGGCGGTTATCAAACACCAATCAAAAACCCAAACCAGCATCAATTAAACGAACCAAATCCAATGCAAAAGATAGCTATAACTGCTATGCCACCGATTTGCACTACAACCACTGAAATGCACAATACAAAACCAGAGCAACCAATTGAACCCAACACAGCAAACGGAGAAACTATTATTCGAAATAGAAAACGAAATACCATTCGAAATAAAAAAAGAAATACCATTAATAATAACATACTGGGATGGAGATATAGCATAATTTATCTGAAAATTATCAAAAGAGAGCTATAGTCATCGAATAAATTGGTATGATTTTGAAGTTGTCGATCTCATATATCAAAATTTACTCCAAAAGCTATAATCTAAAAAAACTTTCAAAACAAGTCTATCATACAACGTTTTTTTTACATACAGTAAAGATCTGAAATATAAATAAAAAACCACATAAAAGAAAAGAGTAAAAGTAATTGACACCATCTCGGTGAGGAAAGAAATTGAGAGGGATGAGACTATTTCAATTTTTTCAATTTTAAAAAATTTCTAAAATTTTATATAATTTTAAACTCAGTACCCTTTAATAATGAAACACAAGAAAAAAAGGGAAATTTATATTGTTTATGAAAAATATGAGAAATCATAATACATAAAAAAATATTTGTTGTAAATCGAATCCAACATAAACACTAATCAAATGAATTATATGAGTTTTAAGAGTGGGAATGGGAAGAATAAGAAGAAATTGAGATGGAAAATGTGGCATAAAAAGAATAATTACTATTAAGTTTTTTTATTTTTTAGTTTTCTTAATCAAAGTTAAAATAAATTAATTAGTATTTTTATATAAAAAAATGTAGAAATAAGACAACGGATTATAAAAAGACTCTTAAGGATTACGTATCTATCTGTTATCTCAATCATATTTCATATGCTATGTGCCTTTACACCCTTAAATGCATGTGGGATATAACAGATAAAGACAACTTTACTCCTTTTTTTTAAAAAAAAATTTTAGCATACAGCCCATACACATGGCCTAATCTGATTACTTTAATTATATTTGTTTTTTAATTAACGGAGAGATGATTTAGTTGATATTATTATTATTATTATTTTTAAATTATAGGTGGGGAGTGGTCTCAAATAAATAAATTAATATTTTTCCATAACAAAAATATTTTTCAAAATTTTTTAAAAGAAATTAATTAATAAAAAATATTTTCTTAATAATTTTTGAAGTTTAAAATGGCTTTTAGTTTGTTTTAGTGATTTTAATTAAATTTAAAATTAATTTTAAATATTAAAAATATTAATTAAATTAAAATTTAAATCGAATGGTTTTTAAAACCTTTTCATTAATTGTTAATCTTAAATCTGCGATTGTAGTTGAACTAAGAGCAAATTGAAATCATTGAATCACAATTAGTATGAACAAAGACCTAAAATGAAGATGAGTTGGATTATTAGTAAAATTTTCGATATTTGATTTAATAAAAATTCTTTATGAGTATTTATTTTTATTAAAATAAATTAAATATAAATTTAATTTGTAGATTTATTTATAAATGAGTTTAAATTTAAATTTATTAATAATCAATTTAATGTTTATGAGTATGAAAAATTTCAGATTTTATTCTTTAATTTTTTTTATTTTTTATTTTTTATTTTTTAATAAAAAAATTTTATTATGCAAGATTTTATTTATTTTTTTAAAAAATAAAAATTTAATTAATTTAAAATTTAAAATTAAATTTATTTAGCACTCATAAATTTAAAATTTAATATAATAATAAGTCCATCTAAATAGATTTAAAAAATTTCGATTCTATCTCATTAATTTTTAATTCTCAATTAAAAAAAATTTTTATTTAATTTTAAAGAAAAGTGTAACTTATTTCCAAAAATAAATTGAGTTTGGTCGTTAACTAGCGAAAACACTATTATATAAAAATTGACTTAGGCTCAACTCGTTTCACAAGTTTATTAGAAAAAAAAAAAGAAAATTAAGAATCCTTAGTGTTCAAATTTCAGCTCTCTGATCTAATATCTCCATGGCCTTTCAATTCTAAGCTCTTTGGAGATCTCTCTCTCCAACCTTGACTCTCTTTCTCTCTATTCCCGGAACTGGTTCCTTTTTTCTACTCGTCGATTATTCGATGGCTGCTCCACCTGCGAGGGCTCGAGCCGATTACGATTACCTCATAAAGCTTCTCTTGATCGGCGACAGCGGTAAGCGATCTCATCGATGTTCATTTCCTTCTCCTTTTATCCGCAAGAATATGGATCGTTTTCTGTTGTAGTTGTGTTTTTTCCCCCTTTTTTTGTGTTAAATCTCTCTTCAACGATCTGATTTCTTGAAGGATTTGATTTGTTATGGCATATTTCTTTAGCATTATGAGATTTGTGTTAGGTGCATTGATTTGCATTTTCATGCATCATGAGGATGGTAATTTTGATTTTATAGGTATTTTACAATGGTGAAATTTGTTTTCTTGCCAATCAGGTCTCCAAAATGTTTTCGGCTTAGAAGTTCGTTTTTTGTTTGAAATAATGCTATTTAAGCTTTCTCTGTAGCTATCATCTGCAAATTTCCCCCTATTTATTTGTAGTTACTAGAGCTGAGGTAGTGGGGATAGATAGAGGTAATGAATCTGATCGAAATTATGGAATATTAGAAACTTTTTTCTTTTAGTTTTTTCATTTTTCTAGAGAAATATAATTTGAGATATTTTTATCAATATTTTGCTGAAAGATGAGAGCAAGGATGTATTTAGCTATTTTTAACCTGTGATGTTTTCTTTAGGACTCCCTGCTTTGCTGGATGTATTTCATGATTTCTTTTTTCATTTGAGTCTGTGCTGGGATATTAGAAGTGCTTCTTTTATATTAGGGTAAATTACATTTTATACCGATCTATAATTCTTTTTTAGGGTAAATTGAAGGTTATTCCATCCATAATTCTTTTAATCAATCGGTCAAAAGGAGAATAAACATCTTAAATATCTAAAATACACTCATGAACACTTAAATCCTTTCAATATAAGTGAAAAATTTTATATTGTTTAAGCTACACTTTAGTCCCTAAGTTTAATATAATTGACGGATCAGTCTTTATATTTTTAAAGCTAAATTCTTAAATCTCTTCATATTTAATCTGTCTAAAATTAGAGTTTTACATCCATTATAGACATTAGTTCAAAATTATTGGATGGTCTGAAAGTAGAATTTTTTCATAAAATACTCTTTATAAAAGTTTACAATCTATACTTACTCTTTATAAAAGTTTACGATCTATACTTAAAGGTTATTTAGTACCACTTAAAAATAGCTGAAATTGTAAGTATTTTCTCAAAGTTTTGAAATTATAAGTATTCAAGTATTTTAATGAACGAAAATTAAAGAATAAAAATTGTTAAAAATTAGTTAAATGAGATATTATAAAGAAAAATTAATGGGATTTAATTGTTCTTTTAAATAAAAAATGAAGGATCAAAATGTTTAAATTATAATAGATGATGATAAATTGATTATATAGGGATTTAAATGTATAATTTTAAAGATATCTATTAATTATACTAAAACTTAAGGATTCAAATGTAGTTTATCTATTCAAAAAGGGTAACAAAGGCATTTCTACACTTTAAATGGATGGAGGGACCTCTAATTTGGACGGACTAATTATAGAGAGATTTAAGTGTTTGATTTTAAAAATATAAGGACCGATCCATTAATTATGCTAAAATTCAAGGACTAAAGTGTAATTTACGCTTTATATTATATAATGTTCTTTGAGCTAGCAAATAGCTCTTGTAATTATATGTGCAATGATGCTTCGATTTGAAAGTGAATAGAATTTTTGTTATAGAACATTGAATGCCCTTGAGACTCAAGATTTGAGGATATCGTGCTTCCAACATGAATCTTTGGGTTATATCTGGTAATTGAGGTCTGCAGTTCCAATTCCGGTTAAGCATGGTTCTCAATTCTTCAGTTCCACTTCATTCAATACGGTTCCGTTTCTCGGTTCTTAAAATAAATTTATGCAAAATTTTCATGAAAGTTTATGCTTGAATTACCATTTAAGTTTTAAAGTTAGTTATTAATGCAAATTATATTATATATATAATATACATTTAAGCTATTTGCATATATACAAAATTAACCTTGAAAATAATAATATAAGTATATTATTTAATCAGAAAATTACTTTTTCGTCCTCGAGGTATAGCATAATTATGAAATTTGTCATTTTATTTTTAGAACTCAAGCCTTCAGTTCCTGAAATTTGATTTTGTCCAAATTCAAAGTCTCTCTGTCAAAAAATTCTGTTAAGTAAATGATCTAGGCCTAATTAAAGGAAAGAGAGTAAAATATAATCCCAAAAATATTCTTATCCTCCTTTTCTCTTCTGCCCTTTCTCTTCTCCCTATCCTTTCCCTTCTTTCTCTCAAGCCGATTTCTCTCCTCCCTTCTCCTGTGGTTGGTGCCGACTCATCACTGTCCTCCTCGTCATTGCCACCACCGAAGGAGAAGCCTTCCTCATTGCTAAGAAGAATCACCCATCGTCAAAAAGAAGCACCCGTCATCGTTTCCATTGCCTTCATCGTAGCTGCCGCGAAGAAGCCCTCATCATCGTTGCTGCTCTTGTCATCGCCTTCTCGAAGAAGCACTCCTCCTCGTCTTGCTGCCTTAGTCGAAGCCGTGAAGCCTCATCATCTTGCTGCCTTCGTCGAACCTGCGGAGCCTCATCGTCGCTGCTTGCTGTCTTTGTCAAAGCCACTAAGAAGCTCTCATCATCAACGCAAACGGGAGGCAGAACTAGTGGTTGGTGATGGGAACAGGCAAGCGAAGGGCGACAGCGCGATGATGGTGGATGGTAGAGGGACATCATCAAGCAACAATGGTGTGAGGGGTGAGAATCAGGTGACTGCGAATGTGTTGATTGTTGAGAAAAGAGACCTTTGAGTTTGACGGAATTAAATTTCAGGAACTAAAGTATTGGATTATAAAAAGAGTAGTTTGGTTATTTTTTCTGTCACTAATGATATTTTTTACGGACTGACCTCTGATGTTGACAGTATCAAACATTAAGGACTAAAGTATTGGGTCTTAAAAATAAATTCGTTAATTATACTACACTTCAAAGACGAAAAAGTAATTTTTCCTTATTTAATATACATTTTAATTACCTTTTTTATTATATAATATTTAATTATAGCATATATATGTAACAAATGATTAAATATATTGTAAATATAATAATTCACTTGTAATTAAGAATGATAAAATGATTTAGTATTTTTATAACTAAAGTTATTAATAAAAATAGATAAATAATAATGATAGTATGTAAGTTGTACATAATTATAATATATACATATTATGATATTAATGCATATAAATATATATAATTATGTTTATATATATAATACACCTAAAAATTATAGAAAAGCACGTGTGTAAAATCAGTGCAGGTCCGGAATGGTCCACGGACGGTTTCGGTTGAGTTCTTAGTGAAGAACCAGAATTGTAAAATAAGTTCAGTTTGGTACAGATCTTAAAATTGTGGTATGGTTCTTCAGTTCATGATCCCAAGAACCGTGCACAACCCTATATGATAATATTCGATAGGGCACCTTATTAAATTGGGGTAGTCCAGCATTGCCTTTGCCTCTTGCTACCTGTCCTCTCCTCTCCTCACGTTTGAATTCCAATGCTGCAATTCATTTGTTCTGTGTTCATGTCGCTTGTCCTTGTTATTAAGGTGTATTCTGTGAAATCTTTGTTCAGTTTGGTAAACTAGGACCATGTGCTCACTAAATTTTGACGATTGACGAATCTACAATGAATATCTCATCAGTCAAAATCTTATGCTCATACTGAACTTGTGAATTGTGATCAGGATAAGAGTCTCTCTGCTTATGTTTATGTTCAGTGATTTGCATATCCTGCCACTTTTTTCTGTCTCATTCAGCTTGTCACCTAATTGTTTGCAACTTGTTCAAAAGCTTAAAGAGTTGAGTTGGACACTGTTAGTTACAGTGTTGAAGGCCTTTGAAATTTTTTTTTTTGTCAAATAGATATAGAAGATTCATTAAAGAAAGTCCCAAGGCCTAAATACAACAAGGTCCATCGAGAAACAAATCAAGGATCAAAGGCCCATACATATAAAACCACAAAACTTAGATCCAAAAACCCGAAAAGGACCCGATATCCAACCCGGAAAAGGCAAGAAACGCCTCTTCAAACCTGAAAGCACCGTCACCGGCAATAAAAAATTGAAACTTGAAGCCATCAGGAGAAGGCTTTTGAATTTGGAAATTGTCTGATTTTCGCATAGCTGATATGTGAGAACTTTGGATTTGTACTTAGCTATTTATGGTGTTTTAGAAGTAATATTTCTACAGGGTTTTATTCTTTGACATTTTCCTTCTTTTCTTTTTTCCCTTTTCAGTGATTAGGGATTTATTCTATGACATTTTTCCTCTTTACTGTTTTGGTTAAAAATAATATACTTGTAAGCATACTTATAGTGGAAAATGGAAAATAGATAGCTAATTCAGAGATGAGATTGGCTAATGCTTCTATAGAAGGATTAATTGGCTAGTTAATCATTAGTGGTAGACTTGCCATTTATAGATGATTAAGAGCAAAGCTGAAGAGGTGCCATTGTTTTGGGGCAGTGGCAAAAGTCTTTGTGTAAGTCCATCTTATTCTTATGTTAAAATTAGTGAAAGGTAATGGCTTTGTTCTTTTCTTGGAATGATAACATGGTAACAGCCATTAAATGGAAAGCTGGAGATTGCATGATCTGCTTACTGGCCTCGCAATTTCTCATTGTTGGATGAACTGGTCTGTTGTGCTCTGATGTTTTGTGTTATTTGTTTACTGTTGGACCTAGATTTATTGACTTATGTAAGGAAACTAGGAAAATCTAGATAGTAAACTAATAAGTCAATTGTGAAGTAAAAGTATACTGCTAGTCAGGGATTTAGGTTCACCAGATAAGCGAATACACTGGTTTAACGTGGTTAATATCCAGATTCACATGCTTCATGCTTGGTGCATAATTTATTGTCTTGAACTTTCTGCTGGAGAGTGTGTAATCCTATGAGTTCTAGCATGTGGTTTCATTAATATTATTCTTGTTTTATTGCTATTTTAATAGGAAAATTAATGTCCTTTACTGGATTTGAATAGTCAGAAAAGCTAATTTGATCTGCAAGTGACTTTGAACTAAATATTTCTATTGATCTTGTTGTTTAACTCCTCAGGGGTGGGCAAGAGTTGCCTTCTTTTGCGATTCTCAGATGGTTCCTTCACTACTAGTTTTATCACCACCATTGGGTCTGTATTGCCTGAACTATGGGTTCATACTGCATTATTTGCTTCCTCTTAGATGAATTCTCTGACTTCCCAATATCACTTCTCCTTGTGCAGTATCGATTTCAAGATAAGAACCATTGAGCTTGATGGCAAAAGAATTAAACTTCAAATTTGGGATACAGCTGGTCAGGAACGGTTCCGAACAATTACAACTGGTAAGTTTCTGTTCTATAGGTAATGGTATTCCATTCTAACAAACGGGAGATGGTGTTTTGGTGACATCTAGTCTTATTTGAGGTCGGTAATAATGCATTGCACTTGCAAGGAATTGAATTGACAGTTCATTTCTGATATTTATGTTATTCGCCTTGAATATTTCAAGTTGGAATCAGTCAATTTGATAATCTTAATGAATTTCAGTTTTCCCCTGATTGGAGAAATGGGCCTTTTCCTTTGGACTTTTGGGAATGAGGGTCGCCTGGAAGCAGTTTAATGGTTGATTGTGATTGCTCAAGCTCAGGTCCTAAAGGTTTTTCTTGTGTTAAATACTAAGGTTGAACAAGGACTCTAGACAACCTAAAGAAAATCCTTTGGCTACTTTCTTTCGAGAAACAGGCTTTCACATTAGTAGTTAAGTGAATGACTAAACCATAGGCATTTGAGAAACCTAGAAGTCTGATGCTTGAATGCATTCTTTGTTTTAAATTACATTTCATGGTATTTCACCTAGTGCCAATGCTGAGTGTAGAAAATTGCCAACGTAAGTGAATTAAAGGTTCCCGTCAGGCTAATAAACTGTTCTATGCATTTATGGGCCTGTCAGAAGGTTTAGATCTAGAAATTGTTAATGTAATTATATCTTTGTGGTGCTGTTTCCTGAAAGTTGTTTTCTTTGTTTCCTCCTCCATTTGTTTCAGTGTCATCTCTTAATTTGTTCCCCCGCTCATTCATTCCTTACTGCTTTTGCAGCTTACTACCGTGGAGCCATGGGTATTTTGCTAGTGTATGATGTTACTGATGAATCATCTTTCAATAGTAAGTTTCTGTGCTCTTTATCTGGTAGCTGTCAAAATTACGAGTGTAAACTAATTTTGCTTCACCCTGATGTACGGTTTGGATTACTTTTTTTTTTTCTCTATACTTGTGCATGCCTGTCTAGACCATTCTCATTTACACAGGTCCATTTTCACTTACAATGAGGTGAATAGTTGAAGTTACACTAGGTTTATTGAGCAGTTCACCTTTGGGTGTCCTTTTTTATTTTTATTTTTTCTCATAAACATGGCAATGTAACCTTTTCAGACATCAGGAATTGGATTCGCAACATTGAACAGCATGCTTCAGATAATGTTAACAAGATATTGGTGGGGAACAAGGCTGACATGGATGAAAGCAAAAGGGTATTGCTATGTTTTTATATTTATTGATTGAAAAGAATGCTTAAATGTCTCTTCATTTTCGGATTGTTTTAGTTGCATGAGCTGAGTTGTTAATTTTTCCATCGATGCATGAGCTAGGTTGTTAATATATTTAGAAATTTAAGCAGTTAATTTCTCTCTCTTGTTCGCACACATCAAACCTTATGGCTTAAAGTTCATGTACCTCAATGTTATTTTCTTGATATTTTCTTAGGCTGTCCCGACATCCAAGGGTCAAGCACTTGCTGATGAGTATGGGATCAAGTTCTTTGAAACTGTAAGTAATGCTCGCACATTCCAAAGCTAATTGCACAGTTTGGTTTTTTTATTGAAAACTGTGAATTGCAGAGTGCAAAGACAAATTTAAATGTTGAGGAAGTTTTCTTTTCCATAGCAAAGGATATAAAGAAAAGGCTTGCTGATACGGACTCGAAGGCTGAGGTATTTTGAATTTTTGTTTTCTTAATAAAAGAAGAAGAGGGAAGAAAAAAGGAGTAGAAGAAGAGGAGGAAAAGTTTCTAAATATTAATATAATTTCTTTTTATTTATAATTATTGCAGCCTACAACAATTAAGATCAATCAACCAGACCAGGCAGGTGGGGCGGGTGAAGCTGCCCAAAAATCAGCTTGCTGTGGTTCTTAAGAGCAAATTATTTTTAATAGGGCATTAATTGCAGATGACACTTATCTAAAAATGAGGGGAAGTTGAAAATAGAAAAAAAAAATTCTGATAACAGGATGCTGTGTGCTTGTAATTTTTCTTTTTGTCATTCTTTTTGAACCTGGTTTTAGTGTGTTAAGTGTAGGTTGTTAGACTACATTTTTTATTCTGACAGTGCGTCTCCTGTGGTACACTCTTTCTTTTGCCCTTCTTGGGCAACTAGTTTCTTCTTTGCTTTTGATGTATTGGAAATATTTGTTAGTTTATCTGTAACGTAGAAGACGATTACAGTTGTTTTTTAAGTAGAATATATATATATATATATATAAAAGTTCTCGAGTTTAATCCTACTTTGCACGGCAAAAAAACCGTCACACTTGTCAGGTTCAAGATGTATTTATGCCACTTTAGATCTTATACGTTTAGTTAGAAATTGAACCTAGTTTAATAGAGCTTACATGTATGCGTGAAATTTTCAAAATCCTAAGGATAATAAAAGTTGAACCTAGTTCAACAGAGCCATGTATGTGTTAAATTCTCATAATGGTTTGCGAGAAGTAAATGTGTTCATTATAAAGTCTTGGATAGTCCTTTCCTCTTATTCTGCTTCAGGGCGAGTAAAGTCAGGTCCATTTTCAAATGTTTGATATCATATCCGTGCTACAAAAACTACTTTTATTTTCCCTCTAAATATGCATTTAGAGATATCAATGTTACTCTTTTTGATAAAAGTCTGTTTGTAGACTTGGCCATGGCCTCAATTTCGATCCATTTTGAGGCTGGAACCGCGGGTTTGTTGAACTTTACAGTTTGAATTGATCTTGGTTCCCGTTTTGGTTCAAAAATATTATTATTTTACAATTCAAATTTAATTTCAGTTTAGTTTGATTCCGGTTTATGATTTTTTAAAAACACAACAATAATAATATTCTATATTTAGAATATAAAAATTTTATTAAAATGTATTTAAAATACATTATTTATTTAATTTTATAGTAAAAAATTAAAAGAAATCAAATCAACTATATAAATTATTTATTTTATAATAAGTGAAGAAATTCTTTGAAACGGGCTGGTTTTAATACTAGTTCGAGAGGGGGAGCTTGTAACTGCCCTCTCTCAATCCAATTTATATACTGAAATCATTTTATTATTCTAATCTCGGATTTGAGTAGTATTGTTATTAACTTGATTAACTTTTGTAAACCCATTGTAGCTAGGACAGACTTCAGCATCTTCCAAATCGTGTGATATAGAGTCCTAATATATGCATACTGGTCATCCATTCCATGACGCATGGTTTTTTCAGACAAATTGACAGATCTTCCAGTTTTGCCAAGGAGGTGAATAGATTGGACGGGAACTTGCGGAAAACCAGAGGAATCCTCTCTGTATTGCAAAAAAAAAAAAAAAAAAGAAAGAAAAGAAAGAAGTGCACCTAAAAAGAAAAAAAAGAAAAAAAAAAACGTGTACCTAAAAAATGCTTTAACAAAGAATATAGAATTAAGAATCATCATTCCAAAAATGAATTAAATCAAATAAATTGAAAATTAAAATTTTAGCATTTATAAAAATCAAACTGATTTTAAATAAAAATTAATTTAAATTGAATCAATTTGATTCAGTTTGTTTCAATTCAATTTAATTTATTAAATTTTTTAATAATTTTTTTTATTTTATTTTTAATATTTTAAAATTTAATTAAAATATTTTAATTTTAATTATGATATAATTTTCTTATATTATCAAAAATAATATATTATTACTCATTATTATAAATTCGATTCGATTTTAGTGATTTTTTAAATTTAAATCGAATTAAAATAATTAATTTTTTTAAAAAAATTATAAAAAATAATAATTTAAATTAAAATTTTAAATTAATCTAATTCTATCCATTTTTCCAATTTAAACCTAATACTTTACACCCTTGTATAGCACTACCATTTTGCTTCTCCACTCCACAGTGTCTATTCCTCTTTATGACAGTGGTAAACTGATCATAATTTTTATTTTTCTTTAATTTTTTTTAATATGTATACTAAAATTTTATTTTTATGTTAATTAATTTATTAAATGTTTATAAAAATATAATAAAATACAATAAATTTTAATTTTTATATTGATATCCAATAATCTATTATTTTATTCATTATAAATAATGCAAAAAATAAATAAATAAATTAAATTAATTTTTCAAAACTTTACATAATTTGCATTCGAAGACAACTTAAATACATTAATTATTATTCAATATCGATGTATCCCAATTATAATTCATATATATATATATAATAAAAATAATAAATATTTCACATAAAATTATGGGTCAACTCTTAGAGTCAAGTCCATAGAGAAAAAAAAAGGGTACTTCGTCCCAATGGAGAAATCATGATGGGACCATTTCAACACGATGACCTCCACCTACCAAATTTCTTAGATGGGATCCCTTAAATGTACAGTTATTAATTAAAATTTTCAATTGATATATTTTAATTAATTAAAAAAATTAAAAATTTATATAATTTTATAAAAAAATATTTATTTTTTTTTAAAATAAATCATACCAAATAAAAAAAACTATATGATTTTGATTTATTTATTAATTAAAGACAGTTGCATATAAGAAATTTTCAATTTCTTGGTGTCATTTATATTCTGCAACATTGCCATTGCATTTCACTAATTCTTTTTAAAGAAAAAAAGCTAAAATTAATAATAATTAATAATCATATACAAGATCATATAATAAAATTCATACTACGTATAATAAAAAATAAAATAAAAAAGCCAAATGTATTTATTTTTTAAATTAAAATAAAATTCAAAATATAACTAATAAAAAGGAGATTTTTTTATTTATTTTTTATAATTGATAAATGATATTATTAATTTATATTTTATTATTATGATTTTTATAAGTTTAAGTATTTAATAAATTTATTTTGTTAAATAATAAATATTTGGTTAAAAATAAACCTAAAATAAGCACAAGGGCGACATAGTTTATCTTAAATTATTGGATGCTTTTATAGTATCACTTTATTATGCTAAACACATCAAATCAATAGTATTACAAAGAAATTGTTAAATAATTTAAAATTACTCACTAAATTTACACTATTAATAAAATATTAATGTTTATTTAAAAATTAAAAATAAATTTTAATTTATTAAAATTTTACTTTTTATTATAATTAGTTTGAATTATTACACGATAAATGATATGAAACTACCATTTAATTGGATCGATTTAAAATTAAATTCAATAATTAAATTTTAAGTTTAAATATTTATAAAAATTTAATTAAATTAAAAAAATTAATTTAAATTAAATTAATTTAATTTAATTTGGTTAGATGGATTAAATTTTTAATAAAATTTTTATTTTTTATATTTTATTTTTAGTATTTTAAAATTTATTTGAAGTAATTGAATTTTGGATTAAATATCATCTTTGTATGTTATCGGTTAATTAATTAATTTGGTTTTAAAAAATATTTTTTAATTAAAATGGAATGAATTAAACTTTTTAAAAATAAAATAAAATATAAAATAAATATAAAATTAAACTAAAATTTTAAATTAATTCAAATCCAACAGGGATGGTACTTCCTTAGCTTTATTGTTACC
This sequence comes from Manihot esculenta, assembly GCF_001659605.2. Classification (NCBI taxonomy): domain Eukaryota; kingdom Viridiplantae; phylum Streptophyta; class Magnoliopsida; order Malpighiales; family Euphorbiaceae; genus Manihot; species Manihot esculenta. The sequence goes on from NC_035171.2 coordinate 29,843,086, forward strand.
GCCGCCGGATCCTCTTGGCTGGAGCAATACATTTTCAGTTGAGATTTCTGCGTAATATTTAAGATTCAGCCTCCCAAACCAAAAGCAATTACAAGCACACGACAAGACAAATTAAAACGTCTTCTTCTCAAAAGCATTTAGGTACTACCTTCACCCGAGCTTCTCCTCTTTTTCCATCAAATTTCTCCTCAAAACCCAAGAGACTACCCTCTACAAAACGCCAAACTAACACCAATTCATATATCTCCACATCGATTACTAGGAATTATCATCAACCTCACCAACAAGAACGAAAATTCCAAGATGAAACAGCGCCACCAACAACGACAGAAGCCGCGGCCAGCTGATCATGAAGCTCCCCAACCCCATGATCGTCATCATCAGCAAGAACATCAGATTCTGTGCTGTCAACTAATGCCAGATCAGCAAACTACAAGTGATATTTCTGATGATCATGCCGGAGAATGGATCAGTTCTTTGGATTATTCACGGCTCACTTCTTTCTTGGAATTTGATGACTCTTTCTTATCACCCTGGAATTGGAATTCTGATTTCCTTTTTGTAGAAAATGGAGAGAAACAGCGTATGATGTTCCTACAGGGTTCTTTCTTCAGCCATTACAGTTATAACTGAACTTTGATCTCTGTTTTTTTTTTTTTTTTTTTTCCCCAAAGATCTCAATTAATTTTCCATAGTTTACGATAGAGTAAAGTAGTCTCTAAATTTCAGTGAAAACTATAAATTTCTTACACAGGCCAGGGAAGAAAATTATACAGAATCAAAATGCTATTAAGGGAGTTATTCCAATTTCCAACCCTCAGCTATTTAATCTTATACTCCCATTCTATAATTTTTTAAAATAACTTGATTTATATTTATATTAAAATTATTAAATTTTATTAAATATCAAGACATATTCTAAATAGTCATTTGATAAAATAATGATTAATAAGAAGTTATTTTAAAAATAAAATAAAATTATAATAATAAATTTATATATTATAAAAATGCAAAAAAAATGAATAATTATTTTGAGATAAAAAAGATAGATAAATTAAAATTATGAGATAGAAAAACCATATGAAATTATAATAATTAAAATTGTCCATGAAATATGTGAATCCTAATTATATCTCTCGTTATAAAAATTATTTTTAAAATTATAAAAACTAAATAGCTTACTTTTAATATATAGATTTTTCAAAATAAATGGTGACTTACTCTTTGTTATAATTGAAATTTAATCCATCAATTGCAACTTGGTTAATCTATCAAGATTTTTTAGTTAAATGAAAAGAATATATAAGGTTAAAAGGCTAAATTTGTCCTCCAATAAAATAGAAAAAATTAAAAATATTAAATTTAATATTTCGATCTAAATTTATCATTAAATTAAAAAAAATGCTATACTACTATATTTTAAAATTGTACTCTCTCCATATTTCCATTAAAATTAATCTTGAAATGAGTAAAATTGTACTCCGTTAACATTTCCATTAAAATTAATTGTGAAACTCGTTTCAGCAAAAAAAACTTAAATTAATAAAGATAGATTCTAATTAGAATAATATTTAAATTAAAAAAAAAACAGAGAAAAATAACCATGGAAGCAACGATGAATATCAAATTCAATGGGGCAAATAATTTTATAGTTAGATGGCGAGAATTTTACATCAACAACAAATGGAATATATATAAATCTGCAAATAATATTTACCGAAACAAGTGAAAAAAAATAATTCAACCAATATTAATACTGAAATTAATAATTATTCATATGTAATTTAAGACTATACTTTTAAGGATTATACAAGATAAAGAAATACTTTTTTTTATTTATCTCTCTTTAAATTTATATATTACTTTAATTATAATTTTTATTTGTTAATTTAGAGAATTTCTTGTACTGAAATATTTTTTCTATTAATTTTTAATAAAAACATAAACAGAATATAATTATAAAATATAAACGGAATATAATTATAATATATTATTTTATTAAATGGGAATATGGACGGAGTATAATTATAAATATATTATTAATATAGGATATTTTTGTCAAAAAAAATTAAGTGTAATTATGAAAATGCAAAGTTTGGATTTTTATGCATATTTCTCATAAGTTTATTTATTTACCTATATATATATATATGCTCTTTGGTAGCAGACTAGGGTGGTAGGCGTCCAATTAACAAGGACAAAGGAGAAGGAGGTGTGAAATGACCGGGAAAAACTAAAGCAGCTTAGGATTACTTTTGTAAGGCGTACGGTTTTTTATTGTTCTGAAAATCAAAATTAATTGAAATTTTTTGTATAACTTTACTTTGGTTTTATATATATATTTATATATATATATATATATTTATATTTTCAATTCTGTTTGATTTTCAGTGATTTGATTTTGATTCAGTTTGGCTTTTGATACTTTTATTCTAATTCAATTCAGGTTTCTTTTTTAAATAATTATATGTAATTCCTCATATAAATCTTATAATTGCCATTTAAATTTAAATTTAAATTTGAAATAGTCATATAATATTTAAATATGAGTTACTTATATTCTTAGCGATTAAGTCATCTAAAATATTATATAAAAAATATATATATAAATATTTTATATTTTTATTTTAAAGTATAATTTAATTTATTTCAAAATAACATATATAATATTTTATTGTTAATAAATATTGATAATTTTTTAACGTTATAAAAAAATATTAATATAATAAATAAAATATAATGCAATTTTACTTATTTTTATTTTAAAATTTATAATTTAATTAATATTAAATTAGTACATCGTGATTTTTATATTAATATTTTTTATATAGTCTAAAATTACTATTATTTATTAACAATGCCATACATAAATATCATAAATTTTAGAGCAAAAAAATTAATAATTATATATATATAACTCCAAAAAAATATGAATAAAATTAGTTTTTGATCCAGTTCTCTTTCAATGCCATTTTGATATTATTTTAATGAAAAACAGGGTAAAAATAAAACAAAACTAATTCAATATAATTTTAATTAATTCATTTTTTCAGTTTAATTCAAGAATCTAAAACCTATACGTAGGGGTGAGCATTCGGTCGGTTCAGTTCAAAATCGAATCAAACCGAATAAACTGAAAATTAAAATTTTAGTGTTTATGAAAATCGAATCGAACCGATTTTAATCAGAAATCGAATCGAACCAAACCGGTCTGATTCGGTTCGATTCAGTTGGTTTCGATTTTTAATAATTTTTTTATTTTTTACACTTTATTTTTAATATTTTAAAATTTAATTAAAATATTTTAATCTTAATATGATTTAATTTCTCTATATTATTAAAAAAATATATTATTATCACTAATCGGTTCGGTTCGGTTTTTTCAGATCAAAACCGAACCGAACCGAAATAACTGAAATTTCTGAAATTAAAAACTAAACCAAATCGAAATGTATAAAAAACCGAATTAAATTTTCAAACCAATTCAGTTCGATCAATTTTTTCGATTTAAACCGAATATTACTCACCCTACCTATATGTACACCCCTGTTATTTTCAATTTAATTTAACTCATCTTTTTTCTTTTAAATATAAAGTAAACTATTTTAGCTCTTTTTTTTTGTTTTTAAATAAAAAGTAAACTACTCTGCTTAGAATATATACAATATTATACATATATTTATAACGTCAGTATAAAATAATGGGTTATATAGTATAAGGTAAGTAACTTTCATCCTTCCTTACCATAAAAAAATAATTAATAAATTTTTATGTTTAGGTTGCTTAATTAAGAAAATTGATGAATAAAGAATTTTTTTTAAAAAAAAATCTATATTTAAAAGAGATTTTTATTTTTAAAATTTTGATAAAAGTAATAAAATGTGAAAAATTTTAAGGTTGTCGATACATCCACGCCTATCGATCTAACTAACACATTTAAAAAAAAAATCCGAAGTAAATATTATTTTCAATAAAATTAAAAAAAATGTTAATATAAATAATTGGCGTTCCGATGGTTTAATTCTTAATTAAAAACAAACCTTACTAAAATTTAATTCAATCATATATAAATTATTTGTAGAAATATACAATTTTAAATTTGAGTCTCAAACAAAATCAATTATAATAATATAATGTCAGCATTTATATATTAATCGATAGTGATAGTGAATGCATTTAAATAAATCTCACCTTCAATTTTTTATTTTCATTTAAAAAATATATAATCCCAATTTGATAAATTTAATATCTTTTAAGGAAATTTAGCCGTCTTGCCATAAAATATTTACTTTCAAATTCAAATCAATTGTAAAAAATTCTAGGACTCGTTGTAGAAAAATGAATGAATCGATCTGTACACAAAAATCTAACTCTCAAATTGAAAGATAGAAAAAATTCTACGTCCAAAGTTGTAATTAATTAAACATAACAATTCAAAACAGGAGACTTCACCATCTTCCCCAACTGCAACATCAAGTCATTCTCCACCGGCGTCAAGTTCAAATCCAAGCACAATACTCTCTTACTTGTCGATTTCTTCATCGTAACCGGCACCGGCAACAGAGGCCGAGTCACTAACCTATCACTCATATTCTTAACATTTCCTCTGTGTCTTCTCATGTGACCTCCGAGAGCTTGTCCAATAGGGAACTCAAGGCCGCAGATAGAGCACTCGTGGGTTTTGGGTTTCGGCGGCGAACTGGGTAGCTTGAGCAAATAATCTCCGATGAGTTTTGGTTTCTTATGGCTTGCACGGTGGCCACCCAATGCTTGAAACGATGTGAATCTCCGGTTACACGTCTTGCATGCGAATAAACGACCAGAGGGTTCATCAGTTTGGCCAACTTTAGAGATCAGCATCAAGCAATTGGCCATATCTATGGCGGACTCAGATTCTTCTCTGTCTCCCTTCATATTTAAAACCTAATACAACAGAAGAATATGCAAATAACGTGAAAGTGAAGATTTTTTTTTTGGTTGATTTTGAATCTGATGGAAGGAAGAGAAGGGAGTTTCGCGTGTTTATATAGAGGAGTTTCTGAGCTGGTGGAATACGTCAGAGCTTAAGGCAGTGAAGTGTTGAATTGGCAGATTTGCCCTTGGATTCGCGCGGACGAAGGCTCTATTATGGTGGGAATTGGATGGCAGTTTGTGTAAATAGTGGAAAGTTATTGGGTAGAGTGTAGCCGCCGTAGTTGTTACGTCTACGTGAACGCGTTGCTGACAGAACGTTAGCAATGGCCCTATGAGGCTAGTCTCCGTTGTAACCTGACAATTCTAGAATCCTTTTACTATTATTAGTAGGACTTGGGACTACAACCCCAAGCGTGTAATCGGGCGCGTGCTTACATTTACTGCTTTTTTTTTCATTAAATTTATTTTATTTTGTTATATAATATATTTTTTACCGAGTAATTATCAAATAATAAATTTTCTAAAAATATCAATATCACACGTAGACAATATAATGTAGAACATAAAGGGCATTTAGGAAATAAAAGAGATAAGGATTTTTTTTTGTTAAATATTAATTTTTAACTAATTATCAATATCAATCATGATAATTTTTTTAGGAAAATAGCTAAAATTATAATATATTTTATGAAATAATTTAGATATTACATTGTAAGATTACTATATAATAAAAATATTACATTCTAACTAAAATGAAAATTTTAAAATTGGCAAAAAAAAGAAAAATTAAATAAAACTAATTTCTATTTTTTACTGAAACATTATTGATCTTTAACTTTAATTAATACTTTTTTCATTCATTTATTTATCAAAATTTGTTAATATCTTTTAAAAAAGAACCCTTATATCTTATAAATAAATTCCCCTGCAGAAACGCAAAAGACGTAGAGAAAGTTGGGGAGTGTGACAAGCACATGACTGAAAAGCGCGTGGACAGTTGACAGAGGGTTGAGAGTACAAAAAAGCACAGTGAGAAAGCGAGGGCAGTTTCCGAGGAGAAATGACGAAGAAGAAATAGAGAAAGGGAAGAGACGTGGTGAACAAGTAGCGATAGTGGTGTCTTACTAGTAAATCTACGCGCTCCATTAACTCGCTCTTGTGAGCTGCCTCGTTTCACACCCTCAGCTTCCCATCTCCCGCCTTTAAATATATATTATATATATAAATTAATTAAAAAATATCATATTATCAAAACCATATAAATTATAACTAAAATTATATTATGAATTATTAAAATTTTAATAAAATAACTTACTTTTTATTTTTTAATTTTAATTTAAAAAATAAAATATATTAAAAAATAAAATATATTAATAAATTTATAGATAAAATTTTAATAAAATTTTTAAAGGGTAGAAAATGATTCTTTTTTAAAAAATAAAATTATATTTTTAAATAATTTAATTTTTTAAATAATAAAAATATTTTCTGTTAATTAATTTTTTAAAATATTTTAAATATTACAAAATTTAGAAAATATTGTCCTTAATTTTTTGTTTAAAACAATCGAAGCCTAAAATTAAATTTTAATATATAACGTTAATAGGAGTAGTAGCTTTCACAAGTGATGTTATATTTGACAAGTTAATTGAAAACTCAAACAATACCCTTTATCTAGGATGGACAAGTCCTCTCCCAGAAATGCAAGACCAGCAACCCGAGACAAGTACGTACGGATGGAAAATTTGAATTATCTTGTCTTATGAAAAATCTTTTTTAATTCAAAAAAGCAAATTACTTTTTAAAAAATGTCACTTTTGAAATTTATTAATTTTTAATACTTAAATTTATTTTAAACTCGATTAAAATTTATTTTAAAATTATTGAATTTATAATAAAATTATTATTATTATCTAAATAGTATTTAAATACGTTTTATTTTATATATTTTAATTAATATCTCTATTCAATAAAATTAATTGTATGATTTTGTCAAATAAAAACAAGTAATAGGAAAACAGCCCATTGATTAAGGGACAGATTGAGTTGGTAGGTTTGGAATTTATTGATAAATTGGTCGTCACAATGTGGGCAACATAAGAAAAGCAATTGTTGTTACTTGTGAGTATGTTTCACATTATTTCTTAAGTATTTCAATGCAAATTTAATTAATTAATTAGTTGAAGTTTGAAAAAGACTGAACCTTCTTCAGTTTCAGTAAAAGAAAAAAAAAACCGCCAACTTTATACTGTTTAAATATTCGTAACAACTTTACATACATGTGTTGTTATTTTATTGGTCCGATACAGCAGATTCATGCTGGCGACATAGTAATGTGTCTATGTGCTTTCATGAGCATCATAATTGATGGAATTAGGTACACTGCCATGTTTTTTATTTGGGCGGCCGGATTTTCTTTGAAATTTTTATTTTGTTAATATGGTGTTTTTCTCTTGAATTTATTTAATAAAATTAAATTTGCATCAAATAATTTTTTTTAAAAGAAAAAAAAAAAACCAAAGGTAACGTTTGTTTGTTATTAGTATTGAAGTAGTGATGGTCAAGGATGCAAAAAATTTAATCGAGGGCCACTTGTAAAAAAAAAATAAAAAACATTATATCAAATAAATATGAATAAAAAAGTAGACTACCTTCTTTCTATTTTCTGAATTTTGAAAATTAAAATATATAAGTTTTTTTTTAATATTTTTATAAAAGAAAGGAAAAACAGAAGAGTTGGAGTTGAGGGAGATCTATTTGTTAAGTTAAGAAATTGCAAGAAGTTAAATTAGCTTTGAATTATATGGGTAAAAATGTTAAGTTTTTTTAAAAAATTTAACAATAAATTATTATTAAAAAATTAAATAAATCTAAATAACAGCAAATAAATTGAACAGGTTGTAATTTATACTCTAACATCAAAATAAATTTTATTTGATATTTTAATAATAATTTAAAAAATTAAAAATAAAATTTAATATTTTGAACCTCACTCTAAATATTCAAATACATATTTACACTTTACACTGGTATACTATTTCATGATAGTTTATTAAGAATTCAAACTAAATGGGTAATTTATTGGAAATCTAAACTTATAAAAATTATAATAATTAAACACTAATTGTATTATTAATGATTTAATTTATAAAAAACTAAAATAATATAATTTATTATTAAATGCGCTCGATATTTTGCTGATTAAATTATAAATTTTCATAAAACGATAAAATGACTCATTTAATTTGTCTATTTATAAGAATTTATTACATACTTAACAATGTATTGATTAATTTTTATTTTTTTTCTGAAAGATTATCAATAACATAGCTATTAACATAGCTAATTAATAATTGTTATAATTTTTATAAATTATAATATTAAATAAGTTAATATTTTAATTTAAGTGTTCATTAGATAAATTGTAATTAATAAAAATATATGAATACATATTTCGTTTGTTTTTTTTTTTCAAAAATGAAAATATCATTAAATATGGACTAAAAATTCAAGGATTACAAGGTTTTATAAACAAAAAGGCTCAACGCAGTCCAATTCCATCACCAAATACCAGGTCCAAAGGGAAAGAAAACCCTAGAAACTAACCGGGTTATCCAAACTCGACCCAAAGAAGCACAGGAATTCTAAGGGTGCCGTTCATCATCCCAGAAGAGAAAACGAACGCTGATCCTTTTTGAACTCAATGAAAATCGTTAACCGCCACTACCACGCCGCCATGCCCCAGACTAAGAAGACAACATCACCCAGAAAAACCTATCTATAGGGCACATCAAAATAGTCAAATGGACATAAATGCCAGCTATCATAAAGTTGAAAATGAAAAAATATATATAAAGAATGCATGGCGGCAAGCCGTTCTTCAAATTTCAACTGATACGTCATGGAGTATAAAATTCACCACTGAGGTAATGATTATATGATTATATTGAAATATCGAAGTTAATAATATATTATAAACTATATATTATATTTCATGATCTTAATATAAAAAAATTATTATATATTTTTATATTTTTTAATATATAAATATATAATATTTTTAATTATATTTTATTTTAAAATTCACAGAAAAATAAAAAGAATTTAATTGCTATGAATATAGTCAAATTAATTAATGGGAACATGAGAATAACAGAACTTTTTAATAATAAGTAATTCATTAAAGTATTCACATACTTTAAAAATTATATATATGAAATTTTAAATTACAAAATTAAGTATTTGAAATTTTAAATTATAAAATTAATTATGTGAAATTTTGAATTACGAGGAATTAAAAAGAATTTGAATTATTTATTCTGAATACTATATTTTGAAGATAAGAAAAAAGAAACGAGAAATAGTTTTATTTTCTTAAAAGTTGCTACTGCAATTCTAATCATGATTTATTTATTTTTGAAAATCATATAGGAGATATTTTAATATTTTTGGTATCTTTTATAATTTTTTATGGATTAAGAATTAAATTAATATGATTAGTTATAGTTTTTATTGTTCAAATAGGATTCTGATGCGAAACTCAGAATAACTCGTGATAAAAAACCCCAAATATATACTTGACAATGAACAAGGTAAAGATATATTTAAGAAGAATGTTCTATTACACCCTTAACCAACTAATATAATTAGAAATATAGATAATCAAGTAAATTTTAATTAGAGAACACAAAAAATTTTTTTTAATAAATTAACTAAATATGGTGGAAATCTATATTAAAATGTAACAAAGTTGATCCTTGATAAATTGCTAAACATGGAGGCACAAAAGAATTAATTATCTTTACAATGGAGAATAATATCAAATCTTTATTTATTAACTTCCTCAACATACAAAATAAAGGCTATTTATAGCTAAATATCTCCTAATCCTAATTGAAATAGAAAAACAAAAAAAATTCTAATTGAAATAAAAAAATAAAATAAATTTTAATCGAAATAGGAAAATAAAATAAATTTTAGTTGAAATAAGAAAATATAAGGTAATCATATTTCAATAAGAAAAACTATAACTAATTCTACTAATTTGACTCATATTTTAATAAGAAAAATTATTATTATTATTATTATTATTATTATTATTATTATTATTATATCATTCAAAAACGCTAAATTTTACTTCCCTGTGCTTCTCAACCAGACTACATTGAATTTAAGCTGCTTTTTATTTTTAATTTTTATTTAAATTAATTTAAAATTTTACATTTTAAGTTTAATTTAATTAAAAACAAAAAAAATGAGTTACTTAATAGACTAAATAAAGAAATTAAGAAATTTAATCTAAAAATTAAATAATTAATAAATCTGATGATCCGAGATCCAATGGAATAAGGTTTTACAAGGGTTTTGTATTACTGAATAAGGCTTAAGCTTTCTGAGGAGGGGTCTCCTCTTTTATACATTATCTTGCTTGCTGGTGACGTGTAAAGGTTTCTCCAGGATTGGGCCACGCGTCTCTGCCATCCGGATTCGGAGGTACTAGGGTATCAGCCGCCTGCTCCATGCGTAACGGCCTCTGATTCTCCTCATGCGTACGTTCGAGCAGATCTGCCAGGCTGTCTGGTGAATATCATTCTGGATCCTGGACTGGGCTGAGAGTTGGGCCGGATGCTAAGCCTGAGTGGAGAGGGCCTGCTTCGTGCGGGCCGGGCCGGTTTGAGTGAGGAAGATGGGTCGAGCCCGGCCTTGAAGGTTGGATGAGCCATGATTGTTATATGTATCAGGTGTGTGGGCCTCTACGTCATGGGCCTTGGGCTGTGGTCAAGCCCCTGGTCCGGGGTGAAGGAATTCAGCGGTCATCAATTGCCCCTTCACCTTCTCGGCAGTTATTGCTCCAACTGCCGAGGGGGTGAATACCAAGAACTATTATGATCACGTCTGTTCGGGTTCAGGTGCCTTAATAACATCCTTTCATCTTTCAGTCGTTGCGCAGTTTCTGAATTCTATCTGCTCTTTCCTCTTTCTGTCTTTTCTCTATTCTTCTTGTCCTCTGCCGCCTTTACTTTCTTGTCATCATTATCTGGACATCTCCTTTCTTTCCTTTTCCGTGAATACCTTTTAAGAATCTGATATCGCTGGCTTAGAGTCTAGTGTAGCTCTGCCCCGTACTAAGTCCACAGGCTCCAAGTATATATCAGCGCCAGCTTTTCTTCATTCTTGAGCCTTCTGTTGAAATGAGAAATTCTTGTTTTATCTGTGGCAGGTCTATTCGACGCCTTCTTCAAACAGATTGCCTTGTGCCGCAGAGGTTTGTTTTGATTTTGCTCTTATCATCTTAAGGGAGGACTGTTTCTGACTTCTCTGTTTTGAAACTTTTTGCAGTTCCTGAAATAAAAATGGGTCAGCTCAAAATTCTAGAAAATTTGATGTTACCTCTAAGGCGTCTGGATGGTGCTTTGAAGATCCTTCTGGTATGGCAGCTGAAGGGTGGGACCATTCGGGAAGCTGCTGAAACTGCTTTACCCAGGTCGTCTGGCCGGCCTCCTCCTCTGCTTGTTGTCCGGGCTCCAGAGAAGGTCTGGGCTGTTGAGGGGTTCGCTCTAACTTCGCCTTTTTCCGCAGAGAAAAAGGGAATTTCCTCGATGCCCCTGTTGTCCTCTTTTGATATAAATGGGAGTGGCGCCGGCGCTCAGCTCGTTGTTCCTTTTGATGTGAAGTACCAGTATTATTATTCCCTTTGGTGTGAAGTACCAGTATTACGTGAGGCTGGGATCTGCTGCACTCAGTCAGGTCTCCAGCGATTTTTTCGAATGTGTACTTCACGATCTCTTCGGGGCCATAGCCTCGAAGACTTATGTTTTTCATGTGTGGTGCACGGTCGGCATACCATATCTGAGCTTGTTCGAATGTACCGTGCATCACATTTGGGTAACCGGACGTTCGCCCAGGGGAACAGTGAGAAATGCTTATGGGAATCAACTTGTTCAGTTCCCCTGTAATAGCGAGACAGATCTTGGCCTTTTCTGAGAAACTCTCATTCCGAGCTACGAGAAGTCCTCCGAGCTGGAGACTAGAATAATAGGGTAGGTGATAGTCGTAGATGAGGAAGTATCTGGATATGTAAATTCTTTAAGGATAGTCTTTCATCCCGTAGTGTAGGCCTTTGTAACGTGCTGTAATGTGCTTTTCTTTTAATGAAGTTCTTGTTTTGCTCTCATGCTTAAGCTGTTCTCTTTTTATCATGTGTGAAATACTTCAGATTGCTCGCCTTATAGTTTTAACCAACTGAGCTCTGTCCTGCTTTTTCCCGAGCTAATCTAACCTATCTGCGAGCTCTGATGAGTTGAACTCCGGATCCACTTAGTCAACTGGGTTTTCAAGTTTTCGAACTGGACTGTCTGACCGACCTGTGAGCTCGGTCTTTATTTCGATGAATTGAGCTTTGAGTCTCCTTCATCCGTCCGGGCTCTCAGGTCATGTTGTCCGAGCTGAACTGACCGACCTGAGAGTTCTGTCTTTGCTTAGTGAAATGAGCTCTAAGTTTCCTTTAGCTGGCCGAGCTCTCAAGTCATGCTGTCCGAGCTGGATTAATCCGACCTCTGAGCTCGGCTTCTGATGAGTTGAACTCTAAGCTCTCAGCTTTGTATGACTCCGAGGTGCTTTTGACGCTTCTTTCCAATCTCCCACCCTTTGTTTAGTAGCGGTAGGTCAATCTTATAACTTTTTGAGTGATGCGCAAGTCTGACCTTTATCATGCTCCCATTTGCTTGTACTTTTGAGTCTTTTCATGACTTGCCCCTCTGTTTCCTCGGCATTTACTATAGGGATGGTAAAGTAGTAGGCTAAGTTGCTCTGACTGATGAGTTGGGCCTGTATTATGTGGGTGGCAAATGGGCTCTTAAATGATGGACTGTCATCGTATACTTGGCCCTTGATAGATGTAAAGAAGCCCAGCGATCATCCTTTTGCCCCTTTACCGTCTCGCCAGTTGTTACCTAACCGTCGAGAGGGTAAACTTCGAGAACAATTAATGATCGCACCGCTCCAAGACAAAACTGTTCAGTATCGACGCTTTGCCTCATAATAGCCTTTCTTTCTTTCTTTTCGAATTCCTTCTGTCCTTTGAAGAACTAGCGCTTGGTTGCTCTCTGTCTTCCTGCAATTCCTTCTACGTCTCTTCTTTCATCCCATCGTGTTCTCAGGTACGCTTCCTTGTTCTTCTATGGCAAGTTTAAAGCTTCCTGATGTTTTTGACCTTGAGTCGCATATTACCCCTTCCAACATAACTAATCACATTTCCCGGAGGCTTTTAGATACTCCGTTGTATCTTATTCGAGCACCTCTTCCAAATGAGAGGATAGTTCTTCCTTACCCTCGCCCTCCTGGTTTAGCAGATCCCCAAGAGGTTCGTAGTATAGTGTTTTTCCTGAAGCAGAGAGAATTTGGTCTACCGCTTCCTTTTACCCCTTTCTTTGTTGAGGTTTTTGAATACTTTGGGGTAACTCCTCGAATGTTGTCCCCAAATTCCATTTTATTCATGTCCTGTTTCGAGTCTATCTGTCTGGGTTGGGGTTTCGCTCCTACGGCCTGTCTGTTTGTCACTTTTTTCCGCCTGGTTAGGGCGAAGCAAAACTTCTATTACTTTTCCCCCCGTAATGGGCTGTCTATTCTTACGGGCTACAAGGATTCTATAAAGGAATGGGTAGAGAATTTCCTTGTGGCGGAGTTGAAATTAGGGTCCTGCCGATCGTGGGATGTGGACCTGAGGTGGGGGGAGATCTTTCCGGGCTGCAACGATTTGCCCGAATTGAGTCTTATCGAGCAGGTCGGGCTGCTTCGGCTGACTTCCGTTGAGAGGAAGTATGATGTCGAGAAGTGTATGTCTGCGTCAAACCTTAGGGATATCCATGACACGGGTATAGTGCTTTGTTCAGTTATTCTGTTTTTTTCTTTGCTCATGATATCAGGAAGTATGCTGACTCTTTATAACTTCTTGTTTCTCGCAGCTTCCGAGGTTAGAATGGATAGCATCAAATTCCCCAAGAATTTTGACCTGTCTCGGGAGAACATGCATGCAATTTTTGACGCCTTTGGGGATGGGCGCTCTGTAACTGAGATTGCTGCAGAGCTGGCTCAGGCCGCTTCTTCCAAGAAGATCAGCCGACCTCTTGTCAAAGCCTCTTCGCGGACTTCCAAGCCGAGCTCTCGCAGCATTAAATCAGCTCGGACATCTGGCCATGGCGGGTCGAGCTCAACCTCAGAGGTCGTGAGGGAAACTTCCCTAGCTGTTGTGAAGCAGACCCAAGCTACTGAACAAGTGGGGCAGGGTGCCGTCCATTCTACTGAGGAGGTGTTAGGGGGGAAAATTAAGTCCCCTGTTGAAGGTAAGGCGGCCTCTGGGACAGGGATGGAGATCATCCTCCTAGAGGATCAAAGCCCGGAGGTTTCTGGTGAAGGTGCCCCTGCCCCTGTGAGGACTGAGCCTGAGGGATCTGAGGGTGTCCCCTCAAAGACTGGAGGCAAGCGTCCGACCCCTTCTGGAACGCCTGTCCCATCTCCTGCTCGGAAGAAATCCAAGACTGCTGCGGGTCCTTCTCCACCTCTTTCTACCATTGGGAAGGGGAAGGGTGTTTCTTCTGTTCCTTCGTCGTCCCCTACTGACAGCATTCTGGACCTGTCAAGCATTTCCTCTGAGTCTCCGGCCTCTGCTGTTGCCGCACTTCTCCGGGAGCGGATGTTCGGCGGGATAACAGAGGCTTCGGATCCCCGTCTTCTGGCCCTGACTGGTCACTTGGCCAGTTCTACCAAGGAGCAGGTGTCCTTCCAATCTCGCTCTCGTGAGGAGCTCGGATCGACGATTGGAGAAATGCTTCTGATGGTAAGTTATTTTTTCTTTTCACTTCTCTTTGAGTTTGCTTTGTTTCTTTTCTTGACAATTGTTCTTCCGTACTAGATGTTAGGCCTGGTTATGGAGGTGGATGCCCGTGACCTCTCTCTCCGGGAGTCCGTGGACCGCCGGATCGAAGAAGCACGTCGCGATGAAAACCTGACGGCCACCAGCGACGCGAGGGGCCACCTGGCAGCCGCCCGGGAGCAGATCCAGTCTCTCCAGGTGGAGTTACATTCTGCATTGGAAACCTCTAAAAGAGCTGAGGACAGAGCGGTTGAGGCGGCGGAGCATAGCAAATCCCTGGAATCAGAGCTGTCTCGTACTCGCAGGGTTCTCCAGGAGTCTGATGAGAGGGCAGCTGAAGTGGAAGCTCGTTGTGTAGAGGTTGTAAAACAGCTGTCCTCTATGACAACGGCCCTTCAGGAGAGGGATGAGGCTGTTGGCCAAAAAGCCGAGGTCCAGCGCCAACATGAGGCCTTAAAGGCTGATTTTGAGGGGCTTCAAGCTCACCTGAGTGAGGTGAAGGCTCAGAAGGAAAGTGCCCTAGCCCGGGTGGAGGTCCTTGAGCAGGAATTGGGCACAAGTTCTGAACGTATCAAAGATCTGTCTTCATCGGCGGAAGAGTTCAACCTTCGCCAACAACAGCTGAAAAATGAAGTCAGGGTTTTGGAGCGTAAATGTTTAGCCCTGCTTGAGGTGGTAAAGTATGCTGAAGGGAAGGTTCAGCTGAAGCGTGAACAGTATATAGCGGAGTATCAGGAGTCTAATGAGCTGAAGGTTAAAATTGATCAGGCCTGTGAAGCTCATCTTCAGGACTACAAAGACTCTTCTGAGTTTAAGGAATTTGTGGCTGAGGCTTGTGAAGAACACCTTGATGAGTATAAAGCTTCTGGTGAGATGAAAAAGGCTATCCTTGATAAGGCCTACCGCATGTATGTAACTGGCTACAATCGCGGTTTAAGAGAAGCTAGACAGGCTCCTGATGTTCCTTTGGCCGAGCTTCGGAGGCGCGAAGTGGACTCAGATGGCGAGTCAGTGCTATACGGGGAGGATGATTGCCCTTTGCCCCGAGGAGATTCTCGGAGGAACATAGACCGGCCATCTGAGTCTTCGTCAGAGGAATCTGAGGTAGGGTCGGAGGAAGATGATCTTGATTCTGAGAAAGACGGCCTCCACCCTAGGTCAGAAGTGGCCCCTACTATTAATGTTGAGAGCTCTGGCCCCAGGGACACCGAGCTTCCTTCGGGGATGGCTGTAAATAGAGATAATGCAGGCGAGGGTGTACTTACTGATGTAAGTCCTTTAAGGACTATTTATCCTCCTTCCTCGCCGGAGAAATAAATTGTAATAGTCAGTAATGCAATATTAGTTTCTTTCTTGTTTTTCATATTTCTTGACATTTATCTCTACTCTTCGTATTTGTGATGTAAACTATATATTTTCATTTAGGAGCTCTGAATTTGCGAGCTCAGCTCTTAGCTGATGATTTGGGAGATCAAGTCTCGTACCTTTTTAATGACAATTATCATGTCAGTTTTTGGCTTTTAGTCCTGCTTTCTGCGCTGTGACTTCGTATATTTGTTTCAGATAAACTGATTTAGGCTTTGATTATAGCCTTTTTTATCCTTCTAAGGATATCTTCATTTATGTGTCCTGCTATGGAGGGAGCTCGGCCGTTCTTTTTGGCCTTCGTATCTAGATCCTTTAAGGATATAAGTCTACCCGAGTTGAGAGCTCGGTCTTGGGCCTTTGCGAATCATCAGTCCGAGCTGGGAGCTCGACCTTGAGTGTCGTAAGAATATAAGTCTGGTCGAGCTGGGAGCTCGGTCCCCCCTCTCTCTTTTTTTTTTTTTTTTTTTTTTTTTTTTTAGGCTCTGGGCTTTTCTCTTTCCGAGTTCGGAATTGGATTTTATAAGTTGTTCCGGTGGAAAAAAAAAATTTTTTATTTCGGGATCCTGGTTTTCTTTGAATTTCCGGGACGACCTCGGGGCCTCGCCGGTTGTTTTTGTTTCCAGGAGATCTTACGGGATCCTGTTTTTTCTTTGAATCTCCGGGACGACCTCGGGGCCTCGCCGGTTGTTTTTGTTTCCAGGAGATCTTACGGGATCCTGTTTTGTCTTTGAATTTCCGGGACGACCTCGGGGCCTCGCCGGTGTTTTGTTTCCAGGAGATCTTACGGGATCCTGTTTTTTCTTTGAATTTCCGGGACGACCTCGGGGCCTCGCCGGTTTTTTGTTTCCAGGAGATCTTACGGGATCCTGTTTTTTCTTTGAATTTCCGGGACGACCTCGGGGCCTCGCCGGTTGTTTGTTTCCAGGAGATCTTACGGGATCCTGTTTTTTCTTTGAATTTCCGGGACGACCTCGGGGCCTCGCCGGTTTTTTGTTTCCAGGAGATCTTACGGGATCCTGTTTTTTCTTTGAATTTTCGGGACGACCTCGGGGCCTCGCCGGTTTTTTATTTCCAGGAGATCTTACGGGATCCTGTTTTTTCTTTGAATTTCCGGGACGACCTCGGGGCCTCGCCGGTTGTTTTTGTTTTCAGGAGATCTTACGGAATCCTGTTTTGTCTTTGAATTTCCGGGACGACCTCGGGGCCTCGCCGGTTGTTTGTACAAAATTCAGGCTCATTGGCCTTACTGTCGCTTCGTCATCTCAGCTGGTTTTTGTGCCTAACTGAGGTCTTGTTTGCAAGGGATCTTTCTGAGCCCTGTTCTTTTCTTTATCATGAAAAATGTTTTTTTTTTTTTTTTTTTTGCACAAAGATAATTACATTGTATAAACAATTTTCATTTATTCATATTTGTCAAAATACGGTGTTTTTTCTTTACAAATATTTCAAGGAAAATACCTTTTTAAGTGCTGGATGTTCCAAGCATGGGGCTCGGGGTTTCCTTGCATATCTTCAATTCGGTATACCCCGGGCTTAACCACTTTTGTCACCTTGAATGGACCTTCCCAGGTCGGTGCTAGTTTGCCTGCAGCTGCTCTTTTTCTAGTAGCTTCCAGGTTTCTTAAAGTCAGGTCTCCCACCTTCAAGCTTTTTTCTCTGACCTTTTGATTGTAATATCTTGCTGCTCGTTGTTGGTAAGCAGCAGTTCGGACTTGGGCGTCTTCCCTAACTTCTTCAAGAGCATCTAGGTTGCTCCTTAATTTGTCCCCATTAGCGTTCTCACTAACGAATTGAACTCAATGAGTGGGGATCTGTAATTCAACTGGGACTACAGCCTCTGTGCCATAAGCAAGTGCAAACGGGGTTTCTTGAGTGGGCGCTCTGGGAGTGGTTCGGAGTGCCCATAGAGTGCTATTGAGCTCTTCTGCCCAATTCTCCTTTGCGCCATTTAGCCGTTTCTTTAATCCTTGAAGGATAGCTCTATTAGTGACTTCCGTTTGGCCATTAGTCTGAGGATGAGCCACGGAGGAGAACTTATGCCATATGCCCATGTTCGTCGTGAAGGCTCTGAAAGTGCTGCAGTCAAATTGTCTGCCGTTGTCTGAGATAAGTACTCTTGGTATGCCAAATCTGCAGATGATATGCCCCCATACGAAATCTATCATTTTGCGAGCTGTGATTGTGGCTATTGCTTCTGCCTCTGGCCATTTCGAAAAATATTCCACAGCCACCACTACGAATTTCCTTTGCCCCGTAGTCTTGGGGAAAGGTCCCAGGATGTCAATTCCCCATTGTGAGAAAGGCCATGGACTGGATATGCTTGCTTGAGGAGTGGCAGGGGTCCTGATGGCATTAGCAAATCTCTGACATACGTCACACCTCCGGACAAACTCTTCTGCTTCTTTTTTAACAGTGGGCCAGTAGTATCCTTGCCTGAATATTTTGTTAGCTAATGTCCCTGCTCCCTCGTGAGCCCCACATAGGCCTCTATGTATTTCCTCCATTACCTTTGCAGCTTCTTCCGGACTCACACACCGGAGCCATGGGCTGGATTTCCCTTTTCTGTATAAAGTTCCCCTTATTACTTGGTAATTGGCAGCTCGAGCTGCTATCTTTTTGGCTTCGACTTTATCTTCGGGGAGTTCGCCCTTTTCCAAGTATCTCAAGTATGGAGTCATCCAAGTTGGGCTCTGCTCCACCTGTAGTACTGTGTTTATCTTCTTGAAAGCAGGTGTGCTGACATGCTGTATGTAGACTTCATCAGGGAGCTGCTCTAACTCTTCTTTGGTCAGCCGACTAAGCAGGTCTGCCTCCTCATTTTCATCTCGAGGTATCCTCTGAAATCTCGTAAATACTCCTCGGCTCGTGAGGTCGGCTTCCACAGCTTTTACTTTATCAAGATAACTCTACATGATGGGATCTCTGGCCTGATATATTCCCGTCACCTGGTTGATCACCAGCTGAGAGTCACTATTTACTTCGAGGTCGGTTACCCCTATTTCCAAAGCTACCAACATTCCGTTCACCAAGGCTTCATATTCGGCCACATTATTAGAAGCTTTGAATTCTAGCCGTAAGGCATAACATACTTTGAAGCCCTCCGGCCCCTTAAGTATTATCCCAGCGCCACTGCCCTCAGAGCCTGATGCTCCGTCTACATATAGCTTCCAGCTGGACTCTTGGGAAAGCTCTCCCTCTCCTTCTTTGCTTGGTATCTCCGAGGATGATCCTTCCTTCTCCTTGTTGAATGAGCATTCTGCTATGAAGTCAGCCAGCGCTTGAGATTTTATAGCTGTCCGAGGTCGGTACTCCAGACAGTAAGGGCTGATTTCCACGGACCATGCTAACATCCATCCTGAAGTTTCCGGCCTACGTAGGATCTTCTTTAACGGTTGGTCCGTCATCACAACTCCTTGGTGGCCTTCCAGATAAACTTTGAATTTCCGGACTGCTAACAACAAGGCATACGCCAATTTTTCAATGTTCGAGTATCTGACCTCAGTATCTCTGAGTACCTTGCTGACGTAGAAAACAGGTTTTTGCTCCCCTTCTTCCACTCTTACTAGTACTGCGCTAACTGCTTGCTCTGAGGCTGCCAAGTATATCAAGAGTTCTTCCCCTTTTACGGGGCTGCTGAGCACGTGAGGTGAGCTGAGGTATTCCTTAAGCTCTGTGAAGGCTTTTTGGCAGTCTTCTGTCCATTCAAAATTCGGGACCTTCCTCAATTTTTTGAAGAATGGCAAACACTTTTCTGCCGACCTCGACATAAATCGATGAAGCGCCACTACTCTCCCGGTTAATCTCTGGACGTCCCTTACACAGGTCGGCTCTGGCATATTCAATATGGCTTCCACTTTCTCCGAATTGGGTTCAATGCCTTTTCCACTCACCATGTACCCCAAGAATTTTCCTCCCCTGATGAAGAAAGCGCACTTTGCTGGATTCAGCTTCATCCTGTATTGATCTAACACCCTAAATATCTCCCTTAAATCCGTTATATGTTGTTGAAAGGTTGAACTTTTAACCACCATGTCATCCACATACACTTCTACATTCCTGCCGATCTGGTTTTTAAAGATTTTATTCATTAATCGTTGGTAAGTTGCCCCGGCGTTTCTTAATCCGAAGGGCATAGCTCTGTAGCAGTAAGTCCCGTCTTCAGTTATAAATGAGGTCTTCTCCTCATCCGTTTTTTCCATTGGGATTTGGTGGTAACCAGACATAGCATCCAAAGAAGACATATAATCAAAACCAGCCGTTGAGTCGACCATCTTATTAATATCGGGAAGGGGGTAACAATCTTTAGGGCAGGCCTTATTCAGGTCGGTAAAATCTATACACATCCTGTATTTGCCATTGGCTTTTTTGACTAACACAGGATTTGCCAACCACTGTGGGTACATAACCTCCCTAATAAAGCCTGCCTCTTCTAGCTTCTGCACCTCTTCCTGGGTAGCCTGCTGCTTCTCTCTTCCCACTACTCTCTTCTTTTGCTTTACTGGTCTGGCCTCGGGGAGGACATTCAATTGGTGTGTCATTACTTTGGGGTCAATTCCCGGCATGTCTGAGGGCTTCCATGCGAAGGTCGGTGAGTGACTTCGGATCAGGGCCATGGCTTCACCTTTTTGTTCTTTGGTGAGGCCGGCATTGAGACTGAAGACCTTACTCGTTTCTTCTTCTGATAGGGAGAAAGTCTCCAGCTCTCCAACGGGCTCTGTCCGGGCTTCCTTTGTCTCATCCCTGACCTCCAAAACTTCCGAATCAAGCGCTTCTCCGGTTGAGTTCGGTTCCGTCACTGTGGCCAAGTATACTGCCCTTGCTTCCTCCTGGCTTCCCCGGACCATTCCCACTCCTCCTTTCGTTGGGAACTTGAGTGCCAGATACCTGATGCTAGTGACAGCTTCGAAACTGAACAACGCTGGCCTCCCCAAAATCGCATTGTAGCTCAGTGGGAGTTTGACCACCAAGAACACCTCACAATGGGTGCGAGCTTTGGGTGCTTCTCCCAAGGTGAGGGCCAGCTTCACCTTCCCTTCTACAAGTACCAGTGCTCCTCCGATCCCTTTGATGGGTGACTGGTCCCGAACCAGCTGTTCCTCTGGGATTCCCATCTGCTGGAAAACCCGATATGGCAATAAGTTAACCTTACTCCCATCATCCACCAGAACCTTCTTCACCCGAAAATTATGAATGACTGCTTCAATGACAAGCGCGTCATCATGGGGCATCTGAATGCCCTGTGCATCCTCCGAAGAGAAAGCGATGGTCATGGGAGAGTGTTCAACGATCTGCATAACCTCGCCATTGCTGGTCTCCCCTTCCCGGTTTCTCTTCTTTCCTCGACGGTTCATCCGTCCTCCAGTTCCTCCAACGATCATATTAATAGTCCCACTGGACCCATCGTTCACTGGCCCCGTTCCAGTTCTCCTGGGCATCTGGGCTGCCGGACCGGGTTGAGGCCTCTGCCCCTCCGGTTTCTTCACAAAATTTTTGAGATGCCCCCTTTTTATCAATCTTTCAATCTCTGCGATTAACTGAAAACAGTTATTTGTGTCGTGGCCATGTGTTCGGTGATACTGACAATACTTATCAGGATTCCTCTGATCTGCTTCCGACTTCAAAGGTTGGGGCCACTGAAGAAACTCTTTATTTTGGACAGCCATGAGCACCTCGGCTCTAGACGCATTTAATGGGGTCGGTTTCTCCGGAACCCAAGGAGGGAGCGTTCTTGGTTCGAGAATCCGAGGAGGAGGAGGCCTGTGATCCCTTCTTTCCCAAGCCTGCTTGTACGGTTCAGGCCTCTTTCCATGCTTCTTCTCGTG
The DNA here is from genome assembly GCF_001659605.2 of Manihot esculenta. NCBI lineage: Eukaryota > Viridiplantae > Streptophyta > Magnoliopsida > Malpighiales > Euphorbiaceae > Manihot > Manihot esculenta. The sequence goes on from NC_035171.2 coordinate 29,865,061, forward strand.
CTTCTCCGACCTCCCCTCCTCCGGGGCTTTTTCTTTTCCTTCCGCCCTTTTGGCAAATCTACTCGTTACTAAGGCGTCATCCTGCCTTATATACTTTTCCGCCCTCTTCATCAACTCGGCCAGTGAGGTCGGAGGTTTCCTGCTTAGTGAACCGAAAAACTCGGCAGAGGTTGTTCCCTTCTGCATGGCCTCTACCGCTGTAACGACCCGAAAATCGGACCGCTACCGGCGCTAGGATCCAGATCGGCTTAAGGCCGCCGGGACCCGTAGCAAGCCTGTCATAAAACCTGTAAACCTGTATAATCCCATACATGATCAACAACATGCATAAAAATTAAAACTTTTCTTTCCATACTCATCAACCAAACTCAACCTGAGCATAAGCATAAATATAACTTTGATCCTCTGTGGGATCTCATCTGTGCCCTCAATGGGTAACATACATCTGTTGAGTTGGTTTACATAAACATCAACAAAATCTCTAAGATCATGTATAAAAGGGATACAACAAACTATGGTCAAGCACACACTAACATCCATAAAACTCATTACATAACTATACTGTATTTTTACATTACAATTTGATCATGTCCATTGCTAGCTATTACATAAGCATGACTTCTTTACTCTATCCGGACTCCCGCCCTATACTGTACCTGCAAGCCTAGGGGTAAAGGGAGAGGGGTGAGCTAAAAGCCCAGTGAGTAGAGCTAGTAAAACACGTTAACACTATGCTCTATGAAATGCATCATAACACAAACAATTCACATAAGGGTTGAGTGAACTTGTCACCAATTAGTCCAAGTTAACTCTGTGCCAGGCCGTAGCATGGGGTCCTGGTCTTCCTGTCATACATACATTACTTACCATTATCCCAGGGCCTCCTCTGGGCTCCTGGTCTTCGAGTCCACTATCGTGCCAGGCCGTAGAATGGGGTCCTGGTCTTTCCTTACTCTGTGCCAGACCGTAGAATGGGGTCCTGGTCTTCCTGTCTTGGACTAATTGGGTCATCCAACATTCACCCACATCAACAACATTCAATGCAATGCAGCATATTCGTGAACACTAATGCAATCATCCTATCGCATAATCATGATGCATGAAACATGATAAAACATTTAATTTAAAAGATTAAGTTTAGTTCCACTCACCTCTGGCTGACTCTGACAACACCGAAGCAGCTAAACTCACTGCTGGGGTCCTCGGTTCCTCGGGTCCGAACCTACACAAGTGGACTCAAATGAGGGACCAAACATACGTAATTACAACTCTAATATACTCCCCAAAAACCCCCTAAAACATCTTGAAAATATCACATCAAAACATGTAAGAAATGGCTGAACAGGACACTTTCGGCGGCACCTTCGGCGGCCGAAAGTCCTGGACAGATCCGAAAGTCAGGCACTTTCGGCGGCACCTTCGGCGGCCGAAAGTCCCAGACAGAGACGAAAGTCTCTTTTCGGGGGCAACTTCGGCAGCCGAATGCTGCCTCCACAAAGGGGGTTCGGCGGCCGAAACTCCCTTCGGCGGTCGAACCTGGTTTCTGCCAGAAGGGCAGAGACTTGGTTCACATGAACCCCTTGCCTCCCAAAACCTCAAATCAAGCATATATCTCAACCAAATCATGCATACAAGTTCCTAGGGGTCTCAAAACATCAAATACCCCAACTACAACACTTCAAACATACTCAAGCAAGCCACATTGTTCAAAACATCAATATAACCCATAAACTCAACATATAACCTAACATGCATTTCTACCCATAGATCTTGTATAAAACTTACTTAAAACACATAAGGAGCTTAAGATCGGCTCTTACCTCTTGAAGATCGAGAGGGAGACGACCTAAACTTGAAGATCCACGAAAATGAGCTCCTGAGTTCCCAAAGCTCCAAAACTTGTTTCAAAAGCTTAAATCTTCCAAACCAAGTGAAAACAAGTGAAAATCTTGAAAGATTTAGAGGAAGAACATCAAAAATGGGTGAGGGACGGCGGAAAGCTCACCTTGGCCGAAAATGGGGAAAAGCTCGCCCGTTTTCGGCTAAGGGACCCTTTTATAGTGGCTGGCCAGACCACGTTCGGGGGCCGAATGTGCCTCCGCATCCATGCAATGTTCGGCGGCCGAACTTGACTTTCGGCGGCCGAACCTGGACTTCCCTCACTCATGCTTTCGGGGGCCTAACGTGCCTCCAAAACGCATGCATGTTCGGCGGCCGAACTTGACTTTTGGCGGCCGAACCTGGGTTTTCCTCCAAGGACTTTTCATGTAAAAACTCATTAAAACATGAAAACATTTCATAAAAACATGATTCTACCCTTCTAGAGGTCTCCGACATCCGAGATTCCACCGGACGGTAGGAATTCCGATACCGGAGTCTAGCCGGGTATTACATTCTCCCCCCCTTAAGAACATTTGTCCCCGAATGTTCCTCAACTAGTACATGCATATCATGAAACGTAACATACATATTAAACACATAGAACACATAGATACTAACCTCTAAAAGAGATGGGGATACTGTTGGAGCATGGACTCCCGTGTCTCCCAAGTACACTCCTCAATATTGTGGTGGTTCCAAAGGACTTTCACCATCGAGATTTCCTTGTTCCTTAGCTTTCTGATCTGAGTGTCTAAGATCCATACTGGCTGTTCAACATAGGTTAGATCCTCTTGGATCTCCACATCAGGCTCACTAAGAACCTTGCCCGGATCTGACACGAATTTTCTCAACATAGAAACATGGAAAACCGGGTGGATTCTTGCCATAGAAGCAGGTAAGTCCCGCTTGTACGATACATTCCCAATCTTTTGCAAGACTTCGAAGGGTCCGATGTACCGCGGAGCCAGCTTACCCTTCTTCCCGAACCGAACCACTCCTTTCATTGGAGACACCTTGAGCAATACCAGATCCCCCTCCTGAAACTCTACTAGTCTTCTGCGGATGTCTGCATAACTCTTCTGTCTGCTTGCAGCTGTCTTGATTCTTTCTTTGATTATGGGTACTACCCTACTGGTGATCTCTACTAGCTCAGGCCCTGCCAAGGCCTTTTCTCCAACTTCCTCCCAGCAAACAGGTGATCTGCACTTCCTTCCGTACAAAGCTTCATATGGAGCCATCCCGATGCTAGCATGATGGCTGTTGTTGTAGGCAAACTCCACCAAAGGTAGATGCTGCCTCCAAGAACCGCCAAAGTCCAGCATACACATTCTTAGCATATCTTCTATGGTCTGGATGGTCCTCTCTGACTGTCCGTCTGTTTGTGGATGGAAGGCAGTGCTGAAATCCAATCTAGTACCCATGGAATTCTGCAGACTCCGCCAAAACCTGGAGGTGAACTGGGGCCCTCTATCTGACACTATAGAAACAGGAACCCCATGCAGTCTGACTATCTCATCAACGTACACCTGTGCCAACTTGTCCACAGAATAGCCACTCCTGACAGGGATGAAGTGAGCAGATTTGGTGAGTCTGTCCACAATCACCCATATGGAGTCCAATCTGTTGGACGTCGCCGGTAACCCCACTACGAAGTCCATAGCTATATTCTCCCATTTCCACTCTGGAATAGGTAGCGGGTTAAGCATTCCAGCCGGCTTCTGATGTTCCAGCTTCACCCTCTGACATACTTCGCAGGCTGACACAAACTGTGCCACTTCTCTCTTCATAGCTGGCCACCAATAAACTTTCTTCAGATCCTGATACATTTTGGTGGCTCCGGGGTGAATGCTGTATCTTGCATTATGAGCCTCTCTCATAATGTCTCCTTTTAGCCCTATGTCATCTGGTACACACAATCGACTCCCATAGCGGAGGATCCCCTTATTGTCGAATCTGAACTCACTGTCCTTGCCTGACTGAACAGTCCTGACAATCTTCACTAACTCTGGGTCCTCATGCTGTTTCTGGGCCACCTGCTCCAGAAACACGGGTGTCACTTTCATCTGAGCGACCAAGGCACCTGTACCAGACAACTCCAACTGTAGACCTTCATCAATGAGCTTGTAAAACTCCTTCACCACTGGTCTCCTCTCTGCCGTGATATGGGATAGACTGCCTAGTGACTTCCGGCTTAGGGCGTCTGCCACGACATTCGCCTTACCCGGATGATACTGGATCTTGCAATCATAGTCACTCAGCAACTCTACCCATCTCCTCTGTCTCAAGTTCAAATCTCTTTGACTCAGGATGTACTGCAGGCTTTTATGATCGGTGAAGATCTCACATTTTACCCCATAGAGGTAATGCCTCCACATCTTGAGTGCAAAGATTACTGCTGCCATCTCAAGGTCATGTGTGGGGTAATTCAACTCATGCTTCTTTAGCTGCCTAGAAGCGTAAGCAATCACCCTCTCATTCTGCATAAGCACACAACCCAGTCCCACACGGGACGCATCACAAAAGACTGTAAAGTCCTCTCCACTAGATGGCAGAGCTAAAACTGGTGCTGAAGTCAACCTCTTCTTGAGCTCTTCAAAACTCTCCTCGCACTGGTCGGTCCACAGAAACTTCTGATTCTTCCTGGTTAGTCTGGTCAGAGGAGCTGCTATTTTTGAGAAGTCCTGCACGAACCTTCTGTAGTAACCCGCCAAACCCAAGAAACTCCTAATCTCTGTCACTGAAGTGGGTCTAGGCCAGTTAGCCACAGTTTCTGTCTTCTTGGGGTCTACCTCAATCCCATTCTCTGACACTACATGCCCCAAGAACGAAATGCTCCTCAGCCAGAACTCACATTTAGAGAACTTGGCATACAAGCCATGTTCCCTCAAGGTCTGTAGAACCAACTGCAGATGATGGGCATGCTCCTCTGTATTCCTGGAATACACTAAGATATCATCTATGAAGACAATAACGAAGTGATCCAGGTACTGGCTAAACACTCTATTCATGAGGTCCATGAATGCTGCAGGGGCGTTAGTTAACCCGAACGGCATCACAAGGAACTCAAAATGCCCATATCTGGTCCTGAAAGCTGTCTTTGGCACGTCCTCTTCCCTGATCCTCAACTGATGATACCCAGACCTCAGATCTATTTTGGAGAAACAACCCGCTCCTGCTAGCTGGTCGAATAGATCGTCGATCCTTGGCAATGGGTACTTGTTCTTGGTAGTGACTTTGTTCAACTGCCTGTAGTCGATACAAAGTCTAAGGGATCCATCCTTCTTTTTCACGAACAAAACTGGAGCACCCCAGGGTGAGGTACTCGGTCGGATGAAGCCCTTGTCTACCAGCTCCTGTAACTGCTCCTTCAACTCTTTCAATTCTGCTGGCGCCATCCTGTAGGGAGGGATAGAGATCGGTCGGGTTCCAGGCATCAGTTCTATCTCGAACTCTATCTCCCTAGCAGGTGGTAAACCTGGCAGTTCGTCTGGGAACACATCTAAGAACTCTCTAACCACTGGCACCGAGGCGGGCTCTCTAACCTGACTATTTAGCTCTCTCACATGAGCCAAATACCCCTGACATCCCCTCCTAAGCAACCTACGAGCCTGAAGAGCTGAGATCATACCTCTAGGTGTACCCCTCCTGTCTCCTCTGAAGACAACCTCTGATCCATCCTGACCTCTGAACCTGACTACCTTGTCCCTGCAGTCCAAGGTAGCACCATGGGTAGATAACCAGTCCATCCCTAGAATGACGTCGAAGTCTGTCAAATCTAGAACCACAAGGTCGGCGGACATGCATCTCCCCTCAACAAAAACTGGACTACACTGACAGACTGACTCTGCCACTGATGGATCACACTTGGGTCCACTGACCCAGAGAGGACACTCTAACCCAGAAGTCATCAGACCTAACCTCCCCACGGCTCTCGGAGCAATAAAAGAATGAGATGCACCAGGGTCCATCAATGCATATACATCCGAACATCCAATGACGAGATTACCTGCCACCACGGTGTTGGATGCGTCTGCCTCCTGCTGTGTCATTGTGAAGATCCGTGCTGGGGCTGATGGACCTTCACCTCTGAAACCCGCTGAAGAAGAGGCTGCTCCTCTCCCTCTGCCTCTGCCACTGGCCTGAGTCATGGCTGGAGCTGCTGGCTGCGCTACACTGCCTGAAGCTGTCTGCTGGGACTGAGCCATCGGGGCCGCTCTTGGACAATCTCGAGCTAAATGCCCCTCCTGACCACATCTAAAACAAGCGTTCGTCCCAAAACGACATACTCCCTTGTGTGGCCTGCCACACCTTGCACAAACTGCATTATCCGCACCAGAGCTTGAGCCACTTCCAAATCCCAGACTGGACTTGACTTTGTTCCAGAACTTGTTCTTCTTACCCTTGGGTTTACCCCATCTCTTACTGCCTGAAGCTGCTGCACTCAAGGTAGAGGGATCTAACCTTCCCCCTCTCGGAGTTTTAGAACCAGAAGCTTGTGCCACTGTCTGCTTAACTGTCCCCTGAATGATGGCACTAGCCTCCATTCTCCTAGCCATGTCTACTATGGCATGAAAACTCTCTCTATCTGCTGACTGTACCAAGGAGGAATACCTGGGATGGAGCTTCATGATATACCTCCTCGACTTCTTCTGGTCTGTGCTAAGGTCTTGCCCAGCAAATGGCAGCAACTCCATAAACCTGTCAGTATATTCGTCTACACTCATGTCATCAGTTTGCCTCAACTGCTCGAATTCTATCATCTTCAATTCCCTTGAACTATCAGGGAAAGCCCATCCTGCAAACTCGTTTGCAAACTCTTCCCAAGTCATGCTGTCCATTCTCGGGTTCACATAATTCTTGAACCACTCCCGTGCCTTCTTGCACTTAAGCGTGAACCCGGCCATCTGAATGGCTCTACTGTCATCCGCCCCTATCTCATCTGTAATCGCCTTGACCCGCTCCAAGTACACGAACGGATCATCACCGGTTTCAAACTGGGGAGCACCCAGCTTCATATAGTCTGTCATCTTGACCTTGCTCCCACTGGCTGAGCTAGGTCTAGGAGGTTGAGCAACTGGGGCTGCTGGTTCTGCAGGTGGTGGAGGTGGTGCAACATTTTCTGAGGTAGGGTTTGCTGGATTTGGATAGTAGGGTGGAGGTGGATACATTGGGTACTGAGAGTATGGTGGGTAGTATGGTGGGTATGGCATCTGTGTGGGATAAGGGGTGAAACTAGGGTAATCCGATGTACCTCCCATCGAATACCCGGGATGTTGTGAGAAATGTGGGTAGTGAGGTGGCTGTACAAATCCCGAGGCCTGAGTGCCTCCTTGGGACTCTCCCATTCCTTCCTCTGACATATTGACTCCCAAACTGCCATCCCTCCTCTGTTCTACGTCCATATCATCCCTCATATCCTCCGACACTCCTCCCTGTATTGTCCCTCTGACTGATCTGCTCCTACCCAGATCCAGAGACCTTCTAGGGTCTCTTGCTACTCTGTCCCTGTTGGACCTGCTAGACATTGCCCTAGGCAATGCTGGAGGACGGGCGCTCATGCCCTCATCCTCAGGTGGTACTCCAGTCAATCTTGCTGATCGACGAGTTCCCCTCATCCTGTTTTCTGAAAAACAGTGCACATCACAAGCAACATTAGCATCATATGGTTCATGTGGGCACACATGAACCCGCATCACAAACATCACATATCATAGTATATCATTAATGCACATGCATAAAGTCATGGCATTTCACATCATCATGCAAGACAGGACTCCACATCCTATCCTAGTGGACATGATCTTTTCCTATTGTGCTTGACCTTCTATAACATTTATGAGCCCGACACTCTAGGTCCGACCATATGAACCTAGGGCTTTGATACCATTCTGTAACGACCCGAAAATCGGACCGCTACCGGCGCTAGGATCCAGATCGGCTTAAGGCCGCCGGGACCCATAGCAAGCCTGTCATAAAACCTGTAAACCTGTATAATCCCATACATGATCAACAACATGCATAAAAATTAAAACTTTTCTTTCCATACTCATCAACCAAACTCAACCTGAGCATAAGCATAAATATAACTTTGATCCTCTGTGGGATCTCATCTGTGCCCTCAATGGGTAACATACATCTGTTGAGTTGGTTTACATAAACATCAACAAAATCTCTAAGATCATGTATAAAAGGGATACAACAAACTATGGTCAAGCACACACTAACATCCATAAAACTCATTACATAACTATACTGTATTTTTACATTACAATTTGATCATGTCCATTGCTAGCTATTACATAAGCATGACTTCTTTACTCTATCCGGACTCCCGCCCTATACTGTACCTGCAAGCCTGGGGGTAAAGGGAGAGGGGTGAGCTAAAAGCCCAGTGAGTAGAGCTAGTAAAACACGTTAACACTATGCTCTATGAAATGCATCATAACACAAACAATTCACATAAGGGTTGAGTGAACTTGTCACCAATTAGTCCAAGTTAACTCTGTGCCAGGCCGTAGCATGGGGTCCTGGTCTTCCTGTCATACATACATTACTTACCATTATCCCAGGGCCTCCTCTGGGCTCCTGGTCTTCGAGTCCACTATCGTGCCAGGCCGTAGAATGGGGTCCTGGTCTTTCCTTACTCTGCGCCAGGCCGTAGAATGGGGTCCTGGTCTTCCTGTCTTGGACTAATTGGGTCATCCAACATTCACCCACATCAACAACATTCAATGCAATGCAGCATATTCGTGAACACTAATGCAATCATCCTATCGCATAATCATGATGCATGAAACATGATAAAACATTTAATTTAAAAGATTAAGTTTAGTTCCACTCACCTCTGACTGACTCTGACAACACCGAAGCAGCTAAACTCACTGCTGGGGTCCTCGGTTCCTCGGGTCCGAACCTACACAGGTGGACTCAAATGAGGGACCAAACATACGTAATTACAACTCTAATATACTCCCCAAAAACCCCCTAAAACATCCTGAAAATATCACATCAAAACATGTAAGAAATGGCTGAACAGGACACTTTCAGCGGCACCTTCGGCGGCCGAAAGTCCTGGACAGATCCGAAAGTCAGGCACTTTCGGCGGCACCTTCGGCGGCCGAAAGTCCCAGACAGAGACGAAAGTCTCTTTTCGGGGGCAACTTCGGCAGCCGAATGCTGCCTCCACAAAGGGGGTTCGGCGGCCGAAACTCCCTTCGGCGGCCGAACCTGGTTTCTGCCAGAAGGGCAGAGACTTGGTTCACATGAACCCCTTGCCTCCCAAAACCTCAAATCAAGCATATATCTCAACCAAATCATGCATACAAGTTCCTAGGGGTCTCAAAACATCAAATACCCCAACTACAACACTTCAAACATACTCAAGCAAGCCACATTGTTCAAAACATCAATATAACCCATAAACTCAACATATAACCTAACATGCATTTCTACCCATAGATCTTGCATAAAACTTACTTAAAACACATAAGGAGCTTAAGATCGGCTCTTACCTCTTGAAGATCGAGAGGGAGACGACCTAAACTTGGAGATCCACGAAAATGAGCTCCTGAGTTCCCAAAGCTCCAAAACTTGTTTCAAAAGCTTAAATCTTCCAAACCAAGTGAAAACAAGTGAAAATCTTGAAAGATTTAGAGGAAGAACATCAAAAATGGGTGAGGGACGGCGGAAAGCTCACCTTGGCCGAAAATGGGGAAAAGCTCGCCCGTTTTCGGCTAAGGGACCCTTTTATAGTGGCTGGCCAGACCACGTTCGGGGGCCGAATGTGCCTCCGCATCCATGCAATGTTCGGCGGCCGAACTTGACTTTCGGCGGCCGAACCTGGACTTCCCTCACTCATGCTTTCGGAGGCCTAACGTGCCTCCAAAACGCATGCATGTTCGGCGGCCGAACTTGACTTTCGGCGGCCGAACCTGGGTTTTCCTCCAAGGACTTTTCATGTAAAAACTCATTAAAACATGAAAACATTTCATAAAAACATGATTCTACCCTTCTAGAGGTCTCCGACATCCGAGATTCCACCGGACGGTAGGAATTCCGATACCGGAGTCTAGCCGGGTATTACAACCGCCCTTCCTTCGTCAAGCTCGGGGATCTGCATGGCCTCCGTATTGAAACGGGCGACATACTCTCTGAGGGATTCACCAGCTTTTTGTCTCACTGTTTCCAGATAACTCGTCTTCCTATCTGCAGGCATCCCAGCTACGAACCGGCTAATGAAGCGAGTGGCCAGATCTCCGAAACTTTGAATGCTTCCGGCCTCCAGGCTGTTGAACCATGCCCTCGCTGGTCCCGAGAGCGTTGTTGGGAACACCTTGCACATCAGAGCATCTGACAGGGTTTGTAACTCCATGAAGGTCTTATAGTTCATGACGTGCTCTCTCGGGTTACCAGCTCCATTATAGGCCGCCATCGGTGGCATCATAAACTTTTTGGGAACGGTCTCCTGCTGCATTAACTTTGAGAAGGGAGAAGAAGTAGGCAAGGAGGTTTGACTCTGATCTTTCTTACCTAGCTCGGCTAGGAGCTGCTCCTTCAACCTTTTCAGCTTTTGGTTCATTTTCTCGTCTTCCGGGTTGGATCTTTTGCCCAAACTGCATTCTTCCTCCTCTGTTTCAGTTCCCGTTTCTCTGGTTGTTTCGGCAAAATAGTCGTTCACCTCTTCATTTTCTATCCACTCTCTCGCCCTTCGCCCATGAATTCGGGCCTCCGGTTCTTCCTCTTCTCCGGTATCGTGGTTGTTAGTTCGGAGGCGGGCAGAGGTAGGTTGGGGTTCATCGGTTCTGGGTTCCTCCACTACTGGGAGTGCGTTTACTGGGGTGCTAAGTCCCCTTTGTTGCATTATCTGGCCCAACCAGTGAGCAGTGGTTTGTAGCTGGAGAGCCATGGTTTGAATGTCTTGGTTAGACAGGGTCATGGTGGGAGTATTCCCTGCCAGGCTTGGCGAGGGATTAAGAGAAATAGGTGTTTGGTTATTCAACATTGTAGGGCTAGAAAAGGAGAACTGCTGCCCATCTTGGGCAGAGCTCAGGTCATTTGGAATATTAAGGTTACTGTCTTGGTGGTTTGCCATTGTGGATCTCAGTGGGTTTTGAAAGTGAAAACTCCAGTGATGAAAAGATCTCCTTCGTTTCCCACAGACGGCGCCAATTGATGATCCGAGATCCAATGGAATAAGGTTTTACAAGGGTTTTGTATTACTGAATAAGGCTTAAGCTTTCTGAGGAGGGGTCTCCTCTTTTATACATTATCTTGCTTGCTGGTGACGTGTAAAGGTTTCTCCAGGATTGGGCCACGCGTCTCTGCCATCCGGATTCGGAGGTACTAGGGTATCAGCCGCCTGCTCCATGCGTAACGGCCTCTGATTCTCCTCATGCGTACGTTCGAGCGGATCTGCCAGGCTGTCTGGTGAATATCATTCTGGATCCTGGACTGGGCTGAGAGTTGGGCCGGATGCTAAGTCTGAGTGGAGAGGGCCTGCTTCGTGCGGGCCGGGCCGGTTTGAGTGAGGAAGATGGGTCGAGCCCGGCCTTGAAGGTTGGATGAGCCATGATTGTTATATGTATCAGGTGTGTGGGCCTCTACGTCATGGGCCTTGGGCTGTGGTCAAGCCCCTGGTCCGGGGTGAAGGAATTCAGCGGTCATCAAAATCCAAAAACAAATTAATCTAGAAATTAAAAATTTTGAGATAAATCAAGCTTAAACTGAAACCCTTGTATTAACTTAGATAAGAAGTTAAAAATAAAATAAATTGAATCCCTCAGTAAATGGAGATGTAATTCAATCTCAAAAAGTAATCATTTCAATAAAGCCATATCTATTAATCAATACACAAAAAAATTCTTCAACTTTGAGCACTATTTTATCAGATTAATTTTTATTTGCAGACTCTCAATTTTAGGTATGCTTTCAAATTAACTACTTAATTTTAATGTATTTCTTAATATTCTTTTCAACTTTAATTTAAAAATTTTTTAAATTTAATTACCACAAATTAAAAAAAAAATCTCTCTTCATATATATCATAATTTTACCCATCTCTAATCAAAATTTAGTAAATTTCAAATATTTACACTAAGAACAATGAGTTTACACTAATCACACCTATTTTAAAATTTTAAATACCATTAAAATTTTTTAGTAATTAATTATTAGTTTTTTAATATTATTTAATTTAAATTAGTTACTTATTGAAAAATAACTAGTTACATAAAATAAATTACTTTTCCTACACTACAATACAAATTAATTTTAACTTATTATATAATACATATAATAATTAAAATATAATTATTTATTATTTACATATATAATTTTTTATCATTTAATAATAAATATTATAACTAATTTAATTATTATTTATATTAGTTTTAATTAAATAATTTTATTGTGAATATAAAAAGGAGAAAAAATACAAAGAATTATAATTTTAAAATTTATAATTAATATATTATAAAAAATCAATATAATTTAAATAAAAAATAAAATTAAAATAGCTAAACGGCTGATTGAAGACAATTTTAAAATTAAAACTGATAAAAAACACACGCCTTGCCTCATGTTAGTTATAATTTACATCCAACTGCTAAATTAAATTTCTCTAGGTCATATGTCACCAGTAGTCCATTAGCGGCATGGATTACTCGGATGGTTGCCGAGACGGTCAGAATTGGCGCTAAAAAGTTCAGATGGTAAAAAACGCTCACTCTCGATCCTCGAGATTTAGGCCACCAAGGACGGTGTCAACGGTTTAGGAGGACTCAACATGGCTAGAGGAGATGGGATGGGAGGTGCCGACGTAGCTTGGAATATCGAGGATGAAGAGAAGAAAGAAATGAGTTGCCGCAGTTTTTTCCATCAGATTTGTTATGTTCTTGCTGGCTTTAGTGCTCATCGGTGTTGTCTGGAGCGAGGGATGGAGCACGAAGGTGTTGTGAGTCATGTGCTACCCAGAACACAAAGAACAGAAGGGGAGAGTTAATTTGGGGAAAATAGAATCTGAGAGGAGGTATTTCAAGGAGTTTAGCATAAATTTGGACACTTCTCTCTTTCTTCTTTCTCTTCTCTTTTAAAATTACTATTTGAAGTTAGTGTATTAATTCTAAAAAATAAATTAAAACTACCTTTGAGATTTTAAATTTAATTGTTAATTGTTGAGAAAAGTTAATATTTTTAATTAAATGTGCTAATTAATTTATATTTTTATATAATTGAATTATCAATTAATAAAATTTTTATATTATAAATATTAAATAATAAAATACTTAATATTTAAAATTAATGAAATATTGATTAATAATTTTTTTAATATCTTAATGTATTTTTTAAAATTTAAAAATTAATTAGTGAATTTTTAAATATTATCGTGATTAAATAATATTTTTTTAAAAAATTTATTTTAATATAAATATAAATTTAAATTTAAAATCTCACACTTTTTATATAAGAAAAATTAATTAAATTATGTGATTAAATAATTTTTTTATTTAAATTTAATTTTATTATTATCATCATTATCATATTTATAATACCTCTCCCCTATAATATTTGTTGTTTAACGTTTGTATATCTAAATAAAAAAAAAATATTAATAATTTTAACCGTAACAAAAATTTTATAATAATTTATTTAAAATATCATTTTAGGTCATTATATTTTTTGCTTATTAATGTTAAATGAATTAAAAATATTATTAAGAATATATATAAAAAATAAAAATAAAAATAAAAATAAAAATTATTTTAAAATTCTTAAAGTGATAAATAAATTTAAAATAAATAAATTTCTTTGAAGTCACCATTATTGTGGAATGAAAATAATATCATATCAATTATGCGAGAGATGAAGTGAGAGAAAATAATTTTTTTTAAAATTTATTGTAACACGAAAATCTATAATAATCCTGTAATAGAGAATTTATTGATATTAATTCATATTTGGTTGAAATTATTTATAAAAAATATTTTATATTAGTAAATATTTTCACAAAAATAATTTATTTATTTGTTTTTAAAATTGTAGTTAAAAATAAAGAATATTAATAAATTTTCTATTAATTAAAATTCTTAAAATTTAAAAAATAACTTAATTTTTCTGATTAAAAAATATTTTACATAATTAATTTTTCTAAATGTTTAAAATATTAAAAAATATAAAAAAATATTTTTCAACAAACTACCAACTAAATTGAAGGTTTTAAGACTAAAATTTTTATCTATTAGATATCTTAATTTTAATTACATCTTAATAAATATTTAAATTTAAAAATAATTTATTTTTAAACACCTAATTTTTAAAAAAATTAGGTCTACATATTTAAATTTTTAAATATGACTTTAAAATTATAAATTTAATTAAATTGTATTTAAAAATAATAATTTTTTTAAAATTTTTGTGTTTATTAAATTTTAATTAAAATATAAATAAAAATGTTAAAATAGATGCGCATATTAAAATTAAAGCTTATTTTTGCCTTATTCTTGCCTCCTTTCCCACAACATCTTCCCCTTTTTTTCTCTCTCCTTTCCTGCCCATTCTTTCAGCCTCTTCATCCACTGCAAACATCATCCCTCCACTGCAAACATCATCCCTCCAAAATTATCAAACACCAATTCTCAAAATTACAACACAAAAAATAGAACTAACCACCAAGTCCTATATTCATCTCCTTCAATACCATTTGTGCATCTTCCTTCCCCATTGTCGTCTCTATTCCACTTTCTTTCTACGATGCAATTTACAATAATGTTCAAATAAATCTCTGATATTAATGTCTGTAAGACATATTTTATTAATGTTTTTAAGTTGAACAATTAAATTAGAAGAAGAAAAGAAAATTGGTCTAATTTTTTAAAGTCGTGAACTGTAATAGCAAAGGACAATAAGGAGAAAATAGAGAAAAAGAAAATCCTAACTCTTTGAATTTGTGGCTAAAATGACAAAAATATATGAAGTGAAAGAAAGCTGATAGAAAAATTTTCAATCAGGAAAAAAAACGGAAAGCAACTGCTGAAGCAGAAAAAAAAATTCCTCCACTTCTAAAAGGAAAAGAAAGGGGCAACACAACAGAGAGAGAAAGCGAGGGAAGAAATAGGGAGAGAATTTTTCTTCTCATTTTTTTTTTCAAAATAAGAGAACATGCAATAGAAATAATATTATTCAATATATTAAAAACTCCAAAAAATATTATCAATGACAATGCGCATTCAAATAAATTATTTGACAAAAAGTTTGATTTTCATGAATCGAAAAATATTTTTTAGAAATATTTTGGCTCCATTTATTTTATGAAAATATTTTTTTAAAAAATATTTTTCAAAAAAATAGTTTTTATATTTTTTAGTATAGAGACATTTAAAAAATTTAAATAACAAAGAATATTTTTACAATAAAAAAATTTAAAAAAAATGACACCCTTTTTCTAAAAAGAGAAAGTTATTTTTTATATTTTAAAAGTTTTATTTTTATATATAAATTTATTAATTTATTTTATTTTTTTAAAATTAAATTTAAATATTAAAAAATAAATTATCTTATTAGAAAATATTTTTCATAAAGAATATTTTCTAAATAGAAGTTATTTTCTATTATTTTATTTTTTTATGTGATACTTTGATATAAATATAATTTAATTTTAGTTAACAAATGAGAATTATAAAAAAGCACTAAAAAATCATTAAAAAACAAAAGCACTAAAAAATAGTAGTACTCTAATCAGACAGTGGAAGCAGAAGTTGGATGACCCTAGTATTATGTGAGCAGAGAAAATTGCCAAAACGTTAATTGGCCATTTCATATTATATTTTACTCATAATAACATGACGAAACAAAATTTAACTAAAAACAAAAATTATAATCAATTCATTTTTATATTTAAATTTCATCTTTAAATTAATAGATTTACTCTATTTATTTTACTTAAAAAATTAATTAATAATTTTTTTAAATAAAAAATTAAATTATTTAAAAAAAAAACAACTTCCTCTCTAGAAAAGAAAATTATTTTTGTATTTTTGTGAATATTATTATGACATTTATATAATAAATTTATTAAAAATTATTTTTTAAATAAAAATTAAATAATAAAAAATAATTTATCTTAGACTTCATTTATTTTTAGAAAATAATAAAAATATTTTTCATGAAAAATATTTTTTAAAAATTAATTTATTTTTTATTATTTAATTTTAATTTAAAAATAAGATATATTAACAAATTTATATGTAGAGCTCTTAATAAAATTATTAAAATATAGAAAAATAATTTTTTGTTTTGAAAAAAATAAAATTATTTTTTTAAAATGATTTAATTTTTTAACTAAAAAAATATTTTTCATTATTTTTTAAGTAATGTAAATGTTAAAAAATTAAGAAAAATATTTTTTTAAAAAAATTCGTAAAACAAACAAAATCTTATTAAAAAATATTTTTATAGAAAATATTTTTTAAATATAATAATTTTCTGCAAACAAGAGGTCACTTAATAGATATTCAGTATGTATATTTTTTGTAAAGAATATTTTCTTGAAGTAGTAAAATTATGGCATGAGGGTTTATTTAAAACTAGGATGTCGAGTGCAAGGCTTATTCACTTGATAAGTTAATTAATTAAAATAAAATTTGATTTTAAAAAAAATAAATTTAAGAGGCATGAGTTGTGAACTATGTGCTACCGGTCACGGATTCGCATTTTGAAACTCATTTGAAATCCTGTGGTATTTAATTTAAATATTTTGAAATCAAGTCAATCTTAAAAATTACCTGATATTTTGAGAATATGAATAACTTAATTAGTTAATGTTATATAAGCGAATAACGAAACCAAGAGACAACATTTAATGAGAAACCTTACAATAGACACAAGAATTAAGAACTGAATATGAAAATTTATGAATAAACTATTTATTTTATTTCAGGAGCAAAATAGTAATTATACATTATTATCGACACAATCATTACAATAATTCTCACATCCCTTGTAAATAGGAGGACAATCTATAAAAAGTAAAGGCACAACTCAGGAACTCCGTGGGCCTACGGTAGCCAATTGGACCCAACCCTCGCTGATAGCCAACTAATCGCTCCCTTCTAAAGAGTCTTAAGAATAATGTGACTTGTGGCAGGAGGAGACATCAATATGTCTCAGATGACACATCCCCTAAATAAATAATCTAAAGGGAATTACAGATATCTGACACGACTCTTAATTTACTTCTATTTACATTAATTTTTCCAATATTATTTTTTGAAAACTCTATTGTTAAAAAATTACAGTTTTGATCCCTAGAATTCTAGGACCCTAACACTCTCCCTCACTTAAACGGTCGACGTCCTCGTCGACTAAACTTCTCGGAGGTTTTCAATCTTCTGCTTGGATACTTGATTCTTTATCACACTTGGAGTTGCTATTATAGGTTCCCTTGTATATTGTTATACAAAAATTGGTGTGTGATTGAACACGTAGTCTTGGATGCTCTGTCCTTTGGTGTCGCAATCTTCTGCAAATATGTTTGAAGGTGGGTACTTCAATTATTTGTGTGAAATTATGCAATGAACTCTATTGGCTGCTAGTTCTGAGTGACGACTAGGCTGTGAAATCTCCATTGTAGGATGTTCTCATCTCATCTACACACACGGCTCCATAACAAATCTATTTAGCTGGATTTGGCATTGATTTACTCTATTTCCTCCTTCACACGTCCCTATCTATTCTTTAAGTGTTGATAGTCTTCATTCTTTATATCTATTGTTTGAAACAATCATACAGTAACATATCAGCTGGCATAAACTCATGCCTCACATAATACCATAATTTACCTATAACAGTCTCATAAGAAACGTCATTAGTCTCATAGATAATAATTACTTAAGCGTGTTATCCAAAAAACAAATAGTAACACTATTTTAATTCAACGGTAATAAATTGATAAGAGAGAATCCCTTTGTTATGCCAATGGCAACACTATAGCCATTATCTCGATTTACAAGTGTGTTCCTCAATCCTCTTTGATATTCTTCTTTGTTGACACCCTCATTTTTGTCTCAGTTGATCTCATGGATTCTATGACTTATCAAAACACATGACTGAAACCCAACTGAATTCGAACAAAACCATGTTATACTCTATTTCTTGCTTACAGATAGCTACACACTATATGTGATCAATATCTGTTAGTTCAAATTTTTCCGAGTCCTTCACAAGGAGAACTCAACTAAAAAATTATCAAAATATCCAAAAATAATTTATCATAAGAAATGTACCAAGAAATTTAAGAAATATTATACTAGATTAGATGTTGAGGGTTCCTTCATATTACCCTTTTATAACTCTGAGTTATCTCTAGGACTTCATCTATAATCATCACCTTGGATACTACACTCTTTTTGTCTGGTTCTAAGGTTATATCTTCTGTTTTTCTCTAATTATCTTTCATTTTTACTTTGCTTTTGATCGTGCGATTTCTTAGTTTCGTCACAATTGTGGTTTCCATTGACACTTGATATATCTGTAGCTTTTCCATAGGTAGCACTCCGAGTAGAAATTAAACTCTAATCGGCATGATGATCCTTATATCTTTCACCCCCTAAATTTACACGAGCTTCTTTTCACTGCAACTTGAAAGGTTGATTTTAACTCTTTGAAGAGTAAACACGTTTTTCCACTATCATAATTGCTTTGTCACTGAAACACATCGTTCGACACCTCTTCATTCTTAATCGCCTCTTACCCCTTCGCAGTACTTTTCTACACTGGTATTCTTAAATTCTTCTTGTACTTGATTATGAATTTCAATAAGTTGATTTACACATGAAAAATAGTAGCATTCTCTTCTCTGTTTATCTAAGGGATACAAACCCGATTTGAAACAGTCAGAAAATATGTTATGTTCTTACCTTCAATTACTATAGTATCAAGCAGGTCACAAGGAACTTGATTTCTCACAATACAAAGATATGCAAAAAACAATTAGTCTTAAATAACATTACAAGAAATTCAAAAGATACTCATACCAATCCCACTCCTGGGATTTTGCACTTGTTCTCCTTCTCAGTTCGCTTTGGTTAGATAGAAACTCTGTCTCTAGTTGTCATCGTATAACACTATTCTTCCTCTTTTGGCACCCATTTTCTGCCTTCTGTAAAGTCAGTAATCTGAATTCTTCCTTTGTATAGGAATTTTATTTTAGCACTAATATCACTTTATAACTAGATATGCCAACTATAAAGAAATAACTTTGTTCACAAGTTAAGTATCAAGTTTATGTTGTTTACAAAAGAAAATTGTAATAGGAAAATAATAACTTTACTCAGAAACTAACAATATCAATGTTCAGCCTTACACGTTAATAGTCAATATTAAGTTTACTCTTGACCCATTTGTGTGGGTAACTACTAGGCTCCTTTTACTCCATGCCGAACACTCTCTCTATTAATAGGGGTCTTCACCAATTGAAATGGAAATCACCTTTAAAGTTTTTGCGAAAATCCATTGTTGTTAACACCTCAAATCATTAAGAGGGTTCTTATCAAATTTATTTCACCTTTCTAAGTCCTCAATTGAATGGATACTTCAGGAACCTACCACAATGCTCTATATATTGAGTTTGACTACCTCGTTTTCTTTTGTTTTGTCTTATTGCACCTTTAATCTCGGCTTCGACGTGATTGTACCAACGGCACATTGGTCAACAACCCTAGTTCCTGCAACTGCCTCTATTACTTTTACTGTGATACTCGTATCTACACGACTCGATCTTCTCGCAAGCTCGTTTCAACTCTTATTATTTTTTTTGCATCCCTTTTTATATCAGCATTATAGCTATCGTATCACTCATCGGATTATCTATAATTACAACGTTCGTGAAAGCCTTTACTACGTCACCCTCATCATTATTAGCAGCTCGATATAGTCTTACACGCGAATAACACTATTTTGGAAAAACAAGAATGCATAAGCCATCCACATTGGATAACTCTTTGATTCCTATTATATGTTCTTCCACTATCTGGTTTTCCTCTATTTCTCCACAAGGTTCTTTCATTCTCTTGAATCACTTCTACATAGGCAATTTGTAGCCTAATGCAACTTTTTCTATGGTGAGTATTTCACAATGCTTAACGGTTTTACCTTCATAATGTTTTGTTTACCAAATTTTCCTTTGTCGCCTTCGCTCTAGCTTATTTTGATTAACACACATTATGCCGTATATTAAGTTTGAGACTTTTAGTGGCTCACCCACTTATCGCTTTGACCCTTCGGCACTGTACAATCCTTCTTTATATGTCTTTAACATTCATTCTTTGTCTCAGATTTCAACCATCTCCAAAAATCATCTAACTCAATAAGCTCCGACTCATCTTTATGTTACCAATAAGAGGTGAAAACGTCACTTGTATATTTTCCTTACATACTCAATATTGGAGTTTACCAAATCCCTCAAGAATTAAATGTCACGTTCTTAAAGTAAAATTGAATCTAAAACCCTAACACTATGGAAAACATGAGATATGAATGGGGAGAACATGTGATAAGAGAGCAAAGGAAGGAAGGTGAGGGAAGAGATTTAAAAAAAAAAAAAAAAAAATACTGTGAACATGACAATGTGAAATATCCTAGTCAGTATTTAGCTGGCTTTATCGATATTTAGGCATAAGATTTTTGTATACTATAGAATTAAAAGTTATTTTTGCAAAACAAATTGAAGATGAAAGTCAGCATTGAAATAATTTTAATTATAAATGGACTAACGGATGATAAATATTCTAAAAATAAATATTTATTTGCTATTTTGAAATAAAAAATCTCATAATAATTCAATTTAATTGATTTTTTTTATTAATTCTCTTATTTATAATAAAAAAATTAATTTTTAATAAATAATTTTATTTAAAAAAAATAAAATCATATATAATTTTTTAAAAAATCATTTATTTTTTTTTTTGAAAAATGAATTCTCCAAATAAAATCTTAAACATGGTGTGTTTACTTATGAAAATAATTTTTTTCTATTTTCTATTTTCTATTTTTCATTTTATAAGAAAGCTGAACTTTTCATTTTTTATAGAAAATAAGTAAAAATAAGAAAACGTACTCACAAAATCATTATTATAAAAAATTAATGAAAAACATTTTGAAATTGTTTTTTTTTTAAATTTTGGTTAAATATTGAGAAACTGAAAAAATGTTCTAGTCCTCCACTTGAAAAACTAATAGTATTCATGAACACAAAACTCTATTTTTTAATTTTCTAAGAAATTCTTTCGGAAAACTGCTCCAGTTTTCTGTGAGTGAACAGGCTTCTACACTCCCTTTAAAGCTAAATGGGGCCTTACTATGCAGATTTTATACAAAAACCTTTGTTGGAATAGTAACCCAACCTTATGTTAAAACATGGTTAATTTACAAAATAATAATAGTAAATAAATAAATACCTGACCCATTGTTATCCTTGTAACCTGGTGAAGGACGTACACCATAATTGGGCTATATTTTTCCTTGATCCCTAAGCATTTCCCTTGAGTACCTGATGGTTGTAGTATGTCCTGTCCTTGATGTATTTATTGTTTGACGCCAATGACCTTGCTGATTTTTCACACATGGAGCATTTTGTCCTCAGCTGCAGAGAAGGAATCCACAATGTCCCCAACAGCAACTGCAACTGCAATGGCAAATGGAGGCTGAAGCATGGGACTCTCTAAGGCACTAAACTGAACAGAGGAAAAGGGGAAACATGCCCATCTTGCTAAGCCTGCACCATCTAATGGTTTGACACCATGTTCAGATCCTGTGAAACATTTCTTCACGGGTGAACTGAGGCACTGCACTGGGATATGGACTCACTATTGAGGCTTGTATCTTTTTCCTTGAGGGAGTAACTATTCTTGTAATTGCAACAAATTAGCTTGTTAGCTGTTTGGTGAAATGTCATAACTAACATCATCTGATCAGCTAAAATTTTCTTCGAAAGAACTAAAATAAAAGGTTGAAGCCAGCATAAAACCATGGGTTGGTTATTATTTAGTCTAATTCTTTCTCTTTGATCTCTTAAAGGAGAAGGGAGATCTAATTCTAAATTTATCATTCCATGGTTTAGCTAGAGAAGGGCAAAGAAAACTTATTTTGAAAATTCAGCATGTTTGCTAGATTTTTGTTTAGACATTATTGTCATGCCATTGTTGTTGTAATACTTGTGCTACAAAGTTAATATGTCTTAGATTTTATTTGTTTGGAACCTCTAATTTTTCTATTATTCCCTGCAAAAATCAAACAGGTTAGACCAGATTTTGCTGATGCAGATGAGAATTTGCTAAATCTATTAGATTTGTCCAATTTAGTTCATTCTTCAGAACTATATCACATCCCAAATATGATGAAATAAAATGAATTGGGATGATATTTTGTAAATATGTGATTATCTTGTATATATTAACTATTCATTTTCTGATTGCCTGGAAGGGACAAAAAAACATCTTGTTCTTTCTTCAACAATTTCTGATTTCTACTGGATCTACTGAAGAAATAAAGCTAAGGAAAAAGGAGGCAAACAAACTCAAACAATGTTAAACCAGAAATTGAGACATGATATGAGATTCTCATGACAAAACCAAAAAGATGTCTTATAATAGAACAATTACTGAAGCCTGCAGGAGTCGTAGAAACTCCTGTGAGCAACTTATGTTCTATACTGTAATAAAATGTCTCTCTGTAACTCACATGATTGTCCCAGCCATCGCCTTATGGTTTCATGAACGATGCCAAGTAATCCACCATTTTAGCTAGGCTATTTACAACTTTAAAAAATAAAAATTACAATAAAAAAACTGACTGCATCTTTATAGCATGCATCGATAGACATGTCGCAGAAGGATGAAAAAATATTCAGGGTGGCAGTCTTCCAGATAAGTATAACGAGAGCTTGTCTCTCAGATACGCACCTTTTATGTCGACGAATTCACAAATCTGTTGTTGATAGTCTGGATCATGCTCATGAGACAAAGGAATATCACCTTGTGCCTCATCTTCCAAATCAATGATTATGTTATGGAGCAAGCAGCAGACTAGAATAATCCTAGGCAACCTATGTTTGTCAGGTCTCCACATTACTCCGTGAATGATTCTCCACATCTCCTTCAACCTTGCTAATGCTCTTTGGGCTACCGTCTGAGTTGCAGAAAGCCATTTGTTGAACTCAGCTTTCGGTTCTGACAGTTCTTTCTCCTCATATGGAACAATAAGATATGGCAGCAGAGGAAAGCCGGAATCTCCAATTATATATTCCCGTATTTCTGTACCTTCAGAGAGCTGTAGTTTTTTCCCATTCAACCTTTCTCCTCTTTCACAAAGTTCATGGAAGTTTGAACTTTGAAACACGACCCAATCTTGCATTTTTCCGGGCCATCCAGTGACGATGTCTAGGAACCTCATCTCAGGGTCTACAACTGCCTGCAAGATCATACTGTGATTTTTCTCATGATCATGCCACACATTACTCGAGGGGTCTGAGGAAGACAACAGCATCATAATGTGAGTTGTTTCAGCCACACCACAACAATTAGGGAGACCTTGTATTTTCTCAAACTTAGATTTGATTTCTGCCATTTCTGATTCACTAGAAGGCCATTTTAGGTGTTGAAGCCCTTTCTCTTCCATAGCCTCTACAAAACGCCAGGTTACTTGGGAGACAGTTGAGTGGTTCAACCCAAATGAATCAGCAACTGTCACTAGTGAATCACCAGAACCCAGCCTTCTTAAAGCTACAGCTACCTGATCATGCAAAGATAAAACCTTGCCGTTTAGAAACATGAATTCCCTTGACTTAGCAGTCATATCTTCCTCCACAAGCGAACAAATGTAATTAAAGGTTTTTCTAGTAATCCTGAAAACTTGTTCAAACTTGTCCAAACTCTTTGATGGAGATTGAAAACCTGCAGGTGCGAAAAATGAGGAAACAGATTTACCATTCTTCAATCAATAGCATTTTTATTGGACTCCAGACCGTTGCAATTTCAAAATAAAAATGCCAGAAGCACCTCACCTTCAAGATTACAGTAACAAAGCAAAAAAAACGAAATAACATACACAAAAAGCACATAGAAAGCAAATATAAAAATGAGAAGCATAATATTATTTGCAAGGGGATGCAAAGAAGACCTGAGCAGACTCATCATGCACAGATTGATCGAAATTTTGTCATCTACAGGAATGAATCAGTTGACATACAGAACTACATTCATAATCACTGATGGCCATGATACTAACCAAATAAATTTATGTATATAGCATCAAAGCTGAAAAAGTGTATGATTTATGTGCAGCAGTATCCATCCATAAACTTCCTGGAAAGATGAAACAAGAAGACCCCCTTGTGTAATTGTTCATCTTAAGAGACAATATCCATATTCTATTGATGAAAGAAAGAAATAGAAAAGACATGAATGCATGTTTAAAAGCAAGAAAACAAGAAAGGATTAGAGAAAGATCTCTTAAAAGAAGTTAACCCAAAGGCATGCTTTAGAAGGCCTCATGTTCTTTCATTTATGTCGTAAGAAAACAGCAAAAAAGAAAGAAAAAAGAAGAACCCGCTTTTATCTTCTCTTCTATTCACTTTCTTGTCAACAAAATCCAAATGAATATATGTTCCTCAGAGTGAAACACAGGCTGATGACATGTGCTTGCACATTTCCAACATTTTCTACATATCATATTGTAGAGACATAGATAGATGAGGTCCAAAACAGCAAGAATTGTCAAAACATAGACCTCACGATAACAAAAACAAACAATCAAGGAAACCAATAGTTAGAAGAAGAAGAAGAAAACACACATGGGAAAATCATGGAAGCAAAGTAAGGATTGGACAACAGTGTATGGATCTCATCAAGGCCAAAGAACAATTACTTCTCATGCTTATATGGGCATTTTATGAACAGCAATGCAGTCATATTCATGTGAAGCAACTGATGGAAACATTTTATATTAGCATTCAGCAGCAAAGTCAGTTACCTTTGAACATGTCAGAGAAGTTCAATTTAGTGTGTTTAATATAATTTATTTCATAAAATGAAAGTCAACATGCTTGCAGGTCCATTATAGTAAATAGTTGATCAGGAAATTTAAATTCCATGCAAGTATTGAGTATTAACTGGCAATCATCATAGTTGTCATCTTGACATGATAATGCTTAGCTGATTGGGTAAAGAAGGAAAACAAAATAGAAGCTACCAATTATATATACCTCAGCAATTATAAGTTCTGCATGTAATTGATATTGTGATTAATAAAAGAAAATTAGGGGCTGGCTCATTCTTTGATCCAGACATGTTCCAAGTTACTCAAAAGCTGAATTACTCCACGATTGGGACTGGAAATTCATCAGTGCCAAGTTTCAGGTTTCTGAAATTCCACATCCATGTGGTAGTTGCATGTAAACCATAGCACATTGTTTATTGAGCAATTTTATCTAGGCAAATGATCTACAAGCAACTAGACTCCCATTCACAAATTAAGGATAAAAGATCTTAAATGCAACAATTGCCAAGTTGTGAACCTCCAAATTCATTTTACTGGTTCCTTTCGAGATAATCATCTCACGCCTAGGGTGCTAACCAAAACTTCTTATATTACAAGCATTAAGCAATCAATTGAAATTGACTATATCAATTCCCTGTGTCCTCAAATGAAAATAATATGATTTCTATCTGGGACAACAAACACTTTAAATAATAGGAAAATCTCTTGACTCAATCATGCATAATGTAACAAATTACTTCTTCCTTATTTATTGATTTCAAAAAGAACGACACTTCTAGAAGCAAAAGGCATTATCCTAACATTCCAACACAGGGTCAGCCCTTTAACTGACTACTGCTTAATTCCAAGATCTCCTTACATTTGAACAAATCAGTTGAAGATACATTCATCAGCAAGCTATTCAAGTAAGGAGTTCAAAAATTAACCAAGACCAAATAGATATTGCAACCAGTTACACACATTCCTCACAAAAAAGAAAAAAAAAAATAATAGAGCACATAGTAGACGACCAACCAGCTAGAACTGCTTAACTGATATTTGCGGCTATTAGAATGATATTCCATAGCAGAAATAGCCAGTGTGAAGACCTTTGCCGATCCAATTTCTATAATTGATATTATTTACAACCAGTTCATAGCCTAGTAGCAACGACTCTGCAAGTTTCTGTATTGAAATATTGCTAGGAACAGGAGAAAAATTCGTCAGCAGCCTAAAAGGTGAGATATCAGAGATCCAGCTTATAATTTTATCTTTTTCTTGTTTTGGTGATGCTGGTTCAATTTTTTAAGTTCTTGAAGGGATGCAAATTCAGTACTGCGAAGATAAATAAGTGTTGATATGTGAGCTTCACATAGCAGCTCAAGACCCTCAAGCCCCCATCAATAGGCAGAGCTCTACAGGGAGTAACCATTTGCCAAGTCAAGAATTATGTTCCTTCAAATATATTGTTAGTTAAAACATTTTTTTTTTTTCCAACCAATTGCCCTCTTCAAATCCATATGTAGTAGACTTGAGTTGCATTCCAATAAAACACATAGTAACCATTGAGCCAATGGCATATGCCATTGTTGTCTTAGATTTCAGTACAAGCCTTTATTTTCAATTAGTACGAACCACCTCGACCCTTGTCCTTTTCATCATTGGAAAAGGCAAATTAGAGTGTCAGATAAGAAGGAAGACTCAAAAAACAGATTAGGGATCCTTGAAATGTATTGACACAGAACTTTAAATTAACCAGAATCTATATTCAACTTGTTAACTAAATAAAATCGAAAATATAGACAACAAACTTCATATCCCATGATCAAAAACAGCAGCATTAGAACATCCAAACAAGAAACACAAAAGAGAATAAAAGAAAAGGAAGAAGAAAACGGATAACAGTAAAAGAAAAAAGCATACCATTAATCCTCTTGGAGAACTCGTCCCACCAATCCACAGGCCCTTCCTTCTCTGCAGACCCAGAACCAGAACCATTCTCTTCGGTCCTTTTATCTATCTTTTTCCTCTTTTTGTACCCTCTTATAGGACCCATCAAAGCTCAAACGACCCCAATTAAATCAAAACTGAAGAAACCCACTAGCTTCAAACAATTAAAAAAATCAAAGAAACTAAATTAAAATCCACATAAGAACCAAAACCCATTATTGAAAACACAACAATACATAACAAAACTCACAAGAGATCATGAAGGAATGATGAGAGCGATAATGGGTCATATAACATGCAAAAAAAAAATAATAATGAACAAGCAAAGTTAGTTGCAGGGAGTGCTGTTTTTGTGTGTGGTTTTTGGAGCATGCAAATAAATGAGAAAAAAATAATAACAACAACAACAGAGATTAGATGGGAAAAAATAAAGGAGAAAGATCAATGCATATGCATATAGACATAGAAAAAGCAGCTAAATTTATGAGATAAAACATGTGGGTAGGTCTTTGTTTAAGACAATGTGGCGAGAGAAGAGAAGGCATAGACAGCAACAGTAAGCTTCTATCACTTACTACATTTATTTTTGTTAAAGAAATTGAGAGCGGAGAAGAGGAGGCCTCGGCTCTGGGTGTTTGTGTTTTGCTTTAGAAGTAAGTTTTTGGAGTCTCTATCCAAATAAATTTTGAGTTTCCTCAATGACTTTTGATGCATTTATAGGGGTGGTGGTGATCAAATTTTTAGTCAATTTGTAGTTAAATGACAAAAATGTGCATTTTCTTTTTTACTTTTTAATTTGTGAAATTAGGAGATTGCAACTTAGTAATTATTAAATTAAATATTTATATTAATTTTTCTCCAATTTATTTTTTCATAAATATTAAATAAATAATTTTTTATTGACTTTATAATTATTATAAATATTAAAATATATTTTAAATACTCATATAAAAAATAATAATTATTAAAAAAATTATATTAAAAATAAAATACAATTATAATAATAATTTTATATGTTATTCATAATATATAAAAAAGAGTAAATAATAATTTTGGATTAATTAAAAAAAATTATGAAATAGAATAAATAATTTCATATAAATTTTTATATAAATATTTAAGTTAATAATTATTAAATTCATTTTTATATGAGGTGAATCTTATATTATATATTTTACTTTTAATAGCTGAATACCTACAGTAATGTAAAACCAAACATTTCCATTATTTGTAAATTATCAGTTAATTATTTTAAATTTGTGGATTTTAATTTAATTTTAAAAAAATTGTTTTAATTATGTAACTTAATTTTAAAAGTTTGGTTAATTATAGCTCGTGGTGAAAATTAAAAAGTGTTTTATTATAAAATTAAATAATTCAAAAAACCAAAATTTTTTCAACTTTTGTTAATTAAAGCATAAATTTATAGATTTGTTTAAGTTATATTTAACTAACTAATTTTCACATTTAATATTTTATTTTTAATATAATAAAATATTTTTTTTCTTAGTATAATATAAAAAATAAAAAAAAAATTATATACTTTCACCATTTTACTTTATAATTTTATTTTAAAATAATATATGATATCACGCCTTCAGTAAATAGTATAATTTTCAAAATTTTAACAGAAAATATTAATATAACAAATAAAATATAATTATTAATATTTAAAAAAAATATAATATAGTCTCATTCATTTTATTTAATTTACAGATCAATTTATATTGAAATAATATATTGTAATATAATTTTCATTTCAGTATTTTTTTATGATATTTATAAAAATGTTGTTGTTTACTAATGATAAAGGACCGATTAAACTCTATAAGAAATTTTAACTATTTAATTAAGACGATATGAAAAATAAAATAAAAGATTAAAAATCAAAAAGTCTTATTGAAATTTTTGAAAGATTGAAAAATGAGTTTCAAATAGCGAAAGAGACAATTTATAATAGAAAAAATCGTAATATATAAAATTATAAAAATATTCAAAAAAATAATTAAAATGTAAAATTGATCATTTAAATGGTTCATCACACTTTTTAAAAGTCGTAAAGTTTCAAAATTTCCTTTCTAAAAAATTATTGTGAGTCTTTATTGGACGTTGATAGCAAAAATTAGATCCGGTCTAAATCTGCTGTAAAATTCAAAACTAATTGCTTCGTGTCAA
Organism: Manihot esculenta; assembly: GCF_001659605.2. Lineage (NCBI taxonomy): Eukaryota > Viridiplantae > Streptophyta > Magnoliopsida > Malpighiales > Euphorbiaceae > Manihot > Manihot esculenta. The sequence goes on from NC_035171.2 coordinate 29,894,092, forward strand.
CTAATTGTGCAGTTACGCAAAATATCACTTTGACACAAATTAAATCAAAGACCTAATGTGAACTAAAACCATTTGAAATTGAAATCACTTTAAACGGTGAATTTCAAGGAACCACCGTTTTCACCTAAAAATGGAATTGAATCAAGGCCATGGCCAAGTCTACAAACAAAGACATTTTTATCAATAAGAGTGACAATTGGTATCAGAGCAAGAAAGATCTGCGAGTAATATAAAGGAATGACAAAGTTTGGCACACGCATGAAGACTCTGGAGAGAAGGGTGAGAATCGTGCTGCCTGGTTGGATGTCTATACCACCTAAGAGGGGAAGGCGTTGGAGATTGATTCTGGTTAGAAGGGCCTTGAGGTACTAGAGAGGGAAAAATGAACATTGTTGGCTATGATAGCCAAATTGTTAGGAGATTGAGGCCACCAAAAATCTCTTTCATGCAATTGACACCCGATGGGGTGATCTTGAGTGTAAAGTAATGAAAGGGGGAGGCAGTGACCTCCCAGTTATGAAGCTACGAGGAGTAGTAGCACAAACAGTTGTGAGGCAAAGAAGACAAAAGCGTAAGCCTTCTGGCTAGACTGGCCATATTAACTAAAGGTGTTGCACGCTTCACTAGGGACACCATTGGGAGAGAGGTAACGGGAGAGAGGTAACGGGAGAGAGGGTAATGACTAGGTGCTGTATACTCCCTTTTAGTGACCCTTGGAGAGAGAGTAATGACCTCAGGGTATAGTGATAAGGGGGAGGATGAGCCAATAGAGCTTGAAGCCATCTGAGAATTCCAAGATCATTCCACTTAAAATTGAGGCAAGAGGCCTCTTGAGACGGAATTGAGGCAAGAGGCCTCTTGAGACAGAATTGAGGCAAGAGGCCTCCTGAGACAGAATTGAGGCAAGAGGCCTCCTGAGACAAAATTGAGGCAAGAGGCCTCCTAAGACAAAATTGAGGCAATGACCTCTCATGTATTTTCTTGTGCTTGCAGGAACGGTGCAAGAATATTAAATATGACAGAGGAGAGACTGTAAGCAATATTGTAGAAGTGAACCAGAGGAACACTTATCAATGACGTGAATTACGAGCTAATGTCTATGAAGTAGGCAGAGATGGAATCCCAGAACCTCGATCCTTGTCGTGGGATGGAGGTAAATAATTTTTCTTTTCAATATGAACTTATTTATTAATATTATTGAGAATTGTGACTGTGCAGACATATAAAGAACAACATTTATATGATCAAATTATAAAGCTAAATTTATTCAAAGAATGAAAGTGTAACGTCCTGTGAATAGGGAGTGTTCACACTATACATGAGAAAAGGGGGATCTGAAATGATAAGCTTCAATTTTATTGCAAGAATGTCACATCTGTTATTCAAGAGAGTTGGTAAACTCCAACAAGGTGTTCATAAGGAAAGTACATAAAGGAACTCTTCAGTATCTGTGGCTGACATGAAAGAATGTGGCACTTAATTTTAATAAAGTAAGCGGATTATGACAACAAATTCAAGAGACATGACTAAGCCTAAACCCTTCTTGAAGAAGGTCAAAACCTGGAGGAATATGGTGTAGAGAAAAGGGTGACCAAGATTGAATTGGTTCTATTACTAATTAGTTAAAGAGATGTTCAACTTTGATATCTAATTGATAGCCGCCTAAGAAGAGGGGCCAAAACAATAATGGGGGAGCGGTCTGAAATGTGGTAAACAAGATGACATAGAAGTAGCATAACTAAGCAGTATGAAGTGTTCTCTATGAAGACAGCCATATTATTCTACAAATTGCTTGTGCGGAAATGCATCGAAGGTCTTGAAGGACCTGGTGAGTAAGGGAGGAGGGAACATAAGGTATAAATCACAGAGTTGTCAACTCTAGGTTGTTTGTGCTTTCTTGTTCCTTCCCCCCTAAAGTAGTATTGTTCGCGTTAAGGGATTGAGCACGAGGGAAATATTCTGGGTGTGTTGTATCCAATAAGGGATAGGGGATGGAGGAGGAGATCTTTAAAGTCTTCTTGAGGACTCTAAAAGGAGAAATGAGAATCAAAGCTAGTATAGGACAACATATTGTTGCCCAGTATCAAGTATATCGGAGTTGATACTACAAAGCGGGCACAGATACAAGATTCGTGGACTGTTTACACAACTGTTAGACTCACAACTAAAATTGAAGTGGGTGATATGAGGAAATAGAGATAAAACAGACAACTTGAGTGCAGGGATTAATGTGAGCATGTCCTTTGACAATCTCGCTTACTCGAGGACATCGAAAGGCAAGATGTACTTAGCAAATTCTCCTTTTTGGGTGAACCCGAGGTATCAATAGATGGGGCGTCTCCCAGAATGACACAAGTTATCTCCGTTTCGACCAATAATTGTTCCTTGATAAAGGAAAAGTAGTCGAGAGTAGTGAAGAAGAAACTAGTGGCTATCCAGCACGAGGTGGTGCAAGAGTAAACTCAACAAAAAGTAGCATTCGATGAAGTATTGTCTATCCGTGCATAAGTGGAAAAAAAATGACGATAATAACAAATGTGGTAATTATGAGAAATGAGTAAAGTGGTTATCAACTGTCATGATATTCTTTTATAAATTACTTGATCGTGAGGCGTAACTAGTGAGCAAGTTATTGCTTCTATAATTCTCGGTATGTTGTGCCGCGTTGTTAGTGCAAAAGAAAAGTTTTGAAAGACTCGTGGGAAACACTGGTACGGATGAAAAGGGGATAGATCAAAAGTGGAATAGATGGGAGTCCAGAGGGGACAAGAAGAAAACAACAATTATAAGAGTATGAAAACAGTGTATGATAAGAGCCAACCAACTATGGTTGCCGAACACATGTTTGTTCTCTTTGAGCTAAGTAAACATTTTGATAGGACAACCAAGAGGAATGTAAGGTAACATTGAGCGAGAGTTGTATCGAATGTCGTTGGGAGCAACAGCATTGTGAAATCAAATAATTCACTCATCCTACGACAAAAGGGAAGAAGGAGGATAAGGAAAAGCTGATAGAAGTGAGGGCCATGGAACTGGTCAAAAGAGTGTGGTGCTCAAAGTAAATATGAGATGTTGTTCTCCTTAATGATAATTCAGTACGAGAGAAGGGAATCTAATGAGAGGGAACCCTCTCACATCAGATGAGTATAATATTTTTTGTGTTTCCTGATATCATTCTTTATCTTACTTTATTTAGTTATTTATTTTTCGAGATATTTAGTGTAGTATTGAGTCAGATTCCTCGAGATTTGGGACTTGACAAGTTGGTGCTAATAGATATTGTGAACATATAATGTATAGCTTCCGTGGTAAGGAGGATTGAAAGATAATGTGTAGTATTAAAAGGACCAGTTTAGTCCTACCTTTGTCATGGGGCAAGAAAGAGACCTCATGACAAAACAAAAGTTTTCACAAGTGGACCAACGTGGAGGAGAACCAAGATAGGTCAAGAAGCACAGGTTGCTTGAAGCAAGTTGATGAGGCAGGTCAATGTTGTGACCTGTGATGAAAGCAGTATTAAAAAAAAGAGGGAGTATCTTCTAGTAATTTCTTAGTGTTGATTCATAATGACAGTATTAATTACTTCCGGTATAGTCAATCTTATTAATTGTCTTGAGTAGATTTCTATTGTTCATAGGTTTCAACAAGAAAATGCCACTTTTAGTCGTCATGGATATTTTGTGTGTAATGTGCATCTTTTGTAGGCAATTGAGTAAACTACATTCTTAAGTAGAGAAAAGGAGGTAAAGTGTGCAGAATACCAGAGCTCATAAAGGGGAGGACCATAAGGCGTACAAAAGAGGAAGAGAGTGCTGAGTGAACTCTTTTGAAAGTGGGGACACTGATTTCATAAGCAGGATTCACCGAGCGTCGCTACAAGTGGAAGAAGGTTGTGTTGTGTCAAGGAGATGGGTAAAGGCAGTTCAAGCCTTAGTGGTCAAGTGTTGTTGGCACACCTGTTATTCATAGTATATTGCATTCTAAATGACTTGCTATATTAATTCGTATTAGAACCTAACGTGGTTAGTACTAACCTTTCTGATGAGATTCTTATAGGTTGATCATGATACCAGGAGGGCATGAGTGTATGCAGGTTGGTGGATTTGTTGTATGATAGGGTCATGCTTTTGAGGCAAGGAGTAAGGTCAACAGTTAAAGTCAAGTAATAGCGAGACAGGTTAAGAGGAAAAGAACCGGCGATCAATGAGTTCAAGCAATAAGTTCGTGTGGAAGAGTGAAATAACAACTTTTCACAACATTTGCAGTAGACCAAGGAATCAAGGGCAGAACATTTACCAACCGAAGATAGAGCTTTCATTGTTTCATCATCAATAAGAGCTAGCAGCTCACAGAGATCAATTGGGGGGAAGATACCGAGAACTAAATGATCTCATACCAAAGATTAAGATTGTCCAACATTTTAATCAAGCAGGACTATGATCGGATCACATTGCGAGCAAGCCTAACAGCATCGAACTTGAAGATTGAAGAATCCCAACAAGCCTAGTCGACGAGGACGTCGACCGTTTAAGTGGGGGAGTGTCAAGGTCATAGAGTTTTCAGGGACCAAAATTATAATTTTCCAACATTGGAATTCCCAAGAAGCAATAGTGGGTTAAATTAGTAGAAATTAGTAGGAAGATAAGGGTCGAGACAATTTATTGTATTTATTTGGGGGGTGTCATATGAGACATGTTGATGTCTCCTCCTGCCACAAGCCTAGTTGTTCCTAAGACTCTTTAGGGGGGAGTGACTAGTTGGCCAACAGCTGGGGCTGGGTCCAGTTGGCTACCGTAAGCCTACGAAGATCATGAGTTGTGCCTTCACTCCTTGTAGACCGTCCTCCTGTCTACAAGGGAGATGAGAATTATTATAACGATTGAATCTATGATAATGTATAATTACTATTTTGCCCCTGGAATAAAATAAGTAAACTATTCATGAATTCTCATGTTCAGTTCTTATTTTTTGTACCTACTGTGAGACTTCTGATGAAAGGCTGCCTGTTGGCTTCGTTGTCCATTTATATAACCCTGACTAATCCGGGTATTCATGTTCATAAGATATCGGGTGATTCTTAAGGCTGACTTGGCTTGAAGGTATTCAAGTCAAGTGCCGCACGGTTTCAGGCGATTGCTAAAATCTGAAACCGTGACAATGAGAACAGACGAAAGTAGATTTTGTATCAATAGAACAAGAATGTAATATTCAAAATATTTTTAAAAATAGGTATAATTTAACTTGCCGTCAAAGGAAAGTGTATCCAACGTTTTATAATAAACACAACCCTTCTCACATATATGTACAAGACTTTGTTGAACTAAATTCAATTTCTATTATCCTTAGTTGCAAACAGATAGAAAAATCTTAAGCTCTATTGAACTAGGTTCAATTTCTAGCCAAACGTGTTAGATCTAGTGTAGCATCAGTACATTTTGAACATTGAATAAATGTGACCATTTTCCATAAAAGTTCAAACTCAAGAAATTATATATATATATATATTCTATTTAAAAGATAATTGTAATTATCTTTCTATATTATAGAGAAAACTAATAATATTTCCGATACATCAAAAGTAAAAGAAAAACTAGTCGCTCAGAAAGGCAAAAAAGAGATTGTGCCCGTGTACTCTGTGTACTCTTAGCTGGCGAACCTAAATCCCTTACTAGCAATACACTTTAACTTGACAATTGAATTACTGGTTTTACTATTTAGATATTCCTAGTTCCCTTACATAAGTCAATAAATCTGAATCCAACAGTAAACAAATAATATAAAAACATCATTTCATCCAACACTAAGTAGATCATGCAATCTCCAGCTTTACATGTTATCATTCCAAGAAAAGAAAATCCTAATCTGAAGCCATTACCTTTCACTAATTTTAACATAAGAATAAGATGGCAGCAAACACTAAACATATCAGCAATGCAAAAATCAGACAATTTCCATATTCAGAGACCTCCAACTCAACTCCTTAAGCTTTTGAACAAGTTGCAAAAAAACTCAACTCAGCTATTATAATGCCATTCCATACCAAAAAATAGCCATGTCTCAATTGCATTTAGTAGTAAACTTGAGATGTATTCCAATACAACACCTTGTAAGCATTGAGCCAATGGCATATACGCCATTGTTGTCACTGAGACCATATCCCAAACACAACTTGATCACATGGACGCAGCATATTGAAACATCAAAGCATTCGATGAATATATATGTCAGAATAGATAAAAGATAGGATGAGGTATACCTGGCCGATAAATCAATAATAAACAATGGAAAATTATAATAAATTACATATTTTCACAATAATAGGCGAAAACATGTGATCAAGAAACTGAAGTATAAAATCTAGATCCACCAATTACAACACAATAAAATACAACAAAAACTTTACATAATACATGTTGATAAAGAACAATTGTATGAGTTAGAGGCATTGGAAAGTCCTTTACAAAACTTATTAGGACCAAGTTAATGCTAGTCAAATGTTGTGATAATGTTCTGGACTTAGATTGAGATGACTGTTATAAATTTGACGCAGAGAAGTAAAAATTCTCTCCATAGTATTCACTATCGGGGCTGAAAGGAGATCAAAATGCTCTCCAACATCCGCTAATTTGCATTCTCTTTGGATCTGTTTCCCATTCTCTCCATCACATGAAAATTTCCGCTTGTTCGCAGAAGAGTTCAAGGCTAAATCATCAGAGAAGTCGATAATGCATTCTTCTTGCTCAGTGATCTCATCTTCCTCAATACGCGCTTTCTTCCTAAGTGAATTCTTGTTGTAAATTCTACACAAAACATAGCTATCCTGTAATGAGAAATGAAAAGGAAAACATGAGATTTGTTGGAAACAAATAAATTTGTAACAAGAGATAAACACAGCAAATGCAGAACCAAGAAAAGAAGTTACCTGTATATCTTCGAATGAAAGCTCCATCATTATCCAACGCCCATAATTTTTGGACGAATCAGAGCCCTGTTTCTTCTTCAACTGAAAAATAAAATCTTTCTTTAACCATGAACCTCTAGGATCCTTGTATCTGTGTGTAGTTCTACCATTCCACACACCTGAACCAGCCGTTCTATCAACTCTATCTTTGCTCCTCTTCTTCAACTTAGTGAAAACGTAGAAATATCCAGTTGAAGATGGCTCCTTGAATTCCTCCATCTCCCACGGATTCAATTGGCCATAAAGATCCACATTTCCACAGTGGCAGGAGGCAATGGTTTTCCTTGAAGTTTTCTTTGAAGATAAAAGAATAACAGTTCCTCCAATGTTGGTTCAAAGTAATACCCATGTGGTAACTCCATCATCATCCTCTCCATTTCTTCTTGTGTAATGTTCTCCATTGCTGATTGTTGAAGAACAGAGAGCGCGGGAGAGCAAAGCAGAGACGGGGCAAACTTGGAGACCCTATTTATTTAAGCTAAAAAAATCGCAAGCGTTGGATTAATATTCATTAAAGGAATCTCAGCCGTTGGATCATTTTTTAATTACTTAGTTGAAATCTTTAGTTCTTAGTTTACAGTCATCTTTCATTATTACTCTTCTCTCCGAAGTATATGTGTGCATGAAAGAATAAATAAAAATAAAATAAATTTTAATTTCAAGTGAATTTTTTAATTAATACATAATAATTTTAATTATAATGAGTTTTTTTTATTTGTGGGCTATAAAATATAGTAAAAAATAATATAGGCTTTAGAGTTGATAAAATTTCTGGGAAAAATTATTAATTATGATTTGTATATAAGCTTGTTTAGTATAATAATTTATAAAAAAAAACTAATTATATGTTATTAAAAATTAATTTTCAAAAAATTATTTGATAATAATTTAAAATCAATTATAAGAACCTTTAGTTAATATGATTAATTTTATTGTTTAGATAAAATTTATAAGATAATGGATTAAAAATTGATTGAAAGTTAATATAGGTTGTAAGATTTGAATATAAGAGATAATATTAGTAGTAAATTTTAAGGTAATTGAGGGTTTTTCTACTAATAAAAATTTTCATATTTATTAAAGTTTAGAAATAAATAAGTGATTATATTAAATATATAGTTATTTTTATCTATTATTTAAAATTCTATAAAATTTTAAATTAATAATATTGTAAAATATAAGAAATAATTAGATTAAATTTATTTATTAGAATTTTAAAAAAAATAGATATGATGATTTAATTAATTAAAATTTTTTTTATGAAAATTTTATAATAAAATAATTCTATATTTTTTAAATAAAGAACATAAATTTTAATTTTAATATTTGCTACTTTCATTTCAATACATATATATATTGAATTCATCCTAAATACAATTATCTTATAACCATAAATTATTTTGTATTAAAATTTTATGACCTTTTATTTATAATATATAAAAAATTTTCCAAGAGTGGAATTTAGATACAGAAATATTATTTTTTTAGTAAAAAAAATATTATATTACAAACTTTTTATGAGCATAGCTAAATTTTAGAATCATTATTTAATAAGCTTTTATAAGAATACTAAGTTTTTAATAATATTCAATTATTTTTTTATATAAATTATTTAGTATTTAAAATTCACTGATTCAATTAATAATATTTAATTATTTTAATATAATTATAAAAACACAGTTATTTTTTCACCATTTTATTACTTTAAATACTTTTTATATGGCATGTATAGGATGAAGTATTAAATCATTCTTTGTTATTCTTATGAAAACATGATTCGTCAAACTAATTACTTAATTAATATACAATCTTTCATTTATATGTGATTATAATTTGAATTAAATTAATTATATACTTTATATTTCAATTTAATATTAATAAAATTATTTTTTTATAAAATAAAATTATTTTTTTAAATTGTCATATTCATGTGTTTATATAGTGTAGAAACAAAAATTCGTTCCAAACCAAACAATCGATTATAGTAATATTTACTACTTTTTATAATGAAATGTATGGTTTCTCAAAGTATTTAATGGTCGAAGGATCGATAACATATAAACTACTATTACAGTTTGATTTGGACACGTGTACACTCTTAGTTTAGGGTCAATAATTGAAAGACTCGGAATTTATTAATCTGGGCAGGACTAATATCGCACCCCATTGAGAAATTTATTCAACTGCGAATTTAATTCATTATCAGTTTTGAGTTTGTGCATCCTATCTGTATTCATTCAATTGATATTAATTTCGAGTTTATCAGGTTATTTATATTAAATTTTAATTATATATACTCTAAAAATATTGATAAAATTTATTTAAATCGATTATTAATTTTGAGTTTATTACGTTATTTATATTAAATTTTAATTGTATATACTCTAAAAATTATGTATCAGCGAAAACATAATATTAACGAATCGACCGCTTATTAATCATTAATAAGCAGTTTGATAAACTTAACAAAAAAAGGAGTTGTCCTTTCAGATGAGATATGTGTTCTCTGTGCGGCTATATATTTCAGATAAATAGAAACAAATGAATAATCGATTCAAATCTGACCGTCAACAATAATATATATATATATATATGAACCCATTTGAAAATAAAAAATACACTGAAAATATCATTTTAAGTATATTTTATTTCATAACTAAAATTTGTTTAGTTTAGTTTAAATTAGTTTTTAATATTTTTAGGCACAGATTGTTTACCACGGATAACTTATATATGATTTTTTTATAAAAATATTTTTTAAAAACATAAATTATTACTCAATCTTTGTGTTGAAAACTTTTCAGTAATTACTTAATTAATTTAATTAATTTTATATTTTTTTTAACAAAATTGTAAAGGCAAAGTAGCACGATAAAATTAATTTTTATTTTCTTAATAAATAGTGGATAATTGACATAAATAATTTTTATTTTCTTAATAAATAGTGGATGATTGACATAAATAATCACAGAAAATCTTTTAATAACACAGAATTTTTATTTCACTATCATATCCCCCGACAATTGCACATTTACATTGAGAAGAATATTAGCAAACAATTTAGTATTAATTTAAATATTGATGAATTTGATTTAAAATTGATGAATATAATTAAAAATATATAACTTTGATAAATCGAACATGAACAAATTGTAATGTATATTAAATAAAAATTACTATTAAATAAAAATTATATTTCACATCAATAATATTAAATAAATAAAATATTATATATTTTTATAAATGAGAATAAAAAATAAATAATGAGATTAATAAATAATAATATTATTAAAATAAAAATATATAATTTAAGGATTATTTTATTATTTAAATAAAATTTTTGAGACTACATTCTAATTTGCTATTTACTTTTCGTATTTAATTTAGTTTAATTAGTTATAATTGTGATAAAATTTGAAAAAAGCTTAATTTATTATCTAAAATTTAAAATTTTAGATATAAATATAAATTGACGTAAACGTTTAGAAATTTTTTTTATTTAACACATATTTTAAAAAATAATCTTATATCACATGACACGTAAATTAAAAATTTTTTTAATTAAAATTAATTGGACTAGTAGCTAAAATGGAAATACATGTAAAAAAATTAACTTTATTATCCAAAATTTTAAATTTAGAATATAAATATAAAAATTCATAAAACTTTAAATTTTTTATTCAATAGGCTAATATTTTATATTTATTATATGTAATATTAAATATATTATATCAATAAATATTTATTATAAACAATTTTTTATTATATAAGATCACATATAAATATTATATATTAAAAAATTTTATTAAATATTTATGTTGAATATTATAAATTATGTTTATATTTTCATATATGAAAAATCCTAATTCAGTTCAATAATATTAAACAATGAAATATTATATGTTTAGTCTATAAACATTTTAAATTTTTATTACTCTACTAATATATGTAAAAGTGTGAATGAAAATAGATAAAAAAAAATATTGAAATAAAAATATTTATTTTAGGAACTATTTTGCTAGTCAAATATAACTTTAAGGATTATATTTAATATTGCACTAGACTCGTTTAAAGTAGGCAATAATCTATTACTATAAAATAGGAGCACATGATAAGGATCTGATAAATCTATATGCGGTTCTCATCCATAAAAAACAAAGACACAGGCACTTCAGGTTAATTTCAGGACAGTTCAGACTCAGATTGAATAGACTTGCTCTCTCAATTTTAGGATGAATCTCCATAAGAAAGATATAGTTAACCGTTGTAATCCAACATATCTCTCTTTACACCTGTACACCTGTGATCACAAGATTCTAACCAATTAGCCGATAAATATCCCTTATTAATAAATCGGCCACATCATCGAATACAATATTTATTTTTATTTCCTTACAATATAAAAAGAGAACAATCACAAAAATAAAAGGAGGTTGTTCTCCCACGTAACTACTCTTGAATTCTAAACATTATACTCGCCCTTCTTTACCGTACTGACTTGAGCTAACACACCTACCACCTCACGTTCTGTTTCTTATAGGATTAGCATAGCTCCAATCTGATTACGTCATTATTTTATTTTCAGCAATATCATTTGATTCCATTACCGAAAAATCAATTAAATTATCTATATTCATTTAGATTAAAATCGGTCTCTTATCCTCTTTTCTCTTAAAAAAAATCTCACTTTTCTCGTTCCACATAATAGAAAATTCACAATTAATATTTTATTTTTAATATAATAAAATATTTTTTTCTTAGTATAACATAAACAAATAAAAAAATATTTTATATTTTCATCCATTTTCACTTTATTATTTTATTTTAAAATAGTATATGGTATTGCAGTACAGTATTTCAGTTTTCAAATGTTATTAAAAAATATTTGTGACAAGTAAAATATAATTATTAATTAATATTTTAAAAAATATATATAAAAAAATATAATGTAGTCTCAATCATTTTATTTGATTTATAATTCAATTTATATCGAAATAATATCTCGTAATATAATTTTCACGTTAATATTTTTTTATGGCATTTATAAAAATGTCATTGTCTACTAATTGTGACACAAATTGAATCAAATACCTAATGTGAACTAAAACCATTTGAAATTGAAATCACTTCAAACGGTGAAGTTTACTGAATAACCATTTTCGGCCTAAAAATGAAATCGAATCGAAGTCATGGCCAGATTTACAAACAAAAATATTTTTATCAACAAGAGTAACATGCACTTTAAAAGAGATTGTACAATAGTAGATTTTGTATCAATAGAGCAAGAATGTGATATTCAAAGATTTTTAAAAAATAGGTCTAATTTAATTCACCTTTAAAAACTAGGTCATGAGGATGAGTATTCAACATTTTATAATAAACACAACTCTTCTCACATATATCCTTAGTCGCAAACAGATTGAAAAATCTCAAACTCTACTGAATTAGGTTCAATTTCTAGCCAGTGACATTAGTACATTTTGAACATTGAATAAATGTGACTGTTTGCATATATTCTACTTAAAAGACCATTGTAATTGTTTTTCAATATTAGAGAAAAAACTAATAATATCTCCAATACATCAAAAGCAAAAGAGAAACTAGTCACCTAAAAAAGAGATTGTGCCATAGTGTATTCTTTTACCTGACGAAATTAAATCCCTAACTAGCAATACACTTTAACTGTATAATCCAATTACTAGTTTTACTATTTAGATTTTCCAAGTTCCCTTATATAAGTCAATGAATCTGAATCCAACAGTAAACAAATAATACAAAAACATCACTTTATCCAACGGTAAGTAGATCATGCAATCTCCAGCTTTCCATGTTATCATTCCAAGAAAAGAAAATCCTCAAGTAAATATGAAGCCACTACCTTTCACTAATTTTAACATAAGAATAAGATGGCAGCAAATACTAAACATATCAGCAATGCGAAAATCAGACAATTTCCATATTCAGATACCTCCAACTCAACTCCTTAAGCTTTTGAACAAGTTGCAAAAAAACTCAACTCAGCTATTATAATGCCATTCCATACCAGAAAATAACATGTCTCAATTGCATTTAATAGTAGACTTGAGTTGTATTCCAATACAACACATTGTAAGCATTGAGCCAATGGCATATACGCCATTGTTGTCACTGAGACCATGTCCCGAACACATCTTGATCACATGGACATCAAAACATTCAATGAATATATATCTCAGAATGTAGAGAACTTTTTCTAGATAACAGATAAGATGAGGTACACCTAACCGATAAATCAATAACAAACAATGAAAAATTATAATAAATTATATTTTTTCACACATAATAGGCGAAAACATGTGATCAAGAAACTGAAGTATAAAGTCTAGATCCACCAATTACAACACAAGTAAAATACAACAAAAACTTTACATAATACATGTTAATAAAGAACAATTGTATGAGTTAGAGGCATTGGAAAATCCTTTACAAAACTGATTAGGACCAAGTTAATGCTAGACAAATGTTGTGATAATGTTCTGGAATTAGATTGAGGTGACAGATTGTTATAGACTTGACGTAGAGAAGTCAAAATTCTCTTCATAATATTCACAATCGGGACTCAAACGAGATCAAAATAAAATATACCATTCTTTTATCTTCGTCAAATTTTTTATTAATTAAATAAAAAATTTATTAATTAAAAATTTATAGGGTGTTCGGATAAAAAAATAAAGGAATAAAATAGAAAAAATTTATAAATTTAAATTTTGTTGTGAATTTTTTGTGTTGGGAAAATATTTGGAAATGGAGAAAAATTATTTAGTTAGATATATTATATTTAAAATTTTAAAATAATGTTTTTTGGAGAAATAAATTTATATTATTCATAATAAATCTGAAAATTGAGTTATTTAAAAATTTTAATATATATGGGTTATTGTGACCAAAATTGTAGGGATTAATATAGTATTATGGTAGAAAAAATTTATAAATGTAAATGTTGTTGTTAATTTTTTGTGTGGGGAAAATATTAGAAAATTAGAAAAAAAATAATTTAGTTAAATTTATTTTATTTAAAAAATAAATGAAATAAAAAGTGGTGAAATAAATTTATAATATTCATAATTAATCTGAAAATGTAGTTATTTAAGAAATTTAATATGTATAGGGTGTTTGGACAAAAAATATATAGGGAATAAAATAAAAAAAATTTTAAAAATATAAATTTTGTTGTGAATTTTGTGTGTAGGGAAAATATTTGAAAATGAATAAAAAATTATTTAATTAGATATATTATATTTAAAATTTTAAAGTAATGTTATGTGGGGAAATAAATTTATATTATTTATAATAAATCTAAAAATTTAGTTATTTAAAAAATTTAACATACATAGGTTGTGTGACAACAAATTATAGGATTAAAATAATATAATAGTAGGAAAAATTTATAAATATAAAAGTTGTTGTGAATATTTTGGAGAGAAAAATATTAGGGAATGGGAAAAAAGTATTTAGTTAAATTTATTTTATTTAAAATTGTAAAGTAATGTTTTGTGGAAATAAATTTATATTATTTATAATAAATCTGAAAATTTAGTTATTTATAAAATTTAATATATATAGATTGTTGTGATCAAAATTGTTGAGATTAAAGAAGTATTAAAGTAGGAAAAATTTATAAATGTAAATGTTGTTGTGAATTTTGTGCGTGGGGAAAATATTAGGAAATTAGGAAAAAGTTATTTAGTTAAATATATTTTATTAAAAAATAAATGAAATAAAGAGTAGTGAAATAAATTTATAATAAATCTGAAATTTTAGTTATTTAAAAAATTTAATACATATAGATCATTGTGAACAAAATTGTAAGGATTAAGGTAGTATTAAAGTAGGAAAAATTTATAAATGTAAATGTTGTTGTGAATTTTTTGAGGGGGGAAATATTAGGAAATTAGGAAAAAATTATTTAGTTAAATTTATTTTATTTAAAAAATAAATAAAATAAAAAATAGTGAAATAAATTTATAATATTTATAATTAATATGAAAATGTAGTTATTTAAGAAATTTAATATTTATGGGGTGTTCGGACAAAAACATTGTAGGGAATAAAATATGAAAAATTTATAAATATAAATTTTATTGTAAATTTTTTGTGTAGGGAAAATATTTGGAAATGGAGAAAAAATTATTTAGTTAAATATATTATATTTAAAATTTTAAAGTAATGTTTTGTAGGGAAATAAATTTATATTATTTATAATAAATTTGAAAATTTAGTTATTTTAAAATTTTAATATACATATATTGTTGTGATAACAAATTATAGAATTAAAATAGTATAATAGTAAGAAAAATTTATAAATATAAAAGTTGTTGCGAATATTTTAGAGAGAAAAAATATTAGGAGATGGGAAAAAAAGTATTTAGTTAAGTTTATTTTATTTAAAATTGTAAAGTAATATTTCGTGGTGAAATAAATTTATATTATTCATAATAAATCTGAAAATTTAGTTATTTAAAAAATTTAATATATATAGATTGTTGTGATCAAAATTGTAGGGATTAAGGTAGTATTAAAGTAGAAAAAATTAATAAATATAAATGTTGTTGTGAATTTTTTATGTAGGGAAAATATTAAGAAATTAGGAAAAAATTATTTAGTTAAATATATTTTATTAAAAAAATAAATGAAATAAAGAGTGGTGAAATAAATTTATAATAAATCTGAAAATTTAGTTATTTAAAAAATTTAATACATATAGGTTGTTGTGACCAAAATTATAGAGATTAATGTAGTATTAAAGTAGGAAAAATTTATAAATGTAAATGTTGTTGTGAATTTTTTGAGGTGGGAAAATATTAGGAAATTAGAAAAAAATTATTTAGTTAAATTTATTTTATTTAAAAAATAAATGAAATAAAAAGTGGTGATATAAATTTATAATATTTATAATTAATCTGAAAATGTAGTTATTTAAGAAATTTAATATTTATAGGGTGTTCGGAAAAAAATGTAGGGAATAAAATAGAAAAAATTTATAAATGTAAATTTTGTTGTGAATTTTTTGTGTTGGGAAAATATTTGAAAATGGAGAAAAAATTAATTAGTTAGATGTATTATATTTAAAATTTTAAAGTAATGTTTTGTGGTGAAATAAATTTATATTATTTATAATAAATATGAAATTTTAGTTATTTTAAAAATTTAAAATACATATATTATTGTGACAATAAATTATAGAATTAAAATAGTCTAACAGTAAGAAAAATTTATAAATATAAAAGTTATTGTAAATATTTTGGAGATAAAAAATATTAGGAGATGGAAAAAAAATATTTAGTTAAATTTATTTTATTTAAAATTGTAAAGTAATGTTTTGTTGGGAAATAATTTATAATAAATCTGAAATTTTAATTATTTAAAAAATTTAATATATATATTATTTTGATTAAAATTATAAGGATTAAGGTAGTATTAAAGTAGAAAAAATTTATAAATGTAAATATTGTTGTGAATTTTTTGTGTTGGGGAAAATATTAGGAAATTAGGAAAAAATTATTTAGTTAAATATATTTTATTAAAAAAATAAATGAAATAAAGAGTAGTGAAAATATAGAAATATCGTGTTAAAGATGGCTCCTTGAATTCCTCCATCTCCCACCAATTCAATTCGCCATAAAGATCGCACATTGTCCGCAGTGGCGGAGGCAATGGTTTTCCTTGAAGTTTTCTTTGAAGATAAAAGAATACCAGTTCCCCCAATGTTGGTTCAAAGTAATACTCATGTGGTAACTCCATCATCATCCTCTCCATTTCTTCTTGTGTAATGTTCTCCATTGCTGATTGTTGAATAACAGGGAGCAAGAGCTAAGCAGAGACGGGCAAACTTGGAGACTCATTTATAACTTTTCTATTCGCGCAAGTTTAAACTAAAAAAATCACACGCGTTGGATTAATATTCATTACAGGAATGTCAGCCGTTGGATCATCTTTTTAATTACTTGTTTGAAATCTTTAGTTATAGTTCACAGTCATCTTTCATATAACTCTTCTCTCCTAGGTATATGTGTATGAAAGAATAAATAAAATAAATTTTAATTTCAAGTGAATTTTTTAATTAATACATAATAATTTTAATTATAATGAGTTTTTTTTTATTTGTGGGCTATAAAATATAGTAAAAAATAATATAGGCTTTAGAGTTGAAAAAATTTCTGGGAAAAATTATTAATTATGATTTGTATATAAGCTTGTTTAGTATAATAATTTATAAAAAAATTAATTATATGTTATTAAAAATTAATTTTCCAAAAATTATTTGGTAATAATTTAAAATCAATTATAAGAACCTTTAGTTAATATGATTAATTTTATTGTTTAGATAAAATTTATAGGATAATGGATTAAAAATTGATTGAAAGTTAATATAAGTTGTAAGATTTGAATATAAGAGATAATATTAGTAGTAAATTTTACGGTAATTGTGAGTTTTTCTACTAATTAAAATTTTCATATTTATTAAAGTTTAGAAATAAATAAGTGATTATTTAAAGATATATTTATTTTTTTCAATTATTTAAAATTCTATAAAATTTTAAATTAATAATATTGTAAAATATAAGAAATAATTAGATTAAATTTATTTATTAGAATTTAAAAAAAATAGATATGATGATTTAATTAATTAAAATTTTTTATATGAAAATTTTATAATAAAATAATTCTATATTTTTTAAATAAAAAACATAATATATATATATATCTTATAACGAATAAATTATTTTATACTAAAATTTTATGACCTTTTATTTATAATAATATATAAAAAAATTTTCAAAAATATATCCAAATATGAATCTTATATAACAAAGCGTCTCAGATCAGAATAGGTCAGGCTAGAAGATTGAGTGTATTATTTTTTTAAATTATTTATATTATTTATTTAAAATTTTTTTTACAACTCTTTTAAATATATAAAAGATTAATTATATAATTATTTTATTCCTTTTCTAAAAAAATTAAAATTATTATTATCAAATTTATTAATTTTGATAGTTATATATATAATAAATTTGATAGTTATATATATATATATATATTCACTTTATTATTTTATAATTATCATCTTATAAATTTAAACTTTTTATCTTACCATTTAATGTCACAACTATTAATTTAATATTTTAATATTTTAAATAATATAAAATTTATATTATTATATAAATATCGTCTTATAATGAATATTTTAAATTAATACTCTTGTCTACTAATTTAATATTATCAAAATTAAAATTTATTTTAAAATAACTATTTTAATATTTGTATATATTAATTAATATAATAAAAATTATTATTCACTTTAAAATTTCAATATAATAGTTAATATTTAATAATATAAACAACAACTTATTATCACATAGCATAATATTATTAAATTCATTAATTCTTTATAATTACAAATATACGCATATAATTAATTTTAAAAAATTATTAAAATAGTTAACATTTAAAATTAAATTAATTTTTAAAATTATAATCTATTAATATAATAGTTAATATTTAATAATATAAACAGCTTATTATCACATAACATAATATTATTAAATTTATTAATTCTTTATAATTATCAATATATGCATATAATTAATTTTTAAAAAATATTAAAATAGTTAACATTTAAAATTAAATTAACACTCACAGACTTGTCCTGTTTGTAAGTGCATCTGAGTTTGAGAATTCTCAGATTTTATCTCCTAAATATCAAATCTCATTTAAAAATAAATAAATTGATTTTTAAAATTATAATATATTATTTTAATAATTTACAATTTTTTTTAAATATATGCATATAATTGATTTTAAAAATATTAAAATAATTAATATTTAAAATTAAGTTAGATTCTTAAAACTATAATCTATCACTTTAATAATTTATTTTTTTCATAATTTTCGGTTAACTTTTTTTATTATTTTTATATAAAAGTGTACTTAAAAATCCCAATTGTTCTCCTCCCTTATCACTTTTATATAGTATAAATATTCTTCAATATCCCTGCTATTGAGAAAGGGATAGAAATCGTTTGCTTCTCGAAGAAATTAAAGAATTTTATATTCAATTTTTATTCATTAAGTTTTTAATAAATAAAACTGATAATATTATTAAACTAATTAAATAAAAGTATAAACTTATTTATTGACTGTGATGTATAACTTTCTACATAAATTAAAAGAAAACTCTTAAGTTAAATATACTATAATTTATTAGTTAATTTATTTATATTAATTAAAAATAATAATTTAAATTTATTTAAAACATGTAATGACATGTTTTAATTTTCTTTTTGAATTTAATTCATATAATTCATTAATTTTAAATTTAATATTATAAAATATATTTATAATATATTTCACGATTGTAATATAACTATATTACAAAATAAACTTGAATCTTTTTTTATTTTATTTTTTTAATATTAATTTATTTAAATATTTTTTATTTTAAAATTTTATTATATTAATAAAATTAATTCAAATAATAAAATTATTAATTATTTTAAAATTTTAAAATTTAAAATTTAAAATTTAAAATTTAAATAATAATATTATAAACTATAAATTAATTAAAGGCTATTAAAATTATTAACAATCTTAATATTTATCTCCCTTTTCACTTTTATATATAGTACAAGATAAATATATATAAATATATAAATAATTATTATATTAAATAATTATTTAACTAATATAATTTTCTTTTATAATAAAATAAAATGTGCACTTATACTATATGATATTTTTTCCTTTTAAAATAAGAATTGGAGATTGGAGGCTCTCAGATTTACTTAAATATATTTAAATTTGTGAATACATATTATATGATATTATTAACGCATAAATTAATAATTTTTTTAAAATTATATTTCAATAAAACTTAATTAATTATATATATAATAATTAGTTTAATTTTAATTAATTTAAAAAATAAATATTACGTAATAATAAAATTTAAATTTAAAAAAGACATTAATCTAATCAATTTAAATAAATATAAATATATTATCATCATATTCGATTAAGAATAGTATAAAAAATCTCTTATTACCTTCTATTATAATGTTTATTTTATAATTTGATTTCATAATAAAAAAATATAAAATTAATTTAATTAATGTTTAATTTATTATTTTTATATAATAAATTAATTTATGATAATAAAATTTATAAAAATAAATTTACTGAAAAAATAACCAATAAAAATATAATATTACAATGATTTTAAAATAAAATATTCTTTTTTATATGGTAACGATAAGTAGCCTTTTTTCTTTCCACCCTTTAGCACAAGATTTTTTACTTGTAATTTCTGTATAGATATAATTATTATATTAAATAACTAGAGATTATAAATAAAATAAATATAGATGATTTAGTTTAATGATAAATGTATCTGAATAAATTTAAAAGGTATTATATTTTATTCTTTCAATCTCTAATTTTCATTTAAAAAAAACGGTTATATTCAAAAATAATAATAAAATTAATCTAATTTAATTTAATTTATAAATTTTAACGATCGCAATGGATAAATCTTTTTACATTTTATTATTAAATTTAAATAAAAATTAATTAAATTAAAATATCAAATAATAATAAAGTTATTTTAAAATTTTTTATTTCATTAATATTTTTAATTCTCACTAATTAAATTCAACTTTATATTTTAATTTCTACTTAACAAACATGAATTTATTATTTTAATAATTTTAATTTTAAAATTAATTTAATTCTCCATTTCAAAAAAAAAATTAATTTAATTATATTTTTATTAATTTAGATAATTATTTTAAATTTTTAACAAACTCTAAAATTAATTTAAATAATAAAATTATCATCTAATTTATATCCTTATTTAATAAATTTAATATCAAAATATTTTACATATATTCTTTACAATTTTATTAACTATAAAATTAATTTAAATAATAAAATTATTATATATTTTAAATAATAAAATTATCAACTATAAAATAATTAAATACTATCATAAATAAATAAAAAGGCTAAAGGTATTATCAAAAATTTCAATATTCCTTCCTTTTTCCACTTTTATATACAGTATAGATTATAGATAGATTATACATATATATATATGTATAATTAATAAATTTTGCTTTTTAATATATATTAAATAATTAAAAGGCTGATAAATATATTAACAACTAAAAAAAGTGAGACGAAATCAAATCAACTGGCAATAAATTTTCAAAAATTCAGTTTTCAGTTTTATCAATCACTATCTAAGCCTAATCAAAGCAACTTCCATTTACAAATGGGAAGATGGAAGAATTAACTAATTTAGGCTTCGTTTTCAACAAAAGGTGACCATAAAAGTCGCCAAAAATCTCTATCAATGACTCATAATGTGTCAAAGCAATGCGACGGATGTATTGTGAGTTGCACCGAATTGCCGGAATCTCAAATTCCCAGGCAAGCAAATGCCCCCTCTCAAATCCCCACAGCCTGGCCGGCATTGGAAAACCAGAAAATAGTTACCAATCTCACGTGGGTGCTTACAGAACCCATCAACCCAAAAGTAAACGACATTACCAAGGACAAAATTCTGTTTCCCATGTTTTAAGAGTCAACAATTATATATCTAAACAACTAGGATTTATCACCTAATCACCGAAATTAAGGCACATGTAAGCATTTGACCATAAGCCTAATGCTCCAAACTCAAATGAAAATTTTACAAACTCCGACAAAGAGAGACTACCCCCTTTATTGGATTTCTCAACTCTCTCACCTTTAACTTCAGATTCAGCGAGTTTTCAGCGTATTTCTCTCTGTTCCTTTTCATGTTTCTTTTTTTAATCTGTGCTAGTTTTGAGTTCCAGAGTTCGAAAGTAGTACCAAGCTAACTACATGTACAAAGATTAAGTGTTTCTTACACTCAGTCGACTTGCTGGATCTCGAATCTTTTGCTTCCTAGTTGATTATTGACATTACTTTCACCAGTTACACTAATGTTGATCTCTTTCTTCGTTGGAGTTGCCTTTGGCTTCAATGGTATGCACTTGGTGTGTCCTCTGTCTTCTTCCTTTCCAGCCAATTGCAACTGCGAGCTCCTGTTCATTAACACAATAAATTATCGAGACCAACCCACACAAGCAATTAAGTAGAGAACATCATGAATCCTGTGAGAAAGCAAGCTTATTTCAGTTAGGAATTAGCAGAAGTCTAAGCCACTCTCTGGTCCCCATACATGCAGAATTCAATTCTGAATCCAACATAGAGCAGAATGGGGATGACCCAGAAATACCGAGGCAACTTTAATTCGGAAGGTGAGAAGTTAATGAAAAAAAAAAAGTGAATCAATTGGTTGCACAGAAAAGTGATTGGAGTGACAGAGTGACACATGTATTACGTACAAGCCAGTTTTGAGTTTACTATTCGTGTGCAGCCAAGTGAATAGCTATATGGCTAGCTGGATGGTTTTTCATGTAGAAAAACCCGTACGAATCTTGATTCTTGCACTCAAATGAAGCCAAAAAATGTTAACAGAGAATCAATGAAGTTCTGACACAGAATCCCAGGAATGGCAAGGCAAGAAACAGGGACGATGCACTTTGCAAGCAAAGATTGAAGCACTTTCTGAATGAAAGTTCAAATCAACACTTGCTCCATTGCAAGTGATAGCAATCTATCCACAAGATAGCTACCGCTGCAATTCAAGGACGAGCCACACATTTTGCAAATAATTGCCTATCGGCACACTGACTATTAACCTTGTTAGCTAAATTATATTAAATTCACACCAGGCTAACATTTTGAGATCCCATCTGTTAGATTAATTGCATATTCAATTTAATGAGAATGAACGTTTTCCTTTACTGATGGGTATTTAGGGAAGAGGAGAGAATCGAACTGCTCATTCGTATTCCCAAATATGGCTCGTCAACCCGTCTCGATAGAGAGTGGTAGGCACATTTTGAATATTGACTCCATTATCTCATAATTGAAATTATTACTATTATTATCATTATTAAATTGATGATTTTTTTAAGAAATGAAATTGATCAAGATAAGTGAAATTAAATAATCATTAACAAGAAACAAATTTCATTAACAAAAAATGGAGGTTAAAATTTAAATAATCACTTGCATACCTATCTGCATTGTAGGAGTTGGACCTCTTCAAAGCGTAGACTTCTTCTCTCTTAGTCTCGATCAAGCTACCACTAAAATATTCCTTGTCTTCCAATCTTACCCCTCCACAATTCGTAAAATCTTTTGATGTCCCCTCCCGGTTCCCTCCTCCACGTGGCAACCTTCCTTTGTAGTTTCCGACCAACGAAAAGCCCTGCTCCTTCACCGCCGTGGCTCCGCAGTCCCTAAATGAGATAGAACCGCAAGAAATCAGCTGCATTAGTACCGACGACGCTTTCATCCTCCCACAGTTGTCCACCGTCCGATTCAAACTCTCCTCATTTCTGTTCCCGTTGCTTAATATCAGTCGCCCGTTAGCTTTCATCAATGACTCTAATGTCTCGGGACTAGAATCCGATGGTGGAGGTGAGATCTCAATTTCTTCTCTGTTCGCCTCCGGTTCTGGACTTTTCTCTTCTT
This sequence comes from Manihot esculenta, assembly GCF_001659605.2. Taxonomy (NCBI): domain Eukaryota; kingdom Viridiplantae; phylum Streptophyta; class Magnoliopsida; order Malpighiales; family Euphorbiaceae; genus Manihot; species Manihot esculenta. The sequence continues at coordinate 29,917,664 of NC_035171.2, forward strand.
GCAATTCTTCAATTTCCTCTTCTTGCTTTGCTGCTCTTCTCCTCCTCCTCTTGTCATCAGTCTGAGTCGACGCGTCAGCTGCGAGTTTCCGTGTCGACTCGGAGAATGGTTCAGTTTTATAAACTTTATACTCATTAAGATCAATGGAGCTCCAGGATTGGTTTCTTCGCCGCGTGATCACTGGAAAATCCGAGTCCTCACTGGACGATGACTTGTGAATCTCTGGCGGTTTCAGTGACCTAGAAGACGACGTCGTCTCGAGGAGTAGTGGTCTGTTGGTATTTATAGAAGGATCAAGAAGCTCTGATCCTTTGAGGACGTACTCCTGGCCGTGGGCTGGATAAATGAAATCGTTTTCGGCCAAGTCGTGCCAAACGAAGCCGTTCTTGTAGCTCCTGGGAGAGTCAAAGATGAAACTAGATGATCAGAGGTGAGTATGAAATGTGATTAGATCTGACGGTTGCGGATGAATATAAGTTCTACCTCTTAGAAGACCAGGAGTAGAGGCTCGCCATGCCCTTACCTCGAAGGATGTTCAAGCGGTTGATGACATCTGCAGAAAGCAGAATTTTGAACATCAAGTCATATTATGGAGTTTTCATAATACTCTGTTTGATTGCCGGGAAATTGTGGGGAAAGGCAAAGGAAGTGAAAATCTCAAATATATAATGTCGACTGATTCAAATTTTGTTAAAAGAGAAACACAGAAGTCCAAAATTTCTTCTCTTCCCTATAGTAGAGGAGAAGTTTCTCGGCAGACAAAAAGAGGTTGTTAAACCTTTTTAACTGCCGTCTCATCTCTCAGTAAAGAAAGCAAAAAGAAACGAGAAAGTTTGGACTATAAGTTTCTCGCTCCCATTTTTGAATTTGAAATTTGAAGAAATACGAAAAACTTTTTCCTTCACTTTCTTCCCTCATTTTCTCGCCATAGAAAGCAAAAGGAAAGTAACAGCAATCGAAGTTTTGAAGTAGTATACCTCTAAGGTAGAGACCTTCGGGGGAAGAGAGAGGGACCTCCATGAAATGGGGCTGCTCTAGGTGGCCATTTCTAGAAAGATAATAAACAACAGGGACCTTCTTCTCAGTAGGGTTTTTGGGTTTAGGTTCAACCCAGACTTTGGTTCTCTCAGGAGTGATATCTCTGTCCTTAAACTTCCTGGGAACCTGAAGCAACTCAGTGTTTCTTTCTCTAAAACTGGCCGCCATTTTTCTCTGCAACAACAATTCAAAATACAAACAAACAAAGAAAGAGTTAAAGAAACTGTGATTTCTAAAGAGAAAGAAAGTTAAGAGCTGTGAAAGCGATTTACCAGAGCAGAAAGTGATGAGAGAAGAGAAGAGAAGACAAAGAGAGGGATAGATAAGAAAAGGGGAGGCCTTGAAGTGTTATAAGGGAATGGGAGACCGAGTCATAGAGGAAGGTGTGAAAGTAGGGAAAGATTTCAAAATGGGAATGCGGCAGACAACAGCTACTACGCTACACAACAATTGAGAAAAAGAGAGAGAGAAGAGTCTGTGCGTTTGCCTGTTTGGAGCTCGGTAGCTGCCTGCAGGTCTGTGGCAGTAATTCCTTTTATTTATTTATTTATTTTAATTAGGGAGGGAACTAACAGTAACAGCCACGTCCTGACGGTGTCGTTTTTCTAGAGCATGAGACCTGCTGATTAACAAATTTGGCTTTTATGGTATTTTAGTGTTTTGTTTTTTTAACGGCAACTCTAAGATCTGTATAGCTCAGTATTAAAAAGTTTATTTAGTTAATTAATTTATATGAAATATTTAAATTCTTGTATAACATGAAGTTATATTATATTAATAAATACAAAATATATTATCTTAAAATATAAAAAAAAGTTATATTCACCATAATAATTTTAGTATGTATACTATTTTTTAAACTGATCAGATATACATTTTGGTTCATAAAATAATTTATTTTTTATTATTTAATTTTAATTTAAAAAATAAAATTTATCAATAAATTTATATATAAAAATATTAATAAAAATTTAAGAATATAAAAAATTCAGAAGAAAAAAATCATATTTTAAAAATAAAATTTTTTTTCAATAGAAAAATATTTTTTATTAATTAAAATTTTTAATTATTTTAAAATTAAAAAATATTTTTTATAAAATAAACTGAGTCTAAATTTATTTTTTTATTATTGGTTCGCACTTTCTTAAAATTGGCCATCTGGACTAATGCTAAATAGGATTGCTGCAGCGTCTAACATCTGAGGTGCCAAGGGACATGTGACATTTTGTATATTGAGAATTCTTTCAAAGTGGAGGGACTCCGAGCAAAGAGTTATTTGAGACTGATTTAGAGCAGGTTTAATGGGAGTCCCAAATCCTACTTTAATATCATGTACGTGCCTCCAATGCTGAGTTTCAAGTTCCACTTTGGATTTGAATATTGTAAAATCAGTTTCTTTTATAAAGTACTATTATGTAACAGCCCTTGATTCGTGGAATGGATAGGTAAAACTTTTCTTCTAAATAGAAATTAGTCTGACATTTCTTAGCATATGAAAAAAAAATAAAATATCATACTTCCTAAAAAAGAGGCCGAGACTCCCACAAATGAGTAGTTAGAGATGCTCCTATTCCCTGGGACTATAGTAGGAGGATTATTATTGATTTAGATAGGTTATTGATTGAGATGTGATATTGAGCTATCCCTCCTTGAGTAATCGTCTGACCATTTGCTATAATTACATGATTTTGATTTAGAGGTGTGTTTTGGACTTTTGGTCTTCTACGCATTATGATTTCTAGGAATATATTTCTTCAACTGGTGTTTGTATTCTCTATAGCTGTTCCACCCTCAATGGTGGCTCATATTGAAGTCATAAATCTACTTTGATTTGATTCTCACATATTCTTAAAATTTAATTTTTAATTTATTTAATTTAAAATCAAACTAACTCCATTCTCAACTCTAGTTTGAAATTCAAAATATAAAATTTTCACATATATCATTTTAATAATTCATTTTATCATTTCATTTAAGATAAATTACTGATTTCAATCAGGGTGATATTTTTATAATTTTTCGCTATGTTCATACTGTTTTGTTTCTGTAAAAACAATAAAATGTGCCATAATTACTTGTGCTATATTTTTTTACATTATGTTTTGAATTTAATTCTTTTATTTTTAAATTATGATATTTTTTAAGAGAAATTTAAAAAAAAAAAAACAACACTACGATTTTTAATTTTATTGATTATTTTCTATTGAAACTAAATACTAACTAATCCATATGAGACTATTTAATAATAAAATATTTTTCTCTTTCTTTTTATTATTTAAATAAACCAATACAAAAATAAATATATAATTTCATTAAATTACTATTCCCAGTCTCTCCGATTTGGGGAGAAAATAGTTAACGAATCCCACCTAATAGATATTTTCTTAACTTTTTTTCTTTGAGTTTTTTCTTTTTAAATGAGTTAGGGTGGGAAATACTTTTTATTTTTTTAACCAATCCAAACAATGGATAAGAGTCACGATTTTCACAATCAAACAACTTGTATTCTCTCTTTAGAATTAAAATTTTAATTCAATTTAATTTTTTTTTCTTTCTAAAATTTTTATTTAGAATAAAAAAATTCAAAATTTTTAATTTTAAAAATTTATATATATAAATAAAATATAAATGATTTTATAAAAATTTATTAACATTTTTTTTTTACAAAATCATTTATACTAGAGATGATTTGCGGATAAAAATCTACCTCCTCTAGATTTGCAGCATCATTTATATTATAGGAGCTTATTGGACTCATTTGCTCAAAAGTCTTTCTAATTTTTGTTTTCATCAAGAGTCAAACACCATAAAAATAAATAAATACTTAAATTCATGGATTATTATTACTTAAATTGATAATTACTATTCTTTCTGTACTCACAAATTTAATCTAATGGTAAAGTGTATCTAAATAAATTTAAAAAATTTTAAATTTTATTTTTCTCGATTTTTGATCCATTTAAAAAAAACATAGTACTCTTTCTATGCAAAAAGTCAATTTATAATATGATGCTTGTGACTCTGGGTTGAAAAGGAAAGTTAAAAAACGAATACTAAAAATGGGCATCAATGGATTAGGTGACTGTTCAACAATTTGAGCATTTTATAAGCTTTAGAGGTTGAAATTTGGTAGGAAGCATCAACTTCTAGGTTCTGTGATATGGCTTCTACAGGCGTTAATTGCGTTGTTATCTCCGTATTGACTTGAAATCAAGGTTTATTGGTTAAAAAATTTTAATTTTCTGAAGTTTTATATTTATAGTTTAAATTTTTATTTTTAAATTAAAAATTTTTAATTTTTGAATCATAATTATATTAATTTTTTAAATTAATATTAATTAAATTTAAATTAATTTATACCATATCCTATATATTATTATTTTTATTTAACTGAATTAATTAAAATTAAATTTTAATTAAAATTCTAAACTCTTAATTATATGAAATTCTTAAATTATATAATTGAAATACTTACTTTATTCATATTTAAATAAAAATTTTAATTGAGAATTCTAAGTAATTAAGAGTTTAAAATTCTAATCAAAATTTAATTCAAATTAATTAATTTATTTATATGGTAAAAATAATAAAATATGTCAAGTGATATAATTTAAATATGATCAAAATTAATTTAAAAAGTTATTACAATTATAATAAATTAAAAAATGAAATTTTTTATCTAAAATTAAAATTTTAGGCTATAAATATAAAAATTTGTAAAAATAAGATTTTTAAATTAATAGACTTTTTTTTATAAACGAAATTATAATTCAATTTAAAAAAATTTATGCAACGATTCAGATTTTAAATAAAAAAATAAAAATTTATATATAAAAATGTAAATAATTATATTTTTTTGTATTAAGTAAAATATTGTGAAATATAATGATATTAGAAATTTTATCATATGTAAACGTAGATTTTACCATGAAATCATATTACCTTGTCTCTATTTTTTTTTTTTTTACTCTTTCTTTTATATTACGATTAAATGAATAAGTATGGTCCTACGATTATGCATTTATTTCAATAATTTATCTTTAAAAAGCAAATAATATAAAGGTGTGATATATGGATTTCATTCTGTTTGAATAATACTATCAAAAAATATATATATTTATAAATTTACATTATGAAGCTTTTTATTGATATTAATTCATTCACATTATAGCGTAGGCCTCTCCCACGATTTTGATTCTAATTTTAATTTCAAATAATTTCCAATTTAATAATGTTTTAATAAAATTCAATGGGTCTATTTTAAAATAAACATCTTAACAGAAAAAATATCATTTTTTTTGTCCAATTCAATCACAATCTCAGTTGATCATGATTCAAAGAGGCATTAAAAAAGAAAAATATTTTTTTTTAACTTTATTACAATTACATTTTATATTTTTTTAATTAAATCATATGATTTTTAAAAACTATTTTAAATGCATTATACTATATATTGTTAAAAAATAATAAAATTATCAAATTAATATACCGTTAATTATATAGTAAAAATATTTAATAATATAATAATATGACGATAATATAATAATTCTAATAAATCTCTAATAGTATAAAAAACGGTAGTGCGTTAAGAGTCTTAACTTCAAAATTTTGGATTAATTGATAAAAAAAATATAAATTATAATTATAATAAACTTAAAAGTGGTTTTATAACTTTGGCCTACTATAAAATCCGACATGAGCCACTTGACCCTTCGGAAGTTGACCAACGGGCGCTGAGCATGGTCCACCCTTGACTGGCTAACGCTGACTTATGTAACACACCATTAATAAAAATATAATAGCGGTCTTCTGAAAAGTTTATTTATTTAATTTTTTTTTTAAATAAAGATCTATATTTGGTAAATGGAAACGGGTATGGGCCCCACATCCACGTGGGCAGTATCTAGTTGACTACCTTAATCCATCAGAACTGATGTGAAACAGGAAGGAGTAGGACCCGTCACAGATTGGACAACCTCTCCCCTGCTTTAAGAATCATATCAATCACACAGTAATTAAACCAAGTGGACGGTCCAGATTCAGTGATCAGCTTAGAAGCCGATGTAACCAAACCTTGTCTTTAGGTGAGGAGTTGGTACCTGGAGGCTGCAAATTCATGTGATCCTTAGGTCATCGGACGGTGAAGATTAATTGTCGTTCGTGATAGAGAACAAATCTTTGATTGAGATATAGGTTCGATTTGATTCCTTTGCATTTTGGCATACATGGCAATAATTTTCTCACTATTGCACTGTAAAAAATATTTGTTTTGTCCAGAAATTGGATTTTTTTAAATATCATTTATTTAATTTCTCCATACATTCACTCACTCACGTTCTTTTGTTTTATTTATTTTTTTAAATATCATTTATTTAATAATAAAAATTTGGTTGAAACAAGGTTTGACACCGACAATAAGGTAGGTAATAAAACGGCTAGCTTCCTGTCACAAAACGGCAAGGCAATTTCAGAGATTTTCGGCAGTGGATCTGCTTATGTCTTGTCCTGACGATTTCATACTAATTAAAAAAAGCCTAAAATTAGATTTTGTTTTTGTTGATTCAACTCACATGATGACTTCAACTTATATTTTAGATTTTTGTACTTTTCAATTTACTATTTTTTTACAACTTTTTGTAAATTTCTTTTTCTTTTCTAATGACCCATAACGAAAATCCATAAATCGATAATTTTATAATATTTTTTATTTTAATTATGGAGGTAAATATTTTAAAATAAATAAATAAAGAAAATTTGAAACTTGAAAAATAAAATGCTCCACCTGATATTAAAGTTTATTTATTACTATATAAGAGTGTGTTAATTTGGTTTATAGTTCAAATTAAATTTACTTTTTTAAAATAATAATTTTAAGAAATACTCAATTATTTAAAGTTTTTTTTTATAATTAAATTATATTTAATTTTCAATAGCTTCTGGTGAAAGTTTTCTTAATACCAATTGAAATAAAAAAAGAATGCTGAAAAATCCCAGAAATTACCAAAATCCTCTTTTGATTGGATTCTCTTTCATCAGTATTTGCTCCTTGTGAAGCGTAGAGGCCTAGACTCCAGATGGATCTCAATTATCAACATTTGCCAAAATTGGATGTTTTGTCACAGGTCCATGCCCAAACCCCTGTCCAAGTCCAAACCCGAGACTGAGCCCAAGCCCAAGGAGTGAAGAAACGGGTTCAGCTCCACTGATCGCCAAGCTACTCCCTAAAACAAAAAAGCCCAAGAAGAAAAACACCAAGGCCAGCTTTTAGAGTGGATTTTTTTAAAAATATTTTTTCATGCAACAATCAATTTTAAATAAATAGATATATAAAAAAATTAGGGAAACAAATATCTTTGAGACTCTTATAGTATTATTATTTTTTAATATAAAGTTTTATTTTTCATATAAAATTAATTTAGGCTTAAAAAATATTATTTGTGTTATATTATGGAAAATAATTTTTAAGTTTCCCATATTCTTCACTCCGAGAAGTTCCTTAATGTAAAATAAAAAAAAATGATTAATTGAATTGTATATGAGGTGATTTTAATATTATTAAATTATATATATACTCTAAATAATTATTGTTGCCTTTTGCAATTAAAAAAGAAGAATAAATAAATTTAACAAAAAAAAAATATAAATCTAGCATTTTTATATTAATAACTGTTGGATTAAAAAAACATTTTTAATCTTTTTACAAAAAATCTTTCATTTTATTTTAAAATAAAAAATTAGACAAAAGCAAAATGATATTCTGAGTGGTATGAACTTAAATATATAATTTCCACAATAATTCTATATGGAATCAATAATTTATTTTATTTTCCATTAATACTAAATTAGCATGTCTCTATCAATCAATCCAAAAGAAAGCCACCACTAAAAATATTACGTGACATGGAATATTTTTTTTCAAATAAAAGTGAGAAGTGGAATTTGAATCTCTTAAATTTAAATCAAATACATATTAAAAATACCACTTTATTTAAAATTTTTGATTTTAATATATGCTGAGAATAAATTTTACAATACCATATATTCTCTTTTGTTGACCTCGTTAGGTTTCAATTATGATGAAATATTATAGCCATATAATTTTTCTTGCATTAAAATTTAAATAATAAGAATGAAAATTTAATATTAAAATTATATATATATATAACACATTTAAAAATATTTTTGTAATATTCAGTTGTTTGTAATCACGCCCCCAAAAAAATTTATCACAGCTAGTTTTCAAGTTTGAAGCTCAATGCAATTAGAATAATATAATTATTTGAAAAAACAGTAATTTTGTTTCATAATATATATATATATATATATATTCTAAATATTTGGAATGAATAACTATTATTATATAAAAACAATATTTTATAAATATATGAATATGTTTAATATAACATAAATATAATTATTATATTTCTCAAAAAATAATTATAAATATATATATATATATATAATGTTCATCTCGTACAACTAAGTAAAGAGAAAATTTCTGAACTCTTTCCTCAACCTTATTAATCACAAAAATGAATAAAGATTAAAAACATGATGTTAATAATGGATGACAGCCTACTTAAAAGGTAATTCAAACTTTTTGTATTTATTTTACACATGTACTTTATAAATATATACTCTTTCCCAACTCCGAATTGAATCTATAATATATAAATATTAACTTAATATTATTAAATAATTTAAATTAATTATTTCAAATTAAATATAAAATAAATTTAAAAATTATTTAAATCAATTTAAATAAAACTGCATTTTCATCTATATTAATTTTAAATATATTAAATTTTATTAAATATTAATTTTTTTAAAAAATAAAATAAAATAAAATAAAATTATAATAATTAATATATATACTATAATAATTAAAAAATGTTTTATTTTAATATAATAAAAAAATATATAAAAATTATGAAATGAAAAGAATAATTATTTAACTCACATGGATAGTAAATAGAACATGACTTGTCTATTTCTTTTTACAAAATTTTTTGTAAATTATCTAGTAAAAAATTAATACTAACACAATTTTTTTTTTATCAACAGAGAAACATACAATTATAGAAAATTGAAAGTTACTGTTCAGAATTAATATGAGTAAAGAGAATATCTTTCTAATAGTAGCTGATTGGTTATCTTTTTTTTTTTTTTTTTTTTTTTTTAATGATAACTGGGACGATTAAAAACCCTTCTAAACATTGTCATTTTAAAAACTCGTTACTTCTCTGACTTAAGGAAAAGTTTATATCACAAACGTCACGAAAGAACTGGACTCCACTCCATTAATAAAAATTATTCAAAATCTAAAATAAAAAATAATCAATGATTCATATTGTATTTTACACAATCTAATAGATTGTTGTATTGAATAATTAAAATATTGAATAATTAAATCATAGTCTTTTATCATAAAAATGAGTGCATGTACGGCAGCATTAATTATGAAAAATCTATATATTTTATATTAGCGCAGAGTCCATATAACATGCAAAATGCGAAAAATTTAAAAAATAAAATAAAATTCATAAAGATAAAATAACTTAAAAAATAAAAAAAATAAAACCTAAAAATGTATATAAAAAAAAGAAAAAAGAAAAAAAAGACCATTTCAATGAGAAACTCATATATGTGGCCGCTCAAGGGAATGTTTAGAGAAACGAGATAAAAAGAGAAAAAAGAAAAGAAAAGATGAAGAAAAGAGGAAAGAATTCTTGGAAGAATGTAGAACCTTAGTCTTTTCTTTATATGTCTATTTTTTTTGAGCTGCATATGTCTCTATTGTTTTTATATCTCTATTGCACATCTTTTAACTTTTTATTACTCTTGTAAAGTATGAGTTTAATGATTATATCTTTACAAATTTAATTAATTAATATTTTACATGACTCTAACTATCCACGTGCGTTAATTTCAGGTGTAATATTCTTTTATTGAAAATAATTCAAAATAGTATAGTATGAATTATTTACGTTTTATATGAGATATTTTCTCTACTCTTCTTATCTTTAAAAAGCAGAAATATTATGCATTTAAAATATTTTTAAAGATGAAATTATTAAGTAATTTAACATATAAATTTTAAATTAAAAAAAAAATTTAAACGAATTTAATCAATCATAAATTCAAAATTCATGAAACCAAAAATTCATGAATAAAGAAATCTATATTCATATATTTTGCGCTCATGTAGATCAAATCTAAATAAATTTTATTGCTTTAAGAGATGTTTTTAGCCATATAAACATTATCTAGAGTGTACATGGGTGGCAGTGCATGTGCCTATGTCATCAAGAAACAACAACAGGAAAAGAGTGGTTTTCGTGACATATTGTCAAGCCATTACAACCAAGAAAAATGTGTTAAATTCTTCCCTGCAAATTGCCATACACTAGTTCTTCCTTGACAAAATTCCCTCACATCTTTATTACTTTAAATTTGTAAATGGTTTTCATAGCCATTCAATATGGAGGACAATCCAGCAGAAGCTGATGCAATCAAGTCATCTCATCTACAGAATTTCTTTTTTTTTTTTTTTTCATTTTATATATAGAGGCACAATGGTCATGTGCTTAAATACCTTCATCATTATAAGCTCAAAATAGTTAGATGGATAGACCTAAACTCAAGCTTTACTTGTTTACCTATTTTTAAAATTTTAAAAGTGAACCAAGACTAAACACGCTAACCCATATTAGAGAAATTTCTCAAATTTTAACTGGATTAGACTTGGTGGATTAATTCCATAGACAAGCTTCTGGAGAATAGATAGAGATAAACATAGGGATAGAGATGAGTGCACTAACTGTTTTGAGCACTCTAAATCATAATCATAGAGCAAAAAACAGCAATAACTTGCAGCCTTGGTGAGGGGCAATTTTAATGCCATTTTCAAATTCGGATTGGCTAACAGTGACATCTTAAGTTATTGGATGGCCATTTTCTGCTTAAAAATAAGTATATCATACAAACAACTTATCATCAAAGGACTTGATCCGATGACAGGTATTATTATTTCTTGGAAAGCTAATGCATCTGTTAATCTACTAATCTGTGGAGTATCTTCTGAATTTTGATAAATGGGGATATCCCACTTTCCCCAATCTTTTAAAACTGATCCAGCAATGGATACAGGTATCACTCCTCAGAGAGCTATATCAACTTTTTTTTTTTTTTTTAAATTTTAATTCGCTGAAGCAATAATGTATTATAAAAGACCAACTTGAGCAAGATAGTGACTCTCATGCCTCTTAATATTTTCTTAACAACTTTTGTAATGCTAATCACTATGGGCATTTTGCTTTTGACCTATATTAGGTATGGTAATGGGTAGGACACCCATGAGAATCATCCTATGAAATTCAAATATAATTATTATATTCAATATCTAAATTTTTTTAAAATTAATTAAAATTTATTCTAAATTATCCAAATCCATTCCGAATCATACTCGTACCATTTACTTCTATACAAGTATATTTTAAATATTTAATTAATTATTTATATAAACAGATTCAAATAATATATATTTAATATATAAAGTTTAAATTCAAATAGGCAATAATTTCTAAACCTTCAGCTAAACCTGACTATAAACTATTTCAACCTATACTAATAAGGTTCGATCAGAGTGAATATCATAATCTGACAGATTATCGTTCCTAAACGGTCTGGGAAGGTTAAAGAAAATAAAATATGGTGGAAAGTGGATTTCTACTTTACATTACTTTAAGAGTATTCTGGAATGGCATCATATATATATATATACATATATAGGACCATCATCAAGATATGGTGAATCTCTTCATATTATTAGTAATCACAATACTATAAAATGGGTGGATCAGTTTGGCTTTGATCAATCACAGGCAAAAATCCAATCTTTCCACATCCCAAAGAAATGGGATCTTTAATCAGCTTGAGGTGAGACAAAACACTCCCATACATAGTTTAGATTATCGGAATGTTTTTTTTTTCTTATGTTAATCCTTGATATTGGGCACAGAAATGCAGAATTAAATGAATATTTAAACTTATCATGTCAGATATAATATATTACCATGCAATTAAATATAATGTAGAGGAGGTGTGGAAGCAAGTAATGATGTATAGCTGCAGCCGTGTGGCATCCCTATTGGAGCCACAAAAGCAAGATGGCATATATAATTTTTACATTTCTTTTGTTTAAAAAATTTAAATTTATTACATGGATTTTTTAGTTGAGTGCAATTGCAGCTTCAGTTTTAAATTAAGATTTGAAATTAAAATTTTATACACAACCTAACATTTACAATTTTATATACATGGCAATACCTATCAAGATTTGAAGTTTTATACACATAACATTATGCTATTCCAGACTTTGAAATTGAAATTATCCATGACGTTTTGAATCTTAGAAATTTAAAGTATAATAGTAATCACACAATCTTAATTTTGAAACAGGAACAATATCTGAGAGTGTAAAATTTTAAATGGCGTGCTATGTATATAAAATTTTAATTTGGTATTACAATTACAATCAATTAAAAATATTAAAATAATAAATTTTAAATTAAAACGTATGAATTAAAATACTAAACTTCTTGTCTAATTCCCCATACTTACTTGGTCCACATATGAGCATCAGCAACGCAAGAACAAGGTCTGATCTAGGCTTGCACGTGGTTGAGGTGTCCATGCCCAGTTTAGAAAGTACGGTTAAAGGTCTGATAAAAGAAAAAAAAAAAAAAAAAAGAAAAAAGAAAGTAAAGGCAGAGAGAGAGAAAAAGAAAAGTAAAAATAAAGAAAAGACCCAACATAGGGTTGGAACATAGAATCTAAAAATAACCCAAAAGTAGGATAATACTTGTATACATATATACATTTTTAACCCAGTTTAGTAAGGGAAGGAGAAAAGGGATTGAGTGAAAAAATCCACCGGAGTTGAAAGCTCAAAGATCCCTGAGTTACAAAATAAAATGACTAGTTCACCTTCAGGGTTCAAGTGGCTTTTGGTGGAAAGGTCAGCGGCTCATACAGACAAAAGGAAAGGGAAAATAAATAAATAAATAAATAAATAAACAAGATAAATAGTAAAATATGGTTGCCAACAAGTAATTATATATCATACATGCATGTTATATTTTTTATAATAAATTAATGCACAATTTCATCTCAGTATTTATTGTAAAATCAATTCAGTTTAAAACAACTTTTTATTTAATTAATCTAAAATTTTCAATTTAAGCTTAATTTATAAAAAAATTTAAAAAAATAAAGAAAATAAGCTTTTTAACTTTCAAGCTAAAATAAGAAATTTAAATAAATATTATAAAATTTAGCTTCTTTATTTTTTTTTTCTAAATCAATAAATTTAACTAAAAATTTTTAGTTTTCAATTAAATTGAAACTTCTGCATTAGACAAAATATTGAAAATAGTTTATTGACCATCCCAATAAATATGGAAGTAAAATTGAAAATTTAACCCCTTTCTATTAGTATTGAAAATCTTTAAAGATGAATGAAATTGCCAAGACTTGAATACGTAATTTCGTGATAAGAAAATACCGATTATAACTATTCATATAAAAAGAAGATAAAATTCTAGATAGAGAACGTCCAGACTTAAACGTTGAATTACTTCGATTATAAGAAAATTATATTATTAAATTATTCACGCAATTTTTTTTAAAAAAAAAAAAATCTACTAAAAAAAGAGATTGCTAAGATTTCAACCATGGTGTTCTATATTATATTATACACAGAATAAGATATAAATAGTATTGTGGCCAATTTGCATACCCATGAATTCAATTTTAATGCAATAGAAAATTCATGGGACCACGCACAAAGTAGAGTAGCATTAATACATATTTTTCTTAATAGGAAATAAGAAGCACATAGAAAGATAGAGAGATAGAGAGAGGGGAAGTGTGGGGGATATATTCAAGTGGAATGCCCACAAATTGGTGGTGTACACATCACACTGGTTCATCTTTCTGGTGACTCTTTCCATCTTCTCTACTCCACTATTAGGACCCATAAGAGTGGCATTATAGCATTTGTTCCCTTATAAAAATGTTTTGTTTTTCTTAGCTTTGGAGCATGCTGGATTCACTACTAACATCACCACCACAAGTTTAATGTTTGTTAGTATTATTAATACAGGCACATGATGCCATTTTCCACTTTATATATCTTTCTTTTCATTTTTTGTCCCTAGTGCTACAATATGTAGCCTACATAACCATCTCCAAATTGTCAGTGGATTTATATACCAATGAATTCCTATCGTCCATCTTTTAATTTGTCTTTGTATCAATCAGCCTGAAACTGAAAGCAGCACAGGACTTCTATATAGATTTTATGCTTCAACAAGCAATCTTAAATAGATTCATAAGAATATAAAAACATATAAGATTATAAGCATAAAAATATTAGCTAGAAACCTTAACAAAAAAAAAAAAAGCTAGAATAATCACCATATGAATACATGAAATCTTAGGTTAGAATGCTATATGAGGGTAGAAAGAACGAAAATTAATGCAAATTAGGCTATATGTGCGTGTGTGTATATATACATATATGATTTCATAAAGTGATCAACCGATACTGCTGGCTTGACAATACCTTTATAATCGGTTCAATTAAAGAAATTGCTTCAGAGATCATAAATGAAAGCATATCTACTTAGGCAGCTTCATATAAAGAAAAGATATAGAAGCTAGAATAGTTTAAGCATACCAAGACAGCTAAGGGGTATTGCAAAGATCATCTTGTGGTAGCTGTCTTAAGTAGGAAGCTTGTACACTGTTAGAATAATTTTTTATTCCAAAGTTCAAGTCGTTTCTCTTACTAAAAAAAAATGGAAAAAAAAAATCCGATTCCACCTTCATATTTCTGAGAGTGACTCCTTAATAGTTTCTCCTTATTCTCAGCTTTGCAAGTTTTGTCCTCTTCCTTCTTTTTTGTTGCCTTTTACTTGCATTCTATATCCATGGCCATTACTAAAGTCAATGTACCATCATTTCTTTCAAGTGAGTATAAGGAGAAGCATATCTAGTAGCTTCTTTCAATTTATTCCTTTTTATCCAATTAAGTAATTTAGCTAGCCTTTTATTTTGAAATTCTCACAATTTAATTAATGAGACAAAAGTGGAAACTTTGGATATGATCTTAATTAAAAATAACAGAATAACAGAGCTCTATTATATGAACAACTGAAGCAAGTGCGTGCACAGAAACAAGCATCTTTTATTGTTAAGATAAAATTGTCAGAAGAAGGACCAATTAATTACTATCTTTGTGGATTAAAATAATTCATTTTAATATACTAACATATATTAGAGGGTGATATTATAACAAGGGAGGCTGATTATGAAAGTTACATCTACAGATCGATCTCTTACTTTGGTTATTTGCTTATAGTGGGTGACATCAAAAAGCATTTAGTATCTTATCACTAGATGAGCATGCGTGCACCACGTGTATGGTGAAGATGCAGAAGGGTGTATTTTATAGCAAAAGATTATAAAAAAGTTGCTCAATAATGGATACTTACTGATATAAATACGATTAGAACCTACATGTCCAAGCACAACAAAAGTTGGGAACAAAAGTTGGGATCAAACCATCTTTCTAAGAAATCTGGGAAGAGAGGAAGGAGAAAAAAAAAATGAAAATGGTGCAAAATGAAATCAGAAAGGGTCCATGGACTGAACAGGAAGACATTCTCCTGATCAACTTTGTGCACCTGTTTGGAGATCGACGATGGGATTCTATTGCTAAAGTTTCAGGTTTGAAGGTGGCGGGAGGCAAATAATAGGTATGCTTGTCTTGGGATGGGTGGTTTTGTAAAGGAGCTACCTTTAACCACCTGGTTTTGTTGTAGGGTTGAACAGAACTGGGAAGAGTTGCCGGCTGCGATGGGTTAATTATCTGCACCCTGGACTCAAAAGGGGGAAGATGACACCCCAAGAAGAGAAACTTGTGTTGGAACTTCATGCCAAATGGGGGAATAGGTTTGATAAATTATCATTAAGTCTAGCAGTTTATAACTCTTCCCCATATTTATTGTATATATCCTACATAATAACAAATTCTTCTTCCTCTTAATATTTTTCTGATTGCAATTTACATTCACATAGCATCTAATGACCCACAATCATGATAAACCATTTCGCAACTTAAATTTTCCTAGCAATCTTTTAGTTTTTCTTTTCTGGAAAAGTTCCTTAATATATGGCATATTATCATGTGCCAGATGGTCCAGAATTGCTCGGAAATTACCAGGGCGAACGGATAATGAGATCAAGAACTACTGGAGGACTCACATGAGGAAGAAGGCTCAAGAAAGGAAGAGGACTATGTCTCCATCATTGTCATCTTTCAACAGTTCCTCAACATCAAATATTACAACACAGAATTCATCACCTTTCCCTGAGACTGCAGAAGCAAGTTTTTATGATACAGGAGGGCCTGAATCATCATCTTCAGGAGGACAAATCAGTGAGGCAGAACAAGAAGGTGAAAAAGGGTACTCTATGGATGATATATGGAAAGATATTGAAAACAGTATTGAACCGGCTTATGATGGGTTTAGTGAAGAAGGGTGCAATTTCTCTTCTTTTTCAATTGCATCTCCTTCATGGGAGTATTGCTCAGACACACTGTGGAGGATGGATGAAGAGGAGAGTAAGATGTTTCTCCCTTACGAGTGTGGGACAGTGTTTTTAACAGGCTAACCAGAAATTCTTTATTTATATTTCTTCATAGAAGTGATATTTCTCTGAGGAAGCTCTAACCTGTACAGCATGGGTTTTCTCTTAAGCTTTCTGCCATGTTATGCATAACCTATGTCCCTGTGTTTGCGTGCTTTCAAATTTCAGAGAGGAAGAGAGAGCCTTAACAAATCTCCTCTAAGGAGATCGTTATGTTCAAATGATGTATGATAGAACCTTTAAGTTTCACTGTTGAATGAAGCTGATGCAACATTAAAATCCAAAATCATTTGATCAAACACACACATACGCGCACACAACGAGTATATAAAGCCATGGAAGACAACCACAGAATATAGTTAGCATTTAAATTTGTTCAAACAACATTTTAACGTATACAAGCTCTTTTGTGATCAGACTCGTTGGAAACCAAACCTAATGCATCGATTTCCAACTAGTTAATATTTCACCCAAAATCAGTAGAATCCTACATAACTTTGCCAAACCATATAATAATCCAGAAGTAAACTTGAACCATACTGCCTAGAAAATATGACTTATATTTTCCATTCTTTCTTATGATTTGCACATTGGAGAAGTTTCTCTGACCCAATATTTTTCTGTTTTGCAGAAAAACCATCAGAATCCCCATAAGTTATGCCTTCTTAGAAGTGAGTTTTGTGAATACAACTCCAGCTTTAACTTCGAATAAAATATGTCATTAGATATAGCATGATATTTTGGAAATAAAGTAGATGGATTAATAGTAGTGCGTTAATCAGGACAGATCCGTTTGTCAAGTTCAGACTTCAGAATAATTAAGCACAAGGTCTGCTGTGAATCAAATAGAAAGAGATTCCACTTTGTTAGGGAATAATTTAAACAATGAAAAATTACCACTTAGTCTCTATAGTATGAGAAAATTCACTAGTTAGTCCCTCATATTTGAAAAAAACATTAAAATGTCTCTGACGTTTTAAAAAGTTTATTAGTTTTGCCGTTAAATATTTTACTATTTAATTTCTGTGGTTTTGAAAAACTTATTAGTTAGTCTCTCAGATTTTTAAAAAGTTTACTATGGGTATTCTAGACTTTTTTACAATACTTAACGGCTAAAACTAATAGAGAGACTAATTAATAAACTTTTTAAAACGTCAGAGACGTTTTAATGCATTTTTAAAAATCAAGGGACCAACTAGTGAGTTTCTTCGTACCATAAGGACTAAGTAGTAATTTTTTTTATAAATAATATATTTTCTTTGTTATCTCCACAAATAGGATAATAGCTTAGTGGTTTGCCCCCAAAATCCATTAGATCTATTCAAGAAGTTATTTATTGATACCTGTTGAGCATTTGCATTCTTTTTCCCAATGAAAAAAGTCATGCATGGAAAAAGAAGGAAAAAAAAAAGAAGAAAAGTAAGGAAAATGAATTAATGCTTCCATTTCATCAAGTATGATTTTGACATGCAACTTGCACTAAAAATGGTCCCTTAAAATCACTAATGTCAAGACGGCACTAGTAGGACCATCCAATCCTTGAGGAAGAAGAGAAGACAAAGAACCTAAGGGCTAAGCATTGCACTTCTCAATATTTTAATAATTTATCTCAAATTCTATCATGTCCCGTGGCCCATGGCCATTATCAAATGCAAATATGGCCCAAAAAAACCATTAGGTACAGTGGATATTGGTGATTTGTTAATTACGGCCGTTAAATTTGGATCAAACCTAATCCACCCTAGTCCAAAGGGGAGGATTGCCCAGTACAAATGGCACGTTTGATAGATTTTGATAAATAGAAAATAGGAGAATAGATGAAAGATAAAAAAAATGCAAAATTTGCTAGATAGTCTCCAAAACTTTCATTGACAGAAATGATATATACATAGGAAACTTCATGAAAAAATATAACATTAATGATAAACACAAAAAATGAAGGACATACTTAGAAAATGAAAATAACTTTTGATATCTAATAAACATTAAATACTCAAACCTTCTAGAAGAAGTAATGGAGAAAAATCTTAATTTTAATACTCTTTCTTAAGATTTTTCACAACACCCATTTGCAACTTTAACGCTTCAAATTTCCCTTTAAGCAAACTTTTAGTCAAAATATCTGCAACTTGATTTTTAGACTTGCTATGTTTGAGTTATACCTCTCCATGAGCTTCCACTTCCCTTAGAGTATGATATTTGACTTTGACGTGCTTTGTTCTACTATAAAACACTGGATTTTTAGCCATTGAAATTGCAGATTTATTGTCCACACAAATTGTTGTAGCTTCGTCTTGAATCAGCTTTCTAAGTCAAATAGCTTGATTTGTAGCACTTGTAGCAAAAATTACACTCTACTTTTGCTGAAGATTGTGCAACTGCATCTTTCTTCTTTGAACTCCATTAGAAAACACCCAAACCAAGTGAGAATACATACCCGAAAGTGCTTTTGGAATCATCAACACTACCAGGTACCAGCCCAATCATTATCTAAATATTCTTCTACCTTCATAGGAATTCCAGCTTCAAACCATATACCATGATCAATGGTTCCCTTTATATATCGGAGAACTCGGTCCCATGTGTGTTTCTCCTAGATTTTTCATAAATCTTGAAAGCAGACTAGCCGAAAACAATAAATCAAGCTTTGAGATGGTCAAATACAAAAAACTCCCAATTAAAGCTTCTATATGTTGAAGAATCAATCCTTGCACCTTTATCTTCTTTGGACAATTTCTCATTAGCCATCAAGGAAGTTGATATAACCTTGCACCCTTCTATTTTAAATTTCTTGAGAAGATCTTTAGCATACTTTTATTGAGATATGAAAATACCATTAGAGCTTTGGTGAATTTCCATACCAATAAAGTATTTCATCTCACCCAAGTCTTTCATCTCAAAGAGCCTTTCCAGTTCAGTATTGAACTTCTTCATTTGATCACCATCATCACTTATTATCAACAAATCATCAACATAGAGGGAAACAATTAATTTTTCCCCATTATCACCACTTCTAGTATATAGAGTAGCTTTATTAGGACTCCTGAATCCACAATCAATCATATAAGAATCTATTTTGCTGTACCAAGCTCTAGAAGCTCACTTTAGCCCATATAAAGCTTTGTGAAAGTTGTACACCATTTCTTCTTCGCCTTTGATAGAATAGTCAGGAGGTTGTTCAACATAAATTTCTTCTTGCAAATCACCATTTAAAAATGCAATTTTACATCAAGGTGATAAATTTTCCACTTGCATTGAGCCGCTAATGCTACTAGCAACTGAACTGTATCATGCCTTGCCACTAGAGCAAAATGTCACCATAATCCACACAGGGCTGTTGTGTATAGCCCTTTACAACCAATCTAGCTTTGAATTTGTTTAAAGAGCTATCAGGATTCAACTTAGCTCGATAAACCCATTTGAGGCCAATTACATTTCTCCCAATTAGGTCTCAGAACTAGATCCCAAGTTCCATTCTTCTCTATCATCTTTAATTCTTCATACATAGTGTTGAATCCCACATCGGTTGTGGAAAGGGGTAATGTGCCCCTTATATGGGTCATAGGCAATCCTCCCCCCTTGAACTAGCTTTTAGGGTGAGTTACGCTTGACCCAAATTTAACATGGTATCAAAGCCTCCCCATCCGATGTTGGGCCTCCCATAAATGTGTCACGCACCAGTAAAAATTATGGACGTGAGGGGGTGTGTTAAATCCCACATCGGTTGTGGAAAGGGGTAATATGCCCCTTATATGGGTCATAGGCAATCCTCCCCCTTAAGCTAGCTTTTAGGGTGAGTTAGGCCTGGTCCAAATTTAACACATAGCATTGACCCATCCTTCCTCCTTTGCTGCTTCTTCATAGTCGACTCTACAACCTCAAAATTGCATCTCTCATAAATTTCAGCAAGAGATTTTGTCTTTGGATTCAATGGCTCATCACCGTTTGAACTTGAATTATTTTTGCTTGAACTAGGAGAATAATCACTAGCTTCCTCATCATCATTGGCTTTTACATCATTGCAAGCTACCACATAAATAGGCTTGACTTCATTTGAGCTAAAACATTTTTCAACTTGTTTCTCCCAATTCCAAAAAGAATTTTCATCCACAATCGCATCTCGACTGATAACAATCTTTTCCTCCTTGATGTTGTAAATTTGATAGCCTTTGGATTGGGTAGAGTAACCCAAAAAGATGTCAATTTCAAAATTAGGTTCCAACATGCTTCTTTTGATAGATGGAACATGAACATAGCAACACGAGCCAAAAATTTTCATGCGAGCAACTGAAGGCTTGACACCATTCCAAGCTTCAATTGGAGTTGCTCCTTTAAGAGGAGCAATTGATTGTCGATTTAGCAAATAAACTAATGTATGAATAGCTTCAACCCAAAATGAATTAGGAAGCTTCTTTTCAGTTAGCATGCATCTCATCATATGCATAACACTTTTGTTCTTCCTTTCAACGACACCATTTTGCTCAGGAATGTAAGCAACTAAAAGTTGACGATAAATTCCTTCATCATCACAAAACTTCTTGAACTCCATTAAGTTATACTCCATTCCATTATCTGAACGCAATGCTTTAGTTTGTATCTAGACATTGTTTCAGCCATCTTTTTAAACCTTTTGAATACATTGAATACCTATGATTTATGACTTATAAAATAAATCCAAGTCATTCTGGTTAGATTATCAATAAATAATACAAAATATTTATTTTTGTTTAGGGATTCATCCTTCATAGGGCCACTTCAATGTGAACGAGTTCCAATTTCTCCTTAGCTCTCTATGAAGATGCACTAGGAAAAGACATCCGATGTTGCTTTCTGATTTGACAATAAGAACACACAATATCATGTTATGTTATATTAGGCAATCCCCTTACTATGCCTTATTTATATATAAAAGAAAGAGATCTATAATTGCACTGTCCAAACCTCCTATGCCATGTTTCAGATTCATCAACTTTACAAAGCTTAACGACTCCTTCATATCACTCCAACTTAACGGAAAAATTCTATCAACCATAGATAATCTAGCAATCAATTTATTTTTTCCATCATAGACACAACAATCAACACACTCATTCAAAAGCATTTGAGCTACACTAAGCAAGTTTTGTGCTAAACTTGGAATAAATAGCACATTATGAATGAGTTTTGCACCTTGCTTAGTTTGAATAGCAATAGTACCTTTTCCTTGAGTTTCGACAACAGCTCTATTACCCAACTTCACCTTTGTCTTGCATGTCTTGTCAAGCTTAGTGAAAATACTTTCATTCTTTGTCATATGACTTGTACAACCACTATCAATGAACCATACATGCTTGCTTGCCATTACAGAATTTTGAGCAACCATAAACAATCTTCCCAATCTTTCCTCTTCGATGTAATTAGCTTGTTGCGCATCCTCTCCTTGAGCTTGGCTTTGTTTCTGCCTGCAACTTCTCTCAATGTGGCCAAATTTATTACAAAAATGGCATTGAATTGGAGTTTTACCTTTGATCCAACAATCCTTTTCAAGATGATTGGTTCTAAAGTAAAACTTACATAAAAGAAACTTCCCATTTCTATCTAAATTTGGAGTCGTTCCTATGACTTTGCCTTTATCACCCTTGTCATTGCTTCCCTTCTTCCTTTCTTTCTTGCCTTGCTTCCATTTGTGCCTTGCTTGAAAAGCACCTTTAGAGACATCTCCTTTTTTGAACTTGCAGCTTGCTCAGAAACACTCATAGTTTTAAGGTCACAAAATTCTTCAATTGCAGAAATCTTGAATTCAAACCTCGTAGGAAGACTTATCAATATCTCACATTCTCATCCGAAAAATCTTCTCTAAGCAATTTCATTTTATTAACAACATCAAGAAGCTTAGAGGAGAAATCCTTTACACTTTCCCCTTCATTCATTTTTAAAACCTCAAATTAACTTTTTAAATTCAAAACTTTGACAGACTTCACCCTAGCATTTCCTTCAAATTCTTCTTTTCATTTATCCCATACCTCTTTGGAGATTCACAAGTCATGATTCCTATAAATATCACATCAGACAAAGCCGAATGGAGAGAAGCAAGAGCTTTCGGTTTCTTTGCCTTGTTCTCTTCGAATTCCTTCCTTTGAGCAGCAGTGGGATTATTGCTAAGAGGGGCTAGATCATTACTTCAACAATTTCCCATAAATTTAACGATTAAAGATAAGTCTACATCTTGATTGGCCATATGTGATAATTTTTCCTAGAAGATTCAGGAGGACTTGAACCAAGAATGTTACTTGAAGACATCTTGTACTCCTTTAACCTTTATGTTAAATTTAGAATAATAAAAGAGAGAAAAGCACTAACACAAGAAGATTTACGTGGTTCGACTATGAGAGCCTACGTCTATAGACACAAGAATTGGATTATCTCACTAATACAAAGGGTTCCTATTTATAGTGGAAAATCCAAGATATATATGGTATGATACCATAAATGAAGGGATTCTCCAACTATAATATGAATATATCAAATCTCATAATCATAGGAATATAAAGACATAATTATTCTATTTATTTAGGAATATAAATCCTATATTAAATAGATTCAACTTTCTATAACATTACCCCTTAATTGTAGCTTAGAATCTCATCAATTCTAATATTCCCCCTTGATGAGATTCTATATAAAAGCCAAAAACTTCCTTACAACAGCTTCCAACCAGCAACCCATGAACACATTCAGAACTACTCGCACAAAGGCACTCACACAAAGTACCAAAATAGAAAACAATCCTTAGAATTGCACTTCCCTCTCCAAAGGCAATACCGGCGAGAAAACATCAACACAAAATTCCTCTCCAAATATAATACCGACGAGAAAATATCAAAAGAGGGACACATCTGTTAATTATGTTAAACCTTAGAGATTAAAAAGTAATTTTTCCTATTAAAAATAACTAGCCAAATCAAACTGAATGGTCAAAAAAATAACTGATCAAACCAAAGGATTGGACTTAGTCTAGTTTTTCAATTTAAACTGAAAATTACTCACCCTACCTCCACCTGCTTGGGTTTTTTCTTTGATTCTCCTTTTCATCTTTTTTTTTAAAAAAAAAACTGTGACTTTGTTTAGTCTTTAACCTTGGTTATTTTACTTTTTTTTTCCCCTATTCCCAACCTTGTTTTGCTCTTTTCTTTTTTAGAATTTCTAATCTTGTTTTGATCTTGAATTTCCATTTTTTTTTTTTTTGGGGGGGGGGGGGGGGGGGGGGCTTAAATCTCTAATCCTTGATTTTGAATTTTTTGATAAATTTTGTTTCTGAATGTACATTCCATTTTCTAGTAGTTAATTAGTTATACATTTTTCCTCTTTTTTTTAAATAAAAAATTGACCCTGTTTTAGTCTTAGCTCTTGATTGCTCTACCCTTTTTTTTTAAAGAATTTCTAACCCTATTTGCACTCTCTCTTCCGTTTAGAAAATTTCCAACCATGGTTTAATCTTAAATTTCTTTATGTTTTTCTTTAAATTTCCTGTTTTAAAATTTTTTAATTGTGACTTATGAGTGTATTTTAAACTTTCAAAGTGGTTAATCTGTTATATGTTCAACTTTTCTTAATGATTAATTTATCTATTTAAAAATTATGTTAGGGTAATTGTTAACTTTTTTTTTTATCAATTTGTTTAGAGAGCATTAATTTCTTTAGTTTTTCTTTTTCAAAGGTTGAGTAATGATTTCTTAAGTATGTTATGAAATTAAGTAATATTGCATTTGTTATAAAATTCTTCTTTTTTTTTTTTTTTCACCTTCTGTCACCAGGCATGCTCTCATGCCTTGTGCATATTCTTCAAAAACCCTTAATGCCTTAGCATGCCTAGCGCCTTTAATAACTATAATTCTAGGGAAGGGACCAGCAAGTAGCACACCTTATGGAGTGGATAGTGAGGCAAGGTGGTACTCATACACCTGTCAAATAGAAACCACAATGGCATTTCTCAAGAACCAATTACAAGAAAGGAAGAGGAAGGAACCAAGAGAAAAGATTTAAACCCGAGGCTTCGATACCACAAAGAAGAATATATATATATATATATATATATATGCTAAGAATGGAAGGATAATATTCCACGCCTCATTTATAGGCACCATTATAGCACATCAAATCTCAATACAGACACATATATTCTAATGGAAGCAAACGCTCTGTCTTTAGGAGATATTAAAACCCTGAAAACCTCATGGAGAAAAAAAAGAGAGATTACTACCCAATCAATCTGCTGCAAATAATACTTTCTGCAGATGTGATTAATTGCAACATAATCACTCTTTCAAGAAGTTTTCAGCAAAAATAAACTAGATGCATATTAGAATCTGATGCAGCTACTCCTTTATTGACTTGTTTTCCAGGCAATTATCTCCTATGCTTTGCATCTAAGTCAAAAGCACAGTTGGCAGTCATGCCTTTATTCCAAAGAGGATGTCGTGAATTCAAATCCTTTAATGTTCCTATAGATGGGGACATAAAAAGTTTGATAGATCTCTCATTTTCTAGTAGATTCCGCTGCTTACTTCCTAGTCTTCCGTTGTCGTGCTGAGTTTAAATGATATCAGTTGTGCTTTTGTTTCTTATTACCATTTCATTTTAACCAAAAACGTATTCTAAAGTGGGGCGCAGCCTAAGGTTATTACTGCAGTATCCAAACTAGTAAAAGTAAATGCCATGAAAAGAATGCCAAAAGCACGCCAATGGGAGGAAATAAATACCCGACTTTTGCCATTTTCTCTACAAGAAATCCCATTAAAAAGATGAAAAACTCATTTCATCCAATCCTGCACCTTTCGCTTATTTCTACCTGTTATAAGTTATAGAAAGTAAATATGTTAATATAGGAAGTAAATATTGATAGATGAGTCAGTTGCTTAATCTTAGGGATTGTATAATCATAGACTTGATTCTCCTTCCTGTTTAGATACCGTCTCTCATGTATAAATAGGTTGTAATCTCTATTGTGAAAGATAACAAATATTATCCTTCTACATGGTATCAGAGCCATTCTCGTAGAGATTTAATTTTTTTCTCTCTAGTCAAGTTTAAATAAATAAAAAAAAAATTTGGAGACTTAGGGCTCTGTTCATTTGAATTACCCATAAAGGGTAACATTTGGATCTCACCATCGTTGGAGTCGCCACATCATTCCCTTGTCAGATCTGAGGTTTGTTTGCCATTCGGGTTTTGTTCACGGGTACTGTTCATTGGTACTGTTCACGGGTACTGTCATCGAGTACTGTTCACGGGTACTGTCTGTTCACGGGTACTGTCATCGAGTACTGTTCACGTGGTACTGTTCACATCGGGTACTGTTTTCTGATTCTGTGTTTCTTTTGTTGCTATCGTTTTGGGTTTGTTGTCCTTATGGCTGAAGTTAAAACCACCACCGTAACTGATGTGATTCCTATGATGACTAAAATCACGGAACACAAATTAAATGGATCTTCCGATCAGGAAATTTTGATATCTGCAGATGAGTATGCACAATTCATCCAATACCAGGCATCTCTAAAACCCTCTAATTCCTCCTCTATCACTGCAATTGCCGAGTCAGGTAACTCTACTGCATGTCTTGTGTCTTCATCCTCCAAATGGGTTATTGATTCTGGTGCTACCGATCATATGTCAAGTAATTCTACCATTTTATCCAATCTTGAGTCTCATACATCGCCTTCTTATGTTACTCTTGCTGATGGCACTAAATCTTCTGTCATGGGTTCTGGTCATGTCAACTTAACTCCTCTTTCTGTATCCTCTGTGTTATGTCTCCCTAAGTTCGCATTTAATTTGCTTTCCGTTAGTAAACTCACTCGTGCATTGAATTGTTGTGTCTCATTCTTTCCTGATCACTGTGTTTTTCAGGATCTTTCGACGAAACAGATTATTGGTAGAGGGAGTGAGTCAGAGGGTCTTTACGTCTTGAATCAGCAACTACCTCGATCTCTGGTATGCTCCACGCGTTTAACACCTTTTGATGTTCATTGTCATTTAGGGCATTCTTCTCTCTCGGCTTTGAAGAAGTTATATCCACAGTTTCATTCTTTGTCTATTCTAGATTGTGAGTCTTGTCAATTTGTCAAACATTATCGTTTGCCTACACTGTCTCGAGTCAATAAACGGGCTTCGTCCCCCTTTGAGTTAGTCCATTCAGATGTTTGGGGTCCTTGTCCTGTTGTGTCTAAGTCTGGCTTTAAGTATTTTGTTACTTTTGTTGATGATTTCTCTCGTACTACTTGGTTATTTTTAATGAATAGTCGTTCAGAATTATTTTCTATTTTTTGTGCATTTTATGCTGAAATCCAAACCCAATTCAATACTTCTATCCGTATATTGCAAAGTGATAATGCTAAAGAGTATCTCTCTGGGGAATTTCAATCTTATTTGTTACAAAAAGGGATTCTTCATCAGTCATCTTGTGTTGCCACTCCTTCACAAAATGGAGTTGCTGAAAGAAAAAATTGACATCTTCTTGAAGTAGCCAGAGCCCTCTTATTCCAAATGAAGGTACCTAAATATTTTTGGGCTGATGCTGTATTCA
This sequence comes from Manihot esculenta, assembly GCF_001659605.2. Lineage (NCBI taxonomy): Eukaryota > Viridiplantae > Streptophyta > Magnoliopsida > Malpighiales > Euphorbiaceae > Manihot > Manihot esculenta. The sequence continues at coordinate 29,944,980 of NC_035171.2, forward strand.
CTGCTTGTTTTTTGATCAATCGCATGCCTTCCTCCATCCTTCATGGTGATATCCCTTATAACATTTTGTTTCCCATTAAATCTTTGTTTCCTATTAAGCCACGTATCTTTGGTTGTACTTGTTTTGTTCGTAATGTTCGTCCACAGGTTACTAAATTGGATTCCAAATCACTCAAATGTGTCTTCCTTGGCTACTCTCGACGTCAGAAAGGGTATCGTTGTTTTCTCCTTATCTGAATCGGTATCTTGTGTCTGCGAATGTAACATTCTTTGAGTCCACTCCGTTTTTTCTGCCATCATCTGTTTATAACACCCAGGAGGAGGAAGATGATCTTTTGTTATACACTGTTCGCTCTCTGTCTCCTCAAACTACTCCTACACCTTTCGCTCATGTGCCAGGTCGCCCTCCCATCTTTCATGTGTATTCCAGACGCTTAGAGGACTCTGACTCCGTTCCGCTACCCGCTTCTTCGTCGACCGATCCTGCTCCCACTGATCCTTCACTGTTTGATTTGAATTTGCCCATTACTCTTCGCAAAGGTAAACGTACTTGCACTTATCCTATTTCATCTTGTGTCTCTTATGATCAATTATCCTTCTCTTCTCGTTGTTTTGCCACTGCTTTAGATTCTATTTCAATTCCCAAAACCGTTATTGAGGCTTTGTCCCATCCTGGTTGGCATGCTGCAATGGAAGGCCCTTAACACTAATGGTACTTGGGAGTTGATGTCCTTGCCCCTAGGAAAGCGGGCTATTGGGTGCAAATGGGTGTTTGCAGTGAAAGTAAACCCTGATGGATCTATTGCTCGCCTCAAAGCCCGTTTAGTGGCCAAAGGTTATGCACAAACTTATGGAGTTGACTATTCTAATACATTCTCCCCAATTGCCAAGCTCGCATCTGTCCGATTGTTTATTTCCTTGGTGGCTACTCATGATTGGCCTTTGCATCAACTGGATATTAAAAATGCTTTTCTTCATGGTGATCTTCAGGAAGAGGTTTATATTGAGCAACCACCTGGTTTTGTTGCTCATGGGGAGTCAGGTAAGGTTTGTAGACTTCGAAAATCCCTTTATGGCATAAAACAGAGTCCTCGGGTATGGTTTGGCAGGTTTAGTGAGGTGGTCCAACAGTTTGGAATGAAGATGAGTAAGTGTGATCACTCAGTGTTTTATAGAAATTCTGATAGTGGAGTAATTCTGCTTGTAGTATATGTGGATGATATCGTTATTACAGGAAGTGACATTGCTGGCATCACATCCCTAAAAGAATTTCTTAAAACACAGTTTCATACAAAGGATTTGGGTTCCTTGAAATATTTCTTGGGAATCGAAGTTATGTGGTGTAAGAAAGACATCTTCTTATCTCAAAGAAAATATGTTCTTGATTTGTTGGCAGAAACAGGAAAATTGGGTGCTAAGCCTTGTAGTGCCCCAATGACCCTAACCTTCAACTTACCACGGAAGACAGTGAGCCATTTGTAGATCCTGGAAGGTATAGAAGATTAGTTGGCAAGCTGAATTATTTGACGGTGACTCGTTCTGATATTGCATATTCAGTGAGTGTGGTAAGTCAGTTTATGTTCTTTCCTACTGTTGCCCAGTGGGATGCTCTGGGACAGATTTTTTGTTACCTTAAAGGGGCCCTAGGGCGAGGCCTATTCTATGGTAACCATAGGCACTCAAATATTGAATGTTTTTCTGATGCTGATTAGGTTGGCTCGAAAGTTGATAGGAGGTCAACTACTGGGTATTGTGTTTTTGTGGGAGGTAACTTGGTCTTATGGAAAAGTAAGAAGCAAAATGTGGTCTCCCGTTTTAGTACTGAATTTGAATATCGAGCCATGGCACAAGCCGTTTGTGAAATCTTGTGGGTACGTCAACTGTTGGAAGAAGTTGGGTTCACAAATTCGATGCCTGCTAAGTTGTGGTGTGATAATCAAGCAGCTATCCACATTGCCTCCAATCCAGTATTTCACGAGAGAACTAAACACATCGAGATTGATTGTCATTTTGTTCGTGAAAAGGTCCAACAAAAGATAATATCAACAGGACATATCCGAACTGGAGAACAATTAGGAGATATTTTCACTAAAGCTCTAAATGGGACTCGAGTTGATTATATATGTAACAAGTTGAGCATGATTAACATTTATGATCCAACTTGAGGGGGAGTGTTATAAGTTATAGAAAGTAAATATGTTAATATAGGAAGTAAATATTGATAGATGGGTCAGTTGCTTAATCTTAGGGATTGTATAATCATAGGCTTGATTTTCCTTCCTGTTTAGATACCATCTCTCGTGTATAGATAGGTTGTAATCTCTATTGTGAAAGATAACAAATATTATCCTTCTACACTACCAAATGACATGTTTGATAGAATATGAATGTAAGACATTAGAATCATCCTTCAGTGCTGTCATACTTGAAAAGGGATTCTATTTGACTATATTTCAGCCAATAAAATGCTAGAATACAATTAAACCAAATGGTAATTAACAAGTACAGACCACAGCAACTTGTATAGTGTGTAACAATCGAAAAATTAAACAAGGTCTCTGAAAAAACAGCACTTTTCTCTAATCTTGTTTTGTCTATCCAGTTGGTTCTCACGCCTCATTCATGATTAAGCACAAGCATATATCATTCCCTTAGAGGTTGTTACTTATTGAAATTGAAGTCCTTTTCATGCTTTGAAACTAGGGAAGATGACAGATAATGCAATTGAATACCTACGTGCAAATAAAAAAATATGAACACTATGCTTTCAACATTCACAAACAAGAGTTCAATTCATACCTCCTACCTAATTCCCTTGCGTAGTTGAATAAAACATAACCTACTTCAGAGATTTCATACCAAACAATGAGGGATTCTTCACGGTTCAATTTCTGACCAATTTTGTAAGCCTAATTAAATGCAAATCACAATCCTACCAAATTACCAATGTGTAATCTATCATCTTGGAGACTTGGACAATGTAACTTGACATAAATATTTGAGCCACGGTTGAGAAAGTGTAATCCGATACAGAGCCTTAGTCAAACTAAAGAAGCTGTAGGAAAAATAAAAATAAATAGAAAAAAATTGAATCATTAAGACTATTAGCGTAAATGGAAACAAATTTCTCCAGCTAAAGTCACACAAACCAGGAAAAATAAATTGAACTGAAAATTGTAGAGAGAAAGCGAGAGGTTTTTCAAATTGAGGAGTTTAGTCTTGAGAGTGATTACTTGCCTGGAAAAACGTATAGATCGCGGATGCTGAACTCAAGTTTGTCAATTTGGTTGCCGAGAAAACTTCAGAAAAAAAGTAGAAAGATGAGAAAATAAAAACATCATTCTAGTGGAAGAAGTCCATTTCAAACAGTCCGTTGAGCCAAAACTTTCCCACCATTTCTCATCAACCAAACACTCCTGCAGCTATTAGAATTTTACAGACACAGAACTTTCAATTGCATCGCGCTTTCCGCATTGATTCGAAATCGGTAGTGTAGTCGAGAGAGATTCTAGAAATCCCCCGGTAAACTATCATTAAACGACAGCGGATTTAATGCTTGGTAGTTGGAGCATTTCGCGCCAGCAATATCCCTTGAACGGTGTCATTTTAGGCACCATAGCAGAAAGCAAAATAATCATTACCTTTTTTTAATTAGTATTTTATTATTTTACTTGCTGCTTGCTTTTCATATTAATTATTTTTCTCTCAAAAAAATATTAATTATTTTTATTATAAAGTACAAAACAGTTTTTCCAAGGAAAAATGTAGATTTTTAACTAATATTTAAATTAATAATAATAATCATCATCATAGTAATGAAAAAGTGGTAAAAATAACAGTGATGAAAAGTGACGATTTTTTTCTTTTTCTTTTTACAGTATCATGCAACTCTTATATAGACACTAGTATTTTGCAATTTTTAATATTATGAAGAACATTTTTTATAACATTAAATATTCAATTAAAAAGAAAATTACATATTTTTAGAGTAATTTATTAATCTTTGTTTATTTCACGCTAAAATATTTTTTTTTACATCTTTTGGTATTTGATATATTCATAAAAATTAATAAATAAAAAAAATTTCTAATTAAATAAAAAAATTAAATTATTTAAAAAAATTAAAAATTTTATTTTCTACATTTTAATAATTTTATTAACACCATTGTATATAAATTTTTTATTGATATATTTTATTTTTAAATTAAAATTAAATAATAATAAATAATTTATTTTGTTATAAAATATTTTTTATATATTTTATATTTCTTCAAATTTTACATTATAAAAAATTATACAAATATCTAATAACAAATAAAAAAAGCTATAATTTTTCTGATAAAAAAAAACACTGCTATAATTTTGAAAAAGAATTAAATTGTAGTGATTAGTAATATTGAAAAACTATTTTTATTTTGGTGTAATAAACAAAACCACAGCTGGGTTAGGGAGAGATAGGCTTCAGCCCTTTCAAAAACATGGTTAGTGAGATTATATATGCATACAGCAAGAGTTATTCTCTCCCTAAACCTAGTCGGCAATGGTTATCCTCTCTCTTTCGAGTAGAGCAGCACTACTCAAAATGCTATTTTATTTTATTGCTCTTTCGAAAAGGAACTGAGAGATTCGAGATCGGCAAAGAGTTGGCAATAATGGTCGGATCTCCCAAAGACAAGGAGCAACACGATCAGAAGGCTATAACCGAGCCTGGGAGATGGATCAAATCTGGACTTTTGGGTCTTTAAGGCTATGACTTTGTTTTAGTTTCTGGACCTTTGGAGATTCATTAGTCTTATATTGTTATCTTCATACCTTAAAACTTACATGTATGTAAATCTTTTAAATCAACAATATGAAATTCTTTAATTAAAATTACCATTTATTTCTAGGTTGAAAGTTAGATTTAGCATATGAATGATTCAGGATAAAAATACATGTTTGCACACATACATTAGTGTCAATGTCTATCACATATCTCAATTTTAATTCTGATTTAATAAATATCTAAATTTTAAAACATTACTTTTAAACACTGAATTTTTTAAAAAAATATACTTTTAAGCACAATATTAAAAATATAAATTTTAAAAATTACTTTTAAACAAATTTTAAAACTATAAATTTGATAAATTATGTATAAAAATAATATTTTTTAAAAGTTGAAATACTTATTAGATCAAAATTAAAATTATAATATTTAATAAATAAAAATAATAAAATATAGATATGCAAATATACATTTAGTGAATTATTTATCATAGCATACCATGTTAAGCTTTCTTAAGTTTGGTCGCTGCGTGATGTTATTGATGTAGTTGTCTTTAGTGTTTATTAAGGTTTCATTTGCGTAATGAAAAATATTTTTCACGTGTATTGGCTTTGAAATATTTAAAAAATTAATTAATAAAAAATATTTTTTGATTTAAAAAAATTAAATTATTTTAAAAAAATAACTTTATCTATTTTTAATAGAAAATTATTACATACATAAGAACTCAATATATAAATTTATTAATATATTTTATTTTTAAATTAAAATTAAATAACAAAAATAAATTATTTTATTGAAATATTTTTTATAAAAAATATTTTTTAAATATAAATTATTTTTTATAAATAGACAGAACTTAAAATTTGTATTTATTTATTTATTTTATAAAAGAAGAGCATTAGTTCTTAAAATGGCAATGGATCCAAAACTCTAGTTTAACCATTTACACAACTGATAATTGATAACTTTAGTTGATTACTAATTATAGATAAAATATTCAAAACTTTTAGTAAATTATATTTATTTGGTTATTGTTTATATATGAAATGATAAATAAAAATATATATTATATAATTTATTTATTATTAAAATACACATAAAATTAATAATTTATTATATAATATATATATAAGATTTAAAAATATGATTATTAATAAAATAACTTTTATTTGTTATGCATATATAAGTTATTTTTATAATATTTATATTTATTTTATAATTACAAATAGTTTATTAATATATATTGAAATTTATATTAATATGAAAATTTGATAATTATAAATATTTAAAAAATAATAAAATTTAAATAAAATATAAAGTCTGAACAAATCTCTAAAATTAGAGTTAATTAAAAAAGACAGCCGATTTCTACTGCTGTTTATTTTCCTATATTCATGAATTTCTTTATTCATATTTATAATATTTTTGGCAGAGAAATAATAGCACGTATGGCTATACATGTATGAAAGTTATGGCATGCCAGGAATGAAAGATTGTGGGTCAATAAAGTTTTGTCGCCTAGTGAGGTTCATCATGCTGCTAGTTCCTATTTTAATGATTATGTGGCTTCACTTGTGACTCGGCCAAGGACGTTATCCCACCCATATGTTCCTCGTGTGCTCCCATTGGTTGAGGCTACCACTCTTGAAATTGATTAGATTGCATTCATTGATTGTGCCGTCTTTGCTAGTGCTGATTTGTTCTGTTTTGCAGCAGTATTTGAGGACTTGGAAGGCTTTTTTTCCATTGCAATTTCGGGTTTTTATGAGGGGGTGGGCAACCTGTTATTGCTGAAACTTTGGCCTTGCGTCAATATTTATCTTATGCTAGAGATTGTTTTCTTCAGGCTGGTTGTATTTTTACGGATAACCAATCCTTAGCATTGGCTATTCGCTCTCCTCTGTATGACTTTTCAGAGTTTGGATTAGTTGTTTCTGATTGCAAGGATGCTATGCGGTCTCATGATAATATTCATGTTCGTTGGGTACGGCGTTCAGAAAATAGAGCCGCCCATTTATTAGCTAGAGAGTCTATTCATCATGGTAGATTCAAGATTTGGATTGACATTCCTGATTGTTTCTTGGATTATTATTCTACAAGATAAATAAAGTGTTTCTTGATTCAAAAAAAATAAAAACACAAAAGTTAACTGTATCATGTTGATCAATTATCAACCGGATAAAAAAAGACCCTCTGAGTAATTTCACCTTTTTCAATTCAAATAATGAATTCATTAGTGTATAGCTTAAATTTGGGAATACGTACTTATATCGAGTTAAAATTGTATCCGATAGGCGTTTTGTATTCTAATTTGTTTATATAAAATAATTATTACATACAAAAATATATTTTATATGATTTGCTTTGCAAATTTTAGAACATTAAAAATTAAAAACTAAATTTTTATAAGATTATTAATATTTAAAATATAAATAATTAATAAAAATTATGGTTTAGATAAATGTTAACTAAATATATAGAAATTAAATGCAATAATGATAATTGGGTATGAGATTAATGTTAATTTTAATTAGCCTTCTTGTAAAAAAATAATTTGTGTTTGAAAAACATATTTTTTAAAATATTTTATTTGAAAAAATATTTTTTATTATTTAGTTTTAATTTAAAAAAATAAAAAATTATATATTGTAGTATTAATTTTTTTTACTTTACTAAAATATATTTTGTTTATCAACTTTTCTCAAAGTTCTAAACATCAGCAACGGTAAAACAAACAGCGCCATAAATTCAAAACAAATTTAAATATTTTTGGATTATTAGTATTTTTTTTGTTGTTGCCAAGGGATAGAGAATTCATTGATAAGTCTTGAAACTGACTTGAAGCCTACAAATAAACAGAATACATAAAAATTTAAGGGTTCAAAAGATAAGCTAACAGAAGAAGCCCAAACCCTAAAAAGCTAGACATGACTCAATTTTAGGATTTTTTTTCAAATTAGGGGTGAGAGAAAAATTATTTGTAAATTTGGAGTTAAAGAAGAATTATGTGTGAATTCAGGGTTGAACTGCCAAGTGGCAGCCGAAAAGATTGTCTGGCGCCTATTTAACGGGCGTCAGACATTCTAAGTGGCGTCAGGCCATTATTTATGTATTTTTATTTTTTATTTATTAAAATATTATAATTATATTAATTACTTAATATATGAGTGTATGAATATTTAAAAATATTATAATTATATTAATTAATTAATATATGAGTCTATGAATATTTAAAATTATAAAAATTAATTTTATTTTTATTGGACTGTTATTATACGGTCGTACATAATTAATGTCCTAATATTTTGGAGAGTTATAAAATATATTATTATATGATTTAATAACCGCCGGACTTCTCTCACTCTAGAGGAGACTAAACCCAAAAAAGTGAAATAGGTCTAAAATTTCAGACACCCACTTCATTTAGCCGGTCCATTTTCGGTCCTGACTCCAGACAGACAGACACGGTGCAGATCGGGCCGCCCGCGAGTCCGGATCTAGCACGAGGAGTCCAGTCCGGTGATGTGACTTGAAGAAGGACAGTAGACCCCGTCAATTTGCAGCCCTGCCCACATGTGCGTCGAAAAAATTAAATGGATCATGATGTTAAACGTCACTAGCAGACAAAAGAAAAACAATAAAGGGAGGAAGGCCTTCCTCTCCGTCTAAACTTACATCACTAATATAAATGTGATATTCTAGATTTCAAAATATCATGATTAAATATATAAAAAATTAATGATACAGTATTATTATATTAATCTATTAAAATATAATATAAAAAATTTATTATAATAAAAAAATAATATAAATAAAATTATTAAATTAACATTATATAAAAATAATATATTAATTAATTAATATAATTATAATATTTTAATAATTAAAAAAATTAAATTACGGTTTCATATGAATAAATAATAAAATAAAAAAATAAATAATGCCCGACACCCCTTAGAGTTGTGGTGTATCTTTATTTTTTAATTATTAATATATTATAATAAAATATTTATATTATATTAATTTAATAATATTATTTATATTATATTTTTATAATAATAAATATTTTTTATAATTTTAATATATTAATATTTAATAAATTTTATTATTAATTTTTAAATAAAAAATTACTGTAATATATAATTTAATAATTATAAAATTAATATTATATATAAAAATTGTTGGACCTAAATGTCCTAATCCTTGTTTTGATGATTAATAAACAATTGGTGTGCTACTAATTATCTTCAAAGGTGTTTGTATTGAGCTTGCAGGTTCCCTATTGAAATAAATGAAATTGCTTCAATCACAAAAGTGAAAAGTGCCAATTATGGAAGCATACCACAAGAAAGGGATAAGAAATTATTTTTGTTTATGCCTTGTTAAATTCTATTCATTGTGAATTTCAAGTAATTGATTGTGATGGCTCAAGGGTTCTTTCATTTCTAAAAGTTCTTTCATTTCTAAAAGTTCTTTTAGATATGGCCACTTTTTAAAAGTACTTGACTTTCAGGGACCAAAATGAAATTTTCCAAAAGAAGTGATTTTGAAATTATTTTTCATCAAAATGAAAGATCTAAAAATATAGGTTGCAAAAGTTCAAACGGTTTGAAAAAAGGATTTTTACAGCCTAAGTTATGATTTTTCAAAGATTTAAAGAATTATTTTTTGCCCCCCTAAAGTCATCTTTCGGCTTCCGAAAGTCAGGGACAGAAACGAAAGTCCCCTATGTTCGGCCGCCGAACATTGACTTTCGGCCGCCGAAAGTGGGTTTTCAACCAGCCCCCTAAGTATAACCTTCGGCTTCCGAAAGTGAGGGACAGAGACGAAAGTCCCACACTTTCGGCCGCCGAACATTTAACCTTCGGCCGCCGAAAGTGTGTTTTGGGTCTGCCTCCGAAGCCTAAAGTTTGGCTTCCGAAAGTGAGGAACAGAAACGAAAGTCCACCATGTTCGGCCGCCGAACATTGAGTTTAGGCCGCCGAAAGTTCAGTTTTAAAGGAATAGTTTCTTCGCCCCAAATGGTTCGGCCGCCGAACTCTATGCTTAGGCCGCCGAACCTGAGTTTTTCTGGGCACGGTATAACGGTTATTTCTGAACATAAACGGCTCTATTTGCATTTAATGCACCCCCAACGGCCATATTTATGAATGAACTATAAATACAACTTGTTTTTGTTGTTGTGAGGTTACAACAACCATCTAAGCAAATATTTATTGAGATTACAGCATTTTTCATTCTCTCTCTCTCAAAACCTTGAGCCAAAGCATTGATTTCTTGAAAGCTTGTTTTGAGTTGTAATTGATTGGCTTTTCTGAGTGAGTAAAGGTTGATTGAGAGATTCTGTTGTTGTGAGTGTGGCATTGAGCAAAGAATTGCTCTTGAGTGGAAAAAGAGATTTGTAAAGAGCAAAGGCTTGCTCTAAGATTGTAAGGGTTTTGATCTTCACCCAAAGAAGATTTGATAGTGGAGTTGAACTCTCAAGTGGAGCTTGAGGAGAGGACGTAGGCTTGAATAGCTGAACCTCTATAAATCTTTGTGTTGATTTTTCTCTTCCCTATTCTCTTCTAATTTCCTGTCTTTGTGATTAAATTTTTTATAAACCCAATTCACCCCCCCTCTTGGGTTGCCTCAAGGGACAACAAGTGGTATCAGAGCTAAGTCTCCCTTTCTTGAAGATATAATCATCTTGGAGTAAAGATCAAATGGCAGCCCTCAATTCTCAAGAAGGTCAATCGGTTGTGAGACCACCTTTCTTTGATGGAAATGACTTTCTATATTGGAAAAATAGAATGTATTATTTCCTTAAATCGGAAGGAGTTGATTTGTGGGACATTGTAGAGAATGGGCCTTTCTTTCCCACAAGATTTATTGATGGAAACCAAGAGCAAAAACCTAAGAGTGAATGGAGTGAGCTAGAGAAGAGAAGGGTAGCCCTCAATGACAAAGCCATTCACATCTTGTTTTGTGCTCTTAGTAGAAGTGAGTACAACAAAGTATGCATGAAGTCCACCGCCAAGGAAATTTGGGATGCTTTGGTTGTCACTCATGAAGGTACCAATCAAGTCAAGGAAAACAAGATGGAATCCCTCATCTATCAATATGAGTTGTTCAAGATGAAATCCGATGAAACTATTAGCCAAATGTATGATAGGTTCATTGAGATCATTGGAGGGATGAAATCTCTTGGGAAGACATTCACAAATGAAGAGTTGGTGAAGAAAATCCTTAGATGTCTACCTAAAGAATGGCTACCAAAGGTAACTTCCTTAAAGGATGCCAAAGACTTAACCAAAGTGCAATTGGATGAACTCTTGGGGAATCTCATTGACTATGAGATGACTCTAAAGAGAGAGCAAGTGGAGGAACCTAGCAAGATGAAAAAGAACATTGCTCTAAGGGTAGCCTCCGAAGATACTAGTGAGGAAGAAGAAGAGATAAGTGAGGAAGAATTGGCTTTGGTAACTAGGAGAATAAGGAAGTTGCTTCTCCAAAATAAAAGGTTCATCCCAAGGAAGAATTTTAGAAAGGAAAAGGGTGAATCAAGCAAAAAGGAAGTAGTCATTTGCTATGAATGTAATAAGCCGGGTCACTACAAAGTGGATTGTCCCAAGTTGAAGAAGCCTATCAAGAAGTTCAAGAAGAAGGCCTTCAAAGCAACATGGGATGAGTCAAGTGATTCCGAAGAAGAGGAGGTTGGTGATGAAATTGCCAACATGTGCTTCATGGCTCTAGAGGAAAGCTCCAATGAGGTAACTACTCTTGATGACTTTACTTTAAATGATGATGATGTTGAGTTTTCATATGATGAACTTGTAGGTGCTTTAAAATTAATGAATGATGAGCTTGAAAAGAGTCATAGGAAAAATAAAATTTTGAAATGTGAATTAGCTAGCTTTAAAAAGGAAAGTGAGAACTCACTTAAGGAACCTTTACCCTCAAATGATTCTTTACAAAAATCCTTAGATGAGCTCTCACTAGAAAATAAAAATTTGAAAAATGAAATCCTTGAGTTGAAAAATTCTCTTTCAAAATTTTTAAAAGGCAAGGACAAACTTGATGAGATTTTAGACTCTCAAAGGTCTCCAAGCATCAAGTATGGCCTTGGCTATGATAAATCAACTCAAGCAAATTTTTCTAAAACCGTTTTTGTTAAAGCTACCAACTCACATGAACCTAAGGTTTCTAGCTCAAATGGAAATGTGCCTAAAGTTTCTAGTAGCAATATGTCTATGAGGAATGCACCTACAAGGAATGCACATGTACACCAATCCACTAGTTACAACACTCATATAAGACACACACCTAGGCAATTTGCATATAAGAGAAATGATCATTATAGAACACACACTTCTAGTTCACAAAATCACCACTCTAATCATATCTCTTGCTCACACGCTTTTAATAAGCAAAGGAGAAATGGCCACATGAGAACTCAAACACACTCACTCACCTATGGACCTAGAGTAAGAAGGTTCAATGGTCATTGTCACTATTGTGGCAAGTTTGGTCACACCAACTATAAGTGCTCTATTAGAAAATTGCATCTTGGATATGGTAGCATATGGAAATTGGATAGTGGAATGACTAACCCCCAAGGACCCAAGTACATTTGGGTACCTAAAAGTGTTTGAATTCTTTCTTTTAGGTGTGCTTGAAATCCTCAAAAATTGAAAGCAAATGGTATCTAGATAGTGGATGTTCAAGGCACATGACCGGAAACTCAAATCACTTCATCTCTCTTGAAAAGAAAGACGGGAGTGGACAAGTAACCTTTGGAGACAATGGAAAAGGTAAAATTGTTGGTATAGGTAAAGTCGGTAAGGAAAACTCTCCTATTCTTGATAAAGTTCTATTAGTTGATGGTTTGAAGCATAATTTGTTAAGTGTGAGTCAATTATGTGATAAAGGTTGTAGAGTTATCTTTGAGCCAAAATCATGTTTTGTGTCTAGAATGTCGGATAACAAAATATTGTTTGTTGGTGAAAGAGTTGAGAATATTTATCTTATTGACTTACAAGCTATGACTAACCAAGATATGAAGTGCTTTGTGTCTATCAGTGATAACTCTTGGATTTGGCATAGAAGGCTTTCTCATGCTAGCATGGATCTCCTCAAAAATTTGAGCAAAGATGAGCTAGTTGATGGTCTTCCAAAGATCAAATATGAAAAGGACAAGGTATGTGATGCATGTCAAATGGGTAAGCAAGTTAAGAGCTCCTTTAAAGCTATTAATAAGGTAATCTCTTCTAGACCTTTGCAACTCTTGCATATGGATTTATTTGGTCCAACTAGAGTAGCTAGTCTTGGTGGCATGCATTATGGGTTTGTTATAGTTGATGACTACTCTAGGTATACTTGGGTTGTGTTCCTTGCTCATAAGGATGATTGTTTTGATGCTTTTAAAAGTTTTACAAAGAAAGTTCAAAATGAAAAGGATTTTCAAATTTCTTCAATAAGAAGTGATCATGGTAGAGAATTTGAAAATGAAAAATTTGAAGTCTTTTGTAATAAGTTAGGGATCACTCATAATTTTTCATCTCCTAGGACTCCCCAACAAAATGGTGTTGTTGAAAGAAAAAATAGAACTCTTTTAGATATGGGGAGGACTATGTTAAGAGAATATAATTTACCTACTTATTTTTGGGCGGAAGCCATAAATACGGCTTGTTATGTTTCAAATAGAGTTTTAATTAGACCTCTCTTAAATAAGACTCCTTATGAGCTTTGGAATGGAAGGAAACCTAGAGTTAGTTATTTTAGAGTTTTTGGTTGTAAATGCTTCATATTAAACAATAAGGATAATCTAGGCAAATTTGACTCCAAAACCGATGAAGGTATCTTCTTGGGATACTCTATCTCTAGTAAATCATATAGAGTATTCAATAAAAGAACCTTGATAGTTGAAGAGTCAATGCATGTTGTTTTTGATGAATCTAATCCCTTTGCTCCTAGAAAGGAAGTCTCTTGTGATGATGATCTTGTAGGTAACCTTGATGAGTTGACCTTTGAAGATCCTCAACCTCATAGAGATCAAAGTCAACCCAAGGAGAATTCAATAGAGGCAAAGGAAGATGAAGTTGGACCTCAAGAGCAACAAATGCAAATTACACAAAGTCAAGGAGTCCAACATGACTTGCCAAAGGATTGGGCCTACAAGAAGGATCACCCCAAGGATCAAATTATTGGTGATACATCACAAGGGGTAACTACTAGATCTTCTATTAGACATGTATGTAATAATATTGCATTCATATCTCATATAGAGCCTAATTCTATAGATGAGGCTATTGGTGATGAGAGTTGGGTTCTTGCTATGCAAGAAGAACTCAACCAATTTGAAAGGAACAAGGTTTGGACCTTAGTATCTAGACCAAAACATCACCCCATCATAGGCACCAAATGGGTGTTTAGAAATAAGCTTGATGAAGATGGCAATATCATTAGAAACAAAGCTAGGTTGGTAGCTAAAGGCTATAACCAAGAGGAGGGCATAGACTATGATGAAACTTTTGCCCCCGTAGCTAGATTAGAAGCCATTAGAATCTTGCTTGCATATGCATCATACATGAATTTTAACCTCTTTCAAATGGATGTGAAAAGTGCCTTTTTAAATGGTTTTATTGAGGAGGAGGTTTATGTTGAGCAACCTCCGGGGTTTGAAAATCATGAATTTTCAAATCATGTTTTTAAATTGTCCAAAGCCTTATATGGTTTAAAACAAGCTCCTAGAGCTTGGTATGAAAGACTAAGTAATTTTCTTTTGCAAAATGGTTTTTCAAAAGGCAAAGTGGATACAACTCTTTTTGTCAAAAATCATGAAAATGACATCCTTGTGGTACAAATATATGTTGATGATATTATATTTGGTGCTACTAATGTGTGTTTGTGTGAAGAGTTTTCAAGAGTTATGAAAAGTGAGTTTGAGATGAGCATGATGGGAGAACTCAAATTCTTCCTTGGGCTTCAAATCAAACAAGCTAAGGATGGCATCTTCATCAACCAAGCCAAATACACAAAGGAGCTAATCAAAAGGTTTGGAATGGAGAATAGCAAGCCAAGTAGAACTCCAATGAGCACAAGCACCAAGCTTGACAAGGATGAAAAGGGTAAGCCTATTGATGAAAAGCTCTATAGAGGTATGATCGGAAGCCTTTTATATCTCACCGCATCTAGACCGGATATCATGTTTTCCGTATGTTTATGTGCACGTTTTCAATCATGTCCTAAAGAGTCTCATTTGCATGCCGTTAAACGCATTCTTAGATATTTACATGGCACATTGCATTTGGAGTTATGGTATCCTAGAAGTTCATCCTTTACTTTATGTTCCTACTCGGATGCCGACTTTGCCGGAAGCATTCTTGATAGGAAGAGTACCTCGGGTACTTGTCAACTTCTAGGACAATCTCTTGTTTCTTGGTGTAGCAAGAAACAAAATTCGGTTGCACTATCAACCGCCGAAGCCGAATATGTGGCGGCGGGTCTTTGTTGTAGTCAAATCCTTTGGATTAAACAACAATTAAGAGATTTTGAAGTATCTCTTGATCACATTCCTATTAAATGTGATAATACAAGTGCAATCAATCTAACCAAGAACCCCATTCAACATTCTAGAACTAAGCATATTGACATTAGACATCATTTCATTCGTGATCATGTGCTAAATGGTGATGTTGTTCTTGAGTTTGTGGATACAAACAACCAACTAGCTGATATTTTCACTAAACCTTTAAATGAAGAAAGATTTAACTTCATTAAAAGGGAATTGGGAATGCTAGATGGTGGTTGTTGAGTGTATATTTTTTTTGTGTGTGTATCTTTTTGAAAGCATGTCAAAATTGTTTGTTATAGTTTTATTTTTTAAAAAACAAAAAAGGGGAGGGGAAGCCCAAAAATTCCAGGTTCGGAGGCACTTTCGGCCCCCTAACCTTCAATTTCAAGGGCAATATGAAAAGCGGGAATTTATTTTGTCTTTTTCTTTTTTTTTCTATTTCGGCCGCCTAACATTTTATTCGGCCGCCGAACATTCTCAAGTTTCGGCAGCCGAAGATTAAGTTCGGCCCCCTAAACCTGCCCAGTTTCGGCCGCCGAAGCTTAGTTCGGCCGCCGAAACTGCGCGTCCCTTAAAAACCCCCGCGACAGCTCATCATCTTCCTCGCGCGCCCTTCTCTCTCCCCGACGCTCTCTCTCTCTCTCCCCGAAGTCCTCTTCGTCTCCCTCTCCCAAATCGCTCGTTTCTGAGCCATTTTTCTCCAAAAACTTCCTTTTTCCTTCTTTTCCTTCACTCAAACGCCTCAAAACACCTCATTTTCTTCTCAAGGAACCCATTTCGCGCTTTTCTCCTTTGGGTATGTGATTTTCTCTCTTTTTTTGTTGCTTGTTTTTGGTTTATTTTCTGTTGATTTTATATTGTTTTTAGCTCCTAATATGACTAGGTTTGTGTTTCTGATTTTTTATGTGTTGATATGGGTATATGTAAAACTGCCTGTAATATTTTTTTTTTCTGTTGCTGTCTTTATATCTACATTGATAGCTGGGTTGTTGATATATTTATGAAAACTGCCTGTTATATTTTTTTTTACTTGTTGCTCTTTGTTAGCTGGGTTATCTGTTGCCATGAGTATATGTAAACTCTGCTGGCTAATTTTCTGTTGCTCTGTATATGCTGTTAGATGAATTATTTTACTGTTAGCTGGGTATCAATATGCTGTTAGCTGGATTATTTTACTGATTAGCTGGATTCATATATAAAAACTGTTAATATTTTTAGTTCTGAATATGGATGTGGTGCAATAACAGTTATTTATGGATTGAGTTTTGTGATAATGAATTGCTTATGGGTTGGTATTTTATTTTCTGTTTGTTTCTTTCATTGCCTCTTTAGCTGCTGTGTTTTAGAATGGGTAGAAAATCCACAGCCCGTAGGCACCCATATTTTAGAGGTCAATCCAGTAGAGCCCCTAGGTCTTCCTCCCCAGACCGTCCTGCCTCACCACCCTTTGAGTTCCCTGTAGTTAGAGAGCAGGATCCGGCTTTTGAGCCTTTTTCTCTCAGGTTTGTTCATCCCGGGAGAACAATCAATGATAATAGTGTTCAACTTTTTCACACTCAGGGTTTCTTACAGCCCTTCATTGTTCAGGGATGGGACCACCTTCTTATCACTCCAGCAGACACCCATCCTAGAATTGTTAGGGAGTTCTATGCTAACCTACACACCTTTACCCGTCACACTCCCCCTCACCTAGTCAGTTTTGTAAATGGTCAGAGGGTTTACCTCACTCCTGACATCATTGCTCGTCACCTAGGTATCCCCAACTCTGGGGCTGTTGTATCCACCACTCATAAGTGGATTACTGGTGAGGTCTCTTCCCTTCACCAGACTAGGGTCATTTCAGGAGACGTAGATCGTGAGGAGCCCTCTAGGCTTAAGGCCTGTGACCTCAACACTCTCCCCAAAGTTGTTCACCACATAGTCACCTATGAGATTCTCCCTAGATCGGGTCATAGGACTGCACTCTCCTACTCTGACATGTTTGTAGTGTCTTGTCTGCTAGAGGGTCGAGCCCTTAACCTGCCACATATTATGATTCACTCTATAGCAGACTCCCTTAGGCTGAGTCGAGGCTGTCTCCCCTTTGGTCGTCATCTCACTCTTCTTCTCCGAGCCCTAGGTGTTGACCCAGGTACCGAGTCGGCCTTACCTCTGTCTAGTGAGTACACCCCCTATACTGAGGCTACCCTTCACCACATGGGTTTGACTAGGAGAGGCAATGAATTTTACAATTCTAGGAGAGATTTTGCAGCTCGCAGAGCAGCACATGCAGCAGCACAGGCACATGATGGTTCTGATGAGGAGTCAGATGATGCTTCTCCTGCTGATCTTGAGACAGAGCGAGCTCCCAGAGGCGATACTAGTACCGGGCGGTCCACCGAGCAGGGTACATCTTCTCGGACTGCATCTGATCTGTATGATGCCATGGGTCGTCTGGAGTTGTAGGTTGCTCAGATGTCTGATCGCCAGACTCAGATATCTGATCGCCAGACTCAGATGGAGCAGCAGTTAGCACGACTTACAGACCAACAGCAGACCATGATCGAGCAGCAGAGTCAGATTTTACACTTCCTTCAGCAGTCATCTGGAGTGCCACCTCCTCAGCCTCCTCAGTGATATATTTTGTTGTTTATGTAGTTGCTTTTGTTCTTTCCCGTTTGATATTGTGATATTTTTTTTTGTTTTTGATGATGTCAAAAGGGGGAGAATGGATGGTATTTTTTATGTACATATTTGATGATTTTATGGATATTGGCTATATTTGGTTATTACCTTGATTTTTGTTTGACTCTTTTGGATTAAATATTTTTTCTCTCTCTTGGATTGTGAATATTGTGTGCATTCATTTGAGATGCATTCCTTGTTAGCACTCATTCATTCATATAGGATCCATTGCATCTCATTGCATTGA
Source organism: Manihot esculenta (assembly GCF_001659605.2). Taxonomy (NCBI): domain Eukaryota; kingdom Viridiplantae; phylum Streptophyta; class Magnoliopsida; order Malpighiales; family Euphorbiaceae; genus Manihot; species Manihot esculenta. The sequence continues at coordinate 29,963,216 of NC_035171.2, forward strand.
GTCAAAACCTCCCTTATGTGCCTTCTCTCATTTTAAATATGGCATAAATTATTTTTGACAGGGGGAGCACATTAAGGGGGAGAAATTTTTTAAAATACACACACTACACTTATGATTATTATCCTAATGTTTACCAATTGTTTGTCATCATCAAAAAGGGGGAGATTGTTGGACCTAAATGTCCTAATCCTTGTTTTGATGATTAATAAACAATTGGTGTGCTACTAATTATCTTCAAAGGTGTTTGTATTGAGCTTGCAGGTTCCCTATTGAAATAAATGAAATTGCTTCAATCACAAAAGTGAAAAGTGCCAATTATGGAAGCATACCACAAGAAAGGGATAAGAAATTATTTTTGTTTATGCCTTGTTAAATTCTATTCATTGTGAATTTCAAGTAATTGATTGTGATGGCTCAAGGGTTCTTTCATTTCTAAAAGTTCTTTTAGATATGGCCACTTTTTAAAAGTACTTGACTTTCAGGGACCAAAATGAAATTTTCCAAAAAAAGTGATTTTGAAATTATTTTTCATCAAAATGAAAGATCTAAAAATATAGGTTGCAAAAGTTCAAACGGTTTGAAAAAAGGATTTTTACAGCCTAAGTTATGATTTTTCAAAGATTTAAAGAATTATTTTTTGCCCCCCTAAAGTCATCTTTCGGCTTCCGAAAGTCAGGGACAGAAACGAAAGTCCCCTATGTTCGGCCGCCGAACATTGACTTTCGGCCGCCGAACATTGACTTTCGGCCGCCGAACATTGACTTTCGGCCGCCGAAAGTGGGTTTTCAACCAGCCCCCTAAGTATAACCTTCGGCTTCCGAAAGTGAGGGACAGAGACGAAAGTCCCACACTTTCGGCCGCCGAACATTTAACCTTCGGCCGCCGAAAGTGTGTTTTGGGTCTGCCTCCGAAGCCTAAAGTTTGGCTTCCGAAAGTGAGGAACAGAAACGAAATTCCACCATGTTCGGCCGCCGAACATTGAGTTTAGGCCGCCGAAAGTTCAGTTTTAAAGGAATAGTTTCTTCGCCCCAAATGGTTCGGCCGCCGAACTCTATGCTTAGGCCGCCGAACCTGAGTTTTTCTGGGCACGGTATAACGGTTATTTCTGAACATAAACGGCTCTATTTGCATTTAATGCACCCCCAACGGCCATATTTATGAATGAACTATAAATACAACTTGTTTTTGTTGTTGTGAGGTTACAACAACCATCTAAGCAAATATTTATTGAGATTACAGCATTTTTCATTCTCTCTCTCTCAAAACCTTGAGCCAAAGCATTGATTTCTTGAAAACTTGTTTTGAGTTGTAATTGATTGGCTTTTCTGAGTGAGTAAAGGTTGATTGAGAGATTCTGTTGTTGTGAGTGTGGCATTGAGCAAAGAATTGCTCTTGAGTGGAAAAAGAGATTTGTAAAGAGTAAAGGCTTGCTCTAAGATTGTAAGGGTTTTGATCTTCACCCAAAGAAGATTTGATAGTGGAGTTGAACTCTCAAGTGGAGCTTGAGGAGAGGACGTAGGCTTGAATAGCTGAACCTCTATAAATCTTTGTGTTGATTTTTCTCTTCCCTATTCTCTTCTAATTTCCTGTCTTTGTGATTAAATTTTTTATAAACCCAATTCACCCCCCCTCTTGGGTTGCCTCAAGGGACAACAAAAATAATTTAATAATATTGTATATATTTATTTAATAATAAATTTTTTTATTATTTTAATAAATTAATATAATAATATTGTTAAATAGTATCATTAATTTTTTAATCATATAATAATATTATTTTATAATTTTATAAATTATTAAAATTTTATTAAAAAAAATAAATAATAAATAAATAAATAAATAATGGTCTGATTCTTTAAAAAAAAAAAAGTAAATAATAGCTAGCGCCATTAAATGGCGCCTGTCAAATAGGCGCCATACTCTTTTTTTGACAGTCCAATCCCAAATTCACAAATAATTCTTCTTCAACCCTAAATCCACAAATAATTTTTCTCCTACCCCTAATTTGGCAAAAAGCCCCTCAATTCTAACTCTATCTTATGGAACAAATTTATCACAAAAATAAAATTCCATTCGAAAAGGTCTACTCTGAACAAATAACCCCTAATTGTCATCATTAAAAAAGGGTAAATTATAATTTAGTCCCTCTAGTTTAGTGAAATATAACTTTTTGTCCTTCTGTTTAAAAAATCGTCAATTTAGTCACTGTGATTTTTAAAAGGGAGATTTACAATTTAGTCCCTGAGTATTGTCATTATTAACAAATCAGTCCCTGTATTTTTAGAAACCTATTAAAACGTCCTTATATTTTCTTTCCGTCAACGAAATAGTCATTCCGTCTATTTTTACCGTTAAAAATATAGTAAAAGACTAAATTACCCCCCATTATTTTTCTCCTCCTCCTCCTTCCTTTTCTTCTTCATCAATTTTTCCTCCTTCTGCTTCTGCTTTTCTTCTTCTTCTTCTGCTTCTTCTTCTTCTTCTTCTTCTTCTTTTTCTTCTTTCTCTTCTTCTTCTTCTCCTTCTTCTCCTTCTTCTCCTTCTTCTTCTTCTTCTTCTTCCTTTTCTTTTTTTTTTCTTCTTTTTCTTCTTTCTCTTCTTCTTCTTCTCCTTCTTCTCCTTCTTCTTCTTCTTCTTCTTCTTTTTCTTCTTTTTCTTCTTTGTTTCTTCTTTTTCTTCTTTCTCTTCTTCTTCTTCTCCTTCTTCTTCTCTTCTTCTTCTTCTCCTTCTTCTTTTCCTTCTTTTTCTTCTTTTGAGGAGGAGGAGGAGGAGGAGAAAGAGGAGGAAAGAAAAGACAGGGACTATTTCATTGACAAAAAGAAACAATAAGGACGTTTTAATAAATCTGAAAAAAGATAGGGACTATTTCGTTGACAAAAAGAAACAATAAGGACGTTTTAATATATTTCTAAAAATATAGGGAGGGACGATTTCGTTGACAGAAAGAAACGATGAGGAGGGACTATTTTGTTGACGAAAAGAAACGATAAGGACGTTTTAATAGATATGAGAAAAGATATGGACTATTTTATTGATCGAAAAAAACGATAAGGACGTTTTAATAGATATGAAAAAAGATAAAAACGTTTTAATAGATTTTTAAAAATGTAAGGACTAACTTGTTAATAATAGCAATATCAAAAAACTAAATAAATGGTTTTATTTGAGGGTAAAATTGAATTTTAAAAATTTTCTCTCTCCTCCTTTATCTAATTTTAACGGAAAAGAGGACGGAAGGACTATTTCGTTGACGAAAAGAAAACATAAGGACGTTTTAATAAGTTTCTAAAAATATGGGGACTGACTTGTTAATAATGGCAATACCCAGAGACTAAATTGTAAATCTCCCTTTTTAAAAACTATGCTATTGGTCCCTCCTGTTAGATTTTCAGTTAAGTCACCGTTAATCTTAGTTAAAAGACTGAAATACCACTAACAGCTTCTTCTCTAATACTATGACTTTGTATATTTTCTTTCTTTTTCCCTCTCTTTCTCTCTCTCTTCCCATAAAGAAAATGCCCTTTTTTTCTTTCATAGCCAAGCCTCCCAATGCCTCTCTCTCCTTAACAACAGGTACATTTCTTAACTAAATAGTTTTCCTATTCAAAATCCATATTTGGGCTAATATTATTAGATTTGATTGAATTTGATATCGACCCAGTTGTTTTTATGTGTTTATATTCTTCATTCTTTTGATTCTTCGATTTTTTTTATTTGAGATAGCATGTGGGTTTTTGGAGTTTTTCAATAAAGCATGAGTACGATACTAGTTTAATTTACAGGGCAGGATTGTGGGAAGAAGTATTATGGAGGAATTGGGATTCAGGACCAAAAAGAGAGAGAGAAAGAGAGAGAAAAAGAAAGAAAATGTACAAGTCATCGAACGTATTAGATAAGAAGTTGTTATGGGTATTTTAGTCTTTTAACTAAAATTAACGATGACTTAACTGAAAATCTAACGAGAAGGACCAATGACATAGTTTTTAAAAATCAGAGTGACTAAATTGATGATTTTTTAAAATAGAGGGACAAAAAGCTATATTTTACTAAATTAGAGAGATTAAATTGCAGTTTACCCTTAAAAAAAACTCCAACAGTAGACATAAGACTATAACCGGACTTTTTGAAGTTTAAGGAGAAGAGAAGGGATTCATGCAACTTCAAAAAAAAAACAAATCCAACCCCAAAGCAAGTTAAGATCCAACCCCAAAGCAAGTTAAGATACCTTCCAATCAAAGAGTTACCAATAACAAGTAAGAGAAGCTCTAAAGATGTCGCACCAGAACAGAATCAAATCATCCTTATATTGATGTAAGCATCAGCGAAAAAGAAAAAACATAGTATCCTTCGACGATTTATTTGTGCCTTATGAGATTCATTTTTATGAGTCACCACCATCAATTTATCATCGAATCTAGTAAAAAAAGGAAGTCACGATGGATCTGGTCGAAAATGCACCTGCATGCAATAAAAAAGGCAACAAAAAAAATACGATAGAGAACAAAATCCCCCCTTTCAATTTCCATAGCTGTATTTATCAAGAAAAAATTGGAGGTGGGAAAGAAACTCATTCTCTAGGCAGGAAGGAAGCTCGACAGGGCAAGGGAAGCCAAAGGCGGCGGCCAAAGAGACTTTCTTTCAAGACAAAGAGAGAGAAATTCTCTCTAGAAATCTTAGGGAGAGAAATGATGGTTGAATTATTAGTAAATTAGTCTTAATTTATTTTACATAAAAATATTTTTTACAAGAATATTTTTTATATTTTTTAACATTTGAGATATTAAAAAATATAATTAATAGAAAATATTTTTCTAATTAAAAAAATAATTAAATTATTTTAAGGAAAATGATTTGTTTTATTGAGGAAATCATTTTCTATATTTTAAAGGTATTTATTAAGATTTCTTTATATAAATTTATTAATATTTGTTATTTTTTAAATTAAAATGAAATAATAAAAAATTATTTTATTAAAAATATTTTTTTATAAAAAATATTATTTAAAAATAAATTATTTTTATAAATAAATAAAATTAAAAAATATCTTTTAAATACAAATTATTTTTCATAAATAAATAGACCCGAATATAAGCAATTCTTAGGGATGGCAACGGGTAGGGTACCCGCGAAATTGGGAGTACCCAAATTCGAACCCAATTATATATAAAATTTTCAAACCCGTCCCAAATCCGTTTAGTGTTTTAATTTTACTACTCGTACCCGTTCCAAATCCGTTTAGCAATACCCGCACACTACCCGAACCCGACCGAACCCGATTTTTATAATTCAATTCAATGATAAAAAATTAAAGATTTACATATTATAACCCAAATAACAAGCTCTCCATTTTAAGTGCCTGAAAAAAGAAAAGAGTATTTTTTTTCTTTCATGTTTCTAGCATAATTCCAGTATGTGTTACTTTACTACTAAACTAGCAGTCACGAAAATAGATAGCTACTGACTACAACAAGCATGTCAGCCAGAACCCCCAGTTTGCAGTATAATATTCAAAACAATATTGACAAATGCCAAGCATCCAAGACTACAACAAGCATGTCAGTCAGAACCCCCAGTTTGCAGTATAATATTCAAAACAATATTGACAAATGCCAAGCATCCAAAAAAATCACAAGAGAAGATGACAATAGCAAAAAGAAAGGTTAGGAAAACCCCTGACAAAAGATGCTCAAAAAATCAATCCATGAGACTAAATATATCAATGTGCCAAAAGATGTAAAGTTTATCTGTATAACATTTAAACTGGAAAATACATTAACCTGGTAAGTGAAGAGTTGTCTCCGACGGGGAAGTGGGAGATGTCGCCACACTGGAGAGAGAGAAGGAGATATCACTGACCGGAGAGAGAAGATTTATCGTCAACTGGGGAGAGAAAGGAGACGTTGCCGGTGCCGACTGAACTGCCGGCACTCGTCAAGTGAAGTGGGGGAGCGTTGACTGGGAAGTGGGAGATATCGCCGACTGGAGAGAGAGAAGGAGATATCGCTGACTGGGGAGAGGAAGCAGATGTCGTCGGTGCCGACTGGGCTGCCGGCAGTCGTCAGTGAAGTGGGGGAGAGGCGTCGATTGGAAATTATGGGAAGGGAAGGGGGGAGAGAGACGCCGATAGAGAGAGAAGCTCGAGTAAAATGAGAAAATGAATTAGGGATAAGGAATTAGGATTAGTATAGCTAAACGGGTTCGGGTAACGAGTATCCGATCACCTAATCCCGAACCCTACCCGAATCCGAGACGGGTAAAATTTTTCAAACCCGAATCCGCCCAAATCCGTTTTATAAATACCCAAATCCGTCCTAATAGGGTTTGGGCGGATCGGGTACCCGTGAAAACCCGCCCGCCTGCCATCCCTAGCAATTCTTGTACTTAAATTATGTTGCAATTTTTAACAATGGTCATAAGGGAGGGCTTCTCATTAAATAGAGGATTAGAGAAAAACATGTCAAACATAGGGGTGTGAACCAAAAAAAAATTTTTGTTCAAACAAGGATAAACTTGTCCTTTGCTCTTGTGCCTACATTATTTCTGCTTTTTTCTTTTGTTAAATATGTCACCATACCGCGTTTAAGATAAAATTTTTCTTTCGAATTTGACAATTTTTTTTCCTCACCCTTATTTGATATGAATTTTGGGCTACCTCTAAACTGAAATTGCACATATTTAGATAAAGCAAGTTGATTGAGGTTTTATTTGTCACGATGATTAAAGAGTTAGCTTTTACGAAACACGTAAATTTTAATAAGAGTCATTAAAAATATAGACTAAATAGTTCTTTTTGATAAAGTATAAGGACTTGATAGTAATTTAGCCAGGCCGTTAGTCGATAAGGATTTAGCCCACTGTAGACTTGCGCACAGAACTGTTTGTGGTGACTGAGCGAGAAATCCCACGCCAGGCACCTATGAGGATGTCATTTTCGAAGTCCTATCTCTTCGTTTACAATTCCCTTCAGGCCTTTGGATGGTAACTTTCTATCACTCTTTCCTCTCCATTTCCCTCTGAAAATTTATGTGTTTTTCTTTCATGACAGGACAATTGCTTGTTTTAGAGTTTTCAGCAGTTTTGTTTCCACCCATTCTCTCAATGGAGCTTATGCTTCTGCTGGAGAGCTTATCTGTCAGTCTTTTCTTTAATTTTGCTTTTTTGTTTTTTGGCGTTTCAGTTAGGCATTTAATTTGACCCTCAGGTTCGAAATTCATATATTTAACTGCTTTTTGTGTCTGTGCTTTTGAAGTTTTCTTGCAAATTGTTGCATTCTTGGAAGTTATACATGGAGCTCTGGGTAGGTTTCTGTAAGGTGTTGTAAGTTCAGTTTTGGCTCTTAATTGGAGAAGATGATTTCAACTAAGCTAACTTTTTTACTTTATTATTTTATTTTTTTATCAATTCAGGTATTGTTCCAAGTGGAGTGTTGTTCCCATTTATGCAGTGGGCAGGAAGAACGCATTTTCTGTTCTTTGTTCATAACCTTGTTGAGGTTTATATCTTCTTCATTTCTGAAAATTATCATTTTATTTAAGCAATTCAACAGCATTTGTGTTTAATCCATTGACAATTTCTTCCGTGGCTAATGAATTTGAATTAAATATTCCCCCCAAAAATAGGAGGCAGTAGGTTAAACATAGATTTGAACTGGAATCTATATTCATATGGAGCGTTCTTGGTTTTATATTGATGCAATGATTCCTAACTTTTTTTAGGTCCAGGAGTTGCCTTCAATTTTTATAACCTTTTTAGCTTGGTGCCTATCTGAGGTAAGTTGGTTAACCATCATATTTCTTCAATTATGGGAACTTATCTGTAAATATCATGGATTTTTTTTTTGCAGATGGCTTGACAATTTTACGTGCAACACCATAGGTTTTTTTATGAGTTTATATACCAATTAGCAAGTTTTTTATGCAATGAATTTTGAAACTGCTTGATTACACCAAATTGCATTTAAAATTGAATGAACTTTAGGTCTAAATATTACCATTCATTCCATGAAAGCATTGAAAAATGGAAAAGGAAGTGCCTAAACGAGTTACATGTGCTCATAATGTTGTTTTAAGTTATTTTAACAGTTGCTTGCTGCTGCCTATGAGTAAAAGAATCTGTTGAGTGAATCATGGTGTCTAGTATAAACTCAGTTTTGATAAGGGAGAATGTATGCTAGGAGACCCAGGAAATGGAGAGTCATAAGCATGCTTGAGTCTTGACTTTGTTTCTGACGCAATTCAAGTGCAATTGATCTAATGCGGGTTTACTAGCATTTGAGTTGCCTGCAATTTGAGGTCAGAGGGCTTCAAAAAATGGTTCAATATTTGTATTGTGATTTTCCATCTTTGTGCTATTCAACATGCCAGTCTCATTATCATCTTCATAAAATTTTTAATCTACTCAAAACAATTGCACTTGGAACACATGTTTTCCATTTGCAGCTTATTCCGCTTCTTTTTTTAACTATTTCTGCCCCATTTCTAAGTTTGTTGTTGTTCTCCACTTACACAAAGTACTTCCTTTTCGTCTTTTTTTTTTGTGGTTGTTGGTCCAATGCACCATTCAGTTATTACCATTCTTGTGTCTGACTTTCTTGCCTGTATTTATTTTCCATGTCATTTGTTTGGTTGCTCATACATTTAGGATGAGGCTGGCAATGATATATGGTTGTAACCATGAATACAGGTAATTAGGTATCCACATTATGCTTTGAACAGCATTGGAAATTGTCCATCTTGGATCACTTACCTAAGGTTCGACATAAACATGTTTTTATATGCAGTTTTAATTTTTATTTTTTTCGCCAAAATCTGCCATTCACATGGCCAAAACAAGAACACATGTAACTGAACAAATATGTATGGACACATTTACACTGGACATTTGATTTAAGTTCCTGTGATATACTCTTTTAACTTTTGCCTTTCCCCAGGTACACCACATTTATTGTTATATATCCTATTGGGCTTGCTCCTGGTGAAAGTGAGTGCATAGTTTGTCTTACTTTTTTCATGTTTATCTGAATGAAGTTGGTAAAATATGTAATTAGGTTTTACAGACCACTTCCTCCTACTTATTCTTTTTATTTGCTCTTCTTTCTTTTTTAATTTTTACATTCTTCTATCTTCATGCAGTGTGGCTCATGTACCAAGGACTTCCATTTGCAAAGAAGAATAATCTCTATGCTGGTTTCTTTGCTGCTCTCCCATTCAGCTATTATGACTTTGTTAGGGTATGTCTAACTTCTTCTAAGATTTGCTTGGTTGCTTATCATTTCTAGTAGGTAACAATACCATCCTTGAACTTCAATATTTACAAAAAAAAAAAAACCACCCTGAGGCCTGAAGTCTGAACATCAATTCAAATAATTATCTGAGATGACAATTTCCTCGGTAACCTGCTGCTGTGGCAGGCATTTTAGAAAATGACAAGAGAATGACCTTGTTTCCCCTCATTTACTCGAACCCCCACTACCCCTCCCCTCTCTCTCTCTTCTCTGTCCTTATCACCCTTTATTTCTCTCAACTTCTCCATCCATCATACTCTCTCTCTCCCCCATCCCACACACTCTTGGTACCTCTCTCACACACACCACCTCTCCTCCCCCCCACCCCATGTAGGCACTTTTTTTTTGTGTCCCTAAAGATCATGCATTCTGCTCTTCCCTATCGCATGTGTCTCTACTACAGTCCTCTCCTACTATAGCTGACCAGCAGCAAGGAACATATCACATGCCATAAATAATCCAAATCAATTCCAAAAAATTAGAAAATACAAACTATAAACAAGACTTACCAATTTTCCAACACTTGCTAAAATAGGTAGTTAATTTGACTATTTGGTTTGGGTATGGAATTATTTATCTGGCATCAGTTTGAAATACACACATTTGAAGTGCCAATTCTACTAAGGGTTACAATTCATTGGCTTAATTGGTCATCATTCAGCCACAGTTCAGAAAATAGTGGATAATGTATCTTTTTCTTTCTTTTTCTTTTTTTGCCCTTTTCTGGTCATTTAGAGAATTGAACTCTTGAGGCTATCCACATCCATATATTGGTCTTAACATTTAAGCGAAACATTATTGGCAGGGATGGGGTAGGGATTTATGTAATGGAGTCTCAGTTAGGAAAAGCTCCTTGAGTTGCCTAATTGAATTATTTTCCTGCATATAAATAGTGTATTCTCAAATTTTTGTACAAGGATTATGGATGGATTACATAAACTTGCATCTTACTTGCCTAATTGGACTTGCAAGCCCAAGTTTGAATGGTGGCAGAGCTGGTGCATGTGGACTATTGGACGTCATGGCTTCCCTTGCACGGAGGGCTGTTAGCAACTCCCTCCCCATCCAACCCTAAGAAAGAGGGAGAAAAAAATCCTTACATCATTTTTTGTTCTTTTGTTTGTTAATATTTGACATATAGATGCTTATATAAGATATGTGCATAATTAATATTTTAGGAACAAGACTTATATGTTGTTTAGTGACACTTATATTTTAGTAATTAAGTTCAAAAGTATAAAAGATATTTCTATTACATATATACAATTAAGTAATATTTATTATTTATCTTATGAATTTTCATAATAAATAATTGGTGACTAATAATTATTAGTAAAATTGAAGTAACACTCCCTTTTAATAATTCTAATTATGAAAGTGAAAATTCTCATCAAAATTTATAGATAAGGAGACTTGAATTCAAATGCATATGTATATTTCTTGCTGCCTCAAGTAGTTTTTGCTAGGTCTGTCACTGGCATTGTTGCATATATGTTAAAAAGTTTCTTAATATTTCAAGGGAGTCTTCCCATTCCCCCCACCCCCGCACATGCACATGCACATGCACATGCACATTTTTTTTTAAAAAAAAATTGTTGTTTAAGGTTTAAAAGAATAAAAGTTAAAATGTAAAATCAAGAGAAGGACAGGACATCAACCAAAATGAAGGTACGATTGCTGGTGTAAATGTGCTGATTATATATTTTGATATTTTCTTTCCTTAAAGATACAAAAAAAGGTTTCTGACCCTTCCATTTGATATTTTCACACATTTTCCAGTGCTCAACCTTATCTTTTTCTTTCAGTTTCCATGTTAATGTTCACTCAACAGATAATTCGTGTGTGTGTGTGTGTATGGGGTTGAGTTCTCATATTGCTATGTGATAGCAAGTTTTCCCATGGAAGCATTATCTGTAAACTCGTTGATCTTGTCATTTGAAACTATTTGTATCAGGTTGGGCTTGTATTCTACCCCTTCCTCTGGTTCAATCTTTACCTGCATTTGCTAAAGCAACGGCGATCTAAATTGGGTAAACACCATGAGAAGAAGAAGTGAATATTCGAGTTATTCAGAGTACATGCATGAATGGGGCAAAAACTAACAAATCTCAAGTATAGAACCTCTGGTATTATTTGTGTGCATGAGAGATGATTTGAGCAAACATTATGTGGTGTGTAAAGTAATCAATTGATCTTATTTCATCTTCAAATAAATATCTTCTTCCTCTTAGTCATCTTAGCAGTTATTATATATGGAATACTCCCGTTTAAATTTGTGTTCCCATCTATAAGTTCCTCATGTAAAATTCAGATGTCTGGTGAGTAACCATCTTTATATTGTCAAGGAAACATGTTTATAAGTTTAGATTCAGTAGTACAGTTATTGACCTGAGAAATTGAAACTTACATTTAGAATAGAATCAGAAGTACAGAAAAGCTTAAGAGAAAGTATGGTGACAACCAAATAGTTTAACATTTTGTGCTTTCTCAAACCTTTCGGATATTCTTTACATATTAGATAAATAAACTTATCAAATGTTTAACTTGAAGAAAATTTTTAGTGCTTTACATGTTTGGCTTGTGGTGTACAGTGATTGAATATTAGCTTGGAGTTCTGCTTTGGTTAGTTTAACTGGAATGACACAGAATAGGCATTGCTTTTAGAACAGCAAACCAACAAGAACGAGGGAGCTTTAATTTGTCCAGGCTCTGATTAGCTTTACATGATGTGGTGGCTGGACAACCAGAAGGCAAAAAAATATTGGTTCAAGTCCAAGGTATGTTAGCCTTTGCTTTTTGAATGGATAATCTAGATTTGTCTAAGAGACACACCTTTTCATCTAATGTCTCTTTTTTATTGTGCATATTATATCATGATCAATGTTAGCTTTAAAAAAAAAGTTGGCCCAGGCCACTGGAAATTATCTTATCTGCCTATGGTTGTCCGCTCAGCTATTACATTTGCAGGTCATTCCATGTGGAGGACCTTGATTGTTTTACACATTTATAATATTCTTGCTTTTGAGCACTTGCAGCTTCTTTTATATCCCATGGCACCAGTACAAATAAGAATTTAATGCCTAATTTGACTAAAATTAAAAAAAAAAAAAATTAACGATCTAATGGAAGAGCTTTCAAATGATCTTCACAATTTGATGGAGATGCGTGTGGTGTTTCAAGCATTTGTTCTAGTTGTGGTTCCTTTATTATCTTTGCTTTCTCAACCAAAACAAAAAGGGGGAAAAAGTTTAAAAACAAGATGGAAATTGAGGCTTTTGTTGTTGATGTGAAGATTGAAGAAGGGAAGCATAATGCTGAAAAATGGGGGGAGAGTGATGTTGTGAGTACTTGCCCTTCTTTCTTCAGCTTTGTCAATATAACCCTCTTAGGTTTCGATATGATTTTTTTATTATTATTTTGATTCCTTTTTTTTTGGTTAGATGGTTAAAAATATTCTAAAAACACTTTATTACCTTATTACGTTTATACAGTATCATCTAATAAAGTCTATGATCACATACAATAGTGGAGCTTGACTAAAAGATTCGTGGACTAACTAATCAAAATAAAAATGTTAATTATTTTTAATAAGATGCAATTATTATAACTTTTATAAATTTAATTATTTAAGTTTTGATTTTAATTTTAGGTATTTAATGAGTTAGTTTTAAGCTATATATATATATTCTAATTTTAAAAAATTTTGAACAATACCAAATCAAAATTAGGTGCAACATGTTAAACAATAATTGCATTGAATCGCATTGAATTGAAATTGATGATCACTGGGTCTCTGCCACTCAGGCTGAGGTTGAACTCTAGAGAAAGAGATAGATTTAAAACTCATCAGAGTTTACTAAACAAGTCAACCATCAACTAAAGCAAGCTGGGCTGACCGAATATTCAAACCTGTCAGAAAGGAGCCTGGCTCATTTTATGTGACAGAGAGTAGGAGAACAGGTTCAACTAAGCCGCAACCCTATCAGCATGGGCGCCAGAAGAAAATTAAATGGCCACCTGACGAGATACAAGTGGCACCGTAATAGAATAACAGTTATGCGTCATTAGAGAACAAAAGAAAAAGAAATAAAAGAAAGTTATCTCTCTAAACTAAATTTTTCTATACACACAAAAATTTTACTTTCTCTAATGTTACAGAACGTGTAACATCAGAAACTATTTTGAACTATAACTACTATGAACTAAATCAATGTGAACTATAAAACCAATTAAAACGGTTATTCTAACTGAAAATCATACCGGAGTCAGTTGATGGGCAGGTCTTGATTAGACTCTAGACTATTTAACCACCGGCCAATTCAAACTATTTTGGTATATGAAAAAATTTTAAAATTGATAATTATTATCAAATTTTAAACTCTTATATTATTACTAGTTGTATTTTATTTGTAAGTTTTTATTTTCAGACTTTATCACCTGAATTATTTTATCAAAATATCATGATTAATGATGCAAATTTTCTCATTATTAATTAAAAATATTAGAGTCAGATAAAAATAATTTATGCCAAAGTAGCATTCACTTGGCTACTGTCTCTTTCTTTCCCTATTCTATTCCATACTGACAAGGACGGATGGCTCAGGATAATACAATCAATTTATGAAAATGAACTATTTTGCAATAATTAAATTTGATTGATTTTTTTATAATTATTTTAGAATAAAGGAAATATTTTTTTTTAAATGATTATAAATGAATAAAATGATTTTTCAAATAGTGAGTATTATGATGCAACCAGTTTGCAGATGATAAATAACCTTTGAACCGATTTATTATGATATCAATGTGGCCTTCACCCAATTTTCAGCATCAGCATATGCAAATATAGAGGATTTTTATCTTTTCTTTCAACTTCAAAGCTTTTTAGGATTACTTTTCATTCTTCAAATTTTATTTATGTTATTTACTTTCGTATGTTAATAATTGAAATATTTCTATTTCGAGATAAATCTCTATAAAATGATTCACAATTGAGTTGAAATCCTATACTTAAATCATTTATAATCTATGATAATTTTCATTTATACCAGATCTATATAAACTCATAATATAAATATATAAAATTTTAAGTAGATCCAACTATATATATATTATGAGTTTATATAAATTCAGTCTAAATAAATATTTTTTTATAATCTAAAGTTTAATTGAATTGATTTGAAGTCTAATCTGACATATCCTTTGGTTTGATCTAAGGTTGTCTTCTTTGAATTAGTAGAATAAGAACATAAGTAAAGTTTGAAGAATTTGAACAAAAAAAAAAAAAAAAAAAAAAAGACAAGGGTACAAGAATCCACAATTAAAAAAGTACCAGAACCAGAACTACAACCGGATACAAACAACATCAGCACCATAAATACAACATTGAAACCAAAGAGACCCACCCAACTTTCAACATTCTCTCATCACATAAACCAAGAGAGAAATGCCAAAAAAAAAAAAAAGGAAAAATCTGAATTCTTAAAATTCAGCGGAAGGAAGTTGTTCATGTGTGCTTGGGCTAATGAAGAAGACCTCATAAACAACAGCAGCGATGCCAGCCCCAACGAATGGACCGAGCCAGTAGACCCAGTGGTTGTCCCATGTCCAGCTGACTACAGCTGGTCCAAAGGAGACTGCTGGGTTCATGGATGCACCATCAAATGCACCACCTGCCAAGATATTGGCGCCCACAATGAAACCAATTGCAATGGGTGCAATTATCCCAATGTTTCCGTTCTTTGGATCCACGGCTGTTGCATATACAGTGTACACCAAACCAAAGGTCATAACAATCTCAAAAACGACTGCGTTCCATGCACCAACTCCAGATGACAGGGCAAAAGCAGATGTTTCCTAATCACACAAAATCAACAAGGCTTGTTTTAGTAAACAAAATCATGCAGAAAAAGCAAGAGACTATCGTTATTGAGAAAAGGGTTGATTACCAATCCACCAGTGGCAAACTTAAGAAGCAAGCAAGCAACCACAGACCCCAGCAACTGGGCAATCCAGTAGAGAACACTTCTAATTAATGTTATGTGGCCGCCGACAAAGGCACCAAAAGTCACAGCAGGGTTTACGTGACCACCAGAAATATTAGCACCCACTGAAACCGCCACGAACAGGGCCAATGCGTGAGCCAGTGAAGCTGCTACTAGGCCGGCCGGTGTCGTTGACCCATTGTTGGTCAGCTTACCTGTTAATCATAGGAATTTTTATGTTAGCCATAATGCAATATAATAAAAAATCCAATATAAAATATTCTTCTCTCGGTATGCTTTCATGGGTTCTGCATGTATAGAAAGTGAGGCCAGGTTCTTACCAAATGCCATGCCAGAGCCTTCACCGGCAAAAACAAAGATGAGCATTGAAATAAACTCGGCGAGAGCTGCTTTGAGGGCATCTGGTTGGCCAGCCTCTGCTGGAGATCCTATTGCGATGCTAGTAATGGCCATTTTTGAGCTAGCTCTTCTGCTTCAAAGCCTCTTTCTTTAGCCCCTGCTTCTTGTTTCTAATGCTTACCTTCTGATAACTATATATATATACCTGGGCTGAGTGTTTGATCTAACTGTTCTGTCACCGGAAATAGCCGGTGTGAATCCGGTCACAGCTTAGGTTCTTCAACGAGGAAAAAATAAGGATGACTTAACTGGTAGCCACCTGTTCTTGTCCAGTAGGCGAGCCTCCCATTTATTCTCATCTTGACACGTGTACGGATGATGTGAGTAGATCACCCAATCAGAAGGCGGAGAACTTCTCATCAATCATATCCAACCAATAGTAGTGGCGTCGTGGACCCCTCCAATGATTGTTAAGTGTTTTGGCTTACCGACCATGGGATTTGTTTATACATATGTTGATGTGGACAATTGTTGATTAATTAGAATAGCTATGCACTAATTAAGCTCAATTATTTTAAATAAAGTTGGTTTTGTTTTATTTTGGTTTAGTGGAGATCATGAACTGGTGGTTTTCAAACTTTTTTTAGCAATCCATTGTTTTTAAAGTATTGCAATAGCATATTCTCTTAGAATATAAATTTTTAAATATTAATTTAATAAAAATAAAAGTAATTTTAAAATAAAATTACTATTTAATCTTTATAATATAAAAAAATTTATTAATTAATCCTTTGATATTAAAACGCCGTTTTAAAAAATCTACTAGTTAATTTTTCTTTTAGTTTTAACTATTAAGTATTATAAAAAAATTTTAAAATATTTTGAAATGACTAATTAATAAATTTTTTAAAAATTTAAAATATCAATTAATAAAATTTTTAAAATTATAAAAATTAAATATAAAATATTTAATGGAAACTCTGATTAATAGATTTTTTAAAATATTAAAAATTTCCAATAAATAAATTTTTTAAAATATTAAAAATTTCCAATAAATAAATTTTTTAAAATATCAAAAATATTTTAATACATTTTTAAAATCAATGAATTAATTAATAATTTTTTTCATAATAAATTTTTCTAATTTTAATTATCAATCAAAGGATGGTATTAATTAAAGTAAATATCTAAACAAGATGATTAATTTAAAACTCTTTTCTATTTTGCAGATTAATTATAGCTCTCATTTGAACACACAAGTCAAAACAACATCAAGAGGGTAACAAAAGAAGTTTACTTTATATTTACTATGTAATAAATATATATAATTACCTCAATTTGCCTTATCATACTATAAAGGTTCTTTTACGGAATTCTAACCGTTTTAGTAGTTATTAATTATTTTAATAATTAATAGCGGTTGCTAATGACTATAAAAATATTTTTTTATAATCTACTTTTTCAATCTCTAAAATATTAAATATTAATTTTAAAATTATATTGAGCCAAAATTAGGGGCGGAGGGAGGAGCTTTCCTTTAATAGGACACCGCTGCACACTGCTGCGGCATCACTAATTGCGCCGCTGCGGCATCTTCATCCCCTTTCAAAGTATTTTCCGGTCGCCGGTACGGTACGTGCCTGCTTGGCCAAAATATTTAAATTTAATTTAATTTAATTTTAATTAATTTAAATTTGATATTTGAAGCTTGATAAATTAATTTTCATATTTAAAATATCATACATATAGTATCTAAACAACATATATATGAGTTTAAATTTTCTCAATTTATGCAAACGTTAATTGGATATTAGTAAATAGAATTACATGATTCTATTAATTCTATTTGCATATTTATCTGATAAAAAAGTGTTTTACGGAAAATAATTTTTAATTTTTTTTATATTTTCTAATATTTAAAAAATTTAATTAATAAAAAAAATTAAATTATTTAAAAAAAGATTTTATCGTTTAAAAGAGTAAGTTATTTTTTATATTTAAAATATTTTATTAAAATTTTTATATATAAATTTATTAATATATTTTATTTTTTAATTTAAAATCAAATAATAAAAAATAAATTATTTTATTGACAAAATATTTTCTATCAAAAAATATTTTTTCACGAAAAAAACATTTAAATTATTTTCCGAAGTTTCACATTTAAGTTAATTAAATAGGATTGTTTGAATTAATTTCAGGGAGAATAACTTTTTATTTCATGTAATTTAAAATTATTAACTATTTAATTTTTTTTATTAATTACAGACTAAATAAATATTATTTTAAAACTAAATAAATATTCTTTTGAAATGACAGGTACCAAATGGATATTATTTTAAAATTTTATAAATTAAATAATTATTTTTTTAAGTATAAAAATAAATAATTAACAATTTAAAATAATACTAATTAAATTATTAATAATTTTAAAAAATAATAAGAGTGAAAATTATTGATACGACTTATGAAAATAATAAAAAAAAACATTAAAGTTGAATTTATTCGTATTTCATTCAAAATCATATCGAGTCATTTATGAAATGTATTAATCACATGATGTCACAATTGACCCGATAATATGTTATCATGTTACGTTTCTACCCTTCATCTGCTAACCCAGGATTATAGTATTAAAAAAAGATGTCACTCAATATAAATATTTTTTTTCTTATAGTTGATTTGTATTTTGTTCACTAAAATTTAATTTATGTATTTATATAATAAATTAAATATTATATTATCTTATAAAATTTTTTATTAAAATATTAATTTATTAAATATAGAAATCTCATCTTCTTTTTTGTTAAATAATTAAGTTTTATATTTAAATGTATAGAATTAAAATGAATATATAAATTTCATACATAAATATTTAAAATACTAAATTTTTATAAAAATTCAAAATGTCTAGAAAATATTGAGTAAGGTGTTAAATGTATTATATTAATTTAGATTTATGAGTTTATACTATCTCATATTAATGAGTGTATTTATTTCTATATCATATTATTTTAATTTAATATGATTAAATTAATCGTATATATAATATCTGAATGATAAAAAAATTGTATTGATATTTTAAAAAAAAGTTATTTTCACTTTGAGATTTTTATATAAAAAAATTTTAATAAATTTTTATTTTTTAAGTTAAAATTAAAGTAATAAAAAATAAATTATTTTGTTAAATATAATTTATAATGCTGTTCAATATTTACAAAATAAATTTATAATGTAGTGATTGAAATAATTAATTAACAATTTCAAGATTTAACTGAGGTTCAATAGAGTTAGAGAACCGCCACACGGAAGAAGAGGAGAGCACAGCTTGTCGGAGTTCGATTTCTTCGCCTGATCAGGTCGTTTTGGTCCTCTTTTATTTTGTTATTATTATCTTGATTTCCCTCAGCTAAGAACGAATGATTTTCTTTTTAGATTTGATTTTTCTTTTTTTCTTTCTCCGAAGGTTTCTGATGCTTCATTGATTGAGAATTTTAGTTTTTAGACTTTGGGCGCTGATGAGTTTGTGGCTCTACTTGTCGGAGAAATATATGATTTTACGGCATTTTGAATCTCGAAATTATACTGCTATGTCCGGTGGCTCACGCTCCCATAGATCGATATTAGTTGAGGTTGCAACGTCTCTTCCATTTAGGTTTGTTTATGTATTGGAATCACTTTATTTTTCTGAAATTTCTCTTTTATTGCATAGTTATATGCATAGTTGTTGAGTTTCTTTTATTACTTGTTTAGATTAATGATAATACTAAATTTGCTCGTTGCGATCACACTGTCAATGATTTAATATTCTGTTTGATTTTATTTTTCGGACCATAAAAAATTTTGATTTGATTGTTTTATCGATTTTAATAGTGAGTCTATTTTTAAATGAATTTACAAATTTGAATTGTTTTATTGTTTTCAAAATATTTACAGACTTGACTACGTATGGGTGTTTTTTATTTGAGTTCACTCATATTGAACTAGCATTTTTTAATATTGTAAGAGCCTTCTTAAGCCCTATTTAGATGCAGTTTTCTTTATGTTGGTAAAAAAAAAAAACTAGGTTCAATGTAAAATAAAAAATATCTTAGTTGGGATCTACCATAAATATTATTAAAATGAAATTTAAATAATATATAATTTGATTTGGAGTATGATGAAAAATGCACTTATCTATTAACTGCATGACTGTCATTGTGCAATATTAATTTTATTTTAAACCCTTAGTATAATATATTTAAAATAAATGTAAATAAATTTTTATAAAATTATACATAATTTTATTTTAAGAGTATTATTATTGGATCTGTTAATTTTTAAAAAATTTATTAATTTATCACTATTTTAAAATCACTTAATTAAAATGTCAATATATTTTATAAAATCATACTATTTTATTTTTCTATCAAAAAATTACACCTAATTAAAATGTCAATATATTTTATAAAATCATACTATTTTATTTTTCTATCAAAAAATTATTAGTTAATCTATTTTTAATGGAAATCAAGAAAACTTAATAATATAAATATTTAAAATTGTAAGACTAAATAGTATAAATAATTTAAAGTAATTAGTAATTTTTTAAATATAAAATTAGTTATATTTTATAAAATATAGGAATATTTTAATTGAATGATTTTAAATTAAGAATGAAAAAATTAATTTCATAAAAATTTAGTGATTTGATAATAATTTATCTGTATTTTCTTAAAAAATTTAAGTGTTATAAATAAAAAAAAAATGAAATTAGAGTTCCTATTCTCTCCAACAAATTGTAACATTTCTTTAGCATCATCCTGCGACATAATAATATTTTTGTCTTATTTAACACCAACTTGTTGCTACTATAAGTTAATGTTGATGAGGACATGTAAGGGTCACCATTATTTCACATAAGTTTAAAATTTAAATATTTAAATAAATATTATTTATTTTTTATTTAATTATTTATAATTTAATGGATTTTATTTTAATTTTAATTTATACCAATTAATTTAACTTGATAAAATAAAATTATATATATGTACGTACGTGTATAATTTCAATAATTAACTAATTAATCTATCAATTTTAATTGAATTAGAACTATATTTCATTTGATTTTTTTTTAAAAAAAAATTTTGAAGGCAATTTATTTTATTTGATTTTATTAACTTTTAAATCAATGAAATGCTCATTCTAACTTTTAATTTTTTCCAAATAATTATGAAAAAAATAAAGCATAATAAATATTTCTTTAAAAAAATAAAAAATAGTATGTGATTTTATTCATTTTTACTTTGGATGCTATATTTTAATTAATATCAAAATAATATATGCAGTATTATAATTAATATTAAAATATTATATGCAGTACTATACCGTTAATAAATAGTGATAATTTTGTAATATCGTTAAAAAATACTGATATAATAAATAAAATATAATTATTAGTTAAAAATAAAGAATATAAAAAAATAACTTATAAAGGAAAATTATTTTTTAGTCTCTGAGATTTAACGTAATTAATATTTCTGTCCTTCTATTTTGGCGACCCAACACTTAAATCTCTCACTTTCTCTTCTGTCCAAATTCGTAGTCCTTTTGTCCAAAATAACCGTTTGGGACACGTGAATTGATAAAATTAACTCTCGCTAAAAGTTTTACTATTTTAAAATTACAAAATCACGAAATCCAATCTCAATACCTCTTCACTGTAGATTATTATTCTTCTTCTTATTCTTTTTCTTCTTCACCATAACTCCTATCATTTCTGCAACTCTCAAATAATGCTTCAGGGATAAGAAAGATGGAAAAGAAAGAAAGAAAAAATCAACAATGTAAAAAGGAAATAGAGAAAATATGAGGGAGAACAAAGATGAAAAAGAGAAAAAAAAAAAGAAAAATCAATAATATCAAAAAGAAATAGAGAAAATATAATGGAGAAAAAAGATGAAAAAGAGAATAAAAAAAAAGAAAAATCATCAATGTCAAAAGGAAATAGAGAAAATATGAGAGAGAATAAAGGTGGAAAAAAGAGAGAGAAAAAAAAATATGAGAATTAATAACGGATAAAAGGAAATGAATAAGATATGATAGAGAAGAAAGATATGGATTTGATATTGAGAGGAGGATATTTTTGGAAAAAATTATCACATCTCACCTTGGACTCTTTGACCAAACAGCTTAAATGGACGGAAGGACTACGAATTTGGACGGAAAAGAAAGTGAGACACTTAAGTGTTGGGTCGCCAAAATAGAGGAATAGAAGTGTTAATTACGTTAAACCTTAGGGAGTAAAAAATAACTTTTTCTAACTTATAATTTCACTCATTTTTATTCTGAAATTAAGTTGGCAGTTTGGCAGCTAGATCCAAACAGCTCTCCAGGTCCGGACGGGTTTGATGGTGCTTTCTTTCGGGCATGTTGGGATATAGTAGGATGGGATGTTTGTAGTGCAATTAAAGAGTTTTATTTGGGTGTTCCTATTCCGAAGGCTCTTAGCAGTGCTCGTATTGTTCTTATCCCTAAGGTGGATAATCCGGATTCGTTCAGCAAATTTAGGCCAATTTGTCTTGCTACCTTCATTAGTAAGGTTTGTACCAGAATTCTAGCTAACAGGTTATCTTCTTTCTTAGGTGAGCTTATTTCGCCTGAACAAGCTGGATTTATGAAGGGAAGGTCCATTCATTCTCATATTCTTTTAGCTAATGAGATGGTTCATGAGATTGATAGGACGACAAGAGGTCACAATTTGGCGATTAAATTAGATATGGCAAAGGCATTTGATCGAGTCTCTTGGGAGTATATCAAAGCTGTGCTACTTAAATTCGGTTTCTCTAATCAAGTGGTGAAATTAATCATGTCTAATTTGGCAGCTACTCGGTTATCGGTAATGGTTAATGGCATCAATTATGGATTCTTTCAACCATTGCGCGGAGTGAAATAAGGTGACCCGCTTTCTCCTCTTCTCTTTATCCTAGCCTCAGAATGCTTTACTAGAGGTCTTAAACAGCTTATTCATCAAGGGAAAATATTGCCTTATAAGCTTGGCAGGAATTGTCCAATTGTGTCTCAGCTATCTTTTGCTGATGATCTTCTTATCTTTATAAATGGAGATGTCAAAAGCATTCGTAATTTCAAGCACTTTTTGCTTGACTATCAGACAGCTTCGGGCCAATTAATTAATTTTGAAAAGTGTTCCTTTTATTGTACCAAAAAGGCGACTCCAGCTACTGTTTCAAAATTTGAACAATTGTTGGGTATCAAGAGAAAATCGTTACCTTTTATCTACCTTGGGGCTCCTATTTACCAAGGGATAAATCGGGCAATTTATTGCAAGGAGCTGCTTCAGAAAGTTGATGCTAAATTGATGGGGTGGACAAAAAAATTTCTTTCTCCTGGGGGTCAATTAATTTTGATCAAGCATGTTTTAAACTCTATCCCTATACACACCATGGGATCTATGCTCTTGCCGAAATCTATTATGAACTCTCTGGAGGGCAAATTTGCAGATTTTTTCTGGAACTCAACATCGGCGCAACTAAAGCATCATTGGGTAAGGTACTCGGAATTCTGCCTGCCTAAGGAGGATGGGGGTCTTGGATTACGCTCCCTACTCTCTCTACAAGAAGTTTATTCTCTGAAAATGTGGTGGTTGTACCTTTTGAAAGATTCTCTTTGGTCTGCTTATATGCACAGCAAGTATCATCGGCAAGGAGAGATGATATATAAATCACCGGATTCTTGTTCTTGGAAGCGCATCTGCCATGCAAGTTCAATTGGTGCTGAGTTAATTGAAATTGAAAATGGAACGGTGAGATGGAAAAATAGTCATATGGGTAATTTCACGTTAGCTGCAGCATATAGCGAAGTTCGACATCGTCGAGGAGCTTCTTTATCTCATCGAATGATTTGGGACAATAGTATACCACTGAAGTTCTCAATCCTGGTTTGGAAAATATTGAGAAATGCCATTCCTTTGCCATCTCAACTGCAAAAACTTGGTATACAGACCGCATCAGCTTGCCCCTTTTGTCAATCGGCAGAAGCTTCGGTCAACCATGTTTTTTATCTCTGTAACCCTATTCAGCAGATTTGGAAAGTGTTTGGTTCTTATGTGCTGCCTGATATATCGACTAAAGGTACCTTGAGCCAGGGGCTCATGACTTGGTGGCTATCTTTTTCACAAAATTCTTTTGCAGGCCGAATTTGTAGATTGGTACCAGTGGTAATTTTGTTCTATATTTGGCAAGCTTACTGCGACATAACCTGGGGAGATACTGCTATTTTCTTTCCAGCAATTAAGCATCAGATTGCCACTTTTATACTTAATTGGGGAATAGCTAATTCAACGAAGAAGTTTGCTCGACTATTTCCACAATTGTCAGATATTCTTCCTGATGGATTCGGTTTGCAGAATTTGAAGCCCATGCTGGTTTATTGGAAAAAACCAGCAACTGGTTTTTTGAAACTTAATATCGATGCTTCCTTCACTCCATCTTTCTCGTCAGGAGGTGCAATTATAAGAGATGAATTTGGTTCCTTTGTTGCAGCTATCTCATTTCCTTTAGAGGCAACTAACGCTCTTTCTGCAGAGATGTGTGCTTTGAAAGTTAGTTTGGAGTGGTGTCATAGCCAACAATTATTTAATTTGCAAGTGGAAACGGACTCAATGGCCTTAATATCAGCTCTGAACTGCTCATCCTCAACAACGAACAAGACGATTGAAGATATTAGACTGCTTATTAATTCTTCTTCGATCCATCATAATTTCAGAGAGGGCAACAAGGCTGCTCATTATTTGGCTCTTTTGAGCAGATTATCCAGGAGATCTATTTGTTTTTTTTCCTTTAAATCTCTGCCTCAGTTATTGAAAGGCATTGTACTTTCTGACTGTATGGGTACGCCCTACATTCGTTTCAAATAAAAAAAAATAATGGTGGCCTGCCCACCTTCACAAAAAAAAAATAAATAAATAAATAATAATAAAAAAAATTTCACTCATTTTTATTTCAAAATTTGTGTTTTGATTTATATTAAATTAATATATCGTGATATGATATTTGTTAAAGAACAAAGAAAAGAAATATAGAAAACAGATTGAGAGAAAAAAATATATTATTGAATTGCAGTAGCTGGCTTTATATAGCCTTATAAAAATAGCAAAAGCTAAAAATCTGTAAAATAATTCAGAAAATCAAAACAACTTGAGAATCCCTTAGCAATAGGGATTTATTGACCGAAACAAATAGCAAATTCTAACAATTCCTCCCTTAAACTGAAAGTTTACAGCTTACAGTTTATATCAGATTTAGAGCAAACTCCTGAGAGCTCACGTAGCTTCAAGAAAGCATCCATCTTGAGTGGCTTAGTCATTAAATTAGCCAATTGTTCTTGTGAAACACAATGAACCAGCTTCACCATGCCTTCTTTAGTAAGCTCTCTCAAAAAGTGAAAACGCACATCAATGTGCTTACTTCGCCCTTGCATTTTGAGAGCTTGATTGCAAAACTATTGTCACAACGAACAATAATAGTTCTACCTTGAACCAAATCCAGATTTTCCAACACTCTTTTCAACCAGACAGGTTGGCAAGCACAAGAGGCAGTTGCAATAAATTCCGCTTCGGTAGTAGATAAACTGACAATAGGTTGTTTCTTTGAGGACCAAGACACAACCCCTGAACTCAATAAAAAAACATAACCTGAAGTGTTTTTTCTGTCTTCCAAGTCTCCTGCATAATCACTGTCACTATAACCAATAAACTCATCATCTGCTCCCTTTTTATAAAAAATCCAAAAATCAGTTGTCCCCTTCAAATATCTCAGCACCCTCTTTGTAGCTTGTAAGTGGAGCTGTGTAGGATTCTCCATGAACCTGCTAATTAGACTAACTACAAACATCATATCGGGTCGAGTCGCTGTGAGATACATAAGACTACCGACAATCTGTTTGTAGCAAGTCTTGTCCACTTTGATGCCATCGTCATCTTTCACAAGTTTGGAACCAGGAATAATGGGATTAAGAACAGAATTGCTATCACACATACCAAATTTCTGTAAAATGTCCAAAGCGTATTTCCTCTGATTAATGAAAATTCCTCTTGAGCTTTGTGAAATTTCCAAACCAAGAAAATAGCTCATCTTCCCAAGATCTGTCATATCAAACTCTTGTTTCATGGATTTTTTGAAATTTTCAAACATCATGTCATCATTTCCGGTAAAAATAAGATCATCTACGTACAAACTGACAATCAATACTTTACCATTAGTCTCCCTTTTGACGAACAGAGTGTGTTCATAATCACATTTAGCAAAGCCTTCTTTCAAAAAATAAGCTTCTATTCGACTGCACCAGGCACGTGGCGCCTGTTTTAGCCCTTAAAGAGCCTTCTTCAGCTTATACACCTTCTGTTCAGCTCCCTTCAGCACATACCCACAAGGTTGATCTACAAAGACATTCTCATTTAACTCACCATGTAGAAATGCCGATTTCACGTCCAGCTGATAAATGGACCACCCTTTTTGAGCTGCAAGTGCCAGGATCAATCGAATCGTCTCCATTCGTGCCACAGGTGCAAATACTTCATTGTAATCTACTCTGTATTGTTGGGCATAGCCTTTCACGACGAGTCTGGCCTTGTATTTATTCACTTCTCCACTTTCATCAAATTTTGTCTTATAGACCCATTTAATCCCAATTGTTTTTGCTCCCTTCGGTAAATATATTAATTCCCACGTATCATTCCTTTTAATTGCTGCCATTTCTGCATCCATAGCTTGTTTTCAATTCTCATTTTGTACAGCATCATCAAAATGGATTGGGTCAACGCTATTGGAACTTGTAAACATGACCATATCAGCTTCTCCTTCAGAAAGTCCTTCACCCGTTTCATAATCTCTCATCCAGACTGGTGAGACCCTTGTTCTTGCTTGATCTGAATCAGAGAGAAGATCTGCTTCATTAGGATCAGATTCACTTCCTTCTGCAGTGCTGAAAATAGGATAGCTTCTGTGTCATTATTGAGCTCCTCTTCATCGACACCCCATTCCAAATCACGTACATCAATTTCTTCATTTTTCTTGTTCCATTCCTAGCTTTTGTCTTCTTCAAACACAACATCACGGCTTACAATGATCTTATTTGAAGTAGGATCATAAAGGCGGTAAGCCTTTGATTCTTCACTTACACCCAACAAAACGCAAGGCAAACTCTTGCTGTCCAGCTTAGTTCTTTTATTATCTGCAACATGAACATGTGAAATGCAACCAAAAACTCTAAAATACTCAATTGAAGGTTTCACCCCACTCCATGCTTCCTCGGGTGTTTGATCTTTCACTGCTAAGGTTGGACTCCGGTTCAAAACATGTGCTGCCCAATTAACAGCTTTAGGCCAAAAGGTCTTTGGAATATCCTTTCCTGAAAGCATACTGCGAACCATGTTCATGATGGTCCTATTCTTCCGTTCAGCGAATCCGTTTTATTGCGGCGAGTATGCAGTTGTCAATTGTCTATTTATACCATTTACATCACAAAAATTAGTGAAATCTTGTGATGTAAATTCCCCACCACGGTCAGTGCGCAAGCCTTGAAGAAACTGATTTGTTTCTTTTTCAACCTTAGCTTTAAATTTCTTAAAAACATCAAGAGCTTCTGACTTTTCAATCAAAAAATACACCCATAATTTTCTGCTAAAATCATCAATAAAAGTGAGCAAATATCTCTTGTTGCTGTTGGAAATTGGCGTGATTGGCCCACAAATATCAGCATGGACTAGCTGTAGAATTCGGGAAGCTCTCCAATTGCTCCTTTTCGAAAATGGATCTCTGTGTTGCTTGCCCACTAGACAATCTTTTCATAGCCTTAAAGGAGTTTTGAGTTGTGGTAAGCCATGAACCATGTCTTTTTGTTGAAGAAGATTCTAGCCTTGAAAGCTTAGGTGCCCATATCAATGATGCCAAAGTTGTGTTGTATCCTCTGTAATTGTGTTAAAACAAGCAGAGTCTATAGGTTGAGAGACTGCATTCAAAAGAAACATTCGATTAGAGCACATTGTTGTGTCCATAATTAGGCCTTTTTCAGAGTGATAAACCTTGCATTTGTTATGTTGAAATAGAATGGCAAGACCCTTCTCTTGTAGTTGTCCAATGCTCAGCAGATTATTTTTCAGTTCAGGAACAAAAAACACACTTGTGATGATTTGTGCTATTCCATGCATTACTAACTGTATGTTACTCTTGCCTTTGACAAGCAAGCTGGAATTGTTGCCAAGTTTCACAGAATCTCTAAAATTTGCATCAAAATCAAAGAAATATTCTTTCTTTTCACACATGTGATTACTGCACCCGGAGTCAAAAAACCATATGTAACGACCCGGGAATCGGACCGCTACCGGCGCTAAGGTCCAGATCGGCTTAAGGCCGCCGGGACCCGTAGCAAGCCTAACATACAACCTGTACACCTGTTAAATCCCACACATGATCACACAATTATATAAAAAAATAAACTTTTCTTTCAGTTCCCAAGCTTACTCTGTGCATGCACAACTCATAATCCCCACACTGAAGCCCTCATCAAAAGCTCCAATAGGGTAACATCACATACAATAAGCTTGGTTACATAAAAACATCATTAAACCATTACATTTGAAAGATCATGTAACAAAAGAGATTAACATACAAACTAGGATCAAGCACAACTCTAATCCTCAATATCATCATTACATTACATAACTGTTCAATACTGTTTATTACATTACTAAACAATACATTACATTTCAATACTTTATCATGTCCACCTCTAACTATTACACAAATATGACTTTACTCTAGCTGACCTCCTGGTCTATCCCGTACCTGCAAACCTGGGGTTAAGGGAGTGGGGTGAGCTACTAGAGCCCAGTGAGCAGAATAATAAAACATTGTATTTAAACATATGATATCATGGAATGCATCACATCACAAACATTTCACATCAAGGATGGACTTGTCACCAATAGCCCTCTACATAATCCAATTATGCCAGGGGCGTAGTGCAGGCCACACCTGGTCTTTTTCTTACACATAACATATCATACATATCCAATTGTGCCGGGGGCGTAGTGAAGGCCACACCCGGTCTTTCTCTTACATTGTGCCAGGAGCGTAGTGCAGGCACGCCTGGACTTCCATATCATAACATATCATATCTCATCATACTGAGGACTAATGGGTCATCCAACATCCATCCACATCAACATCAAGATATGCAATGCAACATATTCGTGGTTTCTAATGCAAACAACCTAATACATATCACATGGTATTTATGATGCATGAATCATGCTAAAACTTTTATTATTGGCTTTGAAACATATAGAGTTATTTCACTCACCTCTGGCTAGCTCTGATAAGACTCGGAAGCAGCTATCTCACTACTGGGGTCCTCGGTTCCTCGGGTCCGAACCTACACAAGTGGACTCAAATGAGGGACCAAACACACATAAACATGACTCTAAAATACTCCCCAAAAATCCTCTAAAACACCTTAAAACAATCATAGAAATCATGTAAAGGAAGGCTGGACAGGGCACTTTTGGCGGCAGGTTCGGCGGCCGAAAGTCCCTCCAGAGACGAAAGTCATGCACCTTCGGCGGCACTTTCGGCGGCCGAAGATTCCTTCCAGAGACGAAACTCATGCATGTTCGGCGGCACCTTCGGCGGCCGAAACTCCCTTCTAGAGCCGAAAGTCCACTTTCGGGGGCAGGGTTCGGCAGCCAAAAGCTTGCCTCCACAGGCAGGGTTCGGCAGCCAAAAGCTTGCCTCCACAGGCAGGTTCGGCCGCCGAAAGTCCCTTTGGCTGCCGAATCTGAGTTCTTCCAAAGGGCAGAACTCAGCCTCCAACAATGCACATTCCCTCCCAAACCATTCAATCATGCATTTACCTATTCTACAATATGCAAAACTCAAACCAACAAGCATATAGGGGTCTCAAACTAACCTAAACTCCAACCAAAGCACATCAAACAAACGTATACCACATACATTGCTAAAAAACTCAACATAGACCCATAAACTCAAAAATAATCTAAACATGCATTTCTACCCCATAAAACTTCATGAAACTTACTTAAAACACAAAATGAGTTAAAGATCTACTCTTACCTCTTGAAGATCGAGAGGAGAGGCGATCTAACTCGAAGATGGGAGAGATCTCGCTCCTTTGGTCTCCAAGCTCCAAAACTTGCTCTTTTGCTCAAAAATCTTCAAACCAAGTCAAAACTCATAAGAAATCATGAAAACTCAAAGGAAGAAGCTCAAAATCAACAAGGGACGGCGGAGAGCTCACCTTGGCCAAAAATGGGGAGAAAAGCTCGCCCGTTTCGGACAAGGGACCCCTTTATAGGTGGCTGGCCAGGCCACTTTCGGGGGCCTAACGTGCCTCCGCATGCATGCCATGTTCGGCGGCCGAACATAAGGTTCGACGGCTGAACCTGGACTTCCCTCGCTTATGCCTTCGGGGGCCTAAAGCACTCCCGAAGCGCATGCATGTTCGGCGGCTGAACCCGGATCTTCCTCCAAGGATATTTTCATGCAAAAACTCATTTTCTTTCTTGCTTAAAACATAAAATACATTAAAACAATTTATAAAAACATGCTCTTACCCTTCTAGAGGTTTCCGACATCCGAGATTCCACCGGAAGGTAGGAATTCCGATACCGGAGTCTAGCCGGGTATTACACCATATGTCTTCATTATTGGCAATACTTGTAGCTGTATATGCCATCAACAATAATTCTTCTTGTCCCTCGGCAAAATTAGCTTCCTTCTGCAAACATTTCCATTGAAAATGTCCAAGCTTGTGACATCGGAAGCATTCTACTGTTGACTTGTCAAAATTTTGCCGGCCTCATCCTCTTCCGCGACCACCTCGTCCACTACCACGACCTCGTCCTCCATATTGATCTCCATGAGAAATTTTTAAGGCATGTTCCTCTTCAATTTGCATGCTCATACGCTGTTCATGTACAAGCAAGCTACTTTGCAGCTCATCAATGGTTAATTTGCTTGTATCATTGGACTCTTCAATGGAACAAACAACATAATTAAATTTAGGAGTCATGGACCTTAAAATTTTCTCAACCACAGCAACATCTCCCTTGTCTTCGCCATTTGCTTTCATTTTATTAGCAATGGAAAGAGTTCGAGCAATGTATTCATTTACTGTTTCTCCACTTTCATTTGAAAAACTTCAAACTCTTTGCAAAGAGCTTGCAACTGTGCTCGCTTAACCCGAGTTGTACCTTGATATTTCTGCTTCATTGAGTCCCATATGTCCTTTGCTGTATCCTTTTCCAGAATTATTTCCAGAACAGAACGATCTAGTGCTTTAAACATAAAATTCTTTGCCTTCAAATCTTTCAACTTTTGATCGTCGATGGACTTCTTTTGTACATCTGTCAGAGTCTCTCCTTCTGCTGCTGCAGGGACTCCATTCTCCACCAAACTCCAGTACTCCTTTGAGCGCAGAAAATTCTCCATGAGTATTGACCAGTGATCATAATGCCCATCAAATTTTGGAATGGCTGGTTGGACAAAAGAAGAGGATTCCGTCATGTTGAAAGAAAAAATAAAATCTCAGAAGATTGCTACTTCTAACCTCTCAAGGAGGCTCTGATACCAAATGTTAAAGAACAAAGAAAAGAAATATAGAAAACAGATGAGAGAAAAAGATATATTATTGAATTGCAGTAGCTGGCTTTATATAGCCTTACAAAAGAAGTAAAAGCTAAAAATCTATAAAATAATTCAGCAAATCAAAACAACTTGAGAATCTCTTAGCAATAAGGATTTATTGACTGAAACAAATAGCAAATTCTAACAATATTCATATCAATATTCTTTACATTGTTTAAAAATTATTGCTACTTACTAACAATTTAATAACATAAATACTATAGTGATATAAATTAACGATT
This sequence comes from Manihot esculenta, assembly GCF_001659605.2. NCBI lineage: Eukaryota > Viridiplantae > Streptophyta > Magnoliopsida > Malpighiales > Euphorbiaceae > Manihot > Manihot esculenta. Next base: position 29,994,786 of record NC_035171.2, read on the forward strand.
CAATAACATAAATACTATAGTGATATAAATTAAATTATAAAATTGAAAATAAAAAATTGATTAAACTATATAATATTTTTTTATATTTAAAAAAAAAAACTAAACATGTGTATATATACATGACATGTTGACTGGTGCTAGAAGTGCAAAATTCAACTATATGACATGTCTAACCTATACTCTAATAATAGGTGGGATTGGATCACAAGAAACTCAAATGAGTTGTTCAAATTAATAGAAAAAGAAGTTGGTAATTTGGTTATGGTGGACTTCAACCATTTTCGCTCAATTATCCGACCGACCAAATTCATATATATGTATTCTATCTACTAAAGATTAAAGTTTTTTAAGCTAAGTATTTAATATATCCATGATGACTAAATTTTCGATATTATTTAAAAAAAATAAACAATTTATTTCAATATTTATTGATATAATTTATTAATAGTATAATAATAACTATATGTAATAATGATTAATTCTAAAATCATAATAAAATGAAAATATAAAAAATATCATATAATTTTAATAATTTTTTATATAAAAAATCTGTATTTCAATTTATCAGTTTATGTTAAAATTAATATCGGTAATATAAATTTGTATTAAATTTTTAAAAATTTTTGCAACTGTATAATATAATAAAATAATACTTTAATGTAAATTAAATTATAAACTCTAAAAAATTTTAAAGTGAAAATTTAATAAAATTATATAATATGTTATTTTTTTAATATGTAAAAGAATTAAAGAAGGGTTTGTGATTGCTCCATGTCCATGTCTACTTTGTATTTTTCTAATGCAATGGGGCATGGACGGCTCAGTGGCTGCCTGGAAAAATATTTATATTTTGGGTTTGTTTTTCTCATATCTGTTGTCTTCATCTTCGAAAGGGAATATAGCTACGCTACCTCTTTCTCTCACCATTTCAAATAACTGATTTTGTTGTTACTTATTAATTGCCAATTATTTCATAAAAAAATAAAAACATTTTAAGTCTTGTTTTTTTTTAATACAATCTTATCTCCTTATGTGTATTGTTGAAATAATCAGAGACAATAAGGAATATGAGAATGCTCAATTATACTATTACAAAAATATAATAAATATAATTTAAGTGTATGCATTTTCAATTACAAAATTAAAAAAATATAATAAATACAATGTGATTTTAAAAGTGATTTATGTATACATAGATAAACAAATATTAAAATTTTATTATAATAAAAAAGTGATATAATCTCTTAAAATTTTTAAAATCATAATGATATTTTGAAATTAAGAAAATAAAATTTGATAGTGCGTGTAAAATTAGATGGTGAGGGAGGTGTTCCCTCCTTTTATTCATTTTCTTTTATCTATTAGTTACGTCTAACGGCCTTTTTGTTATAATGTCATCTGTTTTTGTCACACAGGTCCGTACGTACGGAAGTGTCAAAACCCCTCTCCACGCCATACGGCCATTTAATTCCCTTCGGTGCGTTTGCGGGCAGAACTGTAAAGTGACTGGGCCTGCTATCTTTTATCACGTCACATCACCAGGCTGTATTCCTTTTCACCGGACCTGGATTCGCAGATGACTCGGCCTGTCTCGCGCGTCTGAACCAAAATTTAAAATGTTGAACCGGCCAACTAAATAAGACTCTATGAGCTTTTGGGTCTACACTGTTTTTCTAAATTTGACTTAATGGTGAGATCAAGCGATCATCACATAATTTCATTGACAAAAAAAGATTTTAAGAAATTAAAAATAACTTTCTTTCTAAAAAAGAAGCCATTTTCTTTAAAATATTTTTTTTTATTTTCATTAAAATTTTTATTCATTAACTAAATTTTTAAATATTTAAATATAAGAAAATATAAAAAAATATTTTCTATTTTTCATAAAATAAATAGAGTTTAAATATAATATATTAAGAAATTAATAAATATATTATTATTTTAAAAAGAAAAGTAATCTCTAATTTAAAATAAATAAATTATGATACGAGAGCAAGTATTATAAAACTTATTTCTCTTTCCATAAATTTTATTACGTAAGCCGTGTAAGTAGTTTGAGATTATGGCAAGTGAACTCCTCCAAATTTGGCTACAATTGACATAAAGTTGACATGTTATATTTGTAATTGAAAAAAAAAATTGATCATTATTACATATTCGAATAAAAAATTCTTAAAAAAAAAAAAAAAGAAAATCTAGCATGATCTACATTTCTTAAAACGCTTAGCCAATAAAAAAACCCTTATTTTATTTGGGTTTCATGCATAAGTTGCTAAGGATATGGGCTTAGTATTTGAGGTCTTAGGAATGCTTAGACATTGGGCCTTGAAAGTGCACGGGCTATGCCGCCAAGCCCTAATTGCTGCAAGGATCTTCAGCTAAGCTATACAAAATGCCTTGTTTCTTTCAATATAATTATGGTAGAGATGGAGGATTGAGATATTAAATCTGAAATAAATACAATATTTTTTTTTTTGAATAAAAAATACAAGATTTTTTAAAAGTTATTTTATCTACAAAAAATTATAAAAAAAATATTATGCAGTTTCATAAATTTCTCTTCAGAATTTATTTATTGATAAATCTTTCAATATAATCATGATTTTTTTGTTTTTTTTGGTCCCCGCTAGCCTTTAGTACGGAAGCAGCAGAGACAGAAAAGCTTCAGACAAGCATTATACCTTTAAGCTATTTCGGTTAATAATTATTAGTCTCTCTTTACTATCATTGTAATCTATTTGCTTGTTGACCAGAATCCCCTTTTTACAAATTTTTTGTTTTTATATTATCATCTATTAATATTATAATAAGCTAATTTAAATTAAAGCTTTTAAATTAATTTAGACAATAATTAAAAATAGGCTAAATTCAATAAATATAGATGGAATTGAACATTAAGCTATTTAAATATTTTCCTCTCAATTTTATTTTTGCCCTTTTTCATGATAGATCCTACAAATCTAATAATTAATAGGGCTACTTTGCAGTCTAGAGACAGAATCTCTATTCACCCACAAGTACAGAGAGGGAAACAAAAGCAAGCTGTTGAGTTTCCTTTCTCTCTTTCTTTCTTCGAAGCCACTGCCACATAAAGGCTACTACTGATCAACCACCAAACTCTAAAACTCTACCTAACGCAAATGCAATAAAAGAAAAATTATTATTTAATTTTTACAATATAATAAAATTTTTTAATTAATTTTTTAAAATTAAATATGAATTTCTTGTATTATAAAATATTAAATAATAAATTTTGGAACAATAAAAGCAATTAATTCTTATGATTGTTGTGCAAGAGATCTTTTATGCTTACAAACAAAAAAACACCGATATATTCAAATTTTAGACTAGCATTTTACTCGGAATATTCTTACAAATTTATTGCAATTCAGTCAAAGCAAAGACCTGCCGATTTTGGATGATTAGCCAAGCATGTATTCAACCATGGAATATATATCATAGATCCTCTTTTATTAGCTCAAAACTGGTCTAAGGGTTTATTTAATTATTATGATGTTTAATTCCCATTTGTGAGAATCCTATGTTCTTAACCCTAATTAACCAACATAAGTGAAAAAAAAAATTTTAATATATGATTAGAAACTATCATGATGGTGAGAATTCAAACCAATATAAACCCTACACTACAATAAAAATGTCTTGAACGAAAGTAAAATTTTTTAAAAATATCATTAATAGTAATTAATGATTATAAAATTTTATTATTAAGTTGTAATAATAAATAATAAAATTTTATTGATTAAATTATTAAAAAAATAATCGTTAAAATAAACTATTGAGATTTGATGATCGCTGGATTTTTCCACCCCAGTCAGGGCCCAAGCCCTCGATCACGGCCCATCGCTCGGAGGCCCACACGACTCCAGTACAAACAGGTCCAGCCCGTTCGAACCTTGATACAGGGTCCATATGGATTTCTCAACTAGGCCGACTCAGTCCTCACTGCCTCTCAGGCCGGCCCAGCCCTCACGGCTTCTCAGAATGATCCTCCTTAGGCTCAGTCTTATTCCTATCTCCCGGCCCAACCCGGAATCGGAAAGAAGGCCCCACCTTCAGCCTTGTAGGTCTATCCACACATGCACGAAGGGAATCAGGGGCCGTTACGCATGAGACAGTTACCGGATATCCTCGTACGATTGTATCAATATGGAAGAGACAGGTGGTACAACGATAACCAGGTCGTTGCACGTCATTGGCAGACGAGGAAAAGAGATAAAAGGAGAATTATCTTCCCTTAAACTCTAAATTTTTTAATATTTCAAAAATTTCTGTAAAATCCTATTATTTCTGAATCTCATATCATAAAGATTCGTTTAAAATATCAATAATAACATTACTAATAATTTTTTGTGGTAGTAGTTACATTTTCGATTACCACGTGTATAAGAGAATTTTGATGTGAAATGAAGAGTTTTTGTAAATGAAACTTTTCAACCTCAACCATGCTGGCCAGCCAGAATGGAATAGCCACGTGATATCCGAGGTATATGTTCAAAATAAATTGCAGCTCATTAATTAGAAAGTGTCACTTTAACTAATTCTTTTTGCATTTGCTCCAGTTGTGCTGTAAAGTAGATGCTTGGATTAGCTTGGCAAACTGTAAATGGAGTTGAAGTGGCAAAATTAACTCAATTTTAATTTGTATAAAATTTAAAATTGTTAAAAGGAAATTAAAAGTTAATTACTAACCATTCATATGAGTTTATTTAACAATTAATTAATTTAAATGAATTGGATTAGCTTAAATTTTTTACATTAAATTAATGAAATTAAATTTTATAAAAAATCAACATTTTAACTCGAAATGATTTCCCACTTAAATTAATTGGATGAATAATCTAAATTAATTCATAATTATAAATTAATTTATATAATATAGTCAAAATGATATGATAAGTCTCAAAATCATGAAAAATTAACATATTCAAAACGAACGAGTATAAATTACATATAGAATAAATTAAATTAAATTTATAAAATTGACAAAATAATTAATATTCATATCTTATTTTTTTATAAAATATTTAATTAAAATATATATTGAATATGTGCATCTATATATAATATAAAATAATTTAAACATAATCATTATGTTTGCTGATGGAGAAATAAGATGAAAGGACTTAAATAATAACTGAAAAAATTATAATATTAATTTAAGATAATGATTAATATGCTCAGATAATAAAAATATTAAATTTAACGGAGTAATTCAATGATAAGATATAAATAAATTTATATATTAATTAAAATTTTTTATTTAATTTAAAATTAGTAGAACTAGAAAATTTTAAATTTTTATTTCTTATCATTATACCCTAAATATTTCTTTTACATGTAAAACAAAGCTGTGAAATACAGCAAAGTAAATTACAATAATAACCGAAGTTCGGAAAGCTTGTAGATCATCTAGTTTTTTTTTTTTTTGAAATAGGGGTGGGAGAGTTGAACCTTTGACCTCACAAGGTTATAAGGATGCACTTTCCATCAGGCTAAGTCTCGAAATGCTGTAGACCATCTAGTTTAGCAGTAAAGTATGCCTCAAACATAATTTGGCAATTTTAATAATAGCTATAGACGAAAATTGACCCTCAAAATCACTATTACAATTAAGTTTAATTTTCCAAATATTCAAAGCAATTGAGGAATGATAAAACTAACACATTCCTTCTTAGAACTGCAAAGTTCACAGCAGAAAAGTCGTTTAATTTGCATTGAAAATGAAGATAGATTTTTCTTCATGCATCTTTTGACTTTGTTTTTATTGCCGATTGCACTTCCTTCTCGCAGAATGTCTGAAAGCAACTTTCCCATTTTTTTTTTTTTTTTGATTTTTCCATTTCTCAAATACATTTAATTTAATAAAGTAGCCTTTGACCATTTTTCTTTCTTTAAAAGAAAAAGCAAAACAAGAAATATATATCTGGATAGCATGATGGAAATAAGATTAATGTGTTGAAATTGTAAGATTACCTACTCATGTGATAAGGTCTTGCTCAATATATATTTATCTCTATAGTTTAATTAATTGGTTTGAATAAATAAATTAATTTCTAATTTTACAAAAAAATTAATCGCATTCTCAATTTTCTTCACATACTTTTTAAATTTTTATAATTTGATAAAAAGTAAAAATATCGGGCTCGTAAATTAACTATTAATCTTTATTAAAGAAAAAAGCTAACAGTACTTTTTTGTCTTCAATTTTTATGATTACTAGATATATTTAATTTCACTTTTTTAAATTAATATAAAATAATTAATACTAAACTTTTTGAATAAAACTATAAAAAGCCATGAGTTGTTTTCCTTCTTTTTTAACGCTTTTCACTATTATATTTAACTCAAGAAGATTCTAGATGTATGTGGAAAAAGAAATTGAGGATCATTCTTCATGAAATAAAAAAAAAAACATTTACTCATATAAACTTCATTTTGCATAAGTATTTCTAAAAATTAATTATAAAAAATATGAGAGTGGAAATTTTTTTATTAGTGTTTTAGTATGTTTAAAAATAAAAATAACACTTTATTTTTTTAAAATTAAATTGAATTAATTTATCAGTAAATTTTCAAATTAAATTAAATTTGATTAATTTTTCAATTTAAATAAAATACACTTCACTTTTATTTTTTTATTAGTATTATCTTAATTTATTAATAGAGCTTATGATCTTCAATAAATAATTAAAGAAAATCCATATTTCATATTTTCTAAGGAGGACCGATTATAAATTTGATTCTGGAGTTTTCCGGTTAATCCGGCCATTTATGCTAGTTGGTCTTCCACCACCACCACCGCCGGCGATTTTGGGCAAGTCAAGTTTTATAGATAGAAACCTGTGGGTCGTCCAACAATCTACTAGTGCCTTCACACAACACTCTCATGTGCACCGCCGCTCATTCTACACGCCAAGTGTCGTGAAGAAAGCGGCACGCATGGCACTTGTGCGACTTCTTAGATTCTTTGAACACTTCCACGTGTCATCTGCTTAATGGTCTCCACATGACTTCTTACCTAATCACCATGTGCTCCACCACAACACGACAATCCCATTGGCCTACACTACTCCTTAACACCCCTTATTCGAATGACTTTTCATTTTGTATTATTTTATTTTACAAATAAGAAATTAAAAGTTAATCCACATAAATTTATTAAACTCTAATTAATTTTTTATCCTATTTTTATACTTTATTGCAATCTTTTCTTACCTTATTTAATATAAAAATTAATTTAAATTCGTATCGAACAATTATTAAAAAATAAAATATTTTTTATTAAATTTTAAAATTATTTCATATTTAAACTTAAATTTGAAATTCTTAATTATAAAAAAAATATTTATATTATCTCATAGTATAATTTTCAATAAATTTTATATTTGAATTTTTATTTTCAAGCAAAAAGAAATAGAAACAGAACGGATACGGCAACATAGAGTGTTGAAGCTGTTATATGAAACGTGGCACTGTTTAATTGTGAGGGAAATATATATATTTATTATATTTAAAAAAAAATTAATATTATTATTTATCTTTCCTTTATATATTAGATGGATGGAAAAAAACATAATTGAGTCGACAGGTAAAGTCGTTACCCGTTAGGAAGCTAAGGGCTAAAGGAGGTGAAAGCGGAGGTGGTCCACACTTTTTTGGACCATTCTTCAAAGTTAAAAGGTTATTAGATTACTATAATACCCCTAAAATGCGGCTGCAATGAATAGCTTTACATCCTCTCTTTAGTTTTAGTATCTTTTACAAAAGAATCTAACCGACAAATAATTGCATATATATATATATATATAAGAAAATATAAGTTCCATTTCAAAAAAATATATATATAAGTTATTTTTAATTTCAACTATATGTTTATAAATAATTATAATAAAAATAAATAGGCTATAACCTTTTATAAAGTATTTCTACGATCTCTTTCGGCTTCAAACTCATTGTCAATCTTTTAAGTTTTTTTTTTAATATAATGTATTTTTTTAAGTCTAGAAAAAATCTAATAAATCAGATCCAAACATAAATTAAGCTTTAAATGGTTGGATAATTAAGAAATTGAAGCATGATTAATAGCAGAAATTAAAACAGAATAACTTAATGGAGTAATATAGTTGACCTCCAATATTATTATTATTATTATTGTTTTTACAAAATCATGATGATTAATCTTCTAGAAAATTCAATAGTAGAAACTGCAATATTTGACTGCAGAAATTGGGAAATAGTAAGATTGCCACTAATTTACAACTATAATGCAATTGGCAGCCAAATGGTCAAGTAATTGAGATATTGTTTGCTGAATTCTGCTACTTACTTAAGGAACAAGTAAATTAGCAAAATGTAACTAAAGATTAAACATATTAATAATTAGCAGCTAAATACATTGTATATATATATAAGAAGATAATATTTTTTAATATAGTATTTTAAATCAAATGGCAAACATTTGTACGCCACAAAATATTAAAATAATTTAAAATTTATTATTAAATTTTATAATAATACCAATGAATATTTTATAATGAAATTATAGTCTCTGTTAAAAAATAATTATTTATAACAGCAAATATTATTTTTAAATTTTTTTTATTAATGCCCATAAATTTTATTGTTATTATGTTTTTATATATTATTAATGGCAATTATTTTTTAATTTTTATAATAAAAAAATAATATTATTATAAATTTACTATTAATAGAATGATAGAATAAGAGAAAAAAAGAAAGAAAAGAAGATGATTACAACTTCAACCATAACAGCTGGATTAGGGAATAATGACTTAATTTATAGAGATAATCATTAGTATTCATCTAACTAATGACTAAGGTTGAATTTATAATTTTATCTTTTTAAAATATGAAAAGCAATTGAAGTATTGAGTATGAATCTGTTGATTTATCTACTTTAAGATTATAGATCAATATGTGGCTTCAATGAATCCAACCAAATTAGACATGTTTTTAAAAATTGGAAGAAGCTGTCTTGTTGGGATTAATAAAGAAAGAAAATTCATAGTTCTTTATAAGATGAACATCAAAACCATCTCCATTGTCTCTGTCAGAAAAGAAACAAACCATGCACTCTTTGATGTAAAGGTGTGATCAGTGGCATGTGCATTGTTGATATTAATCAATGCCAACAAAAATCTATTCTTATTTTACTCTGCTAATGTATGAGTGTATATAATGTGATGACTGCTGAGTCTCTACTATCCGACTACTCGATCGATTAGAAGAGAATTAATAATTTTTTATAAATAAAAATATATTAAGTTGAAAATATTAAAAAAAAATATTAAAATTAAATTTAATTGTGTGATCTTAATAGTACTAAATTATAAAATAACTTTTTCAAATTGAGTTTTTCAATATTAATTAAATGATATTTTTTTCATAAAACATTTATAGTCTTCAAATCAACTTAATAAATGATTCGATTATTAAAAAGGAAGATGCTAAAAAAAAGAAAAAAAAGCTATAAAAATACCTTCGCGATTCAGAGATAGAGAGGAGAAGTATGGCAAAAGCAAAGTAAGAAGAATGGTAATGGAAATATAAATATATGAAAAAATTACTATTTAATATATATAATATAGAAAATTTTATTTGTTAATCTTTTATTTTTAAAAAATATATTAAAATATTTTTTATATTTTAAAAATTTAACTAATTAGTTTATTAATTAATTTTTTCATTAAATATTTTATTATTTAATTCTTATAATTTTAAAAAATTTATTAGTCGATCTCTAAGATTTTTAATAAATTTATTAATTAATTATTCCGTATCAGATGTTTTACTCTTTTTTTTATAATATTTAATAGTTAAAATTAATCAAGAGATTAATTAATAGACTTTAAAAATATTAAAAAAAATTTATTATATTTTTTAATATCAATAAAAAGTAAATTTATTTATACTATAAGTGGTAATTTTAATATTAATAAATTAATAAATAAATTTATTTATATTATAAGAATTAAATAGTAATTTTATATATATTCTGTCGAGCAGTTCAGAAGGCAATCCAGTAGAAGATAATATAAGAAAATGTGCTTTCAATCATTCATTTTAGAGAATAAATAATCCAAAACTCTTAAATATTTTAATATAATAATTTATTTGTGTTCTATGCATCTTTCGCATAAGACAAAGAGCCACACCATTTCTTTATATGTTTGTTTTTTAAGGATTAGCATTTTTCATATGTTGGATCTGCTGGTCAATTCTTGTTCTAGTGATAAGAAAGATTCGTTAAAGTTAAAACCCTAAAGTTTTTCATAAAGAAAAATATTTTTTTTTTTGAGATTTTTATATTTTATTTAAGAGAATATATAATTTATTCTTAAATTTTATTTAAAAAGTCAGTTACCATGCTAATTTTTTTATTATTAACTTTTAATACTTATTTTTTAAAAAATATAGCTATATAATTTCTATGTACATATATAATTTATATAAACTAAATTATGTACATATATAATTTATAATTTTTCATCTAACACTGACTAGGATCTTGCCACAAACATAGAAACAACATAGAACAATTTAGAAAAATTATACATTAAACTAATAATTTAGTGGGAAACATTTTTTTTAATTTACTAATACATATTGAATTCATAATATAAATTAAAGCTTATTTGAAAGTTTATATTCATATTTATTTAGAAATTTAATTAATCAATAATAAAAATAAAATTTGAAATGTCTACAACTAAACACAAAATTTAAGGAAATAGTTTATACATTAATGAGAAATCTAGAAAAAAACATATTACCAAATAAAAATAATATGAGTGTAATCACACATTAAAGCTCACCTCTGAGTCTCACACTCAAAGATGGAAATTTGGTTAGAAAGGGAGGATGATTATGGAAATTTGCGTCACTTATAACACAAAACCGCGTCAAATGGAAACAGCCGTTTACATTCTTTTATTTTGAAATATAAATTTTATTATTTTTTAATTCAATAAAAAACTTAACATATCATGTCAAAATTAATTCTTTTAAAAAAATTACATACAAAATTATATAAAAAACTCAGAGACTCATAATATTGATGTCATATATAAATTATATGAGTAAAAAAATTAATATTTTTATTTATAAAATATGAAATATATTTTAAAAATGCTATATATTTAAATTTAAATACTAAATACTGATTAAATACTGATTTATTTTTATAAAAGGAGAGGGGAAGAATATTATTTTAGGAAATGGACAATGTTCCTTAAAAAATGGGAATGGTTTAAAAAGAATTTAATAAATTTTTTTTGTAATTGGAAGGTTTTAAATGTTTTGGTCATTCTTTACTTATTTTATAAAGCCGTCCTTTTCCTTTGTCTTTATATGTGCTTTTATGTTTTGCTTCTTCCTCTATAAATAACTTACTAAACTTTCTTTCAACAGCCTGCTTAAAGATGGAGGATTTGGGTTCTTTGTGGAGTTTCCAAGAGGTGGGGTTCTCTCTATTTTTCTCCTTCTCTAATCCCATGAGTTTCTTCCAATTCTCTTAACTCTTCTATGAATCTTCAATCTCATTCGTTTTCTGTTTGCTGGATGCTGGGTATGGTTATTGGCAATCTGGTTTTTTTTTTTCCTGTTTGTTTAAGGGGAATGGAAATCTTCCCATTGGATTAATGGTAGCCTCTGATGGAATTTTGCTTTGTGTTCTTCATCTTCAAGTTTAAGGGTTCTTGTCTTTTTTTTTTTTTCTTTCGTTTTTCTTATGTTTTCCTAACAATTCCCATACAAAACGAATTTACCTCATTTGGTGAAAAATGGGTCTCAATTTTTCAATTTCTATCTTGTTTTTGTGCTGGAGAATGTAAACTTGTTTTGTCCTGCTAGGACTGGAACATGCTTCAGTTGAAACTTTAGGGTACAAATTGTCTGTATTGATAGAAACTTGTGATATTTCATGACATGAGTTATGTGGGGACCAAATCCATGTCAATTTTTGTTTTAATGGGGGGTTTATTAGTCATATTCTCTCTTTTATTTTTCTTGAGTAGAGAAAAATTCCAAAGAATCATCATTTGACTTGAAAGACTTGTGATCTTTCAATGGTTTATTTGGAATTTCTGTTGGTGAAATGTGAATGAGATCCTTTGATTTTTATAGAAGCGTGTCTGGTTTTGTTCTTAAGGTACTGAATGTTCTTATAGTGTTTGTGAAAAATTGTCTGAGATTTACAGTATTTTATAGCTTTCAAACTTATGAATCTGTTTTTGAATTTGCAGAACTTTGATGAGCTGAAGCATAAACTTATGTGCACAACTATTGAGCTAGAGTCACTAAAAGTTGAAGCAAGTGAAAAGATGAGAAAGCACAAGGAAGATGTGAATCATTTAATTGATCTCTTAAAAATGGCATATAAAGAAAGAGATGAAGCAAGAGATCAGTTGCAGAAGCTTCTTAACAAGCTGATTCCTTCTAATTCTGCTGAATTAAATCCCATTCTTCATCAAACACAGCAACCCAAAACATCAATTGTTATACCCATGAAGACAAACTCAAGCATAACTGAATCTAACAGTCTATCAGATACATACAATCACCAATCACATGGATCTTCCCCAGTAGATTCCTTGTTTGATGCAGTTACTTCTCCAGATTTCTCAAGCATGAACATGGCTGATTCAAGTCAGATAAATTTTGGGAATAACGCCTATCTTGAAGAATATACTGCTTCTATGGCAACAGGTTTGGTTTCTCAATCTGTTCCCAAGATTGATCCAGCTGATGCTGCAATTGATAGTCTTGTTAATGGAAAAATCTTGCCTCAGAAAGGAAAACTTCTACAATCTGTTACAGAGGCAGGTCCTCTCCTTCAAACACTTCTTGTTTCAGGGCCACTTCCCCAATGGAGAAATCCTCCTCCAATGGAACTTTTCAATATTCCACCATTTTCTATTAAAGGTTGTGAAGTTGCAAGTACTATTGATCAGAAACCTGCTCCAAATGCAAATTCTGCAGACCAGAAACCACAGAGTTTAGCTTGTCCTGATATGTTTCGTGGTTCTTCTCAAATGTGTTCTGTTTCCATGTTAAATTTTACGAGTGGTGCTTCTGGTTCAAGTTTAGGGAGCTTTTGGCCATTGAATTCTAGCAAGCGGCAAAGATTTCTTTGAGATTAGATACTTTTTGTTACTTTTTCTTTCCTTATTGTAAAAAAAAAAAAGAAAAAAAAATCAAATTTCAGGGGTTGATGGTGTAAATGAGATAGGTTGTTTTGGGGTTGAATGGCAAAGCTAGTTGGCTTTTTTGCCTGCTTCTGCATTAGAGAGCTATATTTCTTGCTGGTGCTTGATTAATCAAAATTTACTTCTTTTTCCCTGTTTTCCACTTGAATCGGAATTGAAAATGAAGAAACCCCAAGCATGCAGATGAAAATGACATGCAGGTTTTGTGCTCTGCACCGAATTTTGACGATAAACAGGGTCCCAGAAAATTTCCAATGGAAACATTGTATTGGCTTAGACCATCGAAAAGAAATAGTTATTGAATTTTGCATTTGTAAATTTTTTTTCTTTTTTGATTAGAGGACTGAGTGTGGGGACTTGAATCGGGTATATATCTTTAACAACTGACTTGGTCATGCTAGCTTAGCATTTGTAAATTTAGTCTATGAAGTCACGGGAACTGGAGTTGTTGCTCAGGGTTCAAATGTCTTGTACATTGTCTAGAATGCACATCGCAGCATGTTCTTCTTTTGTTATTTTCTTGCAAGTCACCGTTAAGGAGCAGGGCCAATGCCACATCAACTGTAGTATCACATGGTTAGCAGTTTGATGTTGAGAGACTTTCATTACATAAAATATGAGACTAGTCCAACTTCACCTTCCTGCTTTAGTTATCAGATAATCTTTCAAATGCAGAGCCAAAGATGATGCAAAGTTGGTCTAGGATTTTCTTTTCTTAGTCCTCTCATTGATAGGTTAAATAGAAAATTAGCAGGATTTTTGGCAGGATCTAAGCCAGGGACAAAGAAGGAAACATGTTCTGCCAACTAAAACAATGGAGTTTCCTTAAACTTATCAACCACCTGTATCTCTATCATCTGTTCATACATTGATTTATCCGGTGATTATGATTTCCTAAAGGGGCTTAAATCAATCAATTCAGCTTCGTTCAAAGCCTTCTGGAAAATCTTGTTCTGCCATAAACTTGAGCATAGCATGTCTTCAGCTTCAAGTCCGATACCAGCTCAACAGCTTCAACCAGAAGGCTTTTCGCAGTGGAATCCATATGTGATTGGTTCGGTTATTGTTGTCTGCACTATCATTGTCTTGTTCAGCTATTACAGAATACTAATACGACTTTGCTGCGCGCTGAATGCTCTAACTTTCTCTGAAAACCGAGTTCAAATGAGGCGGATAAGTGAGAATAACCCGGAAGATTCATCGTTGCAGTATAACTGTCATGGACTGCAATCTACCATCATGCACTCCCTACCAATTTCTCAGTACAAGAAGGGGAAGGAAGAGGAACCAAGAGCAAGCAACTACGAATGTGTAGTTTGCTTGGGGGAATTCGATGAAGGGGAGTGGCTGAAACATCTACCAAACTGTGCTCATGTGTTTCATGTTGCCTGCATTGACACTTGGTTTCAGACACACTCAAATTGCCCCATTTGCAGGTCTCACGTCCATGATTCAGGTCATGAACATTCCATTTCCATGAACACAATGCTGGAGAGTCTCAGGAGGGAAGACTTTCCATGACAGAACAGAGCATAATAAATCCGAAACTCTTTACCAGAACCAGAAGAAAAGGCGCTTGACTTGTTTCACGTCATGTAGAAAACATCAGTAGCCTCGAGGGATTTCCTGCAGGAAGCCAAGAAGCTGATGATTTCCATGAAATTGATATTTCTGTGGATTAGGTTCTTCAGGCAACAGATTATACAAGCCGAGTTCGCCACTTTTTGCCGAAGAAAAGAGGCTCTAACTTGCAGCAGCGCAACAGGAGATATCATTTCTTGAAAAAATGCAAATGACATTGTAAGTTCAAATTCGATGGTGGATGGTAACCTTTTCGCTTGATGTTAAGGATTTCTGTTTGTTAGTTTCACCTCAAGCAATTTCTACTAGAACACCGGATCATAATTTTTTTTTAAAAAAATCATTGGATAAAACATGAGGTATCAAGCAATCAGGTAATATCCAACATCGTACGAAAAGCCAAATAGAAAACTTCAAGCCTATAAAGTCCCCAATTATATTAAAAACGATGGAACATAACAAGAAAGCAGTACCACAAGTTTACAAGTTTGAAGTAATTTAGCAAATCTCTCTGCAATTTAGCAAATCTCTCTGCTTGATGTCACAGCAAAAATACCTTACTCTGAAACAAAACAAAATGATGAGAACTAGAAAGCGACAGCCTGTAACTAATTTAAATGATGCCGATTTTGTTTGCCACATCCAAGGCATCAAAATCCGGTGTCAATCTGACATATGCTTTCTTCGTCCCATCAGGCCTAGAACAGAGGGGGGAAAAAGTTAGTTTAGACAAGTTTTTAGAGATATGCTAAATAGAATAGATAAAGAGGAAGAACCATTTCTAACTTAATCAACATTAAGTTTCATATGTCACAATTAGCAATTTCAAAGACGCCGGTTTGCATGCTGATTACCTTGTGTATACAGATAAGATTGGACTTCAATTTATACATGAAAAAGGATGCAATATTTTTTTGAGATGAAGTGAGATTATAAGAGTGTCTCAATAACAAATAAAAGTAAGATCAAGAGTTGCTTGCATTGTGCTTGAATATCTAATGATAATGGTTTAGTTTATTCTCAATGTGTCCTTGTGATGCCTCTCCTACCATGCAGATGCATGCAGGACATATAAATGCCTACATTTGCTTATATGCACCAAGACTCCAGGCCTTGTTCGTATGTCATCAGAAAAAAAAAAGGAGAAAAGAAAAAGGAAAATAATCATTGCCTAACCCTCAGCATGAGATTCAGAAAAATTATTTAGGCAATAAATGCACAAAGAATTATGCTTAATGCCTAACTCACAAGTTACAAACTTGAACATTTGGCCACCTCTACACAAAAAAAAAAAAGGATTAAGGAACAACCTGATCAATGTATTAACTTTCTTGGCCTGAATATCATACATCTTCTTGACTGCATCCTTGATCTTTTTCTTGTCAGCACGAATATCAACTATGAATACAAGGGTATTGTTGTCCTCAATCTTTTTCATAGCTGACTCAGTAGTGAGAGGAAATTTCAAAATCTGATACTGATCAAGCTTGTTCCTGGGTGGAGCACTAATGCGAGGGTATTTGGGATTCCTCTCCTTCTTCAATGTCTTTGGGCGATGAAATGTAACCTTAGTTCTGATCTTACTGGCCTTCTTCTTGAAGGTTGGACCAGACTTCACTGCTTTTGCAGCCTTGACAGCCTGTGCCTTTGCATCAGGCTTTTTTGAACTGTCAGCTGCGCATATAGCACACATGCTAAATAATCAAAGAGAAGAAATATCCATAAACATGCATCCATTGCATTATAGCTTAATATCACTTCCTGTATTAAGAAAATGAGTGGGAGTTTTCTCAAGTGCAAGGTCATCTCCAACAATGATAATTGAGCTTATACTCCCGAGAGACTAAAAAAACAACTATACAAGCACAGTAATTAACAATGAAATAAAGTTTCTAGGAACAATACAAAGATAGAGAACCCATTAGAAATAACTAACTTGTGAATATAAGAGGTCATTACTCCTAAATCTTAATCACTCATGAGGTAAGCACTTTCTCTGCTCTACTGATTAATAGAAAGAAAGTTATATATAATAACAAGTACAAGCCTAAAAAAACCCGTAGTCAAGCCTATTTTTCAGTAAAAATTTAGTACAAAATAAACAAACCCAACAAGCCCTTCAAATAAAAACTTGAAACCAGCAAAACAACACACTGAACAAACATACTCATTTTCCACCATTCAATATCTATCAAACCACAAAATCCAGTGCTTTTCCTAATCCTTCTAATAGCAATCATCACCATTAAAACAAAAAAGAATTCTGATTACAGCCAAACAAAAAGATGAAATGAACTTGTCTAACTAAAATATGCATTCCTCGCCACTGCATTTTGGATACAATAACATAAAAGAGAGTAATAGAAGGTTCAAAAGACGAGCCAAAACTAAAAACTAGTCAATAAAACACCAGATATCACCAGTCTATCATGCTTAAAAAAGAAAATAATGCTTCATGGGACTAAAATCATACCTTTAGCTGGCGCCATTGCTACTAATCCACAATAAAACTAGACCTTTCTAATTGCCTGAAACCCTAAAACAAAGAGAAATTGTTATTCATCAACTCTCAGATGACTGTATAGATAAAGAGACACAGAGAGAAATAGACACCTGTGGGCGAACAGCAGCCGAGCCGTAACTAGGGTTTGAGAGAGCTGCAAGGGGAAGAAGGGTTTTATAAAGAGAGACCCGTTGGAATTAACGATACCCAGCGAACTGGTTTAAATTGGGCTGAGATTCTCTATGCTCTGGCCCATGGTGATGGGCTGGATTGTGAATAAATTTTGTTTTGTAATCAATGGGCTTCCACTAAATGAGAACTACTATTCTGTACAATAATTTAAATTTAAATTTAAATTTAAATTTTATTCATATATATTTTCTAATCCACCCGGTATTCAAAGTCCATTGATCTAACTAATCCATAAATATTGATATTATTTATTTTAAAAATATATAAAAAAAATAATTATTAAATAACTAATTGAAATTTTATTTTTTAGAATTTTAATTTATTAATATTAAAATCATATTCAAGATTGAAAGTGGTCGAGTTTGAAATAAATCAAAACCAAATTGTATAAAAAAAACTTTCCCAAACATAAGGCAAAATGGTATCAATTTACTTTCAAAATCATCTGATTAAGTAGAAAAGTTTCTTAGAAGAGCTGTTTTTTATTATTATAATTTCTTTTTTAAGAAATCAAAATGCTCTATGCTCACCTTTGAAATCCTCGTTATAATGAAGGAAATTGAAATTGCAAATTAATATGGTTGGTCTGTTTACAACTTATTCATTTGGAAATTGCAAATTATTGTATTGTTTTACAGAAAAAAAAAATCAAACTCTATATAACACATTGTAAGCTTCTTTTTTCAATTTCCAAAGCATGAAATTTTCAGACAGTGCAAAATTTACTCTTCTTCTAGTGAGTCCGTGTGATTTATATTTGGGTTTTTGATGAATCCTGCTAAAGGTCCTTGTATGTCAGAACCGTAAATATGACCCATTTTGGTTCGCTTTGTTTCCAGGTACCTTTTATTTTCCTCTGTAATGGATGTCAACACTGGAACTCTTCCAATCACTGCCAATCCATATCCCTTCAATCCTGTGAATTTTGCTGGATTATTTGTCATCAGACGCATTGTTCGAACTCCTATGTCCCTTAGAATCTGCAGCCATCCAATTTGAAAAACAGTGAAAACCAAACATTATGGATCAATTCAATTTAAAATTAAATTAAATAAAATACACCGAAAACTGAATTATAAAATATGTAGAAATTAAATTAAATTGAATTAGAAATATTATTAAATCGAATCAAGTTGAATTATCTTTAGATTCAACTAGATTTGGCCCATTTTGTTTAGAGTGAGATTTTTATAGAGCATGTTAAAAACTGACCTGAGCACCGATACCGTATTCGCGTGCATCGACAGCTAAACCAAGTTCAATATTAGCTTGGACAGTGTCATGGCCTTGATCCTGCAAATTGTAAGCTCGAAGTTTATGACCAAGCCCAATCCCTCTTCCTTCATGACCTCTAAGATAAACCACAACGCCTCTACCAGCTTGTTCGATTAATTGCATTGCTAAATCCAATTGGTTTCCACAATCACAACGAGCTGATCCAAAAATATCTCCAGTTAAACACTCTGAATGAACCCTCACAAGAACATCCTGTCCAGCTCCAACATCACCCTGTTGATTTTCATTTATAAAAATGCTTAAAAATATGCACTTTCTTCAACAGGATGAAGAACAGATGCAACGACAAGTGTTTGATTTTGATTACCTTAACAACTGCTACATGTTCTGTTCCATCTAGCTTTGATTTGTAGCAGTATGCTTGAAACAGACCCCATTTGGTTGGCAGACGAGAAATCGCAGTTCTTTCAACCAAATTTTCTCTTTTTCTCCTGTATCTGTAACAGTGAAACAGAAACGAAACCAAATATTGATTAAGTGATCAGTTCAGTATTGATCAGTTTAATCAACCCATAAAATCTTGCATCTGACCTTATTAAATCGGTTATTGAGACGATTGGGATGCTGTGCTCTAATGCCAAGTTTCTTAAACCAGCTAAAGAAGTCATGGAACCATCCTCTGGATCAACAACGGCTGAAAGAACAGAAACTGGCTGCAATCCTGCAAGCATTACTAAGTCTACAGAAGCCTCAGTATGACCTGCTCTTCTCAGAACCCCACCACTTCTATACTTGAGTGGAAACACATGGCCCGGCCGCCGAAAATCTTCGGGTTTCGATTCAGGAGATGCAAGAGCAAGAACTGTCTTGGCCCTGTCTTCTGCTGATACTCCAGTGGACGTTCCAGTTTTCGCATCCTAAAATATATGTGAATATCAATTCAAGCCTGAGAATAATTACGGGACCCTTAGGACTCGCCAAGCTTACCACTGTGATGGTGAAAGTTGGGGCTGAAGAGTCTTCATCTTCTGTCTCTGGAGACATTAGAGGAAGCTTCAACTTTTCAAGATCCTCCTCTTTCATGCCTACAGAAACAATCCCTGATCCATGTTTAACCATGAATGCTACATGCTTGGGACTTGTAAGAGATGCTGCCATGGCAATGTTTCCTTCAATATCGCCATTTTCATCATCTACAACGATCACAAACTGAAAATTTTCGCACACACTTTCATTATCTTGTCAGATTATAGCAGAGAATATGAGAGGAGAGATCGAAATTCACCTTTCCTTGGCGGAGAGAACTTATTGCTTGCTCAATTGAAGAGTAGCCTGGAGATGGGCAGTCAGGATCACCTTCAGCGTCACTGACGAAGAAATCGATTGTTTCAGGAGTAATTTCAGCATCAAGTGTTTCAAATGGTGCTGTAGCAGATTCATCAAAAGTACTAAGCTGCAGAGATCCATTCTCGTTTCCCTTCAAAGAACTATCATCAGAAAAATTTCCACGTCCAATTCCAGGACTCACCCCAATACCCCAACATCGGCTCAACAACCTGTGTCTGTATAACCCAGTTCCTGCACTGCTGGGAGCTGCAAAAATCCGATGAAAACTGAAACAGAAAAATCATTTGAACATTAAATCCCATGAAGAAATATCAAAGCTTTTGTCTTTCCCTGCTGGGAAAATATGTTTGTAAAATACCTTGAATGGATGAGGATACGGGGACAGGAGATGTGAGGAACAAAGGCACAGTCCATGGGAAGGAAACAGTTAAAGAGATTGAGCTTGTTGTTTGTAGAAATCAAGAATTTGCTCTGGTTCTTGGTGGTTCCTCCATGATTTGGAAGTTGCAGGCCATGCATGTAAACAAGAAAAGCCCACCTCTAGTTTTGGATTGTGTTTCTATTCAGAGCCGTAATCCAAAAGTTTCATCCGACTGATGTTATGGATTTTGGTGACCACTAGCTTTCCTTTTTTTTTTTTTTTTTAAAAAAAAAAATTAATTTTCCTGTTTATTTTCTTTCTTTTGTTTTATTTTCTTTTAAAAAAATAAATCTACAATTAAAAAAATCACAATCTTTATCCATCTCCGTCTATGTACAACCCCACTTACAAATGCTTATGACATATTTAATTATTTCTATTGACCTTTATTTGTTAGAAAATATTTTTATATTTCCTGACCTTTAAAATAAAAAAAAATAATAGATAAAATATTTTTTTATTAAAGAAAAATTAAATTATTTTTAAGATAAATAACTTTTTAAAAAAATTACTACTTAATTTTTATAATACGGAAAAATTTTTAATTTTAAAAAATATATTAAAATATTTTTAATATTTTAAAAAATTTACTAATTTATTTCTCTATTAATTTTATTATTAAATATTTTATTATTTAAATTCTATAATTTTAAAAAATTTATTAATCGCTCTCATATATTTAAAAATTTTATTAATTAATTTTTCTGTATCAAAAGTATTTTAAATCAGTTAAAACTAATAAAGAAATTAATTAATAAAAATATTAAAATATTTTAATATATTTTTTAAAATTAAGAGATTAACCAGTAAATTTCTCTATATTATAAAAATTAAATAGTAATTTAAATTATTTTTCAAGAATTTTATTTATACTGTATATATAAATTTATTAATATATTTTATTTTTTAAATTAAAATAATTAAAATAAAAAATAAGTTATTTATTAATATATTTTATTTTTAAATTACAATTAAAATAAAAAATAAGTTTTTTTTTAAAAAAATTAGGGAAAACATTTTTTTAAAACAAGTTATTTTTTGAAAATATTTTCCTTGGAAACTTTTATTTTCTTTAACAAAAAATGACAACCTAGAGAAGCTTCGTAAAATTTGGAGATTGATCTGATCCTGGTGAAGAACCTTACACTAAAGCAAAGAGGAGTTGTAAGTGGAACCAAGAGTCCACTTAAGTAATAGGGAGAAGAGTGGAAAGTTCCATGCAAAGTTGTCAAGCACCTACGTAATGAGTAGTTTTAATTATTTATTGTAATACTATTGGTTTCGTATATTATTTCAATACGATGAAACAATATGTCTGAAATATTTAATAATTTTATTTTTTATGTTAGAAAGATATATATTTTTATTATTATTATTTGTTTATAAAATGGAGATTAAATATTAGAGAATAAAATTTGAAATTTTTCAAATTTAAAATAAAATAAAGGGAAAATTACTTTATAGTCCATGAGGTTTAACGTAATTAACACTTATGTCCCTCTATTTTGGCGACCCAACACTTAAGTCCCTCACTTTCTTTTCTGTCCAACTTTGTAGTCCTTCCGTCCAAAATAGCCGTTTGGGACACGTGAATTGACAAAATTAACCTTCTTCTTCTTCTTCTTCCTCCTTTTTCTGCAACTTCTTCTTCTTCTTCTTCTTTCTTCTTCTTCTTCTTCTTTCTTCTTCCTCTTCTTCTTCTTCTTTCTTCTTCCTTCTCCTTCTTCTTCTTTCTTCTTCTTCTTCTTCCTACTCTTTCTACAGCAGCTTCTTCTTCTTCTTCTTCTTCTTCTTCTTCTTCTTCTTTCTTCTTCTTCCTACTCTTTCTGCAGCAGCTTCTTCTTCTTCTTTCTTCTTCTTCTTCTTCTTCTTCTTCTTCTTCTTCTTCTTCTTCTTCTTCTTCTTCTTCTGCAACTGGAGAGAGAAAGCATGAAAGAGAAAAAAAAAAGGAATTTCACATTAAGAGAAGGGTATTTCTGGAAAAAATTATCACCTCTCACTTTTGACTCTTTGACCAAACGGTTTAAATGGACGGAAGGACTACGAATTTGGACAGAAGAGAAAGTGAGGGACTTAAGTGTTGGGTCGCCAAAATAGAGGGACAGAAGTGTTAATTACGTTAAACCTTAGGGACTAAAAAGTAAATTTCCCTAAAATAAAATTAAAATTTCATTTTTAATAATAAATTTATAAAAAATTAATTAAATTAAATTTTTATGAAATTCTTATTTTAAATAAAGAATTATAATTTAGAAGGAGTGTACGAGGGATTAATACCTCTTTAATTTATGTTTTCTTCTTTATTGAAAGAAAAACAACAAGAGATTAGAAGACCTTGAAAAGAGTTTAGAAGATCTTAAAACTTTTCAAGGTCATTTTTTTAAATAAATATACTGTCAAGAAATTTATTAAATAAACAAATCAAAACTTCTAATTTTAATTAAAATTATAATAATATTCATAAGAAATATATGGATATAAATTTTCTGTCAATTGAGTGTTTTTACATCATTATATAAATAACAATTGTCTAATAATACTTATTAGAGAAGTTACATTTGTAACATTTTGTCTAAATTAATTCAAAACTTTAAATTTTTATTTATTTGTATTTAAAAAATATTTTTTATAAAAAATATTCCATTTAAAAAATATTTTTTAATAAAATAACTTATTTTCAATTATTAAATTTTAATTTAAAAAATAAAATATTAATAAATTTATATAAAAATTTTAATAATTTTTTTAAAAAAATATTTTTCATAAAATTACTTAAAAAATGATTTAATTTCTTTTTTAATCAAAAAATATTTTTCATTAATTAATTTTACTGAGTACTCTAAATATTATAAAATATGAAAAATATGTTTTATAAAATAAATAAAACTTAAATTTATTTAGCACATAAACAAGAAAATCATATTGAATTTTTTAAATTTCATGCTAAAATTAAAAAAAATAAATAAATTGAGTTTCCTAGCTTTTTATTTAAATTAAAAATTAAGAAATTTTGCTTAAAAATTTTACTTTTAGCTAAATTAGATAAAATTTTACATTAGTTTAAACAAAAAAAAAATCAGCGAAATTAAACTTTTTCAAAGAATATATATATATATATGAAATAAGGGATGAAAATGAAGCCAAATAAAAACTTTCCAGAGTTTGAAAACTTTTTTTTTTTTTGTCAAAAGCATAAAAAAAAAAAACAAGATAGTGACTTTGGACATTTCAGTCAAGACAAACAATGCTTGACGAGCTGAATTAAAAGGAAAAAAAAAATTCTTCTGTTAAAATCTTCTTAGCAAATGCACGAGGCATGAGCTACTTCATTCTTTGTTCTTACAGCCCAAGAGAAAAAACATGTGTGCATAGCTTTACTAAGGGACTGAATATCATAAATAATATTCTGAATAATTATAAAAATATTCTATAATAAATAATATTCATTAATTAATAGGTCAGTATGAAGTGAAAAAATTGTATTTTTCAATTAGTATCAAGCTTGCTTATCAGAAATCACCACCGTTGAATCTCCCTCAGCTGAACTTTTTCTATGGCTGCATCAAGAATGCACGTGTCGACCATCACTAAATAGGCTGATGTGGCAATTGTATAAATTATTATTATTATTTTTAAAATTGAATAAATTATTATAAAAAAACTATTATATTCGTGAAAATTAATTAATCATTTTTATTACTTAAATAAATTAAATGTACTTACATATATATATAGTTACTTTTTAGTATGAAAATATTATTCAATCTATTCTATTCTCAATAACAAAAGTTAAATTATTTAAATAGTTTTTTTTTTGTCGAAGAATTATTTAAATAGTTAAGGTTACAAATTCTGAGTAGTTTTATTTTAAAAAAAAACTATGAGTAATTAAGGTTACAAATTCTAAGTAATATAAAAATTAAATGGCAAAAAAACTTCAAATTGTAAATAGTTAATTAACTTTTTTAATAACAGTTAACTTTAATTTTAAAAAATTACTATTTAGGGTTTATATTATAAAAAAAAATTAATTAATTTTTTAATTTTAAAAAATAAATTAAAATATTTTTGATATTTAATTATTTTAATAAATTTTACGGTTAATTATTTTATTATTTAATTTTTATAATTTTAAAAAATTTATTAATTAATTTTTTTATAATATTTAATTATTAAAATTAATAAAAAAGTAATTAATAATTTTTTTTAAATATTAAAAATATTTAAATATATTTTTGAATGGTGAAAATTAAATTTTTTATAATATAAAAATTAAATAATAATTTTTTTAATTCGATAAAAATGTAAATATTATAAAATTATATATTTTAATCATGTTGTAAAAAATAAAAAAACACTTTATGTTTAATTTTTTTTTCTAGGAAGGAAAAAAGCACCAAACTCCAAAGTCTAAACGAAACAAAACAGAGAAAAGGTCGCCGGAGAAAACGAGACTCAGGCGATCTCTTTCTGTCTCTCTGAACACCCACAGGACAGTACATACTCCTTTCTGTTCTCTCAATCCAACTTCTAAGCTCCTCTTCCTTTTCCCTCCACGTATCCACAATCCCTCCTTTCTCTCTCTGATCCCAAATCTCCGGCTTCACTTTCACTGTTCTTCACTGCCCGTACAGTTCCGTTTCTCTGCTCTTCTGCTCCTGTTTTCTTTTGTTTATTTCTGTTTTACTTTAACAATTCTTACTTTGATTTTATAGATGTGGATTTAAGTTTTTATTTTGGTGAATGGGGTAATGGCCGATTCGTTATCATCAGCTGGTGTTAAAGAGAGCAAGCTATGGAAAGGGGTTTTTGCTGTGTCAGGCATCATGACCACTCTAGTGATCTATGGTGTTTTGCAGGTAATTTTTCACACTGTGCTTGTACCTGCATTTTTATTTGGAATACATATGTATGCGTTTGTATGATCTTAATCAATAATCAAATTTCTTCTTCTTTTTTTTTTTTTTTTTAAAAAAAGGATTTTTTCGAAGGATGTCATTGAATTAGCTGTGGAAAGTATTTGGGCGTTTGATCGCCATACTGCGAATTAATTTCCTTGCTGGTGGGAATTTAGGGCAATTGAAGTTACTTAGCTATTCAATATTTCAATTCCAATTCATGTGCATTTATGGGAGAATTAAACGGTGTTTAATGGCAGTTTTGGAAATTACAGAACGGGATTTATTTTTTCCCAATTATGAAGCTTCTACAAATATTTTTGTGAATGCCCAGATTTTGTTTCGATTATTATCATCTTCATACTTCTAAGTTTTATTGTTATAGTTGAATCTCTCATTGTGAAAAGAAAAAGGGTCCAATTCAAACTAATTTATGCAGGAAAAGATAATGAGAATTCCGTATGGGGAGAACAAAGAGTATTTCAAGTACTCACTGTTTCTTGTTTTCTGTAACCGCATTTCAACCTCTGCTGTTTCAGCTGGTGTTCTATTGGTAAGAAGCTACCATTGGTAGAATTTTTACATGGTTCTTATTGGGCACTTTGCACTTTAGTTTGATGTATATTCTGAAAAGCAGGAAAATGCAGAGTCTATTTAGAATTGAAGCAAGATGGATTGAACTGGATTTTTATACTTCTTATTTTCTTTTTTTAGGCAAGTAAAAAAGCCTTGAACCCTGTTGCTCCAGTTTACAAGTACTGCCTCATATCAGTATCTAACATATTAACCACGACTTGCCAATACGAGGTATGGTTTTAAAATATTGGTTATGATTGCTTCTTGTTTTTGGAAATTGTATTTTGCCAATGTTATTATACTTATACTAAATGAGGTTTTTCTTTTTGAATCTTTTGATTCAAATGCAAGCTGAGGTATCAGAATCATGATTCACATATACTGTTAATATACATACGATGGCAATTGCTTGTTCACAGGCCCTCAAATATGTCAGCTTTCCTGTTCAGACACTTGCAAAATGTGCCAAAATGATTCCTGTTATGGTAAGTTGGCTTTTATGTTGTTAGCTATTATTTGTTATGATATGCTGTCATTTCTTATTCTTTGAATGAGATTTTTTTTTGTGCTTCACTTGTTATGATATTGGTATCTTTTTTATTATGAATTTGGTCCAGCATTATCTCTTTCAAGCACACATGCATGAAAACACTAATCCATTACAACATGGTCTCATGAATTGATTTATTAATGGAACCTGAGGAATATTCAATTTAGTGCTTCTTCTGTTTGTGTACTTCTTACTTCTGTTTTAAGTTCACTGGTAAATCCTTATTCAGTCATTTTGAATGGTTTGTGCAGATTTGGGGCACTGTCATTATGCAAAAGAGATACAAGGGAATGGACTACTTGATCGCTTTTCTAGTTACTTTGGGTTGTTCAATTTTTATTTTATTTCCGGTAATAACTAAAGTTCTTCTCTTAGCTTGTCCATTTTTATTACTCTTAATCACTGTCCACAGAAACTAAGACCCATTTTTTCCTTAAATTCCATCAAAGACTTGAGGAAGGAGGGGTAGATTTTCTGATCTGGTTTTCCTTTGTTTTTACTTGTAGGCAGGGGCTGATATCAGTCCGTACAGCAGAGGACGGGAAAATACTGTTTGGGGTGTCACCCTGATGCTTGGTTATCTTGGGTATAAATTTGAAATGCATTTCTTCTTATTATAAGGATGCTTACTGAATTCACTTGTGTTTCTTATTTTTTTGTCACAAACAAAAATGATATGAAAATGGTTTCCAGGTTTGGGTTGTCACCCTGATGCTCAGTGAGTTCCATTCACTGTTGATAAAAAACATACTGAATTTCACTTGCTGTTTGGGGTGTCACCCTGATGCTTGGTTATCTGTTAAATCAAGTATTCCTACTGAGAGGCATGTCCTAGGCTTCATATCCTATTTGTTAGATTGTACCATTATAAAGTGGATAGTTGATCCCTTATTTCAATACTACATGCAAAATTTTCTTAAAATTCTTCTACCTGTTTGACTGAATTATTTTCATTGTTTTGCACTGAATAGCATTGAGAGGCTTGGTTTTTCCAAGAGAAGGATTTTGGGTAAAGCTTCCCATGGTGCTTGTCCTATATTTTAATAGGCTTCTATGTGTTTAACAGGTTTGATGGCTTTACTAGCACATTCCAAGATAAGCTATTTAAAGGTTATGATATGGAAATACACAACCAAATTTTCTACACTACATTATGTTCATGTGCTCTCAGTTTCACAGGTGCGTTTTTTCTTTTATGCCTGTTCTCTCCCTCTCTGAAGTGAATAAATCATTAGAATATTTTGTATGGTACCTGTGTTGTGTTGATATGTAGAATTATGATTAATTTGCACGTGTTTGTTATTGGGGAGTTGGTTTCCATATAAGCCTTTCATTCTGTTTTCTTCTCCAATTAGGTTCAATTATATAAGTGCTCAAATACTTTTAATTGTTTGGATTGGCTAGTTTAATGTCGTTGATGGGCCTATTTCCTTTCACTGTATAATATTCAGTCAAGTCATTTACACTCAACTGTTGATGGGCCTTTATCCTTCCCTCCAGTCTTTTCAAACAATTTTGATAAGTTGGCATCTCTAGTAATATTATGTTTCAGGTATACAGTTCTAATTTCTTCATGGTTCATGCGCAATCTGACATTTATATTACTCTCAACTATCAGTTTCCGGTGCTGCATTTTTTTGTCGGCAACTGCATGTGTTAACTTTTGTTTTATATGTAGGACTTGTAATGCAAGGGCATCTACTTCTAGCCATAGACTTTGTTTATCGCCATAAAGATTGTTTATTCGACATTGCTCTGCTTTCTACTGTGAGTAGTCTTTGCTTAGTCTCTTCTAGTTCTGTAATATACCCCTCCTCCCCCTTGTTTGTAATTTTTGTCTACAGGTTGTCAGGTTCTCCTCCCTCTCTTTTATTTTTTTGTTGTTAGCTGTGTCTTATTTGCTAACAGCCTCCCATTCCTTGTCTTTGAAATATAAGAAAATTACAGCCGAATTCTGAGAATTAATATCGTTCATTGCAGGTAGCAACTGCTAGCCAATTCTTTATCTCTTACACGATACGCACATTTGGTGCTCTCACTTTTGCTGCCATAATGACGACAAGACAGGTAGAATAGAAAATGCTAAGACGGAACCTAATGTTTTATTCCTTCCCCCTCCCAACTATGCTTCTAACAAATGGTATTTTTATCATGTCCTTTTATAATTGAAGTTGGTGAGCATCATGCTGTCATGCGTGTGGTTTGCGCATCCTCTTAGCTGGGAACAATGGATTGGAGCTGTAAGCCTCATTCTCAATCCTTCTTTCCATTTTATTTTTCATTTTAATCCCAGAAATACTCATTTTATCCTATGTGTCAGGTTATTGTCTTTGGTTCTTTGTATGCGAAAAATTTCCTGAAAAGTGGGTCTCTAAAACCTCCATCAGAACATACTCAGAATGGAGCTTCCAAGCCAACTCCTTGAATTCAGAATTTTCAAGTAACTTTTTCAACTTGTTGCTGCCTCTAATTTTATGGTGGTAGGCAGCTATTGTTACAGGTTTGAGGCTGCATGTTTTGTAGAGATTGTGATCAAGCATTTCACTCCTAATCTAGATAGCATCACAGGCGTATGGATCTTTCTCAAAATAGTTGCTATGTAGTTGATAGTTTTTGAAAAGGAAAGTTTAAGAAATCCCATTTTTATGTAGGGACGATAATTTATAGATAGACTAAATTCACAAGATTTTTTTTTTTTTTAAATTCTGTATACAGGAATTATAAAAATGTATTACTGGAATTTACCAAATTTTGGGTTTTCATGTTTTGTTTTGTGGGTCATTTACAGAAATTTTCTATCTTTGGCTTACTAATGTGTTTAGGGTTATTTTGCCCCTCTTTGATTGGTAGTTGAATTATGATAATATTTCACCCTATAATAAAGAAGGTTATCTTCATTCTCTCTCTTCTGACTAAAAGATAAAAAATAAATATTAGAGTAAGAGGTGAGTAATATTCAATTTAAATTGAAATAATCAATTAAATTTAAAAATTCAATTTGATTTTTTTTTTTTTTTTTTGAAATGGGGGATGGGGATTCGAACTTGAGATCTATCAGGTTTAACCGGATGCACTTACCATCAGACTAAACCTGGGAGTGCAATTTGATTTTATTTTTTTTATTTGGTTTGATTTGAATTATTTTAAAAAATTGATAATTTCATTTTGGTTCGATATCAATCAAAAAAATTTTTGTTAAACCGAATGGGTTATAATACTACGTTCGTTTTATGGAATACACAAATAACCTCTGTATGCATCGGTTCTCATCTTCCAAATCTGAAATTTCCCTTCTCGTTCTCATCTCTCAAATATGAAATCTCCCTTCACCTCTCACACGGTCATGCTCGCTTATCCCTAAATCTCAATTTGGGAATCTCCACATCCCAGCCTCTTGCTCAATCATTCTCTCGTTTCTTTCCTCACGTCGTCGGCAATTACTCCCTGAGAGGACTGAGAAGTTCGTTTTGCTGGTTTCTTGGTTTGTCGTTGTCCCTTTTTTGCTGTTTGAGCTCCTCAATGCTTCTTGTTGTTGTCGCCGCCACCATCGCCATCTGCTTCTCTTTCACATACCAGAACCTAGTTGGCCAGCCAGTCCTAATAGTCATCTTTGCTGCATGGTCACCACAGTGCTCACAACTCACCTACTATAAATGTAAGTGTTCATAATTTATGTGATAATACTAAATAGAAACCATTGATGTGATAATAATGTTTTGTATATTAGGTTATTGCATCAATTCTCAATTGTGTTTTTTTTATTGTGTATTTGTATTTGAATTTTGTGAATTCATCATTTCTCAATTATGTTTGTGATCATAATTCAAATTAACTTGCACGTTCATAGTTCATCAGTTCATAATTCATTCTTGTCCATTAGTCTGAATCAAATTAACTTGCTCATTCAAACTTTTTATTGTAAACAATTTGTTAGGAATGAGATAGAAAAATTACATTTGCAAATATTGACGTTATAAATCTTTGGAGATGATAAAAGATTAGCCTGCTGTAGACGTGGATATGAAGAATGGGCGGAAATCGATGTGGATTCTTCTCCTTGCACCAATTTAATAAATTACAAGGGACAAATTTGTGTTCTTAATGATATGTATAGGGTTTTGACAATTGATTTTAAAGGTCCTAATCTAGTTATAAAAGTTTACTAATTTCAAAACTAGCACCAAAATTTAAAACAATGTAAGAGTTAAGGAGGCGACTTTAGCTTATATATGGAGCTTCAAGTATGTGGATTGGGATGTATTTGGTTGTATTAGAAGGAGCACCAATGATACAAGTTTGAAAAATTGAAACTGGACTTTAACAAAGAAAGATAATTCACTCGTATGAATATAATTTACTCTTAATTAAAATTAATTATATTATTCAATTAAAATTATTTTTTAATACAAATTAATCATACAAATTATTGATGTTACTGAGATTAGATTAGTTTGATGATGTAGTTGAAATGAGACTGTGTTGTGATTAGTTAGAACCTGTAAAGAAAAAAATGTAAGATAGTAGTTGATACTCATGATAATTATTCTGACACTTAAGTTAATATATGTGAGGTGGTAATGGGTGTACATAACAATTATTCTGACGCTTAAGTTAGTATCCATGAGTATAGAAATACAAAGAATTATTTAGAGTGTCAGTGTTAGAGAATATCATACTTTTACTGCGATTTTTCTCCTTTTATACTGCAAGAGGTAAATTAATAATTTTACAATTATATTTATAATAGTTATATATTGGATTATATCTGTTAACGATAATCTTGTGCCGAGACTCACCCATAAGAAAAGTGTGAATCTTGACATCGCACCAATTGTTATGGTTTTTGAATTTTCTTTCTTCTGAAATAGACTGTATTTCCTATTCAATTAATTTTTATCACGTAAATCTATTTCGTAATGATAACAGGTGTTTGTTTCGAAATAGACTGTATTACCTTTTAGTTAAATATATAAATTTTATTGAAACTGACTTTGAAATTTCAATAGAATTTCAAAATTAATCAAATTAATATTTTATATTATTTTATTAATTTCATTAAATTATAATTTTATTTTAATTTATTAGATTTCATTTATAAATTGTATTATTTCCTTAAAATCTAATTATAAAATAAAATAATAGTTGTATATAATTTAAAATAAATTAAAAATATTATAAATTACATCAAAATTTAACACAAATTAAATTTAGTTATGGTGAATTAAAAACTAAATTTGCATATTTAATAAGTTAATACTCTAAACAGGTATTATAAAAAGTGTATAAAAGTTTCTATTAAAAATTGAGCAATAATAGTTATATTTACTATATTTTTCTGATAATGAGATCATATTTTATTAAATATGATGTAAGAATTAAAATTAAAATTAAAAAGCTCATTTTAAAACTAAAAGATAATAATAATAATAATAATAATAATAATAATAATAATAATAATAATAATAATAATAATAATAATAATGCAAGAAAAAAATTAAACGATAAAAGTTAATTAAATTATCATGCAAATAATTAAGTGATTTAAAATTAAAATATATTAAATACTTTAAAAATTAAGTAATAATATTAAATTAATAAAAATTTAAAGCGGCTCTACTACTAGTTTTTATTTATCATAAAAATCAATTAAAGTAAAAAAATACAGAAGTCAAAAGTATTTCCCTAAAAATAAAAATATACGAAGAAAATAATAATAATAATAATAATAATAATAATAATAATAATAATAATAATAATAATAATAATAATAATAATAATAAGTTTAAATTTAAATTTAATAACTAAATATTTAAAGCAATTTAAAAATTTTAAAAATAAAAATATTAAAAACATTATAAAAAGAATGAATATAAACTGAGATTACCATAAAAATTAGTTAAAAACAGATAATTTCTTACACTGCGATTTGTCCATAAAATAGAGTTATTGATAAATCCTTTTGAAAATAAAAGGAAGATTCAGACATCGTGATACTCGGTTCATCATCAAAACTCATCATCCTATAGATAAATCGAGTTTTGAAGTAAAATTATTGTCAATAGGTACATTTCAATATATTTCCATTAGGTTGGTAATCGCAAAATCGCTGATCGATCTCTTATTAAGCAGTTAGCTACATCATCGTCGGATTATCAGGAACTGTTATATTTAACTTCGTTCTCTTATAGTATAAGAGTTAAAACGATTATAGAGACAAATGTATGTAATTCTCTTACTTTCAAGTTCTACGTTCGCCTATTCTCCAGTTTACTAACTTGAGCATCAAAGTGACTACCGTAAACGCCAACTATCTCATGTTTTCTTTCTTGCACATTTAGCTAATTATAGCACAACTCTCTTTTCGGTTACATCATTTGGTTCCGTTGTCGGGAATGTCCATTAAAGCTTTTTCTGTTCATTTGGATTAAAACCAACCTCTTATTCTTTTTCTCTGAAAAAGATATCTCTCTCCTTTTTTCTCTCAAATTGTTGCTAAGATTACTAACAATGAGAGCGCTATCATTTCTTCCACTCCTGTCAGTGAACAAAACACATCCTCAATGGTCAATGAAGCAAATCTCAATAATCTGAAAACGAGCAAATGATCCAGTACATCCAAAAGTTGCAGGCTACTCTCAAATAGTATAAGATTCGGAGGGAGGCATCAATTACGCCTCCTAGGGGAATGGAGAAAGTCTTCGTTGACACCCCGATGACTCAGAGATGATTAAGAGTCGGTCCAAAGGGAAGGCTGAGTTCGAGAAAGATGAATCAAACGATACTCTGAAAGATGTTGACTGAAAGTTTCTATTTCAAAAGAAATTGTAGTAGAAACTTTCCCCATCAAGTTCAAACTGCCCAATTTGGACAAATATAATGGAACAACGAATTCCAAAAGTCACTTAACGATCTTTTGAATAACCATACAGTTTCAAGATGTCAACGATTTTATGTTGTGCCGAATTCTTCCGTCAATATTCATAGGATTGACTAAAAAATAGTAACAACATCTGAGCTTAGTTTTATTTCAGAATTTTATGTAGTTTGCTATGTTATTTAAATTTAAATTTATTACTTGTATATTTCTTATAAAATTCTTCTCCGACTTGTAGAAAATCCGATAAAGAGAGAGCGAGGACGACTGTTTAAGAAATTTTATGATACGGTTCAATATCAAAATAATATAGGTGAAAAAATTAAATCATAAAATAGCGTGTGAAAAATTATAAAAAAAAATATAACGTCAAGTTTATAAATTTTTTAATAAAAAAATTCAATGGCAACCTATTAACAGTTTAATTTAACTGATTTTTTTTTAAAATTTTTGTTTAGAATTAAAAAAAATTTAAAATTTAAAATTTAAATTTTAAAATTTTTTATTATATATAAAAATGAAATTATGAATAATTTTATAAAAATTTATTTAATTTCTTTTTTATAAAAATGTGATTTTAAACGAAGAGAAAACAAAACGAAATCATAATTTAGATGCTAAACGAAAATATAACAAAAATCTAATATTACTTTTTAAAAATTAAAAACAATAATTTTTTTATAATTTAAAATCTTA
The DNA here is from genome assembly GCF_001659605.2 of Manihot esculenta. Taxonomy (NCBI): domain Eukaryota; kingdom Viridiplantae; phylum Streptophyta; class Magnoliopsida; order Malpighiales; family Euphorbiaceae; genus Manihot; species Manihot esculenta. The sequence continues at coordinate 30,028,907 of NC_035171.2, forward strand.
ATTTTTTTTCCTGGATGGAGCCCACAATAAGGATAGAGAAAAATATCATTATATTCTGAAGTTGTATACTTGGATTTGATGATCAGAGTTGCTCTTGCTTCTGTCCATAATTGGTGCTTAAATTTCATAAAGGTATTCTAATATTTTTTTAACATAAATAATCTTATAAAAATTATTACCAAAAATTTATGGGTCATCTTATTAAAATGACAACAATGATTTATTATATTTTTCCTTTTTTTAATTTAAATGAGAACTGAAATATCATATAATTGTTTTAAAATATACATATATAGCAATAACAGCTCAGACAAAGATAAGAAGAAATTATTGTTCTATAGTAAATGATCAAAATACATTTATATTTTAATTTTTGATTTATATTAAAATTAATAATTATGTCCTATAATTTATTTTCATATTTTGATTCAATTAAATTAAAGATTTTTTAATTTGCCAGAGTAAAAAATATATAAATTAAAATGTTGAGTTTTACAGATGAATATGTTAATTTTAATACATTTTATGAACCTAAAAATATTTTTTAAAATAAATTACACTCGCTATGCTATTTATTTATTATATTATAATTATTTTATTTATTTTTAATTATTCATTAATTATCATACTTTTCAAACAATAACAGGTAGATATTTGATAATGTGAATCATCCTAATTAATCATCACCTTTCCCACTCATCCATTAGAAAATATCTGATAAAGATTTTCCTTCTGTTTTGTATTCTTATCAGTTTACCCTTTTAATCCTATAAATACAGTCTTTCCTCTGCTATTTCATATCATCCATTACTCTCTCATTTCTTCAGCTTCCTTGCTTTTCCAGTTATCATTATGAAGACAGATATTGATTTGTTTCCAAGATTGGCCAAGAAAGAGTTCGGAGGAGATGGCGGCTCATACTTCGCCTGGTGCCCTTCTGAGTTGGCAATGCTGCGTGAAGGGAACATTGGTGCAGCCAAGCTTGCTCTTGAGAAGAATGGCTTTGCTCTTCCTCGTTACTCTGATTCTGCAAAGGTCGCTTATGTTCTTCAAGGTAGCCTTTTTTGTATTTTTCTTGTTGGGGATTTCAATTTTTGTTATCTGGGTCTTCTCGTTTGTTTTCATTATTGATTGATTGGGTTTTCTTACTGAGATCTTGCTTCTAAATGGGTTCTAAAGTAAGATCAACAAAGATAATGGATTCTCTTTAATTCGGTTCTACGAGTGGATGAATCGATGATCGTCGTAGCTAACTTGTTTGATTTAATGTTACTGAGCGGTTTTCTGCAAATCTGAATCATTTAATTTTAATTTTTGTCAGGAAATGGTGTCGCCGGAATTGTCCTGCCTGAGAAAGAAGAAAAGGTCGTACCGATCAAGAAGGGTGATGCCATAGCCCTTCCTTTCGGTGTTGTGACATGGTGGTTCAATAAAGAGGATACTGAGTTGGTTGTGCTGTTATTGGGCGATACATCAAAAGGCCACAAAGCTGGTGAATTTACTGATTTCTTTTTGACTGGTTCCAGTGGAATTTTCACTGGCTTCTCTCCTGAATTCGTGAGCCGAGCATGGGATGTGGATGAAAAAACAGTGAGTACCCTTATTGGAAACCAAACAGGCAAAGGCATTGTCAAGCTACCTGCATCATCTAAGATGCCTGAACCCAAGAAGGAGACCCGTAGTGGCTTGGTTTACAACTGTGAAGAAGCTCCATTAGATGTTGACATTAAGAATGGTGGAAGGGTTGTGGTCTTGAACACCAAGAACCTTCCTTTGGTTGCGGAGGTTGGCCTTGGTGCTGATCTTGTGAGATTGGATTGTGGTGCTATGTGCTCTCCTGGGTTTTCTTGTGACTCTGCTCTGCAGGTGACTTACATCGTCAGAGGAAGTGGCCGTGTTCAGGTTGTCGGCGTTGATGGACGTAGAGTCTTGGACACTACAGTTAAGGCTGGAAACCTCTTCATTGTTCCAAGGTTTTATGTTGTTTCAAAGATTTGTGATCCTGATGGAATGGATTGGTTCTCAATCATCACCACTCCCAAGTGAGTTGCTGTTTCTTGATTGATGTGTTCTTCCATTTTAATTGCTGAATTTGTTTTAGAACTCACCATTGGTCTTTTTTTTTTTTTCCCCCTTTGCAGCCCAATATTCACCCATTTGGCTGGTAGGACTTCTGTGTGGAAGGCTTTATCACCTGAAGTGCTTGAAGCATCTTTCAATGTCTCTTCTGAAGTTGAGAAGCTTTTCCGGTCAAAGAGAACATCTGATGAAATTTTCTTCCCACCCCCGAAATAATGAATCATTAGCTAGCTTGTCATTAAGCTCTTGCCGTTTAGTGGTTTCAATAATAAATTAGGCTCTCTCATGTTTCTGCTGCGTCTGTGTATATATTTTTTCTCTAAATATCCAAATTCTGTTTTCGAATGGTGGTTTCAATACACTTTTGGCACGTTTGGTGCTCTAATCTTTTGCTGCCATAACGACGGCAAGATATTTAGAATAGAAGAAGCTAAAACAGAAGTTAATGTTTGATTGCTTCCCCCTCCCAACTATGCAAAAAAGTTTCTTGAGAAGTGGAGTCTCCAAGACCTCCACCTTGAGAACATGCACAAAATGGAGCTTCCAAGCCAAGTCCTTGAATTCAGAATTTTCAAGTAACTTTAAACTTGTTGCTGCCTCTAATTTTATGGCCATAGGCTAATAAATTGTGATCAAGCATTTCACTCCTAATCCAGGCAGCATCACAGGCTAATGGATCTTTTTAAGGAATTTTAATAAAGAAATCCCATGGGACAATAATGTATTTACAAAAAAGTGTAAAGCGTTGATTGGTAGTTTAGAATTATGGTTGAAATTATATAATAAATAATAAATTTGAAACTTTTCTTATTTGAACAATATGTTTTAAAATTTTTATTTAATCTATTTTTTCTTTAAATTTTTTTCATATGCATATATATAGATTAATTAATTAAAATTATTAATTAATTAATTTTATTATAAATTTCACTGAAATTAACTTTAAAATTTCATTAAAATGTCAAAATTTATGAAATTAATAATTCATATCATTTTATTTCATTCCATTAAAATTATAATTTTATTTAAATCTATTTAAAATTTTTCAAATATGTTATAAAAGAAAATAATAATTGCATAAATTATGTATATTTACGTTTCCCTTAAAATATATATAATGATTTAAAATAATATAGAAATACTATAAATTACATCAAAATTTAACTTTAATTAAATTTAATTAACACTCTGAGTAGGTATCGTAGAAAAGTTTCTAATAAATTTTAGGCTAAAATAGTTATATTTATTAGGGATAATTACAAAAAATTATTCTATAATTTAGAATAAAAATTTAATTTAATTTGTGACAAACAGAGAGTCACGTGAATTCAGTCCGTTAATAATTAAAGTGAGATTTTTCTCCTAATATTGCTATTAAATATTAATGTAATATTTAAAAATTAATTAAAGATAATTTTTAATTAGAGTGTATTACACTGTAATTTTTGAAATTTTATAAAACATATAATTTAATTTATATATCTAGAAATTTAATTATGAAGTTTTATTTTATAATAAAATAATTTTTTAATTATAATTCATCCATAAATTAATTTTTAAATATTATAATTATTTATAAATAAATATTTTTATAAATTAATCTCACATATTTATTAAATTTAGTATATTATATTTAAAAATAAATTAACAAAATTAAAATTCATTCAAGAATCTCCACACAATGTATATTTAAATTTAAGTTTAAAATTTTTTTTCTCTTTAACTTTTTCTATTATAAAAATCAGCTAAAATGAAAAGCGAAAAAGACAGAAGTCATAATAATTTCACTACAAATAAAAATATATTAAGAAGATAATATTAATAATTAATTGAAAAAATTATTTTCTTTAAAATAATTAAAATTTTTTATAAAAAATATTTTTTAATTATTTTTTTAAATATTTTAAATATAAAAAATATTTTCAATCAAACAAACAAACCTAAATAATCTTGTGAAAATTATTACAAAAAATTTCAACATATATATCATGATGCGCGTTGGCCAATTTTCTATTAAAATCGCAACAAGGATTTCCTAATATTTATCTATTTTTTTATTTAAACGAGAACTGTAATATCATATAATTCTGTTTATATTATCACCTTTTATTTTCTAATATATTTAATATTTAAATGTAGTATTTCAATAATTTATACCATAAATTTACTTTTTATTATTTATATATAATTTAAATAATAAAACATTTAATGATTGAATTTTAATGTATTTATATTTTTTAAAATTAAGAAATGATTTAATAATTTTTTTATATTATAAAAATTAAATAGTAAAAAAAAATTTTTGAAAAAATTTTCCACCATTATTATTTTTTCCTACACTGTAGTTTATCCACCTATTGAAAATTTGCATTTGTTAATATAGCATTAATTTATATGCTCCGTGAAAATTTAATAATTATATAAAATTAATCATTTTTATTTTATATATTAAATATAAATTCATTAAAAAATTAATAAATCAATTATATTATGGACGTTAGGTTTAAAGAAAGCATATATATATATATATACACAAAAACACAGTAGATCATTTGATATTTTTTCAGTTAAAGTATGGATAAATAATTTAATTATTAAATATATAGTTTAAAATAAATTTTATTTTATAATAATTATTATAAATATTTTATAATAAATATATTACTTAATTTAAAATGACAATATATATAAAATAATTAAAAATAATATATTTATTATAAAATTTTTATAATTATTAATATAAAATAAGATTTATTTACTGTTAAAACTATTGATTTATATATTTAATAGTTAGATTACTATTATTTTTATAATTAAATATATTATTTAATTATAATTAAGAATAAGTTAATATTATTTTTATATATAAAATTAGTTTATATTTAAAAATAATAAATATTATATTTAATTTTTTATTTTTAAAAATTAATTAAAATTACATTCAATTAAATAAATTAAATTAAAATTAAAATGTTTAAATTAAAATATAAAATAATATAAATATTAGATTTTTTAATTATTTGATTATTGATTTATAATAATAATAATACATGTATAATACTTATACTATTAAATTGTTGTATAAATTAAATTAATTAAATTAAAATTAAAAAATTCAAATTAAAATATCAATACACATAAATATTTAAATTTTTTAATCAATTCGATAAGTATAATATATTTTTAAATATGGAGTATATTTTAATTCTTATTTCTTTAAAAAAAAAAAAAAAGAAAAATCAGGTTTCCTCCCATCCAGTAGAAAATATCTGATAATGATTTTCTTTCTGTTTTATATTCTTATCAGCTTACATTTTTTATCCTATAAATACTGGTCCATTCTGTTAGGTGGGTCCCTCCATGCTATTTCATATCAGCAAGTTTTCCATTACTCTCATTTCTTCAGCGTTATCAGTATGAAGATCGATATTGATTTGTCCCCAAGATTGGCCAAGATGGATTTCGCAGGAGATGGTGGCTCATACTTCGTCTGGTGCCCCTCTGAGTTGGCAATGCTGCGGGAAGGGAACATCGGTGCAGCCAAGCTTTCCCTTGAGAAGGATGGCTTTGCTCTTCCTTGTTACTCTGATTCTGCAAAGGTTGCTTATGTTCTTCAAGGTAGCCCTTTTTGTTTCAATTTTTGTTATCTGGGTTTTCTCTTTTTGTTTTCATTATTGATTGATTGGTTTTTCTTACTCGGATCTTGCTTCTAAATGTGTTCTCTTTAATTTGGTTCTACGACTGGATGAATCAATGATAGTCGTAGCTAACTTGTTTGATTTAATGTTACAGAGTGGTTTACTGCAAATCTGAATTACTTTTTTTAAAAAATTTTTATCAGGAAATGGTGTCGCCGGAATTGTCCTGCCTGAGAAAGAAGAAAAGGTTGTGCCAATCAAGAAGGGTGATGCAATAGCTCTTCCTTTTGGTGCTGTGACATGGTGGTTCAATAAACAGTATACTGAGTTGGTTGTGCTGTTATTGGGCGATACATCAAAAGGCCACAAAGCTGGTGAATTTACTGATTTCTTTTTAACTGGTTCCAATGGAATTTTCACTGGCTTCTCTCCTGAATTTGTGAGCCGAGCATGGGATGTGGATGAAAAAACAGTGAATACCCTTGTTGGAACCCAAACAGGCATAGGCATTGTTAAGCTTTCTGCATCATGTAAGATGCCTGAACCCAAGAAGGAGAGCCGTAGTGGCTTGGTTTATAACTGCGAAGAAGCTCCATTAGATGTCGACATTAAGAATGGCGGAAGGGTTGTGGTCTTGAATACCAAGAACCTTCCATTGGTTGCTGAGGTTGGCCTTGGAGCTGATCATGTGAGATTGGATGGGGGTGCTATGTGCTCTGCTCTGCAGGTGACTTACATTGTCAGAGGAAGTGGTCGTGTTCAGGTTGTCGGCTCTGATGGCCGGAGAGTCTTGGACACCAGAGTTAAGGCTGGAAATCTTTTTATTGTTCCAAGGTTCTATGTTGTTTCAAAGATTTGTGGTCCTGATGGAATGGATTGCTTCTCAATCATCACTACTCCCAGGTGAGTTTCTGGGTTCTTGATGTGTTCTTCCACTTCAATGGCTGAATTTGTTTTAGAACTCACCATTGTTGATTTTTTTTCTTTTGCAGCCCTATATCCACCCATTTGGCTGGTATGACTTCTTTGTGGAAGGCTTTATCACCTGAAGTGCTTGAAGCATCTTTCAAGTTCTCTCCTGAAGTTGAGAAGCTTTTCCGGTCAAAGAGAACCTCTTGATGAAATTTTCTTCCCAGTAACTGATAATCATTAGCTAGCTTGTTATTAAGCTCTTGCAGTTTTTTGGTTTCAATAAACTAGGATCTCACTTTTGCGGCCATAATGACTACAAGACGAGTAGAATAGAAAATGCTAAAACAGAACCTAAGGGTTAGTTACAATTTTTATCTTATCAAAAATGGAGAAAAGGTGTTATTTCAAATAATATTAAAAATTATTTTCAATTGAAAAAAAATTAAAAAATATATTCAAATTATCAGGTAGAAAATATTTTATTTTTTATAATATTTTTTATTTAATTTTTATATCAATTTAAAATAAAGAGAACATTCATGTATTTTATATTAATTTTAAAACAAAAAAATTTATACAAACTTAAATATATAAATATGATTATTAAAAGAATTTACGTTTGAAGAACAGTATTTTTCAATTTCCAATATAAAAAAAATATAAGAAACAATTATTTTAGTGTTTTTATTTTCTTTGTAAAATTTTCAGATTGGTTAATGTAAGTTTTTATTTGTTTTTACTTAGAAAACGTTTTTTGAATTAAAAAACAAAAAATATAAAACTACAAATATATACTATTAAATTATTATTATTATTACAATTTTTATTATATTATCATTAAAAATTTTAAGATTTTATCTCTATTAATCAAATTACTTTATTTTTTAATAAATATTTATTTCATTAATTTATAAAATATATTTTTTATTATTATAAAAATTTACTATTGAGTTTTTATAACAAAAAAATTATTAATTTAATTTTTCAAATTTTAAAAAATAAAATAAAATGTCTTTAAAATTTAAAAAATCTTACATTAATTTTATTTATTAAATATTTTATTATTTAATCTCTTTAATATTTAAAAAAAAAAACTCAAAACTTTACCACATTTAATAATTTACATTAATTTTGTCCTTAGCAGATTTATCCTGAATTATGTTAGTTAAATTACTTATATCTCTCTCTATAAATATTTTTATCAAACCTAATTTTATTCTCCGTTCTTATCTGTTTTGCTTTTAAATTAAACTAATATGTCTTGCATTTTACTTAGCTCAGTACTGTATATCGTGATTTTTTATTAAATATTTAACCGTTAAAATTAAAGAAATATTAATTAATATATTTTTAAAAAAATAATAAAAATATTCTAATATCTCTTAAAATTAAAAATAAATTATTTCATGGACTAAATTAAAATTTCCAATATATTTTTCCACTATTATTATTTGTTCCAATGATGTATTTATATGCTTATTGAAGAATTGTAGCTTTGATAGAAATTTATACCTTTCATTACCCAAAATAGATTTATTTCTACTTTAATATAGATTTTAAAAAATAGAACTCATAATTTATTTTATTAAATTATTTTAAAATTAATAAATGTCACTTTTATATTAAATAGGAGTTTATCAAAAAATTAATAAATAAATTATTATTTTAAAAAATATAACTAAAAAAGAGAATATTTTATGAAAGTTAGGTTAAAAAAAGCATACATACAGGTGGTGATTTGACAATTTTTCCTTACGATAGATAAGGATTATTCTTTGCTCCATTTCCTACTGACAATAGAAATCCCAATTATAATTATTATAAATTAAATATTAATTTTATAGTTTAATTTTTATATTTTAATTTTTCAAATTAAAAATTTCTTTGTCTAACTTCTATTAATTATTTTAAAATAACTAAAATATTTGTAAATATAAAGTATATTTTAATTTCTAATTTATGCTAAAATTAATAATTATGTCTTTTGATTTATTAAGAGCAAGACATGTTTGTATGATTTTATACTCATGAATTATATATATGTATATATATTTATTATTATTTAATAATTATATATTATCACCTTTTATTTTTTTAATATATTTACTATTTAAATGTGCCATAAATTTATCTTTTTACTATTTATGTATAACTCAAAATTTAAATTTTTTTAATTGTAAATTAATTTAAATAATAAAATTTAAATTCAATATAAAATTATAATCCACTTGTAAATTTAAATATATATAAAAGTTAAATTTTATTAATTTTAAGTTAATTTAAATAATAAAATTATTATCCATTTTACCATTTAAATTTAATTATATATTTATAAATAATTAGTTCCATATAGATCAGATATATATATTTATAATTAAAATTTATTCAAATTCAAATTCAATTTATTATCATTATTATAATAAGTATGAGATTAATTTACTTACAATATTACAATAATTTTACTCAAAGAAAATATTATAATAAAAAATAATTAGTATAAATTAATTAATATTATTTTCATATTTATTTTTAAAATCTAATTTATTATTAATTATTTTTACATAATCATCTCATACTATTAATAGAAATAATAAATTAAATTAAATCAATTTTATTATAAATTTGTCAATAAAACAGTTATTTAAAATTTAATGATAATATAATAATAGAGAAAATTAATTCTAAATGTTACAGAAACAACAAATAAAGTCCTAATAATATTAGATATTAAATTATTGAATTATTAATGAGCATGATAATATTTTTAAATAATAAAAAAATAATAAAGGTATAAAAAAATTATTGAATAATTTCACTGATACAATTCTTCTAAACACTATTGCACTTAACTATACATTTTTTGTTGTGCTATAAAATGGGGAGACCAACTCGGATACAATTATAATTTCATTTGTTAATAACAATTTATTATAGTATTAAATTTTTATTTGTATTTAAATTTTAAATTTATAATTATTTAAAATTATTATAATATATTTATCATTATAAAATAATTATTATTTATTATTTATAATAATAAATATTTAAAATAAATATTTTAAAATTTTTATAACTAATCAATTTATCAAAATTTTGAAATAAATACTTTATTAATTTATCTATAAGATTTAACAAAATAAAATTTCTATCTCTCCTCTTTTTACAATTAATAATATAATTTTAATTTATATATATATATATATATAATTTGAATAATATAATATATTTTGAATTTAAAGGAACTATTTATTTAATTTATAATTCTTAAATATTAATAATATTTTAATAGTTTAATATTTTTCTAACTAATTCTTAAAGTTAATTTAATTAATAAGAATATTATCCATTATAAATTTAATAAAATTTTAAGTAATCTATTTTAATAATACAATGTATTATTTGAAATTTTTTATTTCATTAATATTTTAATATCAATTAATTAAATTTGAATTTATTATTTTTATTTTGTGCTTAAAAATGTAAAATTATTATTTTAATAATCTTCCTACTATTTATCTAATATTTAAATTTATTATTTTAATAATTCTTATCTTGAAATTCATCTTATTATGTTTTTAAATATTCTTTTAGATTTTGTTAACAAACTTTAAAATTAATTTAACTAATAAAATTATCATATAATTTATATCCTCATTTAAATTTTTTTAATCCTATCACATTTTGATAACCTTGTAATTTTCTTAACTAATTATAAAATTAATTTAAATTATAAATTTATCATCTATTTTAAAAATTAAATTTAATAGCATTGTCAACTATTTTAAAAATTAAAAATTATTTAAATAATTTAAAGATTTCAAGATATTTTAGACTATCTTTGTATTTTTACTTTTTTTATTTTTATATATAATATAAATAAATAGTTTAATGTCAATCCTTTTATTTCATCAATTAAAAAAATTGAAGTATTGAATTTTAAATATATATATATATAATTTAATATATTTTAAGTATGTAAAAATAATTTTATCTAAATTAAATAAGGCTTATGATTAATAAAAAATTAATTATGATTAATTTATCGATTATATTAAATATTTGATAATGTGAATGGTGAGAAGTGGTACGTAAGCATAGGGGTTAACAGTATTCGGTTCAAATTGAAAAAATCGATCGAACCGAATTGATTTGAAAATTTGATTCAGTTATTTATATATTTCGGTTTGGTTCGATTTTTAATTTCAGAAATTTTAGTTATTTCAATTCGGTTTAATTTTGATCAGAAAAAACTGAAAAAATCGAACCGAATCGATTAGTGATAATAATATATTTTTTCAATAATATAAAGAAATTAAATCATATTAAAATTAAAATATTTTAATTAAATTTTAAAATATTAAAATAAAGTGTAAAAAATAAAAAATTATTAAAAATCGAAATTGATCAAATCGAACCGAATCAGACTGGTTCGATTCGATTCAATTTTTGATCAAAATCAGTTCGGTTCGATTTTTATAAACACTAAAATTTCGATTTTTAGTTTTCTCAATTCGACTCAGTTTTTTATCAAAATCAATTCAGTTCGATTTTTATAAACACTAAAATTTCAATTTTTAATTTTCTTAATTCGATTCGATTTTGAACCGAACCGACCAAATGTTGACCCTACTTAAAAGCATCAAGTTTACCTTTTTACTCCTATAAATACTGAGTACTTTCCCTAGCTATTTCATATCAGCCACCTCTTAATAGATAAGATTCTTTTGATAGTTTTTACTTTTTTTGAAAAGAAAATTTAAGAAATTTTATTTTTATGGAGGGACAATAACTTGTTAATTATTAAAAAATAACTTGTTATCTATTAATTTGTAGTATCTATTTTTTTTATATCCTTTTAAGAATTATTTAATATTTAAATGTGTTATTTAATAATCTCATCTCAAAATTTAGATTTTTTATAATCTATGTATCTCAAAATTTAAAAATTTTTATTAAATTAATTTAAATAATGAAATTACTAATTGTTCACTTTAAAATTTATTATCAAAATTATTATTTATATTCTTTTTTATAATTATTTAATATTTATGTATTATTTTAGCAATCCTATCTTTACATTTTGATTTTTTTAATATTCATATTTATCCTAGAATTTAAATTTGTTTATTAATTTAAATATTATAAGTATTATTCATTTTAAAATGTACAGTCAATTTTAAATAATTAAATAAATTGAGGATATAATTATTAATTTCTATATTCTTTTGTTTCTATATATATATAATATAGATAAATAATTATTTTAATCATAACAAAATATAGGCGTACCACAAAAATCTTTTAAGAAATTTTTTTGTTTATATCCTTTTAAGAATTATTTAATATTTAAATGTGTTATTTAAAATTTATTAATTAAAATTTATTAATTAATCTCTTAATTTTAAAAAAATATATTAAAAAATTTATTAATTATTATTTAAATTTTATAATTTTTTTAAAAATACATTTTAAAAAATTACTATTTAATTTTTATAATATTTAAAATTTTATTACATAATCCCTTAATTTGAAAAAATATAATATTCAAAATTTTAAAAATTAACTAATTAAAATTTTCATTAATTTTAGCTTTTAATGTATTTTTTTAAATTATAAGTGTTAAATAGTAAAATATTAAATGATTATAATTAATAAAAATTAATTAATAATTTTTTAAAATTTTAAATATATTTTAATATATTTTTTAAAATTGAAAATTCAATTTTTTATATCATAAAAATTAAATAATAAGATTTTATATAATTTTCCACTATTATTATTTTTTCCTACATGGATTTTATGCACTTACCGAAAACTTGTAGCTTTGGATTAGAAAATTATACCTATCATTACCCAAAATAGATTTATTTCTATTTTAATATAGATTTTAAAAAATGCAAATCATATATTTTATCTATTTGTTAATATACCATTAATTTATATGCTTCGTGAAAATTGAAGGATTTATATTACTAAATTATTTTAAAAGTAATAAATTTTATTTTTACATATTAAATAGGAATTCATTAAAAAAAATAAAAAATCAATTATTATTTTAAAAAAGTATAACTATAAAAGGAATATTTTATGAACGTTAGGTTTAAAGAAACACGTTGAGATTTGACATTTTCCGGTTAATGGATGGATAAGGATTCTTCTTTGTTCCATTCCCACGATGACACAGGTAAACTCACAATTATAATAATATTAAGTAAATAGTAAATTATTTTTGAGTTGGTATATTAAAATCAATACACATTTTTTATTTTTAAAATTTAGCAGTTTAATTTTTATATTTGAATTTCATTAAATTAAAGTTTTTCTTATCTAATTTCTATTAATTATTTTCAAATGGCTAAAATATATTTTTAAATATATAATATATTTTAATTCTTAGTTTATATAAAAATTAATAATTATGTCTTTCAATTTATTAAAAAATAAATTAATTTAAAAATAAAAAAATGCATATTAACTCTGTCATACTTTAATGATGTAAAAATATATAATTACTTAAATGAAATAATGATGATTTGGAAAAAAATTAATTATGATTAATTAATTGATTATATTAGATATTTGATAATGTGAATAACCAAAATCCTAATTAAGCATTACAATTCCTACTCATCCTTTAGAAAAAATCTGATAAAGATTTTGTTTCTGTTTTATATTCTTATCAGTTTACCTTTTTAATCCTATAAATACCAGTCTTTTCTGCTATTTCATATCATCCATTACTCTCTCATTTCTTCAGCTTCTTTGATTTCCCAGTTATCATTATGAAGATGGATATTGATTTGTTCCCAAGGTTGGCCAAGAAGGAGTTTGGAGGAGATGGCGGCTCATACTTCGCCTGGTGCCCTTCTGAGTTGGCAATGCTGCGCGAAGGGAACATTGGTGCAGCCAAGCTTGCTCTTGAGAAGAATGGCTTTGCTCTTCCTCGTTACTCTGATTCTGCAAAGGTCGCTTATGTTCTTCAAGGTAGCCCCTTTTTTGTATTTTTCTTGTTGGGGATTTCAAATTTTGTTATCCGGGTCTTCTCTTTTGTTTTCATTATTGATTGATTGGGTTTTCTTACTGAGATCTTGCTTTAGATGGGTTCTAAAGTAAGATCAACAAAGATGATGGATTCTCTTTAATTCGGTTCTACTAGTGGATGAATCGATGATCGTCGTAGCTAACTTGTTTGATTTAATGTTACTGGGCGGTTTTCTGTAAATCTGAATCATTTAATTTTAATTTTTGTCAGGAAATGGTGTCGCCGGAATTGTCCTGCCTGAGAAAGAAGAAAAGGTCGTACCAATCAAGAAGGGTGATGCCATAGCCCTTCCTTTTGGTGTTGTGACATGGTGGTTCAATAAAGAGGACACTGAGTTGGTTGTGCTGTTACTTGGCGATACATCAAAAGGCCACAAAGCCGGTGAATTTACTGATTTCTTCTTGACTGGTTCCAGTGGAATTTTCACTGGCTTCTCTCCTGAATTCGTGAGCCGAGCATGGGATGTGGATGAAAAAACAGTGAGTACCCTTGTTGGAAACCAGACAGGCAAAGGCATTGTCAAGCTACCTGCATCATCTAAGATGCCTGAACCCAAGAAGGAGACCCGTTGTGGCTTGGTTTACAACTGTGAAGAAGCTCCATTAGATGTTGACATTAAGAATGGTGGAAGGGTTGTAGTCTTGAACACCAAGAACCTTCCTTTGGTTGCTGAGGTTGGCCTTGGTGCTGATCTTGTGAGGTTAGATGGAGGTGCCATGTGCTCTCCTGGGTTTTCTTGTGACTCTGCTCTGCAGGTGACTTACATTGTCAGAGGAAGTGGCCGTGTTCAGGTTGTCGGAATTGATGGCCGGAGAGTCTTGGACACTACAGTTAAGGCCGGAAACCTCTTCATTGTTCCAAGGTTTTATGTAGTTTCAAAGATTTGTGATCCTGATGGAATGGATTGGTTCTCAATCATCACAACTCCCAAGTGAGTTTTGAGTTTCTGGTTCTTGATTGATGTGTTCCTTCCATTTTTAATGGCTAATTTTGTGTTAGTACTCACCATTGTTGATTTTTTTTTTTTTTTTTTTTTTTTTTTTGCAGCCCTATATTCACCCATTTGGCTGGTAGGACTTCTGTGTGGAAGGCTTTATCACCTGAAGTGCTTGAAGCATCATTCCAGGTTTCTTCTGAAGTTGAGAAGCTTTTCCGGTCAAAGAGAACCTCTGATGAAATTTTCTTCCCACCCCCGAACTGTTGAATCATTAGCTAGCTTGTTGTTAAGCTCTTGCAGTTTAGTGGTTTCAATAAATTAGGCTCTCTCTGTTTCTGCTCCCTCTGTGGATATGAATTCTGTTTCTAAGTTCAATGAAATTTCCTAGCTATGTTTTATCTCTAAATTTCCACATCTAAACTGCCTCTTTTTCTTTTTTTAATTATCTGGTATTGTCTTGTTCATGGCTTAGTTTCCCATTCTAAAATCACATGTAGAAAATAAATCATATGTGTGGTCCCCTGCATCAAGCTCGATTCCCCACCTCCACTGCTAACCTCTCCGTGTCTCATTACGCTTTTATCCTATAAATATTTAGGATAATTCAGGGTATAGTCCAATCAGAAGATTAAATTTAAAAATTAAATTGATTAAAAAAATAAAATTTTAGTTGGTATGATGGATCCACTCAATAATTTTTCATTTCTTAAAATTACGTGGTTACACCATTCTATTATTAGGTTTTCTGAGAATTTAATCCACCTATTTCATAAAATAAATCAGATTAATTTAAGAAGAAATTTATGTTTTTTAATATAAAGAGTACTGTTTTAAACTACTCAATACATGCAATTCGCATTATTTAAATAACGTAACCTTACAATCCACTCAACATGTAAATCATCTTATTTTCAAAATTTAAATACCATAATATCAAATAATCGATATGTCTAATCTGATTTATCCAATAATTAAAAACATATTATTTATTTGAAAGATTTAAATTCAAATTTCGTACCCCAATTTTTCATTAAAAAGAAGTAATTTATTTTATACTTATATATATATGTATTTGATTTATCACACTCCACTCACTAGTTTTCAGCAGCACAATTATCAAATTATAAATATTTGTTATCACTAATTTATGGATAGTGGTTGAAAAAACCAGCTTTGATGGTCAACTTTTAATTATGGGGTTACATCATGATTCTCTATAGTTGGAAAAATATCTCAGCCAACTAAGTAATGTTTTTCTCGTTTCTTCAAAAATAATTTATTTATCAAATATATTTATAATTCTGAGAGTTTAAGAAAAATTTAAAAATTATATTTTTCAAATTTTAAAAAATATATTAAAATATTATCAAATTTTTAAAAATTTATTAATTAAGTATTTCATTAAATTTATTTATTAAATATTAAAAAAATTATTAATTGATTTCTTATTTTAATTTTTTTATAATATTTAATTATTAAAATTAATGATAAGATTAATTAATAATTTTTTTAAAATTTTAAAAATATTTTAATATATTTTTTAAAATTAAAAAAAATTAATTAATAAAATAATTGGAAGGAAGGAAAATGGAAACGAGAATAATCTTAGCACTAATACACTTCAAACGTTAAAAAGCCTTCAATAACTAAACAAAGATTTTGTTTAATTGTTGATTTTAAGATTATATTTAGGTTATATTTGTTTATGAATATTTTTTATATTTATAAAATTAAAAAATTAGGAAATGAAAGATAATTTTCTGATTAAAAAGAAATTAAATTATTTTTAAGGAAATTATCATTTTATAAAATTTTAACACCTTATTAACATCACTAAACATAAATTTATTAATATCTTTATTTTTAAACCCTATAATCAAACAATGAAAAATAAAGAACTTTCATGAAAAATATTTTGTATAAAAATATATATAAAATATAAATTAATTTTCATGAAGCATTAATTTTATATAGTTTAAGAGAAATTTTAAATAAAAAAAATGCTTGAGACTGAAATTGAATTTAGCGGATGGAAGAGGGAAGAGAGAAAGGATACGATGAGGGAGAATAAGGGCAACTATTTTTTTATATTTTTAATTTTTTAAATAAAATAAATATTTTATTATCTCTTATTTAAAATTAAAACATCAAGGATTCGTGTTTTTTTCTTTTTCAATTTAAGAATTCTGTACTGTAAATAGGGTGAATGAATATAGATTTATACAGATTTTAAATTTATTTATTTTAAATGTCATATAAAAAAATTTTTAATTAAAAATTTTATTTAAAAAAATTTAAAAGAAAAAATAAATAATGATATTAAAGTTTATGAATAATACTATTATAATGCTCCAAATTTATCCAACAAATTTTATTGCTTAAAAATAAATTAATTAAAGTTTTTAAAAAAATTAATTCCAATATTTGATTTAGTGAACCGTTACATCCGTCATTTACCTTTCTGTTAATAAAAAAAAAAAGCAATAAATATATAAAATTCATTAAAAAGTATAAATATGCCTTATATTGACAACATTTATCTTTTAAATATTTCTTCAAATTAATTTCCTGACAAAATTAAAATTTTAATCGGATAATGAAAATTTCTAAGCGTTTGAATCTTTTGATTGATTTTTGAATTGCTGACAATAAAAATATGAAAAATTAAATATTTAAATTTAAAATAATAACGATGTATTAATAATTTGCCACTATTTTTTTTAAAGAATTACTATCATGTTATTAATTTTAAATTCATTAATTTATTTATATTTTAAAATTAATTAATGAAATTATATTTGTATTTTATAAAATTAAAAATTTTAATTATTATGCTAAATAAATTATTAATTTTATAAATAATATATTTAAAATTATAGTGATTAAAAAAATAAATTTTTTAAGTAAAACAATAAATATTTAAATTTTATAAAATATAAAATTATTTTTAATTAAATTATTTTAAAATAGGAGTCATTTAGTAAATTTGTTAAAAATTTAGAATTTAATAGTAAGAGAGAAAAAACATTAAAGAACGGACATTTCATTAGACGACGTGTCGTAGGAATAGAGAATTTTCCTCTTAAAATTTCCTCCAAGCACATGGCAGAGTAAGAAAATGGCGCCATTAAAATCTCTGGAGGCTCGGTACCCTCTTTTGGACTCCAATTTCCAATCCTTTTGTGCTTCAAATGGCATTTTCACAGGTTAGATTTCCGTTCCATCTCTTACTTTGAACTCCTCGTTCTTTCCATTTTTGTTTTGGCGGGTCGGGGGTTTGAATTCCTGCTTCACAATGCTTGATTGCCTGGAAATTCGAGGAGAAAAAGCAATTTTTATGGGAAGAAATAAGATTGCTGATACGTTTCAGATCTAATTTCTCTGTTTGTTCATGTCTAGTCGAAGATTTCCTCCTACATGACCTCAGTGTGTTGACTGCATTTGCAGAACAACAGCCAAACTCAGATAGATTGAAAGAGGTAAGGTTTAGGTTTCTTGTTTTATACTAATTTTTTTTATTAATGTTCAATTGGGTCGAATTGTTCAATTGTGTTTATTGATCAATTGCTATGTTGAGCAATCAGGGGATCACCCAACTCCTTTCTATCATAGACAGGCAGCACCAGCCATGGTTGAATGGCTTGCAGTTGTTGGAAGATGCTAGACAGAATAAACATGTTTTATCTACTGGATTTGAGGAGTAAATTTTCTCGTTTGCATTATTACTTTATAAATTTTTGACAAGTGAAAACAGATGTTGCTCTAGGATGTATGTTTACTTCTGTGTCAGGATTGATAAGCTTCTTGGAGGTGGAGTGCGGGAGGGACAGTTGACAGAACTGGTTGGGCCATCGTCATCCGGTAAAACCCAAGTAAGACCTATTCTCATTCACAGAATTAGGCGCACAAAATTTACTTTTGATGTGAGCTTTTTGTGAATCTAGTAAGAGCTAAGCTTGGTATGTAATCACTGTATCAAATGCAATCTCTTCACCTTCCACAGCAATGCATATTTATAGGCTTTCAATGTTTAATATTTATATGTACTTAGTTGCTCTCTCAAATTCTTGGTTATGTTAAGCTTTGCTTACGAGTAGCTGCAAATGTTGCGATACAACACGTGGGTAGAGTTATTTTCATGGATACAGGCAACTCTTTCTCACCACGACGTATTGAACACTTTATTCATCAGATCTCTGATTCTGTATTAAGTGAGGTCAAATACATTTTTGTTTTGTTCTCTTCCTATATTGTTTCCTTGTTTCTTTAGTCTACCATCCTCATCTGTGAACATCTTCTACATCTACCTTTCCCTTGTTAATTTGTGTTGCATTCCCAAAACATTGTTCAGAAGGTAATGAGCAACATATTGTGCTACTCTACATTTGATATATTTTCAATGTTCGATGTGCTACAGCAGCTAGAGAACAGTTTGAAATCTCAGGTATCCATTAGGAATTTAAGATGAAGCAGTCTATCTTATGACCTTTTGTGAACATTTCATTTCATGCCAATCAACATTTATTGCTCGTTCAGGGGCCCAAAGGAGATTGTAAAGTACAAATGCTAATTGTTGATTCAATCTCATCATTGATAACTCATGTCCTTGGAGGAAGTGGTCCACAAGGTATACACTCTTCTATGTACAACAAATTTTCCTTGTTATATTAGGTTATAAGTTTCTACCTATGTGAAGTTTTCACTTAGTATGAGGAAGAGGAAGACAAATCCTCTTCTTCTCAAACAGAAGCCTTCGGTGGTCCATATTGAACCAAAAAACTAAAAAGATTGGAAAATTTAAGCTGCTTGTTCTTCTTTGACTCTTTCTCTCCATCTCTCTCTCTCTATATGTATGTTCAAATTATATTGTGTTGTTGGATGGAATTCGGGAGATGTATGTTTAACTATCTTGTTTAAGTCATGAACTGTTATGATGTTTATGGATTTTGCTTTAACTCAATTAATATTCATAAACGGGTGGCAGACCAGTTCATGGGTTCATGTCTATCATAAAAAAGAATGGAAAAATTACAGACCTTAGACGTTGGTGCAATGTGGTTTTATGTGTATTATCATTTTTCATTGTTGCAATACCATCCAAGCGATTTATATTCAAGATCTATTATTGCTTTCTTATTGGACCATTTTAGTTTTGAATTCAAAAATGATATTAGGATGGTCATGTAACCTGGTCATTGTCCATTTCTAATAATTTGATCTTCTGGGTTCTCCATTTTATTGGAGAAGCTGGTACTTCTACTTTTTCATTTTACCATGAGCATGTGTTGTGTAAAGATAGAAATCATTGCATTTTCACTTCAAAGTGCCTAGGATAACTATGACAACTCTGGAAAAATAGACGAGTCAGCTCCTGGACATTTCCTGATTTGAATAACTACCCAAGTCCAAATAAAATAGTTAGAAGCAACACAATTTCATCCTTGCCTGTATTAAAGCAAATTCCTTTCCACTTTTTAATATCAAATGGACTGTAAATATCTTGCATCTTTGACTAGTGTATCATATTCCTATCTAGTGTTTTATATACAATGCATTCCTTGTTCCATAATGTCATTTTTCTTGATAAAATTTGACTAGTGTATCATATTCTGTGATGTTATTTTTCTTGTTCCATCCAAGCAAGGAATGTGGTCTTTATTTTCTTCATTTATCATCTCATAGGTCTGTGCTTGTATTAATCCAGCTAATTCTTTAATTAAAAAGAGATACTTAATATTTATATATATATATATATATATATATAAAGGATGGGGAACATGAAATCTTAGCCTTTTATCCTCTTCACTTGTCAATGTTACTTTGCTGAAATCCTGTAAATTCATTCCATCATATTGCTGGCAGAAAGTTGGTTTATTCCTTTGAAATTTGTCATGTGGAACCAGCTTGCTTATAGAATATGTTTATGCTTGGTGGGTTAATACAGGACATGCTCTGATGACAGCTGCTGGCTTTTTATTGAAGAAGTTAGCTCATGAGCATAATATTGCAGTGCTGGTAAGTTGCTCTTGAAATTACAAGATGAGTTGAATGCTGGACATTATATGGCATCATTTTTCCTTTATCTGATTACACTTCTCCTGTAGTTTTTAATTATTTTATTCGGTGATCATTCTCTTTCATCTGTCAAATCAGTCTTATTCTCCTTGTATTGCTAATAATCTTTGAAAAACTGCCTACCCAGATTTAAAGTGACATTGATGTTATCTTTTGAACATATCTTTTTATGAACTAATTCCTTCTTAAACTTAGCTTGCCCATAGGAACATAATTTTTGTTGATTATTATCAGAGACTTAGAAGTATAGTGTTATTTTTCAAAACCATCGTGGTACATGTTCATGGACTGATTGCTATGCTAAGGATCAGGTGGTAAGAAAGTTTGTCTTCCTTGAGAATAACTTTTAAATTTTTGTTGAAGGTGACTAATCATATGGTGGCTGGAGAGGGAGGTACTCTTAAACCAGCTCTTGGAGAGAGTTGGAAGAGCATTCCACATGTGAGGCTTCTGCTTTCCCGTGACCCGGGAAACAAAATCTCCAATATTTCCATACTAAAACACCCTTCCCTAGTAAGTTATTTCCATTTTTTGCTTTTTATTTGATGTTTATACACGGACTAATAGTGTATGGTTTGCTATCACATCTCTTCTCATTTCCATGTTAATATGCCCTTTTTAGTCTACTGGAAAATTAGAACTTAGAATATTGATTCTCATTTTCAGGCTTCTGGTGAGGTTGCAAGATTTGTGATTGATGACTAACTAAAGGATTGGTTTGTAACTTTTTCTTATTGTTGTATCCAACAGTATTTCAGGCTTTTCTTAGTAATAAATCTGGCACACATGGTTTTTTCTTTAGTTGCCTGCTTTTTCCAAAAAAAAAAAAAGATTTAATTGCACAAATTTGAACATGGGAGAAAGAGCATTTTAATTATGGGATTGGTTCGTAAGTAATCGATTTTGTTCAGTTGTACCTAATGGGGGTACAAAAACAAGAACTTCTTGATGTCTCCCGCTTTCTGATTTCAAAAGCAGTGAAGAACCTGCAGAAAAAGATAAAAGTGAGGCAAAGAGATTGCTTACCTTTAATGTTGATATATCTTTCAGTAATCACTCTGACCTTCAAATTAATCAATAATTTTCTTGATCTTGTTAAATGAAACTGTATGAGAGTTTAGTAGACAAAGAGATTGCTTACCTTTAATGTTGATATATCTTTGTTTATATAATCCAAGAGAATTTGGGTAGTTGTCTGTTTTGAATCTAGTATTACTAGCTTGTAGATCCCTTTAATATATATATATATATATATATATATATATATATATATATATATATTAAAAGTTAATTTACATTATGATCCATAGAAATTAATAAAATTTACAATATAATTTATGTTTATTTATTATTATGTTTTTTAACTAATAAATAATGTAGTTTTTAAATTTTAATTCTATTAATAGAATATTTATTAAATTGATTATTAGTCATAAAAAAATAAATGAAATCTGAATTTTTAATTTCAATTTTCTTAGTTTTTAGTATATAACAATATATTTTATAGCAATTTTATATTAAAATTTTTTCTTGCTATATTAACCTCTAATCTTTAAACTTTAATTTTTTTTAATTTTTAATTTATATCAAAACATTTATATTAATTTTAAATTAAATATATTTTCACTATGTTGATTTGAACTTTTAATTTTTAAATTTATTAATTTTTAATTTATAATAAAATATTTTATTGCAGCTGTATTTTAAATTTTTTTTTTATTTTTTTCAAATTTATATAATTTTTTAAAATATATTAATTGGTAGATGTAGGAATAAAAAAATAAAATATAAACACTTAAATTAAATTATTTATATTACCATGATATAAAAAATTTAATGCAATATAATTTAGTTCGTAAAATTTTATTATATTGATAGAATAGTTATTTAATTAAATTCAATGAAATAAAATTAAAGGTTCAAGTGTATATAATGGAGAAAATATTTAATATTAATTTATTATAAATATTTTAATATAAATTAAAAATTTAAAATTTAAAATTTTATAAAATGGAGAAAATATTCAATAGAGGATTGGAAATAGTCTTTTCTAATTTGTTACTGCAAATGATTAGCAAAGAGTGACAACCTAGTAATGCGTATATAAATTCTCATATCTCCAAGCAACAACAACATTAGGGCTCACTCTTTTGGACTTTGCATCAACCAATAACTAAATTTAAGAAGACAAAAAACTAGAGTAGTGTATATTCCACACACACACACACAAAAATCATTGGTCCGTCCTGCAATTTGCTGTTTAAATTGTCATTTATTTTAATAAAATTTATCAAAATACATTTTACAATATCTATAGTTAAGTTCTTAAGATTTTTTTTTATTTATTTAAATTTCATATTTCAAAATAAATATATCATATAATAAATATAGTATAATGTTAGTCAGATAATATTTCATAAATTGAAAATAAAATATTTTACAATATTATTTCAGTATTTCATCTAAAAAAAATTACTTATCATAAAAATATATATTTCTATATAGGTTTATAGAATTTGTCAGTTTAAATTATATTATCTATTTACTAATTGAAATTTAATTTTAAGTTATAATATTACTATTTTTTATGTATAATGATATTAATAAATTACCAAAGTTTAAGAAGTAACTTTTTAAAAATAATAATTTTTATTTAAAATTAAATTAATTTAATTTTAAATTAATCTGACCAAATGTTATTACCATCAAACAATTTAATTATAAAGTCAAAATCTAATTAAAAGCTATCCTGTTTAATTTATTGCTAGCTAATTGACATGGACGTTTTAGACTATATGTAAAAGATATTTGCAAAATTTTCAATTAAGCAATCTCCAACTTTTATTCAATGCTGGCAATACAAACTAACAAGTTGAGGTTGTGTTGACACGAAAACAATTAAGATTCACACATAATTAACGAATAGCATCAAATTTAACTAAAAATATAATTTTTTATTATATGACACAATATAAATAATACATATATTAAATTAATTTAATACAATATAATTGATTTAATACAAATAAATTTTATTAATTTTATTTTTTATAAAAAAAAAATTAACAAAACTTATGAGATGAAAAAATACTATTTTCGTTCAAACAGCTATAACTTCAATCCTTTAAAATTTTAATAAGATCCGGTGCATTAATGTTAGTATAATAAAATGATAATTTCGACATGAAAATTAACTGGAATATACTTATTCATGTATTAAATTTAATCATTTTTTAAATAAAATTAAAAAATAAATCCTATTATTTTTAAAATTCTTATGTTATATAAGGATAAAAGCTTCTATTTTTGTCTAGTAAATTAAAGTTAAAAAATGAATTGTAACTAAATTGATATTTATAAAAAAAATTTTAATTAAATAACATAGCGATTGAAAAATTTTCCAGCGACTTACCCAAAAAAATAGTGCATAATTGGTTTGGCACCAAAAGGCTAGGGGCGAAAATACATATGAATGAATTGAATATATGAAATAAAAATTTGATAAATTAATTAGGTAATAAATTTTAAATAAAAAATATAAAAGTATAAAAAATCAAGAGTCTGTACAATCAAGCCCAGCAGGGCTGAACACAAAACACACCAGGGCCTAGCCCTCTGCACAGAAGTCAAAAAGAAAAAAAAAAAAAGCTGAGTTTTTATTGGATGCTTTTAATACATATGCAAACTTTTTTCACACTTATATTTTACAAGATGGAAAGTGCAATAAAAGAGAGAATGTGTATACTGATTGGTTCAGTAGTTAAAAACATATTATTTACCATTTCAAAAAAAAAAAAAACATATTATTTATTCAAGAAATTCATATTCAAATCCGCATAATTGGAAGCAAGTAGTTATCAGAATTCATTGTGCACGAGTGGCGGCACATGTATGGATCTTATGCATCGTCGGAAGCATTGCGAGGACTGAAACGTGCTATTGGAACGCACACAAGGTCATGGGCTAAAGGAGCCGTGATTCCAGGCTTTTCAGTCATATCAACTGCATTATCACCGTCAACTTCCGATGACCGTGAACTCACCACCTTCCAATCGAAGCACTGAATCATCGATGCCAATGTAATAGGCAAAATCTGCATAGCTGAGGACATGCCAGAGCAATTCCTTCTTCCGGTACCAAATGGCAATAACTGATAATGTTGGCCTCTAACATCTACGGGACCCGCCCAGTAACTTTGATCATTGCCGCTTGCCGGTAAAAATCTTTCAGGCCGAAACTCTAATGGGTTCTTCCAGGTTTCAGGATCTCTGCCAATGGACCACAGGTTTACGATCAGCAAGGTGCCCTTAGAGATTGTGTAGTCTTTCACTTTGCATTCTTCAATGGAACTTCTAAGGATTAGTGGAATTGGTGGGTGAAGCCTAAATGTTTCCTTTATAATTGCTTGGAGATATGGAAGATTTGAAACATCAGATTCTTGCACTAGCCTTTGTTTCCCTACAACTCTTTCAAGCTCTTCCCTTGCTTTCTTCAGCTCCATTGGATGATTGATCATCTCTGCTACTGCCCATTCAATTGCTACTGCTGTTGAATCTGTACCAGCTGTCAGGTAGTCCTGCACAGACTCCCATTCTTCAATGATTAGTGGTTGGTAAGCTTTTAACGCTGAGAGATTATGTTGAGAAATTTGTGAAAAATATATAAATAATTTTGAAAATTTTTTTATAAAACTAAATAATATTAAGGACTTACCATAACTAAGCCTTTCAAATGATCTCTGCTTAGTTGCATCTCTGAGTTTTTGTCTTCCATGATATCAAGCAGAAGGTCAAGAAAATCCTTCGCAGATCCATTTTCACTTCTATAGTTCTTCTCCTTTCTTTCTTCTTGACGCTTTGTGATAATTTTCTCTAACAAAACATCATATCGCCCACGAATTCCCTCCAGCTTCTTTCGAAACCCTTGCAAATCCCAGTTCCTTAGAAACCATATAAAATCAGAAATATTAAATTCTCCAAAAACCGCTGTCACCTCTCTGACCAGTTTTATGGCTTCTTCATCCTCATCGGCCGTCGATGAACGCCTTGAACTTAGTATCATCTGAGAGATTATGTTGTTTGTGAATCTTAATATCTCCTTTGTGACATTAACACTCTCGCCTGATTTGGACTTATCGAATAATAGTCCAAGAAAAGAATGCAACTCTTGGGTTCTTACAGGAAGAAACTTGTTGAGAGTATGGCTGCCTAAGAGCTCAGAAATGCTCAGTTTTTTAATGAAAATCCAGAGAGAGCCATAGGGTGCCAGTGGAGTCGCAGCATTATAAGTAAGATAATCGATGGCTTGGTTGAATATGCGATAAGAGAATGTAAGATCATGGGTCTTGAGAAATTCTTTAGCCATTTCAGGGTTGGAGACTACAACAGACTGGACTGAACCAAGGCGAAGATGCATGAAGGGGCCATGGCGAGAGGAAAGCTTGTGTAAGGCTTGGTGCATGAGAGGGTCTAGGAGATGGAGGTGGCCGATGATTGGTAAGGCCAGTGGACTTGGAGGAAGGTGCACGCGGTGGCCGTGTAATGTGATGTGAAAGATGGTTCTGAGAAGAAAGTAGGAGAGGAGAAAGAGAATGGCGTAGAATACGAGGTCCTGAAGAATCATCTTAGTTATTTTCTTCTCTTTGTTTTTAATAGTGTGTTGCCAAGAAAATGTTGGTTTGGGCATGGATGGGTTGAGCAAGTATTTATATAAACAGGAATCGAGAAAGATCTACCTACCCCCATTTTGCAGGAAATTTTAGCCTGATTTCTACTTGACACCTAATTTTAATGCATACAAACATTTATTAACTAATGTTTAATCGTCAGTTGAAAAAGGATACATAGAGTAGGAGCGACGCAGAATTAAATGTTATGGGACTACACTAATAAATATTTTTTTTAATGAAAATTTGAGAGTAAAATTTTTCAAATTTATTCAAATAAATTCATTACTCAATTAAATCTGCGAGTTAAATCTGCGAGTGCACATGATTAAATTTAAATATTGAGTTTAAGCGAATCTATAAATAATAATTTTAAATTAATTAATATTTTAAAATAACAATTATTATAAAAAATAGTAATTAAAACTTTTATCATCCTACTCAATAGAATTAAATTTTATACTTAAAAAATTAGATTTTTTTTACTTTAATATTTAAGCTATTTTCACTAAATTAGTTCTACAATTAATTTTTAATATTAAAAGTGATAAAATAATTACTCTAAATAGAATCAGTATATTTGATTTAAATTAAAAAAAATCGATCAAATTAAATTAATTTAAAATTTTAGTTTGATTTTTTATTCATTTCAATTTGATTTGATTTTTAATTTTAAAATTTTAATTTATTTCGATTCTTAAATTTTGATTAAAAAATTAAATTGAACTGATTAGTGATAATAATATATTATTTTTAATAATATAGAAATTATGCCATAATTAAGATAGAAATATTTTAATTATATTTTAAAATATTAAAAATAAAGTGTAAAAAATAAAAATTTTATTAAAAAACTAAACTGATCAAATTAAATCGAATCGAATCAAACTGATTCAATTCAGTTTGATTTTTATTTAAAATCGATTCGATTTAATTTTTATAAATACTAAAATTTTAATTTTCAATTTATTCAGTTCAGTTTAATTTTGAACCAAACATACTAAATACTCGGCCTACACTAAATTTAATATAATAATTTAAAAAAGTTGGAGAATATTTTTAAAGATAAATAAATAAACTTTTTGCAGCTAAAATAAAATTTTTAATAATCTAGATAAATATAAAAAATAATTAGAGATTTATATATTATTTTTGCCAAGGCTAAAAATGTTATAAAAATCCAAATTTTCTATAAAAATAGATTTTTTTTTTAATTTTCATATATTATTACTGAATGATTAGGCAGTGGGTAGTAGATGAGGTGGAGATGTAAGAGAAAAAACAATGATCAGCGAATAGGCAGTCAAATTAAATTTATGGCTAATTGATGAAATGTAGGTTTGGGATGTGAAAGTGGTAGTTAAGTAAAGCTTTCCAAATTCCAAATTAAAAAGTCATATCTGTTCTTTCATTCTATTAAATATTTTGTTTAATGAATTTAAGAGAGAGGTTGGGTGAGAGCTCTGGGTTCGGTTAGGAGAACCACATTCCCATTTGTGGACTCCATGTTTCCACCGTTTCAATTCATTTTTTTCATATATTATTTCAATTAAACTCTTCTAGTTAACTAAATAAGTTTAATTTAAATTTTTTTATATGATAAAGCTTTATTTTGTAATTTTAAAAATTATTTATTATATCTATTTTTAGTAATTAAAATACTAAATTTTTTATATATTTTTTAAATTATAAAAAATTATTTTCTTTATTATTTAAATCTTACTTCTATTGTCCCATTCTTAATGCCTTTTAATGTTATGACAAATCTAATTGTATAAGAAATTTTTGTTAATAATTGACTAAAATACTTTTGTTACTTATAAAGTCATTTCCAACGCTATCAATAGTTCAAATTAGATAATATCAAAAAGTCATTTTCAACGCTATCAATCGTTCAAATTAGATAATATAATATTATTATAAAATAATATTACACTTGATAAATTGATATTCGATTATAAATGTTTAATTCATTCTGAACACCGAAACACTCGATATATCATCAAAACTCACATTTTTTCTGTGTAAATCGAAATTTTATAAAAAATTATCATTAGTGTATATAATTAAGCAGATCTCATTCTACCTACAATCGCGAAATTTCATATTTACTAGCTGGTATCAGTTAAATTTATAAAAGATTTGATAATTAATTCCACCTTTTTATATTATAAATACAAACATGTATAAATATATACATATTTTTATATTTACTCTGAATTCAAAATAATTTATTATATTTGTCCTTTCTTCTAGGTTGGTGATTTGAACGTCAACCACCTCGTATTTGTTTTTGTTATAGATTATTGAATCGTAATTCAGCTCTATTTTAAGTATATTATAAATATCAATTTTACCAATAGTATAATTTTTTTTTTTTAAAAATCCCTTTTGATAAATTCTTATTCTTTTCTAATTTTGTAAGAGATTCATACTAAAAATGGGTTATTCATTGCCACACAGCAAAATAAGTAATTTAATATGGCTCTGGATTGGATTAATACATTAAATCTAAATTAATAAATTTAGTTAAATAATTATATTGACTTAATTTAGATATTTTATTTTTATAATCTTTTCAATTAATTAATAAATAATGATTTAATATTTAATTATAAATTTTAACTCTAATTTTATATTCACTTTCTTAATTTTTATGTTAATTTAGATATAATATTAATTAGATTTTTCTGTATTTTTATTATTAGAAATGTAATATTTCAATTTAATTATTTTGTTTTTTAATTTTTTAATTTTTAATTTTTATAAAATTAAAATTAATTATATTTTTTCTGTAATGTATATTGCTGATGTTATTTTATTTTTCTGTAATTATTTTAAGTACAATAATTTTTTAATTTTTGTAAAATTAAAATTAGTCACATTTTTTAAAAAATAAAATAATATACATAATTTTTTTTAAAATTAAAATTAGTCACATCTTAAAAAGTTAAAGTAATTTACAAAATTATTTAATTTTTTAAATTCATACAAACTTAAAATTAGTCACATTTATAAAAAATTAACATAATGTGAAAAATTATTTCATTTTTTAATTTTTATAAAATTAAAATTAATCAGATTTTTAAAAAATTAAAATAATATACAAAAATTATTTTAAATTTTTTATTTAATTTCTTTAATTTCTGTAAAATTAAAATTATTATAACGACCCGAAAACCGGACCGCTACCGGCGCTAGGATCCAGATCGGCGTAAGGCCGTCGGAACCCGTAGCAAGCCAAACATACATCCTGAATACCTGTTTAATCCCATACACGATCAACAACATACATAAACATTTAAAACTTTCTCATTGGTCATTCATTCACTCATTCATTCATTCACTCATTCATTCATTCGTTCTTTCATTCATTTACCAAGCTTAACTTGTGCATGCACAAATCATAACATCCATTAAGCTTGGTTTACAATAATCATCATTTAACATTTAAGATCATGTACCACAAGGGGATTAACAACATACTATGGTCAAGCACAACTCTAAACTTTCATAAGCATCAATACATTACATTTATATTTAATACTATTCATTACATTTCAATATTCATCATGTCCACCACTAACTATTACATGACCATGACTTTACTCTTCTTGACCTCCTGGTCTACTCTGTACCTGTAAGTCTGGGGTTAAGGGAGTGGGGTGAGCTACTAGAGCCCAGTGAGCAGAATAAATAAACATTCAATTTAAATTTCATGCTTTCATGAAATGCAACATATCACAGACAAATCACATCAAGGATGGTATTGTCACCAATAGTCCTTTACATTCCAAGGTACCGGAACGTAGAATGGGTCAACTGGTCTTTCTCTTAAACATAACATATCATAACATTCCAACATGCCGGGACATAGAATGGGTCAACCGGTATTTCTCTTACATAGTGTCGGGACGTAGAATGGATCAACCGGACTTCCATACAATATCATACCGTATCATAATACATCGTATCATATTGAGGACTAAGGATCATCCAACATCCATCCACATCATCATCAAATTATGCAATGCAACATATTCGTGAATTCTAATGCAAACAACCTAGAATATCACATGGCATTCGTGATGCATGAACATGCTCAAATCTATATTTATTTGCTTTAAAACATAAGTGTTTATTCCACTCACCTCTGGCTGAAGCTCTAATGACTCTGAAGCAGCTATTCTCACTGATGAGGTCCTCGGTTCCTCGGGTCCGAACCTACACAGGTGGACTCAAATGAGGGACTAAACATCCATGAACATGACTCTAAAATACTCCCTAAAAACCCCCTAAAACACCTTAAAACAATCACATAAATCATGCAAAGGAGGGCTGAACAGGGCACTTTCGGCGGCAAGTTCGGCGGCCGAAAGGCCCTCCAGAGCCGAAAGTCCCTCCAGAGCCGAAAGTCATGCACCTTCGGCGGCACTTTCGGCGGCCGAAGGTTCCCTCCAGAGACGAAACTCATGCATGTTAGGCGGCACCTTCAGCGGCCGAAAGTCCCTTCCAGAGCCGAAAGTCCACTTTCGGGGGCAGGGTTCGGCAGCCGATACAGGCTACCACAGGCAGGTTCAGCGGCCGAAAGAGCCTTCGGCTGCCAAACCTGAGTTCTTCCCAAAAGGGCAGAAACATAGCTCAACGTGCATAAACGCCTCCCAACTCATTCAATCATGCATTTTCCTATTCTACAACATGCATACTCAAGCATACAAGCTCCTAGGGGCTTCAAATTATCCTAAACCCCATCTACAACACATCAAACATGCATAACCAACACACATTGCTCATAAACACACATTTAACCAAAAACTCAACATAAACCTACACATGCATTTCTACCCCACAAATCTTCATAAAACTTGCTTAAAACATGAAATGAACTATGGATCTACTCTTACCTCTTGAAGAACGAGAGGAAAGGCGACCCTAACTTAGAGATGGGGAGAAACCAACTCTTTAGTCTCCAAGCTCCAAAACTTGCTCTTTTGCTCAAATATCTTCAAATCAACATAAAGCTTGTTAAAATATGAAAGATCGGAGGAAAAACATCAAAAACGAACCATGGGAGAGCAATAACTCACCATGGCCGAAAATGGGGAGAAAACTCGCCCGTTTCGGCCATGTAGCTCTTATATAGGGGCTACCAGACCACCTTTCGGCAGCCTAAAGTGCCTCCAAAAATCATACAAGTTCGGCGGCCGAACATGAGGTTCGGCGGCCGAACCTTTGAAACTTTCGGGAGCCTAACTTGCCCCCCTAAACCATCCCATGTTCAGCGACCGAACTTGAGGTTCGGCGGCCGAACCTGGAATTGCCTCCTTGGTCTTTTTCATTCAAAACTCAATTCATTTTTTACTTAAAACCATAAAATACATTAAAACATTTTATGAAAACATGGTTTTACCCTTCTAGAGATTTCTGACATCCGAGATTCCACCGGACGGTAGGAATTCCGATACCGGAGTCTAGCCGAGTATTACAATTATAAATTTTATTTTAAAATTAACTTTTTTTAATTTGAAAGATTTCAAAGCATATAATTTATAAAATTAATTAGATATTTTTTATTTTTTATTATAAAAAATGTAATATCTAATATTATTTTATTTAAGTTTTATGATAATTTTAATTTATATTTTTCAGCTATATTTTTATTATTTTAGTAAATTTATCATTGCAATTTAAATAAATACTTTTAATTATATTTCATAATTAATATGATATTAATAAGATAAAATTTATTGGCTAAATGACGTCCATAGTTTAATAGTTTTGCTTATTAAATATTTTAATTTTAATTGTGATTTAATATACACTTAAATTTTTAAAAAATATTATTTTTAAACACAATTTTATTAAATATATTATTTAAAGTTATATTAGGTTTTTTTTTAAATTTAGAGGTTTACAATAATATATATTATTTTTAAATTTAAATATTTATTTATAATATTTTTTAAAATTTAAATGTTTATTAATTCATAATTAAAGTTGAGTTTTTATAAAAATATTAAAATATTTTGCTAAAATTTATTTTAATAGTTAATGAATATAGAGCTATTAAATTTTTTATTTTTGAAATGAAAATTGTGAATTGAGAGAGTAGAATCTGTTAGATGCATTTATCATCAATCTAAATTCAAGCTATTAAATAATTTAAATGGTTAATTAATAAATAAAAAATATTAAAATAGTTTGAATTTAAATTTAAACACACCAACCGACCGGTGAACATTTTAATTTTTATCCATTAATTAATTTATTTTAATTTTAATTAGAAAACTAAAATGGTATAAATATCTAAAATTATGAAATATAACTAATACATATCAAATTGTATAAATATTTAAAATAATTAAATCTTTTTTATTAAAAGGTTAACGAGTGTAATTTTACTTGTGCGATTTTGTAATTAAGGCAAATTAATGAATTT
This sequence comes from Manihot esculenta, assembly GCF_001659605.2. NCBI lineage: Eukaryota > Viridiplantae > Streptophyta > Magnoliopsida > Malpighiales > Euphorbiaceae > Manihot > Manihot esculenta. The sequence goes on from NC_035171.2 coordinate 30,061,694, forward strand.
TTCAAAAGTCAAAGTACCTGTTGGTAATTCTCCCTTAGATTTATTGGGGGGGGGGAAGGGAAAGAGCGAAAATCTACTGTATCACTTCTTGTATCCAAGTTCGAAACTTTCATCGGCTTCCATGATTCTTTCAAAACAGAAAACGATACCAATTCGCAGCTATTTCAATCTCTCACATTATCAACATTACAGAACTTGGGATTTAAAGAAACCTAGGACCCAAACCAGCAGCCACCAGAAGCCTCAAAATTTTACACGAAGGCGCCGAAGATCAATACCATTTGTGATCAGTGTGAAGGAAGTACAAGACCCGGATAAGGCTTTGTCTCTCTTTCACGAGTATCACCAAATGGGATTTAAACATGATTATCCTTCATACTCTGCTCTCTTGTACAAGCTTGCTCGTTCTCGCAATTTCGAGGCTGTTGAAAAAGTTCTGGGATATTTACAGGATAATAATGTTAGATGCAGGGAAGCGTTGTTCATCGCTTTGTTTCAACATTATGGAAAAGTCCAATTAGTAGATAAAGCAATTGAGCTTTTCAATAGAATGACGGATTTTAACTGTATCCGCAGTTCTCAATCATTCAATGCTTTGCTAAATGTTCTTGTTGATAATGATAGGTTAGTTGATGCGAAGGAGTTTTTTGATAGGTCTGCTAAAATGGGTTTTCGTTTGAATTCGGTTCCTTTTAATATAATGATAAAAGGGTGGCTGGAGAAGGGTGATTGGGGTGAAGCTTGCAAGGTATTTGAGGAAATGCTTGAGAGAAAAGTGGAACCCACTCTTGTTACATATAATAGTCTTATAGGGTATTCTTGTAGAAATAGGGACTTAGATAAAGCGAAGAATTTGTTTGAGAACATCATTCAGAATGGGAAACACCCGAATGCAGTAACATATGCTTTGATGATGGAGGGTTTGTGCTCTATGGGTGAGTATAAGGAGGCCAAAAAGATGCTGTTTGATATGGAATACAGAGGGTGTAAACCAAAACCTGTAAATTTTGGCGTCTTGTTGAATGATCTTGGGAAAAGGGGGAAGATTGAGGAGGCTAAGTCTTTGGTCCTTGAAATGAAGAAGAGGCGGTTCAAGCCAGATGTTGTAACTTATAATATATTGATAAATTACCTTTGCAAAGAGGGTAGGGTGGTCGAGGCTTATAAGGTTTTGTTTGAAATGCAAATTGGAGGTTGTGAGGCTAATGCAGCTACTTACAGAATGTTGGTTGATGGATTTTGCCAGGTTGGAGATTTTGAGGGAGGTTTGAAAGTTCTTAATGCAATGTTGACAAGTAGGCACTTTCCACGCGTTGAAACTTTTAATTCTTTGGTTGTTGGCCTGGTAGAGTCTGGAAATATTGCTGGTGCTTGCTTTGTCTTGGAGGAAATGGTGAAGAAAAAGATGATATTAGATTCTGAAGGTTGGGAAGCTCTTATTAAGGATTCCTGTGGCAGAGATGGTGGTGCTGGTGAACTTGTAAATAAACTCCTGATCTCAGCTGCATAATCGTCACTGAGGGGAGAAATAGCTGTACAAGGTAACTGGAAACAGTTTCAAACTGACTTGGATTCTCACTTCATGTAGGGTTATAAAACTATAATTCATTATTTGGATACTCAACTGGATTTGCAAATCTGATAATGTGGGAAATGTATGGAGGTTTTTACTTCAGTTGAACATACAGCCATGTCCTTTGTTTGATTTTGGTTGTGGTTGCATTTGAACACAGAAGAAAGCTGGTCTGTATTTTGGTCGGTCATGTAGCGGGCTTTCATTTTGTGATATCCAATGTAAGACATGGGAGAAACAAAAGAGGATGACAATTTGAAGATTTTGTAACTGCTGACAGATTGTTCACTTTCAAAGCTCTGTTCTTTAATCACTGACTTTTCGGGAAACAGTGATCAAGGTAGCCATTTTTGGTTCTAATAAGCATAATGGCCGATAGGTTGTGTAACATGAAACTGCAAGTGGCTGAATTGCTTTGTTTCTGATCCTGAGATACTATACAAAGAAGTTGCACGTTTTGGTCTATGCATGAAGCCAATGACAGTGATGAGAAGTTCTCAGGTTCTTTTGTGAATCAAGCAATTGAAAATCAAGAACTCTAAAAGCCTGTGTCCGATATGGGATTTTTTTTTTCTCTGTGAGAGCAGTGGAAAATTATTACCTAAGATGGAAATTTGTATATCTTTGCTCACATGTGAGATGAAGAGCATAAACTTCTATCACTATTATCACTTTTCAAGGTTAATTAACAGAGGAGATTAAAAACTTTTGCAATTTGTCAATTTTGAATTGTTTCAATTGTATGCAGCTTGTAAATAACTGAGAGATCTATGCTTGGACAAAACATTGAGCAGGACCTCCTCCAAAGTGCAGCAGTTTCGTTCACTTTCAGCTTATTGTTCCACAAAAATGAAGCAGGTGATGTCCAAGTTGTGTGCTTTTTTTAAAAAAAAAAAGAAACACGATAGCTAATTTTTTATTGAAAAAATTACTATTTAGTCTCTATGTTATGGAAAAACTTGTTAGTTAGTTCATCTGTATTGAAAAATACATTTTTATTTTAAAAAGTCTATTAATTAGTGATTCGGTTAAAGTGTTTTACTATTTAGTCAATGTGATTTGGAAAAACTTATTAGTTTATCTTTCAAGTTTGTAAAAAGTTTACTAATTAGTTCTTTCTAATCGAGAGGATTTTAGATTTTTTTGTAATATTTAATAATTAAAATTAACGGAAAAACTAATTAATAAATTTTTTAAAACGTTAAAATGTTTATATGTATGTTTCAAAATAAATTGATCAACTAAAATATTTTCTTATAATACGGAGATTAAATAGTAAAATTTTTCTTTTTTTTTTTTAAAAAAATCTCTGTGCGCATGCTTATGTACAGTGTGATTTTGACAAGTTAGTTTAAACAACTCATTACATTATAGAACATGAAGCATGCATAAGGGAGAATTAAATTCCAAGTTATGAAGGACATGCAGACATAAAGTAAGAATTCATGTCTCAAAAAGCAGAGAAACCAAACAAAAGCATTTCGGATGAGATATGTGTGTTATTACCATTCACTTTCTCTTTATCATTTTCATGCATTTTTTTTTCCAAACTATACTTTAAAACTTTCTCATCATTTCTCCTTGTCTTCTTTCTATAGCCCCAGATTCAATTCCTATTACCACTGTTATTATTTATTGAATTATTTTCTTACAAATAATTTATTACAAATAGGCTACATTTTATACGTTACAAATTAAATCAATTTTTAAAAAAATTGACTTATTTTTTCAAAATAATAAGTTATTTAATGTATTTTTAACATTTTTATTAATATCATTATATTTAAATATATTAATATTTTTTATTTTTTAAATACAAATTATTTTATACAAAAAAATGAAGGGTAGAGTTCTTTTTAATCTAGTATATGTTAGAATAATTATAAATTTCATTAAATAATCAAATCGATGGTCCAATTAAAACTTGAAATTGTTAATCTATAGGCATTATTCCAATTTAATATTAATTTATTTTAAATATTGCCTTTCTAATTTTTCACATTAAATGAACAGTGAAGGAACTTTTTTTCTTTTAAAAATTTATAATTCATTTTAAAAAAATTCTGTAAAAATCATTTTGTGAAAAATACTTTTCTTATAGAAAATAATTTATTTTATTGTAGAATATATATAAAAAAATATTATCAAAGCTAAATGCTAATTAATAAACACTATCTTTATCTTTTAAATCCAAACTGAAGATTAAACTTATTAAAATCATGGTTAGTGCGCCGTCCAAAATCACTAATTTGAATCATGAGAAAATATATTTATACATAATCATTGGATGGATTCATGCTTTTGCTTTTTGTTTTTTCCTGGTTTTTTCTTCTTTCCGCCGTTCAAGTTACAGTCAAAAGAAATACAATGACCAAACATCCGGCGAAAGGAAAAGAAAAATCAACAAATCATAAGGTAAAAGGATGGGGGAATTGGAAATTTCTGCATTCTTCCACTGCTAGTTATCTTCAAATTTCATTTTGTCTCGTTTAAGTAGAGAAACCATAGAAAAGAAGATCATTATAAAAAAGTTTGAAAAAGCAAAACCAGAGAAAGAAAGAGGAAGCAACCCCACAATTTGAAAAAGGGAAATTAGAATGGACCTTCCAACTAAAAGTGTAGCTTGGTGTCATGATTTGGTCTTTTTGTGGGAAGGCCACATTTGCACCACAAGGAAAGAAAATGACACCCTGTTAAGTCAAATTTTAATATAAAAAAAAAAGAAATTTCTGCAAATTAACTTAAATACCCAAACTGAATTTGATAAAAGATTTAACTAATTCTGGAACATAATGATTTCTCAAAGCAAGAAATAATCATTACCTACCTCCACATTCTTGGGTACAATATTAATAATGCAATAGACAGACAAGAAAAGGAAAGTCTGAGTGTGAGTGTGTGTGTCCCTAATTAGCAACACTTTCTGTCCTTTGCCACCCCATTTATCCGAATTCTCATGCCTTCCACAGGTTATGATGATTAATGTGGTGTCTACTTTTCATACCCTAACAGCTAAAATGCATGACCTGATCGATCATGCCTACCATACACCATCATCTCATATGCTTGCTCTTCTTGATCACTCAATTTCCTGAAAACTTGTCCCCTCCACCCAATTTTTTTCTAGTGTTATGTTGCATCAGCAGGTGATGCAAAATAATTCAGTGTTTTTTAGCTTTGAAGAAAATGAAATTAGTCATATATCCTGGCCCTTAAAGCTTTTCTACTAATGAAATTTGTGGATGTAACTTTTCATCAATTAATATCTTTTTATATACTATTATTTATATAACTCATATGTGAAAATTTTTTGATTAAATATAATTGATTTTTAAAAATGATATAAATATAACTCGATTATTGTCTTTTCGCTTGTAAACATTGACCTAATTAATATGGTGACTTGATTACTCTATATCATATTATTAGACTTTTGTCACGATAACTTAAAATAATTCAGACTCATTTATTACGAACAAATTTAAATACTATTATTTTTTATTGACGATTGTGATAGAATAAGAAAATTTCTATAAATATGAAATTCATAAATTTCAATTTTATAGAAAACGGAAAATTAATTTTATTTTTTTATAATATAAAAATAATCATAAATCAATATAAAGCATGCAATTCTTAAGTATACAGTATTTTATTGTATAAACTTATTCAATTATTTAAATTATTGATTTGAGTATTGGATTGATTTCAACAAGTCACCGATGACTCTCACCTATTCTGTTTGCAGAAATTAATAGATTTGCAGATATTATGTAATTAAAGAATCGAAGGAATCTCTCAAAAAATATCAATGATTGACAATAAATATTTATATTATTAAATATATATTAATTTTTATAACAGTGAAATTAATGTTATAAAATTTTTATCGTTAACTTATTCTAATATTTGTTATTGTTTTATGTATAACACAATTCAACCCAGATTTTATATAAAATTTCAATTTCATTGTTTCTAAATTGTCAATGCTCCTTCAAATTGGTGTGCATTTTAAGATATAGACAAGTTCTTAGCTACAAGAACTACATATATATAACATAGATGTAAGAGAATACTATATGGAAATTAGTAAACAACATCACAACTCCAACCTAAGCAACTTGTCTTTTCAAATTAAAGAAAGTAGAAGGAAAAATGTTGGAACAAAGATCACCATTGATTGTTCCAAGAACACAGAATGGTGATTGCAGCATTAAAGAAAATAAAGTTAAAAACCCTAGCTTCCTCTATCCATATATAACTCTGGTGGATCATCTGGTGGAAGAGACGTGGGAGGATGGCGTCGCCGGAGACGGCCAAAGCTGTGCATACTTTACCTTGGACACACTTGCAAGAACACCTAATGGGGTCACATTTCCTATAACCGTAACTTTCTTTGTTGCCAAGTCTATACTAAATGAAGTCACTCCTGCATAAAATTTTTTAATAAATATATAGCTAATAATAATAATATATGATCGTTTCTAGTAATTAAAAAAAGAAATTACCTATCTACTAAAACTGACCTTCCATTTTGGAGATATGCTTTCTCACTTTTCCTTCACAGCCCTTGCAGTGTATTGACACCCACAAAACGACAACCTGCAACGTTAATTTTGCATTATTTATAATTAAACTTAGAAATTATTCCCAACTGAAACTTCACAAACGATAATTATTAAGAACCTGGTCCCGAGAGCGAGCTGAGGAAGAAGATTTTAAAGCAGGAGAATGATCAACAGAGCTGGAATGCTTAGACTTTGTAGCTTGCTGAGGCTCCAAAATCCTGTCAGCCGGCGAAGAAGATCTTCGATGAGAAGCTGGAGCATTAGTTAAGCCTGTATGCTGAGACTCCGAAATCCAATCGATAAAGGGCACTGTATCACTTAGAAGATACCTAGAAGAGGAGGCTGTTGGACGTCGGAGATCACTTATATCACCAGAGCTCTTTCTACGTAAATCATCTTGTTCATTCGCAGAACTCTTTCTGTTCTTCTCGTAGTAAGGTTTTGGATTAAAGGGTAAATGATGAGACGAACAAGGAGCATAAGATTTGGATCTTCTGTAATCAATGGGTCTTGTAGTACCACTGCGGACCATGGAACGATGGTCTAGGCTTGAACAGATAGCTGTGGAAGCTGGAGAAGAACAGAAAAAATCCATTCTTTTCATGGTTGGATTTGTGAGAGAGCTAGCAGAGAGAATCAGTAGCAGAAGCAATGCCAAATGCCAAATTTAAGAAAAAATGTCTAATGAGATAGGCCAACTAATAATCTGCTTTTGAAGTTGGAGGATAGGAGGGGAATAAAAGAGAAGAAAAGGAAGCACAAATTGGACCCACCACAAGAAATGAATAATAATTCTAGCTTGGAAATGCCATTGATCTAATCTGTGTATCTTCAACTTCAGAAAATGAAATAAAATTACACTTATCTAGAGCATATTTAAAATTTAAGAAATATTATAAAAAATTATATTTTTATGAAATTTTTAATGGGTAATCTGAATTAATAAAAGGGTATATAAAAAAAATTATGGACCTTCAAAGTTGTGATTTAGCTTTTAATTATTGAGTTTAAAAAATGTTTAAGGTGGGGTTAGCAGCCTTTGTATGCTATGATTACTACCACTACTTGTGGCATGTCCTTTACTATTATTAAGGCATCATTGGGTTTATTAATTAGGTTGGCTATGTGTGATCTTAGATCAATCAATTTAGCCATTAATTTGTCTGACGTGAAATTCATTTTCCAATCATCAACTATTATCACTTTTCTAAATCATTACAAGAAATTTGTTTTCAAACTAATTAATAAAAAATAAGAGAATTTATTAGAAATAGGCACATGCTTATTATATATCACTAAATAAATTGTTTTATCTTATGAAGAATATGAAAACTATCAAATCAATAACGAAAAGGAGATGGTCTGCTTCTTGTGAAAAATAATTTTTAATTAGAAAAATTATTTTTTCATTTATAAAATATAACATTATACACTACAAGAATTCACAATTTCACTAACGGATTTCACTAACGGATGGTAAATCCGTTAGTATCACTAACGGATTCACCAACAGTTTAAAATCCGTTAATGATACTAACGGATTCACCAACGGTTTGAAATCCGTTAGTGATTCTAACGGATTCACCAACGGTTTGTGATTCCGTTAGTAATACTAACGGAATCACTCTAACGGACTACTAACGGATGAAGCCATCCGTCAATAATCCGTTAGTGAAAATTTTGGAGCCAAAATCCCAGTCTTAAATGAAATCCCTAATTCCTTAAAATCAAAATCACTGAAATCTGAAGTTGCCTCCAACCTTTCCGTCGTTCACTGCCAAGTGCATCCATCGTCCGCCGCCATCAACGGTTCGCCGCCATCGACCGTCGACAAAGGAGCTTATTCTCAGCATCAATATCCACGGGCTCCAGGTTCATTAAGTGCGTCACTGTCGGCGACGGCGCTGTTGGCAAGACTTGCATACTTATTTCCTATACTAGCAACACCTTTCCCACGGTACTCTCTCTCTTTCTGGCTTTCTCCCCCTTTTGTTATTTTTCTTTTTTTTCTACGGTTATTCCCCTTCTGCAAAGTTCCTTTCTTTTTCTATTTTGAAATGTTCTTTTTTAAAGCCATGTTCTTCCCTGTAACCATCTCTACCGGGCCAGAAGTTTTTTAATACGTATTTATGAATTAAGTGAAGATTTTAGTTTGAATTTCAATTTTGGGTTTTTCAACGTATTTAGAACTTAGACCAGCTCTTACTAGTGCGTTTTTAATTCTTGGAGCTCATGGATTCTATATGAGCGCAGTACTTGTTCTGAACCTCAATTTGTTAGTCGTGGAATTCACTAAAGTCGAAATTATAGGGCTAGATGATGTTGATTTTTACACGTACTGGCTTCTTGGTGCGATCAATTATACTGGTAACAAGTGTCTGCTAGAGTAACACTATCTGTGTTTGCTTAATGGGCAATAACTCTAGCGTTAAAGGTGTGGACAGAGTTAGTATGGGTCCAGGGGAGCTGGATTTTTTTCTAATGTTCTATTTTGAATTAAGCCTGAAATCATCTGTGTTGGGGATTATTCATCACCCTTTTTTTAGGAAGGTTTGCATAGAAAGAAATTGTTTTGATGCTTTATTTGGCGTTGTGATTCTTGCCACCTGTTTAAGTTTTCATCATCAAACTCTTTTTTGACCAAAAAAAAAAATCACCGAACTCTTTTATCTGATTCGAACTTTTTGAACTTAATATTTATTTATTTATGCTGTGGTGTGTGTTCCATAATGCTTCTTTTTTTTTCGGCTTCTGATTTAGTGCATACCAAATATTTGCTTAAGTTGGTCATATTTTTATTTATTTTTTCTTCTGTGATTGAAAACAGGATTATGTGCCAACTGTTTTCGATAACTTCAGTGCAAATGTGGTTGTGGATGGGAGCACGGTCAATTTAGGGCTATGGGATACTGCTGGTAATCTGAAGTTCCTTAAAAACTTCCTCGTTCTTTGTTACCAGGAATTATTCATTGCTTTAGGATTTATTATTCACATTTGAACAGGTCAGGAAGACTATAATAGATTAAGACCTTTGAGCTATCGAGGGGCAGATGTCTTTATTCTTGCATTCTCTTTAATCAGCAAAGCTAGCTATGAAAATGTCGCAAAAAAGGTTATGTCTCATCAATAGCTGTTCTTTTTAGATGATGAGTTCATGTAAAATTATATGTTTATGTTTCTGGAGCTGATGAATTGTTCTGACTTTCCATTTCAGTGGATTCCAGAACTTAGGCATTATGCACCTGGGGTTCCAGTAATTCTTGTTGGAACAAAACTTGGTAATAACTTAGCTGTCATTCCATCTTCTTTATGGTATTGATATATTTGAATTGTTTGTAGTTAGCCTTGTATCATTTCAGATATTATCATAGGATTTCTGAGCCAAAAGGAACATGGGCTTGAACCTGAAGCGCTAAAAAATTATTTGCATGATCAAACATGGGATTAATGGCCCTAAACCTAACAGAAGAGATAAAAAGGGTTCACATAGTCAATTCAAGTTGGTTGGGAATTGAGGCCTAGCTGAGTTGAATAACATGAATGGCACATCAGATCCTATTTCAAGTGCACCAGCAGGTGCACTTGCCTTGTGCACCTGCTGGTGCACTTGTGCACCTGCTGGTGCACTTGTACAGCACTCGTGCACCTGCTGGTGCACTTGTGCAGCACTCGTGCGCCTGCTGGTGCACTCTCGTGCACCTGCTGGTGCACTCTCGTGCACCTGCTGGTGCACTCTCGTGCACCTGTTGGTGCCCTCTCGTGCACCTACTGGTGCGCTCTTGTGCACCTGCAGGTGCACTTGTGCACCAGCAGGTGCACATTTCAAGTGCATATGCAGGTGCACATTTCAAGTGCATATGCTGGTGCACTTGTGCACCTGCTGGTGCACATTTCAAGTGCACATGCTGGTGCACTTGTGCACCTGCTGGTGCACTTGCCAAGTGCACCAGCAGGTGCAATTTAAAGTGTGCACCTGCTGGTGCACTCGGCCAAGTGCACCAGGAGGTGCACAAGTAAATACAACAGCAGCAGGTGCACTTCAAAGTGCACCAGCAGGTGCACTTCAAAGTGCACCAGCAGGTGCACTTCAAAGTGCACCAGCAGGTGCACTTCAAAGTGCCAGAGCAAATGCACAAGTAAATACACCAGCAGGTGCACATTGGCAGTGAAATTGAAATCTAATTGCATTGTGAAATTTTTTTGTTGCATGTGTTTGAATTTACACTAAGTGTGCGTGGATAGGTAGATATTCCAAACATGATGCATTTTTAATATGGATGATGGCTGAATACGTATACTGATTGCTATAATTTCTCATTAACAGCCTAACGAACCTGGTTATACTGCCCCGCCACCTTCCCCTCCAGTAGAAGATACTGCCATTGATATCAGGCAAGTTCAAATTTATGTTAATATTTAGTTCCAAAATGTATGTAGTTATCAGATTATCATTTTGATATAATGCACAATTTAATTGTTGGTTTTCAGGCTCTGTTCGAAGATAGGGTTTATAAGTTATTTGTTTTCATATCAGCATATTAATTGTAGTTAATATGACTGCTGAACGAAGTTGGATGTATGCTCGTCTCATAGACGGTTTACTGAATCCCAGATATTTAGAGGGTATCAATGAATTTCTAGAGAAAGCTAAGACCTGCACAGAATATTTAAATGGCGATCAGATCCGCTGTCCTTGTAATCGATTTAAGTGCCAGAACCGTAGCTTTCAAGATGAAAATACAGTTAAATATCATTTAATGAAGCATGGTTTTGTTCAAAATTACCTTGTTTGGTATTTGCACGGTGAAACTGAAGTGCATGATGGATATGGTGATACAGATTTAGACATGTCTTATGGTTCTGACAGTGTTAATCACCCAAATTTCAATCGTTTTGAGGACATGGTCATGGATGCAACAAGCTGTCATGTAATGCATAATGATACATATGAGATGCCAAACTCGGCTGCACAGAAACTGTATGATATGTTAAATGCATTTAAGCAACAACTATGGCCTGGCTGTGAAACTCACTCCCAGTTATCAGCTGTTTCACGTTTACTAAATCTGAAGGCGGAACATCATTTCTCAGAACAGTGTTTTAATCAGATTTGTGAACTCATGAAGGAGATGTTACCGAGTGACAATGTCATGACGGACAGCTTTTACTCAACAAAGAGACTAGTCCGAGGATTGGGGCTTCTTGTACAAAAGATACACTGTTGTGCGAATGGTTGTATGATTTTTTGGGAAAATGATAAAGAACTTACACGATGCAAATTTTGTAACCATGAAAGGTTCAAACGCCTGAAGCACAACTTGGGGAAAGGGAAGAGTCAAATACCATACAAAAAGATGTATTACTTCCCCATTATACCACGTTTGCAAAGACTTTATGCGTCATGTGTTACAGCTAAGTATATGACTTGGCACAATGACCATGCAACTGAGAATGGGGTGATGCGCCACTGTTCAGATGCTCCTGCTTGGAAGCATTTCAACCAAACTCATCCAACCTTCGCACTGGAGGCCCGAAATGTCAGACTTGGCCTTTGCACTGATGGATTTCAACCATTCGGTCAATCTGGGCAATAGTATTCTTCATGGCCAGTAATACTAACTCCATACAATTTGCCACCAGGTATGTGTATGAAAGATGAGTACATGTTCCTGACAATTATAATACCTAGTCCCAAGAATCCGAAAGAGAAGCTTGATGTGTACATGCAGCCATTAGTGCAAGAATTGAAAGAACTTTGGGCAACTGGTGTTAATACTTACGATGCTTTCCAACAGAACAATTTTACTATGCGTGCTGCATTAATTTGGACTATAAGTGACTTCCCTGCTTATTCAATGCTCTCAGGGTGGAGCACTGCAGGACGCACTGCATGTCCCTACTGTATGGAAAACACAGATGCATTTACATTACGAAAGGGGGGTAAACAAACATGGTTTGACAGTCATCGGAAGTTCTTGCCTGACGACCACCCTTTCCGTCGAAACAAGACATCTTTTATTAAAAACAAATGTGTATCGAAGTCTCCAACGCCAATTAGAACTGGCGAATACTTGCTAAAAGAAATTGAGCAAATTGGGTTGAGGCGGGTTATAGACATTGACAGTCATGAAATAAATTGTCGGCTTTCAAAGATAACTGGTTGGCGTAAGCGGAGCATATTATGGGATTTGCCATATTGGTCTTCAAATTTGATTCGCCACAATCTTGATGTCATGCACATTGAAAAGAATGTATTTGAAAATATTTTTAATACAGTTATGAATGTGGAGGGGAAGACAAAAGACAATATCAAATCAAGGGAAGATTTAAATGAAATATGCAGGAGACCAGAATTGAAGAAAGATCCAATTAGCAGGAAATATCCAAAAGTATGTTATTGTTTGGATAACCAATCGAAGGTGATACTGTGTGATTGGCTTAAAACACTCAAATTCCCTGACGGATTTGTTTCCAATCTAGGGAGATGTGTTGATAGTCGGAAGCTTAGACTTTTTGGTATGAAAAGCCACGACTGTCATGTTTTCATGCAACGAATTCTTCCTATAGCTCTCAGAGAGTTCTTACCAAATAATGTTTGGCAACCAATAACAGAGCTTAGCAATTTCTTTAGAGAACTCACCTCAACTACACTTACTAATGGGGACATGCAATGGTTACATGAACAAATTCCTGTGATCCTTTGTAAGCTTGAACGAGTTTTTCCTCCAAGTCTGTTTGATTCAATGGAACATTTACCAGTACACCTTGCATATGAGGCATTAATTGCAGGACCAGTACAATATCGGTGGATGTACCCATTTGAGAGGTACACGTACTTAATATTTACTCGCACTCCTTACCATGATGAATTACTTAGTAAACATATATAATTTTTGTTTCTACACACTAGGTACTTGAGAAAGTTAAAGAACAATGTTAAAAATAAAGCAAGGGTTGAAGGTTCAATATGCAATGCTTACTTGGTAGAATAAGCAAGTGCATTTTCTGCTCACTACTTTGAAGCACATGTAATGACCAGACATCGAAAGGTTCCACGCAACTTGCATGAATTTGTATCTGATGATGACATACCAGGTAAATTGAGCATATTCAAATGCACAAGTAGAACTATCGGAAAAGGAAAATCCAGATATATGACTGAAGATGAAATCCAAGCCGCTCAAACATATATTCTATTAAATTGTCTAGAGGTGAAAACATATATTGAGTAAGTATTGGTAGTTATACTAATAGTCTAATACCTCTTATATTGTACATTATTGTTAAACATTACTTGTTTCTTTGTATGTATAGTATTTATGTGGAGCGAGTAAAGTCGACACAACCAAATATCACAGATGCAGCTGTTGATGAAAAACTAGAGAGGGACTTTGTCAAATGGTTTTACAAGTATGCCCATGAATCGCCAAACAATGTACAAAATCAGCTTATGCAAGATGTGGCGAAGGGACCACTCAGAAGTGTCACCACTTTTAATGGGTATTGTGTTAATGGATGTAAATTCAACACAATCAATGGAAATTCAAGTAGTAACTCAATGAATTTTGGTGTATGTATAAAAGGGAGTAATTACAGTTCTGAAGAAAGTGACTACTATGGACAGTTGGTCGAGGTGTTGCGATTGGAGTATCCAGGGCTACCAATTAAGCGGACTGTACTTTTCAAATGTGACTGGTTTGATCCAACACCAAATACGGGCACCAAGCTGCACCGACAGTATAGAATTGTTGATATTAACAATAAGCGTAGATACAGTAAGTACGAGCCATTTGTATTGGCCTCTCAGGCAACACAAGTCGTTTATGCTTCATACCCGAGCAAGCGTCGTGACAAAAATGATTGGTGGGCTATGATGAAAGTTAAAGGTAGACCCGTTGTTGAAGTATCTCAAACGTCTTCAAAGACATATGAACCTTTTCAAGAAGATGACATAGAATATGCTGAAGTAAATATCGATGATATTAATCAACAACACTGCCTCAATGATCCTAGCGGAGGAATGACTGAGATTCATGATGACGTTTCGACAGATGAAGATGAATTCCTTAGTGACCCTGATTCTGATGCAGATGCAGACGGTGATAATGAGTACAATTCATATGAATCAGACTAAATTCATCTATATACTAAAGAAGTTTGGAGTTGTATATTTCTTTTATTACTCAGTGAGTACCTTAATACATTTGTATATATTTAATATAATGTTTATGAACTTTATATTATTTTTGACTATGACATTTTTTGTTTATTCACAGATGAGGGGACGTGGAAGGGTTAGCAAGCCCAGAGGACGGGTTCAACTTCCTGTAAGTGCAAGTCAAGAGGACGCGAATACAGATGACGGACATGAGCATGAGGCGCATATACCACGAGCACCGACGGGACTTGGGGATACGGAACTTCAGATATGGGTTCCACTTGCATCCAGTGTACAGCCATCTCATATAGATCGATCATATACACCAGTTGCACCATCTGCCGATGCACAGCTTCCCCGTCCCCTTCCACCACCTCACCGTCACAGTTTACATCCTCACCACCCTCCTGCAGCTCCATGACCACCGGTATCACATACACATTCACCTCATTCTGCATCCCCTTCTGGTACTGCATCCGCTAGAGGGACAGGATCTGCATCAGCATCTACTCCATCATCTGCTCCTGCATCTGCTCCAGCATCAGCTGCATCGACCACTGCTGTAGGCGGAACACAGTCATTCAGACAGACTATTTCACTCATTAACAACAAGTAATAATTAATTGTTTATTAATTTACAATATTTTAAATGTTACCATTTACTTACTCTAAAATTATCTTGTTCATGTAGTTTGCATCCGTCGGAGATGTGCAGCCGCAGGATAACTCTGATAGTGAAAGAAAGATTGGTCGAGGAAGGCCACTGTTGGAAGACTGTGCCCAATGAAACCAAAGAGTTTTATTGGCAGGAATTCAAGGTGAAGCATATTTATTTTATCAGTTAATCATCTATTTTTGAACTGTTTAATTACTATCTAATCATAAAATGTAATCTTTTTGCAGAAATACTTTCTATGGGACCAAGCAATTGAGAGCTTGGTAAAAATTGCCTGGCAGAAAAAAGCCGCTGAGCGATACAGGGGCTTAATATGGGAAATCCGGAAAGGAAAGGCGAAAAATCTTGCAACCCCTGATTATGTTTTGAGGAAGTGGCAGGAAACTTGGAACACTTCTGAATACAAAGAGAAGTGTGAGAAGTTTTCTGCCAATAGGCGCAGTGAGGCTGGAGGTTCAGGATCTGGCATTTCCAGGCACGCATGCGGTTCTGTTTCACAGTACACCCACCAGCGGAGGATGGTATTTCTTATAACTTTTATTTTATAATTATCTTCTTATAAATATTTTGGTTCGATGACAAATGCTACAATTCTTATAATTGGTAACAGAGGGAAAGACTAGGCAGAAAACCACATCCGCATGAGCTTTTTGAGGCCACACAAAAGAGAAAGGGGACGGAGGAGTTTGTTGATGCGAGATCAAAAGCTATTTATGTAAGTTCATCTTAAATGTAGTTATTAACAATTTTGATTGACGTAAATTGTTTTACTTATATGTTACTTTAAAATTATAATGCAGGATAAATACGTAGAGCTGAAGGAGGCTGCTACACATCAACAGGAGGGAAGCAATGAACCAACGCCCATAAATGAGGCCCAACTGTACTACGAAGCGGTTGGCGGACAGAAAAAGAGTCGAGTTTATGGGTTAGGGTCCCAGGCCTCAGCATATTTTCATGAGCCAGCTTATTGTTCTGCATCATACACGTCTGCACCCCCAGTGGATCCTCCTACAATTGAAACAATGAACAGGATGCAGAATAAAATTGATTGGCTAGAGACAGAGAATAGTCGAATCACCACAAGGCTGGACGAGCTGCAGATGTTTATGCATAGGATGATGGCACAACAGGGTATTGGGACATCCACTCAGACATCTGGTCCTACGGCACCTCCAGCTCCGTCTCCACAGCAGCGGCGTGATGATACTCCTGTCATTGGTGATCATCATACAGATAGTGATGATGATATAGATGATGAGCTAGCTAGTTTAGTTTAGTATGTACATTTTGTTATGACCAGTTTATAATTTTTTTTCCAAAATATAATTGTAGTACAAATTCATTACGTTTTTTATATATTTTAATGAGTAATTTAGTTTTGTCTGTTTATAGTATTTTTATTATATGAATATACAAATGGATGTATATGAATGTACAGGGTACAGGTACAGATCCATGTATATGAGTGTACAGGATATAGATGGATGTGGATGTATATGATTGTGGATGTGGATGTATATGAATATACAGGGTGCAGATGGATGTATATGGATGTATATGTACAGTTACAGGGTAGGGGTAGGGATGTGTAATTCTGTATTTTTATTCACTAACGGATTAGTAACCAAACATCCGTCACTGTCACTCACGGGTACAAATTTCCGTTGGTAATTAAAATTACCAACGAGGATTTTCCCGACGGACTTAGTCCGTCACAGATCCGTTGGTGATCCGTTTCACCAACGGAATTTCAGTAATTACCAACAGAATTGTCCGTTGGTAATTATGAAATTTCTTGTAGTGATAAAAGGAATTGTATTGAAACTTAAATAAAATTTAAAAAATATTATAATAGTTAATTTATATTTTAATTGTGATATAAAAAATAGATGGACAGATGAAAATAAAAAAGTGGAGAAAAATTT
Source organism: Manihot esculenta (assembly GCF_001659605.2). Taxonomy (NCBI): domain Eukaryota; kingdom Viridiplantae; phylum Streptophyta; class Magnoliopsida; order Malpighiales; family Euphorbiaceae; genus Manihot; species Manihot esculenta. The sequence continues at coordinate 30,078,597 of NC_035171.2, forward strand.
TAGAGTAAGAAATAAAAATTTAAATAGTATTATAAAATTTTTAAAAATTAGAAAAGAAAATAGCCCAAGGGCTTAAAAATTGAAGACAACTGGCCCAATAGATCTAAATCATGGGCCTTAACCCAAACCAATGAAAAAAGCGAATACCTTCTAGATTTCTTCCACCATACTGGCCCAAAAAATTTATCAACCGCAACCGATCCCAGTTGTAGTCAAACCCACGACCTTCAGATAATAAGTCAAACTCGCTAATTGACTGAGGCACTGCGTTTGCAGCCGTCCGATCACTTTCGAGTCAAATATCACTCGCGTTATATTATAATAATGAAACTAATTTATTAAAATTAGTAAAATAAATTTCTCTTTCTTTATTAAAATTATTTTCTAATTTGTCAATGAAACTAAATTATTAGCATTATATTATAATAATGACAAATTATTTCATGGGACTGTTGCAATACGTAACATAAATAACGCGTTTCAATAGAAAGAGATAGTTTTCAAGTTTAGAAATATGAACATATGAATTAATCTGTAAAAAGCAGACTGACACAGCTTCAAAATGTCTACGTTGTTGATTAATTTCCCATTGGGAACAAAGTCCCTATCATATCAGCAAAAGTATTCCCATTCACATACAAGGCATGGCAGTTACATCAACTGTCATGATCAAATTTACAAAATTTGGAAAATGAAAACGCATAAGCCCAATCCTTATATACATAAAATCCAACAATTTCATCGAATACCTTTAATTCAGTGTTATTAAAGTCATCTCCAAGCTATAATCTCAAATTTAGAATGAAAAAATTCAGAACTATGAGATCTTCGATACGAACAAAATAAATAAAGTATCCATCATTTTTGTCACCAGTTGTGGGAGAACCCAGTGCCAACCTTATGATGATGACACGGTTGGGTTATTTTGCGGCTGCTTATTTAGGCGTACGCGGTGCCATATCATTTCTTTCTTTCACACCACAATTTCTATTTCCACTGGGAGTGTAGTATTATTTCCCTGTGGTTCATAGAAATGCATTAAATCTCATCCATTTGTTTTGCCAAGTTGATTTTTCTTGTTTTTTTTCTCCATTCATAATTTAATTTAATTTATTTTTATGGAAACGCATTATTTTGTTACATGTACTAGGTATTTTTAATTTTTATCATGCAATAAGAATTACAGTAGAATTCATGCTTTATATTAATAAGAATTTTTATCTGTGGTTCTGTTAAGAAAATCTAAGCTTCTTCCTTGCTTGCAGGTGTGGCAAAAGCTTTACTAGAAGTTTATCTTTTGGTTCGTGCTCTGAAAGTTCCTAAAGTCATTTTAGAGATAAATAGCTCCTTACTGTTTCTTGCTCTTAATAATCCTCAACATTCTTTCTAGAATATTTTTGCTACAATTCAAACGGTTTTAACGCTTAAAGCTGTTCGTCCATGCATGGTTTTCAGTTTAGTGGATAAAAAAAGTTAACAAAGCTGCTCATTGTATTGCTAGATTGGCTTTTCGGAAAAATTTACCCTCTAAATGGTTGGTCAATTTCCCTAACAGTAAAACATTAATTAGTGTAACATTAATTAGTACTCATCCGTTTTATAATTTTTGTCCACTTTATTTTTTATATATATTAAAAAATATAATTTTTTAATTAATTTTCTAATTTTATTCATTTTAAATACATTAAATTTTATTAAATATATATTTTAATAAATTTCTCGTAAGTGAAATAAAATTAATAGAATTATAATAGTCAATTTATATATTACTATAATCAAAAAAAAATAATAATTTTGATATAAATAAAAAAGAGAAGATATCAAAAATTATTATAATAATATTTATTTTAATAGTTGATGGAATATGTGGCTAATCGATAGTTTGAATGGTTAACTAATGATTAAATAAAATATATGAATTGATTGAGTTTGATTACAAAATCAAATAACTATGTGTTATAATGGATGGAGATGGTTTGGATCCAAATTTGATCCAAATCAACAGTTAAACTGTATAACACAATAAAATAAAACAACTATAAAAAAAAAATAGAGTAATCTATAAAGATATAAATTAAGCAGTAAGTGATTAAATGAGATAATACAAATTACTTCATCTTAATTAAAAGTTTTAAATTCGAATCTTAAATATAAAATATTTTTTAAAATTTAAAAATAAATATTTTATTTTTTAATAGATATATTATATACTCTAAATAAATTCAAGTTAATCGAATAAGTAAACTTTAAATGCACATTAATATATAAAATAAATAAATAAAGCTTATAGATTGAGTCAGTTTTTGCTTGTCACTACATTTTCATTCTTTATATTTATTACAAGTCTCTTCTTTTTCTTTGTCCATTGAGAATAAGAATCCTTTATAATTGGTTAATTACAAATAAGAAAAAGCCACAAAAATGAATTTCTAATTTATCAAAGAAAATTGGAAACCACATTTAGAGGAGAATTTAAAAAAAAAAAAAGTTCATGCATATGGTTCACATGTCCTTCCTGTTGATAGTTAACAAATAGGAAATACTTAGGTTTAGATTATGAAGAGGAGGATTTTGGCATGGATTGTCTTCATCATTTGTCTCCTTCTAATTTCACAGCTAATGACAATGACGAAGAGATTATGAAATAATTCTATTTTAAAATCTTGATTACGCAGTCCATGCAATCACTATACTATTCACCAATCCAATCTTCACACAGTACATTAAGATTTAAACACTGAGATTTTTCTTTTTATTTTTTTTAAATCAAACTTTTTTTTTCAATTTAATATGATTTCGGGTTTGATCTTGAATCTCATTCTCAATAAAAAAAATAAAATTTGATTTAATATAATTTGATTCTTAAAATAATAATATTCTAGTTTCAATACCATTGAATTTAATTTTTAATTCAATTCAAAATTTCTAATAATAATAATAATAAATAATAAAATTTAAAAATGAGGAGAAATTAATAATACGAAGGAAGAATCATATTCCGTGGTCAGCTCAATGCTGATTAAGAAAATCGATGGACATGTTTCACAAGGAGAAGTAATATTATAATTAAACAATTAAAAAGTATTTATTCTAAGGCCTATTGCATGAAAAATAAAACAATGATGAATTATTCAATTGCCAATGGAAAATTAGGATATAATTTATTTTATTTTGCTTATATTTTAATTGTAATTATTATTTTTTAATAAATAAACAAATTGTTGCTTGTAGGATTTCGCATGATTGAATTAGATCGGCAATCATGAAAAAGAAGTCAAAAAGCCAAAATTCAAAGGATCAAAAATCTGTCATCATTTGGAAATCGCTTTTGATAAATAAAAAACAAAAAAACAGTTGGTAAGGAGGAGACTCCGGCTTTTTATAGTTTTTTCAAAGTTAATTAGTTATATTCCTAATTTATATTTAATAAAATTATAATTTTAAAATTTATTTAATTTAATTATTATATATAACTAATAATTATATAAATTTATTAGATAAATCTAATTCAAATCAGTCCCAAAACTATAATATATAAATTTATTATTAGCTATCATCAAATGATTTATTTTTATCCAAGTCACGTTATCCGATATTGTTTTTTTTTCTATTAGTGATTAAGATTTATTTATTATACTAAGACCCTATAGAAAAAGAAATCACTATCTAATGACATCTCTTCTAATATAATTTTAACTTATGAATAAGAGACTTCACTGTCGTTTTTACAAATGATTTTTATAATCTTCTCAAAATTTTAATTAGTCAGAAACTAAAAAATAATAATTATTTAAAGGAAATTAATTTATATTATATTTTCTTTTGACCTAATCAATTCAGCATGGATTACTCCTTCGTCTTGTAATTAAAGAGAAAATGATATCTCGTGATTTCATTAATTTTTATTTTTTATAATTTAATTTAAAATATATAATTTAATTTTATATTTATATAATATTTTATAATATCATACAATTTATAAATCACGTTATATTAATTTGATATAAAATTAAATTATATATTTTAAAATAAATTATATATTTAAAAACTGATATAATTACAGAATATTTTTATATTTTTTAATTAAGAAGCTTCGGGGGCACAAGAACCTCCCTCAGGAATCACTCATTCTTCTATACTATATTATCTAGTTTCACTGTTCATGATTTAAACTTTTTTTTTAAATAAATAGATGATTTAAACTTGTAACTACTATTAATTCCTTGTATTAAAGGAGTATTAACTGATAATAATAAACTTAAAATATATTATGATTTACTAAATAATGGGTTTAAAATAAAACGATAAATTATTATTATTATATATATTTAAACTGTATTTGTAAATTAAGAGCAATAATTTAATAATTAATAGATTTATTTTCGTTGCAGTATAAAATAGTAATTCACTTATTTTTTCAATAACAATTTTCATTAAATATAAAATAATAATTTTATATATAATAATTAATTAAATTTTCTTTATAACAATTTTAAATTGTTATTAAATTTTTTATAATTTAGTAATATGAATTTGAACGAAAATTAAGCAAAACATAAACAAAATTATTCGGATGATTGGGCTTCTAGAGTTGCATGGTAATCGTAAAACTGGAGGCACCGGAGGGAACAATTGGCAAAACAAAAATTAAACAGCTGGGATACACACATGAATGAACGAATGAGATGAGATGAGATGAGATGTTGAAGTCATGAGTTGTGATTATTAGGTGGCCTATTAGCATTGAATCTCTCCAGAAGCTTCACATGAGAAACTGCATGAGTCTGCTTAATTTCCTAGCCAACAGTATTAATTTTTCACCTTTTTCTAATTTTCTTCAACATGACTTTGTAGTTAAATTTTGAATTAATTTAATCAATATATTTATGCTTCCAAACTCAAAACAACAGGCATCAATTTCCAATTAATTCATCTCATTACCTGGAACTCTTCTTTAACACACTATTCCTCTTAAATTGTCTCATGCATTGCAAACCTTGATTACACTTCAAGACTCATTAATTGTCAGTTTATGGTTATTTTAATAGAGCAAAAATTATTAAGCTAATTAAATTAATAGTGTTGACTAATTAAAAAAAGAAATTGTTGAAATTAATTATTATTACAAAACGTGGGATGGATACTTGGTATAGAAGTATTCAAACGGCAACGTCACACAATATCAAACATTAATTGCTGGTCTCACATGTAAGAAATGGTTGAACAATGGAACAAATTAAGAATGAGAATTTTAATATATAATCAAACGGTCACATAATCAAAAGTTTTAGGAGCTAACATCTCATTTAATTTATTTTTCTCTTATAATTTTTTTATTTTAAATAATATATATTAAAATTTAATGCATGAGAAAAGTAAAGTGGAAAGAGTCTTTTAAGTGTATTTAATTTGTATATAGAATTGGTCTACTCTCACAAGCAAAGCGAAACTATATACTAAAATATAATTAATGTTATTAATATTATTGATATCTCAATAATTTAAGAATAAATAATTTCTAATCTATTTATAAAAAACAAAGCTAGTCCCTGCATATATACAGTATTAAAAGATAAAATTTCTTCAACGTATCTGAGTATATCTACACTCAATAAATAAAATATTATTAATTTAATTTTAAATGTGATACCTGCTATGATTTTTGTTAATATATTATTTATTTATTAATTGTGTATATATTTAAATGCGTATGAAAAATCTCTTAACATTAATGTAAATAAAAAAATCAAAGGGTTTAAAATTCTGTTGAGATTTAATCAGAGCTAATCTATACAAAATTAACTCTTATTTTGTTTCAGTCTCTGAAACTCATTACTTGCAAATCACAAAATAATTCATTTTAATGAATTATCATATATAAATATGAAAAAGAAAATAAATCTTTATAATATTTTTCTTATTTTTATTTTAAAAGCCCAGAATTATCATGGGAAAGTAGAAACTTCTTAGAAACATTATCAGAAAAAGATTAAAAAAAAGCAAAAAATCATTTGACCAATTAGGTTTTTCCTCGCCCCATTCATTTGACGACAAATTCATCCTAAATTGCCCTCTATGTTCATTTGAATTTTTTTTTTTTTTATTTAAAAAAAAAAAAAAAAAAAAAAAAGAGATAGAGAGAAAGAGACAAAGCAGAAACACAACCGCGTAGACTCACCAGACACAGTCAACATACTCTCCTCTATAAATACCCCGAAGCCCCACCCTTCCTCCACAGAAACCATTACTCGTCTCTTCTCCATCACTCAAACCGCATCTCTCTCTTGCTCTCTGTGTTCAATATTCATCAAACAGAATTGATAAAATCTTGAACTCTATATGCCAAGAAAAGGTATGAGGACTGTCTTCTTCAAGCAATCTCCTTCATCTCCTCCAATTCGATCACCGCCTCATCGCCATACCTTCTCTGATAAATTAATGGATGAGAACATTGACAATGCCCATATTCTCATTTCCAAATGGGATTCTGATTCCCCCACTTCTTCAAATTACTGCTCCATCTCTTCTCTTTTTAGGGATAATCGCCAAGAAGCCAAGCAATACCTCAACTCTATCAAACAACTACAGTCTGCTATGCAATATTACATCTCTGAAAACTCTGCTTCTGAAAAGCTCGTTCGTGCTCAAAATCTCATGCAAATTGCTATGAAAAGACTCGAGAAGGAGTTCTACCAAACCTTGAAATCTAACAGAGACTTTCTTGACTCGGAATCGCTGTCCAATCACTCTTCTAGAGCGTCCAGATCGAGCTTTTCAGATTTTGAAGATGAATCTGAGGACGACTCTTCACGATATGGTGATACTGTTTCTGAAGTAGAGCGAGTCTCTATAGTTGCTATGGCGGATTTGAAGGCGATTGCTGATTGCATGATTGGTTCTGGTTATGGAAAAGAATGCGTCAAAATTTATAAAATTATTCGCAAATCGATTGTTGATGAGACTCTCTATAATCTTGGAGTTGAAAATCTGAATTTCTCGCAGATTCAGAAAATGGATTGGGAGGTACTGGAATTGAAGATCAAGAGCTGGTTAAATGCAGTGAAAGTGGCGGTTAAGACCTTGTTTTATGGAGAGAAGGTTCTCTGTGATTATGTCTTCTCTGCTTCTGTTTCGATAAAGGAGTCGTGCTTTGCCGATATTACGAGAGACGGTGCCTTGACGCTGTTTGGCTTCCCGGAAAGTGTAGCCAAGTGCAAGAAAACTCCAGAGAAAATGTTTCGCACTCTCGATCTCTATGAAGCAATTGCTGACTTATGGCAAGACATTGAGTCCATTTTCAGCTTCGAATCAACCTCCACCGTCCGTTCACAAGCCGTTAACTCCCTAATCCGGCTCGGCGAGGCTGCACGTACTATGTTAACGGACTTCGAATCGGCGATTTCCAAAGACAATTCGAAAACGCCAGTTCCTGGAGGCGGGGTCCACCCTCTCACACGTTACGTAATGAACTACATCGCTTTTCTAGCCGATTATAGCGGTATCCTATCTGATATAGTCGCCGATTGGCCATTAACGACGTCGTCTCCTTTGCCAGAATCTTATTTCGGAAGCCCCGAGCATGAAGATGGCTCATCCTCGGCGATTTCCGTACGGTTGGCTTGGCTCATCCTCGTTTTACTCTGCAAACTCGACGGCAAGGCTGAGTTTTACAAGGAAGTGTCTCTATCATATCTCTTTCTAGCTAATAATCTCCAATACGTGGTTAACAAAGTTCGAAAATCAAGCTTGAAATTGCTTATCGGCGATGAATGGATCACAAAACACGAGGCTAAGGTGAAACAATACGCATTGAATTACGAACGCATGGGGTGGAACAAGGTTTTCAGTTCATTGCCGGAGAATTCAGCGTCGGGGATGACAATTCACGAAGCAGCAGAGTGTTTCAAGAGATTTAACTCCGCTTTCGAGGAGGCATGCAAGAAGCAACGTTCATGGGTGGTTCCGGACGGCAAACTGAGAGACGAGATTAAAGTATCGTTGGCGAAGAAGCTGGTGCCGGCGTACCGGGAATTTTACGAGAAGTATCGGGTGGCAGTGAGGAGGGAAATCGGAAACACAGTGACCGTAAAATTTTCGCCTGATGATTTGGGAAATTACTTGTCGGATTTGTTCTTTGGAATCACCGGTGGTTCTGGAAGTATTTCGTCAGCTTCATCAACGTCGTCGTTTTCTTCATCGTCGACTCACTCTGCAAGTGGAAAAAGCCGTTGAGGCGGTTTGGAACCTTTTAGGCGTGTAACTTTTTGTGCATTATTGAAAAAATAGAGGACATAAAAAAAAAAAAGAATAGAAACAAAGGAGCGCGTACATTCTTACGATTGTTTTTTTTTTTTTTTTCAAATAAATAAATAAAATATAGTTTTATTTTATTACAGGGAATATTTAATGCTTAAAAATAAAATAAAATAATTATGGAAAAAGAAAATGCCAAACAAATGGATTGAGAATGTTGAGAAGCTTACTCAACTTGTCGGAGTTCTCTACAAGCATGGAAGACACAAATGTATAAGAGAACATTCGTTGGAATATATAATTAATTATATTATTTGCAAAACATGCATAGTTTCCAAGTTTTGGATTATAGGAAGAATGATTAGCTGGTAATTAACTATATAATATGAGTTGATATAAAAGAGAAATAAAAAAATTGATCTTCAAGAAATATGAAAGTTGATAAACTAATTAACTTCGACAATTGGTGACACCCGGCTCTTAAGTTGCTTTGGTCCCTCATAGTTCTGCCGGGCCTCCCTACCTTTGTTCGGCTTAGTTTCTACTCTCTTTAGATTCCCAGGCTTCTAGTTGTCGTTCTCAGTTGCATGGTCTCTGAATTTTATCTTTCATGGAATGTGTTTTTGGACTCCTCCATCTACGTGGCGCGACATTATTTGTAGTTAGAAAAGTTCAGAAATTAAAGTTGTTGGCGCAACTGTTTCAAGATAAAGGACCACTTTACCATTTTATATGCTTTAATTTAATAAAATATTATTTTTATAATAATAGAATATTAAAGTTATTCATTAATAAAATTATAAAAATAATATTTTATTAAATCATAATTTATTTAAATGTAAAGATAAAATTCATGATTGTATTTAATTAAAAAGTGAAATTGGAATTATTTGTATTTTAATTAAAGTTGATGGATTTATTTGGATTTTGCTTGGTTTAATTTATGAATGGCCGGCAGCTTTATTCTGTTCAGTTGGCTTTTTGTTTTACGTGTGTGAATTAGATTCCAATTTCTTTTTCTTTTCAGTAAAGGTGAGGAGAATATATGATTCCAAATTCTTATTTATTCTTTTATATTATAACTTATATTTTCAACTACTCCTTGACCCCCGTTGATTGTGAGCCTGCAAGCCAACTTTTCCCATTTTTTAACCAAAGAAGCTTCTTTTCTTCCCTTTTTTTTTTTTTTTAAAAAAAAAATCTTTTTATTGCCCTTTCATAAGTAATTAAAAAAATATATATTTTTATTGCCCTTTCATAAGTAATGGGTTAAGGATAATTGAGGTTAATTATAAAAAAGAATTGAAAATAATTTTTGAAGATCCGACTCAATGACAAATAATTTAAATTTCTCTGGAAAATTAAGTGATTATGAATCCTCTGCTATTTTAGAGGTTTATTTCAATTAATTTTATATTTTCATGAATTAATGCTGGAATGTTCACGATAAAATTTGAATAATTCTTGCATATATTTAATCCAAAATGTGTTGAGACATAATTACGTGATTTTCTATTGATGTTTTATTATTATAATTATGTTGTAAGTCTACATAAACCACACCATAAAATTTATTTTCTATAAATTTCCTTTAATAAGGAAAATTTAAATTATTCATATTCACAGTATTAATAAATAAAAAATAAAAATTTTAAACTATTTATATTTTAATAAATATATTACACACTATAAAAATTAACTAATATATTATAAACTAACCATTTAATTTTATTTATACTCTTTAAATATCACGTTATCATTTTAATAAATACTAAAATTATTTTAAATTTTATTAATTTCATTAATTATATTTTAAAATTTTTTTATTTAAATATATTCAAATCAATTTTCCGATTTAATTTAATTTTTAACTTCAATTCAATTTATTTATAATTTTAAATAGACATATTTAAAAAAAAAAAAAAAAACTCACTTTGTTAGGTTAACAAGTGATAACGTTAACTTTAATAAATCAATAATCACAATTTTTCCTATTTTAAAAATTAGTTACATTTACTTTATTCACTTTTACTACATTAAAAAAAGTTAACAATCAATTTAATAAATTAAAAATAACTAAATTTATTAGGTAAAATATAAATTATAATTATAAATTAAATTAAACTATTTTTAATTAATTAAATTATTGATTACTGACCTTCAACCTTTTAATTTTATTAAAGTGCATATAATAAGTATAATTAATTTTTCAATAACGAGAATATAATTAATTTTTCAATAACGAGAATTATGATTCTTAATTTATTATCATAATACTTATAAAAAATTGATTTGAAATATGTTTATTAAAAATAAGTTAAGAGTATAATTTTTAAAATTAATAAAGTATGAATTTTTTTAATGATTATTTATTTAAATTATATTAAAATATTAATTTTTAATATCGATTAAGATAATGATATAATATTTTTATTAAATTTAGAATCGGTAAGGTGTAAATAAATATAGGTAATTAATTTAAAATATATTATTTATTAAAACGTAAATAATTTATAATTTTTTTTATTATCCTATAAATAAATGATAAATAAATAAAATCATAAGCAAGTCTTACATGAATTATATTGTTTTGGCTGTGCCAGTAAGAAATTTCTTTAGAAAAGAAAATGTCTAGCTGTCATTATTAGCCCATAAAAATCATCAGGTGTTCAGCAACCGATGAAGAAAATTGAGACAGAAACCAAGCCCATAAAAATTCATAGGCCTAAACAAACGTTGTACACAACTGATGGATAGTTATAGTTAGTCAGAGTCTAACTTGGATACATGGACCTTATTGTAGACACTAATGGACACAATAATTATTATTATTTTAGATGTTGTGAGGTTAATATATAGACTTTCCTCCACTTGAAATATAAACGTGATGAGTTACATCATTGAGCTGTAAGTTGCATGTGAATTAAGGGCATGCATGAGTTAGCTTAATCAAAGGGTGAGTAGGCAATGAACAAGCATGAAGATAGATAGTATCCCATCTGGGGCCAAAATATGGATTTCAGTCTTTATCTATAATAATAAGCTCACTGTGGACTCACTCTCTTATGTCTTTTTTGGCATAATAATAATCTACCTATATCACTCCTTCAATATCTCTACTCTCTCCTTTTGACATTAAATCACAATACCCTCCAATTATGTAATTTTCATCTAAATTTCATCAATAATGAGTTTAAAAAAAAAATCCACGTACATTTATATTACTATAAAAATAGATTTGAGATAACGATGATAAATTATTATTTTATATATTTTAGTAGTGATGATCTGAAATTCAGAAATAATAAAATTTTACAGAGATTTTTTGAAATATTGAAAAACTTAGAGTTTAGGAGAGGATCATTCTCCTTTTATCTCTTTTCCTAATCTGTCAATGACGTGCAACGGCCTAGCTATTATTGGACCATCTGTCTCTGCCATATTGATACGATTGTACGAGGATATCCGGTACATGTCTCATGCGTAACGGCCCCTGATTCCGTGCGTGTGTGGATGGGTCTACAAGGCTGAAGGTAGAGCCTTATTCCCCATTCCGGACTGAGCCGAGAGATAGGAATAAGACTGAGTCCAAGGAGGATCATCCTGAGAAGCCGTGAGAGCTGGGCCTGCCTGAGAGGCAGAGAGGACTGGGTCGGCCTGGTTGAGAAATTCATATGGACCCTATATCAAGATTTGAACGGGCTGGACCTGTTTGTACTGAGGTCGTGTGGGCCTCCGAACGATGGGCCGTGATCGATGGCTTGACCCCTGACCGGGGTGAAGAAATACAGCGGTCATCAAGTAGTATTAAATTACTGATTTTATAATTGCTATTATAATTTTGTTGAGTGTAATATTATTTATATATATATAATTAATAAAAAAATTAAAATACTATAATTAAATGCAATCTCTTTCTTCAATTTTATCTCTCCGTTCATGCTTTGACTATCCCCATCCCTTTATACTCAAGTTGTGTGTTGCGTAATGAATCAAGCTAAGCATAGTAGTAAATATCAGCGATACAAATTAGCAGGACGTGCACTTCTATTTTAATTAATTTTTTTTTTTTTCAGATGATACTCTAATTTTTAAGAGTGCGTGGCAAGCAAAACCCTTGCCCTTAAGGATATTTCTGTCAAATATATTGCGACTTTGGCAAATAGTCAATTTTCGTTAAGTGTAGTTTTCAGTAGATGAACCCCAATCCAATTGAAACATGTACCTTTTATCATTGCAAACATGCACCTTTATTATTAGAAATCACATGAGAATTTTTAAATATTCAAAATTTTATATTTAATACTAATTTTTAAAAAATTACTCGCGTTTTAGCAAAAACTGTTTCCATGATCGTATTATATCAATTAATTGAAAAACCTCAAAAAAAATATTATTCTAGACAGTATAATATTTTTTAATATCAAATTCAAAAGAATTCTCAACAGATCTTTAAAGTGAAGTAGTAAGATTGAGACAGTTGAATTTTTATAAATTATTATGGTGATTATCCACTCATCCTTTCTTATTTCTTTTTAATTAGTGTTTTTAGTTTTTAATTTATTATAAATCCAATTCATCTTAAATCATCGACAACAAAATAATTTATAAATTATAATTTTTTATTTTAAATTAATATATCTATAATTAATATAAAATAATTATTTCAAATTATTCTAATAATTTTACTAAAAAAATTGGGTATTCAAGAAATGGTATTTCAAAAGTTGCATAAAATTATATGCTAATAGTAATGGACAAAAATGAAAAGTAATTTTTACTAGTAATGAGGTTAAAAAAATAAAACTATATAATTTATTATGTGAAAATTATAATTTATATATTTTTAGTATAAATATATTCTTTTATTTTCTGTTCACAAATTAAAATATTAATAGTAATGTTTATTAGTGAAGAAATTTAGATTTTTTTAAAGAAATTCTATACCATTAATAGTGTAGTGAAATTATTTAATACTAAATATATTAATATTTATAAAAAATTTCAATTGATACTAACCAATATATTATTGTAAAAAAAATAAAAATTATCATATTTCAAAATATTTTATATTATAATTTTGAATTACTTACTAACAGTAATAAAAATAATAAGTATGTATGATTTAAATATTTTTATATTATATTTTATTTTGGGTTGATTTTACAATAATTGAATTTTAATGTCAAATTTTCATTTTAAAAAGATTTTAATTATAATTATTCATGTAAAATTAACATATAAAATATTATAATTATATATGCAAAGTAAATATAAATCTATATATTATTTTATTAAAATATAATATTAATTCATAAATACCATTATTTAATTATCTTAATAACTTTTATTATCAATATAAATTAATAAAATTAATTTTAATTTATAAAGAGATTCGGCTCGCATAATAATACAATATTTGAAATTTTATTTAATAAAAAGACAAAATAAAATCAACAACAGTACTATTAAATATTGTAGCTGAATTTTCTAATGTTAATTTGAAATTTTATCTAATAAAAATTTTATTTTTATAAAATTGTATAAATTTATTAATCATATAATTAAATTAAAAATATTATTTAAAACAAAGAAAGGAACTATTTGTAATTAAATATTCACCTAATAATTACACCACATTAATTGAGTAACGTCAACAAAAAAAAAAAAAAAAAGAAATCTTCAAGCCCTAGGTCCCAATTATTACTATAATATGAAAAGTAAAATCTCCATCTTGCCCTTTTATTTTTGGTTATTTACATGAAAATTTTAAATTTTTTATTATTTTATAATTTAATTAAAAATTAATAAAATTTAAATTTAAATTAATATCAATTATTTTATTATATGTATCACATAAATAAATGTTATTAAATTTGAATATAATTATAATGAAATTTATAATTTTAAATAATTTTATTAATTTTTAAAATTTTAAATAAAATTATAAAATAACAAAAAAAAATTAATTTTTCATTAAATAGGCTTTTATTTTTTATTATTTTTTAAAAACTTCTCGTAATGTCCTTTCTTTATTCTTTTGTTTTTATTTTTCCCAAACACACATGTATATATCTATTGCAATTATTTGTTTTTGATATTATGCATACATTAAAAATAATTTATTGGAAAAAATATTTATAAAAAAATCACATTTATATCTTAAATTTTATTTTTTAATAATAAAATCAAAACTTTAAAATTAATCATGATATTGACTATAAAATAAATTGAATTTAAAAAATTAATAATAAATTACAATATAATTTTAAAATTTTATTTGACTAATAAAATAATTCTTTAAAATAAATATTTTTATTTTAGCTATTTTTATTAAATTCAACAATGTTCTCTTTGTCAATTATATTATTTCCTTATTCTTAAATTAAGTTTAATAAATTTAACATATCGCAATTTTTTTCATTTATATTTATTAAAATAATATTTTAAAATTAATTTTAATAATATTTAAACAAAAAAAAGAATTTAACCCTTGAAACTTATGTGCATAATTTTGAATATTATTGAGTAATTAAACTTTTGGTGTATTATATATCTTGTTCATAATCGTTAATAAATCATGCATATAAGTAATTTAAGAGCTAAAAAATTGAAATATTTTAAATTAAATTAAAAATACTATTTCATTATTTTAGAATTTATTAACAAAATTTTAAAATATGTGAATTATTTAAAAAATAATAATTTTCACAATTTTTTAATTATTAAAGAGAAAAATAATATAATTAACAAAAGTGAACATAGTTAACTATTTAAAAATGACAAACAAAGACATGATTAAATTAAAGGACTATTTTAGTAAAGAAATAATATTTTAGGGATCATGCTGTAATTTACTGATAATCTTTTAAATTCAATAGCTAAAATCATTACTAATGTTAAAGTTTTGGTTTTAATTAGATTTGTTCTTTGATAAAAATATTAAAGATTTTGATTTTATAAAATAAAAAAATGTTTTAATTGAATTATTTTAAAATAAAAATGAGGTAATGAATTTTCTAAAAATCATGAGACTGGTGGAATTTTCTCTTAGTTTTTTATTTATTTATTTTTTAAAGAAAAGCATATACAAAGAAAGAAAAAGTGTTTCTTTAGCTCTGTGTCTATTGTCTTACATGCCTAATGTTTGAATGGAGTTGAATGTCATAAAGACTGACATGAAAGTTACACACAAATCAGTAGGTGGGGGGTTGAGCCATGGAAATATTTCTCAAACAAATGATCCCATTTCCAGCTCACACACTCAACCCCCTTCTCCTTTTATAAGTCTTTCAAATTTCATTCGATGATTCTCACAGTTTCCCCTTTCTTCTTCTATCTTCCTCTTGCTGTTCTTTCTTCAATTCTCTAATGGATGTTCTTATTCTTGTGTATGCATTCTTGATCTTGTATCCACTCTTCTTACTATGGTGGTGGGCCGATTCAAAAAGAGATCAAGAATGCTATTTACTAGACTATGAGTGCTATAAACCAACTGATGATAGGAAGCTTGACACTGAGTTTTGTGGCGAGTTGATTACGAGGAGTGGGCTTCTTGGTCTCAATGAGTACAAGTTTCTCTTGAAAGCAATTGTAAGCTCCGGCGTTGGAGAAGAAACCTATGCTCCGAGGATGGTTTTCGCCCGCCGGGAAGAAAACCCTGCTTATGAAGATGGGATCTTGGAGATGGAGGAGTTCTTTAAAGATAGTATTGGAAAAGTCTTGGCCAGATCAGGCGTTTCTCCTCAAGAAATCGATGTTCTTGTGGTTAATGTCTCAATGCTTTCTGTGGTTCCTTCCTTGGCAGCTAGGATCATGAATCACTACAAAATGAGGGAAGATATTAAGGTTTATAATCTCACTGGGATGGGCTGCAGCGCCAGCCTTATATCTATCAACATTGCTCAGAACATTTTCAAGACTCGCAAGAACTCGTACGCACTCGTCGTCACCTCAGAGTGTTTGAGCCTGAATTGGTACTCTGGGAATGATAAATCGATGATTCTCGCAAATTGCTTGTTTCGTTCAGGTGGGTGTGCGATCCTTCTGACAAACAAAAGAGCATTGAAGAAGCGAGCCATGTTCAAGCTGAAGTGTCTGGTTCGGACACACCATGGGGCTAGAGATGAGTCTTATGAATGTTGCATACAAAAAGAAGACGACCATGGCCGCCTAGGTTTTTACCTAGGAAAGAATCTCCCAAAGGCAGCTACAAGAGCTTTAGTCGACAACCTTCGAGAAATATCTCCTAGGATTTTACCCATAAGAGAATTACTCAGATTTATAGTAGTTTCCTTCATTAAAAAATGGAAACAAGGTTCCAGCAAAGTTGGAGGAGGGACAAATACTAAAGCAATGATCAACTTCAAGACTGGAGTTGATCATTTCTGCATCCACACTGGTGGGAAAGCTGTAATAGATGGCATAGGATCAAACCTTGATCTGTCTGAGTATGATTTGGAACCAGCAAGAATGACTCTACACAGATTTGGCAACACATCAGCAAGCAGCCTTTGGTATGTCTTGGGCTACATGGAAGCCAAGAAGAGGCTAAAAAAAGGAGACAGAATCTTGATGGTAAGCTTTGGTGCAGGGTTCAAATGCAACAGCTGCTTGTGGGAAGTGATGAGAGATTTGGGAGATGGCAATGTGTGGAGAGATTGTGTTGATAAGTATCCACCAAAAACATTAGCAAATCCTTTCATGGAGAAATATGGATGGATCAATGATGAAGATCCAAACACCTTTGTTGTTCCTCGCTGATGAAACAGCTCATATTCATTTTTAATCATCAAAACAGGTATCTTAATTCCTTTGTTGTTAGATAATCTTTATTTTTATTTTTATTGTTGTTGTAATCCAATAAGGAATGCAGATTTCAACATGATTACAAGAGGATTTTTTTATCATATTTGTTGGATGAAATTTTAAATTTTATTTATCAAGGAAAAAGACATTGCTCTCACACTCTGAATCTCAACACATGGTGCTGTACTTGGTGTTGTTAATATTTTGAAGCATAACAATTAAGAGCATAGTAATTGCAGGACCAATGAGGGACCAAAAGAGAAGAAGACTGTCTCTTGGGACAATAGAAAACTTATTCAATATCCTATTAAAACATTTAAAAAATATCTCACCAACGATTAAATTCTTCTAAATAAAAATTGATTTATTTCTAAATTTTAAGAGTTTTATTTAATTTATTTTAATAATTAAAAGCCTTATTTAGATGTGGAAAATTTGGAGTGACCTTTTTCATCCATCTATTTTAAAATTATTTATTTTTATAATTAAAAAAAATTCAATGTATGATTTATCGGTTGTTATTTAATCATCATGGCTCCATTAATTTTTTTAAAAAAATTAACTCAGAATTTAAAGCTTGACCTGTTTTTTCCACACATGACAGCTTTTGCCACAGCCGAATTGTTACAGCATTAAAGAACTGACTTTAAACGTTGAACCAGTGGGGTCCATCTCCATCGACCCACAGCCCTCCTGCCAATAAATACTTCAATGGCCTGTTCTCCACATAGTCCCTTATTTATTTATTTTTTAAAAAAATAATTAATTAAATATTAAACATTTTAAATAACATCATTGTTAACTTTTTTTTTTTCTTTTTCGAATTGAGTAAGCCCATAACAATTGCATTTTTATATTTTTTATATGATTTTTTTATTTAAATTAAGTAAAAATTACATTCTTTAGTAATTTTGAAAATATTTTTAAGAAAATAAATAACTTTTTATATTATATAAAAAAATTATTATTTAATATAGAGAAAACTGATTCGTTGGTCTATCAATTTTAAAAAATATATTAAATTTTTTAAAATATTTTAAAAAGTGTATAAAAAATTTTAAAATGTCTCTGTTACGATGAAGTTAATTAGTAAATATTTTAAAAATTTAAAGAACTAACTAATAAATTTTTTACAATTATAAGGATTAATAGTAAAATATTTAATGATAAAATTAATAAAGAAATTTACCATTAGATTTTTTAAAATATTAAATATTTTTTAATGTATTTTTTAAAATTAAAAAATTAATTAGTCAATTTTTTTTACTATAAAAATTAAATAATAATTTTTTATTATATAGTTATTAATATTAATTTAATAAAATGTATTTTACATTTGTAAAATATTCATATAAAATAAATTTAAAAACTATTATATTAAATATTTATATTTATATAAAATTACTAAAAAATAATCATTAAATTATTGATCACTTAACGATTTTTTAAAATATTAATAATAAATTATTGTCTGTCTAATGATAAAAAATTATAATTATATTTATTTTATTGTAATGAATTAATTAAAGAAAAATACATTATCGTATAGTGAATTAATTAAGGAAAATATATTGTATACATAGATTTAAATGCTAAAAGAAAATTTGAAAAATTCTTGTTAATTAAATATAGATTTCCGAACATATTCTGCAAAATGATTAAATTTATAAATAAAATACTTTGAAATACTATTTGATATTGTGATATTCAAAAAATAGGGTTTAAGTGTACGAGAGAGTTTGACGGGAAAGATCACCCTTCTCTTTTTATCTATTTTTCTCTTGTTTTCTAATGATACATATCACTTGTTTTTGTCACTCATATCTGTACGTACAGATATACCAGCATATATCTCCATTAATCGGCCATTTAATTTTTCTAGCGTGTATGTTGAAAGGGCTGCAAGGTGCTTGCTCTCTTACCCCTTATCTAGGGGACTTGAGTGTAGGCAGTCCACCCTGCTTTGAACACGAACTGGAGCTTGTGACATTGGACCGGTCTACTTTAGAGGGTACTGATAAATTTTAGATTTACATTCAGGGTTCGACTTTACTCCAAATGGAAGAAGTTCGGTGGTCATTACTATTAATAATTTATTAATTTAATAATAAAATACATTTCACCAATCCTTATTATATAGTAATACATACTCCAGAGTACTATAATAAACAAATAATTAATATATAAATTAAAATTAATCTAATAATCAGTCTTTATTATTTCTAAGTTTTTTTTTTCTCTTTTAATTTAAAATATTGTTTTTCTGAAATGATTTAAATTGCTCCTTTAGAAGATTAAAAAATCTGAATAATGAAAAGACTAAAGATTTTTTTGTTGTTGTTGTTGTTTTTAATTTGGAGGAAAAAAGAAAGCCAACTATAGCATAATTGATTTGCCAACAATAGCAGTTGGAAACATAATAATAAGCAAGTTTTAAAGATACAACCATGTGTATGCATTAATAGAACTATGGATACAATCTATAAAAAAAATTATCTTACTTAAAATCTTCCACAATATTTATTATTTAATATTTATTTACTCAAATCAATACAGCTAATTAACAGTATTAATTTAAAAAAAATTATAATAATTTATTAACGTAATAATATTAAATAACTTAAAAATTAATAAAAATAATTATTAAAATTTAAAAATAAAAAAAATTACTTTTTAAAATCATATCTTAGGAAAATGTTGCCACCTTTCTAATAGAGTGTTATTTAATAAAAATTTTAAATTAATTCCCTTATTTTTTTATATTATAATAATATATAAATTAATTATTATAATTTTATTTTATTAAAGCAATCAGCACCAACAATGCCATAAATGTATTGCTAACAAAAAGCAATAAATACAGACATAAAAGCAGCCGTTTTGGCCAACCAATTGCAAATCTCATAATATCTTCTCTTATGGAATCAGCCACTTATATTCCTCTACTCACCAAGTATTCCGGTGAGATATTTTCCCTAATTTTTTGAATTGTTTATTTATTTTTTTTAATTTAAAGAAAATTTACTATTGAAATTTTTTTATATTTTAAAAAAATTTATTAATTAATTTTAAAATTTTAAAAATATATTAAAATATTTTTTATATTTTAAAATTATATTAATTAGTTATTCTGTTGCTGTATATATATGCATAATATATATATAATTTAAAAAAATTAAATATTAAATGAGTAAAATTTAAAATTTTTAAATTTATTCAGATATATTTATCGACAGATTAAATTTATAAGTATTTTTATTGTATAGTTGATATTATAAATTGCAAGAGAGAATTGTTGTCCACCATAAAATTAAATTTTCCAACACATGAAAATGCCAAAAATCTTAATACGAGTAATGAGAGAAATGAAAATTTGGTAAGAAATTTATAAGGCAAGCAGCTGTTAAGATCGACAAGGTGTATGATGTGCCTCATATTTGCTGCTTTGAAAACGACACCATTTAATTTCTGCCCCTTCTTGCAATATAAATCCAATTTCATTCACCTACATTTAGAAATTCAAATGGATTGAGTTTTCTCAAAATTGCTCTCTTTAAATTTATTTAATTATCATTTATTTTTAGTATTTAAATTAAACTTATTTTTATTATTAAAATAATATTCAAATCCGTTTGGTTTATTCAAATATAATCATTTTTATTTTAAAAATTTAATAGGATTATTTTTAATTAAAATATATACAAAAATTTATAAATATTTCATAAATATACTGTTGTATTCGCCTATTACATAGAAAAAAATTCAAAAATTTTCATTATTGTGCTATTTAATTAAATTTTTTAAAATTGATAAAATTATCTAAAATTATAAATTTGACTGTAATCTTATAAAATTTACCTGTAATAAAAAAATTCAAACGATTACACTTTTCATATTTATATCTAAATATTAAAATATTAAATAACAAAATTAATTATTTCACATTTATCTCAATTTTAACTATTTATTTATAATCAATTTTGATAAAAAATCTGTAGTTTACATGTCATACCATATAAGATTATTTCTTAAAACAACTATTAAATTAAAAAATCCAAATATTTACATTAATTTATATTTATATTTAAAATTTTAAATTTTAAATAATAAAATTATTATTTTTTAATTTATCAAAATTATAACTAAAAATATTAAATTGAATATGAAAATATTAATGGCATGTTATAATATAGTTTTTAAAATTTTTTATTAATAAATATATAGTACTTTAATTTAAATTTTATATTAAAAATATATTTATTTTATATTTATCATACATAATATTAAATAAATATTATTTATTAAAGTATTTAATTGAAGATTTATACTTATAATTTATAAAAAATTATAGTTTACATTAATGAAATTTTACATGTTTTAGTACATAAATCCATTCTCTTTATAATTTTTATAAAAACGTAGTTATGTTAACTATATCTTTTATAAGTTATTTGAAATATTTAATATTTTTATTTGAATATTAATTTATTTATTGATATGATAAAAAATTATATTTTATATTAATAATATTAAATAAAATAAAATATTTAATATTTTATACTATAATTATTTATATTTTACATTTTTATTAAACAACAATATGTTTATAAAAATAGAAGAAAAAAATAAATAATAGGATTAATAAAAAAAATATATCTTTAAAATAAATCAACAAATTATCAGCAAATCAACATTCAGTTTGTTTGTAGAAAAAAAATTGTGTATTTAGAACTTATTTTTTAAAATATATTTTCATGTGAATATATTTTTATGTAATTTTTTTAAATTATATATCAAAAAATTAATAAATTTATATACAGTAGTTAATAATTAAAATTCTTAAATTGGAGTCAACGACATCCTCTTCTAAAAAAAAGTATTTTTTTTAAATGGCTTAAATTTAGCTTAGTCAAATATTTTTTTATTAATTAATTCTTTTGAATATCATAAAATTTAAATAAGTACAAAAAATATATTTTAAGAATATTTTGTGTGATGCACAACTTCAGTTTATGATTCAAATGTGGACTGATCTCACTTTGTTCAACCCAAAAAATCTAGAAGTTGACTTTAAAATCGGTTTAAATGATGAAACACTATCAGAATTTGTAAAACTCGATTGGACCTTAGAATTCGATCATGAATCACGTGGATCAACCAGTTTTTGATATTTTTATTTGTTGAAAAGGATATTTTTGTGAAATCCCGTAAATGTGGATAGCATTTGTGGATTATATGGGTTAGTATGTCTGAATAAAAATTTATTATTCTGAAAAAAACATCATTTTACGCGTGTCATCCATCAGTTGTGAAATAAATATAGCATCTCTATATAAAATAACTATATTATATAGTCTTAATTTTTATTCATTTTATACTTTTAAATATATTAAAAAAAATATAATTTTTTAATTATATTTATTTTAAATATATTAAATTTTATTAAATGCGGATAGATATTTTGAGAAATTTATTAAAAATAAAATAAAATTAAATAGGTTATAATAATTAATTTATATATTATTATAATTTAAAAAATAAATAATAAATAAAAAAGATAAATAAAAATTATAGAAAAAAAATAAATTATATTAATTAATTAAATTATAGTTTTTAATTTAATAATAATAGTTTAAAACTCTTATATCTGTCACTTATTGCGGTACAATTTAATTATATTTTAAAGCAGATAAAAATAATTTCTAAAATTTAAGTTAGTTAACTTTAAACCAAATTGAAGTATGTTATTGTATATATTTAGAAATTAAATTTTATTTATAATAATTTTAAAATACTCTAAAGTTATTATCTTAATAATATTAAATTAATAATTTCACCTAATATTAAAATACTGTTATTTTAATTAAAAATTTATAATAGTGTATGGGTGTAATATAATATTTACTATTTGCTTTTAATTTATTTTACATATCTTTATAAATAATATATATATTTTAGAATAAACTTGAAATTAATAAAATTTGCATTGTAAAAAATAAATAAATATACTATATCAATTATTAGTGTGTATATATATTTTTTTACAATGTAAGTTTTTATTTAAAAGTCCACTGGCCCAAATCGATTTAGTTTTAATTTTTAAAAAATTTATTTAATTTAATTTTATAAAAAATCAGTAAAATAAAATTAAATTAAGTAATAATATGTTATTTTTTATAATATAGAAATCTATTTTAATTAAATTTTAAAATATTAAAAATAAAATATAAAAAATACATTAAAATCTAATTATTCGAATCGAATTAATTTAATTTAAAATAAATTTTATCTAATTTTAATTAAATTTAATTTTTATAAATACTAAAATTACAATTTTTAATCGGATTCATTTTTTAACTTATCAAATGCCAGCCCCTAAGAGTAAATACAAGCCAAGCCCTCAAAACTCACATCAACAGCCTATTCCCGCCAAAATCGATATCGCTTGAACGTGAACCAACTTTCCATGCCGCCACCTTCTCCGTCATGGCCTCAGCCAGAGAAGAAGAAAAAGGTATTACATATGCCCAGAAATGCACACTCAGATTCAGACAACACAAAAGTTCTCGAGATAAATTGCAAGTAGGGCAAACAACCTCAATAACTCACAGCCACCGGCTAATCAAATCGACAACATTTCAAAACAAAGTTTGATTCTCCAACCGAACAAATACTGCATAAAGAGAGAGGCAGCAAAACTCACAATTTCTCCAAAGCATTCGGAAGTGGTGATCGCCGGACATAAATGTGTAATTTCAAAATATTAGTGTCAATTAGTAAAGACTCCTCTCTAAGAAGAAATAAAACATTCCAAAATAGATGAATAAAATTTCATAAAACATGATATCAAATCAATTTATGAAAAATAGTATAAGTATATGAAATTATAAAAATTAAATAATATGTATAATTCAAATTATATAAAAAAATAATATAAATTAATAATTTTTTTATCTAAAGATTAAAGAATTTAATTTTATAAAATATAAAAACTTTTTAATTAGATAATTTTTAAATAGATATAAATTAATAAATTTTTTAAAAATTAAGGAACTTAATAATAATTTTTTAAAATTAATGAAAAATTATTTAAATATTACTAAGTAACTTAGAAAATTTCAGGGCCATGTCCCTCGAGGTCTATGTATAGATCCGTCCTTGAACTTTACCAACTAAAATATATAATATTTTATTTTATTTAATATTATTAATATAAAGTTTAATTTTTTATGTATTAAAAATATATATATATAAACGTTCAATGAACTTATATATAATATTTTATATAATAGAAATTTATTTTTAATAAATATTTTTAATTTAATATATTTATATTATATATAATAAATATAAAATAAATATATTTTTAATATAAAATTTAAATTAAAAACTTATGTTTTATTAATATAAAATTTTAGAGACTATATTAAAATTTATTATTAATTTTTTAAAATTTAATTTAATATCTTGCTTAATAATTATGCTAAATTGAAAAAATTTTAAATTTATTATTTAAAATTTAAATTTTTAGATATAACGTAAAAATTTAAATTTTTTTATTTAATAATGATTTTAAAGAAAAATAAAAAAATTTATGTGCTATTACATATAAATTAATTTTTTTTATTAAAATTGATTAAGGTTAATAATTAAAATTAATATAAATGTGAAAAAATTGATTTAATTATTTAAAATTTTAAGCTTAAAATATAAATAATTAAGATTAATGATTAAAATTAATAGAAAAATGAAAAAATTGATTTAATTATTCAAAATTTAAAATTTAAAATATAAATATGGAAACTTATAAAATTTTAAATTTCTTGTTCTACATATTATATATATATATTTTTTGTGAAATGAGGATTGAGAATTGAGAAAGTATAACTGATATCTCTCATATTTACTCAAATATACTTGTTATCAGACTAAATTTGTGAGTAACAACATATTATATATTTAAACCATTATTTTATTTTAATTTGATGTGCAAGAAAACCGTTAATTATATCGGTGCCTCCTTTTAATGGTCAACTAATTAAGTTGTGCCTTGGAGAAAGTGACAATATTAGAAAAGTAAAAAATTAATAACAAAATTTATTAATTAGATTATGAAAAAAAATGTTTGATACAGTAATTAATAAAATCAATAATTAAATTATCAATAATTTATCGATAAAATATCTTAACTAGAATAAAATTTATAAATAATAATATACGTTGTCCGAAATATAAAGAATTCATTAAAATCATAAGCAAATACTGAGGCGTGGCCCAAACAAAAATCTCAACGTATAATCCAACCCAACATTATGAAGCCCAAGACCCAAAAGCTATAAAATCTGGAGCGGATAGCTCAAATCGTATCCTTCACTCGACAAAAACTAAACCTACGCAACAAGGACCACCGCCTTCACTAAGAGGCATTGCTGGGCACACAGATTGAAAGCTAACTCTGCACACACTCAGTAGGAGATGTTGAGAAATCATTTCTCTTGTAAATTAATATCCCTCCATTTAAAATTAAAAATTTTACAAAAAATATTTTTCTTAATAATTCTCTTGTTTAAAATAAAAAAATAATTATTTTTAATTTAAAAATTTTAATAAAAAATTTTAAATTTTTACATGATTTTATAATAACTTATTCAAAATTTTTTTAATAAAATAAATAATGTTAAAGAAAGGGTATAAGAACTCGTAAATAAATTGTTGCAGATAATAAAGAAGATGAGATAGCACTGCACTTCACAAGTATTAGCTATAAGAGCACTATATTCATAAAATTTATTTTTGCTAAATTTAGCTCAAACTAAAATTATTAGACTAATTTAGATTAAAAAAATAAAAAATTGGCTAAATAATACCCCAATAAGTATAGGGTGAATATAAACTTTTCATTCATTTGAATACTTTCTAGCTCGAGATTGAATTTTTAAATTATTTGATATTTTACATAATGCAGGAATAAAATTGTACATTTTAAAAAATATACATTATAATATTAATTAAACAATAAGGATATGGAGTAGAAAATTTTATATTGTTAAAGTTTTGCATAATAAAATTTAAGATAAATTATTATTTATTAAAAAAAACTTCATTTAAAAAATAATTTAATCTTTGAGATATTCGCTATTATGTTTTTATATTTTTTAAATTATTTTCTTTATATTTTTATTCCGATTCATTTTTATCTTAATGTATTAGTTAAAATTAAAAAAAACATTTGATATAATTATTATTGTGTATCTATGATTTATTCTAACTAATTAAAATGTCTCGCTAGTTTTATAATTACATTAAAATATTTTTATATAATTTAATTAAAATCACTAAAAATGTCAATTAATTTTTATCAATTTTTAATATTAATTTATTAATTAAAATTAAAAAAAATTATACCTAAATTTTGCTCGTGGGCAAATAAAAATCACTATATTATCTTGTATTTCTAAAAAAAATAAAATATTAAATTCTCTTAGACCATGAATAACATTTATCCTTCTATCCGGGTCCAATAGGATCATATTAAATTAGAACTCATAATAATTTATTTTCTTTGCCTCTTTAATCTGTGGGCTTATCATTTAGGTTTTCAATTTTTAATCATGATAATAATAAAAATATTATTTAAATTAAATTAATATGAGTTGCGATTAAATGTTACTGGGTTGATGATAGATTTTGATTTATTAATTAGGTGATGATGCAATCTTGATTTATTGGTCAGGTGTCCTTCTGATAAATCAAATTCTCTATACTACTGTTATCATATATCATTAATTGAGAGTCTCATTGAGAGATATTAGAATCTGATAAATCTCTTTCTCCTCCTGCTCCATGATCAATTATGATATATCTGATTTTCTTCTTGCTTCATCATATGGGTCCATTAAATGGGTCTCTCCATATTCTACTGGATAAAAGGACCTGCAAAATAAGAAAAAACGGTCAGGAGTCTACCGGGAATGCTCCGGTGGAGATCCTCCAACGTTTAAATCAGATTTTATGAATAAGAGTAGTATATTTAGGCAAGAGTTATAGATAAAAAAATAAAAAATGAAGTCCCGGAAAAAGAAAAGAAGAAGAAGACCCTCTTTCTTTTTTCTGTGATGTATATCTGCCTCTCTGTTATAATGCTAGCTGTCTTTGTCACTCAGCTCCGTACGTACGAATGTGTCAGGACTTCTTACCACGCTAGACGGCTATTTAATTCTCCTCAGTGCGCATGCGGGTAGGGCTTTTGAGGTGTTTGGGTCTACTATTTTTTTCCACATCACTTTAATGGGTTGGACTTCTTTTTATTGGACCAGGGGCTCATGGGGGACCTGGCCTACCCCGCGTGTCCGGATCGAGATCTGAAGCGCTGAGTCGGTCTTGCTTAAACATGACTTAATGGGGTTTGGGTTATTGTTCTCCTCTTGGACCCGGTCTCGCTCAGAGCAAAAAAAGCCCGGCGGTGATCAGAATCCATTATAATTTAATTTCCCTTCATAAGTGTATGCTGCATTTTTTTTTTCTTAAGTTTGTAGAAAATAATAAAAGTAATGATAAATTCAAAAAAATTAGATTAATATGATTTGTAGAATGAAATTTAACTGATGATTAGACTCTGGTTTATTAGCTAAGGGCCCTTCTAATAAACAGACTCTTTAGGCGAAAGTTAATGGGTATTTCTCAACTAGGGGCCTACTTGGGACGTACTAAAATTACTACACATGATAATATAGTTTTGCTTAAAAAATTACTTATTTATTTAAGGTTTATTAATGAATAAAGAAATACACCTATACTTTTTTTGATAAAATTAATTAATACGAATTAAATTAATTATTAATTTAACCTAATTAAACTTTTACTTGTTTATTTGTTCGAGTAAAATCGTACGGATAAATAAAACTCTTTCGATAATATAATTATATTCATTTTTCCTATCTTACTTAAGACGTGGCTTCCACTTTTTACAATATGACAAAATTTCAAATTTTAATTTCAGTAGATTCAAGGCCAAATTTTTAAGTGCAAGCAAAAATTTAATTCTCCTCTGCAAATTTCCTTTAAAGTCTCTAACCACATTTAATTTTAAACATTATTGTTTTTTCTTAAAATTTGTCCGTCTGTTAAACTTTGAAGCTTGTTTTTTTAAATAATAATAATTCATTTTTATAAATAAAAATATAACATAAAATAAATAGAATCAAAATTTACTCAAATGTTAAATTATTTACACTTATATTTAGTTCGTCTCTAATGAGTGAGGTATTTATATATTTTAATAAATTTTTAATTTATTTTTTAAACAAATAAAAAATTAATATTATAATTTAAACTCTATTTAAAATTATTAATAATTAATTTATTTGAACATAATTTTAAATCCACCACCAACACGTGTAGAGGGCTAATACCTCCCCTACAGCTATACAGATCAGAATCTCAAAACAGAAGTGGTTTTTTTAATATTTTCAAAATAAAATGATTTTTCTTTCCTGGTGACTCTTTACTTTTCCCTTTAGTGAAAATTCCATCTCGCGACAGCAAAAACCCTTGTGACAGGCACTTCCACTGAACAATTGGCGTCCGTGTGGCACTCAATGGAGGAGGCCGCCTACAAGCTTCTACTCTCATGCCCTTATGGTCTCTCTGCTTCTCAGGTTTTTCTTTTTCCTCCTTAACTTTTGGCATGTATACCATACTTCTATAATTTGTATTGGATTCAGATTTACAGTTGAATTCAGGTATCCGTGGTTTTAGATCAATTATACGATAGAATTCGCCATCCTGATGATGAATTAGAAAACTCCATCGCTGAGGTGAGAGAATTGTTTCTGCTGGGTACTGATGATTGTACTGTTATGTGAGCAGAGAAAGTTGGTATCATTGTATGTGCTGAAATTACTGCATTGCAAGAAAATTGAATTAGTGCCTTTTTTTTTTTTCTTTATTTCAATGTGGAATGAGCCATTTGGATATTGATAGCACTTGAGTTCGTACGTTTTTGTTCCTCCTTTTATCAATTTTACAGAATCACATTATTGAAAATGCAAGCAATGGCCTTAGAGAAGTAAAATGTTATTTGCTTAGAACATTTTAAAATATTAGCATCAACTTAACTATTTGAAAGGTATATTAAATTTATGTAGATTTAAAATAACTTACATGCTTCTTTTTGGTACCTTGTGATATTTTAACATTTTAAATAGATATGGGATCAAAGGGCACAGAAGAACACATCATTGTACAATGGTAAAAAGTTCCGGGTATGTTGATCTCATTTAGCTATTATGTTTATTTCATACATTCATTCTGACAATAAATATAGTTCTAAAACAATATACTGATGGTTTTTCACTTTGCTATGTGTGACCTTATGGCATACTTCATTTGACCAAAGTGATGAGAATGCTAAATGCCAATGAACCAGTCTGCATATGCTTGGATACATTACACCATGATTTCCACTTTAGTTCCATCATTTCTATAATCACTGCACTGTTTTCCATAGTCAAAATGCAGGAGAGATCCAAATATTGATAAGGTGCATTTAATCATCGGAGCAATATTAAAAAGTAAGAGTGATTCTAAATTGTTATTTAAAGCGTGTGATGCCAGAGACATGCATGTATTGATGCGGCAGACAAAAAGTTGAGGTCCTGCATTTATTTTATGCATTTAACCTTTTAATGCATTGAATTTTTGCTGCATTGAATTTCTCAGAATTTTCATATGAGATGATATTGCCCATTAGTTCTTTTGTTTTTTCCTTTTTTCTTTTTTTTGAGGATAGATATTGCTCATGAGTTGCTTTTTCTATAACTTTACAGTATGGAGGGCATAATGTCCACAGTGGAGATGGATCAAACAAAGATTCTCATGTATGGCTCCAACTTGGTTTGACAGATTATAGGTCTCTTTCTCTGTCACAAATTTCATGTTTGTTTGTGGTTGTCATGCAATGAATTTATAAATGCTACAAATGAAAAGAAAAGAAAAATAATTTATTAAATCTTACGTGTTACAAACTAGTAGCATGTTGCAATACCCATTAGCTTTGGATCTTTAAGTTAATTTCTTACAATTATCGCTGGATATTGCAGTTGGTTCAAAAGTGAGAAATTAAGGACTACATACTATGGTTACTTGGTACTGTTGTGCATGTAATACCCCATTACTATTGGTTTTATAGGATGAGGCAAGCTGCAAGATTGTTAAACACCACTCCTTTTCATCATTATACATTACTGGAATAGGATTTTGCATCAAGTGGTTGATGTTTATCATAGCAGATTATCATGGGTTGATGTTTACTTTGAATGCCATTATCAGAACCATTTGCAACCAGTCTTCTGTTTACTCTTAATGTCATTTTTGGTTAAAGTTTCTTCTCTATTTTCTGTTAAATGAATCGTTTATTGCTTTCAATATAAATCTTTATCTGACGCATCTGTTCATCATTCAGCACAATGAAACACTTATGCTTGTACTTTGTAATTTTTTTTTGTCCATAATAAATAATGAAAGCTGCCTGCTTGTTACCAGGACTTTTGTGGGGACAAACTTGAGTCCTTTGTGGGAAAAGTTCCTTGTTCCATCAGAAGGTATTTCTGCAAGTATTTAAAACATTTAATCAGAGAAGAGAGTTTTGTTGTTATTATTATTATTTTTTTATATTACTATTAAGTTTCATCTTGCTGCTGTCTTGCTACAACCATGCGAATAATGCAATGAGTTCATGAATATGTGGCTTGCTTCTTCTCTACTTTTGAGAATATCTTTTATCACTTTTGGCTATTCAATGATTAGTTCGTTTTTTCTTCTTTTGTAAATAATGAAGCATATCTACTTGTTGAATTAGTTCCAATGTAATAATGAAGCTGGCATTTTAATTGTTGAAATTAAATGAAAACTTTGCTGAACATGCTCTAAGCATTCTCCCTACAGTCCAAAATCTGAAACAAGCTTGTAATAAACTGTGGAACCTCACACCACCACATGCAATAGGAATTTGCAACTTGATTTTGATAAATAAGATGATTTTACTTTTGTGAATAGACCTCCTTATGTATTTCATATACACTATAGATAGACAAGTAGCATTGCTTATAGGCTAGGAACTGACTTTAGTGCCTCTATAGTAGAAAGATAGGGCGACCTTCACCAGGCACTCAACTTGTGCGCCTAGGTGCACTGCACCCCTTCTTTATTTCCAACTTCAGTGAGCTTTCATTGGCAAAAAACAATCTCACTTGACCTATCTGTTGATCTATTACTATTTCATAAAGTAATATTAACATGTTATCGCTTTTTCTCTATTTTTCTAATACTAAAATGGTTATTTAGATTGTTTTGTAATATTAAAAATCTAATGTGTTTTTGAATGTCTGAAATTTGTGTCTATTTTATTTTCTAACAATTCTAGAAAAAGGACAGTAAGGTTAAAGTATTTATTTTAATACTTTTTTATGCTTATTGATGCTTCATAAAATTGGTAGTTTTAATAATTTTGTTTAGCTAGAACTCCATCTTTTTTGCACTTCTCCTTATTCCTGAGCTTGCCTAGGCACCATAACCCTTTGTAACTTAGTTTGTCTTGAGCCTTTAACAAGTATTTACAAAGTGTAGAAACATCATTAAAGTACATGTAAATATAATATCATAAATGTTGAAGGTTTTATTTTAAAATAACTAAAATTAGTTAATTAAACATATTCTTTATATTAGTAGGTATTATATATAACTTATATATATATATATATATATATATATAGTCCCACTACTGGGTAAAGCTCCAGGCCAAGTAACATTGCTTTCTAGGTGGTATTCTGATTTTTTTTTATTTGAATATGCGAATGTGGGTTGATTTTAGTGGGTGAAATTTCTTACTGTCTTTTGTGAGTAGATTAATCATAATTTGTAAGCGTCCACAACTTTTGTCATTTGTAGATGACCCTATACAATGTCAACATATGTCAAGTCCACTGGGCAATGGTGCAGTTGTGGAGACATCTGACAAGAAAATAGTTGTGTTGCGAAGAAGTTCTAATGTTGGGGAATTTCCTGGACATTTTGTTTTCCCTGGAGGTCATCCAGAGGTACAAGAAAATGAAACATTGGCATTCATTCTTTTGGTTATGATCAATGGTTCAGGATTAATTTGTGATGCATGTTTTCTTTTGGACATGATGATTTTGGGAGCATCATATCATTCATTCACTTACTAAATCTCGTCCTATCTATTTCAAGTGATGACATGCAGTTTTTTTGTGTGTCTCTCTCTCTCTCTATATATATATATTTGGTTATGAACCAAGTAATCTTTGTTTTTTGAAGTATGGAGTCTGGACTTAATAGCACAACTATTCCTTTCTGATTAATGACAGCCTGAAGAAGTTGGAATAGACTCTGATCAGAGTGACAAAGACTCTGAGATGATCAATAAGAAGGCTTCTCAAGAGATGTTTGACAGTATCATTCGTGAAGTAGTTGAGGAAATTGGTGTACCAGCAATGTCTCTTGTAAGTTAAAGCTTAAGTAAGAAACTTAAATGTACTTGTTTCTTCATTTATCTGCTGTTTTTTCTTTTCTATTTGCATTTCTTTTTTCAATATATGTAGTGAGCAGTATTGTGATTGTTTATTTTCCCCATGTCCTATATATTATTGTTACAAATGGGATGGTTTCAAAATTTATGGAATGCAGAAAGATTGGTCTCGTATTGGAAATGATGCACGACATAAATAATCTTTCTTAGAACACCTTTAAATAGTTTTAGTTCCTCTCATTAGTGTCGACTGTAGCTAGAGAAATACCTAAAAAATCATTGAGGATATATAAAAAGTTGTCTGTCAATAGCAATTAAAATAATTATAAGCATTTGATAGGTTTTCTTGATTCAATATGTACCTTGATCATTTTGAAATAAACAGGCAATTTGCTATTTTCTGCACGCATGAATATCGGTTCATATGCTACAAGAATGCTTTCAATATCCAGGCTTTAAGTCCACCTTTTTAGTTGTGGATTTCAGAGGAGATGCTTCCTCAAAATTATTGCATGAGTAATACTTGTAAATAATTTTTAATGTATGCATTATTCTGCCATAAAGGAGTGCAAGTTTTTGAAAAAATTAAAAGTTTACCTAAATTAAGAACTGCAGCCTTCGTGATACTAAAGTTTCTGCATTTGAGAGAAATCATGCTTTGCCCCCTCTTGCCTTGAAAATTAATAATGCAATTCTTGTACTTTGATGGATAGATTGTGTCTAATTGATCAAAATTTGACACAATAGGTACTAAACTCTCAAGTTTGGCTTTTGGTTCCTTGCAGTGTAATCCACTTTTTATTGGTATATCCCGCCGGGTGTTAAATGTTAGACCTGCTGCCTTTTTCTTCATCAGGTGCAACCTTTGCTCAGAAGAAATTCAACAACTGTATTGTAATGCTCAAGATGGCTATGAATCAACACAACTTTTTACAGTTCCATTGGTTAGTTGAAGTTTTAATATTTCTGTTTCATGTCCAGAATTGATTCATTTATCTCGTACAGTTACTTTTTCTGGGCGCTAGCACTTAGCAGTCAAATGTTACCAACTTAATTGTGGTGTAAAAGGTGGGATATATGTGGATGGAAATTGCCGTTAATATAGTAATGCTGGTGATAAGATGGTCAATTTGATGGTGGCTTAAGATGCATCCATTGCGTGTGCTGGGATTCTTGCATCTGATCATACTATTTTGGTGGGTTGAGCTATCACACTTAGTAGGTCATTATTCTTCACATGCATAATAATAAGTTACTGTTTTGGATGCGGGTTGGCACTTCACATGGAAATAGAGTAGGTTAACACTGACTACTGTTTATGTGATACGTCTTTAGAGCAATACAAATATCACATAGAGTTTTTACGACAATATAGTGACCTTAAAATAGATAGATTTAGCTGTGGTGTGCTATGGGAAATGATTGAGTTAAAAATCCAACTTAATTATTTTGTTTGATAATCATTTTTTATTGTCAAACCTTTTAATACTCCTTAATTTCTGTGTCGATTAAATTTGTGCAATTCTCGCATTGAGTGTTTACCTTTTACATATCAGGTTGAATTAGAAAGTATGGCATCGAAAATGCCTGGCTGCCATCAGGGCGGGTTTGCTCTCTATAAGCTGATGGTGGAAGCTTTGAAGAATACCTGATTATTAATCGCTGCTGAACAATTGAAGTTGTTTTCTCTTGGCATCTCTGTAGTCCTCAGTGACATCATTATGATGTCAATTCACTTGGTATTCATTTTGCAATTATTATAACAAGAAGGCACGCTGCTTTAGTCTTTCCTTGCTTGCACAGAGATGATTATGCAAAGGTATTCTTTCATCTCATGCTGCAACCTTTCTTCTTAACACTAATGAGATGTTAAACAATGAGGGACGTACATCAATGACATGGGACAATGTTGAAGTATTAATTGAAATAATCGTATTGTTGGAATCAATGGGATTCCCTTAATTCATGGGATAAAATTATGAGAATATCATATAATTTATTAGCAAATCATTTGCTTAGTCATGGACTTGATTAATGCTTGTATTAAATAGAGATTTATGGAAGTTATTCGAATCTTGTATCTTTCATTATAAATGTGGATCCTTGCGTACTATGTAAATATGCAATTAATTGAAATACAACCTTCTGAAGTTTTTGTATTCATAGATGTAAGCTCTTAGTAGCAGACCAACATAATTCCTTCAGTTGTTATTTTCTTTTACTTTTTCTACCGTTCTAAATTTAAACGTGGTATCAAACCCTAGGAATTGAGTCCCAAAGCTATTTTTATTTCATATTCTCCTTCACTTTAGCCTATGGTATGAGTCCAAAAACTATTTTCTCCCAAATTCTTCTTGTACATGTTGTCTAGATTACATTTTTTAAATAAAAAGAAAATATCAAAACAATACGAAATCTTGATGATAGATCCATAACTTCAACAAAAATCTCATCAAGGAGAGTGTTGAAATTGTTGAGATTTTCCCTTAATTCATGGGATATGATTATGAGAATCATGTGATTGATAACCAAAATTATTGGCTTAATTATTGACTTAATTAATGCTTGTATTAAAGAGTGATTTATAGATAACATAAAAATCTTGTATTTTTCATCTTAAATATGGAATTTTATGTATGATGTAAACACACAAGTAAATGAAATATAATCTCCTACGGCTTTGTGTTCGTGGATATATGCTCTCAGTAACTGAACTAAAAATACTGTCATCTTTTCTGTCAATCTAAATTTCAAGAGTCATATTATCCCTATTTAAATAGTTCTGCTTGCATATGGTGAGCCAAAGACTGCTAGAATGTTTTGCATGCTTAATAGCTTATATCTCTACACATTTTTGCTTATGCGTGATTCTAGACATGTATTTGAAGCAAGATATCTGTAAATGGATACAGGGATTCAAATAGCTCATTACCAGCAGTGCTTCATGGTGCTTATGCCTTTTAATCCATGTGGTTAGGCGCCTTATGTTGTTGGGCACAACAACATTATCATGAACTAATGCAAGAATTGCAAGAAAATGTTGTATTGATCAAAATAGTTGCATAGAAGTCTAATCGAAGTTGCACACAGGAGCTCATGTCAAGTACATGCAGTACTATTATCAGATCATCAGATCACTTCACATTTTGTTAGGCCTCCTTTAGATGTAAACTTACTGATGACCGAACTATGGAATTCTTCTGGTTGCATCACGGTAAATTGACATAGTTAATTCTTTATATATTTCCTAAAAACATTACTTCTTCTGGGTTTATGGGATTCTTAGTACACATGTATTTCCTTAGATTACACAAAACATGGATTCCTGTGTAATCTCATGGTCTCTCTTTGTTCACAACGCATTTTTGAGTTCTTGTTCTTCAATTAATTTTAACTTAGAAACACCATATTTATACCGAGACTTGCATCATGTGATTGAAAATTCATTTGGTATATTTGTTTTGGCATTCTTCATGGCCTTTGTTTCCATATTCATCCAGAGAAGTTTTCTTGCTTGAATGGGTCTATTTAGAAACATGAATAATATTTTTTGCACCATCTTAGGAAATATGATCTACTCATGAAATGGTCCCATACGGAGTGGAAACTCACTCTTTTTGAATTTTGACTCGTGGGACCCGCTACTGTTCAGGATATTATCTATCCACTGCTTCAAAGTTTGAAATTGGGTTCAGAAATTCAGGTCAAAATACTCTCCTTGGAAATTGAATTTGCTATTTGTGAGTGTATTGGTTATCAAAATGAAATTAATTTAGTTGCATCTTCCATAAATATCTTCCTTTTTTTTCAATTCTTTAGCTGTGAAGGTTCAGAGGAATTTCAGGGATTGTGTTGGTTTTGTACAGGCTCAGGTCACATGTATGATAATTATACTGTTTCTGAGTAGTTAATAATACTAGAATTTTTAAAATATTAGAGACTTTTTAATAATTTTTTTCACATCAAATAGAATTGAGATTTCCATTAGAATAAATTTATGCCAAATAAGAACTCTAAATATCATGGAGATTTCACATGACAGTATGAATTTGTAATGATGAAATTGTTCCAGAAGTGAAATTTCCTCTAGAACTGCAATTTTTGTTTGCTTTAATTAGCAGGAAATCTCTAAATACTAATGTAATAGTGCTGAATATTTTAATATTTTCCATTTTTGTAGATAAAATGGTATGTTCATCCATTATTTTTTCCCCCTCATCTGATTAGGGGACCATGAAACTTTTTTTTCCCATGTAAAGGAACAAAGATATTTCTACACATATTATAATCTCGATAAGCCAGATTCTAGCTGGATGATTCAGGTCAAAAGTTCCTTTCAGCTGAGATGGTGGAGTGGACAATGCTATCTCAAGTCGAGAGATAAAATTTCTTTGTTATTTTTATTATTATTATTACATAGAAAAAAATTTTCATTATGTTATAATTTTTGTGATACTAAACTTTCTAATGTTTGAATGTAAAATTTATAATGAATTAGGTATATTTGGATACTCAATGAAATTTTAATAAAATAAAATAAATTTAAATAGTAATAATCGAATTTAAAATAAATTTTATTTAAATTATATATATATATATATATATATATAGTATTCATTAACTGAAAGTAATTTATATACATTATTAATTTAATATAAAGTGTATTTTATAATAGTATTTATTAATTTTTATACATTTTCATTTAAAAACTAAAATAAAAAATAAATTTTTATATGAATTATTAATTAAAATATATAAATGGGTTCAAGTATTAATCATATACTATATAACTCAATTTAGATGAGTTTAAATAATTCATAATAAATTTTAATTGAATTTGAAACCAGTTTAATTTAATTTAATTTAATTTGAATAAAGTAATTTTCGCTCTTACCCAATTCGTTTACATTCTATTGTCACATTAGTTCGAACTGCTATACAACCCAATTGAAATAAGTTTTTTTTTCATGCAAAAAAAAAAAAAAAAACCTTTAAGATTGCAAAAAAAATGATGATTTATATTTAATAATAAAGAGTATATAATTAAAAATATGATGATTTATAAAATAAAATCAGAAGAAACTAAATAACTACACATGGTGAGAGAATTCAAATATATTTAATAATAAAGAGTATATAATGATACATTTTAATTTTGATACTAAAATTATCTTAATTTGAAGTTTTGTTAGATTTAAAGTAATTTAATAATAATAATAATAATAATAAATAACTATTTAGTCTCAAGTTTAGTAAAACTCATTAGTTAATCTATTAGTTTAAAAAACTCATTAAAATGTGCATGAACTATTAAAAAAATCTACTAATCAATTATTTGTTAAGTTTAGACATTAAATATTTTACTATTTAGTCTTTATAGTATAAATAAAATTCATTAATTGATTCCTTAATTTTATAAAAATTAAATTAATTAGCTTCTAATTTTAGACTTTTTCAGTATTTAATTGCTAAAATTAGTGGATGAACTAATTAATAGATTTTTTAATATTTTAATAATATTTTAATGTATTTTTTAAAATTAAGAGATTAACTAATTAGTTTCATTAAATCTGAAGAATTAAATAGTAATTCTCTCTAATAATAAAATAAAAATAAAAATACAAGCATTTGGACAATTAACTAAATTGATGATAAAATATGGTGTGATGTTGAAATATTCTGTTCACTGGAATTAGGGATATGGGGATTCCAATCTGAATTTTTTGAGTGAGTAATATGCATTTATTCACTGAATTAAATCAATTACTACATTTATATATATTTTTTTCTTTTTTTAAGTCTTTATGAAAAAATTACTTCCTTATCTAGAAGCTTTGACCTTCAATACATTTATAAAAGGATGGGTTTCTTTGTGAATAGGCTAAGGACTTATAGGACGCCTGGAAGCTATAGCTTCTTTATTAATTATCATATAATTTTCCTATGGATATACAATTGGTGATTCAATTTCCAACCAAATCAAATTTAAATTTTAAAAAATTAAATTATTAAAAAATTTAGACCAAATCAAATTAATATATTAAAAATAAATAAATCAAAATGAATCAATAAATACAAAAAATAATAAAAATTTGCATACAATGTAATCAGCAAATTCATATTCAAAATTTGTCTTGTTTTCTGTTACTTTAGCTCATATGCATTTACATTCCATTACTTTTGCTCCGATGATTTTTCTGTTTGAAAATATAAAAATTTTAAAGTATATCGTAAATAAAATTTAGAATATAATAAATAATTAATAAATAATTTGTAACGTGATTAAATAATATTAATTTATATTTAATTATTATAATTTTTATAATTCAAGTGTTTAATAAGTCTTGATTTTAGATTGACTTAGATATCAAAATATTAAGTTCACCTTTTTTTCCATATAGCTTTATTAGCATAAGTAGGG
Source organism: Manihot esculenta (assembly GCF_001659605.2). Lineage (NCBI taxonomy): Eukaryota > Viridiplantae > Streptophyta > Magnoliopsida > Malpighiales > Euphorbiaceae > Manihot > Manihot esculenta. Next base: position 30,117,623 of record NC_035171.2, read on the forward strand.
TGGACAATATTCGGTTTAAATCGAAAAAATTGACTGAATCGAATCGATTTGAAAATTTAGTTCGATTTTTTATATATTTTAGTTCTGTTTGATTTTTAATTTTAAAAAATTCGGTTACTTCGGTTCGGTTCGATTTTAATTAGAAAAAAATCAAAAAAATCAAACCGAACCGATTAGTGATAATAATATATTTTTTCAATAATATAGAAAAATTAAATCATATTAAAATTAAAATATTTTAATTAAATTTTAATATATTAAAAATAAAAAAAATTATTAAAAATCAAAACCGATCAAACCGAACCGAATCGAACCGAATCAGACCGGTTCGGTTCGATTCGATTTCTCTGACCAAAATCAGTTCGATTTGATTTTTATAAACACTAAAATTTTGATTTTCGGTTTATTCAGTTCGGTTCGATTTAAAACCGAACCGACCGAATACTCACCCTAAACATAAGAGCCATCTCCGCAAAAAAAAAAAAAAAAAAGCAAAAACCCCTTCAAAACGTGTATTTCTTTGACTATAAAATTGGCATTTTTTGCACCAACTAAAGAAATCTTGATGCTGATGGAAACAATCTGTATCAGGTGAGTCAACGATCAATCCTGAAGCTTAATTAGTCTATGCCTACCCATAATAATAATAATTATTATTAAATAATATTATTACTATAATAATTAATATTTTTAAATAAAATTAATATTACTAATAATTAAAACAATTAACCGTTAGTAAAACAGTAAATTCGGAAAATGACTCATAATCGTGGAGGTGTATGGGTAGAATGTTTGAGGAGTGATCTGGGGTTACTCGACCAAGAAGCCAACCATGTCTGCAACACCATGTGCCTTGTGCACATGCCATTTTGTATTTGATATATTCCCCTTATCTTGTGCAAAAAAATTATTTTTTTTTATATATTAAAAATATATTTAAAAATTAAAACACAATAATATGTAGTTTTTTAATAATATAAATATTCGATGCAATAATTAATTAATTATTTATTTATTTACCGCATTTTAAAAAGGGTAAAAACAATAACTATTAACCATGTGAAAAAGCTGTGGGGTGCTGTGTTCCATGTGAGTTTTTGAAAATATAATTAATTTATTTGAAAGAAAAAAAAAATTAATTAATTCACTAATTATCTGCTTTTAGGGCGCAAATGGTGCTTTTTAAAAGTATTAAGACAAAAGGTTTAACAATAATTATTTCCCTATTTGTAAATCAATAAGTTCCTGTAAAGGAAAACCTCTTCCTTGGATGTGAAGGACTCTTTTTTTTTTTTTTTAAATTTATAATTTAATTTATATTTTATCATTAATAAATAATGATGCTAAAAAATTATTGATATGATAAGTAAAATATAATTATTAGTTAATAATTTTTTTGAAGAAAGTACAAAATTCACTTTGCGGTTTGATTTATTTAATTTTGTAATTCAATTTGTAGAATAATTTACTAAAAGTTGTTTTATTTTTATTTTTTGTAATTAGTTTTACAATATTTTTCATTTGAAAATTTCATTCATAGGAAGAGATATATGAATAATTTGCATTAAAAATAAACAGTATTAAGAAAAATGTAATATATATATATATATTCTTAAATAGTGAGACTCATTGGCGGAACCAGGAGCGTCCCTTTGGTAAGGCACTGGCTGTATCGTTGCGGCACCATCGGCTGCGCCGCTGCAGCACCTTCATCTTCTTTTAAAGTATTTTTCAGTCGTCGATACGGCACGTGCCCCTTACTGTACCTTCCCTCCGTCCCTAGTGAGATTAAATTAAAGTGTGAAATTTTTTTAATATTACAATATTATCAAAGTTGAATATTGTTATGCACACATTTCATGGATGTGATCATAAGGACTAATGAGTAGCTCTAATATTATTTAAAATTAAATATGAATTATTAACGTTTGGTTTGACCTTAAACTTCCGCCATTTTTATAATAATAATTTATTTTATTTTTTTATTAATTTTTTAAATGTATCAAACATTAAATTTTATAAAATATTAAGAAATATAAAATTAAATAGAATTATAATATTAATTTATATATTATTATAATATAAAATAATATTATTATTTTTCATTATAAAAAATACATATCTTAAAATGATTAAATAGAGAAAGATGCTCAAACTCAAAATTTCATCTCTTACCTATTTCTTAAAAGATAAAACTAAAATCAAATAGGCATTGAGATATACATTACCCTTTAAGAATGGTTAGTATCCAATTCATTCTCTACATAATTTTTCTTAATATTCCTATTAGAAATAAATAAATAAATAAATACCCACTTATACATTTAATTTGATAATTCAAATTTTAATGAAATTCATATTCACATAATATATATAAAAAAAATTATTGGGCAAGTGGGTTTGAATATTGGATAATATATATAAAATAATTAAAAAATATTAAAAAATTAAAATGATTCCAAATTAATTTATATGTTAAAAAAAAAAAATCATACAACCAATATGATAGTACATGGAGGAATCATATAAGCAGGTGCAGCAGACAAATTTAAAAATAATTAAAAAAAAAAAAAAAGAGGGGGAGAATTAATAATTGAAAAATGTGAAACGGCAGAGAATTTAAGGGCAATCATGTTAGTTTGTGGTCGTTTTGCTGGTTATGGCGTCTTAAAGTGGATAAAAGGCACATGGGTTTAATTGGATATGGGTATTTCGGTACCTGTCGGGCAGATACTGTGAGGACTAGACTATAGTAACTGTATAAACTTATGTCGCGTGCGCGCGTGCCATTTTCGAAACATACACGGGGCTTCTCGTTAAATATATTAGTGAAATTAAATAAAACAAGTAATTATATGAATATTAATTTTATATAATTAATTTAGATTTTAATTTTTAAAGAATTTGTAGGCCGCAACTCTTTTTTATTTTTCATTATTTATTTTTATTTTAATTGATACTAGTTTATACGGTTTAATATTTAAAAATTATATAAATAATATTAAAATTAATATTTTAATACATTAATATGTATTTAATATTAAATTTAAAATAACTTGAAAAATTTAAAATAAACTTATTTGATTAATTATTTAAATTTTTTTATATAAAGTTTTATATATTTATTCTTTAAATCCATGCAAATACAATGTAGATAAGAATTTCTCTAATTTTCCAGCTAAAGTAATTTTTTATTTAAAACTTCAAAACTCAAAATTAAATCTCAAGTTTTCAATTCCAAATATTAATTAAAAAATATTTTTTAAAAACAAACTTTTAATTTTAGATTATATTATTTAAAAATTGTGATAGTGATTTGTGGGGTAAAGAAAGAGAAGCGTTGAAAAAGATGATTAGATGGGTTCATGTTGGTGGTCTAGGTTCATGCACTTGTCAATCCATGAAATACTTAATTTTTCTTATATTTTACAATTTAATTACTAAAAAAGCTCATAAAATATATTGATTTATAATTTTAAAAAATATTTTCCCTCCATTTAAAAAATATATATTTGAGTGATTTGTTTCTCTTAAAAAAATAATTTTTTATTATTTAAAAATATTATATTTATTTAAACATAAACATAAACAAAAAGGGGTAAATTTATTTAGCTGAAAATTAATTTTAAATTTTAGTTAAAAAAGAAATTATATTTAAAATTTATTCCAATAATCATTACTTTGATAAGCGTTTTAATCTAATGGTAAAAGCTTAAAGTTAACATCTAATAATTACATTTATTTTTTATTTTTATATTTTTTTCCAAGTATGGGATTCTGCTGGCTAAAATTTCACTTACACGGTTTTAAAAATGATATTTTTAAAATAAAGTTTTAAAAAATTAAATTTCAATAATTTAATAAAAATTAAATTACCTTTAAATTATTACTGTGGATTATTATTATTGTTTTTGAAAAGAACTGTGGATTATTTTTATAATTAAAAAAAAAAAGTGAACATATTGTAAAATTTGCTTCCTTCTCCAAGCCAATGCGTCACTCAAGCGCGTACTCCACTCTCCAAATTGCATAATATCTTACAATTTTCTTTTGTTTTTTATTTATGTTTTTATTCTCAACACGACAAAAATCAATTGGTTAAGGTCTTCGATTATTTTAATTGATATAATTTTTAAAGGATTTTATGCTCTGATCATAAAATAAAGGAATTGTAAAAACAAATATTTAAAATGACTTTAATTAAATTAAAATTTAAAATTTAAAAAAAATAAAAATTTACATAAATTTGTAAGAATTTATTTAAAATTTTTTATTATCATAAGGAATTTAATAGTGTAAAAAAAATAATTTGAGCGAAATAAAAATAAAATTGGAAAAAAACTTACATTGCATAAGAAAATGATTAAACACAATACAGCCTTCAAACATTTCCGGATTTATTTTCCTCTCCATTGGCTTCTCCTGAAATCCTTTGGTAATTTATTTTCTTCTCCATTTTTGCTTTGCTTCTCCAGCAAACCGACATGTCTTCACTGTTCTTCATCATGGCTTCCATTTATCTTCTCCATTGAACATTTGAAGCTGTAATCTTTCATTCTCTTGCAGAAGCTAGTCAGCGACTCCGAGTCTTCCATCTGGTGAGTTGCTTTTATGGTATAATATCGATCTGCTGATCTGCTTCAATGGTTAGCTCCTAATTTTGCAAGAACTGAAAATTTAAAAATAATGTGATTCGAGTACCTGAGCTGATAGTGTTGATCTTGTTATGGATTTGAGTTTTTCAGTTTTTAAATTTGATGATGGTCTCTCGGTTGATCTTTTGATACTGTTGATTTCAGAAAAATGAGTCCAAAGAAGTGTGATCTGCATCTGCTCTGTTTTAGCATTCTAAAAGAAAACAGAAAATTGGGTTTTAGAAATAAGATTCTTTATGATGAGAATGCGGTTTTTCTGGAATTTGTTTTCCTTGGAAGATCACTTCAGAAACCTATTGTAGAATAGTCTAGAAGAGAGTTTGAATGCTTATCCCTTGCTTTAATTACGAGATTCTTTGATAAATTTTTTTGGTACAAATACAAATTTTCCTCTCATAATAAAAATAAATTCTTATACTAAATACAATATATAAGTAGCAATTAGGATTACTGCAAGCTGTAACTATGGAAAATGAGATTTTTTTAAATAATAATAATAATTGATGTGCGAGGATTCTGTTTCTGTGGTTGATGAAGGTGCAGTTAGTCTGAAGTTTTCTTTATAACAACTGAAAAAGAAACTCTAGGCGTATGTTTGGATAGGAGAAAAGTGGAGGGAAAGAAAAATTATGGGTGGAAAATAAAAGAGAATCTAAATTTTGCTTTGTTCAGGAAAATAAAAAGAGAGCAAAATAAAGTTTTGTTTCCTCTATTTATTTTCTTTCTAAATTGGAAGAAAAAATAAAATCTTTCCAAACATAAAAGAGAAAAATAAAAACTAGAAAACAAAAATATTTTCCTTCTCTTATTTTTCTTCTTCTCCACATAATATCCAATTAGAGTATGGAAGAATGGATCCACGAGATTGAAAGCACTTTCTTTTCTAACTTTGATTGATTTGAAAACTTCAGCATCAATGAACCAAAATCCATTGATAAGTACAATTTATTAACTATTTCAATTTTTATAAAAGAATCCTAGCTGCATTAACTATTTGTTGCTAATTTCTACATGCATTCAATATTTCAATCATGCGATGGAACTGATATCTGCTTCATGGATTTTGTTTTGTGCTGATTATTTTAAAAAGTTTTTCAAGTTTGTGATTATGTACATGTTTCACAAGAAATTTTCAAAAATGGCATTTTTCTATATTCACATCCACTTATATATGTACTATTATACAAAATTAACCTTTTTAATTTGAAAAATATTTTTTAAGAAAATATTATCTAAATTTTATGATGTGGGACAAAAAAAAAATCAATTAACAAAAAATATTTTAAAAAATTATTTTTTTTAAAGTAAATGACTTTTTATTTTTAAACTTTTAGAATCTTGCTAATACTATTACATATAAATTTATTAATTTTTATTTTTTAATATTATAAATAATTATTTTCTTAAAAAATATTCTTCAAAGAAAATAATTTTCAAGATACATAAACGAAATCTTTTAAAAATATTTAACCCATATACATATATTTCATTTTATTCACTCTTAATTGACTAATTAAAAAAAAGGTTAAATAAAAATACAAAATGGTATTTATTAAGCACAATAATTTAAAGATTGAAAATCTAAAAATTAAAAGATTAACTCTAACCACTAGATGAACTAATTGTGCACTACACTTTATTACTCTTGGCCTCTCTTTTTTATTTTCTTTTTAAATGCAATAATGTTTTCTATTAAAATGTGATAAAGAATTAAAATGTCATAGATTCACAATTTTTATTTTTTAAATATGGTTTGATATGCAATTGATAAAAACGAGTAAAGAATTGTTGAATTTTGAAATAATTTTACAGATAATTCATGTTTAAAATCGAATTTCAGATAATTTTTTTATTATATTAATACTAATAAACAATAACAATCTTATACAAAAATAACAATGTATTTAATTCATAATTTAGCAGCCAATTATAATACATCTCTCCCAAAGAAATTCGAGTAATCGATTAATTAAATTTAATTCATAATAGAGTTAAGACAAAAATATATCACTATTTAAAATCAAAGAATTTCATAAAATTTAATTTAATTGTTTTTTTTATTCCTTTGTTTAACATAATTTATTTTATAAAAAAAATTCAAATAAAATTTAATAAACTTATACGAGATTTCAATTTTTTTAAAAATAAAAATTTTCAAACTAACAAAAATTGAAATTAGTTTAATTGAATTTTTTGAGAAATTTTTAATTTCAGATATAGTAATCAAGTTTGTAATTAGAATGCAATTTTTTTAATTTAAAAATAATTTATTTTTTCAAAAAATAAACCATACATAATTTTATAATAATTCTAATAATTTTTTTAACAAAATAAATGGTTCCCAGCACAACTTCTGAGATCTTAAATTCTATATTTTTATCATAATTAATATTTATTAAATTAACATAAACCGAGATTTCAATCATATATTATTACTGTTGGTGTCCATTACCCAACATCCCTTCTGGTTTGTGTCTCTCCCCTTTCTTACGTGTTTCTCTCTCTCTGTCTCTCTAAAAAAAGAAAAGAAAAAAAAAAAAACGAAGAAATTCACATTAACATTGTAGTCATAACCACCTCTAAAAAAGTCTAGCTAAGATTGATTCTCATCATACCACTCTCTGTTTCCATGCGAATTTTGACCTTTTTTTATTCATATAAACTTGTTGCCCACATGTGCGTTTCATGGCTCTTTGGCCTAATGCTTCTTGTTCTTTCTTTATTATTATTATTATTATTCATTCCTTCTTGCAATATAAAATGATCAAACTGCTAAAAAGCTTTTGTGTTTGTTATGTTTCAAGAATGGATTACAGGTTGTATCGATTCTGACTGCGTTTTCCTCCATAGAGAGTGGTTCTAATAAACTATATGGATTCTTTTGGTTTTTCACGGAGGAGAGCAAATCAAGCCCTTTCCTTCCATCCCAGGTAAAGTTATGGCTATATTTTCCTTCATTTTCTCTCTCTTTTTACATTTTTCTTTTTAAGGGTTTTTTTTTTCAAGTGATGTAGATGAGTTGGTGTAGCTATTGGCATTGATAATGGAAGAGAAAATGTGCGTTCTTTGGGATTATCATTATATATGAAGGTTTAACGGGATTGAAACTCAAAGTTATTTTCTTCCTTTTATTTTTTTTATAGGTTTGTAATTTAGGATGCGAGAAGGTGCAGAGCCAGACATGGGAGGCACGAATCGGGGGTCAAGAATTTACACTTGTTGAATTCCAAAGAAATTCAATATTTATTATTATCTGGGTTGTTTTAAATTAATAATGATTCTTAACGATCCATGATGCATATTTTAATCTGGGTTTTTGCTGGGAAGAAGAAGAAGACCTGAGTTTGTTGTTATTATTAGAAAGAGGAGGTTATCGATGGAGCCATCATCTCCGCTGCCTAATCCAGCTCCTCGGAAAAAGATGACCAAACAATTGACTGGAAAAAAAGATGATACAAAACTGCATTCTGCAGCTAGAGCAGGAAATCTAGCTGCTGTAATGGAAATCTTTTCTGATACAGGGGAGAAAGCGTTGAAGGAATTGCTAGGGAAGCAAAATCAATCAGGAGAAACTGCCCTTTATGTCGCAGCCGAATATGGTTATGTCGATTTAGTTAGGGAGATGATTAAATACTATGATCTTGCTGATGCTGGTATCAAAGCGAGAAATGGGTTTGATGCCTTCCATATTGCTGCCAAGCAAGGAGATTTAGGTATTGTTTCAATAGTAGAACTATTTGTTCTTTTTGGTTTTTGTTTTTTTTAATCTTTAAGAAAGATGAGTTAGTTTTGGCTTCTGTTGTTTCAGAAATATTGGCACTTCTGATGGAGGCCCATCCAGAATTGGCTATGACTGTTGATTTATCAAATACTACAGCATTGCACACTGCTGCAACACAAGGGCATATAGAGGTGGTGAATTTTTTGTTGAGTGTAGGAAGCGGCCTGGCAACCATTGCTAGAAGCAATGGGAAGACTGCCTTGCATTCTGCAGCAAGAAATGGACACCTGGAGGTTGTTAGGGCACTTGTGGCAATGGAGCCTGGGATAGTGACAAGGATAGATAAAAAGGGGCAGACAGCACTTCATATGGCGGTAAAGGGGCAAAATGTTGAGGTGGTGGCGGAGTTGATTAGAGCAGAACCTTCGTCGGTGAACATGGTGGATACTAAGGGCAACACAGCATTACATATAGCAACTAGGAAAGGAAGAACACAGGTGAATGGATTCTTTCCCTTAATCACTAAAGACAACTTTATTCTTTTTTCGTGGATGGCTTACTATTCCGAGCAACGTTCTGTTCTTTGTGAACTGAACGAATGGAACGAATGCTTTTGCTCTTATGAGTTGAATACCAGTTTTGAAATGTTTGTTTATGTCAAATTTCTTAATTATTTCATTTGCTTGCCTTGAATACCTTGCCTAGTTACTGAGCACATGTGATAAATAAGAGGGTGAAGAGGACTGGTTCAGTTTACTAAAGACGACTTAATTGGGAAAACGTAGAACACTATGTATGTAGTGAGATTAAATTTATACAAATGTTGGCTTCTTTTATTCTTTGTTATAATCTGCCCAGTTGGTTGATGAAATTGTATGGGATGTTGACTTTTGAATAAGAGCTTGACATATTTGACAACTTGATGGTTGAATTGAATTGAGGGGAAATAATTCAAAATTGGATTCTGTAGAATTGAGATTATGCTTCTTCAAACCACTATAAAGCCTGAAATTTATAATCTGTAATGTCAGCTTGCAGGGTTTGCTGATTTCCAAATTTTACACCTCTTCTAGATTGTTCCGTAATTTGGAAGGATTTACTTTTGAACACCTGTTTCTTGAAAGCTGCTTCATAAAGCACAACAGAACCATCTTCAGTGTTACAAAATTGTGCACAAATCCAAATAGCATTAGTGCTTGGAAATGAAACAGATTAATTGACATAGTAGTTTTCTGTTTGTGCAGATTGTGCGGTTGCTACTCAGGCGCGATGCAACAGACACAAAGGCAGTCAATAAGACTGGCGAAACTGCCATTGATACTGCAGAAAAAACTGGACACCCAGATATTGCATCCATTTTGCAGGAGCATGGTGTTCAGAGTGCCAAAACTATTAAGCCACAAGTAACAAATCCAGTACGAGAGTTGAAACAAACTGTAAGCGACATAAAACACGAGGTTCACTACCAGTTGGAACACACCCGTCAAACTCGTAAGAGAGTACAAGGCATTGCTAAACGTCTTAACAAAATGCACGCAGAAGGCCTTAACAATGCCATCAACTCCACAACCGTTGTTGCTGTCCTCATTGCCACAGTTGCCTTTGCAGCCATCTTCACTGTCCCCGGCCAATACGTAGATGATCCAAGCAAAATTCACCCAGGACAATCTCTTGGAGAAGCAAACATTGCAGCCAAAGCTCCGTTTATAATATTCTTCGTCTTTGATTCTATTGCCCTCTTCATCTCTCTAGCTGTTGTGGTTGTGCAAACATCAGTTGTTGTCATAGAGAGCAAGGCAAAGAAGCAGCTGATGGCAATCATTAACAAGTTGATGTGGATAGCTTGTGCACTTATTTCAGTAGCATTCTTAGCTCTGTCATTTATTGTGGTGGGCAAGCATGGGAGGTGGCTGGCAATTGGTGTTACAATCATGGGAACAAGCATAATGGTTACAACTCTGGGAACTATGTGTTACTGGGTAATTAAGCATCGGATCGAGGCCTCGAACATGAGGAGCATACGAAGATCATCGTTGGGAAGCAGGTCGCGTTCATTTTCAATGTCTGTAGTGTCAGATACTGATATCTTAAACAATGAATATAAGAAAATGTATGCAATTTAAATACCTTCCAATCCCATACATGATCTTTTTTTTTTTTTTTTTTTTTTTTTTTTTTTTTTTCCATATTGCATCTTGCATTTTCTTTATCCTCCAATGAAGTTTACTTCTAAAATGTACATTCTTACTAAGCAAATCATATATATTGAGAAATTAAAACAGGTATGGTGGCTGGTGGTGGCATGGCAGAAACCACCAGCCTTGAGTTCTAATGATGTCAAATTTGGGATTGGCAGAAAACTGGATGATAGTTTTATTTTAATTAAGTAGTATGCATTTAAAATCTCTTTTTCATTAGAAATTATTTAGTTTCATGGACTCACTTTAGCCTGAATTTATTATAATTTCAAGCTTTTTTTATTTAAAATAACTTGAAATATACTCTTTGATAAAAGTGAGAATTTAAAATTCTATATCTTTATTTGAAATTTTAATTCTACTTTTGGAGGGGAGATTTAAAATAAAAAAAAAAAACTAATTGCATTAAAATAATGTTATAATTTGTATACTCCCAACCTTCCTTAGGCCTAGTCCAAACGTCAAGTCGAGTCTTTAATCAACCCGGTCCAATCTCACCAATTATTTGCAAGCAATTTCTTTTTTTTTTTTCTTTTTTTTTTTTTAAATTTTAAACAAGAAATATAATTTTAATTTTGTTGTTTTTTGTATAAATCATTTTCTTTCAAGTAAAAAAAAATTAATACAAACTTCGTTTTTTTTTAATTTCAATAATCTAATTCACTTCTCCATTATTTTTTTACTAAATAAATAAATATATAAAATTTATTTATTAGATAAAATTGGACTATACTTGCTGGTTTGACCTGTCGTTAGAAACTAGATGGAACAGAATTAGGTTAAACTGAAAATGAACCAAAAATCAAAATGAGAGCTGAATGAGGCAAGATCAAAAACTAAAACTTGTTTGTAACTGAAAAAAAACTAAAATTAGAATTCGAAATCGAAAAGAGCTAATCTTGAGTTGAACCAGCACCGCACTGATTTGCATAAAATTTAATTTTCCAAGCAAGACAAACCTTAATGTTTTTTATTATAGAATGCACAAACATTCCATTAATTTTTCAGGCAATACATATTTCGAAAAATCCAATTCTTTATGAGAGGACCAAACACGATGAAATTGACTATCATTTTATCAGAGAAAAGGTAATAAAAAGAATAATCAAACCAAAATACCTGTACTCCAAAGAACAGACCGTAACTATCTTCACAAAGGCATTGCACCCTTCACAGTTTAAATTTCTATTGAACAAGTTGAATATAAAGAATTGAGGAGAGGATTAAGATTATTCAGCATTAAAGGAAGTCAGTATTAAGATTATTCAGCATTAAAGGAAGTCAGTTCTATCTTGTTCAAGACTATGACCGGTTCTGTCTTAATTAAAACTGTGGTATAAACTCGACGGACAGACAATAGAGATTCAGTTAGTTAAATTAATTAGCTATGCTAATTTACTGCAAATTACATATTAGTATTAATTTCCTTTCGGTTGTGTATTTATATATACTTGTACATATAGTGATGAAGAGGAGAATAATATTTGCATTAACTCATGTCTTACTTGTAATGATATTGATTACCTAAATATATATAAATAAAATAATTTCAGAAATTAAATTAAAATTATATAATAGACAATTATGAGATTGAGATTCATTTAATTTTAAAAATAACCACCAGTGCAATCTCAATTAGTAAATATAAAATTTAAAAATAATTTTAATTAAATTTTTATGTCCATTTAATAATAACCAATTAATTTTTATATTTCAATTTTAATTGTAATAATATGTTAAAACAACTAGACATTAATCAAAAAAAATTTGAGAGGTGAATTAAAGAAAGTTAACGTTTATTATAACTATTTAATAATTTTTAATAGTAAATTCTTGGAGAGTCAATATAAAATTTAAAAGACTCATTAATAACAAATTTCAGTGTAACTATTTAATATACACTTAGCAAACATAAATTAATAATAAAGATTTAATAACCGTTATATTTTTTTTTATTATTATCGTATAAAATAATAATTTAATTATTTTTTACAATGGAAAAAAAATCATTGCGATAATTATAATCTTCATAGATACAGAAAAAGTCAATTATTAAATATATTATTTTATAATAAAAATTGATTTTTTATAATAATTAAATTACAATCAAACTATTATATTAGTAATATTAAGACAAAAATTTCATCCGTTAAAATAATTGCCTAAATCCCATAATGTGATAATGACAATGCGATTTACCATTGTTAAAAAAGAAAAGAAAAAAATTAAGCATTCTAAGACTTTGAAGTTATAAACATCCTTTGAACTCTTGCTTGGATTTAGCATTTTTATCTTTATGGCAGGAAGACGGCAATTCTATATATATATATATATATACATAGCTCAGCTCAAACCTCAAGTATTTAACTCTTTCATTAATTGTTCTAAAAATGGAGGAAGTTACGATGCTTCTGACTCTGATATTGGTGGTGCTCCTCTCCATCTCCCTGCAGGCCTTTTCACAAGGTAAGTTTCTGTTCTGAAAATCAGAAAGAAATATGTATATATATAGAGAGAGAGAGAGAGAGAGAGGAATGCTGACATCTATAACAAAAATCAGTAACTTCTGTAACAGAACGTTATTATGACTTAAGGATTGATTGTGGAGCATTCAACCAAACGGCGGCAAGGAATCAAGATGGTCATATTGTTCAATGGCTCACCGACCAAAATTTTGCATACACCGGAGAAAACCAACTCCTCAGCTACAGCCAACACTTTAGCACAATGAACTCTCTACGATATTTCCCTGCTGGTCAGAGGAACTGCTACTTCTTACCCTTGGATTCATCGGACAGAAAGTTTCTGTTTCGAGCAGGATTTTATTATGGAAACTATGATGGCCTGTCCAAGCCTCCAAGTTTCAATTTGGAGATTGATGGAAATTTTTGGACAACAGTGACAACTAACTCTACGAATAATAATAAGCCTGTTTACTATGAATTGATTTACAGGATCAAGAGAGACAGTGCTCAAGTGTGTTTGGTCCAAACAAGTGATGAGATTCCATTCATTTCTTCCCTTGAAGCTAACGAAATTATTCCAGAAGATGTCTACAGGTTGATGGAGAACAACACAGGTTTGCTTCTTCATAGCAGGATCAATTATGGAGCAAACGCTACTATTGAGTGAGTTCAACGTATAAACTTATTGATATAAATTTTCCAAGAAGTTCCTTACAGTCCAATAACAAAAAAAAAATCCTGAATTTTACTCGTTTTTGCATTTAACGTTCAATTTTGACACCAACATTTAAAATTTCAAATTTTGAAAAAATTTTATCCAATTTGAAAAAGCAAATCTTTTTATTCTATTATGTTTATTTTACAAACAGTGCTACACATTTTCCCAATTGGATAAATTTTTTTGGAAATTTAAATTTTTGGACTTTTGATACTAAAATTAAAAGTTTAGGATTAAAACACAAAAATGTATAAAAGATGAGAATTTTTAGTGCTATTAGCCTTTCTGATAAAATTGATTATGTATGCTATAGGCAACTCAATCGCGAGCAAGATTGGTTCAACCGAATTTGGAAGGCCAAAAAAATGTCGGAATATCTCAACATTGTTTCTGCCATAATCGTTGATGACACAATGCTTGGTGAAAATTATCCACCATGGCCTGTTATGCAAACTGCTATACAAGCAAAAAACATCTCTGACTCCATTCATCTATCTGTCAACTTTTCTGCTCAAACAACTACAGTAGCCTACTTTGTGCTGTATTTCAGGGACCCAATTGGAAGATTTACTGAAAGTATTGCCCAAGTTGAGATTTTCATAGACAGCCAAAAATTGGGAGCTACTGATGTTCCTCCCGATTATCGAACTACTGATGTGTTCCATGTGGTGTCGTTTTATCCAGTTAAGGTTAATGGTTCAGCTAATGTAACCATTTCTCCTGCAAAGAATTCTACGTTAGCACCTCTCCTTAATGCCATGGAAGTGTTTTCTGTAGTTAATATGCCTTATGCTTCCAAGGCAGCTTACTTGCCAAATCTTTCTGTTGTGTCTTGTTTGGTTTTCTTACATCTGTTAACCATTATTGTTTCTGCTACTGAGCTGTTCTAAAGTATTGTAATTCCATGAGTAATGCTGTTTAAATCCATGTTTGTGTAGTTTATGTTTCAATAGACTATGATCCTAGCCTGGTTCTTGGAACTCAACAGTAAGACTGCCAATTATAAGTGACTGTTACATATCAAAGTGCTTTGTTTACCATACTACATCGTATAAATAAAAGTAAGGCTACTGTTAATTATGTGCTTGAATTTTGCTTTGTTCACAAGAAGCGATGAATACAGAAGTCGTGAGAGAAACTTTTGTCAACTCAGAAGCATCCACTCCATTTTTAGATGATCACTTAGTGTACACCTAGTATCTAGGTAGCTGACTAGCTCATATACAGTCCAATTCTTCTGCAGACTACATGACGATTTTATAAATGAAGTATCTAGTTAATTTACTCCAAATGACAGCAATTGTGCTTAACTCTGCAACTGATATCTGTTGACAGCACACAAACTGATATGGCTCGGTACTATGTTTCACCGGAATCAGGTACATATCACTCAGAGTTCTAGATGTTGAAACTCGGCTACACACTTACCATTCGAGTTAAGGTTTGACACCTTAATGATAAGGTTCAAACTTGGATGGGTAACTTACACGGGCAGGTTGGAATATGTGACCCGGACAAGACACTCAGACATCTTACGTAACATATGGACATGGACCCTTTAATAAATAACTAGTTATCATTGATCCGTAAACCTTGTATTAATGGTAATATTCATATTATTATATTGTTTCTAAATTTATAGCAATAGTCAATCTGGCATACCTTAAACATACAACTTTGAAATGCTCATAAATCCTCTACATTATTTCATTTTTTTATTAAGTACTTTATAAATTATTAAGTACTTTATAAATTTGAGCGTTAGAATAACGGTCACCTCATACACTTCATTTATTTATTTTTGTGTAGACTGATTGCTCATTGTCATATGTACATCAGATTCCTAGACTATATCACAAACCTTAAACCATAATATCTGAAGTAAAGACATATTCATATGCTATCCTTTGTGTCATGTTAGATCTTCCTGGTTTGCATTATACTTTATTTGATGTCTAACTGTGGATTACACAAGCACAGGCTTTGTGGGCAAGAATCAAGGATCAATAATTAATCAACATGATCCTGTAAGAAGGGATTTACAACTTCATATACTATCGAACAGCGCAAACTGTTTGATTACCGTTGGATTACCTCAAGATTTAGTAAAGATGACAGGCCTATTATAATTATATGGAGACTACAATGCACTCTATTATGTTGTTATTACCAAATTTTTGTTATTAGAAGATGGCGACATCGATCGATAGAACTCTATTATGTTGCTATTAAAAAATTTTTTAATCAATGAAAGTTTTGGATTATGTTCAAATTGACAAACATTACCAGACAACTTGATTCAATTTATTTTTCAATGAAAAACTCAATTTTCTTGTAATCATCAAAACGTGTGAATCCCATTAATTGTTTTTCTTTCTTTGCCTCTAGTAATTTTCTATAATAGTCATCTGATAATCCTTAACAGAAACTTCCAAACCCACTTGACAAGTTTAGAAGATTATCAATGGAGAAGTTCTTTCTCTTCCTCTTCCTCTTCCTCGTGCTCTTGTTTTTTCTCAACGCTGCTGTATCTCAAGGTATAGACTATCACTTGACAAGCTTTCATTTGCACTTTCTTTAACATACAATAGCTGTTCAAATTCTTGCTATGTAAAACTCATTTAATGATATCTGAATTCAATATTTAGATAATTCCATTTTCTGCTATTTCTAATCTTATTTTCTTTCCAAATACCATGAATCAAATTTTTAATATGATATCGTAGTATTAATGATCTTATAAAAAAAAATCAAGAGAGCTCACAGAGGTAAGAAAAAAAACAGTTTCACAAATGAATGTTTGATGCCAAGAAGATTTTTGAAAAGAAATGTTCAACAATTGAAAGATGATGGCGAAGAGAAATGCTTCATAAATTTTATATTTAGAGAGAAGTGTTCTATATTCAGCTGTTAATTTTTTTTTTTTTAAATTTCATTATTTAAATAAATTATAGGATTTTTTGGGTTATTGGATATTTAGTTGAGATTTTTACTTTTTGAATTAAACTCCGACGATAGCATCTTATTTTACTATTATTTCATGCATGGCAGACATGAAGAATTGGGTAGGGATTGACTGTGGATCACAAACAAGCCAGTACAAGAATGAACTCACATGGCAGACAGATGAAGGTTTCATTAAAACAGGTGAAAATAAATGGATCTCTCCCAACAGCAAGACAAAACTAGACCAACTGAGAACACTACGAGTCTTCAAAGAACAGAACAAGAACTGTTACAGCTTGCCAGCTCCGACAACAGACAGGTACTTCATTAGAGCTATGTTTCACTACGGGAATTACGATGGTCTCTCAAACCCACCAACGTTTGACCTCCAGTTTGATGGAAACAAATGGATTACTGTCCAGACTTCACTTTCTGACACCATTTTCCATGAAGTAGTGTACGCAAGCAAGGGAAATAATATCAGTGTATGTTTGGCTCGCACTCAGGATAACCAGTTCCCATTTATTTCCATGCTAGAAATTTGGGCAATTCCTGACGATTCCTACGATATCATGACTAGAGACAAAGCCTGGATTAAAGCCTATCGCTACAGTTATGGTGGTTCTGATGTAATTCTTGGGTAAGAATTTATAACCACTATTTCTTCTGAAACTATATATGCACCCGGCTGAAACAGCACAAGAAAAGAATGCTTAGTAAACATTTCACACTACTGGAGTCGGTGACCGACCGGGGCAGGCAATGCCGTCCCTCTTTCCTTAAAATTTTAATTTTTAAAAATAATAAATTAAAATTATATTTTTATTAAATTTAATTGTAGTTAAATTATAATTAGTTTAACTTAATTGTATTAACTTAAACTTATTAAATGTATATTTTACTTATATTATTGCATTAATGAATATTTTAACCTTTTAAATATAAATACTGCACTGATTGTCCAAAATATAAATGTTATATGGGCCGTTGACTAGAGCTACGATGCTTGCAACCTGCAGTTACCCAGAAGATAGGCTGAACCGCATATGGGTGCCAATGACACCACAAGATCTAAATGCAGTGAAAGCCAATTTCACTACCCTGGACTATACAACTGTGAATTATCCTCCTGATGAAGCAATAATCCATGCTGTGGAATCTCCACTGCCGTCAGAATCGATCCTTTTGCAGCCTTTTACAATCACTGAAATGACACGGCTTGACCATGTTTCAGTATATTTCACAGAAATAGTTCAAGATATTAATGCTATTAGGACTTTTGATTTATATGTGAATGGAAAATGGGAATTCACGATTACCCCACAGTACAAAAACTGTACAGGTTACATGATAAATACTCGATCTTTCACTTTTCTGAATGTTGAGTTATTTCCAAGCTTTGATTCCACATTACCGCCGATAATTAGTGCCATTGAAGTATACACGGCCACAGACTCTCTTGTTTCTGCAGGAACCTCACAAGATGACTGTAAGTAGCTTCAATTATTTCTGTCTTATTCTTCCTAGTTTGCATTTCCTAAAATCCTGAAACAGCCCATCTGTTGGAAACAGTGGATGGTTTAGCTGTTCTCATAGATTCATTCGAGCAGCTGAAGGGATGGAGTGGTGAACCTTGTCTCCCAAGTGATACTGTGTGGCAATGGCTGGCTTGCACAGGCAGCTACGTGAACCCACCAAGGGTCACTTCAATGTAAAGAATATGAGATAATAAATTATCAAAACTTTGTCAATTTTCTAGCATGTTAATTAGAATCCCTTGTTTTCTCTGACAGAAAATTTTCACCTGTTATGTTGCAGAAACCTATCAGGATATGGTCTGAATGCTCATCTCCCTGATTTCAGCCAAATGCAAGCCCTTGAAACAATGTGACTCATCTATTCACCTCTCTTTTTTTTTTTTTTTTGTTGTTTATCCTCTCTTATTTATTTATCTAGTTATAACATTTCTTTGCTTTTCTTCGTAATGATTTCAGAAATCTGTCAAACAACAGTCTTTCTGGTCCAATTCCAGATTTCCTTGGAAACCTGCCCAGTCTAACATTGCTGTAAGACTAAAACAACAAAAAAATAAAATAAAAGAATAGCTCTCAACTAATTGCGATTTCACCTGAATATCTTTGTTATTCTGATTTCTTAGTGACCTTCGAGATAATGGCTTTTCTGGAGAGATTCCTCGAAGTATCACTGATAATAACAAATTAACTTACTAGTAAGAGTGACTTGCTTTCATTTTTCTTCTTAAGTTGAAATATTCACCACACAAATTTTCTGAAATTGTCTGTTCTTTTTGCATATGCAGCTTGGATGGGAACCCAAATCTCGATCAACCAAAGAAAAAGAATTTAGCACTTATAGTTGGTTTAGCCGTTGGAATACCAATATTCCTACTACTAGTAATTGCAGTGATAATTATAGTTTACTTCTCAAAGAGAAAGCCACCGGCACCTAGCCCAGTGCAAGCAACGGAACTACAGATGGGTGAGACAAATCAAAATGAGAATACTTTTGTGACAGTAACCACAGAAGCAATGGTCAAGCCAAATTCAATAGAGCAAACAACTTTACAGTCGGAAGGAGAGAGTTTTACATCAGCACCAAATGGCACACATGCAAATATGCCAATACATGCAAATGGCTATTCTGCAGAAATAAGTGGAGAAGATATTTCAAGCAATATTAATTCTGAAATTAATAATCATCAACTTGGGGTTCAAGACATTGATGAAGAAGAGCTAAATGATCTACTTCGACAGCATGGAAGTACAGGAGCCAATGTGAGAACATAAGTTGTTAAGCCCTGTGCTTCTGATGGCTTAACTAAGGCTTTAGGTGATGTTTTTAGAAAATTAAAGAAGCATTAGTTTTTTCCCAACTTTACCCCTTGTCTATATTGTTCACCATGCATCATCTATTTCTTTCTTATATCATTTTCCCCGGTGAATGTAATAAGTGTACTATAAGGGTGACAAACTTTTGTCAGTTGCTTGTATTTTTATTTTACAAAAAAAAATGTTATCCAATAATTTGAAATAAGATAGATAAAGACTAGCATCTTTTGAGTGACTTACAATTTGCCTCTACAATTTCAGAATTTGATTAAACCATTGTTATGAATGCACTCACCAAGTCCTGAGCTGGAGTAAAATGTGAAACAGTGAAAATTGCTAACCCAAGAAAAATCACAATGAGGAATGATGGATTAGTGATTTTCTCGGGAGTCAGCATTCAGGAATTCATGAGAGATAAATTTAGAAAATTAGATGGAGAATAAATGAAAGAGGAAGAGCATTGTAGAACAATTTGCTAAAAAATCTCTTAAATTTTCATCAATAAAAAATCATATTTATATACATAGAAAATTTCATCAAAAAATATAATATTAATGACAAACATAGAAAATGAAAATAATTTTTACATATTCAATAAGATTTTTAGATATCCGATTAACATTAAATACTCAAACTTTTTAGAAAAAGTAATGAAAAAAAATTTTAATTTTAATACTCAAGATTTTTCACGACACTCGTTTACAACTTTAGACTTGCAATGCTTAAGCTTTACCTCTCCATTAGCTTCCGCTTTCCTTAGAGGATAATATTTCACTTTGATGTGCTTTGTTCTACCATGAAAAACTAAATTTTTAGTCATAGAAATTGTAGATTTATTGTAGATTTATTGTCCACCCAAAAATGTTGTCGCTTCATTTTTAACCATCTTCAAGTCTTGCATCACCTTTATAAGCCAAATAGCTTGATTTGTAGCGCTTGTAGCAGAAATATACTCTACTTCTACTAAAAATTGTACAACTACATCTTGCTTCTTTAAACTCTATGAGAAAATACTCGAACCAAGTGAGAATACATACCCATAAATGCTTTTGGAATCATCAATACTACCGGCCCAATCACAATCTGAATATCCTTCTAGCTTCATAGGAATTCCAGTTTTAAACTATATTCCATGATCAATGGTTCCCTTTATATAACGGAAAACCCTTTTTGCAGCTCCCATGTGTATTTCTCCTAAATTTTGCATGAATTTTGAAAGTAAACTAGTTGAAAATATTAAATCAAGTCTTAAGATGGTCAAATACAAAATACTCACAATTAAGCTTTTATATGTTGAAGAATCAACCCTTGCATCTTTATCTTTTTTGGACAATTTCTTATTAGTTACCAAGGGAGTTGACATAGTCTTGTACTCTTCCATTTTGAACTTCTTAAGAAGATCTTTAATATACTTTTCTTGAGATAGAAAATACCTTTAGAGTTTTGATGAATTTACATACCAAAAAAGTATTTCATCTCAACCAAGTCAATCATCTCAAGAAGCATTTCCATTTCATCTTTGAACTTCTTTATTTGATCACCATCATCACTTGTTATCAACAAATCATCGACAGAGAGAAAAATAATCAATTTTTTCCACCATCAACTCTAGTATAAAGAGTAGCTTCATTAGGGCTCTTCCTAAATCTATAATCAATTAGATAAGAATCTACTTTGTTATATCAAGCTCTAGGAGCTTGCTTTAGCCCATACAAAATTTTGTGAAGCTTGTACACTATTTCTTCTTTGCCTTTGACAGAATGGCCAGGAGATTGTTCAGTATAGATTTCTTCTTGCAAATCACCATTTAAAAAATCAGATTTTACATCCAGGTAATAGATTTTTCACTTGCATTGAGCTGCTAATGCTACTAGCAACTGAGTTGTATCATACCTTGCCACTGGAGCAAAAATATCAACATAATCCATGCTGGGCTGTTGTACATAACCTTTCACAATCAATCTAGCTTTGAGTTTGTTTAAAGAGCTATTAGGATTCAACTTAGTTTGATAAACCCATTTAAGACCAATTACATTTCTTCCATTAGGTCTCAAAACTAGATCCTAAATTCTATTTTTCTCTATCATCTTTAATTCGTCATTCATAGTATTGACCCATCCTTCCTCCTTTGTTGCTTCTTCATAGCATGTTGGCTATGTAATTACACAGTTGCATCTCTCATAAATTTCAACAAGAGACTTCGTCTCTGGATTCAATGGCTCATCATCATTTGAACTTGAATTGATATTTCTTGAACTAGCTTCCTCATCATTATTGGCTTTTACATCATCACTAGCTGCCACATAGATATGATTGACTTCATTTGAGTTAGGACATTTCTCAACTTATTGTTTCTCCCAATTCCAAAATGAATTTTAATCTATAACCACATCTTGACTGATAATGACTTTTTCCTCCTTAATGATGTAGGTTCGATAGCCTTTGGATTGGGTAGAGTAATCCAAAAAGATGAAAATTTCAGACTTGAGTTCAACTTGCTTCTTTTAACAGATGGAACATAAACATAACAACACAAGTTAAAGATTTTCATGTGAGCAACTGAAGGTTTGACACCATTCCAAGTTTCAATTAAAGTTACTCCTTTAAGAGCAATAGTTGGTAGCCGATTTTACAAATAAACTGATGTATGAGCAACTTCAGCCCAAATGAATTAGTAAGCTTCTTTTCAGCTAGCATGCATCTCACCATCTCCACAATACTTCTGTTCTTCCTTTCAGGGACACCGTTCTGCTCAGGAGTATAAGCAACTGAAAGTTGACGAGAAATTCATTCATCATCACGAAACTTCTTGAAATTTATTGAATTATACTCCATTCCATTGTCTGACCGTAATATTTTAAGTTTCCATCCAGACTTTGTTTCAGCCATCTTCTTAAACCTTTTGAATATATTGAGTACTTGTGATTTGTGACTTATAAAATAGATCTAAGTCATTCTAGTTAGATCATCAATAAATAATACAAAATATTTATTTTTTTCTCAAGGATTCATCCTTCATAAGATCACACATATCAGTGTGAACAAGTTTCAATCTTTCCTTAGCTCTCCATGAAGATCCACTAGGAAAAGACATTTGATGTTGCTTCCTAATTTCACAATAAGAACACACACCATCAGGTTGTTATATACTAGGCAATCCCTTTACTAGGCCTTTTTTATACATCAAAGAAAGGGAGCCATAATTGCAATGTCTAAGCCTCTTATGTCGTATTTCAGATTCATCAACTTTAGCAAAGCTTCACGACTCCTTCACACCACTCCAACTTAAAGTTCTATCAACCATAGATAATCTAGCAATCAATTCATTTTTTCCATCGTATATTCAACAATCAATCTTTAAAATACAACACATAGCCATTCAAAATCATTTGAGCTACACTAATCAAGTTTTATACTAAACTTGAAATAAATAGCACATTATGAATGAGTTTTGTATAGTTGGAATAGCAACAGTACATTTTCCTTTAGCTTCAACAACAACTCCTTTACCCAACTTCACCTTTGTCTTGCACGTCTTATCAAGTTTAGTGAAAATATTTTCATCCTTTGTCATATGGCTTGTACAACCACCATCAATGAACTATACATGTTTTATTGCCATTGTAGGATTTTGAGAAACCATAAACAATCTTCCTAATATTTCCTCTTCTTCATCCTCTTCGATGTAATTAGCTTGTTGCACATCCTTTCCTTGAGCTTGGCTTTGTTTCTGCCTGCAATTTCTCTTAATATAGCCAAGTTTCTTACAAAAAATAGCATTGAATTAGAGATTTACCTTTCAACTAGCAATGCTTTTCAAGATGACTGATTCTAGAGTAGAACTTGCATGGATGAAACTTTCTATTTTTGTCTGAATCTAAAGTCGTTGTTATACCTTTGCCTTTGTCACCCTTGTCATTGCTTCCCTTCTTTCCTTCTTCCCTTCTTTCCTTCTTCCCTTCTTTCTTGGCTTGCTTCTATTTGTGCCTTGCTTGAAAAGCACCTTCAAAGACATCTCCTTCCTTCATAATAGCCCTTTGCTCTTGAACTTACAACTTACTCAAAAGCTTAGAAATTCTCATAGTTTTAAGATCACAAAATTCTTTAATTGCAGAAATCTTGGACTCAAACCTCATAGGAAGACTTATCAAGATCTTTTCTCTCACCTTCTCATTCGAAAAATCTTCTCCAAGTAATCTCATTTTATTAACAATATCAAGAAATTTAGAGGAGAAATCCTTTACACTTTCCCTTTCATTCATTTTCAAAGTTTCAAATTTTCTTTTTAAATTCAAAACTTTGACAGATTTCAACCTAGCATTCTCTTCAAATTCTTCTTCTAACTTATTTTATATCTCTTTTGGAGATTCACAAGTCATGATTCTTGTGAAAATCATATCGAACAAAGCTGAATGCAGAGAAGCAAGAGCTTTCAATTTCTTTGCCTTTTTTTCTCTTCAAATTCCTTCCTTTGAGCAGCAGTGGGATTAGATATACCTACTTCCATAAAATATAGATCTTCACCTCAATTGACTATATGTGATAATTTTCCCTAAAAATTTAAGGAGGACCTGAATCAAGGATGTTGCTTGAAGACATCTTATATTCCTTTAACCCTTGATTGAATAACCTTCACAGATCCCTTAAGAATAATGCTCTGATACCAATTGATAGAGTTTGATAGAAAATAGATGGAGAATAGATGAAAGATGAAGAGAATTATAGAATAATTTGCTAAAAAATCTCTTTTAACTTTCATTGGTAGAAATCATATTTATATACATAGAAAACTTCATGAAGAAGTATAATATTAATAACAAAAACAGAAAAAGAAGAACATACTTAGAAAATAAAAATGAATTTTAAATATCCAATAAGACTTTTAGATATCCAATAAATATTAAATACTCAAAAAACTTCTAGAAGAAATAATGGAGAAAAGAGGCCATAGCTTCTAGAATCAAAATGATCAGTGTCAGGACTAGGGTCGAGCAGTATTCGGTTCAAACCGAAAAAATCGACTGAACTGAATTAATTTAAAGATTCGGTTTGATTTTTTATTCATTTCGGTTCGGTTCAGTTTTTAATTTCAAAAATTTCGGTTATTTCGGTTCGGTTCAGTTTTGATCAGAAAAAATCGATAAAATCAAACCGAACCGATTTAGTGATAATAATATGTTATTTTGAATAATATAGAGAAATTAAATCATATTAGCATTAAAATATTTCAATTAAATTTTAAAATATTAAAAATAAATTTTAAAAAATAAAAAAAATTATTAAAAATCGAAACCGATCAAACCGAACCGAATCAAACCGAATCAGACCGGTTCGATTCTGTTTCTGACCAAAATCGGTTCGGTTCGGTTTTCATAAATACTAACATTTCGGTTTTCGGTTTATTCGGTTCGGTTCGGTTTTAAACCGAACCGACCGAATGCTCATCCCTACTCAAGACACCAAACAACCTAAAACCTAGAACTTGTACATGAGTGCACAAGAAGTGTTTGGTTGTTGAAAGTTCGACGTCATATGAAGAACTTAAGACTGTTAGATTAAACAATTACATCTGAATTCATGCATTCGTTATATATATATATATATATATGAATTAATTCTGTGTCAATTTCGACATAGATATTTGTTATTAAATTCATTCTCATATTAAATTTATCACTTAAAAGCTTTTCTGAAGCGGGACGCCAATGACGATAGCAATAGAATAATTTTCTGTTGCATCATATAGGTAATTCATATGTAAGACATCTAAAAGAAAACAATTTGTTTAGCCAAGTTAAAAAATAAGATATATTCTGAGCAATTTCCTCTAGCTATGGAGACAGATAATACGAAAACAAACTTTCTAAATCATCCCCTTTTATATATTTGGTTTACTGACTTGTTCTAAGTTACGACAGTTTAAAATTAAGAAAATACCCACAGCTTTACAAATTAAAAAAACAAATTTCTTATCATATAATAATAGCATTTTGCATGACACAACAAGAATTTTCTTTTTTTAGAATAAAAGAAATTGACTTTTACAAACCAATGAAATATTCATGTTAGTTGCTACTCTCTCTTTTGGCAGCGGGCAGCGGAAACTCTTGCAGTACTTAAAACTCTTCAATTAGTTTTATCTAAAAGTTTACAATCACTTATTTATTTTATGAATGTAAAAATTCTCTATTTAGTATTTACCGTTGGTTTTTCATTTTTTCAAATATTGTTACCATTATTATAAGATCTCAATTGTCTAATCTCTTATTTAAACTATCTGCAAGATAATAGAGTTGCTGAAATAGTAGTTAAACTTTCTTTTAGAAATACTTTGATTTTTAGCTGACTTTTTAGACAGCCATACAATAGCAATGCATGTTAAGAAAATATAATTATGATTTTATTTTTTTTTGGAAAAAGATGGGTCACCATGATTACATATCATTTTTTGGATGAGAAGTTAAACTTGGCTTAGAAAGGAATAAAAACATGACTAAAAGTACAAACAAATGGAATTATTCACTCATAGTTCAGACTAGGGTTTGGGAATGAAGGAAGCAAAGCGTTTGCAAGCCCCAAAAGAACAGAAGATGGGTTTCGCAGTAACCAAGCTTCTTGATGACAGGACAATGGTTTTCTTCACGGGTCATTCATTTAACGTCAAGTTCTTCGATCCTGCGTTTTTTTATCATATGCTGACATATTCTTTCAAAATCATTTTTATTTTATTTTACAATTCTATTAACAAAAAGAAAAGTAAAATAAAATATTAAAACTGGAAAAGAGAAACCCCAGTGCAGCTAAAATAACAATCTAAACCTCTTAGTTCCATAATTAGCAAGTCTAATAAGAGAAGTAACTTGGAAGATGCAAGATGTGCAAATGCTCTGTGATGGAGATCTTTCGACGGCCGCTCTCCGTGCTTCTGTTGCAAAGAGAGACGAAATATTTTCATGGATCAGCATATCAAAAAACTCCTGAAAATTTGTGGTTCTCTCGGGCCAGATTGGGGGGAATCAAATGCTGTATGAAACCGATGTTCAATCCAACATAAGAAACCCAATTTAGATTTCTATTAATCTATGATTTTACTCCAGATAAACTTTAAAAAGAGGACCAATCACCACTGATCTCGACCTGGACAGCACAGCACCAAAAAAAAAAAAATTAAAGAAAAAAGAGCATGTGCAACAATGAAAGAGGGCAAAACTGCAGCGGCCACATCTCAACATGCAACCTAATTCAAATTGTTAAAAGTATTGCTCAGAAAAAGGAACTTGTATTAATTGGACAGTAGATGATTTCGTACCACCTATTAATCTTAAATCGGAAATATAGTACATTTCGTTTATTGTTCAGAAACGGAAACTTGTAATCTATAGTTAAAGCCTGCAACCATAATCCTGCCCTTCAACATGGAACGTAACAGTTTACAGGCAGGTGGAGAGCATTTACTACGCCTAGTTATTTCAGAGCATGCTGAAGCTAATGTATTGGCTTTCATCATCTTCAATTTACTAAGTGATATATTAGCTAAAATGACTGGCTCACTGCAACGAGATTGACAAGACAATTAGCAAAAATTGTAAAATTCAAGTAACATTAATGCTGCAAACTGACTTACATTCTAATGAATGAGTACATAAAAGAAACTTTACAATGTAAACAAAAACTTGTTAATGTTGAGGTAGAGATGGTCTCTTTTCCAACACTTCATAATGAACAACAAAATTATCCTGCATCCACACCAAATGCACCACAGTTAGTAAGAACAGTTCCATGCCAGCTATGAATAAGTGCAAGCTGCAACCAAATGAAACTATAGCATATAACAGGCCAAACCTTGCGGATTATTTCAAATGTATTTGGATCAAAACAGTGGTAAGATCCTCTTTCATAAGTATTTGTCTTCACAAGTGGCTCTACGTTGGGGACTCTTATGAACCACAATCGGTGCTCTTTGTGATAAAACCAGCCTCTGTTATAACTGCCAACAAGAGGTTTCACATCACCCTTAGCAACTTACCCTCATGCCTGCTTACCAACAATAGCAAGGATACACAATACTACAAAAAAACTTCGATGATTTCCAGATGTGAACACATTTGATTCTATGTTTTGAGGTAAATCCACACAAGCAAGAAAAGCAACAAAAGAAGCAGAGAGGAGAGTACAAAAACATGAAGCAACAAAGAATTCAGTTCAGATCTGAGAGCTTACAGTTCATTTGCAGCATATAATTGAGCTTCATCCTTTGGCATGCTGAAAACATAATTAGGAACAAAAAGGACAAGTAAGACATGAGTGTAAAACCTGATACATAAAGGAAAAACACAGGTTCAATACAGAAATGCACCTGTAAAATATATAAAACAGTGTTTCCACCGTGAATTTTGAGAAGTATCCATGCTGCAGCCACCAAAATGAAGTAAGAACAAAGAAAAGGAGGGAAAGCACCAAATGATTTTACAAAAATAATAAATAATGAGAAAAGGGGGAGGGGGGATGCAGCTTACATGTAGAGGAGGAGGTTGTTTAGAATAATAGCATAGTGGCACACTAAACTCCGGGTCGCCCTTCGCTGGCTCATCAGACCATGGAGAGCCAAATGTCTTGTGAAGATTTTCTGTGGAATTCAAATTTAGTCCTAGAGTTGTTAAATCAATTCCAAGTGCTAGGGAGGTCAGATCAGGGTCGCTCATTCTTATAACACTTAACAAGCCAAGTAGCCCAAATGGGTCTGGAGCTGATTGTGCAGCTTGCATGGATTTCATGCCCTGATCCCTAAAGGGTTGACTGACAGCTGACATTTGTTGTAACCGAAACTGGGACTGGTTCTGGTGTTGCTGATACTGCTG
This sequence comes from Manihot esculenta, assembly GCF_001659605.2. Lineage (NCBI taxonomy): Eukaryota > Viridiplantae > Streptophyta > Magnoliopsida > Malpighiales > Euphorbiaceae > Manihot > Manihot esculenta. The sequence continues at coordinate 30,146,033 of NC_035171.2, forward strand.
GATGAGCTGATCATATGATCCAATACCAGAAACTGTATTCGGTGAATTCAGAGGTCTCAATCCAATCCCAGGTGGTCCATTGGTCTGAACCAAAGATGAATAATACAGTTAAAAGAAATAATTTCTAAAATGGGAAAAAAGATAAATATAAAGAGGGGATAAAGAATAAAATTTACAGTTACACTACCCTGGCGTAGGAAAATGAAACTATTCAAATAAATTTTTTAATTTAAAGTCTCTATTTTAAATTAGAGGCAGTAATTAGAGATCATCCATTCGTAAGATACAAAACCACAATCCCTTGATCTTGGAGAACACAAAAACATATTGGCCATGCACACTTCACAGGAAGTCTTTCACACCTGTGAGTGATAGGTTGAATGTGAAGATGGAAATATATCTGAACCATGAAGAAGATCTTGATTGTTTACAGATGAAAAGGAGACACCACTACTACTGACAGCTGGAGCATGTTGTTGCTGCTGCTGTGGACGATAAGACGAATAAGTTCCCCCCAAGTTGAATCCAGCAGACCTACCCATCTACAGGAAAGCAAAATTGAAGTATCAGAGAAGCACGTAACATGTGACTTGATGTGAATTCAAGTTTCTTTTAAATAAATTCTCACAGGGAAGTGCTGAGATTGTATCATTGACATGGTATTGTCATGCAGTTGTTCTTTCTGGTGCAAATCCATAGTGAATTCAGCATTACCACCTGAAGAAAATCAAAAATTAAGGTCGCCACAAAATGATGAAAATTAAAGCAACTATAAGCCAAACAGAATATTAAAGAACCTTTATATCCAGGTAAAGCTGGAAAATCTTCATTCTGGATGCTAAACTCTTGGTTTTGTTGGACAATTGGGCTAACGCCAAGACCTTGTTTTCGTAATGAACCTGAAGTTGTTTCGTTTTTTCTTTTTATTCCCTAATCGTATATAAGAATGCTTAACAAAAGCAACCAAAAATAAGTCACAGACTCTGATTTTAATTACCCAATTGCCCTTGAGGCCCTCCAGCAGAACTAGGACGGCTTGTCAACTGAGGGAAGTCGTTATTTATGTCAAAAGGGGAGTTGTCATTGGAGTTCACATCATTCAACATTCCCATTGAGCTAAGATTGTTCACTGCTTGGACATGATTTTGTGAAAGAGGGCCACCAGCAGTCGGATAGGAATTTCCTAACATGGAAATTACCTGTGGAGATCCTGAACCCAGAAGATGTCATTCACACGTGTAAATATATCCAAACAATAATTAGTTCTTGAATTATCATCCATGAAAAAAAAAAATCAAATAACCAAATTGAGGATAATGGCAGAGACAATTTAAAAGCCAGCAAGCAAAAATAATGTTATTGAAATGAATAAATAAAGGATTGACCACGTCAAATCCAATATTTCAATCAAGCAGCATTTAAATAGGAAAACTATAACATATTCTCTTTCATCATGCGATACAGCTACACACAGACCTAACCGATCATCCTTGAAACTCAAACAAACTAATATTAGACATTATAAAAAAAATTCTCTGAAATCCAGCAGTGATTTTCAAGATCTTACAAGAGTCCACTTACCTGGAATCTCCATTCATATCAAGAAGACAATTACAAAACTCCATTCAAAAGAAAACAATAATCAAATATGGGGTGGCAAAGTGCCCCAGCTAGAGGTTCTGGGATTTAGGAGAAATGTTATAACAAAAAGTAACCATACCAATGGCAAAAGTTCAATGTATATACAAAATAAACTTAAACAGAATATAAACTCAATTTTCAAGCCAGCACCAAATATTTCTCTCTTAACCCACAAACTCTCTGCAAAATCATCAGTTAAGGAATTAATTGACCATCTCTGCACACTTATACCTTGTGGAAGCACACCACCCATTAATCTGTTTTGTCCTTGCACGCTTAAACTTCCAGATCCACTATTAGCAGTTAGATTTAGCCGAGATGCAAGACCAGGCATAGATAATCCTCCACCCGAGCTTATGCTCCTCCCAATGTTTCCCCCGCCAACCATGTTCCCCATAGAACTTGTAATCCGAGGACCTGCATTTCCCAAAATTGGGGATACTCCCAATCCTGGCACAGCATTCCTGTTTCCAATTCCGGCAGAGGTCGGAAGAATCCCAGGAATAGAGCTGCCAACTCCATTTGTGTTACTATTAAATCCAGGGTTTCCTACAACACTTATACCTCCTCTATTTGTGACTCCTGAATGTCCATGAGAGCTGCCATGAGATAACTGCAGAGTCGATGGAAGGGCGAAAAAGTACAATGAGAAAGCAGGAAAAATATTTGCTTACTTTGCTTAAGCAAATCAAGATACATTTGCTAGTTCACAAGAATACCTAAGGTACCTGAGAGAGTGCAACAGGAAGATTATTGGACGCAAAGCGACCACTAGAGAGGCTCCCAGTAGGTTGTTGAACTCCACCTGAAGGAACATTACTTATGGTGGAATTTCTTGATGCAAGTGTACTTGGCATGTTGGGGACATTAAAGCTCCCATGGATGTTATGCAGCCCTTGAATAGTTCCTGCAATAAGAAACCTCAAAATTACAAAGGAAAGAGAAATATTACATAGAACAAAAGAGAGAAGCACTAGCATATACCAGTATGATGAAAAACAGGAGATGCTGCACCAGAATGGCCAGAGAAAGAAGTAGTAAAAGATCGTCCAGTGCTGTCAGGCAGATTTGAAGCTGAACTGTTTAGCGAAGACTGCAAGTGAAAACAAACTAAAGTTTACAACAAACAGATGAGAAAACCATACAAAAGAAGTAATCTGAAATCCCAATCACAGGTTTATAAACTCCAAAGAGAAGGGGAAACTTTTATTAAAAACAAAACAGAAATCAAGTACGACGCAAGAAGGCAAGGCACCTAACAAGTATTCAACATAAAAGGCTACGCAATAACCCATAACGACACAAACATTATGAGGACTAATTTACTTCTATATCTTCCACACTGGGGCAAATAAGGAACAGAACTGCAAGAACTTGCAATTGTTCTTTGGAATAACTCCAACCAAAACTGCTTCCAACTCAATTCCTATTTCCCAATCTCACACTTCCTCACTAATTCACATAATATCCCCTCCAACATCACATGCTCAGCAATAAAAACCAGCAATGTGCCAAACAAAAACACATGTTTGAGAAACCACATGTCCATGAGTTAAGAAAATCCATGTGCAATATAACACCACGCATTAACATATCTTGCATGATTCTGAAGAAAACTGACAAGTTCATACCCATGAGGTTTTAACTAGTTTTTAAATAATATGCGCACCTAGGAAAGCACTATCACAATGAAACATAAAAACAACCGAACCCAATAATAACCAAGGAGATAATAGTCCAGAAGCATGGGAGTACAACTATGTTAGACAGAAAAGTGTCAATACATTAAGTAACCCCGACATTGCAAAAATGTCAAAAGTTCATGCCAAAAATCATTCCTTGCTGGGGAGTAGCTGTCCTTGTCTTGATTAAGGTATAGAAATTGAACAAAAAGCTTTTCCCAATAAATATTGAATCTACAGCCTGAAAAGAACCAGGATACTGTGAGAAACTCAGAAAAATGCCCAAAAGAAAGGGAACAAAAAGGGCATGCTTCTGGACAAAGGCAGTAGAAAGAGACCATAACCTCTGATGAAACAAGGAAAACAGACATGCACTAGATGCAACAAAGAAAGAAATAATTTTATAAAATAATTAACCAACAAAATCATGAATGCATCTATCTAATTTTCAATACCAAGCATCAGTTTTCAGTTTTTGCCATCTCTATACACAGATAACAGTTATGCTTTTATACAAAGCCTTGACATAGATAACATCCATGTGTTTGGCTTCTACTTTCAGTTTTCTTTAAACAATTACCACAAGATGCATTCATCTTTTGCAGAACCCTAAACCTTAACTAAATTTGCCCACAGCAAAGTGAACAAATAAACATGATTTCTGCTAAGTTACCACAGGAAAGAAACTCATAATTTAGTATTCCTGAGATAAATTACAGGAAAATTGATAAACAGGAAATTACTACACTCACAGAATGGGAAATAATAGTTATTGAAAAGGAAGATTATTACACTTGCACATAGCTCTTCACAGTTCACAGCGGTCTACCAACACTTCTGAACAACGGTACTGTTTATAAGCCAAATCATGCTTTGTGCTCATAAAGAAAACCCTCAAAACCTTTCCAGCATACAATGTATCAAATTTACATTATTCAGCAAATAAATTATGTGTACCCAGCAAATAAAACAGAACTCATTATTCAGCAACTTAATTATTTTATTGGTAAGCCACAAAATAAACGCATACGAAAAAAACCAACAGCTTGTTAAAATCTAAATTACTCATTCGCCATTAGTTCAAAAAATAGTCGGAAAAACTCCAATTGCTACTGGTTCACTTAAGATGCATTTAGTTTACGTTAATTCAATGCTAAACTGCCACATGATACCTCATTTCTTCTATATTACCACGGTTTCTGATCAACCAAACAAATGCCAAACTAAATTGCATATCAGTTCCTTCAACATTCAAACTAAAATCCTTAAAACACACAAAATCCAACACAAAAAATTCCAAAAACCCTAGAAAATTGGCCCGGATTTACAACAAACAGTGAGCTATAAGGCCAAGATACAGATACAGGAAAGCATCATAAAAGAAACAAATGAAGTCGGAGATCATTGGAGATCGAAGCCAGAGCGAGCCCGAGTCGGGGAGAGATACGAAAGCAGTACCTGAGGGGCAGATCAGCGATGCATATAGAGATCTTTCAGGCTTGTGAGTCAAAAGAAGCGAGTTAAGAGTTTGCCCTAAGTTGAAAGAAGCGAACAAGAGAGAGAAACAGAGTCACAGAGAAATAATGGGCTTTTTGAGGGATGATATGATTTGATAAGTGCACAATAAAAGACAAGAAGAATTTGTGTACGGTGATATGTAGGATTACTTTTGTAGATGCGCTTTTGTCAGCCCCTTGATTGGATGAAAATCTTTTGTCATAAATACTTGCATTTGGATTGTGCGTCTTATTGTGCGAGCGCACTTTAATGTTACCCTGCACACGGGCCGACTTGGGTCCAGTTTCGGATCCGTGTAAGGCCTGAGATGGCGTTTGATTGAAGTTTTTTGAAATAGCTAATAGCTTTTTTTTTAAATTGCTACTTTGCTCCGGTAATATAAGTTCATAAAATAATTAGTTTCACAGTTTTAAAAATATATATTAAGACTTTTCTTTAAAAAATTATTAATTAATTTTTTATTAATTTTAATTATTCAGTGGTGTAAAAAAATTCAAAATTTTTTTAATATAAAAAATTAATTAATAGATATTTTATAAAATTAAAAAATTAATTAATTAACTTTCACATTCATTAAAAATTAAATAGTAAAATATTTAACTTAATAAAATTTTTAAAATTATATATTCTAATATATTTTTTAAAATTGATAAATCAACAAATAAATTTTTTTATAAAAAGTTATTTTATTGTAAACAAAAGTAGCAGGATACAATTAAATAACAGAAACAAAACTACACAATACCCTATATACAAAACGACATTCTAAACAAAATACAGTTTAGCTGTTCTATTTGTGTCAATTTATAGACTTGTAAACATCACCTAATTTCAATTTAATAGTGAAAAAAAAATATGTAAAACTCTATTACATTAGGGGTTATTGCTTAAAAATAATAATATTTTTTTCCATCCAAATAAAGTAAATTGTTGCATTGAATATTATTCTTTTATGAACGAACCCTCTCTATCTAGTTCTCCTTACAAACCAACTTACCTTCATCATTTATCTCATAATAGAACTGTTCACATTATATTTTTACAAAATAATTGTTAACACTTTCATAGAAAAAAAACAAGTAAAAAAGTTATGTTCAACTGTTTCAAAACCATTTAAGTATAGGTGGCAAATAGAGTTATTAATAACTCTCTATCTCACCAATTTAGTTTTAACAGCTAATTTATTTATCAAAACTAATCAAGTAATAAAATTATGTCTTGGACAATAAACCTATCCCAAATCAACTTGTACAAGCTCACTTTATTATTGGGCTCTCTTATTGCCTTTCAAGCACCAGCAATAGAGACTTACTTGTGGCATCATCCTGGTTGTTAACCATCCTCTAATTCCTCACCTCCTCCCAAGTTGGCACAGTACCCATATCACTAGGATCCGATAGCTTTCAATTTATTTACCTCCACAGGTCATTTACCTTTGCATGTTTAGGTACATCTGCATCCTCAAAATTCAAATTAGAAAATTTATTATAAATACTAATACCATTCAAACAAGTGTCAAACCATAAGGATATGTTACCCTTGCCCAATTTGTAATCATAAAACTGCTTGAAAACACTACTAATCTTCACAATATGTCTCCAGCCCCAGCTTGCATCCAGCAGTTTAATAATTCTCTAAAAGCTCAATTAATTCAATTTATTTCTACTAACTCATATAGCCCAGAATAAACTCTTGGAAGTTATCAATTTCCAAATGGGTTTCTTTACCACTGCTTTATTCCATGTTTAAAGCTCTTTTATTCCTAAACCACCATCATTTTTGGATTTATAAACCATCTTTCAAGCAATCATCCCTCCTTTTTTCTCTTCAATTGTTCTCGACCATAAGAATATCATACATCTCTTATCAATTTCTTTAATAATTGATTTGGGTAAAACGAATATACTGCACCAATATACATACATACTTCTCAATACAGCTTAGTTGAACCCTTCCTGCATATGATAGATGCTTTATAGCGCAACATTGAATTCTTGCGGTTATTTTGTTCACTAATTTCTGGCAATGCACTTTTTTTATGACAGCAGATAACACTTATAAAATTTGAGTTTTAACCTCATCATCAACATTAGCAAAGAAAATAAGGCTTTTATCCTCATTAAACTATAATCCTTATACATTTTAAAAGTATTATAGTGCACCAGCCAAAAATCTCACAAATTCCACATTACCATAACTGAATAAAAATAAATCATCTATAAAGTATAGATGGTTCAAACTCACACATTTACAGTTTTTATGAAACTTGAAAATAACAGAGCGTTTCACTACTAAACAACTGGACAAATACTCCATAGCAATCACAAACAAGAGAGACGACATAGGATTCTTCTATCTTAAACTTTTTCTTCTTGGAAAGAATCTCTCAACACTACCATTAACCAGCACATAGTACTGACTGTGCGGTTGTCAAAACCGATCAAAAATAACCTTTTTTGTTATCCACAATTTTACAACTGTAGATAGTGGTAAAATAATTGAATCCACAGGAAATTAATAATTACCTATTTTTCTTATCAAGACTAAGTAAATAAATTGAAAATAAAATAAAAGGAGAGTTTTGAGATTGATGAACTAAACTAGAATTAAAAGCTATAAAGTAAAGCAAATAATAAAGTGAAGAGAATTCAATAATGAGAAAAGCCTAGTTGAAGAATTGGATCCACTTCAGTTGTTAGGATGGATCATTAACACTTATATTCTTTTATTTGTCTCAATAAATTAGTTATGGGGTGGAAGACGTTTCTCACCACCATATCCCTCCTTAAGTATAGATTAACTAGGAAACGTTCTCTAATTAATCATTAATCAACAAGTTGCCAAGGAACGTCCTTGGAGCTTTTAGCATCATACAACTCTCAATTGCATTAAAAAATAGAGAAACTTAATTCTAGCTACCTAAACGTATGATGATCCTGTTAGATTATACAATCTCATTGGTTTTTACACCAAGAGTTACTTGTGTTTGAATAATTCAAGCAATTACAGATTTAAACTATCCAAACTAACAAATTATTACTTTGCAATAAAAAATCAATGGGCCTTATTGATCTAAACAACAAAGATTGATGAATAAAAGATAAACATCATATGTTCAGATCCCACAATCCATAAACAAACTCAAGTTTCACCTAATCTTCGACTAGAAAAAGGGTTTCAGCCACTCATGGTTGAAACTAACATAAAAATAAAAGAAAGAAAGCAAAAAGAAGAAGAGGAAGGGTTGGCTGCTGGTGCGTGGCTGTTGTGCGATTTCTGCCGATGATGAGATTATTTTCTTGCTGGTTTGTTGTCCTTTTATAGCTGAATATGTTGCCCTTTATTTCCTTGTTGAGATGGAGTTCTCTTTCCTATTTGGATTTGAATTCTTGGAAGACAATTATATCTTTTTGAGATTTGGCTTCCTAGATATGTGGGATAGAGTGCTGAGGTGTTTTGAAGATTTGCTGAGCTATCCTCACATGTTTGGGGAGGGAAAGACTTATTGAAGGCTTGAATTCCAAGTTTCTCGCGTCCCTACTATTCTGCTGTCGCGCGATCTGTTTGCCCAGTCTGTGTGGGCAAATAACTCGGTCAAACAGTCTGTCTTGGGTGTTGTCTCTCTCTCTCTGCTTCTGTCTGCAGGATCTGTTTGCCCAGTTTGCTTGGGCAAACAATCTGGTCGAACAACAAATCTGCGCTTTTCTCATCCTTCTCTCATCTCAACTTCAACTTGGTTTGGGCAAACCGACTTGGGCAAATCAGGCTTGTCCTCTTTTATTCTCTTTTGAACAACTTTAAGGCCATTTTTCACCAAATTACCATTTTACACCATTTTCTGCAAAAATAAGATCAAAACTACAAAATTAGATCAAAACTACAAAATTAGATAGAAAATGTGTAAGTTAACATTAATAACAATATAAAAAATAAGACTAATTTTAGTTTGATCAAGTACCAAGGAGTTCTAACGCATTCCATAACTCAATTAATGAATTTACCAGGAAAGCTTAAACCCAATAAGACCTCCTTAATAAAATCATAATACACAAAGGCATAAACTTTCCTTAAATCTATTTTTAATGCACATCTAGGAGGACCATGTTTCCTAAGATAATTCCCAACAAGCTCATGCGCAATCAACACATTATCAAAAAATTTCCTTGCTGGTAGGGCTAAGCAGTTTTCAATTAAAATAAAAAATCAAACCAAACTGAACCGATCAGTTTGGTTATTTGATCTATTTCAATTTGGTTCGGTTAGTAATTTTATAATATTTCAATTCTTGGTTCGGTTCGGCTATATAATAGAAATTAAAATTAAAAATTGAATCGACCGATTTTATATATATTTACAAAACCTTTTATACTTTACCTAATAATACTCCTAGTCCTTATGACTCTGTCTCTGTCGATCCTATCCTTATCTTCTCTCAAACCTCTCAATCAATCCATAAGCTCCAAATCTCTCCATGCTTCCCTATTCTCTCAAAGTCTCATTTGACCTCCCTTCTCCTTTTCATCTTCTTCTTCTTCCCATCAAGTTCGTATTCCAAAGCTAACGAGTTGCATCGCAGTCGCATCCCATAGCCTGGCAAGTCAGATATGGATTCTTCGTACAAGAGCCTCGTGAGTTGCCTCATCACTAGTTCGTCCCTACAAACATCATGTCCTTCTCATTTATCTTTACCAGCATCGCATCCTCCTTCATCTAAGGCCGCTACAACCCATCCACAAATCTAGACCCCTTTCTCTTTTTATATCTCATTCTTCTTCTCCCTTCTTCCCCATAAATGTGATAGACCCAGCAAAGGCAGTTTGTGATGGTGTGACGGCAAGGCGATTTCTATCTCCTACAACGGTGATTCAATATGGTGTGATGGCGATCCTTGATGGTGCGACGAGATTTTTTATGGTGCAAAGACTGTTCAAGATCTAGTTATTATTCAGGTGGTGCCTTTGTAATTTACTTTTTTCTTTGTTTGGATGTTGAGTTGCTGATTTAATTTGGGGACTAGGATCCAAATGATTCTTAATTTTATTGACCATATGAGAGAAACACATATTTGTCATATTTTTTTCTATTGAATCTGTTTATGTGAATGGCTTGTTGTCAATTTGTGTATTGAGGTATTGAATTACTGTTAATTGAAATTTCTTGTGAATTTCTTGTAAAATTTGGTAATTATAATTTGGAATTATTGATTGATATGATTTGGATTATGTTTGAGATTATTGTTGGATACTAGAAATATAGAATTGGGATTGAGGCAACGAAATTCAACGATACTTTTGGGCATTTCTCTCCAACCAACAATTCAGTTTCGAACTGAAATCAAATCATACCGAATCATTTCGGTTTGATTCAATTTTCTCTTATTTCGGTTCAGTTTCAGTTGGCATTTTTCAATAGATTGATTTTTTAATTTTTTTATTTCATTTCGGTTCAAAATTGAACCGACCGAATGCTCTCCCTTGCTTCCTGGGATAAAAGCAGATTGACTAAGATTAATAATTATACACAAAATCTTCCCTAGTATTATGGCAAGCACTTTACTAATAATCTTGTAAATAATTGTACAACAAACAATGGGTTTATAATCCCCAAGGCTACTAGGATGTTCCATCTAAGGGATTATAGTTATAATAGTCACATTGAACTACTTTAATATCTTACCGGTCTGAAGGAATTCTCTAACCGGATTCACAACGCCTCTTCCTATAGTCCCCCAAGCCTTTTTGAAAAAATAGCTATTATACCCATCAATGTCTGGCGCCTTATGATTCTCAATAGACTATAAAATTATCTTGATTTCCTCATTCGACACTTTTCACACAAAACTAAAGTTTTGTTCTTCTGAACCACTGGACTCGCAATGATAACCCTTGCATCTACGTGCCACCTAACCAGCAGAAGGCTCCTATAATACCTTGATAATAACCAACCATTGCTTGTTTAATGGCGTTTTGGTATTCAATAACACTACTATTTTTAACCACCAAACTGGGATTGAATTTCTTACCCGCCTAATTTTTATTAAATTATGAAAAAATTTTGGTGTTGAGATCTCTTGATTGGATTCAGATGAGCCTTGACTTTTGCTTGTAAAATTCCTCCTCCTGCTTTAACAGATTTCTAAAAGAATTCATCACAACCCTCTCCTCATCCAAAAGTATAGGGTTCATCAGATCACTCTGCGAACTTTCTTGTAGTTGCTCCAACACCTGCTTACGGCTATCAACCCTCCTTGATAAATTAGAAAACTCCCTTCTATTCAACTTTCTCAATTATCTTTTGAACTCACTTAGCTTATACTAGAGCTTAAATATAGCATTTCACCTCCTTTTCTCTTACAAACTTTTCTCACAATCTCCTCATACTCAGAATGTGACACCCACATATTAAAAAAATCATAATGAGACATTTCTCATATTAACAACACCCATAAATATGATAATTAAAGGTGAATGGTGTGAGACACCTGCAGGTAAAGCTTCACAATCAACAATTCTCATTTCATCCATCCAATGGACATTATCCAAACATCTATAAAGCCTCCGCCAAATTCTATTCTCTCCAGCTTGATTGTTTGTCCATGTAAAAAATCATCCTTTCATGCACACCTCTACCAACCCCGCGTTCTCAATATAGCATTTGAAATTCTCATCTAGATTCGTAGATTTTTGTCCTCCCAATCTCTCACTTGCAAAAAGGCTAGAATCAAAATCGGCTTGCACTAGCTATGCTCCTTCCATATCACTCGAAATATGCTCATTATTTTCCCACAAACTTTTTCTCTCTATATTAGTGTTACTTGCATACACAACTGTCCAGAAAAACCTTTTACCCTCCACCTCAACATGAGTGTGAAATAGCTGATCAGTAGAAATAATTACATGCAGTTTTACCTAACGTATATCAAAACACACCCAAATTCGTACCAGATCCATATCTTGGTAATTACAAACCACATCCCATTCACAAAGCCTCAAGCCTTTTTAAACATTTTCTTTATTTCACTCCCTAAATCTTGTCTCCAAAATTGCTACTACCTTTAACCGACACCTAACAATCAAAGAGTGAACCTCTAACTGCTTTTTAGAGTCATTAAGACCCTTTATATTCCAAGAGCCAATCGTCCCCTTTGAAAGGGGAGATCCTTACCCCTTCCTACTTCCCTCTCTCCATCTCCCTTCTCTACTCTATATGACGTTACAATTCTAGCCATACTCTCCCCCTCACTATTGTTAGTACTAATAACCCATACTTTACTTTTATAATTTATCAATCTCCATCTTCATTCTGGATTGTCAAGGTGCTAATATAAATGGTCGCCTATAAAAAATGTATGGCCCTTCCTCCATAAGTAAATCTCTCCCTTCCTCACTCTGAAACATAAACAAGAATACATTTGTTTTCACCATGTGAACATTCCTCAAACCATGCCTTCTCCACTTACTCATAGCATATTTCTCTACCCAAACAAATCTAGGAGCAGGCCTAATAACACTTCTAATAAGAGCATTCCTCCATTTTTCTTCTTAAGATTTCAACTCAACATTATGAAATTTTACTACCCTGTTACCATTCGAAATTAAAGGCGGAACATACCTTAATTCGGATTTAGGTTTCTTAAATCGATTGCTCACTTTTTTTCCCAAGGTTTCTTCCCTAGGTCACCTTCTCTTTCTTGCATGACTACTATCACTCCGCCTTCTCATTGATGTCGTTTGGTTCCACCGTTTATTGCTCTGGTTCCATTGGTTGAAGCTCCGTTTGTGTCACAGCTTTAATAGACCCATCCCTCATGTAACGATCCGAAATCGGACCGCTACTGGTGCTAGGATCCAGATCGACTTAAGGTCGCCGGGACCCGTAGCAAGCCTAGCATACAACCTGACATACCGGATAAATCCCATACATGATCATACATTTACATAAAAATTTTAAATTTTTCATCTACCAAGCTTGACCTGCATACACTGGTACTGAATACATAAAAACCCACACTAGAGCCCTCATCAAATGCTCTAGTTGGGTCAACATTACATACATCAAGCTCGGTTTACATTTCTCAACATTAAAACATTTCATACTGATCATGAACAAAGGGATTAACCACACACACTAAGGTCAAGCACAATACTAATACTCATTACATTTTGTACAACATCTTACATTTCATTACATTATTTTTCATGTCCACAACTAACTATTACATACATTACACCTTTACTCTTGCTAACTTCCTGGTCTATCCCGAACCTGTAAACCTGGGGGTTAAGGGAAAGGGGTGAACTACTAGAGCCCAGTGAGCAGAATAGTAAAACAGTATATTAAAACACATGCTTTCATGGAATGCATCACATCACAAACAAATCACATCAAGGATAGACTTGTCTCCAATAGCCCTCTACATAATCCAACAGTGCCAGGGCGTAGAATGGGCCTCTGGTCTTTCCCTTAACATAACATAACATAACATTCCAATGTGCCAGGGGCGTAGAATGGGCCTCGACCTGGACTTTCTCTTACTCTGTGCCAGGGGCGTAGAATGGGCCTCGACTTGGACTTTCGTACCATACCATATCATATCATATCGAGGACTAATGGATCATCCAATAACCATCCATATCAACAATAATTAATGCAATGCATCATATTCGTGAATTCTAATGCAAACAACCTAGTATATAACATGGCATTCGTGATGCATGAACATGCTCAAAATTTATTTACTTTGAAACATAAAGATCCATTCTACTCACCTCAGGCTGACTCTGAGAAGACTCTGAAGCAGCTATCTCACTGCTGGGGTCCTCGGTTCCTCGGGTCTGAACCTACACAGGTGAACTCAAATGAGGGACCAAACATACTCTTAATATAACTCTAAACATCTCCCCAAAACACCATAAAACATTTAAAGAAAACATGCAAAGGAAGGCTGAACAGGGCACTTTCGGCGGCAGGTTCGGCAGCCGAAAGTCCCTCCAGAGCCGAAAGTCATGCACTTTCGGGGATAGGTTCGGCGGCTGAAAGTCTGTCCAGAGCCAAAGGTTACCAACCTTCGGCGGCAGGTTCGGCGGCCAAAACTCTCCTCCAGAGCCGAAAGTCCAAACTTTCGGGGGCGAGTTTAGGCGGCCAAACTGCCTCCCCAGGCAGGTTCGGTGGCCGAACATGGCTTCGGCAGCCGAACCTGAGTTCTTCCAAAATGGCAGAACTCAAGCCTCTCACACACATTCAGCCAACCAAACCTTCTCAACACACATCCAACTATTCTAAAACATGCATATACATATTCTTAAGTATATAGGGGCTTAAAACTAGCCTATACCCCAACAAACATCCACATAGTATACATTTAGGCATAAAGGGCACATAAACCCTAACATTCTACAACTACTCTAAACATGCATTTAAACTCTCTAAAACCCCTCAAAACTTTCATAAAATATAAAAGAAGGGTAGGATCTCCACTTACTTTTTGAAGATCGAGAGGAGAGGCGATCCAAACTCGGAGATGGGAGAAATCGAGCTTCGGGGTCTCCAAGCTTCAAAACTTCGTTCTTAGCTCAAAAATCTTCAAAACCAAGTTAAAACTTGTTAAAACTTGAAGGATTTGAGGAGAAAACACAAGATCGATAAAAGGGGTGGCGGAGACTCACCTTGCCCGAAAATAGAGAGAGAAAACACGCCCATTTTCGGACAGGGGGCCTTTTTATAGGTGGCTGGCCAGACCACCTTCAGGGGCCAAAAGAGCTTCCGCAAGTCACCAACGTTTGGCAGCCGAACCTGAGTTTCTCCTCCAAAACATTTTCTTTCAAAAACTCAATTTCTTTCTTACTTAAAACCTTAAAACACATGAAAACATTGTATAAAAACATGATTTTACCATTCTAGAGGGTTCCGACATCCGAGATTCCGCCGGAAAGCAGGAATTCTGATGCCGGGGTCTAGCCGGATATTACATCTCATTTGTTCTGTCCTCCATTCGACCGCATCTTCACCCTCAGAACTGCCATTTCCCTTCACCATATCTTCCATTGTCTTCCCAATAAGCCAAGCCCGCACCAATCCTTCCTCGTTCAGAACGCGGCATGCGTAGAAGTGCTATCGTGCACTGCGAGAGAGAGTCGAGCGAGAGAGCTGTAATTTCTAAATAACTAATAAAATTTTTCATAATACAAGAACTAAATAATAAATTTTTCAGATAATTTATGAGTTTCATCTCTAACAACTATTTTATAGGTTTTTACTAAACTTTTATAGGTAAAAATATGATCTTAATCTTAATCCGTTATTGATTTAAACTATTTAACTTTTAGTACTTCTTCTCATCAATTTATATTCATATATCGATGACAACATTATATATTGTTTAAATGCAAAGATCTATACTTTGTAGCTATGGTTTATCTTATTCTAGGTTGGGCCTTAGTAGACTGAGCTAGTTGATTTCTTTTTATTTTTTATTTTTTTTACTTTTATCAATTTGATCGATATATTAAGAGGTTTAAGGCCTAGACCTAAATATATCACCCAGACTTTAAAATAATATGCTTTTAAGCCCAAACAAAATAAGCAAAAGAATACAAGGCCCAAGAGCTCAGGTCCACGCCCATAGATAGGCAAAGTCTAAGCCTAGCTAAAAACCTAGCTTGCTAAATGGGAAGTTTCTAGTATCATCGCCGTCTGAAAAGAAAGCCACCAACGAGGAGCCAAGATGTCACCTAAACAGCAAGTAAACAACTTTGAAGCACAACAACCTAGAGAAAGAACTTTGCAAAAAGAGAGGAACACAGAAGCCGCATGACCAAGAACCAAACCCTTCCTTCATCAAAGCCATGGAAGGGACATTAAGGAGAGTTTATCAACTATCATCGTGCCTAAGGATCAGTAGTTCAATAAGAGAAGGAGATGAATGATCCCAAGGCTTTTTGCATCAAGAATCAAGTTAAAGCTCTTCACATGTCTAGGGCAAGTGCAATCGATGAAACGGTGTGAAGGTTGTCAGAGAAGACCAAGCATCCCTGTGAAGAAGGCTCTAGGCTCACCAAGACATGCATGGAGGATCATCGAAAGTGAACTGGAGAACCACCTGCATATATATTATAACCTCTAAACTGTTTTTAAATTCATTGTTAATCGTCAAGATATAACTAAGGATGCATACATAAACTTCATTACAAATTTTGGAGGATTGTGCTTAAGATATTAATATTACGTGGTCGTGGTTGGGCTGGGGCGGATGGCTCGCGAAGAAGCTTTTGGATTAAACAAGATATATAATTGATGTAATTAATTGAGAGTGATGCCCATTCCAAAAAAAAAAAAATTGAGAGTGATGTGCTCATGCTTACTTTCAATCTATTCTTCTTTGATAAAACCCAAATTCCAAGCAAATTTCCAATGAGTGGTATAGCAGGCCATCATAATTCATAAGAATGTCTTATGGAGTGATGTGGGTTAGGGGAAATTATTCACTCTTTGGGATTCATTCATAAGTATCTCTAATTTATTTGGACCCAAATTTAATCTTACTTGCACCAAATCTGAGTGTCATTATACTGATTTCATATAAAAATAAATTCAAAAATTATAAAAATTTTATTTTATTATTTAAAAAAATATTATTTTAAAATTTTAATATGATAGAATCTATTTGGCCTTTAATATAAAATTAAGAATTTATTTTAAAAAAAAAAATTATTTGGCTTTTAAAAAGATATAGTGGTGAATTAAAATTTATTTTCATGGTTTTATAATACTCGTATGAGGAGATAAAACAATGGAATACTTTAATTTTATTCCAGTTCTTACGTCCTATTCCTATTTCCAAGTATTCCTATTTGCTAAACAAACTCCAGTTATTAGGAATAAAGATCTTTTTCTCATTCCCAACCTTTTCAAACTTTGAATTAGTTTTCATGTCCAGTAGAGCTTATCCTTTAGAGCTCGGCAGCCCTTATAAATTATGGAGGACTGAATGCAACTCATATGCCAAAATAGGAATCGAAGAACCCAGCATCTACAAGTTCTTGATTGAAGAACTCGGCATCTACAAGTTCTTGATTGAAGAACTCGGCATCTACAAGTTCTTATCAAGTTAAATTTTAAATTGACGAATTTAACTCCCGTCAATTTCTCTTCTCTTTTCATCAGCTTCAACAGGGTAGTACGAGACTTTCTGCACAACGACCTGAAAAACTCCAAGGAGATTGTGTCCTTATGCATGGCTTATACTACCCTTCCCTCATCCAACTCACGTATTTGCAAAGCCTTAGAGTTAAATCTGGCCACATACTCTCTCAAGGATTCATTCCTCCGCACGATTCCCAAGTAACTCATTTTTCTTTTAACAGGAACTCCGGCAATAAATCTACTGATGAATACACTGGTCAGGTCTATGAAGTTCTTGATGTTCTCCGATTCCAAAGTTGTTAAACTATGTCCGGACTAGTCCCGTTAAGGTGGTGGGAAAGACCTTACACATCAGAGCATCCGAATGAATCTGCAACTCCATGAATGTCTTGTAGTTCAAGACGTGCTCTCGGGGGTTTCCCTCTCGTCATAAGTTGCCATAGTTGGCATCATGAACTTCTTTGATATGGTTTCTTGTTGAATTTATTTTATAAACAACGATGAGGTTGACAATAAGGGATTGTTGTTGTCTCGTGCTCCTAACTCTGTCAGTAGTTGCTCTTTCAATCTTTCTAACTTTTTATCTACGTCTGCGTCTTTCCTTCTGGGCCTCTTCTCCATGCAGTAGTTTCTTTCTAACTCTTCACTCCAGTCTCATCATTCTCGATAAGTTGTCTCACTACCCTGCCTCGCTGAGGCTGTCGACTCGTTTTTTCGACTGACTTCTTCATCTCCATCGTCTATCTTACTATTCTATTGAGGGATTTGATAGTTTAATGTGGGTTGGGACTTAGTGATATCCTCGGCTATAGGTGGTATACTCAATGGGGTACTGAGCTCTCTCTGCTGTAACATCTGGCCTAACTAGTGTTATGTAGTAGGAGAGTCATGCTTTGCAATTCTTAGTCAAATAAGATAGTTCTGGGTGGTGAAGAGTTAAACAACATAGGTGATTGATTACTAGAGCGGTTGGGCTAAAGAATGAGAAGTGTGGACCTTCTTGAGTTGAACTCAGGTCGTTTGGGGTGTTTTCGGTATGAGTTTTACTGTGATTGGCCATGTGGATCTCAGTGGGTGAAATGAGGATGATAACTCTGATGATGAAAAGATCTCATTCGCTTCCACAAACGCGTCAATTGATGTCTCAGATCTAATCATGGGTCAGGCTTAAAGTATATTTTCATCAGCTTGATTTCTATTTTCTTTACATATCTTTTTATTCTCTTCTCTTTTGTTTTTTACTGACGTGTAACCGCTATCCGAGTGACGTGTAACTGCTGTTTGGGGCTAGTACATTTTTGTCATGTTCACGCTGACCGTATGTATAGAGGCGCTATATCCTTTTTCTTTCGTCAGACAGTCATTTAATTTCATGCGGCATCTCTGAAACACTATCTGAACGTTATGGATTATATTGTTCTGCATAGGCCAATGGATCTATAGAGCTAAAGCCCTCTCGAACAGATTTTAGTCCAATCCGGCCCATCTAGACCGAGTTCGGGATTTCACAAGACATAAAGCCACACCTTGAGCCCTAATTGAACCAGACCCGGTCATTCTAACATAGGCACTACCAAAGCCTAGGCTTTTAGAGTCTGACCGTCATAAAAAAATCAATAGACTAACTAATGACTTTCTCTATATTATAGTAAATTTTTCTAGAAAATATTAAAAGTCAGACAATTAGTTGCAAGTTCAACCAAGACGCATATAGTGAGGTTCCAAAAAAAAAAAAGGCAAGAATGCATAGATGCAAAAAGGCCAGACTGCATAGATAGATTGAGCCAAAACAAAAAGGAAACTCTAATGCACTCACTTGCTTCCATTCCATTTAAAAACAGTCCAACATAATGCATCTCAACAGCATATTTGACATCTCTATGCAGACGTAGAATTATTATTCGATACGAGATTTAAGATAACTTGAGCGAAAAATATACACATAACAAAAGATCCGATCACTCACGAGCAACTACAACCACCTGTTTGCCAACATTTTGACCTTTGAAAAGGCCTATGAAAGCTCCAGGGCCCTTCTCCAGTCCTTCAACAATGTCTTCAATGTATTTTATCTTCCCCTCTCTAATGTAAGGCAGCACAATATCCAAAAACTTGGGATGTTGGGGAAAATAATCAGGTGCACCAAATCCTTCCAATCGGACCCGTTTATAAATAATGGACATCAAATTATGAACACCTTCAGGCTGATCAAGATTGTATTGTGAGATCATTCCACATACAGCAATGCGACCGTGAGGTCTCATGTTGAGAAGAACAGCATCTAGCATTTTCCCACCAACATTCTCAAAATAGATGTCTATGCCTTCAGGGAAGCATCTGTGACAATGTAATAATAACAATAACAATACCATCTCTCATATTTTGTTGTTTTTCTTGAAAATTGAAGAATAATAATTATTCGCCTCACAGCCTGACAGGTTTTGCGGTAAAAATTCATAGTTTAAGTCAGTGCCTTAAATTGCCTGCTTCAGATTCATGAATATTTGAGAAATAACTGTGAAGCAATTTTCATGTTTGTCTTGATTAAGTAATACATACTGACCTTTTCAAAGCAGCATCCAAGTCGTGCTCCTCTTTATAATTGAAGGCCTCATCAAACCCCAACTTATTCTTTAACAAATCAACCTGATTAGAATGACGAGGAGAAAGAGAGAATTCATTTTAAGATTCGTTTCATCCTTGATCCATTTATCGGATATGAGTGTCAGAAATGGGTGCATATCCCTATGTCTAATTTATCAACTTTATAAATAAGAAAATTTGGGGATATGGATCTAAGTAAGAAAATATGGGGATATGATCTAAGTTCAGACACGGGTACTTGGACACATTATGTTATATAAAATAAATTAGAATAAAAAAATATAGTTATACAGTAATAATTATAGTTTAAATAGATAATAAAATATAACTAAATACATCATCTAATATACAAATAAATAATTATTTTCATCTATATACATGCTCTTCATCTTGAGAGAAAAAATGCTCTATTAACTATGTATGAGTATGTCACTAAGTGTCCGAATGCACGAATATGTATAAAACACATATTCCGTATCGTATATTATGAAGTGTCTTGTCCACATGGATACGACATGGCAAAATGAAGAGTTGGAATATCAAAGTATATGATCAATGTTTTTTCCTGCAAAACATTTGGAAATTATGAAATTTGCCAAAATGTTTTAATTGAATTTCCAAAACAAAATTTTATGTGATTGGAACACAAATTTATGAAGTTAGTTAAGTGGTATTGATATGCAAATATACAATCAAATGAAAATGAAAGCAAATCACCTTGTCTTTACTTCCAGCACTTCCAACAACGTAACAGCCCATCGGCTTTGCAAATTGGCCAACAAGCTGACCAACAGCACCAGAGGCCGCTGAAATGAAAACATTTTCTCCTTTCTTGGGAGAAGAAACCTCATAAAAGCCAGCATAAGCAGTCAATCCAGGCATACCTACAAAAATAATGCATGGATATAGATATGAAAAAGGAAATCAAGAAACGCTCAGATATGGAGTCATAAAATGGATTTTTTGTTTGAGAATGAATTTGAAATACCTAAAAACATAAGTATAGTTTAAAATGAACTTTCAAGAATTTGATGTAATCTAAAACACGCCACTTTTACATGTTCAAATCTTTATGTGTGCGATATTAATTGCAGCTCATTTTCTTGAGGTTTAAAATTCTCCATCCACATGCCATAGATACATGGAACAATCTCTCATTTTATTCTCATATCTTAAGCACGCAATCAATCTATTGAAACATACCCACAATATTAGGCACACACGTAGACAGGGATAAAGTTTCACTATCCTAACTCCAGTGTATCTCCCGAATAATCTCACATATTCTTACAAGGCAAGGAAAATTACAATCTCCACCACCACCACATACATCACAAAAATTTATTTCAGATCACATCATGGAACTTTCGAATCGGATCCCAATTGGCCCATGAAAAAAATATATCCAACATTCAAGTCATATAATCATGAACCATACCATAGACTGCTGATGTATCTAAGATCTAATCCCCCCCCCCCTCCTCAAAAGCACGCATATACTACCATGTCCGAAATTATTTGTTTTAAGTGGACCAACGAAGTCATCTTACTACCTTGAAATGAGTACAACAAAGCAAATAAACATTTTCATTATGCAGATGGCTTATACTGGATTGCAATATATCCACTAATTCAATTTCATACATCACATTCCAAAGCCAATCTAACCATCAAGATAAAACCCATATCATTCATGTCTTTAATTATAAGGAAGAAACACTTATGGTAGCATGCACTTCATGGAACTTCAGAATCACATTTGCAATCAAAGCAATCAAAACCTAGCTCTCAATTAATCGTTGATACCATATACAATTGCTGCAGAATTCTCTGAGACTTACCAAGAATTCCAGTATAGTATGAAAGAGGAACATCAGTATGCAGAATTTTAAAGAGTACTTGTGGATTTGTAATGAGACTGTACTCTTCCCATCCAGTTATTCCCCAAACCAAGTCTCCTTCTTTAAACTCAGGGTTTCTTGAATCCAAAACTTTAGACACTCCAAACCCAGTAAGTGGCTGCATGTTTTCATCAACACAAGTTAAAAAATCTGATGAATTTTGGGCTGCAGATGCAAAATTAAAATGGGATTCATTCGGTTAACCAAACAGAAGAGAAATTAACTAATTACAAAGAAACTGAAGTAAAGAGCTTACAGAGCCTGGAGTGTAGCTGGAGAATCCGCCAACACCCTCTTGTTTCTTCATCAAAATTCGCATGTAAGGATCACAGGATAGATAGAGATTCTTGAGAAGAACACCATTAGAATCTTCTGATACCTTGAGTTTTACAGTACCAGTGGTGACATACATGTCGGATTCCTGAGGAAAACCAGTGACGTAGTCTCTGAATATCAGCTGTTTGTTGCTCACCTCTTCACCGCTGGACGCCATTCTCTGTCTGTTCTCTTCCGACAACCGTAACTTCCTACACCGGCCGGAGACTGCAAGTCGCCTGGGCTTTACACTCTGTTGAACGATCGCGTTGCAAGGATATGTAAGTTTTTTGTTTGGCAAACGAAAGGTCATAGAGTAAAATTATCTAATTTAATCGGAAAAAGATGAATGATAAGTTATATTATTTAATTGGTAAAAATATTTAATTTAATGAGAAAAATATAAAGTTAATAGTTAAAAAAATTATTTATTTTTTATTTTGTTGTAATTATATTTATATTTTTTATTAATTAAAATTTAAATTTTTAAATTATTTCAATTATATTTTTATTATTATTTATATTATTAAAAACTAATAAAATTGTGCGTTACTCATTATGTAAATACTATATGTCAATAAATTTTAAAGTAAAATTTATAATAATTTATAAATTTAGAATAAAATTATAATAGAATTAAAAGTGTATGAATTTTTTAATAATTATTTAATTTATTAATATTTTTTTAAAAATAAATAAATTAAAATTAAATTTATAATTTTAAATGAATTATATATTATCTTAACCAATTCACCAAATCACACTATACAATCAAATATTTCATCTATATACTATTAATTTTTTTAAAATTTATTCTAAATATTAGTATAATTTAAAAAAAATAAATTAGCATAATTAAAAAAAATAATTTTAAAAAATAATTTTATTACTTTTTATATTTTTAAATTGAATCTTGTTAAATATTATTTTAAATTATTTTTAATATTTTATAATTAATATATTTAATAAAATTATTTTTTAATTATAATTTTAAAAGTAATGTTAAATAGTAAGTATAAATTTAAAAAAAATGATTGATAATAATTTTAATTAAAATAAAATCAAGACTTTATTATTATTATAAAATTATTGATAAAAATTAAAAAATTTAAAATAATAAAATAAATAATAATTTTTAAATATATTTAATAGTAAAAGAGAGTAATTTATTTTATAACTCTTCAATTATACAAATAATTTAAAATTATAGAATTTAATTGATAAAAAATAAATTATAAAATAAAATTATAACAAAAATAATATATATATATATATTATAATTAATTTTAAATTTTACTGATTTGATATAATATTAACGTATTGAGTGATATAATAATTTTATTAATTTATTAATTTTTAATGATATAATATCTGTAGATTATAATTAGAGTAATTTTAAAAATTTTAATTTTAATTTATAAAAAAATATAAAGTATAATTGTAATAAAATAATTTTTTTAACTATCAATTCAAATATATATGATAAATATATTATTTAAATAGGAAGCATGATTTTTTTTTTTTTTTTCAAACAAGAAAAAGGTGTAAAATATTTAATTTGATGAGAAAAAGATACAATAAATGATAATTATATTACTTAAATAGAAAGTTTAAAAATTTAAGATAAATGTAATACTTGCTATTTAAAGTAAATGTACTTTAAGAAAAATATTTAATTTTATTAAAGAAGGATGCTTTCTGGAAAAAGAAGAGAGAAAAAAAAAAAGAATTTAGAGAACAGAAGTTTGAGAAAAAAAAGGGCTATAAGAGATCGATGCTGCGGCCGTCGAACTCTTTTACCTTTGGGTGTGGAGTTCTGCGGT
Organism: Manihot esculenta; assembly: GCF_001659605.2. NCBI lineage: Eukaryota > Viridiplantae > Streptophyta > Magnoliopsida > Malpighiales > Euphorbiaceae > Manihot > Manihot esculenta. The sequence goes on from NC_035171.2 coordinate 30,169,658, forward strand.
CATCGGCTTGTATAGTTTTGTTTGTCTTTTGTTGTTGAGTTTTGGTGTTTTCTTGTTCGAATCGTTTTGAGTTTTGTTTTGGATGATTATTTTCTTGTTGCTGTTGGTGAGGATATCGACCGGTAATTATTCGGCGCAGAAATCTGTTGATTCGTTCGACTGCTCCATGACCGCCTGAGACTGAAAGCGTCATGGACCGTTTGTCTTTTCGGTAGCTGTTAACGATGACTTTTACGCCTGCGGTGGAAGTTTTGCGTCAGTCTTTAGGTGGCGTTTGGGTTTGAGATTTGTTGGTGATCGCACCTCTGTTCATCCGCTTTGCTTACTCTTAATTGCGATGAGTGGGTCTAATTGTTGTGTTGTCGTTGGGTTTTGCATGGCTTTTTGTGGCTTGGGACTCTGTTTGGTGGTGGATTTATTCATTTGGTCTATTCTGTTTTAGTAAAGCGATGGATGGAGCTGATTGTTGGTGTTGCGATTTTCTTTTCCGATGGTTGATTTCTTTTCCGGTGGTTTGAGGATGACGGTATCTATTTCTCCAGAACATACCTCAGTGGGTTGTGGAATTAAGTATCGGGTTGGGCTGTTGGGCTTCTACCTGTGAACTTCTGAGATTTTATGATTTTTTTGGATATTTTTTACTTCATGCCGATAATAATAATAAAAAAAAAGATAATTTATAATTTTCAGATAGAAAGTATGAAAATGAAAGGTAAAAGTAAAATATTTTATTTCATTAACGAGAGACCGAAAATTACTTAGCGAGTCTAAGATGATAATAATTCTATTTAATTGAATTATAAGTTGCTTTAAATTTAACATCTTAATTTTCTATTACATAATTTTTTTTTGTAAATATTTAATTTAATGAATTAAAAAATTAAAAATTTGAAAGTTTGAAAGTTTTATAAATCTGTAATATAATGTTTAGATACCAACATTTGAAGTTGGAAATTTAAATTTAATTTAGTGTAAAAACTATTAAAAAAATTATAGATTTTAAATTATATCATTTTATATATTAAGAATTTTATAATGTATATTTAAAGTAACACTATTTTATGAATAAATATAAATTTATATTTAAATAATATATTTTTTATATTTATAAACTATATATATATATTATCAATTTTGGATTTGATACCTTAAATTTTTGATTTGTAGCTTTTTTTTTTTTTTCAAAAAAAAAGTTACTGGTACTCGTATACTTAATAATTTTCTAAACGAATTTTTTTTTTTTTTTGGAAACTAGTGGTAGGTTAACGTCGCGTATTTTGTTTTTTTCGATCCTTTGGTTTTTCGTGTCCGTTCTTTAGTACAACAGCGCTTTGTTTTTCTGGTGCCTTCCCTGTCTTTGAATTTAGAGAATTTATTTATTACAAAATTTTTATTTATGTCAGTGATATTAAATAAAGTATTAATATTTATATCAATCTCAAAACTCAATTTTTAAAATTGATTTAAAATTTTAAAATTAAGTTAAAATTAAAAAAATTAGCTAAAATTAATATAAAAAAAATTTAGAATTTTAGAACATTTAAACTTTTTAAATAATTTAAATATATTTGTATTATTACATTCTTAAATAGTTAAAATTAATAAATTGAGATTTAAATATTATAATTGCTTAAAAATAAGTATTTATTTTTTAAATTAATATCTCATGTTTTTTTAGAATATGCATCCATATTTAAACTTAAAGAGTTCTTTTTTATTCAATTTTTCCTTTCTTATTGATTTTTTTATTTCATTAGAGTTCAAAGGAAATCACGAATCTTTTAAATTTTTTATTTTGTTATTTTTCAGGTATTAAAACTTTATAAATTGATAGATTAATTCGTAAATATAAGAATATATTAGTAGTTATAATATTTAAAAAATCTAAAAATTAATTTTAATTAAAAATAAAAAATTTAAATTAAAAAATTATTTTGTTAATTAAATAAAATTTAAAAATATAAAGGTTAATATTTAATAGCGTGAAAACCACAAAATTTTAAGGATTAATATTTAAAAGATTAAATTTTAAGGATTAAATTTAAAATTATAAAAGATTAATATTTTATTAATTAAGTAAAATTTTAAAGATTAAATTTAAAAATATTAAGATTAATAGCGTGAAAACCGCAAAAAAAAATTAAATAAAAAATTATTATTTAATTTTTATGATATAAAACACTCACTAATTAATTTTTTTATTTTAAAAAATATATTAAAATAATTTTTAATATTTTAAGAAATCTATTAATTAATCTCTATATTAATTTTAACTATTAAATATTAAAATAAAATAAAATACTTTTAATATAAAAAAATTAATTAGTGAATTTTTAAAAATATGAGAAATTAATTAATAATTTTTTTAAAATTATAGAAATTAATTAATAATTTTTTAAAAATTATAGAAATTAAATAATAAAATATTTAATAATAAAATTAATAGAAAAATTAATTAATAAATTTTTTTAAATGTTAAAAATATTTTAGTATATTTTTTAAAATAAAATAATTAATTAATAATTTTTTTTTATAATATATTGATTTTTTTTTTTTGTTGCATGAGTTAATTTGTGTGAAGTCCCTTTCAAATGAATAATGTTATGTCGAATTAAGTCAACATAATTTAATATTAAACAGTGTCGTTTTGTGCCCATATAATAAAGTGTCAGATTTGTGTTTAAATTTCTTTTACATAATCTTCGGATATCCTATTAATCATGATCCCTTGCTTAAAATTAAAAAGTTTTAAAAAAATTAAATTCAATTTTTTTTATCAAATTTCTATTTAAAATGAAAAATTGTATTTATTTTATAATTTATAAAATTATTGTTTAAAAAATAAAAATATATATAATTTTATAGAAATTTATTTAAATTTTTTATTACAAAATGAATCATAAAAAATGAAAGAAATATATATATATAATTTTAAATTTAAGTGAGCATTATTATTTGAGTTTTAGTGGAATTATAATTTTATAAAATGAGTTAATTTCTATGGTAACAGAAAAATATCAAAAAAATTAATTAGAGTTACTATATTAGAATTAAATTGTACTAATATAAATAAGACATTATGTGGTGATAAATTATTATATTTACTTAGTATAATATATACAAAATAAATAAATAAATATATTAAAATTTTGTTGTATTAAATAATAAAATATTAATTTTAATTAAATTAGATCAAAATTAATCAATTAGCTATACTTAAAATAAAACTTTAAAATTAGGATATAATAAAAAAAAAATTATTATAAAATTTTTTATCTACATCAGCAATATCAAATAAAACATCATTATTCAAGTCATATCAGCCGCCGAATTAGTAACTCTCTATCTCAATTTTGATTATGATTAAAATAGATACAAATTTTTAAATTAAGTTAAAATTAATAAAAAAATGCTAAAATTAATAAAAGAGATAAAGGTTTTAAATTTTTGAAACATTTAAAATTTTTTAATAATTTAAATATATTTATATTATTACATGCTTGAATAATTAAAATTAATAAATTGATGTTCAACTATTGTAATTGCTAAAAATAAGTATTTATTTTTTAAATTAACATCTCATGTTTTGTTAAATTTTAATATTTTAAACTGTGATTTATTTTTTTCTTAATTTATTTGACTTAAGATTTTAATTTTTACTTATCATGATTTTAAAATATAAATCAGACCTTGCTGAGTTTATTTAATTTTTTAATAATTATTGATAATTTGAGGATAAATTTAACATTTTAATCAATTGTCAAATTTCTAAATTGGATGGTTCTTACGTAATTTTATCTTGACCTATTTCAGTTATTCAAACTTATGAATAAAATAATTTGACAAACTTTTTAAATATTGACAATTGGAAATCAATTAAGATAAAATCCTGTAATACTTTCGACGTATTATATAATTTTTTTCAAACTTAGGGTGTTCAAATTCGAGACGGCTTTGAAATAGCATCATTATCTCTTTCCCATCACATCATAACTCCATTATGTGGACTTCCTCTTCTTCATTATCTCTGTCATTAATTATTCTGATGTGATTTTTCAATTTTTTGTGTAATTTTCTAAAATTGATGTAAAGCTCTTTACTTCTTTCAATGTCATTTGCATAGGTGAATCCAATGGATTATATTTATTCTTTAGTAAATTAATTATAAAATATTTTTGTTTTCTAAAATATTGTTGTTGGAAAGAATCCTCTGCCATGATTGTAAATCAATCAGTATTGGAAAGAATCCTCTGACATGATTGTAAATCAATCAGTGATCTTCTGTCATGATTGTAAATCAGTCATGATTGTAAATCAATCATGATCAAATCTTACCATGTTTAGCATAACACGATTCTAGGACATAATTGAGGACACAATCAAAGATCTAATTGTTCATATTATGTACTATATAAACTCTGTAACTTACTATACAAGAGTTAAGAAAATAAAAACAGTTTTCTTCCTATAATCTCAAGATGGTATCAGAGCGGGTTTCGGTCTAAAAATATTGCCGTCCTGCAATAATCTTTTACCAAATACCTTTCCCAACTTCTTTCTCTCACCAAAACAACAATGGTCGACCTCCCCACTTTAAATATCTCCAACAGCCTCTATGTACCTTCCTTATCTTGCAAATTACTCTCTGTCAGTCAGATCACCAAACAGTTAAATTGCAGAGTACTCATGTATCCTCATTTTTGTGTTTTGCAGGATATTCATACGGGCACGGTACTGGGCCGTGGTACTGAGAAAGATGGACTGTACTATGTGGAGGAGGTCTCAAGTACTAGGTCAACTCATTTAGCTCAAGGGTCCTCAACCCGACAATTATGGCTCTGGCATCGGCGCTACGGCCATCCCTCAAGTGATTATCTTCGTACTTTGTTTCCTGAGTCTAAATCCATTGACATTCCAGTTTGTACTTCATGCGTACTTGCTAAGAGTCATAAGAGTACTTATCATATATCCACAAATAAATCTGATACTCCCTTCTCAATAATACACTCTGATGTATGGGGGCCTGCCCCGGAAACTGTCTCCTCTGATTATAGATACTTTGTGACTTTTATCGATGATTGCACTCGTGTTACTTGGATGTACCTGTTAAAACAAAAAAGTGAAGTGGTTGAGAAATTCTGTGATTTTTTCCGCATGATTAAAACCCAATTTCACAAGACCATTCAAGTCCTCCGATCTGACAATGGGGGGGAATTTGTCAATAACCATCTCCAAACCTTTTTCCGGGATAATGGGATCCTTCACCAAACCACTTGTCCTTATACACCGCAGCAAAATGGGGTTGCTGAAAGGAAAAATCGACATATCCTTGAGACTGCCCGAGCCCTATTGTTTGAAGCCCAAGTTCCTCCTAAGTTTTGGTCTGAAGCAGTTGCCACATCCATTTACCTCATCAATCGACTTCCGTCTCGCGTCCTTAATTTCCAATCTCCCTTGCATACCTTGTCCTCTCATCACACCATCCCTTTGTAATACCCGGCTAGACTCCGGTATCGGAATTCCTACCGTCCGGTGGAATTTCGGATGTCGGGAACTTCTAGAAGGGTAAAGACATGTTTTATAAAATGTTTTCATGAATTTTAATGGTTTTAAAGTATGAAACTAAATGAGTTTTTGCATGAAAATAGCATTGGAGGAAAACCCAGGTTCGGCCGCCGAAAGTCAAGTTCGGCCGCCGAACATGCATGCGTTTTGGAGGCACGTTAGGCCCCCAAAAGCATGAGTTAGGGAAGTTCAGGTTCGGCCGCCGAAAGTCAAGTTCGGCCGCCGAACATTGCATGGATGCGGAGGCACATTCGGCCCCCGAACGTGGCCTGGCCAGCCACCTATAAAAGGGGCACTTAGCCGAAATGGGTGAGCTTTCTCCCATTTCCGGCCACAGCAAGCTTCCGACCTTCCCTTTGCAACTCTTGTGCTCTTCCTCCAAATCTCTACCATTTTTTCTTGAGTTTTAAGCTTGCATTGAAGGTTTTGAGCTTTTAAACCAAGTTTTGGAGCTTTGGGAACTCAGGAGCTCATTTTCGTGGATCTCCAAGTTTAGGTCGTCTTCCTCTCGATCTTCAAGAGGTAAGAGCCGATCTTAAGCTCCTTATATGTTTTAAGTAAGTTTTAAGTGATTTTATGGGGTAGAATGGCATGTATAGGGTTGTATGAGTTTTTAAGTAAATGTTAGGTTTTATGTGATTTTTGAGCAATGTGACATGTTTGAGTATGTTTGAAGTGTTGTAGTTGGGGTATATGCTTGTTTGAGGCCCCTAGGAGCTTGTATGCATGTTTTGGTTGAGATATATGCATGATTGGGGAGTTTGAAGGCGAGAATGCACAAAGGAGCCAAGTTTCTGCCCTTTGGCAGAAACCAGGTTCGGCAGCCGAAGGCACTTTCGGCCGCCGAACATGGCTGGGGAGGCAGGCCTTTCGGCTGCCGAAGTTGCCCCCGAAAAGAGACTTTCGTCTCTGTCTGGGACTTTCGGCCGCCGAAGGTGCCGCCGAACCTACCTGAGTTTCGTCTCTGTCCAGGACTTTCGGCCGCCGAAGGTGCCGCCGAAAGTGCCCTGTTCAGCCACTTCATGCATATCTCTATGTGTTATTTTCAGGATGTTTTAGGGGGTTTTTGGGGAATGTATTAGAGTCATGTTTATGTATGTTTGGTCCCTCATTGGAGTCCACCTGTGTAGGTTCGGACCCGAGGAACCAAGGACCCCAGCAGTGAGCCAGCTGCTACAGAGTTTGTCAGAGTCAGCCAGAGGTGAGTGGAACTAACTTAACTTTTTTTAAATTAAGAAATGAAATGCTTTTATCATGCTTCATGCATCATGATCATATTATAGGTTGTTTGCATTAGAATTCACGACTATGCCGCATTGTATTGTTGTGATAGATGATAGTGGATGGACATTAGGATGATTCATTAGCCTTCTATATACGAAGTCCTGTGGTGCCCATAATAGGGCCGGGCAATACGAAGACCTGTGGTGCCCATAATAGGGCCGGGCAATACGAAGTCCTGTGGTGCCCATAATAGGGCCGGGCAATAACTCCGAGTACGAAGTCCTGTGGTGCCCATAATAGGGCCGGGCATGGAGTTGAGGGATTTTTGAATCAGTCCATCCGTGGTGTGATTTGATTGTGCAGTGACGCATTCCATGATAGCATGTTTTAAATATTCTTTTTACAGTTCTACTCACTGGGCATCTAGCTCACCCCTCTCCCCTAACCCCCAGGTTTGCAGGTACGGGATAGATAGAGAAGGCAAGACGAGAAAGGTCATATATATGTAATAGTTAGTTTGTGGACATGACAATTGTATTATGATGAGATGTAAAATATTCAGAATGTTATGTAATGAGGTTATTGAGGATAGAGTTGTGCTTGACCATAATGTATTGTTAATCCCTTTTGTATATACATGATCTTATGTTATGATGTTCATGTAAACTAACTCAACACAGGTTGTTTTGCCTTTAAGGCTTGATGAGATCCCACAGAGGGACTATGTTTTGTATATGTTCAGAGTATGCACAGGTTGAGTTAGTAGATGACAGTATGTATGAGGAAAAGTTTTAATTTTTATGCATGTTGTTGATCATGTATGGGATTATACAGGTTTACAGGTTTTATGTCAGGCTTGCTACGGGTCCCGGCGGCCTTAAGTCGACCCGGATCCTAGCGCCGGTAGCGGTCCGGATTTTCGGGGCGTTACAGAATGGTATCAGAGCCCTAGGTTCATAGGATCGGACCTAGAGTGTCGGGCTCATAGATGTTCTAGAAGGTCAAGCACAATAGGAAGGTCATGTCCACTAGGATAGGATGTTGAGTCCTGTCTTGCATGATGATGTGAAATGCCATGACTTTATGCATGTGCATTAATGATATGATATGCTATGTGATGTATGTGATGAGGGTTCATGTGTGCCCACATGAACCATATGATGCTAATGGTTGCTTGTTATGAGCTGTTTTTCAGAGAATAGGATGAGAGGAACTCGTCGATTTGCGCGATTGACTGGAGTGCCACCTGAGGATGAGGGCACGAGCGCCCGTCCTCCTACATTGCCTAGGGCAATGTCTTGTAGAGCCAACAGAGAAAGAGTGTCAAGGGACCCTAGAAGGTCTTTTGATGCTAGCAGAAGGGGGACAAATAGAGGAGGAAGTTCTACAGATGTGAGGGAGGTTACAGGAGAGGATCAGAGGAGGGATGGGAACCTGGATGTGAGCATGGAGGAAGAAGGGACAGGGGAGTCACAGGGAGGCGTTCAGGCCTCGGGGTATGGTTTTCCACCCCATTATCCACCCTTCCCACACGGTTCAGGGTATCCGATGGGAGGTACATCGGATTACTCCAGCTTTAACCCCTACCCTACCTACATGCCTTATCCACCTTTCTATCCACCCTATACACAGTACCCAGCTTATCCACCCTCACCCTTCTATCCAAACCCAGCAAACCCCACCTCGGGGAATGCTGCACCTCCACCTCCACCACCTACAGAACCAGCAGCCCCAGTTACTCAACCTCCTAGACCTAGCTCAGTCGATGGGAGCAAGGTAAAGATGACAGATTACCTCAAGCTAGATGCTCCCAAATATAAGTCAGGGGATGACCCCTTTGAGTATCTGAGAGTAGTGAAGACAATAACTGATGAGCTAGGGGCAAGTGACAGCAAGGCCATTCAGATGGCAGGGTTCACTTTAAAGTGCAAGAAGGCACGGGAATGGTTCAAGTGTTATGTGGACCCGAGACTAGACGGTATGACATGGGAAGAATTTGCGAATGAGTTCGCTGGATGGGCTTTTCCAGACAGTTCTAGAGAACTGAAAATGATTGAGTTTGAGCAACTGAGGCAGTCAGAGCACATGAGTGTAGAGGAGTTCACGGATAAATTCTTGGAGCTATTGCCTTTTTCAGGGCAAGCTCTAGATTCAGATACGAAGAAAGCCAAGAAATATGTTATGAAGCTGCATTCCAGGTACTCCTCGTTGGTTCAGTCAGCTGAGAGAGAAAGTTTCCACACTGTGGTGGATATGGCTCGAAGAATGGAGGCAAGTGCTATAGTTGAGGGGTCAGTGAAGCAGTCAGTGACCCAGTCTTCAGGGGTTAAGACCCCAAACAGAGGAGGACCAGGTTTCTCTTCTCAGAGTTCAGGTAAGAAGAGGTGGGATAGCACCACCAAGAAGCCGAAGAAGAATAAGTTTTGGAACAAGTTGAAATCCGGTCTGGGATTCGGCGGTGGCTCGAGCTCAGGCTCAGATGGTACAGAATGCCAGAGATGTGGAAGACCGCACAGGGGAGTGTGTCGAGCTGGGACTAATGCATGTTTCAGATGTGGACAGGAGGGACACATGGCTCGGGATTGTCCTAGAGCGCCTTTTATGGGCCAGCCCCAGCAGACAGCTTCTGGTAGTGTGGCACAGCCAGCAGTTCCAGCCACAACTCAGGGCAGTGGCAGAGGTAGAGGGAGAGGGGTAGCCTCTTCTTCTGGTTCCCGAGGTGAAGGTCCATCAGCTCCAGCCAGGATCTTCACCATGACGCAGCAGGAGGCTAACACATCCAACACCGTGGTGTCAGGTAATCTCGTCATTGGGTGTTCTGATGTGTATGCATTAATGGACCCGGGTGCATCTCATTCATTTATTGCTCCGAGAGCCGTTGAGAGGTTAGGTCTGATAGTCTCTGGGTTAGAGTGTCCCCTATGGGTCAGTGGACCCAAGTGTGACCCGTCAGTGGCAGTGTCAGTCTGCCAGTACAGTCCAGTTTTTATTGAGGGAAGATGCCTCTCCGCCGACCTTGTGGTTCTAGATTTGACAGACTTTGACGTCATTCTAGGGATGGATTGGCTATCTACCCATGGTGCTACCTTGGACTGCAGGGACAAGGTAGTCAGGTTCAGAGATCAGAACGGGTCAGAGGTCGTCTTCAGAGGAGACAAGAGGGGCACACCTAGAGGTCTGATATCAGCTCTTCAGGCTCGTAGGTTGCTTAGGAAGGGATGTCAGGGGTACTTAGCTCATGTGAGAGAGCTAGACAGTCAGGTCAGGGAGCCGGCCTCGGTGCCAGTTGTCAGAGAGTTTTAGGATGTCTTTCCTGATGAGCTTCCAGGTTTACCACCTGCTAGGGAGATAGAGTTCGAGATAGAGTTGATGCCTGGAACTAGACCGATCTCTATTCCTCCCTACAGGATGGCTCCAGCCGAGTTGAAGGAGTTGAAAGAGCAATTGCAAGAGCTGGTAGAAAAGGGTTTCATCCGACAGAGTACCTCACCTTGGGGTGCTCCGGTCTTGTTTGTGAGGAAGAAGGATGGATCCCTTAGACTTTGTATCGACTACAGGCAGTTGAACAAAGTCACTACCAAGAATAGGTACCCATTGCCTAGGATCGATGATCTATTCGACCAGCTAGCCGGAGCGGGTTGTTTCTCCAAAATAGATCTAAGATCGGGGTACCATCAGCTAAGGATAAGGGATGAGGATGTGCCAAAGACGGCTTTCAGGACCAGATATGGGCATTTTGAGTTCCTTGTGATGCCGTTCGGGTTAACTAACGCCCCTGCAGCATTCATGGATCTCATGAACAGAGTGTTTAGCCAGTACCTGGATCACTTCGTTATTGTCTTCATTGATGATATCTTGGTGTATTCCAGGAATGCAGAGGAGCATGCCCATCATCTGCGGTTGGTCTTGCAGACTTTGAGGGAACATGACTTGTATGCCAAGTTCTCTAAATGTGAGTTCTGGCTGAGGAGCATTTCGTTCTTGGGGCATGTAGTGTCAGAGAATGGTATTGAGGTAGACCCCAAGAAGACAGAAACTGTGGCTAACTGGCCTAGACCCACTTCAGTGACAGAGATTAGAAGTTTCTTGGGTTTGGCAGGTTACTACAGGAGGTTCGTTCAGGACTTCTCAAAGATAGCAGCTCCTCTGACCAGACTAACCAGGAAGAATCAGAAGTTTCTGTGGACCGACCAGTGCGAGGAGAGTTTCGAAGAGCTTAAGAAGAGGTTGACTTCAGCACCAGTGTTAGCTCTGCCATCTAGTGATGAGGACTTTACAGTCTTTTGTGATGCGTCCCGTGTGGGACTGGGTTGTGTACTGATGCAGAATGAGAGGGTGATCGCTATACGCTTCTAGGCAGCTGAAGAAGCATGAGTTGAATTACCCCACACATGACCTTGAGATGGCAGCAGTAATCTTTGCACTCAAGATGTGGAGGCATTACCTCTATGGGGTGAAATGTGAGATCTTTACAGATCATAAGAGCCTGCAGTACATCTTGAGTCAGAGGGATCTGAATTTGAGGCAGAGGAGATGGGTAGAGCTGCTGAGTGACTATGATTGCAAGATTCAGTACCATCCGGGTAAGGCGAATGTTGTGGCAGACGCCCTAAGCCGGAAGTCACTAGGCAGTCTATCCCACATCGCGGCAGAGAGGAGACTAGTGGTAAAGGAGTTTTACAAGCTCATTGAGGAAGGTCTACAGATGGAGTTGTCTGGTACAGGAGCCTTGGTGGCCCAGATGAGAGTGGCACCCGTGTTTCTGGAGCAGGTGGCTCAGAAACAACATGAGGACCCGGAGTTAGTGAAGATTGCCAGGACTGTTCAGTCAGGCAATGATAGCGAGTACAGATTCGACAGTAAGGGGATCCTCCGCTATGGGAACAGACTATGTGTACCAGATGACATTGGGCTAAAAGGAGACATTATGAGGGAAGCTCATAATGCAAGATACAGCATTCACCCCGGAGCCACCAAGATGTATCAAGATTTGAAGAAAGTTTATTGGTGGCCAGCGATGAAGAAAGAAGTGGCACAGTTCGTGTCAGCCTGCGAAGTGTGTCAGAGGGTGAAGCTGGAACATCAGAAGCCGGCTGGAATGCTTAACCCGCTACCTATCCCAGAATGGAAATGGGAGAATATAGCTATGGACTTCGTAGTGGGGTTACCGGCGATGTCCAACAGATTGGACTCCATATGGGTGATTGTGGACAGACTCACCAAATCTGCTCACTTCATTCCTGTTAGGAGTGGCTACTCTGTGGACAAGTTGGCACAGGTATATGTGGATGAGATCGTCAGGCTGCATGGGGTTCCTGTTTCGATAGTGTCAGATAGAGGGCCCCAGTTCACCTCCAGATTTTGGCGGAGTCTGCAGAATGCCATGGGTACTAGGTTGGATTTCAGTACTGCCTTCCACCCCCAGACTGATGGACAGTCAGAAAGGACCATCCAGACTATCGAGGATATGCTCAGAATGTGTGTGCTGGACTTTGGCGGTTCTTGGAGGCAGCATCTACCTTTGGTGGAGTTTGCCTACAACAACAGCCATCATGCTAGCATCGGGATGGCTCCATATGAAGCTTTGTATGGAAGGAAGTGCATATCACCTGTTTGCTGGGAGGAAGTTGGAGAAAAGGCCTTGGCAGGGCCTGAGTTAGTAGAGATCACCAGCAGGGTGGTACCCATAATCAGAGAAAGAATCAAGACTGCTGCAAGCAGACAGAAGAGCTATGCAGACGTCCGCAGAAGACAGTTAGAGTTTCAGGAGGGGGATCTGGTATTGCTCAAGGTGTCTCCAATGAAGGGAGTGGTTCGCTTCGGGAAGAAAGGTAAACTAGCCCCACGATACATCGGACCCTTTGAAATCTTGCAAAAGATTGGGAATGTGTCGTACAAGCTGGATTTACCTGTTTCGATGGAAAGAGTCCATCCGGTTTTCCATGTTTCAATGTTGAGGAAGTTTGTGTCAGATCCGAGCAAGGTTCTTAATGAGCCTGATGTGGAGATCCAAGAGGATCTCACCTATGTAGAGCAGCCGGTGCGGATTCTAGACACCCAGATCAGAAAGTTAAGAAACAAGGAAATCCCGATGGTGAAAGTCCTGTGGAACCACCACAACTTGGAAGAGTGCACTTGGGAGACACGGGAGTCTATGCTCCAGCAGTACCCTCAGCTCTTTTAAGGTTAGATCCCTATGTGTTTATGTGTCTTGTATATGTGTTATGTTCTTTGCCATGCTATGTGTGCTAGTGAGGAACATTCGGGGACGAATGTTCTTAAGGGGGGAGAATGTAATACCCGGCTAGACTCCGGTATCGGAATTCCTACCGTCCGGTGGAATTTCGGATGTCGGGAACTTCTAGAAGGGTAAAGACATGTTTTATAAAATGTTTTCATGAATTTTAATGGTTTTAAAGTATGAAACTAAATGAGTTTTTGCATGAAAATAGCATTGGAGGAAAACCCAGGTTCGGCCGCCGAAAGTCAAGTTCGGCCGCCGAACATGCATGCGTTTTGGAGGCACGTTAGGCCCCCAAAAGCATGAGTTAGGGAAGTTCAGGTTCGGCCGCCGAAAGTCAAGTTCGGCCGCCGAACATTGCATGGATGCGGAGGCACATTCGGCCCCCGAACGTGGCCTGGCCAGCCACCTATAAAAGGGGCACTTAGCCGAAATGGGTGAGCTTTCTCCCATTTCCGGCCACAGCAAGCTTCCGACCTTCCCTTTGCAACTCTTGTGCTCTTCCTCCAAATCTCTACCATTTTTTCTTGAGTTTTAAGCTTGCATTGAAGGTTTTGAGCTTTTAAACCAAGTTTTGGAGCTTTGGGAACTCAGGAGCTCATTTTCGTGGATCTCCAAGTTTAGGTCGTCTTCCTCTCGATCTTCAAGAGGTAAGAGCCGATCTTAAGCTCCTTATATGTTTTAAGTAAGTTTTAAGTGATTTTATGGGGTAGAATGGCATGTATAGGGTTGTATGAGTTTTTAAGTAAATGTTAGGTTTTATGTGATTTTTGAGCAATGTGACATGTTTGAGTATGTTTGAAGTGTTGTAGTTGGGGTATATGCTTGTTTGAGGCCCCTAGGAGCTTGTATGCATGTTTTGGTTGAGATATATGCATGATTGGGGAGTTTGGAGGCGAGAATGCACAAAGGAGCCAAGTTTCTGCCCTTTGGCAGAAACCAGGTTCGGCAGCCGAAGGCACTTTCGGCCGCCGAACATGGCTGGGGAGGCAGGCCTTTCGGCTGCCGAAGTTGCCCCCGAAAAGAGACTTTCGTCTCTGTCTGGGACTTTCGGCCGCCGAAGGTGCCGCCGAACCTACCTGAGTTTCGTCTCTGTCCAGGACTTTCGGCCGCCGAAGGTGCCGCCGAAAGTGCCCTGTTCAGCCACTTCATGCATATCTCTATGTGTTATTTTCAGGATGTTTTAGGGGGTTTTTGGGGAATGTATTAGAGTCATGTTTATGTATGTTTGGTCCCTCATTGGAGTCCACCTGTGTAGGTTCGGACCCGAGGAACCAAGGACCCCAGCAGTGAGCCAGCTGCTACAGAGTTTGTCAGAGTCAGCCAGAGGTGAGTGGAACTAACTTAACTTTTTTTAAATTAAGAAATGAAATGCTTTTATCATGCTTCATGCATCATGATCATATTATAGGTTGTTTGCATTAGAATTCACGACTATGCCGCATTGTATTGTTGTGATAGATGATAGTGGATGGACATTAGGATGATTCATTAGCCTTCTATATACGAAGTCCTGTGGTGCCCATAATAGGGCCGGGCAATACGAAGACCTGTGGTGCCCATAATAGGGCCGGGCAATACGAAGACCTGTGGTGCCCATAATAGGGCCGGGCAATACGAAGTCCTGTGGTGCCCATAATAGGGCCGGGCAATAACTCCGAGTACGAAGTCCTGTGGTGCCCATAATAGGGCCGGGCATGGAGTTGAGGGATTTTTGAATCAGTCCATCCGTGGTGTGATTTGATTGTGCAGTGACGCATTCCATGATAGCATGTTTTAAATATTCTTTTTACAGTTCTACTCACTGGGCATCTAGCTCACCCCTCTCCCCTAACCCCCAGGTTTGCAGGTACGGGATAGATAGAGAAGGCAAGACGAGAAAGGTCATATATATGTAATAGTTAGTTTGTGGACATGACAATTGTATTATGATGAGATGTAAAATATTCAGAATGTTATGTAATGAGGTTATTGAGGATAGAGTTGTGCTTGACCATAATGTATTGTTAATCCCTTTTGTATATACATGATCTTATGTTATGATGTTCATGTAAACTAACTCAACACAGGTTGTTTTTCCTTTAAGGCTTGATGAGATCCCACAGAGGGACTATGTTTTGTATATGTTCAGAGTATGCACAGGTTGAGTTAGTAGATGACAGTATGTATGAGGAAAAGTTTTAATTTTTATGCATGTTGTTGATCATGTATGGGATTATACAGGTTTACAGGTTTTATGTCAGACTTGCTACGGGTCCCGGCGGCCTTAAGTCGACCCGGATCCTAGCGCCGGTAGCGGTCCGGATTTCCGAGGCGTTACACCCTTCCCTTCTCAACCTTCCACCTAAAATCTTTGGCTGTACAGTTTATGTTCACATTCCTAAAACACACCGCACTAAACTCGATCCATGTGCTCTTAAGTGTGTTTTCTTTGGTTATGGTGTCCATAAAAAGGGCTATCGGTGTTTTGACCCAATCTCTAAACGGCTCTTCACTACCATGGACTGCACTTTTCTGGAAGAGGAATATTTTTTTCCCTCGCCAACTAGTAGTGAGGGGGAGACAATGGCACAATCACCACCACTGCCAAATTGGCTTAGTCAGGAGGGGCCAGAACTTGATCATTCTTCTCTTCCTGAGTCTACACCAGAACTGGGAGACACTGACCATCTAGTACAGTCCTCGGTCTCAACGTCACAACCAGAACCTGACACCGTAGAATATCCTGAGGAACACACAACTGAGGTATGTGAATCTGAACTTTCTCATGTTTCTAATAATCTTACCACTGAACCCATTTCCCTTGAGGTTCCTGAAACAGGCCAATATGTTCTACCCCCTCGGAATAATAGAGGAATTCCACCCAGGAGATATGATCCAGAATTCGAGGCAGCCAAATCCAGATACCCTGTGGCAAACGTTACCAAAGGAGAAAGACTATCACCTCAGTTGGTCAACCTATAGAAATCCATTTGCTCAGAATGGATACCAAAGGATGCCACAGAGGCCCAGAAGGACAAAAGATGGGTTGAGGCAATGGAGATCGAGATGGATGCCCTGGAGAAAAACAAGACCTGGGAAAAATGCTGGCTACCCAAGGGAAAACGACCAGTGGGATGCAAATGGGTGTTTACCATAAAGTATAAGTCAGACGGAACGGTGGACAGATATAAAGCTAGACTTGTAGCAAAAGGATTGGCAGAACTCCTATGGATCAGAAAGTTGATGTTTGAGCTTGGATTCCCATCAAAGGATGCAGCTGAACTCCGTTGTGACAACAAGGTGGCAATAAGCATTTCTGAAAATCCAGTTCAGCATTGTAACAGCCCGGAAACCGGTACCCTCTTTGTAACGGCCCAAACTGCTCGGCGCTAGGACTCAGGTCGGCTTAAGGCCGCCAGAACCCGTAGCAAGCCTAAACTACACTCCAACTATCCCATACATGATCCGACTGGACTACCAGCTGACACACTTTTTCTGTAAAAATACCAGACTTAACCTTTAAAACATCAGACATCTCAATCTGAAATAGCCCTCAGGGCTAAACCAGTGATACACTACCAAGTAACCTCCATGCACTATGCTTGGAAACATAGAACCCACTCTGTAGGGTCAGCATATCATAAGTTAACCTTGGCTACCATAGAGTCACAGGAATCAAACCTGGTCTTCTCTAATGGACTCTCTATGGGTCACAGGAATCAAACCTGGTCTTCCCTCTGCACTGGTCTTGGGTCAAGGGAATTACACCCTGTCTTCCCTCACAGTTATAATTCACTGGGTTTTCGAAACACAATATGTATTAAGCCTGGTTTGACTCATTTCTCATCAAGAAACTGAAAACAGGATACATGCATATACAAGGGATGAAATACTATAGGCAAAGCACATACTAATCCACAAGCACACTATCTGACTGTTTATTACATCTGTACTACATATCTCTTTAATTTACATCATGTCCACACTAACTATACACAAGCATACTGAAGCCAACACTCTGATGCTTCTGACTTCCCAGCTAACCTTGTCCCTGCAAAACTGGGATTAAGGGAAAGGGATGAGCTATAAAGCCCAGTGAGTAGAAACACTGAAAACAGTTCATTCATACGCATTTTATATGAAAATGCATCACAACTCAAACATTCCATATCTTGGATTAGACATGACCTCAAAACTCCCTCGACGGGCTATTGATGTCGCCTTGGTCCAATCCTCATAAACAATGAAAATGCAATGCACCATATTCGTGATTCTAATGCAATCACCCTAAGATATATCATGGCATCCATGATGCATGAACTATGCTAACAAGCATTCTGTTACTTTAATATAAAATATTAAGTTTAGTTCTACTCACCTCTGCTCCTCTGGCAGAAACTGTACTGACTCTGCAACTGCTAATCCTGACGACCTCCCTGAACTGTCGGGTCCAATCCTACACAAATGGACTCGAATGAGGTGTCAAACATACTCTTATCAACGCTTAAACAATCCCCCCTAACCCCTTCTGAACCTCTAAAAACAATCACACAAAGCATGCAAAAGAAGGCTGGACAGAACACATTCGGCGGCAGGTTCGGCGGCCGAATGTCCTGAACAGAGCCGAAACTCAAGTACCTTCGGCGGCCGAATATCCTCTTTCGGCGGCCGAACCCTTTCGGGCTACTTTCGGAGGCCGAATCCCCTAAACAGAGCTGAACCTCAAAGCACTCAGGGGCAAGCTGTGGCAGTCTAAGCCACCATGCAAGGGGTTCGGCGGCCGAATCCTTCTTCGGCTGCCGAACCTGAGTTCTTTAAGAACTCAGCTTCTTCCGCAACCTAGCTCCTCCATCTTTTCCTCTGCTCTAAACATGCATAACTCCAAACCTCAACTTACATATACTCAAGTATATGCTCCAAGGGGTCCAAAACTACTTATCAACCCCAACAATCAACACACATAACACATAATCATGCATAAACCATTAAAACATCACAACTAAACCTATAACCATAACTCTACCCTTAACCTCTTAAAAAGCTATTAGAAATCATTAAAACAAGTATAAAGACTTCCCTTACCTCCTGAAATCAGAAGAGGAACAACCAAACTCAGCAACTCCTCCTCCAAAGCTTCAAACCCTCACAACTCTTCTTTTCTCTCCAAAACGTTCAAAACCTTTTGCAAATGATCAACCCTCTGCATAGGCTGATTAAAACCTTGCATATGAGTCAGGAGAAACGTGGCCTAACCTCTGGTCATGATCTGGAGGTGAACACCTGGCCAAATCACGGACTGAGGAGCGTGCACAACTAACCGACCATCCCAGTTTCGGCTGCCGAAACTGCATGCAAAACCATGCAACTTTCGGGGGCCGAACATAAACTTCGGGGGCCGAACATAAACTTCGGGGGCCGAACATTGGGCACTTTCGGCGGCCGAACTTAACATTCGGGGGCCGAACATGACAGAAACTCCTTTGGCCATTTCTCCCTAAAACTCAACTATTTCCTAATCAAACCGTTAAAATACTTTAAAACATTTTAGAAAACCTTCACTCTATCCTCAGGAAACCTCTGACATCCTTGAATCCCACCGGACGGTAAGAATTCCGATGCCGGGTTTAGCCGGGTATTACAAGCATGATCGAACAAAACATGTTGAAATAGACTGACATTTCATCAAAGAAAAGTTGGACAGTGGTCTGATATCTTTACCGTTTGTTCGATCAAAGGATCAATGGGCGGACATCCTAACCAAAGCAGTAGCTGGACGAATATTCCATGAGGTTTTGGGCAAGTTGGGTATGCTAGATCCACATGATCCAACTTGAGGGGGAGTGTTGGAAAGAATCCTCTGCCATGATTGTAAATCAATCAGTATTGGAAAGAATCCTCTGACATGATTGTAAATCAATCATGATCAAATCTTACCATGTTTAGCATAGCACGATTCTAGGACATAATTGAGGATACAATCAAAGATCTAATTGTTCATATTATGTACTATATAAAATCTGTAACTTACTACACAAGAGTTAAGAAAATAAAAACAGTTTTCTTCCTATAATCTCAAGATATATTTATTTTTTTTTAAGGATTAAATGTACTTCTATACTAGAAAAAAAATGTACATCTATGGTCTC
This sequence comes from Manihot esculenta, assembly GCF_001659605.2. Lineage (NCBI taxonomy): Eukaryota > Viridiplantae > Streptophyta > Magnoliopsida > Malpighiales > Euphorbiaceae > Manihot > Manihot esculenta. The sequence continues at coordinate 30,188,816 of NC_035171.2, forward strand.
AGTAATTTCTAAATTTTTTTTTATTGGAGATCATTGAAATAAGCAAAAATATTATTTTTTTGAAAAATATCATTTATTACAATCGAAATAGCATATTGGATGAAGTTTAATTTGATTAAAAATTTTATATTTTAAATAAATTAAATTTAGACTTATTTTTTCTAATTTTATTTAATAAATAAACTAAATTTAAATATGTAGATATTTGATTAGTTAAAACTGGATAACAAGATTATTTATGAGTTATAAACAGAATTATAAATATATATATTTATTTAGCTACAGTTATTTAGTTTTAAATTTATTATTTATAAGCTAAAAATTTATTAAGGTGGGTAAATAAATTGAGCTATATTTAATTGAATAAAAAATCTCATTTACGAAATAAATTAAAATTAAATTTATTAATATTCAACTTAAATTTAAGATAAATTATGTTTGAATTTAATTTTATATCGAAAAATTTTAACGAATGAAAATTAAACTTTTCAAAAATTGAGTGACTCAATTTGTTTATATTTCATACCTTATTTCTTTTTAAAAATTTAAATGTGAAAAAAAAATTTTAATGAGATATAAATTACTTTTTTATATTTTTTAAGCAAAATTTAGATATTCAATTTGCTTAATCTCAGATAATAATTAAAACTTATTTAGTTGAAATTATTTATTTATAAAAATAGAATTGCTAATCAATCATATATAATTTAACAATTTATGAAAACTTAAAATTGTTGAGTTGAGTTCTCTTCTTCTTTTTTTTTTATTAGTGTCGATATCTCAATTTTTCCTGCTCCTTTCGGGCAGAGGAAGCTCTAGTTTTCTCCTTCCATTTTGCGACACCACCCTTCATCGGCCTCACGATTCTCTTGTACCTATATGGAATTGATATAGTTCAGCTCTATTCAGCCGCTTGCTGAGGTTGTCTCCACTATCTTTTATGCCTTCCTCTCCCGTTGTTTGCTGTGACCCTTTTCAGCATCTTGACATGCTTATAGCGGTCCTCTAATTGGGTTGGAGCTGCAATTTACCTTGGATTGTGTTTGGCTGGGTGAAGTTTTTTAATTTTTGGGCTGGACTTGTTCTTATAGATCTTGTTTGATTTTTCTTTTTTTTTTAAAAATTTTTTTTTCCAATATCATGTCTCTATTGTATTTTATTTATCTATAATGCATTTATTTTCTCTGTTTTAAAAAACTTAAATAAAAACTAAGTTTATTTGAGTTTAAAGGAAAAAAGAAAACTAAACTAAACTTTTGATGCCATGACGTTGGTAGCCATAAATCATAATTAATCTTTAGTGCACTAATTAACCAAATGAATAGATATATATATATGAAAATGACGTTCAAATATGTGATTATTATTATTATTATCATCATCAAGTTCTGTTAATGTCTCTAATCATATTAATCTTGAAGATAAGTTTTTTTTTTTTTATAATTTCCATGAAGAAGTGGAAGTTGATTCATATCCTATTCCCAAGACCTCAAGAGTTCGTTTCAAGCCTTTATTTTAAATAAAAAAAAATTATTTCATTTATTTTATAATTTTTATCTATTTTTTATAATTAATTATTTTTTTCATAAATTATATAATATATAAATTAACTATTATAATTCTATTTTATTTTATTTTATTTTGAAAGAATATTCTAAAATATTCATTTAATTTAAAAAAGAAAACTTTTTGATGCCAATCAGGTTGGTGGCCATAAAACATAACTAATATTTAGTGCGCTAATTAACCAAATGAATAAATATACATGAAAATGACGTTGAAAGATGTAATTAATATTATTAATATTAAATCCATCTTAAATTCAATTAAAAATTATTTTAAATTTAATTATTGCTCTTTAATAAATTTTAAATTTATTAAAAAATAATTTTCATTTAAAATTTTCATATTTTAAAATTATTTAATTTTTAAATGAAAACATATATTTTTTTTTATAAATATTATTATAAAACATATTATTTTATATTAAATTAATTCTTTATATAAATAAGTGTGAAATTAATTCTGAATATCTAAATTACCGAAAATATATAACGATATATAGTATTAAACTATATCATGTCAATACGCAGTTAATTTGAATTAGAAACATTTTAACGGCTTAATAATAAAGTTTTCTTTTTTTGGATTGGAAAATTTTTATAGTGAAACGAAAAAGGTCAAACCATAAGATCTATACACATAGTAAAAAAGGGAAAAAAAAAAAAAAAGGAAAAAGAAATCGTCTATTTCCTTGCTTGATAGCTGAGTTGTTTTCTAAATTTGATGTTTTCCAAATTTTGGCATGAGTTGTTTTCTTGATAGCAGTTAATTTGTTGATGTTTTGATTCTAAATTTTCGTGTAATTTGATAATAAATTGAATATTTTACATAAATATAAATTTATTTGTGTTTTACATAAATTAAAAATTATATAGCTAAAATTATATTTTGCACAAATAAAATGAACGAATGTAATAAATTATTTTAAATTTAGAATAAATATAAGAGTGCGTACATTATTATATGTGCACATTAATTTTTTATATTATAAAATAGAGTTGATCATCAAATCTTGAAAATCCAACTGAAACTAATTAGTATATATAAAAAATACTATGATTACATGCGTAATGAAAATCTACTTAATTATATATACTAACGGTAAATTTTTATGGAATCTCAAACTATTTATAAGGGGTGAGTTTTGGTCATGTACCAAGGATTATAATTTTCTAATCTTTCTTTCTACAGATAACCTCTTTTTAACAGTGTGTTGATTTTAAATTTTTGCCACATATTTCAATTTTATACCAATCATATATAACTTATTTAGATAATCTCTTTTCGACAGTGTTGATTTTAAAATTTTGCCACATATTTCAATTTTATACCAATCATATATAACTTATTTTGAGCTATCGCATGACTATTAAATTATTTTTAAAATTAATAAATTTATCAATTACAATACCTGAATTTTATTTAATTATTTCTTAAAAAATTAAAACCATTTACTATCGCAAGATAAATAAAATACTTTTGAAAAAGTGAATAACTTAGTTTTGAAATTACTTAAAAGTTAGGATAAAACACCAAATAAACTTATACTAATTTTTTGAAAACTTAAGTGAACTTATTCCAAATTAAAAAAAAAAAAGCAAAAAAGATAAAAATAGTCAACCTTTTTATCCATGGTGAATTATAGCTAATATTTTTTATTTAAATTAAATTAATTTAATTTTAAAGTATTAATTATAATTAAAAATATTTTTTTAATATATAAATTTTACTACTATGTGCAATTCATTCAGTATAATTTTTTTTTAAATTATGTATTGGTATTAATTCTTCTTATACTAACTGAATTGTATATATTAATAAAATTTATATTTCAATTAAGATTCTGATTATAATTAATATGAGACTGAATATTGTTAGGAATTACCTGTATTTGGTTCAAATCGAAAAAATTGATCGAATTGAATTAATTTAAAATTTTAATTTGATTTTTTATTCATTTCGATTCGATTTCATTTAATTTTTAATTTTAAAAATTTTGATTATTTCAGTTCAATTTGATTTTGATAAAAAAATTAAAAAAAATCAAATCGAATCGATTAGTAATAATAATATATTATTTTTAATAATATAGAGATATTAGATCGTATTAAAATTAAAATATTCAAATTAAACTTTAAAATATTAAAAATAAAATGTAAAAAATAAAAAAAATATTAAAAATTTAAACCGATCAAATTGAATCGAATCAAATCAGATCGGTTTAATTCAGTTTAATTTTTAACTAAAATTAATTTTATTTAATTTTTATAAATATTAAAATTTTAATTTTTAATTTGATTTAATTTTAAATTAAATTGATGTAATGCTGAGAAATAGATACGGACAGATAGACATACAAAATTAGAAAGTGATGGAGAGAGATAAAGACAAAGGCTGGAGATGGAGAAAGGAGAAAAATGAAAGATAGAGTAATTTCATTTTTATTTTTGGAAATTTCTGCCATATTAGTAAAATAATCAGAATGTTTTTCTTTTTGTTATTTAAATTAATGTTAACAGATTTTTTAATTATAAATTGAAGTTTAGTTTTATATCTCTGGAATCTTATCAAAAAAGGATAAAATAAATAATAAATGTGTATGGAAAATTTTTTGGTGCAAAGGAAAATATAAAAAAATATATATATTTGAATAGATGGAAAATAAAAAACGAAATGGAAATTTTATCTACTTCTTCTTATTTAGAAAGTATGCTTTTATATTTCTTCATTATTTTCCCTCAAATTAAAGAAAAAAATTAATTAAAAATAAATATTATTCTTTTTTTTTCTTTGTCCAGATTTATTTATTTTCACTTTTCATTTTTTATTGAAAATAAAAAATATAAAAAGTATATTCACCTGTCAATAATTAAAAAAATATTTTAAAAAAACATGTAGATCTTTCATAATTAAACATAAATCATTGATAATATATTTTAAAATGGTTTACTTATATTATTTATTTATTTTACAATAATATAAATAATTTGTATAAATAATTTTAATTAATTAGTTACTTCTAAAAAAGTCTCAAATAGTCTATTCAAATTATTTTTTGAATGAATATTCAGTTAGTTCGATTCAAAATAAAATAAAATTAAATAAATTAAAAATATAAATTTTAATATTTTTAAAAATTGAATCGAATTGATTTAAAATAAAAATTAAATCAAACTGATTTAATTTAATTAAATTAGATCCATCAAACTTTTTAATATATTTTTTATTTTTTATTTTTTACGCTTTATTTTTAATATGTTAAAATTTAATTAAAATATTTTAATTTTAATTAAAATTTAATCTATTTATACTATCAAAAATAATATACTATTAATATTAATCGATTTGATTTAATTTTTTTTATTAAAATTGAATTAAATTAAAATTTTTAAAATTAAAAATCAAATCAAACTAAATTAAAATAAATAAAAATTAAATTAAAATTTTAAATTAATTCGATTCGATAAATTTTTTTAATTCTCTAGAATTTTAATAAGCTGACATAAAAACTCTTTATTTTTATTTTTTAATTGAAAATTAAAAATTGATAGAATAAAATATAAAACTTTTTAGATTTATTCAAATGAACTTATTATGCAAAAATTCTTTATTTTTTATTGTTACTTAATTTTTAAAAATCAAATTAAATTCGAAATAAAGTATAACAATATAATTTTCTCTTTCTACTATAAAAGAAAATAATGAAAAATATTTAAAACTTTCTAAATCTTAATTAAATTTGAAAAATTGAGTCATATTTAGATTTCTTAAAAATCTTTTTCAGAAAATTACAACTTTTTTTAAAAAGCGAACCTACCTTAAAAATCTCCATATTTTTCTCAGGTTATTTTCTTTACCTACTGTTTCCAATATATCCAAAGGGTTACTCTTTCTTTACTACTACATTAAAGGCAGTCTAGATTCTCTCTCTAAAATCCCCTTTTCTGTTCATCAATTTCTTTATCTCCTTAACAGTGGAGGTTACATTTATCACTTGTAAGAAACCTTACCAAAATTAATCTAATCTTAAGCTTTCCACCACCTTGGTTTTTTTCCTGCCTTTAACTCTCAATTTTCTTGCCTTCTGTTTGGTTTCTTTCTTTTGTCTCATTACTGTTGTTCCCCATTAGTTTATTGCCACGTAAACAACAAATAAATAAATCTAAAAATCTGTCAATATCTGAGGTTGTCACCTAGTACAGACCAGCTTGTGCTTCGCTAGATTTCTGCTCTGTTCTTAATGCTCCTACTGCTCTCTATTTTAAATTTAAATCTCATTTTAGCATTTTCTGAAAAGTTGTTCACCAGATTTGCCTCTCTCTCTGCGGTTTCACATCTGGGTCAATCTACATTGGAGCTTGCCTGATCTTTTTAAAGGTGCTGTCTTTTTCATTCTTTGTTTAGTTTTCCTCATGGGTTTCTGTGTCAGTTCTGATTTTCGGTGAATTATTACAAGTTCATTATGTTGCTTTTCAGAAGTCTAGATTTTATGTTGTAAAATCCTAGTTGATAATTTGAGGTTCTTGAATTTTTTTTGCTGTAACATAAGATTTCGTTTCCTTCATTGGGTTGGCTTCTGGGTTTTTGATTCCCGTTGTGTTTGATTAGTAGTGGTTCCTCTATTGCTCTGCCTTTGTAAGAACCCTAAGTTCTGGTTGAGTTCAAACAGGATCTAGCTTTTTTTCTTCCTTAACAAATTTCTCGGATTCTGTAATGATGACTGTTAAGGGATTAAGTGTTTTTGTTTGTGTTTTATCAATCTTGAACTCGGCGAGTTTGTGTTGTGGATTTGATCCAGTAGACAATTATCTTATAGACTGTGGATCCAGCATCGATACTAAAGTGGGGAATCGTGTTTTCTTGGCTGATAACTCTAACTCAAACTCCATTTCAACCCCAAAAAACATTTTTGCCAAAGCTTCAACATCTGTCACTTCATCTGATTCTTCTTTGCTGTATCAAACTGCAAGAATCCTTGATGGAACCTCAAAATACACATTTTCGATTCGGCAACCTGGTAGACATTGGATTCGCCTTTATTTCTATCCATTTATTCATGATAGTTACAAAATGAACCGGGCAATTTTTCATGTTTCTACCCAAGACCATGTCCTTTTGAGCAATTTCAATGTGAACTCTACTGTTGTTAAAGAATTTTCTCTTAATGTAACTTCAAGTAGTCTTGAGATTATTTTCACCCCCTCGAACAATACGTTTGCATTCTTGAATGCCTTGGAAGTTGTTTCTGTCCCTGATGCACTCATTACAGATGATGCCAGTACTTTTAATCCATTGGGAAAATTCCAAGGGATGTTTTCACAGGCATTGGAGACTGTTTATAGGGTGAACATGGGTGGACCAACAATTCTCCCTGAAACTGATACCCTCGGCCTTGCGCGAACTTGGGTTCCTGATCAAGGTTTTCTCATCAACAAGAATTTTGCGACAAATGTATCAAACATTGCTGCTGTCAAGTATGTAGAAGGTGGAGCAACGCCAGAAATTGCTCCTAATGTTGTTTATGGTACTGCCACTATGATGAACTCAGGAGATAATCCCACAAGCAATTTTAATGTGACCTGGCAGTTCAATGTTGATCCTGGATTTCAGTATCTTGTTCGGTTTCACTTCTGTGATATAGTAAGTAAAGCTCTTGATGAGCTCTACTTCGAGGTTTATATCGACTCTTGGATTGTTGCTAAGGATCTTGATCTTAGTGTTATATCATCAAACACTTTGGCAGCTGCACTTTATATGGATTTTGTCACAGCATCAAAAGTCAGCAGTAAGCTTCTTGTGAGTATTGGTCCAAGCTCCATTCCTAATGTTCTACCCAATGCCATTCTAAATGGGCTGGAGATAATGAAAATGAACAATTCCCTTGGCAGCCTCAGCGGGTCAGCAACTTTGCTTTCTGATTCAAATTCGAAGAAGAACGTTGGCATGATAGTGGGCTTAATCGTTGGGGCAGTTATTGTTGTGGTGGCTGTAATTATTTTTATGCTGTGCAGAAAAAGGAAAAAGTTGGCATGTCAACGCCTTTCAAAGACGTGGATTCCTCTATCTATCAGTGGGGAAAATTCTCATACTGTGGGTAGTAAGTATTCTAATGGAACAACTGCTAGTGTTAATTCTAATCTGGGATATTACATTCCCTTTGTGGCAGTTCAAGAAGCCACAAACAACTTTGATGAGAGTTGGGTTATTGGTATTGGTGGTTTCGGGAAGGTGTACAAGGGAGTTTTAAACGACGGTACCAAAGTGGCTGTTAAAAGGGGAAATCCACGCTCCCAACAGGGACTTGCAGAGTTCCAGACTGAAATCCAGATGCTATCCCAGTTCCGACATCGCCATCTAGTTTCATTAATTGGTTACTGTGATGAAAAAAATGAGATGATCTTAGTATATGAATACATGGAGAATGGGACTCTCAAGGGCCATCTCTACGGCGCAGGTCATCCAAGCTTGAGTTGGAAGGAAAGGCTTGAGATATGTATTGGAGCAGCTAGAGGACTACATTATCTTCACACGGGCTATGCTAAAGCGGTCATTCATCGCGATGTGAAGTCTGCAAATATCTTGCTTGATGAGAATCTCATGGCCAAAGTTGCTGATTTTGGGCTCTCAAAAACAGGACCTGAAATAGATCAGACCCATGTGAGTACAGCAGTGAAGGGGAGTTTTGGGTACCTTGATCCTGAATATTTCAGAAGGCAACAACTGACAGAAAAATCAGATGTGTATTCATTTGGGGTGGTTTTGTTTGAAGTTCTTTGTGCAAGACCTGTTATAGATCCAACCCTTCCAAGGGAAATGGTGAACTTGGCAGAATGGGCAATGAAGTGGCAGAAAAAAGGACAGTTGGAGCAAATAATAGATCCTACACTTGTCAGAAAAATAAGACCGGATTCACTTAGGAAGTTTGGCGAAACTGCTGAGAAATGCTTAGCAGACTTCGGCGTTGACAGACCGTCTATGGGAGATGTCTTATGGAATCTTGAGTACGCTCTTCAACTTCAAGAAGTATCTGTTCCTGGTGATCCTGAAGAAAACAGTACTAATATGATTGGTGAACTCTCTCCTCAAATCAACAATTTCAGCAATGTTGATAATAGTGTTTCGGCTTCCCAATTTGAAACATCAAGTGTGGATGATCTCTCTGGGGTGTCAATGAGTAAGGTATTCTCACAGCTAGTGAAGTCTGAGGGTAGATAACTTTGTTGAATATGATATATTTCATCGGTTTAGCTCGTTCTTTGATATCATTACTTACTACACAAGAGTAGATAGAGGAATTTCTCTTTATTTTGTAAGATAGAACCCTTCTTCTCTGATTAGTTTACAGCATGGCTTGTCCTGTTAGTGTTTCGACAAAACAACAACAAAGTGCTCCATGCGCTATGGGTAGTTTCTGCATATTGAGTACACTCTTTTGTAAGGCAAGGGTGATGATGCTTCGGGCGAGTTTTAGGGAATTGATAAGAATGTCGTTTTTCTTACATAGCTTGTTTTGTGTCTACTTATAAGTAACTTGTTGTAACTGCACTTATTTTTTGTGTGCAAAATGTTTATATCTGATTCTTAGTCCTATAAGTTTAGATAATATTTTAGATATTTTATAAAATATCTAAAATATTTTAGATAATAGTGTTTTTAAAAATTCAACTAAAAGTCCCTCCTATAAGTTTTACCATTATTTTAGTTAATTCTGCATAATTACTATTAGGATCTCATATAAAATTAAATAAATTTTAAACTATTTAATGTAATTTTAAAAAATATATGCAATAACTAATTAGTTTGATCATATTATAACTAAAATTTATGTAACATAACTTAATTTTTATAAAATTAAAAAATAAGGATGAAAAATTATAATTTTTATAATTAAAAATTTTCAAATTTTCAAAGAATATAATAAAAATTTTAAATAACTAATTTTTAAATGAAATAAAAGTTTAGTATTTAAAAAATTTTAAAATGTTTAGATAAAATAATTTTTTATATAACAAATAAAAAAGGATAAGAATTACATACATATACAATTAATAAGATAGAGTTAATTTATTGACTCCTCATTTGTAAGAATGTATTTGATATCAATAATTTTGATAGAATTTAATTCAAATTATTTATTTTTCATAATTTTTTTATTTGAAATAAAAAAATTTAATTTATTAACTTTAAAAATATATGTCTTTTAAATAAAAAAAATTACTATTTAGTTCTTATAATATGATAAAATTTACTAATTGATTCATCTATTTTGAATTTTTGACATTTTAAAAAATTTATTAATTAGTCTTTCCGTTAATTTTAGCCGTTGATAACCGTCTGGCTTTTTTAGCCCAGAAATAAAGACGAATCCAAAAGAAGGCCACAAATCCAAAGCCCGTCAGACCATACGCTCGAAAGACGGCCCGATTTTACAAGCCCGGGATCAGCAACCCAGGACAATTCGGATTAGATACAAGCACAGGCTCAATAGGGAAGCAGGCCCATTCACTCACCAACCATGTTTGCATGCGTGACAGGGAGAATTAAATGGCTGTCTGCCATGAAAAAAGGATCTGACACGTCCGTACGTACGGGCCTGACTAACATTGACAGGTAGCACTATATACTGGGGACTCTCTCTTCTTCTTCTCTCCTTCTGCACTCCATTTTTATTTTCTCTCTGTAACCCTTACCCAAATATAATGCTCTAATCCATAAAATCTGACTTGAACGTCGGAGGGTCTCCATCGGGACATTTCTGGTAGACACCTTTTTTCTTATTTTGCAGGTCTTTTCATCAAGTAGAACATTGAGAGATCCATTTGAGATACCCATATGATGGACCAAGAAAAAAGTCAGATTTATCATGAACCAGGAGGAGGAAAAGATTGGAGGAAAAGATTTATCAGCCGTTAAATATTTTATTATTTAGTTCTTATAATTTTTAAAAATTTATTAATTAATTTTTGATATTTTTAAAAAAATTATTAAATAGTCCTCTGTATTATTAGATGTATTTTAAAATTTTATAATATTTAACGACTATAAGTAATGAACAGACTAATTAATAGAATTTTAAAATATCAGAAATATTTTAATATATTCTTTTAAAACAGATAGACCAATTAGTGAATTTATAATATTATAAGATTAAATAATTAATTTTTCTTTAAAATATGATAAAATCTTATGTGATTTTATAAAAATTTATTTAAATTCCTTTTTTAAGAAAATGAATCACACGGAACGAAAAGGAAGGTGATCACCCAAATAATGTAATGCAATTGGAGAAGATGAAGAAGAGTTTGGTGACTTTCCCACTGCTCCATTGCATATTTATCCCTTATCTTATTATGAGAACTATATATACTATTGGTTACCTACTACACATGCATCAAGTTAACTAATTAATCGTAATTTAATTAAAATTTTTTATTTAAATTTGATTTATAATTATGAATTTAAAATACATATTAATAAATTTTTTTATAAAAAAATTAGATAAAATCCACTTAGTTCATACAAAAAATTTTCATTAATATATTCTCGGTATTTTAACAAGAAATGCACAAAATATACAAACCCTGCACTTAACTAGGGCATAATCCCTTAAAATTCATAATTTAATTTTTATATATTTTATAGAAAATATTTTTATGTATATTTGGACATTTATGACATTTAAAAAAATTAATTAATAAAAAATATATTTTCTTTAATTAAAAAAATTAAATTAATTTTAAGAAAAATAATATTACCTTTCAAAAATAAAAGTTATTTTTTTAAATATTAAGAAACATATTAACTATGCTATATATAAATTTATTAGTATCTTCCATTTTTTAAAATTAAAACCAAATGATAAAAATAAGTTATATTATTTTTTCTGAAAAATGTTTTACATTTTATTTTATACAAATAAATGAACTCTAATTCTTTTTTTTTTAATGAAAAAAAATATTTTCTCACTCTGTGAACAATTTTTTTAAAAAAATTTACTATTAAATTATAACAATATTATAATTCTATTTTTATTTTTTTATAATAATTTATTCTTTTATAATTTTACTATTTGGAGCAATTTAGTGAATTTTCAATTTGAATTGACTAGTTGATTAACGATTAATTTAATAAAAATATTGTTTTATTAATAAAATAAAAGTTCAAAAATTAAATTATATAAAAAAAATAAAAAATAAATTTTGCAAAAATTCAAATAATACACTATAAATATCTTTTAAACAAAAATGTAATCGATGACCCCAACAGAATTTGCATTGAAAATACCTTAAGCAAACAATAATTATTTTTTTTATATAATTAATTAGGTGCACAGACCATAGCTTTTGGTTCTTTCTTGTGGATTACTTCTCCCATTAATAAATAATAATAATAATAATAATAATAATAATAATAATAATAATAATAATAATGGTCCCCTGGCCTGGTGCTAATTGTTGTTAGTGGCAACAGTTTGTGGCCATCAAAGAGAATCATATGGAGAAAAGTGAAAGCAACAAGCAGTCCTTATGCCCTTGCTTTGCTAGTTTGCTTCATCCACACGGATGGAATCTAATGATGATTTTAAAAAAAAAATTTGAATAAAATTAAATCAATTAGATTTGATTTAATTTATTGGGAAATAATATTTTTAATTTTAATTTGATTTTAATTTTAAATATTTTTTATTAATTATTATTATAATAGTTCATAGTTATTTTATAATTTTTATCATGGAAATAAAATTCATGGCATGCATGTTAACATTTAATAGCTTAATCGGTGATTAAGAATAAAATTCATGGCATGCAGGTTAATATTATTATTATTATTGTTATTTTAAGCGAATGAGAAAAACAGTTTGATAAGCATGCAAGGTCAATAAATAAAAGCAAATACAAGGAGAATTTTTTTTAAAAGGTTTTGAACTTATTAGTCTTATTTTTTGGAAGGATTTGTTTTGGTGGTTTTTGGTTTTGGACTTTATTTTTTCGATCTGATTTTAGTAGTCCATCTCTGAGCATAGTAATTTACCAGACTATACCGTTTTGTGAGAATGAAAATATGATGCTATGTACGGTGACACGTAAATAAAAAGTCAATGATGGCAAGTACTAAAAAAATGAAAAATCATGCAAATAAAACGATAGAATGAGATCACGCATAAAAATATAAATGTAATTTTACCGGTCACACATAAAATAATAAATACATCTGATTAAATATAAAAAAATTATGAAAAAATAATATCTATTTAAGAGAAGGACTGGACATGATAAAAATGAATATTCATAAAATAAAATTGATATTGAAAATTACAATTAAATTTATTCTATATATATTGAAAATTAATTAAAAAATATGTTTTATAACAAAAAAAAATCCCTAAACAATAGAAAGTGAACCCAGAGGAATATACTAAATCTTCTTTAAATAAATGAAAAAAAATTAATAAAATTTAGAAAAAACTTATCGTAAATCCATGGGTACTAAAAGAAAAATAAAAAATTTGTAGTGCCGGTAGTGGTACACTCGAGCATTCCATGTATTGCATCATTGTCATCTCCCTACTAAAGAATTATTGAACCATAACACGCCAGGCTAGCTACTCCATTCTAATAATTTCTATGCAAAATCTCTAGACCCCAATTTTGTCAATATTTGCAATTTTTATTAAGCTCGATATATATTATAACACTTCTCAAGTGAGCTCTCACGGATCTAAAGTCAGGCATAGGAAGTCCAGGCCAATCAGCAGTTGGCGTGTTGGAGGGATACTGCAAGGTACTGGTGCGAGGCATAGTCGACGTGGGTGGCAGCAATTACGCCACACTCTGGAGTTGCAGACATTGGCAGGCCTACGGAATTGCAAAACGAGATTTAGTTGAGGCATTTCTCGCAAAGCACCAGTCCTTAGAGGGATGTGATAATATGTGTTTAATTAATAAAATATGATTAAATATGAGATTAACTATAATTTAAATTTATTTATTATTTATGGAGTGTATATACTCAAGTACACGTCAAAACAATAAAAACTATTCATAGAGTAAACACTTATTAATTAAATCACATACTCATGGTTAATTACAAGAAAGAGAAAGAGAGATTACACAAGAGATGTAGGCTTCCCTAGCTATAAGCCAAAACCAGAAAATATATATCTACTCTCACTTAATTAACCCAGTTCCTTCATAGATAAATAGTAATTGAAAGAGAAATTGAAGATCCATCGGCAAAAAGTTATTAAGGAACAAAAGAAAGAAAGAAAAACTAAAAACTTATTATTTATGCATCTCCGGGTTCAGCAACATCAACCTTGGTCGTGCAAGATAACAATCTCCTGAACGTAGAGATCAAAGCTGCACATGACACTCTCCTTAAAGACTCTCTTTTACTAAAGCCTCTGTTCTTGATTTTGCTGGCTTTTGAAGGAGAAGAAGAAGAAGAAGAAGAAGAAGAAGAAGAAGAAGATGATGATGATCTCTTTTTTGACCTTCTATTCTTGATTCTCTCTCTAACTTTGCCTATACACTTCTTGGTCTTCTCAGGAACACTTTCTTTTCTTGAGAACGTATAGCTTCTTAAGTACATTTGTCTGCATGATCTGCTATCCACAACCCTAGGGTGCCCATGCAAACTAGGCCGGCTGCCCTTGTACTTGTAGCTCCCAGAAAATCTCCCAAACTCCATCTCAAATTCCGGCGACTTGAGGAGGTTCACGTAGGCGGCCGGCCGGACTGCAACACAAGTATCATTGATGCAGTTGGCCATTAGCTAGGAAAATATGTGATGGGTTATGGTCTTTGGGTGTTATTTATAGGAGCACTAATGCTTGAAGATAAAGAAAAGATGAAGAGTAGAGTAGATTTAATGTAGTGTTGTAATGATTTTGACAACATGGGAATTGTGTAATAAACTAATAAAATTTGACTTATGAGTAGGAAGAGATGATAAGGACCTAATGCCATTTGATTGTTCTATGTAGTTAGGCAAGAATTAGATAAGATTGCTTAACTTTCGACAGCAATACTAATAATTAATTAAGGATTTTATATTTGATAAAGACAAGAATTCATCTTGAGATAATCGAAGGAACTGCATGCAATGCATGGTGTAAGCATTAAGGATTGAAAAAGATCATAGATGGGTTGGCTGCAAATTGGCAATTCAATGCTAGCCAAATTGGGAATGCTTCGAGGGATGTGCCTTTCGAGCAAATTCATCCCTTTAGCTTCATGAAACAGCCACCCATCATTACAAATTTATTCTGGTATTTATCTCAATATGTATAAAATATTATCCCGCGAGTATACACTTAATTAATATTTAAAATCATGATAATAATATTGATTTTTATATTTAAATGCATATAAAAATTTTTTGGGCTTATATAAGTAGATTGGCGTAGCCCATGTATAAAGTTTTTGGGCTTGGAGTGGTTTAGAAATTGATTTTATGGATTTGAGTAAAACTATCAAAGTGGGCTCCACTTAGAAGATTGGTAGGGCCCAGGAAGTGAATGGACAGTGGATTATGGGATAAAATCTGCCACCTCGAACTTGGGACCAAACAAAACAAATGAAAATGGTTGACTTTTGTCTTCAGTTTTTTCATTAATAACAACGGACAAGATCTTATCATCGCATCCCTCGGTTTGATATCGTCCCATTCACATCTCGCTCTTATTGGACACCAGCGCCCAGAGTATCTCCATGTGTCTGCGCCACAAGACATAGTTTCAAATTTGGAATTGAATTTTCTAGAAAACATTTTTAAAAAAAAGAAAAAAAATTCTCCAAACGAAGAAATCAAAGAATTAGACTTAATTAGCAAGTAAAGTTAAAATTTCATGATTAAATCATGAAAGTATATTTTTTATTTATAAAATTCTCAGACATTTGAAAAATCCCATTTGGCAATGAATTTAAGTCATGGTGATTAGATTTTGAATTCTCTGAGATTAAATCATTAAAAAAATTATTTATAAATTTCATATTTTTAATTTATATGATTTATTTTGAAAAATATCATATATCACAAAAATAAATTTTATATAAAAAAATTAATTTAGTTATTTTTTTTTATCAATTTCCATATTTCAAAATACAATAGGTAAAAGAATTATTTTTAACTTAAAAAATATTTATTTTAAAATAAATAACAATTAAAAAAAAATGTAATTTCGTGAGAATTAAATTCATTTTTTTCGCATGTAATATTTTTTCAATATGAATTACTTATGCAAAAATATACATATTATATCACTTCATTAAAACCCAAAAAAAAAATCTCATGAGCCAAAAAAATTTAAATTTCATAACTATGTATTAGGAAGAATTTTTATTAGTACCTAAATTTTTAAAAATTTAATAAGAATGTCCCTATATTTTATATAATTGAATTTTTTAATCTTTTTATAAAAAAATTATTATTCAACTTATTTTAATTTTAATTTGATGGACTAAATAGTTAAATGGGAAGGGTAAATTTATGAGATATAAAAGAAATATTACATGGTTTATTTAATGATAGAATAAGAAAATGTTTAAAAAAAATTAGAGCACTTTTTTTGAAATATGGTCAAGGTCCAAGTTAAATACAAAAAGCAAGAGTCCACGTAAAAAAAGGTGTGAATTTGAGTGGTTGTGGGTGTGGTAGCGGGATGGGAAGATGGATTCCCTCATCTACGAATAAAAAATGGGGAATTTTCTTCTATTCTTTTCATGGGTCAGGTCAATAACTAGAGTCTACCTTCACACTATAAAGTTTTTATTTTTGGGCTGAAAAAGAAACCCTAATGACTTGTGCTTTGATATTTGGTCCATTTCTCTGCAGTTTCTAAGAGACTTCATCCACACCTCCAAATCAAAAAAACATACATTTAAAAATCCATTATTAATGCATTTGTTAAAATAAATAAAATATATTCCTATATTTTGAGATCCAAATAAAATAAGATTTCAGAGTGCGTATAAATTTACTTTGAAAGTCATATTTTTCTCTCTTTTTTTTTTAATTTGTTAATGACGCATAACTGTCATTCTATTGTAGTGTCACCTGTCTCTGTTACGTAGAGTTGTACTAGTATATATATCGATTCAAACTTATCATACGACCATTTAATTTCCTTTTGACATATATGGTGATAGGATCGTGATATAATTATATTCTCTTTTAGCAGATCCGAACCAGTCTGCTTTAAATACAGATTAGATTGGATGTTAACGAATCGGCCTGTTTAGTGAGTTCTAATAAATTTTAGATCGGGCTCTTTCATCAGAGTTTAATTTTAGTCAAGATGGTAGGGTCCTACATAATTTGTACATTAATAACAATTGTGTTGTGCATTATATATTTGGGTTAATTACATAAAAAAGTTATATTTTTCTACTTTACAATTTTAATTATTTATTTTTAATATTAAAAGATTTCATTGTTTATCTCAGTGTAAATATTTTAACTTTCTGAAAGAGTTGGCTGCAGTGCGGTTTTCAACAAATACGGTAACATTTTCCGTTGAATTTTCAATATAATTTTATTATAGATACTACAAGTAATAAACGCAACATTTAATTTTAAAGGATAATTACTTGTTAAACCATGGGGGAAATCATCTAAAAAGCATTGAAAGTTGGGAATTTTAAGTCAATTTACTCGTCAGAAGAGTAGCAGATGTTGCCCACTACTGTCCAGTGGAAAGGCCCACATTTCAAATTTTTCCAAAAAGTATAATTACTTGCAGTTTGTATTTTAAAGGATAAACTTATTTTATTAAAGTTTAAATCATTTTCCTTTAATTTAGTCTTAACTCATTTATTATTTAAAATAATTTATTTATTTAATTGATGAACATACAATTTTTACTTGTATATGCTTTTACTTTCAAATTAAGTTTTTACAAAATTTAAAATATATTGGTGTGGTTTAATTATAGTGACATGAAATTTAGCTTTCTCAATTTTAATAACAAATTCTTACATTTGATTTATGAGAAAATTTTAATTTTTAGGAGCTAAGTAGAAGAATTTTCAAGATTGTACAAAGTATTTAAAGCATGACAGTCTTATCTTGTCTTGTCTTGTTTGTAGGTCTTTGTATAGAAAATTCTAACCAAACAGGTCTATTCATTTTTCTAAAAGTCCAATTATTTATTAAAAATTCCAAATTTTAATCTTATAATATTTTATTTATAAAATATATTATTATTGATATGTGGGTAATATTTTATTTATAAAATAAATCATTTGATCATTAATAAAATTTTTCTCTAATTTTTTTTCCTCACATAGTTTCGAGTCCATACACCTTCAATTTTTTATAAAAATTAAATTTACGGTTGTGTTGCATAATTTTTATAGTAAATAATTGAAATTCAAACATAAATAAGAATAAAAAAAATACAGATATAAAATACCCATTTTATTATTCCTCCTTTGATATGTTTCATATTTAGAAAAATTAAGTAAATTTTTATTTTTTTAAAAGTAAAATTAATAAAATTTTATCAAATAAAAATGATATTATCTCAAACAGAGAGACGATTATACCTGATGAATTTTTTAGATAAAATATGAACAGTTATAGTAGTATTACGACGAATCCAAGCATTACGATAAATCTAAATAGCATTACGACTATTATATAATTATAGAAATTTTTTAAATTATTTTTTTTTTCATTTTAAATAAAAAATAGGAATGATGTGGCTCTTATAAAAATATTAATTAAGTTTTAAAATGAGTTAAATTTAATTTAAATTTAATATAATATTAAAAACTTTTCGTTAAATTTTATTTACATATTTGACATTTTAGTATAGTTCGTAATTCATTAAAAAAAATAGTATTTCTAAAAAACTAATATAAAGAGTTTATATAATTGATATGTATAAAAGGTTTTATATTTTTTGCTAAAATTTGATTTTACTGAGAATATTTTTAAATTAGCTAAAATTTCATTTGAATTTTAAGAGTAATCAAGTTTGAAGATTCAAAAAACCATTTTGCAGAATTTCTTGCTTTGATTTTGCCCTTTTTATAATATTTTCCTCAAATAATTTTTTTTTTAAAAATACATCGAAAGAAATATGTTTGATTACCCATAGTAGAAAAGGACACATGTGATTTCACACATAAAATACCCAAAAAAAAAGGGAAAAAAAATATTTAACACAATTTCCATATTTGCTATGCCCACAAACAAAAGCTACAATGGGTTTCCATCATTTCACATTTCTAGAACCTCAATTTTTAGACATAAAATTAATTTAAATTTATCAAAAATTAAATTAAAATTTTAATACAACAAATCTCAACTTTTTATTAATTATTGAATTTATATAAATATAATAAATTTGTTTCATATTAATTCAAAAGCTCAATAGTATATATGCATAAAGAAATTTTATAATTTACGGTACACAATAATTATATAAAATAAATAATGAGTTATTATTATAAAATATTGCAATATAAAATAAATAATGAGTTATTATTATAAAATATTGCAATGTGATAAAGAGTGATAATTTCAAATGTGATATTACTAAATAAAAGATATGGACAAGATAATATCCGATTCATCATCAAGATCCAATATTTTTTGAATGGATTGAATTTTAGTATAAAATTAATGTTAGCAGACACAGTCCAGCATATTTCTATTACGTCAATAATCGCTAGATCACCAATCGATTTACTTATGAGATATCTTATCAAACAGCTAATTATGTTATCGATAAATTTTCGAGAGATGTTATATTTAATTTTATATTCTTATAATATAAAGTCAATAATTATAAAAATAAAATTACATAATTTTTACACAATTACTCAAGTTTTAAGTAATTTTTTATATTTATTATATTTTTCAATTTATTAATTTAAGTGTCAGAGTAGTTTGATAACGTAGTTTGATAGCGTAATTTGATAGCGTCAATCATCTTACAATTTTTATATATTTAACTAATTACAGTAACATTTCATTTATACCGCATTAACAATTAATATATAAGATTTAAATAGCTGATGCACTCAATTTTTTTTTAATTAATATATAAAGTAATATTGGAAAAAAATAGTTTATTTTATATTGGTAAACGAAAAGGAAAGAAAAATTGAAGGCAATTGTTAAATAATAAATATTAAACCAAAGTCCACGTGTCATGCATTTTTTATTTAATAAACCATGATTACAAAGCTAGGGTATAAAAAAACAGAATATGCCAGGTCTCACCAATAATCGCAATCCATTAATCTAATTGAAGATAATGACAAGTTTCTTCAAGTTTATGTGTCATGAATTTTTTATTGAAAATATTACTATTTAGTAAATATTAATGATGTTTTTAAAGTTTATTAATTAATTTTTATTTTTTTTGAAGAAAATTAATTTTTATTAATTTTACCAATTATAAAATATTACTGATTTTTTAAAAATTTATTAATTAATTTTTATTAATTTTAACTGTTAATCATAGTGAATTTTTTAAATATTTTAATATATACAAATTAATTAATACATTTTTTTTATAAAATTAAGAGATTAATTAATAAATTTTTTTATATTGCATAAAATAAATAATAAAATAATTAATGATTAAATTAATATAAAGTTTAATTAATACATTTTTAAAATTTTTAAAATTTTTTAATATAAATTTTTCATATTATAAAATTTAACTAGTAAATTTTTCCTTTTTATTGAATAAATAATGTGTCATGGATTACAAAGCTAGGGTATAAAACCCATTCTACACCAATAAATCCATTAATCTAAATTGAAGCTTTCTCAAGTCCATTTTTCATGGATTTTTTTATTGAAAAAAATTACGTTGTTATGATATTAAAAATTTTATTTATTAATATCTTAATTTTAAAAGATATATTAAAAAATTTTAAAAATTTTAAAAAATTTATTAATTAATTTATTTATTTATTTTAATCATTGAATATTTACAATGCTTTCAATATTAATAAATTAATTATTGAAATTTTTATAAAATTAAAAATAAATAAATTAATCTTTTTATACTGTATAAATTAAATAGTAAAAAATTAATAATTAAAATTTAAAAATATATTTTTTAAAATTATATAAATATTTTAATATGCTTTTTAAAATCAGATCGTCAATTAATAATTTTTTTTTTATATCATAAAAATTAAATAAACCATGCGTAATGGATTACAAAGCTGAGGTAAAAACCATGCCACACCAATACTCCCCAATCCATTAATCTAAATTGCAGGTAATGACAAGGAAGTTTCCTCAAGTCTATGTTGCTATGGTTTTTTTATTGGAAAAATTACGTTAACTCATTAATTATTCTTTTAATTTTAAAAAATATATTAAAATATTTATTAATTATTTTATTTATTAATTTTAATCGTTAAATATTATAAAATAGTTTAAAATATCTTTTATATTAATAACTAATTAGTAAATTTTTTATAAAATTAAAAAATTATTTTATACCATATAAATTAAATATAAATAATTAACGATTAAAATTTATAAAATAATTCATTAATAAATTTTGTATGATTTTAAAAATATTTTAATATATATTTTAAAATCAAAAGATCATTAATGAATTTTTACATAATAAATGAACTGAAAATAATTTTCTTTTGAACAAATCAACGTGTCATGCATTCCAAAGCTAGGGTATAAAAACCAAACTACCCAAATCCATTTGTCATGGATTAAATTTGGCAAAGAAAGAAAGAAATTTGAAGGCAATTCTTAAATACTAAACCAAAGTCCACTTTTCATTTATTTTTTTAAATAAAATATTTGTCTTGTATTACAAAGCTAGGGTATAAAAACCATGCCACATCAATTCTCCCCAATCCATTCATCTAGTTGAAGCTAATGACAAAGAAGTTTCTTCAAGTCCATATGTCATGCACTCTTTTTTAAAAAATATATTAATTAATTTATTATTTTTTCATAATTAAATATTAAAATAATTTAAAATAATTTCTATATAAAAAATTAATTAATATATTTTTTTAAAACTTATTGATAAATCAATAAATTTTTCTTATTATATGAATTAAACAATAAAATAATTAATGAATAAAATTAATAGAATGATTGGTTAATATATATTTTTAAATCTTATAAAAATGTAGTTTTTAAAATTAAGTTTTCCTTTATTTCATAAAAAATATTTAAAAAAAAATATTTTTAGTCTTTTTTAATATTTAAAATATTTAAATAGAAAATTTAGTTAATAAAAAATATTTTTCTAATTAAAATTACTTCCTCTTTAAAAAGTTTCTTTTCTACATTTTGACATCTGTACTAAGTTTTTTCTATGTAATTTTTTTAATAAATCTTATTTTTAAAATTAAAATTAAATAATAAAAAATAAATTATTTTATTAAAAAGAATTTTTTACAAAAAATATTTTTAAAATAAATTATTTTCTGTAAATAAACAGAAACTAACTATTAATAAATTTTTTCATATTACAAAATATTAAATAGTATATTTTCTTTCTGGTTTTTTAAATAAGGCTTGTGTCATGGATTAGAAAGCTAGTGTGTAAAAGCCACGCCACGCCGTTACTCCCCAATCCATTAATCTAATTGAAGCTAAGGGGAAGGAAGTTTCCTCAAGTCTATGTATCATGGCTTTTTTTTTTTTTTTTATAAATTACGTTCTAAGAAAATTTATTTATTAGTTTTTTTTTATTTTAATAAATATATTAAAATATTTTAAAAATTTTTAAAAATTTACTAATTAGTTTATATATTAATTTTAACCTTAAAATATTTAAAAAAAATCAATTAGTAAATTTTTTATAAAATTAAGAATAAATTAATAAATATTTTTATACTGTAAAAATTAAATGGTAAAATAATTAGTGGCTAAAACTAATAGAATGTATAATTAATAAATTTTCTATAATTTTAAAAATATTTTAATATATTTTTTAAAATTAAAAAATTAATTAACATTTTTTTTTATATTATAAAAATTAAATAGTAATTTTTTTTTTACGTATCATGGATCACAAAGCTAGGGTATAAAAACCATGCCACACCAATACTCCCCAATCCATTAATTTAATTGAAAAAGGAAGTTTCCTCAAGTCCATGTATCATGTTCTTATGATATGGTATTTTAATTTGAAAAAATATATTAAAATATTTTTAATATTATAAAAATTTATTAATTAATTTTAACCGTAGTGGTGCAAAAGAGTAAAAATTGTCATTAATATATAAAATTTAATTAGTAGATATTTTATAAAATTATAAAATTAATTAATAATTTTTTTCATAACGTATGAATTAAATAGTAAAATAATTAACGATAAAATGAATAATTAATAAATTTTTTAAATCTCATAAATATCTTAATATATTTTTAAGGATGGATTAATAAATTTTTTCATAGTTAATTTTTTTTTCTAAATAAACTATGTGTCATGGATTACAAAGTTAGGGTATAAATTAAAAACCATGCCACACCAATACTCCCCAATCCATTAATCTAATTGACAAGGAAGTTTACTCACGTTGATTTGTTTATGAATTTTTTTGGCAAAATTATATTTTTATGATATAAAAAATTTATTAGTTAATTTTTTAATTTAAAAGCATATTTTATTTTTAATATTTTAAAAATTTATTAATTAATCTATATATTAATTTTAATAGTTAAATATTATAAAAAATTTAAAATATTTTTAATAAAAAATTAAATAGTAAATTTTTATAAAATTGAAAAATAAAGGATTAAAATAGTAAAATAATTAATGAAAAATTAATTAATAAATTTTCTTTAAAATATTTAAAATCGTTTTAATATTTTTGTTAAAATATCGATTAATGAATTTTTTTATATAAAAAATTAAATAGTGAACTTTTTTTATTTAAAAACCATGTGTCATGGAATACAAATCTAGGGCATAAAAGCCATGCCATACCGATACTCCCCAAATCCATTAATCTAATTGAAGCAAAATGAGAAGGAAGTTTCCTCGCTCCATTAATAAAATAACTAATCTTCTTCACTGGTTAATGGCTTGATTTCAAGGTGATCCAGTGTTAAAAGCCACAAATTTCCTCCTGTAGAGTTCACGTATACCTGCTTGCCAGTTCTGGTTACCCTCCTTAAAAGCGACTCGGCATTTTGACGTGGCACATTTCTATTGGCGCAGCCTATGTGGATTGTAGCTACTTCCCACGCTGACAAAATAGTAATAAAAAGAAAAAGAGCGAGAGAGAGAGAGAGTCGGGGAAAGGTATGAGCTATTGAATCGTTCTCTGTCTCCTTGTTTATACAGGCTTCTTCTATATATATAGATTAGATCCGATTACTATTTCTAAGTGAGCCCTAGAATTAACTACTCATAACAGGGACAGAGAACACAGATCACTGGTGGCAGTAGGTGAGAGTGAGAGTTTAACAGAGTCTCGCTCTCTGATTGTACTCCAATTTACTGGTAAGTGAAACCCTAATTTTCGTTTGTTTTTGTTGAATTTCTGTTCTTATTTCTCCTTTTTTTTTGGTTGTCGAGAAAGTAATGCGGGAACGGGTTCTGGATCCTCGTCTTCTTCTTCTTGAAAATGAAGGTTTATTTTCTAAATTAATGGAATTTGCGTAGCCAGATCGTGATTTTTATGTGTTGTGTTTGATAGGTTTTCCGCCTGCTTCGATTATTGAAGGATTGGGAATTGGTTTAATTGGGACTGAGTTCGATGGGGAAAGGAGGAGAGGACTATGGTAAGAGGGAAAACATTGGTGTGGAATCGCAGGATAAAGACTATTATCCTGCTTGGTCCAAAGACATTAAAGAGTGCGAAGAGCACTACCAAGTAAACCATGAGTTTGGACTGTCGGCTGCAGAAGTTGAT
The DNA here is from genome assembly GCF_001659605.2 of Manihot esculenta. Classification (NCBI taxonomy): domain Eukaryota; kingdom Viridiplantae; phylum Streptophyta; class Magnoliopsida; order Malpighiales; family Euphorbiaceae; genus Manihot; species Manihot esculenta. The sequence continues at coordinate 30,213,253 of NC_035171.2, forward strand.
AAGAGGCGACAGATCTATGGATATAATGAATTAGAGAAGCACGAAGGTGCATCCATTTTTAAACTGATACTGGAGCAATTTAATGACACATTAGTAAGGATTTTACTGGCTGCTGCCGTAATATCTTTTGTGTTGGCTTGGTATGATGGTGAGGAAGGAGGCGAAATGGAGATCACAGCTTTTGTGGAACCACTGGTTATTTTCTTGATCTTGATTGTGAATGCAATTGTGGGCATTTGGCAGGAGAGTAATGCCGAGAAGGCATTGGAAGCACTGAAAGAAATCCAGTCTGAGCATGCCACAGTGATAAGAGATGGCAAGAAGATTTCAAATTTGCCTGCAAAAGAACTAGTTCCAGGAGATATTGTGGAGTTGAGAGTGGGCGATAAGGTGCCTGCAGATATGCGACTTTTGAGTTTGATTAGCTCCACAGTTCGGGTTGAGCAAGGTTCTTTGACGGGAGAGAGTGAAGCAGTGAGCAAGACTGTTAAAACTGTTGCTGAAAACACAGATATACAAGGGAAAAAATGCATGGTGTTTGGGGGAACAACAGTGGTGAATGGAAATTGTATATGCTTGGTTACACAAACCGGAATGAATACAGAAATTGGAAAGGTGCACTCACAGATCCATGAAGCCTCACAGAATGAGGAGGATACCCCATTGAAGAAGAAATTGAATGAGTTCGGTGAGCTTCTAACAGTGATAATTGGAGTCATTTGTGCATTGGTTTGGCTGATTAATGTGAAGTACTTCCTTAGTTGGGAATATGTTGATGGTTGGCCTAAGAATTTTAAGTTCTCATTTGAGAAGTGCACATATTACTTTGAGATTGCTGTGGCATTGGCAGTGGCTGCTATACCAGAAGGGTTACCTGCAGTCATTACTACATGTTTGGCTCTTGGAACTAGAAAGATGGCTCAAAAGAATGCACTTGTTAGAAAGTTGCCCAGTGTTGAGACTCTAGGTTGTACAACAGTGATCTGTTCTGATAAAACAGGTACTTTAACAACCAATCAGATGGCTGTCTCGAAGCTAGTGGCTATGGGTTCTAGGATTGGTACTCTTCGATCTTTCAATGTGGAAGGGACTACGTATGACCCCTTCGATGGGAAAATAGAGGACTGGCCAGTGGGTCAAATGGACTCTAATCTTCAGACTATTGCAAAGATTTCTGCAGTCTGCAATGATGCTGGTGTGGAGCAATCTGGTCAACATTATGTTGCCAGTGGAATGCCTACTGAGGCTGCATTAAAGGTAAAATTACCTGCTTTTTAACTCCCTCAATGAGCATAATGACAGAAGATAACTAGGCAGTGGCAAATCTGAGCATCATGAAATTGTATTGGCTTGAATTTGTGGTTTGCATTATCATTTGTGATATCATTTTTCGCATTTGAATTTATCTCCTGCAGATGTTTGTAATAATAACAAATTCATACTTCATTCATACTTCTTTTTCTTTGACTCTGTCTGTGTTTGCATAGTATATCAGGAGTACTTCTAGCAAATACTACTGTTTGTCCATGACATCTGGTACTAGTACATAATTACTGAAGAAATTTGTGATGTCAATTCCTAATTGGTTACTTCCCTATTGGGTACCAGGTCCTTGTTGAGAAAATGGGATTTCCGGGTGGACTTAATGAATCATCTTCAGGTCATGGGGGCGTTCTACGTATGTTCCGGCTTGCTTTATTTTGTTTTATTCACTTGCATCCTTCTTTTTCGTTTTTAGGATTTACTTAAAATGTTTCCCTTGTGTGATGCCATGTAAGGTTGCTGTCAACTCTGGAACAAAATGGATCAACGCATTGCAACTCTTGAGTTTGACCGAGATCGGAAATCCATGGGAGTTATTACTAATTCCAGCACAGGCAAAAAATCACTTCTAGTGAAGGTTCATTACTAGTCCAGGCATCTTTGGGTCATTTTTTTCTTGTTTATTTTCTCCTTTCATTTACTGAGTTTCTCATTGATTTTGATGATGCTGATTATTGAATAAAATACTTTCACCAGTCTTGTTCTGGTGGTAAAGAATTTTGTGGGGTTTTAAGCCTGAATATCTTGTAGGTGCTTCAAACTGGATTTCTGATATTGTATTCATGCTCATATTCACCAACAATGTTGACCACAAGTTGCATTCTTGCATTGACTAATAACATCAAATACTCTCGCTCTGTCTCTTACTGGAAATCATCTGAATACTAATTTTTTTATTACAAACATATTTTGGTCAATAGTTTTTATTTTCTCTTTAACTCCAATGTCCCTCTCCAAATTAACCTAAAGTCTATTATAAAATTTGCACATTAGGAAAGGATCTAAAGCATAGTCGGAAGGATGATACAAGAACTTGTTTTTACACTTGCTGTCACCTGATTTCTCTTTCTTTATATATTTTACTAGTATATATTTTCTTCCTTTTCCTAATTTCCAATTCACTTGGTGAATTCCAAATACGAATTGTCCCATTCATAATACTAATTTTTACTCTTCTCAGTAATCTTCTTTCTATAAATAGGTTGTGTTTTCTGGTAAGAGAAGAAGTTTTTCCCTTTTAATTTGTTCTAGCTGTTTGAACTTCCTAGTGCAAGTTTAGGATGGACTTGCTTTTGCTTTTTAGAATTTGTCCTTGTTTTGGAGTTATATGCATGGGACTTCTTATTAATAGCATACTCAAATGTGGCAGGGTGCTGTGGAGAACATATTGGAGAGAAGCTCATATGTTCAGTTGCTTGATGGCTCAGTTGTGGAATTGGATCAGTATTCAAGAGAGCTTATTTTGCAAAGCCTTCATGACATGTCAACAAGTGCTTTACGTTGTCTAGGTTTTGCTTACAAAGTAGACCTGCCAACATTTGAAACATATAATGGTGATGAGGACCACCCAGCCCATGAGCTTTTACTTAATCCATCTAATTATTCCTCTATTGAGAGTGAACTCATTTTTGTTGGTTTAGTTGGACTCAGGGTAAGTTAGTCCTGTAATCTTCCCCCTGTTAGTTTGATGGTTATATTGGCAAGTTTTCTATTTCTTTCTTGTGGCACTTATTCTTACTTTCAAATCTTGTAAGGATCCTCCTCGGAAAGAGGTTCGCCAGGCAATTGAGGACTGCAAAGCTGCTGGAATCCGTGTTATGGTCATTACAGGTGACAACAAAAATACAGCAGAAGCTATTTGTCGAGAAATTGGTGTATTTGGACCTTATGATGATATTAGTTCAAGAAGCTTGACTGGGAAAGAATTCATGGATCATCCTGATCAAAGAAATCATCTAAGGCAAGATGGAGGGCTGTTGTTCTCTAGGGCTGAACCAAGGCATAAACAAGAGATAGTGAGGTTGCTTAAAGAGGATGGTGAAGTTGTTGCTATGACAGGAGATGGAGTGAATGATGCACCTGCCTTGAAGTTGGCTGATATTGGTATAGCAATGGGCATTGCTGGGACAGAGGTATATCTAATTTGTTGTGTGCATTACGATGGATTTCATACTGTAATAAAGATGCTTATATCTGCTTGCAAATACATATCAACCTACTTTTATAAATGGCATTCGCATGGCTTAGTCTCAAGTTACTTCTTACTGCTCGATGTTGTAAGCGTGGAACATTTACCAAGTGTGAACATGTATCAATGTGCATCTATTCAATACCCATTGTGATATAGGTATAGCAGTTTAACATACAAAATGTATATATCTGTTGCATATCTGTTATTTGATGTTTTCAAACTCAATTCTCATTCTAGGTTGCCAAAGAAGCCTCTGACATGGTGTTAGCAGATGATAATTTTAGCACTATAGTTGCTGCAGTTGGTGAAGGCAGGTCCATCTACAACAACATGAAGGCTTTCATCAGGTCTGGTATTTTTCACTTGGACGACTAGTTTTAAAATAGTCATTTATCTGCATATATTGGAATTTATGGTAATGCATACATTAGCCCTTTGATTTGTATATTAGTTGCAATAGTAAGAAGTAAGACTGTTCAAGTTTCGACTTTGTGCTTCTGATTTCACATGATGTCCAACATCATTCTGAGTCTAATACCAACCAGGACATGATGTCCAACATCTTTTTAATAATTTAATCTTTAAGTCTGTATAATTAACTCATAACAAGGCTTCTTCATTGTGAGTCTTGTGGGCAAAGGTACCCATGAAAACAGAAGACAGGGATTTCTCCGTTGTATAGAATCCTGAAATTTTAGTGCTGCTGTCTTGCTTAAGTGAAAACATAAGTTACTAGCCATAGGCCCTCTAAAGAATATTCCAGTTCCTCAGTTGGGATCCCAATGTTTTGCTTCAATTTTTGAAGAATTCAGAATGAACTGTGTTTTGGTTAATGTTCTGTTTGTTCCTCAATGGGAGTTCTCTATATAGATTGGGTTGTGAGTTCCATTTTTGGTTTCCTTTCCTCACATATTCTCTTTAATTGTGAGCATAGGTACATGATCTCCTCAAATATTGGTGAGGTCGCCTCTATATTTTTGACTGCTGCTTTGGGTATTCCAGAAGGGATGATTCCCGTGCAGCTTCTCTGGGTTAATCTTGTGACTGATGGACCGCCAGCAACAGCTTTAGGATTCAATCCCCCAGACACAGATATAATGAAGAAGCCTCCCAGAAAGAGTGATGACTCATTGATAACACCGTGGATTTTATTTCGTTATCTGGTACAAGAGCCACTATTCGTTTTATTTCCTGTCATGAAACAACAATATTAATTTTAATTTTTTGTTCCAGAATCTGGATTTGAAGTATGCAGAAAAATGTTGGTAACCTTGATCTTTACTGAATGCCAGGTAATTGGATCTTATGTTGGCTTGGCAACAGTCGGTGTATTCGTGATATGGTACACGCACCACACATTCATGTTCATTGACCTGAGTGGCGATGGTCATAGCCTTGTGACCTACTCCCAGCTTGCCAACTGGGATCAGTGTAGCAGCTGGGAAGGTTTTTCAGTATCACCCTTCAAAGCAGGGTCACAAGTGTTTAACTTTGATGACAATCCATGCGAATACTTCCGAAGTGGGAAAATCAAGGCTTCAACTCTGTCCCTCTCAGTATTGGTTGCCATTGAGATGTTCAATTCCCTGAATGCTCTCTCTGAGGATGGTAGCCTCTTGACAATGCCTCCATGGGTGAATCCGTTTCTCCTTCTGGCAATGCTGGTCTCATTTGGATTGCACTTTTTGATCCTGTACGTACCATTCCTGGCTCAAGTATTCGGAATAGTTCCACTGAGCCTGAACGAGTGGCTTCTGGTGGTGGCTGTTGCATTCCCTGTTATTCTAATAGATGAGGTTCTGAAGTTAGTGGGAAGGTGTACAAGTGGGATGCGGTATTCCAAATCAAGCAGGCGTTGGAAGCAGAAGGCAGAGTGAGTTATGATGGGATAATAGGACTATTAAAACGTAGGAGTCGGTGCCTGCGTACTAAGCCCCCTCTACTCTGATAATTTGGACTTTCAATATTTGATTAGACACTGTTTTTCTTTTTAAACAATAGAAAGTAATATATACGCTGGCCGTTTTCTTTCTCAGATTTTAGTTCTTTATAATTTTGGATTGGAAGAATTACTATAAGATCATTGAAATAATTTCTATATTTTATTGAAAAACCTTTAACTTAAAAGAATAAAACAAAACTTAATGATTCATTATGATAATAAATTTGTGATTATGGTTTACTAGATCAATATTCATTTATATTAAATTTATGTATTTTAATCAATTAAAATGATTATTTTTCAAAAAAAATTCCATTAGATTATTAAACCAATCAAATTAATATTTTATATTATTTTATTTCAATCAATTAAATTATTCTTATAAACTGTTATTTTTTATTTTTATTTTATTAGTTAAAATTTAGTCAAAATATGGATTAATTTTGTTTTATTTTCTAATTTTTTATTGCCATATTATTAATTTTATACAGATATTTTTAACAATCACATTATTCCTCTTATCTATTAGAATTTTACAATTTAAAACATCTAAAGTACATTCAACAATTTTAATTTTATTAACCAATTAAAATAAAATAAAATTAGTCATGTATCATCATAATACTAAATTCTATTCTTTCTTCTCCAATTTTTTTATTTGTCTCTATTATTCAATGAGTTATTAAAATTTAATCTAGTACTATTTAAATAAGTTAAAAATAAAATAGTAGTAGAAAATATAATTTATTTAATTAAATATTTATGTGAAATTTTTGTTTATAAATTTTTTTGCATTAATTAGCATTAATAAGTTTCTCTTTATTTATTATTATTATATAAAATTTTTTACTTTTTAATTAAATATTTTATGAACTCAACTTCGAAAAAATACTAGACAAATATTTCAAAAATATTATTATTATCCAAACTCATATTTTTTATTTATATATTTCACCGATTAATTATTTTTAATTTTTTAATTAAAGCTTTCGTATGTTTCAACAAAATTTAAAATATAAATTCTTCCAAAATAAAAAATGAAAAAGATTTCAATGATTTTTATAAAACTTTTTATGAGGTTAATATATTTGTTTTTATATTAAAAATATATTATATATGCACTAGCAAAAAACTAATATATAGTTATATATTATTTATTAGGTAATTACTCTCCTTTATAAATAATATTTTTCTACATTTTATAAATTCATTATTTTTCATCTATATATTTTTATATAAATTCTAATTTATAAAATACATATATTTAATTATTATATATTATTATGTTATACAATGACTTACAGAATGCAATAGAAAAATTAAAAATTAATATATCCTAAGTAAAATACAAATATATAAATTAAATTACGTAGATATTGAGTCTTTTTTTTTTTTTTTTGAAATGATACGTAGATATTGAGTCTAAAATGCATAAATTATTAGCCTCTTTATATTTTTTTAACTTTTACCTCAAAATGCAAGTTTACTATTACCTTGGCTGCACATCTCATTTTAACTCTCCAATATTGAAATTTTTGCATTTAGAATAGCTCCTTCAACTTTAAAATTGAAATTTCAATGTCTAAAAGATTATTGAAAAAAAAAGTAAATAAATACATAATTTTAAATTTGGAATCAATAAAATTTATATTACATATATATATATATTTTTTAAAAATAATTATAAAAAACTATCTCTAAATTTAACGCTTTTCCAAGTAGTCTTATACTTTAATTTATAATACAAAGGTCTTATATTTTTACAGCAAAATATTTTTTTTTCTAACACCATTAAATATCATTGGTAATTCATAATTTAATCTTTAATATTTAATAAAAATTATATTTGCCTCTGTATTTTTAAATTTAATCCATTAAATTTTATTTGATTAATAAAATAATTTCTTAATTAAAACTTTATATTTTTAATTAAAATTATTCCATATATTTTTATAGGTTAGTCTCTAAAAATTATAATTACTAATAAGTCCTTCTATTTAGAAATTAATCTCTTTATGCATTAAATTTTAATATCTTATATGTGAAAAATAATAAAATAAAAATAAAATAAAATAATTTAATATCTCCTTTTCTCCTAATTAATTGAAAAAGTAATTAAGAAGGAAAAAATTAAACGACAAATAACTCTTTGAACTTGAATTTAGATACATGCCAAGATACTTGATTTAATTTTTATTTTATTAATTTATTTCTAAATATAAAATATTAAATTTAGTATATAAGTATTTATTTGGATGAATTGTAAGCGACTATTTTATTATGAAATAAAATTTTATAACTAAATTTATAAATATCTAAACTGAATTATTATATGCGTTATAAAATTTTAAGAATTAAAATATAATTTATTTTAATTAAAAATTATTTTTTATTAATTTTTAAATATTACATCAGAATTTTTTACTGGTGTTAAATAGAAAAATCTCACTTTACTATCATGTAATTTTTTTTATCACAAATTAAATTATAAGACTCTACTTAAAAAAACATTAAATTACAGAATAATTTTTATAATTTAAAAAATGGAAAAATGGTATACAACTTTGTAATAAGTTATTTATAATTAAAATTAAATTTATCAATTTTACATAAATACTTACTAAATAGAATTAGAATTTCAAAATCATAAAAACTCTAAAGTATTTAAATGATAAAATATATAGTTGTAATAATTTAAAGAATTAAAGGGTAAGTTTGGCAATAAATAATTTTTTTTTAAAAAAAAATTTGTCTTGTTGTGTCTTGCTTTTATGGTTAGTTTCATGTTCTTATTCTGTGGGTTGCTCTTTGGTAGTTTTTTTTTCTTCTGTAATTCTGTAATTGTCTTGAATATTTATGGAATCTATTTTGGCGAATATGTTCTAGATTTGTTACTGGAAAAGGCATGGGGAAATTGGTTACGTGCTACTGGAAGGTGATCTACTCGACTAGGAGGCAATCGATGGTTGCGAGATGATTATGGGTTGTTGTGGTCTGATGAAAGTAATTCCATGGACAGGACTCCTCGAGGAGTTACGGTAGGTTCCGAGTTTCTTGGTAACAGGTCCCCTATGCAGCAAGATGGGTTGTTAGTGATTGAAGGTAATTTAGTTGCTGAAAATTTGAACCAATCAGATATGGGCCAACTAAACCCTGAGGATTTGGCCCTTTTTTTACAAGATACCAAGAAACGACAACGTGTTGTGCCCTCTTCCTCTGATAGCTAATTTTAATCAGAGTCGCTCTTCTTCTCCTATTAACGATGGGTTTACATATGACTTGCCATCAAATAACACTGAACCAGCGGCAGGACCTGGTAGCCAGGCCCGCCGGGAGCCATAAAAACCATAAGTTAGAACTATCGAGGGCTTGACAACCCTCAAACAGTTCTAGCTCTTTCAGAGCTTGTAAATATTCATCAGACAGATATTTTATTTTTAATGGAGACTTTGGTTCATTCTCATCGAAAGAGTTAAAAGTCAAGCTTGATTTTCTTAGTTGTTTTTGTTGTTGATTATGTGGGTAGAAGTGGTGGTCTAGCAATATTTTGGAAGGATTTTAATTGAATACAGGCTTTGGTATTCACAGCACCATGTTGACTTGTAGATTGATAGTTTCTAGGATTTTACATGGCGTTATACATGATTTTATAGTTACCTGGAAAGAACCCATCATCAGACATCTTGGAATTTATTGCGTACTTTATCCCACTTATTCACCTATCCTTGGCTTTGTAAAGGCAATTACACTGATATGCTCTTATCGTTTTGATAAGGTTGGTGGTAGTCCACACCTTCAGAATTTGTTTGAGGGTTTCCATATGGCGGTTGAGGATTGTTCATTAGAAGAGATTATGCTGCATGGGTTACCAGTATACGTGGGAGAAGAGACGTGGATCCGATCAGGCCATTTTTGAACGTTTGGATAGAGCAATAGCAACGTCCAATTGATTGCAGAAGTTTTCTTTTTGTCGACTTGATAATTTAATAGCACCAATATCTGATATTCCCGATTGTTGCTCTCCTTTGGAATTCAAGCTATCCAACGATGTCCTCGTCGTTTCCATTTTGCAATTTTTTGGTTTCAAGAACCAAATTTTGAAGATTTAGTCACTTCATGTTGGGCATCTCACGGTTCATTGGCTTTTGATGGATAGGATTACAAAACAGACGAGGAATGGGGGTTTGAGTACAAGCAAGTGTGTGGCTTCATTTGACAATTTGTCAAAGATAATGTGTTTAATCACGTTTGTAATGAGACACATGCCCGATCGCTGTGGAATAAGTTCAAGGAGTTATACGCGTCAAAAATTGGTAATAATAAATTATTTTATTGGACTAAACTGATATAACTGAAATATCGGGAAGACACTTCTGTAACAGATTACCTAAATGAGATACAAGGGTATGTGGACCAGTTGTCAAGAATGGGCATGCAAGTTGAAAATGAGATACTTGCTTTTACGCTGCTTACTTCCTTACCAGAGTCCTGAGAGAATTTGAAGATTTCACTCACAAACTATGCACTCAATAGTACATTAACTGCAGATTATGTGAAGAGTGGAATTTTAAATGAAGAGATGCGACGGAGATCACAGAGTTCAATCTCTTCTTCTCAATCAGAGGTTCTAGTTACAGAATCTAGAGGAAGAAGCCAATCTAGGGGTCCAAAACCTAGAGATAAGAGCAGAGAAAAGTCAAACAAGTATGCCAATGTGGAGTACCATCACTGCAAGAAGAAGGGACACATCAAAAGATTTTGCCAAAAGTTCAAGGAGAAGGAGAAAGAGAAAAGCAAAGGAGTAAAGAAAGATGACAGCAGTGATTATGAACGTGCAAGTGCTTTAGGTGAATTTAACATTGTCTATGATGAAGATTTGGTCAGCTTGGCAACTGATGAAACCAGCTGGGTGATTGACAGTGATGCAACTATTCATGCAACTTCTCAAAGGGAATTCTTCTCATCTTACACACTAGGAGATTTTGGTGTTGTTAAAATGGGAAATAAAAATCTGTCCAGAGTCGTTGGCAAAGGAGATATCTGCCTGATGATAGGGAATGGGACAAGACTAGTCCTTAAAGATTTCAGGACTTTATCTCTACAGGAAGACTTGATGATGAAGGTTTTTGCAACACATTCTCAGATGGCAAATGGAAGCTCACCAAAGGCTCACTAGTGGTGGCTAGAGGCTTGAAGCATTCAAAGTTGTATGTGATGCAGGCAAAGCTCTTCAGTAACGCTATCAATGCAGTGGAGAAAGAAGATGCAGCTAAACTATGGCATAAGAGACTTGGCCACATTGGTGAGAAAGGGATGTCAAAACTAATAAAGAAGAATGTGCTATCTAGGGTGAATGAGATGCATTTGAAGAAGTATAGTGATTTTTTGGCAAGAAAACAGAGCAGAGTCGTCTTCAAGAGTTCTCCTCTTTCCAGGATGAAAAACGTGTTGGATCTGGTACATTCAGATCTGTGTGGGCCATTTCCTAAGTCACTTGGTGGTGCTCAGTACTTTGTGACTTTCATTGATGATCGTTCTAAGAAGCCGTGGTCATATACTTTGAAGTCAAAATATCAAGTTCTGGATATCTTCAAGCAGTTCCATACCTTAGTTGAAAGACAAACTGGGAAGAAACTCAAGTGTGTTCAGACAAATAATGGCGGAGAGTATACTAGAGCATTTCATACTTACTGCAATGAGCATGACATTTGACATCAAACAACATCTCTAAAGACGCCGTAGTTGAATGGTTTGGCTAAGAGGATGAACAGGACTTTGATGGAGAGAGTTAGATGCTTACTCTCACATTCAAAGCTTACCAGTCATTCTGGGGTGAAGCTCTGCTGACAGCAGTTTATGTGTTGAATCGCTCACCCTGTGTTCCTCTGCAGTATGAAGCTCTAGATAGAGTTTGGTCAGGAAAGAAAGTGTCCTATGATCATCTGTGGGTATTCGGATGCAACGAATTTACATATGTTCCTAAGGATGAAAGGTCAAAGCTTGATGTCAAGACATGACAATGTGTATTCATTGGGTATGGACAAGATCAACTTGGCTATCGATTCTATGATCCGATCCAAAAAAGGCTTGTAAGGAGTCATGATGCAGTGTTTGTTGAGAGTGAGACCATCAAGGATATTGGCAAAGAGCAGAAAGTTGCCCCAGAACCTGATGGTGACTCAATAGACCTAGAGTTGATTCCTCCAACAGAGGTGCCAAGACAAGTTGGAGATGGAGTTTAGAAAAATCAACCTGAAGCAGATAATGCTCCCATTGAAGATGAAGATGAATCAGACAATAAGGATGATGATCGTGTGCAACCACCAGTCCTGTAGCTTCTCTAGTCCCACAAAGGAGATCTGAAAGAGTCAGACAACCCTCTATCAGATACTCTAGAGATCAGTATGTGTTGCTGACTGACGGGGGAGAACTGGAATGTTTTGAAGAAGCTATGGAGGATGAACACAAGCAGAAGTGTATTGAAGCCATGCAAGACGAGATGAAGTCATTGCATGAGAATAAAACATTTGATCTAGTGAAGTTGCCCAAAGGGAAGAAAGTTTTTGAAGAATAAATGGGTGTTCAAGATCAAGCACGATGAACACAATCTCCATCCTCAATTCAAAGCCAGATTGGTTGTGAAGATTTTCAACCAAAGAAAGGGCATTGATTTTGAAGAATATTCTCACCAGTAGTGAAGATGGCATCCATCTAAATAGGGCTAGGCCTAGCCGTTACTTTTGATCAGGAGATTGAACAGATGGATGTAAAGACTGCCTTCCTTCATGGAGATTTAGAGGAAGAGATATATATGGAGCAGTCAAAGGGTTTCAAGAAGAAAGGAAAAGAGGACTATGTTTGCAAGCTGAAGAAAAGTTTGTATAGCTTAAAGCAGGCACCGAGACAGTGGTACAAGAAGTTCGAGTCTGTCATGGGGGGGCAGCGATATAAGAAGACTACTTCAGACCATTGTGTATTTATTCAAAAATTCATTGATGGTGATTTCATTATCCTTTTGCTCTATATGGATGATATGCTAATAGTTGGCTAAAATGTCTCCAGAATTAATAGTTTAAAGAAGCAACTGAATAAGTATTTTGCCATGAAAGACTTAGAGCCAGCAAAGCAAATTCTTAGCATGAAGATAATCAGATATAGAATCGCGAAGAGGTTATGGTTGTTACAAGAGAAGTACATAGAGGAAGTACTTCAGAAGTTCAACATGGAGCATGCTAAAGCAGTTAGTTGTCCTCTTGCTAACCACTTTCATCTCAACTCAAAGCAGAGTCCTTCTTCAGACGAAGAGAGAGAGGAAATGGACAAGGTTCCTTATACTTCAGCAGTTGGAAGCTTAATGTATGGCATGGTATGCACACGGCTAGATATAGCTCACGCAGTTGGAGTGGTGAGTCAGTTTCTTTCAAATCTAGGAAGGGAATAATGGACTGCAGTGAAATAGATTTTGAGATATCATTGCAGCACTTCAAAATTATGTTTGTGTTTTGGGAGTAATGAATCTGTGTTAGTTGGCTACACAGATGCAGATATGGCCGGCGATGTTGACTCAAGAAAATCTACATAAGGATATTTGATAACATTTGCAAGGGGAGTCGAATCATGGCAGTTAAAATTAAGAAGTGTGTTGCTCTTTCCATGACTGAAGCAGAGTTTATTGCAGCAACTGAAGCATGTAAAGAGTTTCTATAGATGAAAAAGCTTTTAACTGAATTTAGGCTCCAGCAGAAAAAATATCAATTATTTTGTGACAGTCAAAGTGCTATTCATCTTAAGAGAAATGCCTCCTTCTACTTAAAATCAAAGCATATTGATATGAGATATCATTGGATCAAGAGTGTATTGGAGACAAAGCAACTATTGCTTGAAAAGATCCATACAAAAAAAAATAGATCAGACATGTTAACCAAGATTCTAGCAAGGGAAAAGTTTGAGTACTGTCAGCTAGTAGCTGGAATGGTGAAACCCTCCATGTAGTCGGGAGGAGGAGAATTGTCAGGTGGGTCCTTTCAACATGGAGGGTCCACACTAATAATTATTAAATAAATTTTTTTTTCATCCACATAACAAAACCCATTAATATGGCCACTTTTTCCATCAAATGAAGCAAATCTCCTCTTGATTTTGCATTAAATGCTTGGGCAATACTCTTGCCTATAAATAGCAAGAGCACAAGACATCAAGGCATCAGTGGAGAGTTTCAGTAATTGGAGAGCTTTAAGTGTTTTGTTTTTTCAAAACATATAGCTTTGAGAGAGAAAGAGTTTATTTGGGGAGTGACAAAATACTGAGAAAAATATTTTAGATTTTTGGAAACACCGTTAGTGACACTATTTATGAATAAATCTCACTTGTAATCTCTCTCTTTATACCTGCTATTTTTATAGTGAAAAAATTGTTCAGATTTTGACCCATGAACGTAGTCCAAAATTAAGGGTGAATCACACAAAATTATTGTGTATCATTTATTTACTTTTCTACAGTATTTTATTTTTGCTATTTTAAAAGTAGTGTTATCTCAACAGAAATTACAGTATGTTTGTTTGCATAATTCCACATCACCGGCTCAAAATCCAAGTTGCTTGTCCTCATAATGATGGTGTCCACATTCTTGTGATGTTCTGAAATGCAATGTGGATGCATCAATTAATTATGTTCATTGTGTTTCGTCTTATGGAGCTGTCTTACGCAATACAAATGGACATGTCCTTTAAGGTTTGTTGAGTTTCATTCCAGGTACTTTGTCTCCTTTTGTTGCAGAAGCAATGGCATTATGGAAGATGCTTGTTTGGTTGGTTTCTTTATCGCTACTATAGGTTATTCTTGATTGATTCACAACTGGAAATGAAAGCTATGGTTTCAACTGTAATTGATCATTTTATGAACTTAAAATAACTAATATTCAGGATTTTAGAATTGTATTTCCTTCTATTTCTATCATATAAAAATAAATTTACATAACTTAATTTTTATTTTTAATAAATAAATAATAGAATTTTATCCTCTCCTCATTTGTACATGCACTTTACTAAAAAATGTAATTTAAATTTTTTTCTAGTAATATATTTTTATAATAAAGAAATGTTTCATGTTAACTTTAATATGTTTATTTTTTTTTAAACTCTTCTATTTAATTAAATTTTTATGTTATTAAAATTTTCATTCATTTACTACTGATAGAAAAATGACATCACAAGTCTCATTACAAATGCTATAATTGTATTTGTATAGTATTTCAAATATTATATATAGAAAATACTATGAAATAAATACTCAATTCTTTCTCTCATTCATACTTTATACGTAACATGATTTTATTTTCTGAGAAGATACATAACATGATTCTTTTTTAGTAGGAGATAAACGACATAAATTTGAAAGTATAAAAATAAATACTAAATTATATTATTAAATTAAAATAATAAAGAGTTCATAATATAAAGTTTTTCTCTGTGATTTTTTTATGGCTCGATGCTCTCGCCTTTTTCTCTTTTTTAAACCTAACTTCTTCTTTCTCCTTCTCCATAGAAGACGATCTGCATCAATTGACTATCGATGAAAAAGAAGATGTTGTTGTCCCTATTAAGAGCTGAGATATTTCGATTATCACTTATGATTTCTGTATGGTGGGGATATTTCTCACATACAATCCAATTAATTTTCAGAATATGCAGAGCTCTTTGGCAGATTTATGGCATCTTTTAGAGGGGGTATCTATTATGGAATTAGAGGTAAAAATATATCTGTTTCGGTTTTTTAATAATGTTGATTTTGAAAATATAGTGAATGGGGCCCTTGATTGTACAATCGATTCCTGCTTGTTTGGAAGGAGATACAAGGCAATAAAAATTCTCTCCATATCCCTCTAACTCATTCTGATTTTTGGGTTTTGATTAAAGACCTCCTTTCTGATTATTATAAGAGATGTTGGCTAAAGTGGTCGAGGATTTTGTTGGCCACTATAAAGAGTGTGATATGAAAAATGCTTCAGCTATGTCACCGAGCCCTATGAGAGTTAAAGTTTGTTTGGACATTCAACAACCTTTGAAATGGCGGAAGAAGTTTGTTGGAGATGATGGTACTGTGTTTACTCTGAAGTTTCAATATGAAAAGCTGATTATTTTTTGCTATCTATGTGAAAAACTGGGTCATGTGGAGGCTTTCTGTGACTTGCGGTTGAGGTTGAAGAAAGAAGATATCAAGTTTGGTTGGGATGATTTTCTCAGAGCACCTGTTCGTCGAAACTAGAGACCGACAAGCCTGTGGCTACGTGATTCCGGCAATTCTACTCCGCCGGGATTTGTGGTATGATTAGCATCAACTAGCAATTTTAAAAACACTAATTTGGCAGCACATAATAGGCAAGTCTCCTTATTTGGCAAAAGTCAACCCATTGTAAATAATGAGACTGAGGACCATATTATGGACATGGACAAGAATTTTGTGGGCCAAGACAGTTCTGATAAGCTTGATGAGGAGATTGCAGCCCGAATAAATGATGATGCTAAAAAAGGCAAAGAAACACTAAATATAACGTTGTTATAGGTTTTCCTTCCTCTCAACAGGATGCCTCTAACAACACCCCTGCGAATGTTAATTTGACAGGTAACAGTGAAGCGGCTCATCCCATCAAAGGTCGGAATAGTCAAAAACAATGATCGTCCGGTGTTGGAACTACCGAGGACTCGGCAATCCTTGGACAGTTAATGCATTGAAGGATTTGGTTACTAGTTACAAGCCGTACATTTATTTTTTATGGAAATAAAAGCTCTTAGTTTTCGTATGGAATTTTTTCGTAATTTTTTACATTTTGATGGTTGCTTCTTAGTCAATAGACAAGGATTGGGAGGAGACATTTTGTAATGTGAAAGAGTCATGTGTCTATTTCTATGATTGGCTTTTCTTCAAATTTTATTGATTCGGTTGTTTCGGAAGGTAATGTTCAATGGAGGTTTACTGGTTATTATGGGTTTCCGGAATCGCAACAATGATGTCAGTCTTGGAACCTTATTCGAGCTTTATCTCGTAGAAGCTCTTTTCTGTGACTTTGTTTGGGAGACTTTAATGATTTATGCTGGAGAGATGAGAAGGAAGGAGGAGCATTGTTGCCAAATTATTTTATGCAGGAGTTTAGACAGGCACTTAAGGAGCATCTTTGCCAAATTATCTTATACAAGGGTTTGATTTTGAATTATTGTAAATCTTTGTTAGACTCTAGAATTGATATTTCTGTTAGATGGGTTCGTCGTAATACTACTCTAACTGCTCATACTTTGGCTAGAGAATCTATTAGGTATAATTGCCTCTTTGTTTGGGATGATATCCCTCTTTGTTTGGGATGATATCACTCTTTGTTTGATAGAATTTTATTAATACAATCAGTAATTTTGCTTTCAAAAAAAAAAAAGAGTTCATAATATAAAAATGCCTTGGTAAAAAAAATATTGTAAGTCATGCTAATGCTATTTAAAAGAGAGATTTACTATTTAGTCTTTGGATATTGCCATTATTAACAAGTCAGTCCCTGTATTTTTAGAAACTTATTAAAACGTCCTTATCTTTTCTCTCCGTCAACGAAATAGTTCTTTCGTCTTTTTTTTCCGCTAAAAATAGATAAAGAATGAGAGAGAAAATTTTTAAAATTCAAATTTTCCCTCAAATAAAATCTCTTATTTAGTCATTGGATATTACTATTATTAACAAGTTAGTTCCTACATTTTCAAAAATCTATTAAAATGTCCTTATCTTTTCTGAAAATATAGAAACTATCTTATTAATAATGACAATACCTAAGAATTAAATTATAAATATCTCTATTTAAAATTTCTATCCCTTCATTTTGCTTGATTTAATTCATTAATTTTTATAAAATTATGTAAAATTTTAATTTTTTTAAAATAAAATTTTTTAAATTAAAAAATTCCATTAAATTGATTTCTATCTGTATTATTTTATTTTTTCTGAGGAGTTTTTATCCTCTTTCTCGCGGATTTGTGCATTCCTCACTCGGTTCATAGGTTTTCCCCCTCCCACTTCTAATGAGGTGTATATAATTTTATCTGTGTTTAGTTTTCTAATCGTTTTTTTCTTTGCCTGTTAAGGTTGTAGGTGATATGCCAATAAGAGTTTTTTTATTATAAGGTGGGAGAATCCGATCGGTTCAGTTTAATATCAAATTGAATAAATTGACAATCGCAATTTCATTATTTATAAAAACTGAATTGATTTTAAATATAAACTAAGCCGAGTTAAATCGATTTCATTCGATTTGATTCAGTTCGATTTTATCAATTAAACTTTTTAATAAATTTTTTATTTTTTCGTATTCTAATAGACTTATTTTTAATATCTTAAAATTTAATTGAAATATTTCGATATTAATTATAGTCTAATCTCACTATATTATAAAAAATAATATATTATTATCACTAATCGATTCGATTTAATTTTTTTAATTAAAATTAAATAAAATTAAAATAATTAAAATTTTTAAAATTAATAATCGAAATAAAATAAATAAAAAATTAAATTAAAATTTTAAATTAATTTAATTTGATTAATTTTTTCAATTTAAACCGTATATTGCATTTCTTGCATGCTTAGTTTTTTAGAGCTTGAACCGATGAGAGGGCTTTACCATTTTTGCAGTGATTATCACTTGGAGTCGCAACCAGCTCTTAAGCTTTTAAGGGGCCCTCAACACAATATGGTGGAGCTACAGTAGTTGTTATAAATATAGTTGATTTAAATAAGTTTCTGAAAATAAAAAATAAAAACTCATATAGAAATATTAAAAGAATTTTCACGATATCAACAATTATTTATATCATGAAAGATTTTAATTTAAATATAAAATATTTTAAAGTGATATTTTAAAAAAAATTTAAAATTGATAAATTATATCATAAATTAAAAATTTATCACGTAACACCGTACACATAGTATATAATTAATTTAAATAAAAATTTTTCCCTAAATATTTTTTTAATTTAAATATATATGTATTTATCTTAAAAAATATTAAAAATAAAATTATTTAAATTAATCATATATATATCTATCTGAAAAAATATAAAAAATATTGCCACAACTCTACAATAAATATAGTAAGAAGAATTTGCTTTAAAAAAAAAAAAATTTTTCTTTCACATCTCAATCAATTTAATTCACCTACAGATCAATTTAATACACCTACAATTCTAATAGTAGTAATGTTTTTTCTTAGGCTGCTACTTTTGGGCCACTCTCATTTTAGTTACTTTCTCCTAGTTATATTCTTCAATACGTAGAATATACGTGATATATTGTATTGTGGTGATCCATTTCTACTGTGTTCGTCTAGTCGACAAAGGTGTTGAGGGTGACAACAACGACAATGGAGAAGTGGCTCTTTCTACTTAGCTTTAAAGTTTCTATTTGTTAGGCCATAGGCTTTTGACTTTAAGAGCTTGAATTTCAAGGTCTTCTTTTTCCTTACATTGTTGTAATTTAGGCTTATACCCTTATCAATGAAGTTTCAATCTTCTACTAATAATAATAATAATAATAATAATAAATCTTACTTTCGGTATTTTTAAAAAAAATCAATAATGGCATAAAATTCAATACAATTGAATTTTTTTTTTAATTTTAAAAAATATTTTAAAATAAGTTAAAAAGTAATTTGAAACGTCAATCCATTCAATTTGGTAACTTCCCAGGCTTACTACAACCCTATCCAACGAAACTCATAGGTTTTAAAAAAGTAACCGCTAATCCGGCGGCGTTTTAAAGAATACGAAGATCCGGCCATAGTTTCCGCTGCCGTCTATAGCAATTACTGATACCCAGGGAAAATTGGCAGAGAAAAACAAGGCTGCGATGAATTAAACAGAAGAAACACCCAGAAAACACAAGAATTTAAAAGAAACTGAATCCAATTTCATTGCTATTGCAATCCAAAACATGAATTAAACGAAACCCATTAACTTTCCTACACAATAATCAACAATCCCTAAAATACAAAAACTAATTACAACAAAAAGCTTCAACTTTAACCACCGAATCCGTACAGAGTCCTACCCTGCCTCTTCAATGCATACACCACATCCATGGCAGTCACCGTCTTTCTTCTTGCGTGCTCAGTGTAAGTCACGGCATCACGGATCACATTTTCCAAGAAAATTTTCAAGACTCCACGGGTCTCTTCGTAAATCAACCCACTGATCCTCTTGACGCCACCTCTTCGAGCCAGACGACGAATTGCAGGCTTAGTGATTCCCTGGATGTTATCGCGAAGAACCTTCCTGTGCCGCTTCGCTCCTCCCTTTCCCAGCCCCTTTCCTCCCTTTCCGCGGCCCGACATCTTCTCGTTGATCGAAATTAGAGCTAAAGAGATTAGGGAAGAAGAGAGATTTGTATTGCTGATGATGTCTGTGAGATTGGGGATTTTGGATATTTATAGAGATGAGTAGGAAATCGATTTCCTGTGCCACGTGGGTTGATCCTTATTATGGTATAGACAGCGGGTTAGAATCGTTGGATTATTTTGAATGAACGGTTTAAGATCGGTAAGGTCGGTATACGGAGGATCGATGACGTGGATATAATTACTGAGCGGCTAATTCTTTTGGCCGGAATTTTTTTTTTTTTTTCAATTTTGCGCGGAAGCTCGACGAGCGACTTCAGTTGCTTTTTTTTTTAAATTATTATTTAACGTATGTAATTAATAAAATTAATTATTTAGGTTTTTTATTTTTTAAAATAAACTGAATTGTTTTTTTTTTTACCATCCAATATAATTGCATTAAAAAAAAATCTAAAAATAGGCTGAGAGAATTACAATTTAAAACTAGTTGCAGATAACCTAAAAACCTACAGCTTACATATGAAAAGCTCAACAATCAATAAGCCCAACTCATACAAAGCACTAAACGGACGATTCTGGGAAAAAGGGATATCGCAAGCGTCACCGACACTCTATTAAACTGGCGTCAACAAATTCAAAATTAAAAATCTTAGCGGGACCCGATACCATCGAGCCGAAAATCTCAGTGACCGAACAAAAAATAAAAAAATCTAACAAAAACTACAACAAAAGGCCATCGACCCATTCTGCCAAGAGTAGAGAAGGCCGATGACCGAACAAAAAAGGTGAGACTTTGCTTTCCTTTTCATTTCTCGAGAGAAAACTCTACTTTTGACTATCAAAGATTATTTAGGCATTTATTTATTTAAACTACTACTATATATAAACATTAAAATATTTTTATTTTTAATTAATATATATAATTTTAAAATAAATAAATTTACTATTTAATACATATAATATAAAAAATTTATTAATTGATATATTAAATTTAAAAAATATATTAAAATATATTTTTAAGATTTTAAAAATATATTAATTAATTATTTATGTAGTATAAAGATTTATTAGTTAAATCATTTAATTTTATGAAAATATTTATTTATTAATTTTTTTATATTAAAGATATTTTAATTTTTTTTATAATATTTAATAATTAAAATTAATAAAAAATTAAGTAAATTTTTTAAAATTAAAAAATATTTTAATATATTTTTTAAAATTAAATGATTAATTAATAAATTTTCTTATATTATATGAATAAGTAATAATTTTTTTTAAAAAATAACTATTTAATTTTTATAAATTTTAAAATAATAACTTTTTATCAGTTTGAAAAAGGCACAAATTATTTAAGTTAAGTTTGGAAAAAGATTAATTAAATAGTTTTAATAAACTATAGGATTAAATAGTCACTTTTTCTTTAAATAATACTCTTTCAATTGTATATTTTTTATTGTTTTAAAATTACCATTTACTTTTTTTAATATTTTAATAATATATAAATATTTAACTTTATTTTATTTTTAAAATAATTACTCATCAATTATTATTTCCGTACATGAATATTAAAAATATATATTTAATAAAATTTAAATTAAATATAATTAAAAAGTTAATAAAAAAATTATTTTCGGAAACTGGATAAAAATTATGGGAAGCAATTAAATATTTTGAGCACAACGTCCGGTCGATCAACGGTCTGCGTGTAGGCTCCTGCCCAGAGGCAGGCGATTAACAGTGGCAATCCCATTTTGAAAACTTGTGATTTGGTTGCTGTTGAGCACCTTAATCAGAGTGCCGATCAAGCCTGTGAGAAATCTGAGGTTATTTTTTATTATTTTCTTCTTTTTTTTGAAGATTTGGCGTTGTTTTGTTTCGTAATTAGAGATTGATTTCTTATTTGTTTGGTAAATTATACAGATGGATATAATTTCTATTGATTTCTCAGGGAAGGTGCAATGGTTCAAGCTGCTACGGAGGTTTGCTTTAGTATTCATTTTCATTCTGGTCCCTTTTGATTTGATGATGGTGACCTTTTATTTATTTATGTATTTTTTCTTTCCTTGCTTTTTTCCATTTACATGCAGCGCGGTATTTAAATTGAAGTTATATACTCCGATCATGTTCAAGTTAGAAAGATAAATGATATCAACTTCCATGGTGAGATTTTTCATTTGATTAATAGGGAACATGAGGAGTGAAATTGTGCTTTTTATATACAGTCTGGTAGCTTTTTTTCATTCTTGCCCTCCCTTTAAATTGGTTTGATTTTATTCTTTGCTTGCTCTAGGTGCTCAATAAGATGCTAGCATTTAAAACGTTACAATTTGGGGAAGGAACAATTGAAGAATTTTAGTTAAAATATTGGTACATTTTTCTATTTATAATTTGGCTATTGAACGTGGGTTTGATATATATGATATTGTTGAGGAAAAATGCTAGTAAGCAGTATAGTGCTATGAGAGCATTAGGGTCGCTAGACCCTTTGCTTTTCCTCGCTTTGATTTTCTTTGAATGCTGTTGGTTCAAAGCTTGATAGGTATGTATTATGGCATCACTTTCAGTCATGGATTGTTTTAAGTTCTCCTGCTAGAATGGCTACGTAAGGCTTGTGTATAAGGATGCAATTAAGAAAAGCTCAGGTTCTTAAAGCTTATGTTATTGTCGGAGTATGACTGCTGTAAGTTTATGTAAATATAGTTAATACTTGTCTATTAGTCATTTACAAGTGAGGCTGTGGCCAACCTCAAGTTTTTAAGCTTGACTTCTCTGTATTTTCTTTTTTTGTTGAATCTCTAACTTTTTCTGAGAGCAAAGAACTTCTTTGTTAAATTTAACAGAGAGGATCCCTGAAAATTTCTATGGATAAACTAAGTGCTCACAAGTTCATTTCTACTAGTAGCTTGAACTGGGTGATAGCAGTTGCTTTACAAATAATGTTCTCGAAAGTTTTGAGGACCCTTTGCAGGCAATTACTTAGTGTTCGTACTGCTCAAGCAATTTCCTGTTGCAATTCTATTGTTTTGCGATTCTTCATGAAGATGAAGCCACTGTTTGCAAAAATGAAAAATTAGTACTTTGGTATTGTTCATGAAGATGCCCTTGGTGTTCTCAAGTTAAGGAAGTATCAGTTTGCTTACCTACTAAGAGTCTCGAAATGCATATTGTCAGCATAGTCCAGAAGTGTCAATTTGCATCATTATCACCTTATGATTTAATTTATTTTTGCCTCGTCAATTTACTATCAGTGCTTGTTCTCTCTTATCTTCTGAATCACACTCTGTCCAATTTCCAGTTTCTGGTGGATTGGACTCGAGGAAGGAATCTCATTTTCTCAGTTGCTGCTCCTTCTGTAAATGAAATTAGAGGACCATATGATGTGACAAATTTATCATATTTGCTTGTGCTCTCTATAAAACAAGCTAAAGCAGCTACTTCCAAGAATTGTAGGAACAACTTGCAAAATTCCAAAAATCTGGCAGTTGTACTAGTACAATGAATGAGTAAGAGTTATTGGTTTTTCTTCTTTCTTATAATTTCTTGCAGGAATCTTATAGCTAATGCCAAAAGGGAAAAAAAACTTTTACAAGGAGGCTATTAGAGTTGAACTGGCCTCATCAGATGAAAAATCCAGCTTCTACAAACCATTGTCTAGGACTGGCTTAAATGGGATCCTGTCTTTAGTGATGAAGGGGATATGCAACTTGATGATATGTAAAAATCTTTTTCTTCCACACTTAAGGCCCTTGATTTTGCTTCAGTTATTGACAGCATACCACCTCATGATGAAAAACTGTTTACTTCCAAGGCAGTTAGGTATCAGTTGCAGTAACTGGTGTGTCTGAAAAACTTGGCCAGCATGATCTTCTTCCAGAAGCAGATTTGATTTCTCTATGCAATTCTCCATCAAAGAATCATACTTTTGATCGTGGAAGCTCCCAAGTACCAAGGGATCCTGCAAAAACTAATTTTGGGGAAATTGGAGTCCCTGCAAACACTGCCGAGGAAGGGCCAAAAGCTTCCAATGGCTCAGGTGCATTTCTTTCTTTGATGGGAAATCAGAACCATGATTTGCAATCACCAAACTAATTAAATGCTATTTTTCCAAATGAGGATATAGTGCATCAGAAATCTCCTGCAGAAGTTGAGTTGAATGATGCTTCTGATCCTGATGTAAAAAGATGGAAGCTTTATCTGAGAAGATTGACTCCCTTGCTCCTCAGATTGATTCACAAGGTTCTGCTATAATTTTAGATGCATATAATGTGGTCATGGACAAAACAGAGCAGCAATGGGGTAAAACATCATGAAGATACAGCTGTAATTGAAGATATTTTTGTCAGGGAACAACTCAAGGCAGTGGGAGATAATTTTCTTACACTTGTGGATCATGTTACATTTCTATTTATCTGGAGATGTGAAAATTAAAGATGTCCCTTCAGATGCAAATTGGGAGACCCCAAAGAGGTGGGAATGGAAGATCAAGGGGTTATGGAGAACCCCAGAGGGGGTGGCATTGGAAGAGCAAGGGTTGTTAATACCCCAAAGGACATGGCAATAAAGGTGATGTAGACCCAAGAGGAGGTGTCAATGGAAGATCAGAGGTTGGACATGTGGATACTGGAAGTGTTGTTGGTTGGGACAATGATTTGAAAGCTAAAGATAACTCTTTAGATGTAAATTTGATGCCCTTGAGGGAGGTGGCAATAAAGGAACAGAAGCCTGAAGAAACTGACACTGAAAGTAATCAATCCAATGTTCTTCCCATTGTCATCAGTTCTCATCATGGAATACTATGTTATTCTAACAGTATTCAAACTATACTTGCCTGAAAAATATTCCAAATCAGGTAATGCATTTTGTAATTGAAATTTAATTATTTTGATCCATGAGATCAAAGCTTGTGATTTGAGTTTATTCAGTGCCATTATTTGGATAACTCATTCATGACTTCCCTTTGGCATCAAGTAATCTCAGTGTTATTTCCGATCTTTGTTTCTTCTTTTGGATTTTTCCATCATAAATTTTTGTTTGAAGTGTTCCTTCTTAGCAATGTGATTGTTTATGTTAATACTATATGAACGTTACTCAAACTCTATTCCTTGACAGATTTTTATTTATGTTGTTCACTTTTCTTGAAGGAAATATTTTAAGTCAGGTAGTGCTATTTGTAATTGAATTCTGACTATCCCAAGTTAAGTGGGTTGAGCGTTTGTTTCAATTCTTCAAGTTAGCTCATTATCAAATAATAAGCAATTTCGGTGTCGATTCTGGTCTGTTCCATCATTGTTTTGTTTTTTGCTATTCCACTCTCACAACTTACTTTTTCTTATGTGCAGGGAAATCCAGGAAAAGCAACCCTCAACAATCTTCTTCTTCTTCCCCTTTTTTTGGCCTTTGAAGTGATTGTTGAGTCCTATACCTTTCAAAAAGGAATCCAAAAAGTTTAAACACAAGATGAAGGTGTAATCAAGTTCCCCACTCCCCTAAAATTTTTTTATGTTGATCAGCAGTGTAAAATGTAAAGTGGGTTTAGTTTAATGCTAATTTATCAAGGTGTAGTGTTGTCAATCATTCCTCTTGAAAGGTGTCAAAATTTTGTCCATGGATCTCTTGCAGTGCATCTGCAGTTCAAGTTTTGGTCCCAATAATTCCAGTGGATATTGACTTCTTTTTCTTATAAAGATGAAAAGATATTAAAAATGGTCAAATTTCTACTGTTTACTCCTGAGAATGGAATCACAATGACAATTGACATCCTGAAATTTCTATGGTTGTAGGCTCAAGTTTGATATGCAGCTACAACTCTCCTTATGATTTGCTCTGCATCTGCCTTGTGGTCCCTATGCACTGTTATTTTTGTTATAGGGTCCACACTTTATCTCGTTATCAAGCATAGGCTGTGTCCTTGTACAAAATATAATTAGTTTCATGTACTGAATCTGGCGTGCCATGAAGACCTCATCTGGGTGAGAGTTCTCCCCGTTGAAACTTCTATATCTAGCATGCACTAAGCATCTTTGTTTGGCCGTATAAGTGTTGAGTTTCTTGACAAATTGAATATTATTATTGTTGCTTTTATTTTCTGTGGGCCAATCTCTTACTTGGTTAAAGCTTCTATCTTTTTCAGGGAAACTGTTAGTTGTCCGATTGTGGGTTCTTGTTTGTCTAATCCTCCGACAGGAATCTATAGTTTGGCTTCAGCATGACGTCTGTGTGAGTAGTCCATCCCCATTCTGTTTCTGCTCAGTCTCTTTTAGGCCTCCTATTATTGAAAAAGAAAAAAAAAAGAAAAGAAAAGGAAGAAGCTTCTATATTTAAATGATTTTTTTTGGTTGCTTTACTTGGTCAAATTAAATCTGGAGAAAGAATTGGGTTGATCTCACATTGCTAGAAACGATCTTGATGAAAGGTTAATGAGCTCATGGGCACCCTTTGATTGCAAGCCAATTTTTAAGTGCGAGTTCTACGTACATGCTTTAGTCTCAAGTAGTCTTATCAAGGTGAGAGGCGACATTAAAGCGATAAAATCTTAAAATTTTCTAAGGCGATAGAGTCTCGCCTCGTGTTTTAAAAAAGTGAAAAAGCCAAAATTTTATTATATATTTTAAATATACATATAAATGCTTCATATTTAAAAGAAAAATACATGTTCAAAAGAAATATATATTATTTGTAGCAATAGAAGAAGAGATTTTTTTTTAAAAAAAGAAAAAAAAAGGAGGATTTGCTGCTGTGCCAGGTCTAGTAAAAAGAGGAGAGGATGAGAAAGATAAGGAAAAAAGAAGAAGAGAGAAAAAAAAATTTTTAAAAAAAGAAGACACCCAGTAGGGAGAGAAGAGAGGAGAAAGAAGAAAAAGGATGAGAGACATATCTACTTGAAATTAAGAGTAAGAAATTTGTATTTTAGTTGCTGCAGAAGTATTATCTTATCTCTTGTTTGAAAGAGATGGAGAGAGCCTAGGATATTTTTTTCAGTTTAAAAGCTTTTTTTTTTTTTAAAAAAAAAAAGGCCTTGCTTCAGTGAGGCGTTGCCTCTGGCGCCTCTCCCCTAGCGCTCTAATGGATTGAGACGTCGCCTTTGTGTAGGCGTCTCGCCTTAGTCAGACAAGGCAAGGGGTGGTGTCTCGCCTCCCCTCTCGCCTTTTTTCCGTCTTTAATAACACACTTTTCAGAAGAGACCAACCTACTTGTTTCTTGGGTCCATAATAGATTGAGTGCACACAAGTTTTCTCTACTCTTAGTATCAATGTTAGTATTAGCCCTATCTCATGAGATTCAGTGTTAGGAGCGGTGACTTAAACCTCTAGTCTAAGGACACGGTGTTTAATGTGTTTGGTGCCAGCCATGACTAACAAGGATGGTGTTTAATGTGTTTGGTGCCAGCCATGACTAACAAGGATGTTGATTCTCCGAGCACGGATTAATGTTCCGATTCGACATCGCCAAGAGAAATCATAATGAGAGCTTATAAAGCGTGTTGGCACGCTTATAAAGCGTGTAGCTGATTTTTAGAGGTGAATTCTATTTAGGTGGCTGTTTCATGTGGTTCATTCAAATGGCGTAGGTGGTGGCGATGGAATTACAATGCTCGGCCAACGCTATGTTCAGTTAGTACATAGCCTTGACTTCTTTTGCAAAGAGATGAAGTCAAAAAATTCTTCTGTAATTAATAGGGGCGTCGATTCCGAATGTGAGATATTGTTATAAATTTACAATTGTTATGTTTTTGAAGTCATATGCTACATGATCAATACATGGATGATTTAGGAGTCTGCTTCTTCTTGCTTCATTACGCGGGTGAGGCTCAGCCTTGGCGATGTAGAGGAGTTGCGGAGTTATTATTTATTTCTCTTGTTTATTTACTCAAGTTTTTTACGGAAAAAAAAAATCCATTTGCGTGAATTTTGTAATTACTTTGTTTAAAATAAAATAAGATATTTTATTTCATAAACGTTGCAAATTTGCAAGATTTTTTAACGTTTTATTTACATTTTTTTAATCTGAAGTTATTTATGTTTTGTAAAGTAATTTAAAAAAAATAAAAACAATTCTTTATTACAAAATATATAAATATATATATATATAGTTATAAATTTTTTAAAATAATATAATAAATATTAAATTAATAACAATAAGTGGATTCTATGAATATTATCACTCGCTTATTATTAGCTTATGATGATATTTTATTATATTAATTTTATGAAAAACAAAAACTATATATTTATTTTTCAGTAAATTGTAACCATTTTAATGTTACTAATATATATTCTGTAAAATAAATATAAAAAAAATTATTATACATAGATTTATAAAACAAAATTGATACATCTCATATAAAGAGGACATGATATCAGAGTAAACGCTTAGGCAATAGAGTCTCACTTTAATATAATTACTCATCAAATAGGGCAAGAAATCGTATGTTCTATAAGTAGGAGAAATTACTATTTAATTTTTATATTATAAAAAATTTATTAATTAATTTTTTATAATATATATTAAAATATTTTTAATTTTTTAAAACGTCTATTAATTAGTATTTACAGACTATATCTGATAATAAGTGCATTTGAATAAATCTGAAAAATATCATATTTTAGTCTATATATGTTGGTAAGTACTATAAGAGATCTCATATTTTAGTTTTTTAATTTTCGATCACCATTTAAAAAAAATATTTATTAATTATTTTTTATTAATTTAAATAATTAAATAGTATTTATTATTAATATTATTATTATTAATAAAAGAAGAATCAGAGGGATAAAAGATGGAAAGGCACTTTTCCCATGAGTCTCAGTTCTTAACCTTCACAGTCCAAGTATTATAATTTATAGGCCCCACCCTTTAATTACTGCGTTTCATGTGCTTCTCCATTTTCATTTTTAGTAATTCTTAATTAACACTTTCCACCTTTTTTTTTTCTTTCCCATTAATCAGCCACCACCATCATTGAGAATGCCTTCATTTCCAAATTGGTAGAGCTTCCAAAGACTTTCCAATGTCTAGTCAAAAGAATCCTTTTTTATTTTATTTTATTTTGTAATTATATCATATGCTATTCATCTTAGTCCAATATTTACTCAATAAATTTCTCTTTAATTCTCAATCGTCTATGACTAATCATTATTGAAAACTAAAGAATATTTTAGAAAATATTTTTTTTTTAGGTTACATATAGACTTATATCTCATACTATTTTATATTAATATATTAAATATGTGAATTTATAAAAATTATAATAATTAAATATAAATTAATCATAATATAATTAATAGTTTATAAAAAAATTAAAAATAATTTAATTTATTGCTAATTACACTTGAACTTTACTGATTGGACTCTAAAATTTTATAAAATATAGAATTATACACATTTAATTTTGTTAATATATGAAAATTCATATCACAATTATCAAAATTTGGAGCAAAATTAACGATATATGATTAATTTTTATTTTTTTGATAAATTATTAATAATATAACTAATTTATGTTTAATTGTTATGATCTTTAATAAGATATAATTTTAGTTTAAGTATTCAATAGTTTAATTTCAATTATTATAGGAATATAAATATACATTCAGCCTCTTATTTTTCTTTCTAAATCATCTTGTTTTCAAGATCTGAAGCATAATAATTACTTTTTTGTGTAAAATAGGATTATGTTGAATACTATTAGATCGGTTTATTTTTTATTGGCATTGGAAATACATCACATTATGACAGGCTAATATTTCACAGTTCACGATAGTGGAGAAATTGAATAGAAAAAAATAAATTTAAAAAAAATAGTCGATTAAATATGAATTGACATATATTTTTGTTATCACGAAATATATTGACAGTTGAAATATTGTAAAACAGGCTAATTATAAAATTCGAAATAAATTGGTGTGCTTTTTTTACGTAGATTAATTAATTCTTAAAATTTAAATTTAAAAAGTTACGCGATTCCGCCATAGAAAATATTATTAATATACTATTTGAGCGTCTTAGACTAAAAAGTCCAAATTTTGAATTTTCACAGTGAGAATTTAAGGTCTTCACCAATGACAATTTTGCTTCAAATACAAGTTTTTGATGATTACATACATCCGTAAGTGCATAATCAGAGGCTTGAAATTAATTAAAAACAAGTTTTAGTTTAATAAATCTTTCTATAAACTTAGTGGGCGACCCACCGCCGGCCGACAAAAATCAAGAGCGCCGTCCTTCCCACCTCTATGGGTTCCCTCAAGAAACGTAGCCTTTGTATAAAGAACAAGGCAGATTCTAAGTCTCTCTAATATTATATTATTGAATTTAATTTCTCATCATAATCAAGTACCCAACACTTAGCATGAGCAACTAAATGATTACTAATTAAATATTAATTTTCTAGCTTAAAAGAGCCAAAGAAACACTTTAAAAAAACACAAACCTTGGTGAAAAAGAGAAGGGGGGAGGTGATGCTGTTTTGCTTTGATTTAGGATTGTTTTCATGTCTACACTATGAATATATGAAATTTAGAAAGTGCCCTCCACCATGCAAGATTATGCTATTCTAACACAACAATTAATATTTTAGGATGCAGAAACAAAACAGTATCAATCTTTATATTATTAAAACAATAATTTAAATTATTATAAAGATATAAATATATTTTTATTCATAAAATTATAATTTTACTCACACTTTTTATTTATTATAAAAAAATAAATAAATTACTACAACAACGAAATTAAATTTAAAATTTTAACCATAAAAAATTATAATATAAATGATTGTGTTATCTTTAAACATGAATTAAAATTTATATATTTAAATCTATGTATCGAATAGTTTATATTTTTTTAGTAATAATTTACGATTGCTAATTTAGATTGGATTTTATAGTAGTGTAAGCTTCTAGTATGATAAAAATGAAATTTTATTAGTAAAAAATGACTATTATATTACAAGAAATATTAAAAATATAGAATTTACTCTATGACAACAATATATAGTTGTTTCTGATTGCTACTATAAAATTATATTTATAGCTATTTTATAATAAAATTATAATTGCCGTGAAAAAAATTATTATTTGTAATATTAAATAGTGCAAAAAATATAATAATAATAAAAATTGAGTATTAATAAAAAAAAATTATATGTCACTAATCATAATTATTTATATTAATGTTATAAGTTAGTTTTCATAGTAGGAAAATTAATATACTATAAAAAATTTTATAATTAATCTTAATATTTATTATAGTGTTTGGAAAAAAAATATAACGAGAAGAAAATTAATTATAGATTGCTTTTCAAGTAGTTTGACCATGATTGTCAATTAAAAAAAAAAAGTGCTATTATGACTTGTTATTTTATGTGCTAACCATCAAAAATCAAAAGAGTTTTTATATTACTAATAACTGGAAAATATGAATAATATAAGTGCAGTAAATCATACCCTCTATAAAACCAATTGCTATGGCAAAGCTAGGATTGTGGCTGTCTGTGTCCATAGCCCTTTTGAGCTCTTTCTTGAAAATCACTTAATACCCATATGCAAAAATTCTTTCAATTCTACTTTTCCAAGACATTCATTCCCTCAACACACACAAGCGAAAGCTTTGACAATGGCAGACTCCTACCCACCTAAGTGTAACCTAATTGCACACCACTTTTAAGTTGTTCACTCTATTAGGCTTAGTAGTTATCCCCCCCAAAAAAAAAAGAAAAGAAAAGAAAAGAAAAGAAACCAACAAAATCTCAAACCCTAGACTTTAGTGTAAGTGCATTAATGATAGTGATTGTTACCTTAACCATTCAGCTCCCTTTTCTTGACAATAATGACTTTGTCTTCATCTTTTTTAAGTTATTATGCACAAATAAAATAGGTATAATTTCATTCGCATAATTACATCTCATTTATATAGAGAAATTGATATTGTCATTAGGGTTAGTTTGATTATTATTTTAACTTATTGATATTAAAATTATTTTTAAAATTAAAAAATTTTAAATTATAATTTAATCGAAAATCAATTATATATATATAAAAAATATCAGTGTAATTGAACGACTATATATAAATTAAAATCAAACAAACTATATTTACATCCTCTTCTTGAAGCTAAAGAACATGTCAAATTGCACAATCATGATGAGGAACAAGCAAACCTAGATAGCTAGAATCACAAATACACTAAACTAGAACTGCAGGGAGCTGCAGCTGGCTAGCTAGCTAATTAACCAGCCAGCCAGCCAGCCAACCCCTTTTCAAGTTAATTAAGGAATTGAATTTGCTGAAAAAGCATCCAGAAAATCAATCCAGTTATCGTCATAGTCTTCATTATCTTCTTCCCCACTTATATTGCTCCATTGAGCTTGAACATTCTTTTCTATTTCATCGTTCCTTGCAAACCTCCCTCTAATGCGTGGCCGGCTGTCTGCAAGTGTTTTTCTGCAAGCATACTGAAACCAAAATTGAAAAATTCATTAATACATAATCATAATCATGACAAGACAAATATTAATAACCTTAATTAAGTATGTCTTAATTAACCTAATTATATATAATCATTATGTATGCACAGCATTTTGATTTTAACCACAACTATCTCTAATCCATTAAATTAAAATTAAATACGATTACTCCAAATCTATCAACTAAGACTCCAAATCGACCAACTAAGAGATAAGATTATTCTAACGAGTATTGAATCTTTGATTTTGATTTCACTCCATTCATAATAGAAAAAAAAAAAAAAAAAAGGCATTTATCATTAGTGACTAGTGAATTGAAGAGTATAAAGCTTGTCAGTTGTCATCCAGAGAGCCAACAAATTCAAACAAGAACTATTGCAGTTTCTATCAAATAGTGTCTCACTTAGGATAAGAAAAGTTGGATTTGACATAAAGCAAAAAGAAATGGCCTGCGAGCAAAGAAATCAAAGCAAGAACCCATTTGCAACTTGTGCTCTAGAGACCTCTACATCTCCGTGAATGTGTACTACTGTATTATTGCTTTTAATTAATTAATGATCATTAACCCATGAAATTAATAATGGGTTTTAATTTTCAACAAAAAAAGGGTTTTAATTAATTAAATTAAATATATTAATGACCTTAATTTTTTTGGTGAAGTTCCTCTGTGTCCTCTTGCTTCTGTACTTCTCAATTCTCTCTTTCTTCTCCTCTGGACTGTATTTGCATGCTTTGCTCATACTCTCAATTATCACACTGCTCTCACTTGATAATGGGCTGTCTGCTTTGTGCCCATGCTGCACCAAATTAAATAAATAAAAAAAACCCACAAAAATTAATTATTTAATAAGCATTACCCATTTACCAAAAATTAGTAAAATTAATCAAAATATTTAAAAAATAAATTTATAATAGGTTAACCTGCAAATCACCAGTGCTGAAGACTCTCCTTACATGGCTGGTGTCCATGTCAAGAAAATCCTGAGGGCATGTGAAATGACAATGGTACCCATTTTTTTGCAGCGAATGGCTACTAATACTCCTCTGAATCAAACTCGGTTGGTGAGTCGTTCCACAACTCGCCAGCGAACTCGGCGAACCGTAGCTGCTGCAACCACTAGTAGTACTGCTGCCGGCCATCTCAAATCCAGGCAGTTGGTCCGGAATGATTAAGTGAGCTGGCGGAGGGAACTGACCTGACACCGACAGGAAAGCCGATGGAGCAGTGCCGTCGGGAGACGAAGGGTGGTGGCCGAGAACGAAGTCAGCGAGTGGGAATGTGGAGTTACTGTGACCGTACATGGCGCGTGGAGATGGTGCGAATAGCTTAGTTTAGATAGATGTTTTTTGAAAGAGAGTGAAGACACTGAAGCTGAAAGGCTTGAGAGCTTAAGTACTTATAAACTGTGGAAGCTCCAAGAGAAAAGGGCAGTCGAGCTGGATGATGACGTGGACGATGACGTCATTCTCAATAGTGCGTTGACTTGCTTTTTCTTTAATCTCTATTATTTATTTTTTTTTCCTAATAGTTTGAATTTTAGTTATGTCAAATTGTAATGATGTGGTAAATGACGAACCTTATTCATCCTAATTATTCACTTCTTGAAAATAATTT
Organism: Manihot esculenta; assembly: GCF_001659605.2. NCBI lineage: Eukaryota > Viridiplantae > Streptophyta > Magnoliopsida > Malpighiales > Euphorbiaceae > Manihot > Manihot esculenta. The sequence goes on from NC_035171.2 coordinate 30,247,152, forward strand.
AATCATGAAAAAATTTTAATAATCCTGTTGGAGTAGAAAAATTCGCTTTCGCATTATGTTTTGTTATTTTCATTAAATCAATATTTTTATAAATTAATTCTTGAGAAATAAAAATTTGAGGGCCCCTTTCTTCTATTCAAATGAATGTCACAAACAAAATAATTAGCTAAACATTGATTTTACAAGAATACGAGTTAATTAATAATTGTTAAATAAAATTAATATTAGCATGCAATTTTTTTTTTATTTCATAGATAGGTAAAATAAGAGTGATAATATTAAAAAATTATTATTTCCGTTTAAAATTAAAAATTTTATAAGAATTTAATTTTATTTATTTATTTTTTATAATTTTTTATTTGGATGGCAAGAATTTAATTTTTTAATTTAAAAATTTTTTATTTTAAAAAATATTAAATTCATATATAATTTTATAAAAATTTATTTAAATTAATTTCTTACAAAATAAATAATACTAGACAAAAATGTATGAGTTATTGATTACAGAGTATAGAATTAACTAAAGAGATTAACATACTTATGAACTCCTTATATAGACGACGAAATTGTTATTAGAAAGTCAATGATAAGAGGTTCTTTTCTTATTAATTTGAAGTCTATTTAAAATGGAATTTTTAAATATATATAGAATTAAATTATTATTAGAATAGGGATTATAAGCGATTATCTTGTTATCATTGAAAGTCTATTAAAAAATATATTTTTTTTAAATAAGAAAAATTAGGAATATAGAGATTTAAATATAAATATATTAGGTGAGCGATATTAAAAAACAATATGAATATTTACTTATAATAATGTATAAAAAGATATAATAATAATAAAAATAATAAATATTAATAAAAAAAATTTATCAGGAATATTTATTATTATTAATAATTAATTTTTTAATAATAATAATATTTTATCATAAAATATTTATAATTATAGTTTTACAATAACATGCGATCATTTATATATTGTTATTATAAATTTAATGATATGAGATTCAAAAGAAAATAGAGTTAGGATTTGTAAAATTGGTTTTTATTTTCTCTATATACCTTTTTATTCTTTTTTTTTTATCATTTTATGATGCGATTATATTCTGCTATAATTTTCTATACTGTTATCATGCAGGATCAGGTATGGTCTTTTCATTTATTATAAGATAATTATTTAATTCTTTTTGGTGTTTACCTTAATATAATTGTGAATGTGTGAAATCTGCTGTTTCGTAAACTTAACTGATCGATCGAATTGGATCCTTTCTGTTGAATTCAAGTCGTATCTAATCAATCCTGTCGGTGTGAATCTTGAACCGATCTCTTTGAAAATGAATCAATGCACTGAATTGTTACAAAAATCAAGCCTGACCCTTCTATCATGGTCTTACCATGGTTTAAATGTCCGAAATTCACAAATTATTAAAATTTATAATAATAAATTTTATATTTATGATAGCATAAAATTAATATAACTAATCTTAATATTTCTTAATATATATATATATATATATATATATATATATATATATATATATATATATATATAATAAATGAATAATATAAAAAAATAAAAAATAACTGACGAAATTTATTAATAAAATTATAAAAAATACTTTTTAATTAGTGATTGTAAAGTGAATTACAAAATTCAACCATTAAATTACTAATCAACCCAAAGAAATTTGATTGTTTCATTTTTTTAATGAAAATTTGCTAAATTGATTAATATATTTGATGTATATAGAGTTAAGACAATAGACATATAGGGATTATTATTTGGCGTTTAAAATATTAGGCTGAAGATCCCAACGTGGAGAGACAAAAGCAGTGAATGGAAGGGAAAGGATTCATAGAGTAATCTCAACTTTGGAGACAAAAGCTTGCTTTGAGAAAATATATTAATTTTCTTAATATCATTTGCAATCATTTTGAGAACCCAATTGACAACTTCACTTGCAAATTGTGGTCAAACAATCAACTAAACCAGCAGGACTAGCTTACTTTTCCACGTGGTCCTATGTATATATATTTCTTCTTTTAAAAAAATAAAATTAATTAATTTATAAGTAGTATATAAAAAAAAAATAACTCAACTTGCAAATATTTGACAGAATTGAAGACCCCACCATCACTTTTCTGAGTTCACAGCCACACACACACAGAATTATTTTAAGTCATACCCATGTGGGAAGCATTTTTGTTCCAATCATAGATCATAGGCTAGGGTTTCATTATATGTATTTTTTGTTATGATTATCTCACTAAGTATCATTATTTTAATTATAATTATAATTAATCAACATATTGCTTGCGGATTACCTCTCCAATTTGGGAATGAGCAAGTAGGAGCAAAATTTTACTAAAACAAGATTAATACTCGTCATCTTCACATTACTATAATATCATATACTGTTAAAACAATAATTCTATAATTACGGCTACCATACTACTCTATGCTGCATAAATTCTAAAATTTTATAGTGTCAACATAATCATGATTTGAGTTGCTTAATTAATATAAACTATTTTACCGACTTAAATTAGGGTTTTGAAGATATTTAATACATAACACTAATTTGTTAAGTTAAACAAAATGTTTAACTCATTCCATCGATACTGGAATGATGCCAATATAAATAGTCACGAAAAATATGATTTCATAAATTTTACTTACTTTCTTCAGAAGAAAATCTTTGTTAGCTACTTAGTGTGAAACAGTTCAATTCAAACTGATCTAAATAATTTTTAAATTCACTTTTCACTTGATTCAAAATAATTAATTTAAATTATTTAATAGTTTCACATTAATGATTATATACAGTTTTGATTTACTGTAAATTGCTCATGTGAAATGCGATACAAACAAGCAGCTGAATCTTACATGGCTATAATAATAGAAGATAGAGGGTTTATTTCACTTTTTTTAAAATACAGGAAAGATGCAATACTTATTGAAGAAATTTTCACATAGAAATTTAAAATGCTGGATTTATCCAGTGAATTAAAGATATAAAAAAGAGCTTGATTCTAATGATATAAAAATTTTCAGAAAATATGTTGACAATTATTAATTTATTTGGATTAGCTCCATAATATTTATAATTAGTTGTTAAGTTTTTTGGAGCTATTTATTGACAACCGTTTTATGTGAATTTGTATATTTTAAATCAATTATGTTTTCGTTTGTAACTTAAAGTAATAATATTATTTGATATTTTAATAATAATTTAAGAATATTTTTAAATTAAAAAAAATAAATTTAATATTTTTAACGGCATAATTCAAGAATAAATTTGGGCCTTTTACCTTTGAATGATCTATAGAGAATCTAGCACATAGATGCTTGACTCAAATATATCTTTGATGATAATGATGTACAAGTTGAAAAAGATATGTTCCAAAAGCTTGATAATAGCAAAACTGAATGAGAGAGAGAGAGGTGTGGGGTGGGGGACCCTGAAACCAACTTACTTTAAAATATGTAGTAGGTCCATGAGAATCATCTATATCACTTCAAAAAGAGGTTCATTTTTCACTAGCATTCAACACTCGCTTCACACTTTGGTTCCATAAACTAACTGGAAATACCCATGTTTCTGTCCTTCATTGGTCAATAACTAAGCTCTAGTCCTCTCCATGCCTAGTCATCATAACCAACTCATTAGCTGCTCAACTCAACCAAACTAGACATGAATCAAGCCAAAATGTAATTCTGGGAACACAAAATTTGATTATGTCTATACTTTTGAAAATAAATATAAAAAATCTTTTAAAAGTGAGATAGGATAACACATTAACTTTTTTAATTAAAGATTTTCATTCGAGTCTTTAACCTACCTTTAAAATTTGAGAGGTAACAGTTTGTGCCTTAATAAATTTACTCGGTACAAATTTAATTTAATCGAGCGAGTAAATTTTAGATATTTAGTATTAAAATTTTTTAATAATACTAATATTTCGGCATAATATTAATGTTAATTAGCATAAAAAATGAATAATTTAAATCATATTTATTAACAGAGTAAAAAAAAATTTATGTGTTAAAAATACGAAACGACATATTTTTTATATGATTTAATTAATATAAATTTGTTATCATTAAATATTTATTCATATCATTCAATATATCCCACTCTAATTGTGACAAGACTTAACTATAGGTAAAAATATGTAGAGAATCACATCATATTTTGATACAGTGGTATAATCTATATGAACTTGACGTACCATTGTCTCCTAAACACTTGTTCTTTCTTATCTTATTATAATTACTATTGCACATAGTGCCTGCAATACTAATCCTACATATCAAAATGTCTTCCTCAATTTGTCAAGTTGATTGAACAGAGAATTAATTTCATCCACATGATTTTCAAATTAAAAAAGTGAGATAAGATTGCACAAATTTTTTCTTTCTAAACTAGAAGTTTTGAATTTGAAATACTGCTACATTTTACAGTAGTTGTTATCAGTCTATGATTATAATTAAAATATATAAGATAATAATTTATAGTCATTATTTTAAATTTATTTTTATAATAATAAATTCTAATAATGAAGTAATTTCAAAATTTTGAGAGAATGTTTTATTTTTTTAATAAATTTATTTAGCTTTGAAATAATCAAATATTAATACTTGATGGTTTTGATGAAAAATGTATTATTTATTTTATTAAATATTATCAATGTAGGGTCCATGAATGATTTGGATGTTATGAAAAAACAATTATAAGACGTAACCCAAAGGGGATTGATGGTCATGACAGAAATTGAATCTTATGAATATGAAATTAACGAGGTCTTTTATTGAATGATTGAAAATATAATTTTAAGAGACTAGTGTTATATCTTCGTGTCTCATAAATACGTGTGGAGTTATATGATTTATCAATTCACTAACAATAAAGTTTTAAATAAATGGAATCAGACATATCTGGAACAAGTTCACTTCAATTGATAAGAATTACGATTTAATTATTGTTTACCTCTTATATAATTTTCACGAATAATAAAAGTAAAATATAAAATTTTAATATAATTTATTTTTTTAATAATATCAATAATATAAAATTATATCTATGAGTATTATTTTCTATTCTCTTTAAATAAAATCACTCAATTATAAGTTTAAATTATCTACGATTAACTCAACTAACTATCCACTTCAAACTGGCACATTCAACTACTCTGTTTATTTCAAACCCTAATACACAGTAAAAGTAAATAATTTATTAATCAAACTTTTATTTTTTATTTATAGTGTTAGATATTTCGACTTTAATTTAATTAATTAAAAATCTCATAAAAAATAAATAAAAGGTTTATTTTATCTGGACTTATATATATTGAGAATATGTCTCCATCCTCATTAAAAACACTATCATACTAAGATTATGAATTACAAATCTAAGGATTTTATTAAATCTCATTTGTATTAATTTAGTTCAAACTCAAGAATTATTTACTCTATTTATAAATATCAAATTTTTAATTTTATTTAAAAAAAATATCAAACCAATTATCTAAATATTCTTCATTAGTTACTCTTAAATTATTTACTTTAAATATATTAAACTAATATGAAAAAGTATCTTTTTAATATAAAAAAAGACTTAATTTCAATATAGGAAAACTGATTTGGAAGTATAATTATATATATATATATATATATATAATCAGATCGACATAATCGAATTATAGGAATTTTTTCTTCTTTTTTACTTTTATTCTCTGAAATTCCACAATTTCTTATGAATTAACGGGATTATCACTGGAAATAATTTTGAATTTCTCATCCCAAGTAAGTCGTATTTATTCATATTTCAATTAAAATAATGACAGAACCATATAAATGCCAACAATTTCACTTTATTAGACATTTTAGATTATTCTCAAATTCTTTTTTAATAAATAAAATGTATGTATATAATTAAATATTTATATAATCAAATTATATACCTCTACTTTTCTTAGTATAGATTATAAATGAGTTGTAAGAAAATAGTTATTTAACCTAATTAAATAAATAAACAATTTATTTTATTGTCAAGTACAAAAAATGATCTAACTCTGTTATCTATGTATATACAGTGTATTGAATAATATCAAAATACAAATGTATTTATTAATATATAAGAAAATAATTCTCTAATCAACTAAATAATTATATATTTTATTATGAAGGGAATAAAATGAAAAATTTATAATTAAGGGGATGGATACTTATAAATCATAAAATATTTTGTATTATATTATAGTAATTAAGATTCTTTTTTTAAGAATTGGATACAGTCACCTCTCATCTTGATCAGGGATCCACCACTACGGCAACACATGCAGAGAAAGAGAGGAAAAAAAAAGTGAAGGATAGGAGAAACCACTAAGAATCTGAATGAAGACAGTAAGGAGTGGAGAATTATAGATCAATAATTGAGGGACATACAACGAATATATATATATATATATATATACATATATATTTTATTAAATAATATTATATACGGATTTTTTTTAGGGAGAAAAATATTTTTACAGATTTTAAAACATTGAAAACTCTATTTTTTTTTTTTAAGATAAAGGTTGCATTCATAAGGCATGAGGTCAAGTATATCAAAATTTAAAGACATTCATTACATTATAGACTAAGCCACAATAAATCTAGGCTAAAGCCTTTGATTTGAATTAGACTAAATTCAGCTCGAGCACCCTGCCTATCATAATCCTAGGCCAAATAAAAAGCTCAGAGGGAAGAGATGCTAGAGGAAAAACATTAGCACTGGGTGCTCCAAAAATCTACAAGTGAAGAACAAAAAGCCAACAAACACAAGCAACCACAACAGAACCACCTCTCTATTAGGACTGGACATAGAAAAACCTCCCCCAACTGACCTTAAGAACCATATGCAAGCCAACCAGAGAATGATTTCCACATTCTCCACTCATAGAAGAGTGAAAAACAATAGATCTTTCAACCACCTCCCACCATGAAGCCCAAATATGCATCTGAGAATGCAAAAATCTATTTACAATCCTCACTAAAAGAAAGGAGAAAAATTCTATATCGAGAGAGGGAGAAAGGCCCTTCTATGCTTGGAAAGGGTAGAGAAGAGCCACATGATGGCCGAAAATAAGGACTCAACCATACATAAAAAGACATGAGAGACAAAAAAAATATGACAAATACTTTCAATTGAAAACCCTACACTTTCAATCTCCTACATTATTCGATTGAGCAATTTTAAATATCTTACTTTACATTAAGTTGCCTCATCTTACTTTAAAATTGTAACGACCCCAAAATGGACCGTCACCGGCGCTAGGATTCAGATCGGCTTAAGGCCGCCAGAACCCGTAGCAAGCCTGCTATACTCTCTGTGTACCTGTAAATCTCATACATGATCATACATTTTCTGTGAAAAAATAAAACTCTTTCCTGAACCAAGACTTAACCTGTGCATGCACTATCTCTGTACCCTATACGCTGTACTCTGTACTCTGTACTCTTGACTAGAGCTTGCTCTAGATGGGTTAACTCATACCTGTTAAGCCTGGTTTTTCACATACTCTGTAAAACAGTTATAGAAACAGACCATGTGTACAAAAGATTTACAACACAAAAATAACTAAGTCAAGCACAACTCTAACTTTACACAACTGTTACATCTCTTTAATATTACATGTCCACAATAGTCTATTACAAAACTCTTCTCTCTTCCTGTACTCTGCTGGACTTTCCCTGTACACTGTATACTGAACCTGCAAGACTGGGGTTAAAGGAGTGGGATGAGCTCTATAGCCCAATGAGTAGAACAGTAAAACAAGTCAGTAAAACATGAGCTTATGGAATGCATCATATCACAGACAATCCACAGCAAGGGTAAACCTGTCACCATATAGTCCCAGTAACTGTTCCGTGCCAGGCCGTAGACTGGGGTCCTGGTCTTCCTGTACTGTATATGTATATGTGTATATAACACCTGTACTTACCATTTGCCAGGGCATAGACTGGGCACCTGGTCTTTACTATACCTGCCAGGCCGTAGAATGGGGTCCTGGACTTTTCTCTACTTGCCAGGCCGTAGAATGGGGTCCTGGACTTCCTGTCTGGAACTATTGGATCATTCAGCATTCACCCACATCAACAAATAACTATGCAATGCAACATATTCGTGGTTTCTAATGCAAACAACCTACTGCATACTCATGATGCATGAATGATGCTAAAAGCATTTCATTCTCAAGTAAAAGAATTAAGTTTAGTTCCACTCACCTCTGGCTATCTGGACTGACTCTGCAGGCTCTGAAAACTCTGGAGCAGTACTCACTGCTGCTCTCTCTGGTTCCTCTGGTCTGTGCCTACACAGATGGACTCAAATGAGGGACTAAACTAGCTTATGAATAACTCTATTAGACTCCCCAAGAATCCCCATAAACTCACTCACACATCCATGCAAAGCGTGCAAAGGAAGGCTGGACAGGATACTTTCGGCGGCAGGTTCGGCGGCCGAAAGTCCTCTCCAGAGCCGAAACTCAAGCACTTTCGGCGGCCGAATCTCAACTTTCGGTAGCTGAACCCTTTCGGGGGCAAGTTTCGGGGGCTGAAAGGCACTCCAGAGACGAAAGTCTCTAACCTTCGGCGGCACCTTCGGCGGCCGAATCTCCCCTCCAGAGCCGAAAGTCCAAAGGCTCGGGGGCAAGTTTAAGCAACCGAAGCCACCTCCTCAGCACATTCGGCGGCTGAACCATTCTTCGGCGGTCGAAGCTGGGTTCATCAGCAAGGCAGAACCTTGCTCTGCCTCACGCCAAAATGCACCAACTCTCCCAAACTCAAACACCTCCCTTTCTCAACATGCATACACCTAAGCATATGCTCAAAGGGGTCAAAAACTACCTAAAAACCCCAACAACACAAAACATATAACACATATACAAGCTTTTCTCACAAAAATATCAAAAACCTCTCTTTTACCCTAATCATGCAACTCTCCCCCAAAACCTCAAAAACACCTTCATAAATCATAAAAACAAGCTCAGGATCTTCACTTACCTCTTGAAACCAAGAAGATGAACGATCCCAACGTGGAGTTTTGAAGCAACTCTCCTTCAAAATCTCCAAACTTCAAAATCTCAAGTGTTTAGCTCAAAACCTTCAAAATACCATAAAAATCAATCAAATCTTTGCATGAGGTAATGAAAACATGAAGAAAACTGAAGAAGGACAGGGTCTCACCTCAGAAAGTGAAAGAAAACGGCAATAGTTATCCTTTCAACCGACTGAGGGCCTTTTATAGGTGGCTGGCCAGACCACCTTCGGCGGCCTATCGTGAAACCGAAAGCCATGCATGTTCGGCGGCCGAATGTCACCTTCGGCGGCCGAACCTGGCTTTTTTGCCTTGGTTCTTTTCTTTCAAAAACTTAGTTCCAGGTAACTTGAAAACATGAAAACATACTTCATGACTTTAGAAAAACATAAATCCTACCCGTCTAGAGAATTCCGACATCCTGGATTCCACCGGACGACCGGAATTCCGATGTCGGACTCTTGCCGGGTATTACATTCTCCCCCCTTAAGAACATTCGTCCTCGAATGTTCCTAAACCAAACACTAAATACATAAAAAGGAGGAAACTAACCTCAAAACAGATATGAATACTGTTGGAGCATAGACTCTCGCGTCTCCCACGTGCACTCCTCAAGATTATGGTGGTTCCACAGGACTTTCACCATCGGAATCTCCTTGTTCCTTAGCTGTCTGATCTGTGTGTCAAGAATCCGTACTGGCTGCTCTATATAGGTGAGATCTCCAAGAATCTCCACATCAGGCTCACTCAGAACCTGATTCGGATCTGACACAAACTGCCGTAGCATAGAAACATGAAATACCGGGTGAATTCTCTCCATAGAAGCAGGTAAATCCAGCTTATACGACACATTTCCGATCCTCTGCAAAATCTCAAAGGGTCCAATGTACCGTGGAGCTAACTTACCCTTTCTTCCGAAACGAACCACTCCTTTCATTGGAGACACTTTCAGCAATACCATACTACCCTCCTGAAACTCTATCTGCTTTCTGCACACGTCTGCATAGCTTTTCTGCTGACTCTGGGCTGTTCTAATCCTCTCTCTGATCATAGGCACTGTTCTACTGGTTATCTCTACTAACTCTGGCCCTGCAAGAGCTTTCTCTCGTACCTCTTCCCAGCAAACAAGTATTTGCACTTCCTCCCATACAACGCTTCATACGGAGCCATCCCGATGCTAGCATGATGACTGTTATTGTAGGCAAACTCCACCAGAGGTAGATGCTGCCTCCAAGAACCGTCAAAGTCTAATACACACATTCTGAGCATATCCTCAATGGTCTGGATGGTCCTCTCTGACTGTCCATCAGTCTGCGGATGGAAAGCAGTGCTAAAATCCAATCTCGTGCACATCGCACTCTGCAGACTTCGCCAAAATCTGGAGGTGAACTGAGGTCCTCTGTCTGAAACTATAGACACTGGAACTCCATGTAATTTCACTATCTCATCCAGATATACCTGTGCTAACTTATCCACAGAATAGTTACTCCTAACTGGAATGAAATGAGCAGATTTCGTGAGTCTGTCCACAATCACCCATATAGAGTTTATCCTGTTGGACGCTGCCGGTAAGCCCACTACAAAATCCATAGCTATATTCTCCCATTTCCACTCTGGAATCGGTAATGGGTTAAGCATTCCAGCCGGCTTCTGATGTTCCAGTTTCACCCTCTGACAAACCTCACAGGCTGTTACGAACTGTGCCACTTCTTTCTTCATAGCTGGCCACCAATATACCCTCTTCAGATCCTGATACATCTTGGTGGCTCCTGGGTGAACACTATACCGTGCATGATGAGCTTCCCTCATAATGTCTTTCTTCAGACTGCTACTATCTGGTACACAAAGTCGACTCCCATAGTGAAGGATCCCTTTGCTGTCAAATCTGAACTCTGCACTGTTGCCTGACTGAACAGTCCTGGCAATTTTCATCAGCTCTGGGTCCTCATGTTGTTTCTGAGCTATCTGCTCCAGAAACACAGGTGTCACTCTCATCTGTGCTATCAATGCACCTGTACCAGACAATTCTAGTTGTAACCCTTCCTCAATGAGCTTATAAAGCTCCATCACTACTGGTCTTCGCTCTACTGCTATATGGGATAAACTGCCTAGTGACTTCCGGCTTAGGGCGTCTGCCACAACATTCGCCTTACCCAGATGATACTGGATCTTACAATCATAATCACTGAGCAATTCTACCCATCTTCTCTGCCTCAAATTCAGCTCTCTCTGGCTCAAGATGTACTGTAAACTCTTGTGATCAGTGAAGATCTCACATTTAACCCCGTAGAGGTAATGCCTCCACATCTTGAGTGCAAAGATAATTGCTGCCATCTCTAGGTCATGGGTGGGGTAATTCAACTCGTGCTTCTTCAACTGTCTAGAAGCATAAGCAATCACCCTATCACTCTGCATCAAAACACAACCCAATCCCACTCGAGACGCATCACAGAACACTGTAAACTCCTCGGTACTAACAGGCAGAGCTAGCACTGGTGCTGATGTCAATCTCCTCTTGAGCTTCTCAAAGCTCTCTTCGCACTGGTCTACCCTGTAACAGCCCGGGAACCGGTACCCCTCTGTAATGGCCCGAACCATCACCGGCGCTAGGATCCGGAACGGCTTAAGGCCGCCGGGACCCGTAGCAAGCCAAACATACATTCTATCACCTGTTCAAATCCCATACATGATCAAAACTTTTCTTGAAAAGTAAGCTTGTGTCTCAGAAAAAAACCTTTAAACTTGGTTTCCTTACCTCAGCCTGACCCATGCATGAAAACATAGAACCTCATACCAGATGGGTCATCAAGCATGCTTTAAAACCATGTCCGCTTTTGGGTCAAGGGATTGAAACCCTTTCTTCCCTCACGACCATTCAAATCTCATAACGTTAAAACATTTCACATCATTAAAACCTTTAACCTTTTTAACATCAAAACATTTTCTTAAGATCATGTAAGCCAAGGGATCAACCAACTCTAGGGTCAAGCACAACTCTAAACAGCACATGACCTACTATACTTTCCATCCTCTAGCTTTTCATAAACTCTTTACATACATCATCATATCATATCCTTTATATACATCATGTCCACCACTATACTATTCAAGTAAACAAGCATACAGGCATACATCTCTTTATATCCAGCTACTTACCATATACATACACTAAGCTATACTATTACATCAAAACACAGCAAACCATGCATCACTCTTCCTTCCCCATAGCTTACTCTGACTTACTCTGGCTTAACTTAGCTCTGGCCCTGCAAAACTGGGGTTAGGGGAGAGGGGTGAGCTAAAAAGCCCAGTGAGTAGAAACAAAGAAAACAATTCATTAATTACATGCATTCATGAAATGCGTCACAGCACAAACAAGTCATATCACGGATTGGACCCAACCCCGAAACATCCCTAAGCTATTTGCCCGGCCACCATAGAGGGCACCACAGGACTTCGTAATGCCTGGCCCAGCCAGGTCTTATCCATAGGGCTAGTGGGGTCGTCCCTGGTCCAATCTCCATTAACAGTAAATAATGCAATGCTTCATATTCGTGTAACTAGTGCAATCAACCTATTACATATAAACATGATGCATGAACATGCTCTAGGCATTTGATTTCATAAAATAAAAATTAAGTTTAGTTCTACTCACCTCCTGGCAGATGCTGACTGACTCTGCAACTGCTAGCACTACTGGCCTCCTCGGTCCCTCGGGTCCGATCCTACACAGGTGGACTCGAATGAGGTGCCAACACACTCTAAACAACTCATAAACATACCTCCAAAAACCCCCTAAAACATCACTTAAACATGCATAGAAAACAACCTTGAAAAGGCTGGACAGGGCACTTTCGGCGGCGCCTTCGGCGGCCGAACCCTCCCCTCCCTCCAGAGACGAAACTCGGGCACTTTCGGCGGCACCTTCGGCGGCCGAAAGTCCCACTCCAGAGACGAAAGTCAGGCACTTTCGACGGCCGAATCCTTCCTTCGGTGGCCGAAAGTCTGCTTTCAAGCCAAAGCTCAACTTTCGGGGGCAAGGTTAGGCGGCCAATCCATGCATCCAAAGGCAGGTTCGGCGGCCGAAGCCACTTTCGGCGGCCGAACCTGAGTTCTTCCCAGAAGGGCAGAACTCAGCTTCTCATGCATTTGAGCCTCCCCAACCTTCCAAAACATGCATAAACCCCTAGCCATGCACAAAGGAGCTTAATAGCTTGATTAAACTCCAAAAACAACAACAAAACATACATAGATAGCTTATGACCCACATAGGCCAAAACCATCAAAACAACCCAAATCCTCACATACTCTTTCCCAATCATGCATACTCACTCCCACATGTATAAAGGAGCATAAACTAACAACATATCATCACATAAACACATATAATCATACATTGGGCATAAAACCCACATAAATCCTAACATGCATATCTACCCATACTCAACCATCAAAACCTTCATAAAACTTCATAAAAACACTAGGGAAGCAAGGATCTACACTTACCTCTTGAAGATCGAGGGTTGTGTAATCCCTAACTCGGAGGTGTGGAGAATCCAAGTTCCAAAGCTCCAAGCTCCCAAAACCCCTTTTAAGCTTTAAATCTTCAAACACAAGGGTAGAAGTCATGAAAAACTTGAGAGATGGGTAGAGAAAACACGAAAACGACCAAAGGAAGGCATAAACTCACCTGAGCTCGAGAATGGGGAGAAAACTCGCCCATTTCCGATCTGAGGGCCTTTTATAGGTGGCCTGGTCGAAGACCTTCGGCAGCCTAACGTGCCCCCTAAACTCATGCATGTTCGGCGGCTGAACTTGACTTTCGGCGGCCGAACCTTGGCTCGTTCAAACAAGACTTTCGGAGGCCAAAGGCGCTCCCGAAGCCTTTCCATGTTCGGCGGCCGAACTTCACTTTCGGCGGCCGAACCTGGCAAATGTCTCCTTGGTCTCTTCCTTTTCAAAACTCAATTCTTTTCCATTTAAACCCAAAAATCAGTAAAGACATTTGAGAAAACACATTTTACCCCTCTAGAAGCCTCTGGCATCTTCAAAATTCCTGATTCCAACTGAGATTTCGCCGGAAGGTAGAGATTCCGATGCCGGAATCTAGCCGGGTATTACATACCCAGACAAACTTCTGGTTTTTCTGAGTCAGTTTGGTCATAGGAGCAGCTATCTTCGAGAAGTCCTGAACGAACCTCCTGTAGTAAACTGCCAGTCCCAAAAAGCTTTTAATCTCAGTCACTGTAGTGGGTCTGGGCCAGTTAGCTACAGCCTCTATCTTCTTGGGCTCTACCTCAATCCCTTCTGCTGATACCACATGTCCCAAGAAGGAAATGCTCCGCAACCAAAACTCACACTTAGAGAACTTGGCATACAAAAAACAAGCTCAGGATCTTCACGTACCTCTTGAAACCAAGAAGATGAACGATCCCAATGTGGAGTTTTGAAGCAACTCTCCTTCAAAATCTCCAAACTTCAAAATCTCAAGTGTTTAGCTCAAAACCTTCAAAATACCATAAAAATCAATCAAATCTTTGTATGAGGTAATGAAAACATGAAGAAAACTGAAGAAGGACAGGGTCTCACCTCAGAAAGTGAAAGAAAACGGCAATAGTTATCCTTTCAATCGACTGAGGGCCTTTTATAGGTGGCTGGCCAGACCACCTTCGGCGGCCTATCGTGAAACCGAAAGCCATGTATGTTCGACGGCCGAATGTCACCTTCGGCGGCCGAACCTGACTTTTCTGTCTTGGTTCTTTTCTTTCAAAAACTTAGTTCCAGGTAACTTGAAAACATGAAAACATACTTCATGACTTTAGAAAAACATAAATCCTACCCGTCTAGAGAATTCCGACATCCTGGATTCCATCGGACGACCGGAATTCCGATGCCGGACTCTCGCCGGGTATTACAAAAATCCTCTCTCACTTCATCTATTGATCATCTAATTAGAGTACAACTAGATAAGAAGAAACATGATGGAGCATAACACGAAGAAGTATAGGCTCTCAACTAGGATCCAAAAATTCATATGGAAAATAACACCGAATTAAATAAGTTTATACTAATGACGAAAATGATAAAATGTAAAATTTGTCTATTTAACATATATTTTAATATCAAATTTTAATATATCTAATTTGATTTGATTTTGCTAAATTCATGGATAGTTTATTTGTTTTGGTGAGCTTCGTAGATTTTATTCATTTCGCCAAGAAAAATTCTATTTTAAAAGTTTTAGGCAAGAATCAGAGGTGGAGTCGCAATGCTAGTCTTAGGCACATCTCATGTTATGGGCACAGCTTACATCAAATGACTTCTACCGAGAAGTGAATAGAGCCATGAAATAAACCTTGGGTAAGGCTTCTGCGGACCTTGAGCGCATTTTATGTGACATCAAACGATTTCTAGATCTAATTCTCAGATTTTTGCATATTACAGTTTATGAAGATTGTTTTTAGATATGATTTTAGGAAGAAAGAGATTATTTTGGAATTATTACTTCTCTTTTGGAGAGATTTTCTTTTATTCCTCTTTAGATTAGGAGGAAACCCTTTAAAAAGGGGAAATTCTTTTTGATTGAGAATTTTTTGACAACCTTCTAACACTTTCAAATCTATTTTTACGTCAGGCTCATACTATAAGCTTCAGCAGCTAGCTCTTTTTATCTAATTAGGGAACTTTTGAAGTGTAATTCACAAGAATTATGAGATTTAATTTATCTTAATTCTCCTTCTTATTTCTGATTTATATATTATTTCTTTTATTCTTGAAATTATTATTTATTTAGTTGATGCAATTTGATCAATTGTTCAATTTAGTGAATAATATACAATCATTCAAATTCATTAAATCTGTAATCATTTGTGAATTTGATACTTGTGATAAATAATATTTTATTATGGAATAACATATTTTAATTTCAAGACCGCATTGGTGTTCTAATTTTTAATGATGTTAACAAATTAAATCTCATAGAACTGATCATGTGGCTCATTTGTTAATTAGGGGTTAATTAGCGAGCTGACCCTTACTAGTCTAATATATAAAGAAATATTAGATTGTTAAACTATGTTAACAACTATAATTGACTGACAAAAAATTAATTTGAAAATTTTTCCATCTATGATCAATCCCGAGAATTTAACACCAAAATATTCTTAAAACTAGATATTTTCTCAGTCTAAAGGTCACTTTAATTGTTTGTTGTTAAATTAGTTTGCTCTTTTATTCAATTAAATCTCTTCAATTCAAAACCCTTTCATATTTTTATTTTATTCTATTATGTTTTTATCAAGGAATAAGATTAAAATCGTTCTTTGTGAATTCAACTCTACTCACTATATCTACAATTATTGAATAAAATCTCTTCAATTCAAAACCCTCAATTTTCATATTTTTATTTTATTCTATTCTATTCTGTTTTTATCAAGAAATAAGATTAAAACCTTTTTTTTAATTCAACTCTACTCACCATATCTACAATTATTTGTGATAAAAGTAAAATTTATTTTTAATGGATTTGAAACTCCTCGCAAAAACATAGAAAGAAACTTTGTTTTAAAATTCTATTAGAAATTTTAAATGAATATTTATAAATATATTACTTAATTGTTAATTTAAGTTAATAGGAAGATATAAAATTTTTTAGTCATACAGTTTATATTTAAGGCTTCTTTACATATGTATTTAAAATCTAATAACATGTACATATTAGCTAATGAATTAGATTCGATTATAATATAATTTTGCGTATAAATGAAATTATTAATTATCTTGATATATAATGATAGTATAATTTAACGTATTTATCTAGAATATGTATACAAGTTAGACGGGAGAAATAATCTAACCGTAAAAAATACACACAGCAATACAATTATTTCACTATTACACTGTAATCATAAATCAACTGAAATGGTTTGAGAATATCTTTCACTGCCTTATCATGAAGCTATATTGTTTACCTTTTTATAATGAATAAAAATTACTGCTAAAATTATAATATTATTAATATAAAATAAGTTATTTATTAAAATATATTATTATATATAGTAAAAATTTAAATTTTTTTATAATAATTTTAAACAATTGCTAAAAAATTATACAATTATATTAGTGATATTGATGTAAAGCAATTAATTTTAGATTTTATGGAAGACTTGAACTGAATCTAACTTCTGCTTATGACGTCCATTGGAGGCCTGCAATAGTTTTTCAGAAAGAAAATTTCGAGACTGACGACTTTTAGAAATGCGACAAGAGTCATAGGCCTGTTGCAAAATTTGAGACCCAAATTCCATCGTTTGGGAGGTCAGTTTTACATTTTAATTATTTTTTTTTCATAAATTTTCATATTAGAATTTTTGCTATTCTAAATAGTCCTTTTATTGGCTGTTGGCGACACTTTGAAATTTTTGAGAATTTCTAAGAAATCTCGGCTTTTAACCTTTCTGAATTTTGTCTTAATCAAATGATATTGGTTAAAACTCTTAATGAAGTATAAATCGTCCTCTTTCAGTAAATCATCTTACTTCAATTGGTATCAGGGCTAAGTTTATCCATGGCCGACAACCAAGAGGTGTAACTCGCTGCAATTAAGGCATCCTTGGCAGAATTGAGGGAGATGATCGGACAGCTAACGCTACGATATGGTATCAACCAACTCGCCACAGCTGAATGCCCATAGCCAGTTTCAAATCATGTGGTCGTAAATCCTGTAGTCATAAATCTTGAATCCTCAATAGGATTATGGGAGACACCCCAACTAGCTTGATGGAGAATGGAATTATTACAGAGGATGAGGGGATTATCATAAAGGTTACAAGATAAAGATAGACCTTTAAAACTTTTCTGGATCGTTGGATGTAGAATCTATCCTTGATTGATTAGCAGAAATTAATCGATTTTTCAAAGTTATGAAAGTGGAAAATGATCGAAAGGTTCCGATTGTGGCTTATAAATTAAAGGGTGGTGCAACAGCATGGTGGCATTCTGTTCAAAATGAACGCTATCACAGGAGACTTGAACCTATACGAGACTGATTGTTGATGAAACAGATGATTGAACAACGGTTTTTGCCTAGTGATTGATAGCGGTTGTCGAAGCCGTCAAAAATAAACCTATTATCAATCAACAAATAAATTTGCAGATAGTGGCAATAGGGTCGAACCACAGGGATTTGACACTACGAATTTTCCTACTAATGACTTGGACAAGTAAATAACAAGAAATTAAAAGAGCGGGGTTTTGTTTTGATGATTAAAACTAAATAGTAAGAGAAAACAATAATTTAAAAAGATGAGAATTTCAATGGGAGAAGGATTCTAGTTGAAGCATGGATCTATTTCAGCTTGTTTAGAATTGATCATTGATCTTTTTAATACTCTTATCTATTTCAATAAGTTAGTTTAGGACGTGGAAGACGCTTCTCACAATCCAAATTCCTCCTTAGTTTTAGTTTGATTAGGAAACGTTCGCTACTCAAACTCTAGTTAACAAGTTGCCAAGGAATGTCCTTGGGGCATTGTAGCATCGAACAACTGTTAACTGCATTAGGACTTAGAGGAACCCAACTCTAACCTTGCCAACCGCGTGGTCAGGTTTAGATTATGCAACCGATTATATTTGTGTTTAAATAATCTAAGCAATTACGGACCTAAATTATTCAAACAATATATTACTCAAGCAATTTAAAAGCAACAGGCCTTAATTGATTCTAAAAGCAAAGTAATAATTATAGAAAGATCAAGTTGCATAAATATTGAAGGTAAATAAGAGTTTAATAATGGAGATTTAAATCTCCCAATTCATCACAAATCTAAAATTCACCAACTTCAACTAGAAAAGAATGGATTTAGCCACTCATGGTGGACAAAATCACAAAAGGAAGAAGAAAGAAAAGAAGGAGACAAGCTGCTGTATTTTTCTGCAGAATTGCTGAAGATGGCAGATGAAGAAGAGATGCCTCTTGCTGGTTTGGAGGCTGCCCTTTTATAGCTGAAGAATTCCATCCTTCTAGGGTTTTGAAATCCCTTTTTAATTTGGCTTGTGATTCCTCTTTTGATGTTGAATTTAATTGCAACTGGAATTCCTTAGGTGAGAAACTCTTTCGTGGCTCTTGGAATTGTGTTGGTAGTGATTGAGTTGGATTTGGACTTCTGAAAATTCGAAATTCAGTTTCCTGCTGTTTTCCCGCCTCTGCTGTCAATTTCTGCTGTCAAGGTGATTTGGGCAGATCACTTGCTCGATCTGCCCCAATCGCTCTCTGGGATTCAGTCCAATTTCTGTCTCTGTGAGTGATTTGGCCAGTCTCTGCGAGTGATTTGGGCAGATCACTTGCCCATATCACTTCTGCCTGTTGCCTCCAGGTTTCTGCTTCAGCTTGATCTGGGCAGTGATTTGGGCAAATCACTGACCCAATCACTTTTCTGTCATTTTCTGCACTTTTTCTCCATTTTTCTAATTTCTTCCTTTTCTGTAAAAACAAGGTAAAAACCATAAATTAAGCTAAATAATGTGTAAATAAACAATAATAAAGATAATAAAAATGTGGCTAATTTATGCTTGATCAGTGATCATGCCCATATTTTGTATAATCGGTATGATGACTATACTCAAGGGAGTCGAAGAGTGGATGAATATACATAGGAGTTTTTGAGGTTGCAGACGGAGTGTGATGACTGTGAGAATGAAGCTCAGCAGTTGCTCATTATTAGAGGGGACTAAATCACGAAATTCGCTATATGATGGAAGTACCTGTGATTTTCACTTTGGTAGATGCCATTGAGATGGTGAAAAGAGCAGAAGAACATGTTGAATGGCAGCCTCAACATCAGTCTAATTTAAATTTTAATTACAGAAATTCTGGTTCAATAGGAAATCAGCAATACAGAGGTAATTACAGCGGACAACCTTCTAGAGCTGTAAATTTTAGCAATCATTATACTACTATGGAAGAAAGGAGAGATGGTAAAGAAAAGACAGTCATCAATATAGCAGACAAAGGAGGCAAAATCAATCCTTTTCAGAAATCAACCGGAGACATGTTATCGCTATAGGCAACCTGGACATCGATTGAATAATTGTCCAGAATGCAAAGGAGCTAGTAATGATCGTCAACATATTAATTTGGTTGAGGAGATGGTTGAATTTGAGGAGGAAGAGGATGAAGATGATGGGTCTATTGCTAATTCTGAAGATGTGAAGGTTACCTATATGGTGAACAAAATTCTATAGTCGACGAAACAGAAGGACGAGACACAAAGGAGGAAGATCTTCTAGGCAAAGTGTCGAGTGTGAGAAACGATTTGCATGCTAATTATAGATAATTGCAGTTGTGAGAATTTGATAGCGAAGTAATTGGTGGAGAAACTGCAACTGCCTACACAGCCTTATCCTTTGCCATACAAAGTTGGATGGATTAAGGAAGGTCTAACAATTGAAGTCAACAGAATCTGCAACATACCTATTTCTATCAGTTACACTAAATCTGTTAATTGTGATGTTGTAGATATGGATTACTGTAGAATTTTGTTAGGTCGTCCTTGGCAGTTTGATGTTGATACTTTGCATAAGGGAAATGAAAATTCGTACATATTTACATGGAATGGGAAGAAGATTACTATTTTGCCTTCTGGTTCTGCAAAACATTATAAAGTTGAAGGGAAAACTGTTGTTGGTATTTCTACAGGAGTGCAAAGATTACCAGACACAGTTGAAAAATCTGGAGGTACATTGGCTTTATTAGTGAGAGTAAAAGGTGAAGTGGAGGATGCACCATCTTTACCACCACCTATCAAAGAGCTGTTGGAAGAGTTTCTTAGGGTAGTGAAGGAGCCTCCAAAGCTTCCACCTTTATGGGATATTCAACATCTGATTAATCTCATTTCTAAATTCAAATTATTGAATCTGCCTCATTACAAAATAAGTCCAAAGGAGAGCGAAATCTTTTAGGAACAAGTTGAAGATTTATTAAAGAAGGAGCACATTCGAGAGAGCATTAGTCCCTGCAGAGTCCCTGCCTTATTAGTTCCAAAGAAAAATGAAACTTGGAGAATATGCATGGATAGCAGAGCCATCAATAAGATTACAGTTTAGTATCGATTTCCTACCCTCACTTGGATGACATGTTGGATCAATTATCAGAGTCTAAAGTCTTCTCAAAGGTCGACCTTAAAAATGGCTATCACCAAGTTCAAATTAAGGAGGGAGATGAATGGAAGAAAACCTTTAAAACTAAGAAAGGTTTGTACTAGTGGTTAGTTATACCGTTTGGTTTGACGAATGCACTTAGCACATTCATGCGACTTATGGACCAGGTTTTGCACATTTTCTTATGCAAATTTGTAGTTATTTATTTTGATGATATTTTAATTTTTAATCGCAGTGTAGAAGAATATTTACAACACCTCCGTCAAGTCATGACAGCCTTGTAAGAAAATGAGCTGGTTATTAATTAAAAAAAATGCATTTATATGATGGAATGTGTTCCATTTGTTGGATATGTTATTAGTGCAGAAGGGATACATGCTGATGAGAAAAAGGTAGAAGTAATGCAGAACTGACCTATTGCTAAAAATATTTCAGAAGTTCGCAACTTTGATGGATTCGCTACTTTCTATCGGCGGTTTATCAGAAATTTCAACAATATTGTTGCTCCTATCACATATTTTTTGAAGAAAGAGAGGGTAGAAGTTTACTTGGATTGAAATTGACAACAAAAGTTTTGAGGAGATTAAAGATAAGCTTACTTTTGCCCCTATTCTTACTCTACTTGATTTTTTGATAAACTGTTTGAGGTGAAATATGATGCTTGTGGATTTGGGATTGGCAGTGTGTTATCGTAGTCTAGTAGGTCAATTGCCTTCTTTAGCGAGAAATTAAATGATGCTAGGAAGAAATAGTTTACCTATGAGCAAGAATTGTATGCAGTGTTTCGGGCCTTTAAGACTTGGGAACAATATCTGATGAGGCCAGAGTTTATTATTCACATAGATCATCAATATTTGATTCATTTTAAGACTAAAAAATATGTGAATAAAATACATGCTCGATGGGCAACATATTTTGGAGTTTTTCATTATGTTATAAAATATAAGATTTGCCATAGTAATAAGATAGCAAACGCTTTGAGTAGGAGGGCTGCTTTGTTGATTATAATTAGTCAGGAGATTGTAGATTTTGAATTTTTAAAGAATTAATATGTTGCAGATGATGATTTTGCTGATATATAGGCGAAGGTCCAGGCTCGTCAACCTGCTGATGAGTTTTTGATACATGATGGTTTTTTTTTAAGGAGAACAAGTTATGCATTCCTCGTTTTTCTCTGCAAAAAAAATTGATTTGAAAGGTCCATGGTGGAGGTTTGAGTAGTTATTTAGGGCACGATAAGACTATTACTGGTTTAGATGAGCATTTTTATTGGCCATAATTGAAAAGGGAGACAGGTCGGATGGTACAGAAGCATCCAATTTGTCAAACTCAGAAGAGTTATTCGCAGAAAACGGGCTTATACACTCCGTTACCTATTCCAGAATATCCTTGGGGGGACTTGTCTATGAATTTTGTTCTTGATCTTCCACGTACTCAACGTGGATCTGATTCTATTTTTGTTATCGTTGACAGGTTCTCCAAAATAGCGCATTTCATTCATTGCAAGAAGTCTAATAATGCTTCTCATATTGCAAAACTATTTTTCCAGGGGGTTGTTCATTTATATGGCATTCTTAATACCATAGCTCACTTTTGGGTGACTTTATAGAAGCGTTTTAGGACTGAACTTCGATACAGCAGTGCTGCTCATCCTCAAACTGATTACCAAACTGAAATGGTGAACTGCACTCTTGGCAATATTTTGCGTTGCATCTACAGTGATAAGAAAACTGCTTGGGATCTTGCTCTTGTCCAAGCAGAATTTATTTACAATAGTTCTATCTACAACTCTATAAAAATATCACCATTTGCAGTTATGTACAGGAAAATTTCAGTGCATACAGTTGATCTTATTGCCCTTCCTATAGGTTTTCATAACAGTATTACAATAGACAACTTGGCAACTCAGCATGTGGATATTTTCAAACAGGTACAACAATGTCTTACGGAAACTAATGATAAGTATAAAACCGCAGCTGATAAACATAGGCATTTTAAGTCATTCAATGTCGGTGATCAAGTTATGATATTTTTGTGTAAAGAACGTGGTGGTAGACAGAAAAAACTTGACCTAAAGAAGATTGGTCCATTTCAGATTGTTTAGAAGATTAATGACAATGACTATGTTCTTGACCTCATAGATTATATGAAAGTTTTCAAAACGTTTAACGTGGCGGATCTATTTCAGTATTACCCTACTAATGAGAACTCGAGGTCTAGTTCTTTACAAGTGGAAGGGAATAATACTGAACGATTAGTCTTGGATTTTATGGAAGACATGGACTGAACCTAACTTCTGCTTATGACATTCGTTGGAGGCCCACAATAGCTTTTTAGAAAGAAAATTTTGAGACGGACGACTTTCAAATATATGATAAGAGCCGCAGGTCTGTGGCAAAATTCGAGACCCAAATTCCATTGTTTAGATAATCAATTTTATATTTTAATTTTTTTTTAAAATTTTTTCATAAATTTTTCTATTAAGATTTTACTATTATAAATAGTTTTTTTGTGGTGGCACTTTAGAATTTTTGAGAATTTATAAGAAATCTCGAGTTTTAATTTTTCTGAAATTTGTTTTAATCAAACGATATTGGTTAAAATTCATAATGAAATATAAATAGTCATATTTTAATAAATCATCCTGCTTCAGATATTAAAGTAACAATTATATACTCGCGGCTAAGATATTGCTACTTAAATATAAAGTGTAGTAGTCTTTTATATAAACTTAATAAAAATAAATAAATAAACTAAATTATGAATACAACGAGTAAAAATAATATGCAATAAGGGCTAATAAGTCCTAAATAGATTTGTATTTTATAGTTTGGAAGGCTTTATTAATAAATTATATACTATATTTTATCCTTACATTTTAGATTGGATGCTTATTTCAATGGTTTGGTTGTATATTGATCCTTATTTTTCTCTGCAACACTGCTTTGTAAAAGCATAATAACTTTAACAATATGCACAAAAATTAGTTCTTTGAAAATATATGTTGTATTTTTACGATCCAAATTATTTAGTAGTATAGAGGTAAAATACAAAAACTTTCATAAATTCTATTTGCTTAGTTTATGTGAAACTGTCATATAACTAAATAGATGAATACTTTTATTATAAATTGATAGATTATTCAATATTAAACAACGCTAATTTAATAGACCTACTTCTTGATTGATGTTTTTTTTTTGAAAAAAAACTTGTTTACATGGATACTTTCAAAGTTTTTTTTTTTTGAAAATGAGATTTGATTTTTGTAAAAGAAAAAAAATTCATTATGCCTTTTCAATTCAAGAGAAAAGAAAGGCATCTTGATTCTTGAGTATCCAACATATACCCAACTTCTCCAAGGCTATAAAGCAAAAGGTATAGCCCCTATACAATCCTACAAGGCAACGAGAATGAAGGAGAGAGAAAGATGGGAAAGAAATTAAGGGAAGGTGGGGCAGTTTCTTCTAGATAATGAAAAATTGGCTGTGACCCATATTAGGGCTTGTGGGCAATTTTATGTGAAATAGGGTCAACAATGAAAATCAACAGTTTCTCCACTAGACTGTGAGTGACTATGTGACCCATGAGGTCAATGTTCTATCAACTTCAATACATTTAAGTTGTGAAAATGGCTTCTATTAAATCAATCAATTAACTTATTAACACATAATTGATATTAGGGAATGTGCAATTTGGCTTTCCTTATATTGCAAATTGGATTTCATTTTTCAAATCCCTAATATTCCCCTTTTCTTGGATAGTCAACTAATATGTCTCTTTAATTAGCAATTGTTATGATACAGTTTTTTTTTTAATTTAATAAGATAGTGTATGGATCAAATTTATGCAATG
The DNA here is from genome assembly GCF_001659605.2 of Manihot esculenta. Taxonomy (NCBI): domain Eukaryota; kingdom Viridiplantae; phylum Streptophyta; class Magnoliopsida; order Malpighiales; family Euphorbiaceae; genus Manihot; species Manihot esculenta. The sequence continues at coordinate 30,272,248 of NC_035171.2, forward strand.
TATTGATTAATTTTTATTTTTGGTCGGATATAAAAACAAATAATAATAAAAAAATTTTATGCGATCTCCAGTGTAGAAGTCAATAATATATTCAACTAATTAAAAAATTAAAATATTAATATCTGAATTTTACTTTTCTTTAATTTTAAACAACGTGTCAACTTGAATAAATGTATGCATGAATTTTCCTGTAAAAAAAAATATTTGGTCCGATTCAAAATACAAATAACTACTTATAAAATTGAAATAAAATTGAAAGATTTACCAAGAGTATGACTTTTCTTTTTTGAGAAGGTGGAGTTCGATAATATATGAGAGGCAATTACCAAATTATTTGAATCTAATTACTAAAAAAATTCAAGAATAAAGAGATTTATTTATTTGATTAATGTGTATATAAAAGTTTTAGTCAATTACTATTAATATTGAGGGATTGATTTTTTTTTTATTTGTGCTATAATTTATTCTAAATGGGACTTGAATATGAGATTTGATAATTTAAAATTCAGAAATAAGTAGAGTTTTTATGTGTGTGAAAAATTTTAATCTGGATGCGTCGTGTTTCTCTTTTTTATTATTTTTTTTTATTCTCTAGTAATGTATAACTGTCACCTTATTACAGTGTCATCTGTCGCTGTCGCACAGAGCCGTACGTATGAGCGTATCTGCTTGTCCATCTTCGCCAGACGGCCATTTAATTCCATTTCGGCGCCCGTGCTGATAGGGTTGCAGCATAGCTAGACTTCTCTTACTTCCCATCACATCTGATGAGCTGGTTTCTCTCTGACTTGCTTCAATCGCGAGTTGGGTGGTGTGCTGATGGGTCAACCTATACAGTGAGCTTTGATGGATTTTGAGTCTAATTTTTCTTTCGGGACTCGATTTCAGTCTGAATGACAGTGGCCAGTGCCGTCATAAAGATTCATATCCTAGAAATAATTCTAATCTTATAGAATTAAAATTTGTTAATATTAAGATAATAATTTTTTTACTATATAATTTGGCCAAATTCCACATCTCATTTATTAGGTCAATAATACAATGTGATTCAGATCTAGTATTATTTAAATTAATTTTAATTAAAGTAGTAATCCAATAAATAAGAGAAAATGTAATTATTAATAAAAGAAATTTTTTTTAAAAATCTTTCAGGAAGAAAAATATTTTCTAAGAAATTAAAAAAGTCATTTTTAAAGTAATTATGAAAATATTTTTTATTAATTATGATGAAATTTATATGAAATCTACAATAATTCATCACTGTATTGAAAAATAAGAAAGCAAATTATGGAGTGTTTCATTTTTCCGAGAAACGCATGATCAAACTAATTTCATTTTGAAGAAATTAACTAAAAAAATGATGTAATTGGTGAAAAGAGAGAATCATTTTTGTCAGAAGGAAATCTACGGTGAGGGCAAGCAAGTTCTCAAGCGTGTTGACTTGAGAATTCCATCACATCTTCTGATTTTATTCCTTTTTTTTTTTTTGCCTATGAATAAAATTTAGTAACAGAAATTTTACATGGCTCAATGATTGGATTTTTATTTCTCTTTATTTTAGGTTTCAAGCCTCCAGCTCCAATTTCCTCTTCTTCTCTTAAAAAAGGAAAAAAAAAAAAAAACTGATATGCAGTCTCTTCACTTTCTTTCTGATTTCTGTTTTTGAAGTATCTTCATTGGTAAAGCCTAAAAAGAGGCAACATTAGGGACAGGGGAAACTGAACAAGTAAAAAAGACAGTAAGACAACCTCATAATTCACAAAGGGCCATCACATTCTGACATATTCAGACAAGGAATTACATGTCAAAGAAGAAATGCAAGATAAACCATTCCATGCATCCTCCATAGGTGAGCTCCCCATTCAAAAATCTCACCCCTAGAGGGTGGGTAGACATCTCCAAATACTAAAGAGAAGTGCAAGCTAAACTAAAAAGGGTAACAAAAAAAAAAAACCAAAAATATAAAGAAAATAGGGATAATTGTTAGTTATTGATGGGAGGAGAATAATAAATGTAATTGTAATTAAGATGATATGATTTACTGCTAACCCATAGCTTAAACTAAGTATTGATTTTGATGAAAATAAAATTCAATTAAAATTTATTTAATTTTGATGATAATTGTTGTGTAAGAATATGCCGTTTATCATCTGTTATTGTCCGTTTTTCATGGAATATAAACTAGCTGTGAAATATTCATTTTGTGATTTTATTTTAATTATAATAAAAAATTAATTAAATTTTATTAAAAATTTTAATTAATATCGTTTGATTAAAATATGACCGACTGTGACATGTTTAAAAAGAATATTCAAACGTCAAGTAGGAGTCACCAGCTATATCATATACTATTTGTTTTTCTTTTAATTATTCTTGTAAAAAAATAAACTATAGGCTATATGAGTAAAAGTAGTAATCTTTCTTGAATAATTCTTGTTATAAAAGTAAATTTCATTATTAAAAAATTCAAATTCAAAACTTTTTCATAATATACGCCTTCAATGATAAACAGGTTAAATAATTGATTTAGTCTGTAAATTTAAAATTATAATTATTATATAAAATTAAATAATTAAATTTTATGAATATCGTAGATTTTTTATTTTAGTGAAAAATTGTAGTTTGGAAAGAAACTTAAAAAGGTTTTAAACTTAGACTTGCATTCAAAAATTGTAAGTAAAAGAGATATCAAGTTAAGATTTAAATAGCAATTTATAAGCAGTCTCATTTGCTAATCTCTTAACAAACACAATTTACTGATCTCTTGACGAACACAAAACGACAATCTACAAAAACTCTTAGTTATAAAACATTTATCCTCCACAATAACAGCAATATATATATATATAATTATTATATATTTTAATCATTATTCAATTATTAAATATTTATAAGAGTATAATTCAATTAATTTAATTCATTAATTATATTTCATTTTATTTAAATAGATTATATTATATATTGTCTTTATACCAATAAAATTTATATTAATAGAATATAAATTATTAAAATTAATTATATATATATATATATATATATATATATATATATATATATATATATATATAGTTGTAATTGTTATTATTACTCTATATAAATATATGTCTAATTGTTAAATGGATCATATATTAATAAAATATAATTTAATAAAATTAAAAATAAATTAAATTAAAATAATTGTGACTATTTAAAAAAAATATTATTCGGCTAAACTATATAATTTAGTTTAGTTTTATATATTAAATAGTTTTATTTAAAATTATATAATTTTGCTAATAAAATAAAGAAAATTAAATAAATTTACAACATATCAAATAAATAATAAAAATTTATTTAGTTGAGTTTATTTGTTGCGTAAATGTTGCAATAAAATTTTATTTTAGAAGCTCTATTAAAATTTTTTTTTTTAAGATTATGAAAATTGTAATTAAAAAATTATATTATGTTTGGCTATTTATTTAGTGTTTTAATATATTTTAAATGAAAATATTATATAATATTGTAAATATTTAATATTATTTTAAAATTAAAATGCAAAATTTATTAGTTTGATATAAATAATATTAGTATTATATTAAAAGTTTTTTTCCAAGAGTTTGAAAATTATAATTAAAAAATTATATTACGATTTGGTTAGGTCAGTGTCTTCATATATTTTAGATAAAAATATAATATAATATTATAAATATTTGATATTATTTTGAAGTTGAAAAGGAATAATATTAATATTATGGTAAAAATATTTAATTATTTTATTTAAATTTAAATTTTATTATAAAAATTGAAAATTATATTGAAATATATTGAAATTGAAATAAGAACCGATATTAGAAACTAATGTAGAGTTTTAGTTTCAAAACATTTAGAAATCCACCTACTATTCTGGTTCACATTCCTATGAGAATGGAAACAACCGAAACCGCACACCCTATTGCAGATAATGCAATACTCAAGTAAATTTTTGACAGGCAAAGCAAATAAAATCTATCCATGCTATATTGCATATTATAACCTAAACATATCATCAGAGAAGAAGAAAATTTTTTTGTTAGTCCGGTAACTTTTTCTTATTATAAATAGACACTTATTTTGTTAAAAAAATTTATGTGATATCACAATAAATTAGTTTTACATTAAAAAATTCTTATATATACTTAAATATATTTTTATAAATGAGACTTGTTATAGTATAAGCATAAAAAGTATTTTTGAATCAGCTAAATGTATACACCTCAGTCGGTGGAGAACTTTTTACATTCCACGAAATTTTATTTGTGCTCATTTTTGGCACTTGATTACTTTTTCGAGGTTGGATTGATTGTTTCCCTCATTGATCTTAGTGGAATGTATATAGTAAGATGTTAATAATTTACTAAGATTCTTTACAATTCTACTTAAACTGTAAAAATTATGTACAGCCAAAGCCAATTAAGTAATAATTAACATCTGAAAAAAAAGATAAAAAAAAAAATTAAAGACAAAGTATTTGGGTGATTGGAGAAACCAAATCACCAATGGTCATTTCAGAAGGGTGTTCGCCTCCTAGGGCATGAAAATGCTTCACGTCAATGGTCATTTCAGAATAAGAAAGACCTGCATTGGAGTTTGAAGTTCAACCTCAACTAAAGTAAACTTGGTGGGAAGTTGACAAATAGTGAAAGGGATACAAGATAAGCCATACATCAAGCATTATAGTCTTTTTCAGGTCAAAAAAGAGAAAATAAATCTCAATAACTTTATTTACCTTGGTATAGTTGGTTAGGTTTGCAGTTCATCATAGAGTCTCATAATAGCTTTTTGGAAAAATTTTGCTCAAGATTTCACCGAAAGATGCTGCTTTTGAAGGCAGTTTCCTCTGCTTAGGACCACACTAACAGAGCTAGGTTTGCAGCTACTAGTCGCTGCACACACTCTCTCTCTCTCTCTCTCTCTTTCAGTCTTTTCAACAACCACCATCTGCAACTAGTAAGGATAGACATAAACAATATGCATACTTCTTAATCTCGTGACACAGAAGCTTTTTAATTTCAATCAGCAAACCTTGATTACTTCTCAATTTCCCCACACTACACCGGTCTCTGCCACTCAAATTCGTACGTACGGAGACGCTAGACCCCTCTCCATGTCAGACGGTCATTTAATTCTTTTCGGCGCGCATGCGGATAGGGCTGCGAAGTTACTGTGCCAACTGTTCTCCCTCACATCATATTATCGGGCTGGATTACCTCCTGTTGGACCCGTACTTACGATTGATCCGACCTGCCCTATGTATCCGGACTAGGGCTTGCAATGTTGGATCGGTCTGCTTAAGAATGGTCTGATGGATTTTGGGCCTGCATTATTCTTTAGGACCTAGTCTTACCCCAAGTGTAGGAAACCCGGCGGTCATCACTAAAAAATTCTGCAGATGTAATTTATTAGGAGATGTGATTAAAGATTTCAATTTTGGTTTATTAAATATCAGTTGAAATTTAACTCAGTTATTTTTACCGTTTTTCTTTTTATTTGCTAGTGAAGTCTAACTGCTTTTCTATAGTGGCACCTCAGATTCGTATGTACGGAGGTGTTAGACCTCTCTCCACGCCAGACAGTCATTTAATTCTTGCTAACGCGCATACGGATAGGGCTGCGAAGTGACCGGGCCAACTATTCTCCCTCACATCAAATTATCGGGCTGGATGTTGAGCCTGTGCTTACGATTGATCCGGCCTGCCCCATATATCTGGACTAAAGCTTGCGATGTTGGGTCGGTCTGCTTAAGAATGGTCTAATGAGTTTTGGACCAGCGTTATTCTTTAGGGCTTGACTTTTCCCCAAGTGTAGAAAACCCGGCGATCATCACTAAAAAATTCTGCAGATGTAATTTATTAGGATATGTGATTAAAGATTTCAATTCTGGTTTTATCAGTTGAAATTTAACTCAGTTATGAAGAAATTTAACTCAAGTCCTGGGTAGAGTCTAAAAATAACATAACTTTATTAATGTATATAACTTATTCTTAGCGTGTATATATATATATAATCATACAAGATTAAACAACAAGAAGTAATGTATCAATGGTGTATTGCTAACAGTGCCTGTGATTGCTTCTCATAGCGAAAACCATTTGCTTTGGAATCATCTGCAGACCAAACAAAGATCCCATGTAGTTGCTTCTGACTCTTGAGTTTACTGCAGGCTGTAAAGAATCCATCATCTGGCCCTAACCCACCACTCCCATCACTGATAAAGCTCACCAATACCTTCCCACCATTGTAGTTGGAGCTTTGGGTCTGAAAATATCCCATAAACTGAGAAACTGTTGTCCCTTGATCATATGCATAGAATTGGAAATTTACATAGTCTATCAGCTCTCCATACTTCTTCCACAAAGCTTGATAATGGCTTTGAACTTGATCATCGTCAAACGGAGCTATGGAAGCGAATGAGATAACGCTATTCTTCTTAAGGGTTGATATAAGTTGTCCTATGCATTCTGTGAAGGTTTCAGGATCAGCCTGAAAGTGCTCATCATCAATATCAATACCATCTAAATTATATTGTTTGATGATGTCTGTGAGTGTAGAAACAGCATTGGACACCCATGAATTCACTGAAGAAGGGTTAAAATAAGCATAGCCACCTTGCACACTGTCTCCTCCAAGGCTTAAGGCGACTTTGACATTGGAATATTGGTTTTTGATTGAAGAAACATCAGATGGGCTGAGATTTTCAGAGTCCCAGAAGACATTGAATTTTCCATTGGTGGGAGAAGGAGAACTTGAAGTGTCATAGTCTATGGCGAAGGAGAGAATGAAGTGGAAATCGACATTGGGATTGATAGGAACATCAGTGAACTTGACATTATTGAACTCAGCTCCTATGTATTCACGAAACAGGTTTGAATTCTTAGGAGCTGCTTGGATTGAAGAGTGAGAAGGGATTAGAGCTTGAAGGATAAGAAGGGTGACAAAAAGCTTGGAGAGCTCCATTGATTTTGATCAAACTTGCAGGATTTGTGTAGCTTGCGTTGATGAACATGGAGACCCTTTGATACTATTATATAGTGCACTGAATTTGAGCCATTTCTATGGATTGTAAATGTTTCTTAGACCTTTATTTTGTATGGTTATACAATAAAGGAACATTACTATTTGGTCCTTTTGTTTTATAGAAAAATTTATTGTTTAAGTCTTTTAATTTTGAAAAATACATTAAAATCTCCATAAATTTTAAAAAAATTTACTACTTGGTCTTTCGATTAATTTTATTTATTAAGTATGTAAAAAATTACAAAATATTCTTAATATAAAGGGACTAATTAGTATAAATTTTTGTAAAATTAAAAAATCAACTAATAAATTTTTTTATATAAAAAAAACTAAATAGTTAAATATTTAACGAGTAAAACTAATATAATGATACTTTTTAAAAAATTTCAGAGCGATCTAATATAATTTTTTAAAATTGAAAAATTATTTAGTGAATTTTTTAATATTATAAGGATTAAATAGTAAAATTTTCTACAAAGAAACTACTAGGATCAAGAGGATCGAAGAAGCCGGCAAAAACAAATATTCATTTGGAAGAGGAGCTCAAGATTGAAGCTGCCTCTGTAATTTTTATATATCTTACTTTCACTACTGCAATTTACATATATATATATATACAGAGTCATAGTCCTAAGTAAAGAAGGAGTGTGTGTTAACAATTAGTTAAAAGAACTATTCTAACGGGATTTTACAGATATAGTCGGGATTTTACAGGATTTTGCAGATATAGTCAAATGGCATATCACATATCCTTTATACCCCCTCCTCAAGCTGGAGGTGATGAAAAATCAACCAATCCAAGCTTGGAAACAAAATCATGATAAGAATGGGAAGGTAAAGTCTTGGTGAACATGTCAGCCAACTGCAGGGATGAAGGAAGGTATGGTGTGTGAATAAGACCAGCTTGTATTTGATTCCGAACCACATGACAATCAATGTCAATATGCTTGGTGCGTTCATGAAACACAGGATTGGCAGCTATATGAATAGCAGCCTTATTATCACAATGAAGTGGTATAGGTTTAACAACAGAGATATGAAAATCTGTCAAAAGAGAAGTTAACCATTGAAGCTCGCAAACGGTAGTAGCCATAGCTCGATACTCAGATTCAGCAGAAGATCGACTAACTGTAGATTGCTTCTTAGTCTTCCAAGAAACCAAAGAGGTGCCAAGAAAAATACAATATCCTGTGATGGAACGACGAGAATCTGTACAGGTCGCCCAATCGGCATCAGAAAATGCCCGAATTTTGAGATCATTGGTAGCTGGTAAAAATAAGCCAATAAAACTTGTACCCTTCAAGTACTTAACCACAGTAAGAGCAGCCTTGAGATGCATAGTGCGTGGAGCTTGCATGAATTGGCTAAGTTGCTGAACTGCATAACTAATATCAGGGCGTGTCATGGACAAATAAAGTAAGCGACCAACAAGTCGTCTATAACTCTCAACATCTTGCAATGGCTGTCCCATGTCCGCCGTTAATTTAACACCTTGGATATAAGGACTGCCTGCAACCTGGGCATCTTGCAAACCAGTATCAGAAATAATATCAGTGATGAACTTATGTTGAGTTAACATCATGCCAGTATCAGTGCGTGCGACTTCAATGCCCAAAAAATACTTGACATCACCGAGATCCTTAATGGTGAATTTCTTGTCCAAATAATGCCTCAAGGAAGAAATTAGTGCAGCAGATGGACTAGCAATCAAACAATCATCAACATAAACCAAGAGAGCAATAAAAGTATCTCCGGTACCTTTCGTAAAAAGACAATGATCAAAAGAAGACTGTTTAAACCCCTGGGACAGCAAACTTGCGGTTAATTCTTTATTCCATTGTCGGCCAGCTTGCTTCAACCCGTAAAGTGATCGTTGCAACTTACAAACTTGCCCGACTTCAGCTTTGTCATAACCAGGAGGAACTTGCATATAAATGTCCTCATCAAGAAAGCCATGCAAGTATGCATTATTAATATCTAATTGCTTAACGTGCCATGAATATGCAGCAGCCACAGTCAAGAAAACACGCACAGTAACAAGTTTGGCCACCGGAGAAAATGTTTGATTATAATCTAGACCCAATAACTGATTGTACCCCTTGGCAACGAGTCTAGCTTTGTAGCGGTCTATGCTTCCATCTGCATGATATTTAACCCTGTACACCCACTTACAACCAACAGGTTTAGTATTAGGAGGCAAAGCAGTTAATATCCAAGTATTATTTTTGTCTAAAGCATCCAATTCAGTACGCATAGCATTCACCCAATTCAAATTATTTTTAGCATCATTATAATTGCAAGGCTCTTTAACTTTAGATAGATTGGCAATAAAAGTGACGTGGGAAGAGGAAAAATTTAGGCGGGAAGTGGAAGAAGTATTGGTAACATAATCATCGAACCAGGCAGGAGGTTTCTTTGACCTTGTACTGCGCCGAACCTGTGATGGAGGTGCAGGAACTATTTGCAAAGCTGTCTCACCTTCCAAAGAAATGTGACCATCATTACCCGAAGGAACATTGGTGTCAGTAACTGTGGATTCTGTACTAAGAGCAGGGGCAGAGTCGACAATTTGAATATCAGTGGCGGATGATGGTGGTGTATAATCAGTATCAGAAATGCAAGTAGGCAAAACAAAATTTGTGGCATCTGTAGGTTGATCAAAATGAAAAGGAAAAATATTTTCCATAAAAATAACATCACGTGAAGAAATAATGGTTTTGGTGGTGAGACAAAATAACTTATATGCCTTTTGGTTTTGAGCATATCCTAACAAGACACATGGAAAAGCTCTTGGAGCAAATTTTGTTTTATGAGGTACAGTATTTGTAGCATAACAAAGGCATCCTATGGTTCGAAAATACCCATAATTAACCTGTTTACCATGCAATCTTTCATAGGGAGTCTTCCATTGCAAATTTTCGGACGGCAAACGGTTAGTGATATGAGTTGCTGCTAACAATAATTCAGACCAAAAATGAGGTGGAAGCTTAGATTGAAAAAACAAGGTTCTAGCTATGTTTAACAAGGTTCGGTGTTTCCGCTCTACTACCCCGTTTTGTTGTGGAGTATAAGGACAAGTACGTTGATGCAAAGTGCCTTGTTCCTGTAGAAAAGAACTACATGCAGAATTGACAAACTCAGTCCCATTATCAGTACGCATAATCTTGATCTTCTTGTCATAATGTGTGAGCACATAACAAAAATAAGACTTCAAAGCAATCAACACCTGATCTTTTGTTTTTAACATATATGTCCAGCAAAACCGACTATAATCATCAACAATAGTGAGCATGTAAACAGCATTTGTAACTGATTTCAACTTATACGGTCCCCATAAATCAACATGGATAAGATCAAACACATCTTTAGTAGAAATAGAACTAGTAGGAAATGATAATCTAGTTTGTTTTGCAACTGGACATACAGGGCACATCAGCTCAGTGTAATCACATTTAACTACTCCATCCACATGCTTCAATCTCTTAAAAGAAACGTGTCCTAGCCTTGAATGCCAAAGCATTGCCAAATGTTTATTATGCTCAAAACAACGATTAACAGAATTACAATTACTAACTCTATTAAAAGAGTCTGCTGTCAAATAATAAAGATCGTCAAAGACAGTTCCTTTGGCCAAAACCTCTTCAGTCTGTAAATCCTGGAATAAACAATATTCGGGAAATGAGTGCACAGACATTCGACAAGTCCGAGTAAGCAAACTCACAGACAACAAATTGCAGCTGAATGAAGGGACATAGAGAACATTGTACAAAATAATTCTGGAATTTAGTTTAATGGTACCAATATGAGTAACCGATCTGGTGGAATTGTCAGGTAACCTAATGGTTTTGGGTGGGTTCAATTGAACAACTCGATCATAAAAATGGAGATGAGGTGTGATATGATCGGTTGCGCCACTATCAACTATCCAATTTTCCTTGCAATTAAAATTAATGCTAGAAAATACTGAATTGAGCAAAATACCTGCAAAGTTCACTTGTCTGACATCCCCATCTTCCTGATCAGCACTGCCACTCTTGGATTTGATAAATTTCTGAAATTCATGTTGAAAGAATTCTGCCATCCCTTTGTCAACATTTTCTGCTCCCTTTTGCTGCTGCACTATTGATTTCAAAGGGGTCTCATCCACTGCACCTCGAATGACATTGTTAGCTCTGTGGTATTTACTAATATCAATACCCTTCTTTTCCTGCATAGTAAGAAACCAATCTGGATACCCATGAATTAGAAAACAATCATCCACAGTATGACCTCCATTCTTACATTTAGTGCAGTATTGTTTCTTCTTTTCTTCTTTACGGAAAGAAGAATAGCTCCTATTATTTCCAGAACCAGCATTATTTCGACCACCTGAATAATTTCGTCTAGCAAGCATTACTGCAGCTGTCTCAGTTGAAGTCGAGCTATCTGTTTGGACTTCTCTTTGCTTTTCAACGCTCATAATCATTGAATATGCTTTATTGATAGGTGGCAACGGATCTTGGAGAAGAATCTGATTTTTAACATTATCATATTCATCTCCTAATCCCATTAAAAATTGCATCAATCTCCTATTGTTTTCATAATCTGTAATAGCAGTACCTGTTTCACAACAAACAGGCAATGGAGCCAAACATAACAATTCATCCCACTTCTTCTTCAAATTCGTGTAATATTCTGTCACAGTACTGTTGCTCTGCTTGTAACCAGCAATATCTCGCTCAATCTGATAGATCATTGGCCCGTTACTTTCGCCGTATCGTTGTTTCAACTCATCCCAAAGAGCCTTTGCGTTCTTACAAAACACAAAAGCATCAGATATATCTTTTGACATGGCATTTAGCAACCATGAAACCACCATACTATCAGCTGTCATCCATTTATCGTAATTTTCTGATTCAGGCGCTAGTGCTTTAATCTTCCCATTGATAAATCCCAGCTTTTTCTTAGCTCGAAGAGCTATTTGTACCGACCTACTCCAAGAAAGGTAATTTGGTCCTTTCAAGGGAGTACTCACAAGACTAAATCCTGGAGCCTCAGAATTACTCACATAATAAGGATCTTCTTCAGTATTCTTGGTATTGATAGCGGCAATGATTTTTGCCAAATCTTCCGGATTCATCATCGTGAAATTGTAAATTAAAACCTAACAAATATCGAACCTGGCTCTGATACCATCAAGAGGATCGAAGAAGCCGGCAAAAACAAATATTCATTTGGAAGAGGAGCTCAAGATTGAAGCTGCCTCTGTAATTTTTATATATCTTACTTTCACTACTGCAATTTACATATATATATATATACAGAGTCATAGTCCTAAGTAAAGAAGGAGTGTGTGTTAACAATTAGTTAAAAGAACTATTCTAACGGGATTTTACAGATATAGTCGGGATTTTACAGGATTTTGCAGATATAGTCAAATGTCATATCACATATCCTTTATATAGGACATGATACTTTAAATAAGCATTGCAGTCTAGTTGCCTACTCTTTTGTTTTGACAGGAATATATTACAGTTTCCCTGTTTTCTGGCATGAAAAACCTGGCATTTCCTTAATCTTATTTTGTTGTTTATATATGAGAAATGGCTTGGTGGGGTTGGATGGAAATTGGATTTGGAGTTAACTCTGCAGCCACGGCATGTGAATGAATGTGATATCATTTATACTTCCAACCTTTTCTGCTATGGATTTTTTAAGAGGTAACTAATCCTCAATGGAAAACCATGTGAATTCGTTGACTGCAAAATTGCTTTTTAGCTTCACAAATATAGATTCATAGTCTTACACAAGGAGAGAGACTATTGCCTCTTGAAGTAATCTGCAGACCATGCTAAGATACCATGAAGCTGCTACCGGCTCTTAAGCCCATAATCGGTCCTTTAGTATGAGGTTTCGGTCCAATTCAAAAACTGGAACTAATTAATCAATTTGATTTTAATTTCGTCTGTCTGATTTTAATCTATTTATAAATAAATACTGTCATAAGTATTTTTTTTAAAAATAGTATTATAACATTTTTCCAATAATTGGTATTGGAATATCTTTTTAATAAAAAATAAAAATACTAATGAAATTTAACTTATTAATTCTTGAATATTTTCAAAATCGTGAAATTTCGAATTTGAGCTGCATTGGTTTAATTTTTTTAAAAAAAAAAAAAAAAAAGCATGCATGTTTTTTCCCCGAAGGAATCCGTTGTAATTTGGAAGGGTAGAATGGCTAAACCGGCCGGATCAAGAAACTCAGGTTGGCCCAATTTGAAAAAGTTTCTCTTTATTCCAATTCCAATTTTGCTTTTCTTTTTTCATCCTATGATTTATACTTGAGTCAAGTTTACTTTTCTTTTCTTGTTATTTTTAAATTATAAACCATTTACTTTAGAAGTATTTATTAATTAATTTATTAATATATTTTTATTATATATTAAAAGATAAAATTCGTTCATGTCAAAATTTTGATTTTTATGAAACAATATGAATAGAGAGTACATTAAACAAAAAAGACTAAGCGAAATTTATTATTTTTACTATATTCATTACATTTCTTAATTCATATAAAAGTTAAGAAAAATTCTTTTAAAAATAAGAGACTAATTAATAAAATTTTAAAAATTATAAAAATTAAAAAGTAAAATATTTAACAGTTAAAAATTAACGAAATAATTTATTAATAAATTTTTAAAATGTTATGCACGTTTTAATATATTTTTCAAAATTAAAGAATCAACCAATGAGTTTTTTCTTAAATTAATTTATGTATCAATAGATTTTAACTCATTAATTTTAAAGTTATTTTTAAATCTGAAAAATCACAAAATCAAATTAGTAAGTTAGAAGAAAAAATGAACTGAGGAGTTCTCCCAACTTTAATAGTAAAGTTGAAGTCATTTTTGCAAGGTGGCCTCCAAATTCTAACAACCACAATTAGATAACATGTTGGTGTCAAAATAAAGAAAACTTGACAATGTATTTAACTTCTAGTTTCTTTGTAATGATTAAGGATATATGTTCAATCAAAGCACTGATTTATCTAAAACAAATCAAATCTATTGGGAGTTTGTTTGTTTGTTTTGTATTTCTTATAAGTTGTGGTTCTTAATGCTGCATCCAAAAATGTCATTGTCTTTGATCTATAATAACCTTTTGGGTGATTTGTATATTTCCTCCATGGTTGTGATGTTTAAGTTTGAGGATGATAGTGGGGGGGTGCCATGATCTGTACCTGCTTTTTATGTATGAGCCTATCATAATCATGCACCAAGAATTTACCACCACTTCTAATTAACATATATGTATAGCACTGGAAAATGACTTTCACTGATTGTGATGTATGATAAGAATCACATGCCAATGCTGGCTTGAAGTAAATCAAAAGCAACTAATTGCACAAGAAACATACATGGTGATTGAAGCTTTTTTTTTTTGGTGATTGAAGCTTTTTTTTTTTTTTTAGTTAGGGTAAGAGAATTGAGAGAATTAAACTCATGACTTTTTGATGTAATGACACGGAATAACTAATATTGAATTTTACAGCAGATTTGAATCGGGTCTAATTTTTACTGTCGACGCACGACTTTTAAAAGTGTAATGAGAGCCACAGGCTTATCACAAAGTTCGAGGTAAAAATTTCACCGTTTAGAGAGTTAATTTTGCATTTTAATTATTTTTTTAGATATTTTTATAATTTTGTATATTAAAATTTTTTTGTATTATAAATAGTCTTTCCTTAATTATTTGAGGTAATTTTCAATTTTTTAAAAATTTCAATAAGATTTTTTGTTTTTAGTTTCTTGTTTGTATTATATCGTCTTAACCAAACATTATTTATTAAATCTCCTGACGGAATCTAATTAGTTCTTTATCATGTAAGTACCACCAGATTAAATTCATAGACTTACACAAATAAATAAAAAATCAAAGGTAGCTTGAGTTGGTTTTGAGGAGAACACATTCTTGTGGGAGTGAGAGCTTAGAGGCCACTTTCTATAGGTGATGACAATTGATGAAGTGAAAATTAGCTCCATACTAAATCTCAAACTACTCCTAATTGAAGGAACTTAATCGACGGATTTTATTTTATTAGTATAAGAGTTGTCTCTAAAGATGTGAGATCTTAAATTTTACCTTCACTTATAGTCAGTTATATCAAAAAATAAAAAATTTGATACTATATGGGTTAGTTATATCAAGAGATGTGTCTTTTTCTAAACTCTAAGTGTATTAATTTTTTTTTATTAAATAACGAAGTACTCAAATGAGTAAGTCGGTGTGTCTATAATGTACCTAATTACATATATGAATTATGTACACGTATTAATCGCATGGAGGACTAGTCATTCAGAATCCCACATTAACTTGTAAATAAGTGTGTATTGGAATCCATATGAGTTAGTATGACTTAATAAAATTATCATGATTTTACTCTGAGAGTATCCTATTTTTGAGTTTGTGTACGTGTGTTCTACCTTTGATTAAAAAAATAAAAATAAATTTATATACAAAAGAAAGAATGATAGAAAGATATTCAAAATTTGATTAAAAAAAAAGAAAGATATTCAAAATGATTCTTGAGAAGAGACACTTTCCTCCCACTTAAAATATAAAATTTTTGAAGAATTCAATTTATTTTGTTTTTCTTCATCAAATTCTATACTTGAAATATAAGAATTATTTTTTTAATTTATAATTTTATAAAAATTCATTTGAATATTTCTTCCCTAATAAATTATGCTAATCGGAGGTGTTTTCATGATCAAATGATTAAATTTTCACGCGAGAGTGAGAGTACAAAAGTTTGAATATTAAGTCTTAAGGCTTAGAGTTAAGGGCTCAAAATTAATTTCAGGAAATCCTTTTTTAATATAAACAAGAAAAAAAAACTCACTTTCTAGCTATATATTCATTTACAAATATTATTTATAGTGCGAGTAATTGAAAACATAGCATATAAACATTAATCCAGGGTTAAAATTTAAAAATTTGTAAAAATCTAATTCAATTAATTTTTTAAAAAAAATTTTATATTTAAAATATGATAATTGAAATGGTTTAATTTTTAAAATAGAAAAGAATTTATTTTAAAAGAAATAAATTCCAAGCAAAACAAATTCAGGACAAAATCAATATTGCAATTTTACCGAATAAAGATTTAAATTAGAGAGCAAAAATCTATTTGCAAATAGTTTTAATTCTTCGTTTGTTTTACGAAAAATACTTTTCATATTTTATGATGTTTGGAATATTGAAAAAATTTAATCAATAGAAAATGTTTTTCTGATTAAAAAAAATTAAATTATTTTATAAAAAATGACTTTTTTTTATAAAAAAATGAGTAATTTTTCACTCTTTAAAATTTTATGAAGTTCTCCTTATATAAATTTATTAATAAAACATATTTTTTTAAATTAAAATTAAGTAATAAATAATAAATTATTTTATTAAAAATATTTTTTAAATACAAATTATTTTCCGCTAAATATAAATTTTGTTTTTCAAAACCACTTTTTTGGCATATGAAAACTAAATTGCAAAAATGTATTGTCTATTATCAAATAGATTTTTTTTTCTCGGAAAAAAAAAATATTTTGTCTGAAAAATACGTTTAGCAACATCAATACCAAACATGATGTTAAGATTTAAAGTAAGAAAGAAGAATAACAACAGCTTCAATTGCACCCCCAACTACTAACAGCTAATTTAGAGCGGCTAGCTAGCAAGCAGCATTTGGGTTAATAGTATACCAATTACCAAACGACCTTTTTAAAAAGGGGACATGTTTGAGAATCCTATGATAAGAATTTTCATGGATAAGTTACTATATATTTTCTATAATTTATTATAATTAATAAGTAAGTTTTGTAGTTTGCCATTTCAAAAAAAAAAGTTTTTGTAGTTTGAAAATAATAATAATAATAATATATTTAATAATTATGATAAATTATTGAGAATTTTCATAGGAGAAAGAATCAAAGCCTTTCATTTACCGGTGAACGATAGTCAAAATATTAACTCAATCAAAAAGTTAATTCAAAGAGGAGGGAAGAGAGCTTAAAACCTTTATAACGGATACATTATCTTATTGCAAACTAATATAAAATTTAACACACACTCTCATATTTAAAATTATACTGTAGTGTGACATATTTACGAGAGATCTAATATTGGTGAGAGGTTCTAATACAATATTAAATTTAGTTCAGGTTTAACTCACTCAAAAATTAGTTTAAAAGGATAAGTGCTTATAACACGGGACACATTATGTTATATTAAATAAATGTGGAATTCAATAAAAAAAAAAAAAAGAAAAACTTATTGTACTTGTGAAGTGAAGCATATGTTACAAGTATATATAGGATTGAGTATGTCTCAAGTATGCATGCATATACTTATAATATATGTTAGATGCATGCATTAATACAAGTGAAAATTGAGATAAAGGATGAAAAGAGCGAAAAGATGTCTATCACTTGTTACTTGTTGGATTGTTGGATATGTTAGCAAGACATATTTAAAAATCTCTTTAGGCTTAATTTTTTTTCCAATCGTTAAATATTTAAAAAAAGAAAACAATACAAGTAGTATATAAAAAAACATATTTAACAATTTCTTCATAATCTACCATTTTAGATTAAAAAACGAGTAGTCCCAAATGCATTTGTATAAAGAAAGGGCGATACAAGTCGACTTAATTCAAGATCAAATATATTTAATAGAAATAAGGGTGTAAATAAATTAAACCAAGTGAAGATTTGAAAAGTTTAATTTCAATTTGTAAATTTTTTTTTTCTTTAAATTCAAGTCAAATTCAAATTTGATTTATTTCAAAGTAAGTTGAGTATATATTAATAATTTCAAATTTAGTTTATCTAATAAATGAATTAAGGCTAATCAAGCTTTTATCAAATTAAGTTGCTGAATAGTTTTTTATCAAATTAAGTCTACAATAACTATTCAACAACTTAATTAATATAAATTCTAATGAATTTTAATTTAAAAATAAAATAAATAATTCTAATTAAATAAATATATTCATAAATTAACTTATAAATTTATTAAAAAAACTCTCAATTATAATGAGTTGAATATTTTCATATTCAAACTTTTTAATTTATTTAGATTACGAATTGAATTAAATTAAATTTTTATCTAAACAAGTCGAATATCTCATAAAATTGAGTCATTTATAACTTTAAATAGGAATGAAATATCATGTAAAACGCTTTTGACCTAAAGAATAAATCCACAAAGTCCGAACCACATTATCCCCTAAACTAATTACTTTTATTAATGACATTATCCTCTAAAATAATTTCAGACTAATAATGTAATTTCCTTTTTTTTTATTCTTTTTTCTCTTGAAGAAAATATGAATAGCCTGTGGATTTTCTTAGGTTATCTGCCAAATTACAAGATGAGATCCCATATGCTTAAACTTAAATGCTACCTTACAAAATTCTTTAAAGATACCTTAGAATAAGAATGCACTGTAAATTGGGACTTGGGTTTTTCTCATTTAAGCCAACTGTACTGCCAAGATTACCAATTTAATTCCATGTCTTAAACTAGTTTTGTTTCTAGATCTTTTATATTATGCTAATTCAACGTCTTCCATGGCTGTGATGCTTTACTAATGGGCTATGAAGGTTCCTTTGCTATGCTGGGTTTCTTTAGGCGAAGTTACGTGGTCTGTGAGCTTCAGCTAGTCCTTCCTTTCTTTATTAGACTATTGCCATGTTTTCCTCCGACCAACAGCTCTTGGCGGCAGCAAATGGAGCTCTCATGTCTTTAAAGTTGTTTTTGTATTCCACATCTATTATGAATAGGTGCTGTGTATATTTATAGGTGTGTATATTTATATATCACTGAGAATTTTTATTAAAATTATTATGATTTTAATTTAAAAATTAAATAAAAAAATTAAATTTCTCTAAAGTAAATATAATCTGAGGTTTTTTTTTTTTTTTTTTTTAATTTAATGTGAAAAAAGGGAGTCAAATATAATTGTGACTGGCTATCCCTTCACCAAACATGCATAATATAGATTACTTGAAATGCATTCTTTTTCCCATTTGGCAACCCATCTTTCAAAGAAATCAACCTTTTGTTTTATGCAAATATCTCTTTTTCTGTCTCTTTATAGGTGGAGCAGATTTTACCAAATCTTATTTCAAAACAACAACACAAAACCAATATCAAATTTCTTCTTTTTTATAGATTATGATAATATTAAATTAAAAAATTTACTATTTAATTATTATGGTATATAAAAATTTATTAATTAATTTTTAAATTTTAAAAAATAAATTAAAATATTTATAAAATTTTTAAAAATCTACTAATTAATACCTGTTTTAATTTTATAAAATGTCCACTAATTTGAGTGAAGCTTTGAAAAGGTGGAATCTAAGAGGTAATAGAAGAAGAAGAAGGAGGAAGGCTGTTGAAATGAAAAGGAACTATTGGCATGTGGCCTACTTCACATCACTCAGTCACATGGAGCTTCCTACTTTGCCACCACACACTAGCCCCACTTTGTTTTCCTTTCCTTTATCATCTTTTTCCCCTTTTTTTATTTTTTAATCCCATTCTTTTCCTTTTTTACCTAATTTATCTCAATTTTTAATATTTATCACTCTCTTCCCCCAAACACCCTCCCAAAAAAAAAATTTTTTTAAATTGTCACTTTAACTCAGTTGTGACTTTTAATAAATGCAACTTAATTACATTTTTAATTAATTTAAAAGACAATTTATAATATAACCTATAAAATTTAATTGAACTCGCATTTTAGTCCCTATTAATTTATTAAAAAATAATTTGGTATTAAAATATTATTGTGTTAACAAAATAATCTTTTTAGATTATAATAATTTAATTTTTTAAATTTTACTATTTATAGTAATTGAATCTCTTTAATTTTAATAAATATAATTATTTAATACTTATAATTTAAATATTTGTAAGGATGTAGTACATTTAATTTGAATTAAATTCTTTAATTAGATAAATTTAACAAAAAAATTAATTTGTTAATGAAATAAAATTTTAAAAATTAAATTATTTACTATTAAAAAATTTAAATCCTCCAAATTTTGTCAAAAACTATATTATCAATTACCACAATTTAATAAGGTCTCTAACAGCTATATTCATCATAATTTTCTATTTAAAATAAAAAAAATTAATTTAATTAATTTTTTTGTTAGTCATTTTATTAAAAAATTGAAGTGACACATATTTTTGTAAAAATTTATTTTTTAATTAATTATTTCAAGTGAAGATTATTCGATTATATTGATTGAGATTTAAATTATGAAAATAGGATATAAAATTTTAAATAAAATAAAATATAAAATTTTATTATATAAAAATAATATTTTAGTATGAATAATGTTGTATTGTTATTAAAATTTTATTTTTTATTTGAAATTATAAAATATTTAAATAATTAATATTATTTAAATTATTAAAATTTAAATTTAATATATTTTAATATTGATTACATCAATCAATCAAGTAAATTGCGAAGGAAAATTTAAAAAAAAAAGTGAAAATCAAATCCTAAGATCCAAAATCATGGGTCCCAATAGGCCGGCCAACACAACACAATGAGAGCCTACAATATTGGGGAGTTTTCAAAGTCTACATATCTTATTTTATTAATTTTCCTAATAATTAATTACCTGCCTTTGACATTATTTAATATAAACAAATCATTTCCTTCATTATTTATCATGTTTATTTCTAAATGTAGATTTAAAATCTTATGGTTTTAATCAATTTTTTTACCAGCTCAAAAATATAATTTTAATACCATTAAATTTAAAATATTATTTATATAATTTATACAAAAATTCTCTAATTTTGCAGAATGAAGACAAAATTTTGAACTAATTACTTAATTATAAGGTGATGGAGAGTAAATAATAACAAATCCATGATCGAATCTTAAAAATCAAATCAATTTAAGACATTGAAAGACACCCAATCTCATACCTAAATCAAAAGAGGGTTTGTTTGTCAATGTGTAAGCTAGCTAGGGACCATAACTAGGGAAAAGAAATAAAGAGAAGAGGGAAAGAGTCAAGATTTAATTATAATTGTAATTATATTTTTGTTCCGATTTTGATGAAAATTTAGACTTTTATATAATATGATTGAACTAAATTAATCATTATTATAATAAAAAAATAAACAAATATATAAATCTATTTGTCGCCATCACGAGTCATAAATAATGAAAATTAAGATAATAGAATCTGAAATCTCTCAAATTTATTTATACATTTCCATCATATTAAATATAAAACGATTCATTATCTTAACATAGTTCTATATTTAGAACATACCAATTTTTTTAAAATTTTTATATGTAAATTTTTTTAATATTTTTAATTATTAAATCTTTATATTTGAAATTCAACCCTTCAAATCTTTAATTTTTCAATTTTTATTTCGGTATAATTTCCTTATTTCTTCAAAACCCTTGCATCATCGATTTCTTGATAAACATCAAGAGCTCCACTTGAACTTCACTTTTCTCCGCCTCAAGATCCTCCTCATGGGCAGTAACCCTCTTATCAACGGACAATGATTCATTGTACTTGAATTTATTACTTCTTCACCTTAGGCAAAAGCTTTCTATAATAAGCCTCTTCATTAGGCAAATCCCTTTCTACAATAGCAAAGCTAAATAGGAAACTATTCTATCTAGAAAATAATCATCCATTTTTTTTATTGAAAATAAAATAATCGTGAAGAAATATTTCTTCAACTTTAATTTTAAAAAAATCTCTTTAAATCTTAGTGTTCCTAGAATTATCAATCACAAATGTAACACTTTTAATCATATGAAACAAGGATATATAAAAACCTAGTCTTTTGGCGAAATTAAGAAGAGCACATCTTGTCATGTTCTAATAGGGCCAAACATGCTAAACATGTTCCATGGAGAAAGCATAGACAAGAAGGCACTCTAGGCATGTCTTTAATGATTCATGACACGAAGAAGGCTAAGTTCGTTTTAGAGTATTATTTTAAGTTTGATAAATAATTCAGGACTATATATTAATTTTTTAAAATTTGATGATTAATATTATTTTAGAAGAGTTTATTCTCTCAAAAACTATTTATGTGTGAATATGTATTATTATCGAAAAATATAATTTGACTTTTGAACTTTACCTGAAAAGTCATTTGGGAATTTAATCTTTTTATTGTTAACTTTTAATACCTAATTTTTATAAAAGTGTAACTATTTAACCTCTATACGCGCGCATGACTTATAAACTATCTAAATTTTAAGGGATAAAATAGTAATACTTTAATTCTAAATTTGGCTAAGATGATTGGTTATGGGCCTGGGCTTTTTTAACTCTGGGTTTGGCTAGCTTAAGTTGCGTCTAATTTGCGCCATGACATGTTTGAATTTTTTTTTACTAAGATTTATAATGATATAAGAGGTAAAATAGTCATACTTTAATTCTAAATTTGTCTAAGATGATTGGTTATGAGCCTGGGCTTCTTTAACTCTAGGTTTGGCTAGCTTAAGTTGCGACTGATTTGCGTCATGGCATATTTGAATTTTTTTTTACTAAGATTTATAATGATATAAGGGGTAAAATAGTCATACTTTAATTCTAAATTTGGTTAAGATGATTGGTTATGGTCTGGACTTCTTTAACTCTGGGTTTGACTAGCTTAAGTTGCGTCTGATCTGCGCCATGGCATGTTTGAATCTTTTTTTTTACTAAGATTTATAATGGTATATTTAGATTTCACACTTTTTCTCTCTCGCCCAATGCAAGCCTAGTTAGCTTTGAAAGAAATTGATTTACCTTTATAATTCAAATTATTTCCTTTAAAATTATGTAAAAACTTGACTTCCCCAACTAAATATAGTATAATCATGTGTTTAAGAGAATAATCCAGTTATCACTCTTTGACCGAAACTTTCTATTATCCATTCATTTACATTCATACTACTAAAGCTAAAGTAACTATTCACTTTGATTAAAAAAAATTACTATTCACTAAAATTTCGTGGTTGACTCTCTTATTATTAGGTCACTAACTTTTCTGACATTTAAATTTTAAATAAGTATAAATCCTATATATACTCCTGTGCAATTAGGATTTATTTATTTATTTTTTTCACCGATTCAAATAAGCTCCATCGCTTAATGCTCCAAAGTAGAAAAAAAATTAGTAATTGGCCAAATTCAAATGTTTCTCCATGTAATAAGTATCCTACTCATTATTTTAAATATTAATTTATTTAACTCTAATTATGAAACAATTTTTGTATATATACATTACAAAAATCTTTAACCTGCTTTCTTAATTTCTAAGTAAAGCATGTTTCATGACTATATATATGTATAAAACTCATTATACTTTTCATAGTAAGAAAAAATGTGACAACATAATAATTTCGTAAAATAAATGTTTTAAACAATAAACCTAAAAAATGTGAGGAGGGTAATTTTGTAATATGGAGGAAGTGAGAGGGTGTTTCCAAATCTAAAATTATGATTCAAACTTTTTAAAAAATATATATAAAAAGTTTTTGCTATTATATAACGGTCGGATACGGGATCTGAACAGCGGCGTTTAGACTCCAACCGTAAAAAAGGCCGTCCTCCTCACTTATTCAACCGTAACGCCGTCACACTTTCAATTTATAGCTTTCAAATCTATTTAAACGCACAATATAACATATCCACAGTCTCTTCTCTTTCTCACTCCTTTTTTAGCCTCTTATCATTCTCATATAAATAAATTAAATTTTTTCTTAAAAAAATCCATTTTCACTCTCTCTAGAAATTGTCGCCATTGTTGCAGAGAATCTCTTGCTCTTAAGAGGCTTTTCAATTTTTTTCCCCTTCCAGAAGGCCGGCTTTTGAATAATCTATAGCTTTAAAGTAAGTTACTTCATCGGTGTTTATCTGAAAATTTTTCAGATTTTTCTCTCTTCAGATTTTGGTCATTGTTGAGCTCAATTCTTTGGATCCACCTCTGATTCGTCAATGTATATGTAAATTTCAACAAAAAAATAAATTCTCTTCATAAAATTTTTAGTGTATTCGGAACTTTTTGCTGGTATTTTTTTTATAGCTAAGAGCTTCACATTGTACTCTGATAATTTTTTAGTGTTTAATATTGAAGGCATTGAGTTTTGTTAATGATTAATGAATGAGATTCTTTGAACAATTTTATCTTTTTTGGATTTTTTTTCTTCAGCAAGAGTATTATAAAATTTTATGCCAGTAAAAAGGATAAAGAAAAATCATTTTTATTGAGGATTTTAGCTGGTATTGTATTAGCTTTTTTTTTCTTTTTCTTTTTTTTTTTAATTATTGGTTTAGTTGACTCGGTGAGTTGTGTTGTTGTATGTACTGATTTAGGGAAAAATTTCTGAGATTGGAGTAGCATTCAAAGCCAGAATCAGATGGATTCTTTGCAGTCACAACATAGAAGAGGGGGTCTGATTTTGCTATCGCCATCACAGACTCCACGTTCCAGTGATAAAACGGCTCGAGATCCGCGATCAGGGGAATCTAATTCCAGTAGCAAACATGATAAAGAAAAGGGCGTCAATGTGCAAGTCATTGTGCGTTGCAGGTCAGTTGAACCGTTAGAATTTAGTAATTTCGTATTGTAATTGGAGTATTGAACTCTTATTTGGATGTAGCTAATGAATGGCATTTCGCTAATGAGTTATAAATTGACAGTTTACTCTGACATTACGTCATCTTTTTAGGTTGCATTAAATGCGAAGTTGATTAATGTGGAGTATGTTAAGTAATTGGTATTTTTCCTTTTGCAGGCCGTTGAGTGAAGATGAGATGAGAGTACATACTCCAGTAGTTGTCTCTTGTAATGAGGGTAAAAGGGAAGTTTCAGCTGTTCAGAATATTGCTAACAAGCATATCGACAGAACCTTTCTATTTGACAAGGTGTGGCCCTTTTTGTTTCTGTTCCTTAATGTGTGCTATTTGGTCCTTTAGAAAGTTAGGGGATTGCAGACTTGATATCCCTGTAACAATGGTTATAACATCAAATAATTCGTTTAGGTTTTTGGCCCAACATCCCAACAAAAAGACTTGTATGACTTGGCAGTGTCTCCAATCGTGTATGAAGTTCTTGAAGGTTATAACTGCACCATCTTTGCTTATGGTCAGACAGGGACAGGGAAGACATACACAATGGAAGGAGGAGCAAGGAAAAAGGTTTGATTTTGCAGAACATGTTGGGGTATACATATAAATGTATATATATATATTATTCCTTGTTTTCTCTCTCTAATTATTTCCAATTCTATTCATTCTTTCGCAGAATGGGGAATTTCCAAGTGATGCCGGTGTCATCCCTAGAGCAGTTAAACAAATTTTTGACATATTAGAAGCTCAGAATGCTGAGTATAGCATGAAAGTTACATTTTTAGAGCTGTACAATGAGGAAATAACTGATCTTTTGACCCTGGAGGAAACTTCAAAATTTATAGATGACAAATCTAAGAAACCTATAGCTCTTATGGAAGATGGAAAAGGGGGTGTTTTTGTAAGAGGCTTGGAAGAAGAGATTGTTTGTACTGCAAATGAAATTTACAAAATATTGGAGAAGGGTTCAGCAAAAAGGCGCACAGCAGAAACTTTACTTAACAAGCAAAGTAGTCGTTCTCACTCGATATTTTCCATCACCATCCACATTAAAGAATGTACTCCTGAGGGTGAAGAGATGATCAAATGTGGGAAACTGAATCTTGTTGACCTTGCTGGTTCAGAAAATATTTCACGTTCTGGTGCACGGGAGGTATTACAGCCAACTCTGCTCTCTGTACACATTGATGTAATCAGGATGAGATCCATATGCATTCCATGAGTTTTATATGCACAAGTCGAGTTGAAATTTCTGCAAAATTTTGCTTTCGATTTTATCCTTGATGTTGCAATGCATGCTTCTGATGAACATGGCTCTTGCAGGGCAGAGCAAGGGAAGCAGGGGAGATTAATAAGAGCTTGCTTACACTTGGTCGTGTGATCAATGCTCTTGTTGATCATTCTGGTCATGTACCATACAGGTATTATTATTTATAAAAAGGATGGTAATTCTCAATAGCATCATTTTGGTGTTTGCAAACCCAAAAGTGATAAAAATGGAAATATTGGCATGGAATTCCAGGGATAGCAAACTAACAAGGCTGTTGAGGGATTCATTGGGAGGGAAAACAAAGACATGCATAATTGCCACTATATCACCCTCTATTCATAGTCTGGATGAAACGCTTAGCACTCTAGATTATGCACATCGTGCCAAGAATATCAAGAACAGACCAGAGGTCTGTGTTACTAAACGCACTGTTTGTGTTACTTGCTTATTCGTGTGTAACAATGCTAATTTTATGAAGTTATCTTATTTTACAACATGCTTCACTGTTGGTTATTATCTCAGATCAATCAGAAGATGATGAAGTCTGCAATGATAAAGGATCTGTACTCTGAAATTGACCGGCTGAAGCAAGGTAGTTTACTGCTTCCTGCAAAATTTTTCACCAATGCAGCTAAGATATTTTCAGATGGTTGACCTTGAAAAATAACCAGTATAAATGTATCAATTTATCTTTCTTATTTGTTTAGAGGTATATGCTGCAAGAGAAAAAAATGGAATTTATATACCACGAGATCGCTATCTCCAAGATGAAGCTGAAAAGAAGGTTCAGTTCTTACCATATTAATTAGATGATGTCCCTGTAACTGAGTTCTATGAAATAATTTTTTTATCCGTCTTCTTCCAGGCAATGGCTGAAAAAATAGAGCGCATGGAACTTGAATCAGAATCCAAGGACAAGGTATATTCCATCAAGGTTGCATTCTCCAGCTCTTTTCAAGTTGAATGTGAAAAACCTGACTAATTATTTTGCATTCACTTTTGATCAGCAAATAATGGAGCTTCAGGAACTCTACAATTCTCAGCTACTATTGACAGCAGAATTAAGTGAGAAACTTGAAAAAACTGAGGTAACTATATTATGTTTTCAGCTGACAGCCTTTCCTGCTCATCATGTACAAGATTTGAAGTTACTGCCTTAATTGTAAATCCAGAACAAGCTTGGGGAAACTGAAAATTCATTGTTTGATCTCGAAGAAAAACACAGACAGGCAAATGCAACAATAAAAGAGAAGGAGTTTCTGATATCTAATCTCCTCAAATCAGGTAAGCTGAGATGTCTTGTGCTTAATCTTGTTTTTCATTTCCTGCGTTCTTTCTGCCTGTCCTTTCAGCAGAAGTCTTTCTTGCTTTTCATTGTGCCTTCTTTTCATTTTTTAGGTTCTACATTGTCCTGCTTGCAGTTTGATATTATTTACCCATTGGAACTGAGAACTTAATTTCCTTGAAATGATTTTTTTTTTGTTTATACAGTTTTCAATAAGTTTGGGATTAGACTTTAGTTGCTTTTGTTGTTGTTGTATACACTTTGAAATTCGAATACAAGTCCTTTGGATGTTGTACAATTGGCCAGCTTAACAATAATGACCTCTGTCATCTTTCAGAGAAGGCCCTCGTTGAACGTGCATTTGAGCTTCGAGCAGAACTAGAAAATGCTGCATCAGATATATCCAATTTATTTGCCAAAATTGGTGTGTTTTAGTTTGAAAGTTGACTTTGTTTTGTGGTGCCATTTTTCATAAAAGTACTGGCTATTTATATCTGATAATGGTTGGTTTCAGAGCGAAAAGATAAAATCGAAGATGGAAACAGAGTACTCATCCAGAAATTTCAGTCCCAATTGACCCAGCAGCTTGAGATCTTGCATAGGACTGTCGCAACTTCAGTGACACAACAAGAGCAGCAACTGAAAGATATGGAGGAAGACATGCAGTCTTTTGTGTCAACAAAGGCTGAGGTAAAATCAGACAAGATATTAACTTGCATCTTTGTAGTAGAACGTCTTATAAGTTTAATTTTTGTAAGCGTAAAGGCTACTGAAGGACTTCAAGGAAAGGTCGGAAAACTGAAAACCATGTATGGATCTGGTATCCAAGCATTGGATGAAATGGCTAAGGAGCTTGAGGGAAATTCTAGGTCCACTTTTGTTAATCTAAATTCTGAAGTTTCCAAGCACTCGCATGCTCTTGAGGGTGTAAGTTCCTAATAGCTTCACTTTTAGTAAACTTCAGAAGTTCACTCTCTGACCTGAATTATACTTGATTCAGCTTTTCCAAGGAATTGCTTCAGAAGCTGATGCACTGCTAAATGATCTCCAAAGTAGTCTCCATATTCAAGAAGAGAAGCTAACTATGTTCGCAAAACAGCAATGTCAGGTTTGTAAATTCCAAGTGCATGTTCCTCTTTTTAGGAACTGTTTAGATTTTTGTCAAATCCAAGTGAATGATCCCTTTTGTGGTGTAGGCACATTCCAGAGCAGTGGAAACTGCACGATCAGTTTCTAAAATAACTGTGAACTTCTTCAAGACTCTAGACATGCATGCATCCAACCTGACCCACATTGTGGAAGAAGCACAAACAGTCAATGATAAAAAATTGTCAGAACTAGAAAGGAAGTTTGAGGTAGCTACACTGTTTTCTAAAAATACGTGGACCATTTTGTAAGGGATTTTTCTTTTGCTTGTTAATACTGATTTGTACCCATAGGAGTGTGCTGCTAATGAGGAAAGGCAATTGTTGGAAAAGGTGGCAGAGCTTCTTGCAAATTCAAATTCAAGAAAGAAAAAACTGGTATGAGTCACTTTCTAGTGTTGAATGACTAGTTTTATGTTGTAGATCTCATTGGGTTCCCCCCTGAGATCGTTCAACTTTGAAGTGGTAACTTTAGTGCATATTCTTTAGGTACAAACAGCAGTGCATGATCTCCGGCAGAGTGCAAACAGTAGAACCAACGAACTACAGAAAGAAATGTCAACCATGCAGGATTCAACATCTTCTGTTATGGCTGAATGGACAGTCCACATGGATAAAACAGAAACCAACTATCTTGAGGACACTTCTGCAGTGGAGAGTGGAAAGAGGGACATGGAAGATGTTCTTCATAACTGGTATGGGCTAGACTAAGGTTGTAAAATAAGTTATTTAAGAGCTATTTGAGACTCGACTCAATAAAAACTCGAACAAAGCTGAGCTTGAGCTCAAATTTTAGACTCGTCTAACAAACGAACTAAGTTTGAGTTCAACAGTATTTGGCTTGTTGAACAGACTTGCGAACAAGCTCGTTGAGCAGGTTCGTTAGTGTAGTTTATGAGTTGGCAAGTGAGCAAGCATGTCTATGAGACTTGCATAGGTTCAATAATAGACTCATTTATAAACTCGTTAAGTAGGCTCACGAATTAGATCATTTGTGATTCACACAAATTCTCATATTAGTTTTGTATTTTATAAATTTTTAGTTATATTTATTTTAATATTGATTTTTCTAAATATAATATACTGCTTAAAATTATATTATAATTATTATAAAAATATATATTTATAAATATAATTATTTATAATTTAATTTTAAATCGTAATAAAAATCAAGTTAATGCTATGACTATACGAGTAATAAGTTTAGTAATTAGCATATTAGATAATAAATATGTTCTTCATATAAGCTAATAAATAGATAATAATTATGTAATGTTATAAATATTCTTTAATAAGGAAGTTATTAAATACTCTCTCAATTATGGCATAAGTAATATTATCTTAAATACTCTCTCAAATTGTAATATATATTTGTATTATTTCTCTCTTAATTTTTAGACTTTTAAGAAATTAAATAATATTAAACTATATAACTATATAATATTAAACTATATATTCCTCTCTTTGAACTTTGAATCTAATATCAAGTTTGAAAATTATTTTTTCACTCTAAATCGATATACTTTTATATAGTTAATTCAACTCATTATTATATGATGTTGAACTTATATTAGATATATTTTATACAATCAATTAAAGGTTCTAATTAGCATTTGAGTTAATAACCGCTAATATTTAAATTTGCAAATAATAATAATAATAATAATAATAATAATAATAGATGTTGAAACCTTAAAACATTTAAATAATTAATATATTATCATATAGTTACCTTTTAAATTAACTTTTTATATATAATTTCAATAGAGTAATTTATGCACTCATATTAAAACAACGAATCTAAAGAAGAAAGAAATTAAATATTTATATATAGAAAAGAATAGAAAATCAAAAAGAAAATAAATTAAGGCTCTGTCTGTTTGCAGAAAATACTTTGTACGAAAATATTTTCCCGAGATAATTTATTTTCCATTATTTAATTTTACTTAAAAAAATGCAATTTATTAATAAATTTATATATAAATGTCTTAATAAGTATATCAATGTGTGGAAAATGTTTTTTTCTTTTTAAAAGAGCAAGTCATTTTTCTTAAAATGACTTATTTTTTTCTTTAATCAAGAAAATATTTTTCATTGATTAAATTTTCTGAATGTCCCAAACTTTAAAAAATATGGAAAATATTTTCTTTCCGTGAAACAACCGGAGCCTAAAAGAATATTACGTTTACTTGGACTGGAATTGAACTCAAGCAAAGCAAAACACCTTAATTTTAATGCACCTCTAGGCCACAAAGAATAATTTGGTATCCTTTCCACGTCCCAATAAATATAGGCAAATTTTAAGTGCTAAACCCATTTCCAACCAATCCCACATTGGAAATTTAGCTTCTTCATAAAAAGACAATCCCCTTTCCTACTTTTTCACATGGTTTGAAATCAAAATTTTGGATTTTAGATACTTTAATTAAGTTAACATTTTTAAAGTCTCTTTAATGATCTCTTACTTTAATATTTATTTTTAAAAAGTCGAGCTCGAGTTTGACTTGTTTATAATTTAAACGAGCTCGAATTCGAGCTTGGCTTGTTTACAATTTGATCAAGCTCAAACTCGAGTTTTTTGGATATGTCGACTAGTAGAGCTCGAGGAGCGATCTTGCTGTGATAAATGAGCTCGAGCTTGAGCTTGTTAATGGGATAAATGAGCTCTTCAAGAATTGAGCTCGAGCTCTCACATATAAGTTTTGCTCTACTCGTTACAATAACACCTTTATGGGCTACTTTTTCATCAAATAACTCCGCTTTTTGGTCCAGATTAGTAATGGCTGTCTAGTTTCTTTTCTGAATTTATTGCTTGCAAATCTGTGCAGTTTGAACAAGGCGAGAATGGGTGCACAACAGTGGAAGGACGCTCAACATTCCTTGCTCGACCTAGAAAAGGGCAATGTTGCTTCTGTGAATTCCATTATTGGGTACGTCACTTCCTATGAGTGTCATTTTGGCTTTTCATTCTAGATCATTAACTTAATTCCTTGTGTCACTTTAGTGGAGGGATGGAGGCCAATCAAGTTCTATGCACGCGATTTTCATCTGCCGTATCAGCTGCACTTGAAGATGTAGATGTTGCAAACAATAATTTGCTCTCATCAATCGATTGTCAGTATCCATTTCATATTTAGGGATTAAAGTTTATCTTATGCTGCTTCTGTCCACTGATGAACAAAATGCTTGCAGATTCACTAAAACTTGACCATGATGCTTGTAGAAATCTCAATTCCTTGATTTTCCCTTGTTGTGAAGATATGAGGGAATTGAAAGGTGATCATCACCAAAAGATTGTAGAAATTACAGATAATGCTGGGAAATATCTTCAGGATGAATACACGGTAAGAATAGTTCCATCGCGTGAACACAAATTTTACTCATTGTCATTTTCGAGTTCATCAAATACTGTTGTGGCTGTGGTGATTCCACATGTTTTGTTCCTTCTGCAACATCTTGAAAAAAACTGCCAAATGTTGATAAACTGAGAACATAGACACTAGACAGTTGCTGTACTTTGTGAGCTAGCTAATGTTATTAACGTTTCAACTTCGTAGGTGGACGAACCATCTTGTTCAACGCCAAGAAAGAGGTCATTCAATCTGCCAAGTGTCACGTCAATCGATGAACTGCGAACTCCAGCTTTTGAGGAACTGTTAAAATCATTCTGGGAAACAAAGTATGCAAAGCAAGCAAATGGAGATATTAAAAATTTGGCAGCAGCATATGAAGCTTTGAGGGACTCTAGAGTTCCACTAACTGCAATTAATTAAAGTTTAAAAAGATGGAACACGACAGGTAGTAGTAAGAGGATGTGTACAGAATACATGGGGGGGGGGGGGGGGGATGTGGAGTTGGAGTATGAGATTTCTCTTGCCTATCGTATTCATTGATTGTTTGCTTAAAGAAAGTTCATTGTGGATGTAGAAATATATAGTAGATTTTTTTTTTCATATTTTATTTTTTATTTTGTTTCACCGAGACTCTGCTTTCTCGGCAACAGTTGTTCATTAATTAGAAAAATTCTGTGGAAATTGGAAAAATTTGAGAAAGATATGAACAGCTATACGAATTCATGGCATACACTTGCTGCCTGCAAATCTATGAGAACTTTATGGCTGTTGTACTGCAAATGTAGATGTTCCATGGATACGTATCAGTTCAAATATCAATCTGATCAAGGAAGCGATTGCAAATTACAATTATTTTTTCAACTGATGCTGCTTATTTTGCTACTTAATTAATCAGTATTTATTTAGTTGATAAATATTTATTATATTAAAGTTTAATAACCAAAAAAATATGAACTTTCATACTCTTTTCAAATCTAGCTAATTCCTTTTTTTTTTATTAAATTCTATATGCTAACTTTAAAATTTATATCAATTTTGGTATAGGCAGTTAAATACTTAGAGAAATAATCGGATATGGTACCAAAGATATATAAAATTATTAAACAATCAATTAAATATTTGACTAGACTTAATAATACAAAACTCGCCGTTTATACTAATTCTGTTACAACTATCTATTTAATAATTTCTTAATCATAGTTGAGCCTATTTCTTCCATCTTTTGTTTTTTTTGCTCTCTTTCATTTCATTTTCCTTCTAAAGTTTTTATGTTTTAACAACCATGGATGGTGGTGCATCGTATGGTCCACATCTTTAGGGATTTTAAGAAGTGTAGAGCTGGCATGATTAACTCTCACTGCTAATGTTAAAGTTCTATCCATAGTGCGATCTTGAGAAAGCAAGATCTTTCCTATGTGGATTTCTTAGTGAGAAATGGGATGTTAATATTGGGGTCTCTTTGTAACGGATGCACTCTGTTTGGTAGGAACAGAATAAAGTAAAGTTCTCTAAAGTATAAAATTTTTCATAGTTTTTAAACATTGTTTAAAAAGAAGAGAAGAATTTTTAATTGTTTAGAAAAAAGAAAAAAATTTTAAAGATAGTTGAAGATTTTCAAGAGAATTGGTGAGTTGAAATTGAAGTTTTTTGAAAACCTTCGGAAAATGTGCTTTAAAAATTATGCTCCCCTCCAAACACAAGTTTCAGATTTTTTTTTTGTTTTTTTTTTACCATGATCCATGGTTACTTGCTGTGGCCTTTTATGTTGAGATTGCGATGGGACATACAAGAATCAACTATACAGTACAATTTTATATAAATCTGTGAGTTGGTATGAGCCGTTAATTTTGTTTTGTTCAGTTCAATCGGCAATTTAATTGATTTTGCCACATTAAGCATTTAGTGGAAAATTCATCTCATACCAAAACTGATATAAATTTTAAAGTTGGCATGTAAAATTGAAAAATCACTTTTTATTATGCTTTTTATACGTAACGACTCTTCATTACGTAGAGAAGAACGTTAAACCAGTCGAAGGCTTATTAATTTGGAGGACAATTATATTATTCCTAGCAAAAAAAATCAAGAAACACTTGCAGCTCTGACCAGTGAACAACAGTTCAAACACAATATGCATTAACGAAAAAAGCTAATACTCTTCCTTGATTTACCATTTATCTAAACCATATGTACAGCTAGCCAAGGTTTTATAATGCCTCACTACACAATCCTCCAAATGAACTATAAATCATTTAGGCAAAAATGAAAACATTATATAGACTAAGGTGGGGAAAATTAGAACCATATAAGAATCCACCTGTAATGAATATATTTCTAAGCCGCAACAAATATCTCTTGCTATTCTACATTGTGCATTGAATCAATATACACTTAACCTTTACCGTATAGCACACGCCCTGAAGTGAACTAACCATGATTTCTGACATAGACCGAGACTGCTCAAGCCTGCAAAACACAGTGAAGCTCTCCTCTTTAGAGAACTCTATACAACTTGAAATCAAGCATAGGAAAAGGATCATGTACTCATACTATATGATAAGATAATGCTCCATTTAGATGCAAAATAACCGAGATTTCTGCTTAAAGAATTTAGTCACTTTTTTCTGTTGAGAAAAGGCTAATCACTCAACTGTTTGATCTCACTTCTATTAATCCTAAATGGGTTTTATTTGGACAGTATCCAAATATTCGTCCATTTGGCGGATAGTGTCAATATTCCCACTCAGACCAAGATGTTGACCATATAATGGTTCAGGAGTTCAACTGTACAATCTCTCAAAACTACTCTTCAGGGAGTTGCTATTACGAAACCTAGGTCACTATAATGTATATAATCAATCCTCTTAAAAGCTCAGCATTTTAAATAACCCAAGCTTTTTGGGAAAGACTGCTATAAGCTAAACATAGCCACTAGAAGAACACCTTGAAGCAAAACCCCAGGCTTCACAATGGACCAGACCAAAATGATCCTTCCAGAAACGCCCAGGACAGCAAGCCTTCAACTTGACAAAATATGCTATGCTGTAGAGAATAATTTTTCATTTTCTTTGCCAATCCCCAAGAAGTTTCTACTAGAGGCATCTTTGTCAAAGAATTACAACTCAATATTTCATACAAAGCCATTATCCAATTATGGCACTTCAAGCAAAGTATTGCGCCATATTCAAACAACAGAGCCAGACCCTATTACTCTTAACTAGTTATGAATGAAACAAATGCTCCTAATGCATTAGGACAATATTCTTGATGACAGATTACATACAAACTAAACTATCATGTTATAAAGGGACTTGACTGAAAGATAGTTACATTTTCAAGGTATTAAAAAGCAAAAATATATTGAAAACTACCTGAAATATTCTTCATGATAAGCTTGCACTTAGCAGTCCAACTGGCCTCTCTCTTCCAAAAGTCTCATCATCAAAATCTTCATTTGTGGAATTTTCTTGACATAATAATTTATTCTCTCGCATTGAATTTAAGCTAAGGGTATCCCAAACCATTGAATGACCCTGATCCAGGTTGCCTTGTTCTGACACATGACTACTCCCAGCATTATCCTCCATGCTTTTTTTCGCATCATTGCACACGGGATCTATTCTTTTAGTATCATCAGAGCCTGGTGGCACAACATTGAGGTCAGAGCCCAAATCAAACCCAGACTGATCCACATTTCCATGAAAAGCCACAGTTACAGCTCCTTGGTCAGGTTGGTCAGCTGGATCCTTTTTCTGTCTCTTCCATTTCTTTGTAGATGAAGTACCATCATCTTCAAAATCTTCTTCTTCTCTATCTCTGTGTAAGTACACCCACAATTTCCTCTCCCCATCAAATTGTACACAAGGATCACGTTCATAATGTAAACGGTCCAGGGCCCCGCTGACTACCTGATTCACTTGAGCATCGGACACATCTTCAACAATATACTGAGAGTCTCTTATCAAGGTGCAGACATCTGCTCTGGTGCCAATACTTCCAGGCAATCTGGCAGCTGCATCTCTAACAAGACAAAGAATTGTAACATGAGGAGGACGATCACGCTTTAGCATGAAATGGTCTCGGGCTTTTGCAGTTGGCTTGCCACCACACCTTCTCAAGGGAGCAACAATGGATTTTTTACTATCAGCAGCTGTGTATGAGAAGGCTCTGTCAGGAATGGAATACCTCAGAACTTCTTCCTTACGGAAATAAGCCCTCACTTCTTCAGAACTTGGACTAATAGTGTTGAGACTCTTCTGAGCTCTAAGGTCCCTGAACCTTTCTTTCTCATCCAGGTTACACTGCATCAACGACACGGGTGGTGCTGGAAGACTTCCAATTTGTTGCAGTGTCTCTTGACCACTTTTCAGCCAGTTAGCAAATGAATCAACCAACTTGACAAGCATTTTATGAGGAAGGCCCCAGTATTCAGGAGATGTTACCTCCTCAACAGTTTCATGATCAGTTAAAGTATGAGAAACTGGACCAATCCAAGACCAACTCTTTGTAGATTTTTCATAAACCCCTAGTGCCTTCCAACCCTTTGCTCCTAAAGGGGCTGTTTTTGATGAAAATATCTTGAGAACTCCTCTGACCAGATCCTGAAGAGGCTCCTGCATCTCAAGAATACAAGGATCCCCAGGATTTGATCTGACACGGTTAACAATTTCTTGTACAGTAAGAGATGGCACACTCACCTGCAGAGCATGGTCTGCTTTATTTACATCTGCACTCTTATGAGAAACAACACCTTTTGTGTCACCTTCTTGCTTTCCCTTCTGCTCTTCACTAGGTTTGACAACTTCCAAGGGATCTTCTGAGAGAGGACTGATCATTGCCAGGCGAACTGAGGAAAGAAGATGTATAATGGAAAATGAGAAACCAGTATGAACTGTAGGTGTAATTGGTGTATATGGCTTTTTTTGTGGTTTGGAATCTAGATCCATTTCTCTTTCTCCCATTTCTGTGACAGGTGGCTCAGGAGTTTCCATATCTGAAATGCCAGTGTCAGCCTCCACTTTTCTTTTTCCTCTTTTCTTCAATGATATGGAATCATCAATTTGCTGCTGAAGGCTAGACTGCATATTGCCATCTTCATTTCTTCTATCAATGTTGGACAATTCCTCCTTTGCTTTTCGTTTCTTTGTCATTAAGTTGAACCCTTTAACTGCAGCATCAGATCTATCATGTCGATCAGGAACATATGCTTCACTGCCTTGTCCTCTTTTACCCAATCTAACTAGTGCATTTTCATCTGCCAATAGACGTGTTTCAAGAGAATCATCCTCCTCATCAATAGTGTAGTCATGACTAACTTCCCCTTTCCGATTTCGGTCAGGAGGGTAGGCTCTCAATGAGGATACATGTAAACTTTCAGTAGATTCTCGCGCCTGTCCTTTCTTGCCTACCTTGTGACTTCTTTTCCTATCATCATCATCTGTAACTTTACCTAAGCCAATCCGGGAGCTGTTTTTCAAAACTTTAGCTCCAGAGCTATGCAATGGACTGCTGTCTCGCATCTTACCTTTCTGTTTTGCTTTTGATGAGTATCCTGGCATGTGCTCAAGCTCACTAAAGCCCTCCATCTTTTTGGAGAAACCTGTCATTCCATCAAAAGCCATTGAATTCTCTGGCATATCTTTCTTAACAAATTTTCCCTTCTTAGCATCTAGGCTAGATCTTAAGAAGGATGTTTGCGAACCCTTCATGATACCACTAGGGTAAGTTAACTTGCTTCTCGCCAAAGGATAGCTATCCTCCTCCTCCTCCTCCTCCTCCTCCTCATCATCATCATCATCATCATCTTCACCATCATCAAACTGCTCAGATGAGTCTGATTCTGTTTCTTCATTTTTTGCATACATCCTGTTCAATTTCTTAGCTCCTTTATCTGGCCCTCCATTCTGTAAAAAATTTGCCTTGATCTTCTCCTGTGATGATTTTGCTTTCAAGTCCGAAAGCAGAACTCTATCATTCAACTGCGGAGAAGAAGCTTGATAAGTTTTATAATTGAGGTCTGGGAACTCCCTCCCTGCTTTCCACGTCTTGCTTGTCATATTTTGATCATCAGCTTTCAGTGAGGAATCCATAGAGATGGCATGTCCTTGGTTCTTTCCATGCCATTCACCATGCTCTGATAAGTCAAACTGATTAACCTTCATATATGTTGATCGGCCTTTCAGTGAATTCAGGCGATCTCCAATAGCAAATTGCTGAAAATTTTCAGGATATGTGGCCTTTTTGCCAAACTCATGGGAAGTTTGAATCTTAGGTAGCTTAGCTGCAACTCCTTTCCTCACATAGGCATGTACATCATTCTTTGAAGAGGAAGGGAAGCCTGTGAAACTGTCAGTGCCTAATTCCTCACTTCTCAATAGACCATGCTTCTTTCCTGCTTTTAAAACACCATTTTTGTCCCTCATGCCACTGCGTGCTACATTGCGATCCCGTTGGACGCTCTTCGTGTATGCTGCATCTTCAGCATCTTCAGCATCATCATCATCATTGTCATCATCATCATTAATTATCATCTGATTCCTTAGCTTACGTGCTGCCCTTGAGTCAAATCCGATCACCTTCTGACGAGAAATTGGTGCTGGCAGACCATATGGCCTAGAATTTGCATCCAGGTCTCGATAAAGAGAAGGG
This sequence comes from Manihot esculenta, assembly GCF_001659605.2. Taxonomy (NCBI): domain Eukaryota; kingdom Viridiplantae; phylum Streptophyta; class Magnoliopsida; order Malpighiales; family Euphorbiaceae; genus Manihot; species Manihot esculenta. The sequence goes on from NC_035171.2 coordinate 30,310,640, forward strand.
GACCGGCCCACTGTCTCCTTTGGTGAAAATGCTTTTGACGCAGCCAACTTCAGTATACCCTTTGGATTTTGCTTTGCATACTTTGGCACTTTCGAACCCACTGAAGGCATTTGTGGAGTCGATTCCAAATTCGAACCAGCCCTATATGCGGAATTATGACCCTGTTGGACAACAGTTTTCCTGTCCTTAACCCTTTTCCTCCATAGCCCATCACCTAATTCCTCTTTCTCTGATGAATCACTCTCCAAATCTTCAACCATCTTCTCATACATCAAACTCTTCTCACTCTTTATAATGTTCAAAACCCTAAGCTTCTCCTCAACACTATACCCCTTGCAATTAAGCCAAGCATCCCTAATCTGACATAAACTACTGACCATATTATTCTGATGAGACCTCAAAAGATGGTAATGCTTCCGCTTCTGAAAGAAACCCAAACCGTCTCTATAGAGAGCAACCCTAGGCTCACATAAGCCTCCTTTTAACATCTGAAACAGCTTCTTTATAGGGCTGCCAAAATGGAAATTCTGACCCTCAAAAAGCTCTTTGAGAGTTAGCATAAAGGTGGCCTGATCCAAATCAGGCAGATACTTAGTGAGGCTAAATCTCTCCTCCTCAGTTAAAACTTCATTCCACACTTCAACAGACAATATATCCTCCAAACCCAAAAGATCATACAATTCAAAAGGAACACTACAAGTCAAATTCCCAATTTGACAAAACTCAGCCCCAGTTTCCCCTAATTCTAACAAGTCAAAGTCATCAGATCCCGCCCCAGAATCCGCATCATCAAATTCATCATCCTCATCGTCAGATTCAGCAGCAGAGACTCCACGCTGAACCTCGTCCTCATCACTGGACATGGTCTCCCTACTATTGGGGGAAAACTCTGGATCAAACCTAGTACCCTTGAAGCTGTTCTTCTCAATCGCCATCACTCCTTCCCAATAACGAGAAACCAATCACCACTTTGTGTCCCACTCCAATTATCAGCCAAAAAAAAATCCCTTCTTGAACGGAACCAAATCAAACCCCTAAAATAAAGAACCCACCATTAAAGAGTCTTACAATTTGCAACTACAAGAGCTAAACATCACAAGAAAATGAAAGAAAGAAAAAAAAAAAAAAACAAATTTCCAAATACCCAGAAAAAAAAATTAAATTCGCTACCTCCTTCACGAAGAATTAATCTTTCACGCCGATATTGGAGAGCAAAGTCCAAAGGCCGACGCATTAGAAAGAGAGAGACAGAGAGGCGATTGCGTTTGGGAAACCCTAGGTTAGAGAGGGGCGGTTATTGTGCATAAATATAAATATAAAAGAAAAGGAAGAGGAAAGAAAGACAGAGAGAGGAGAGAAGGAAGATGACAGGAGGGGTGGTGAAGAAGACGATGGTGACGTGGAGGAGAGTAGGCCGTCTGATTGGGAGAAGAAGAGGACGTGGAAAAGACGAAAAAGGGCTCAAGTGAAAGAGAAAGGAGAAAGAGGGAATGCGCAGGAGAAGAGAATAGGGAAGGAGAGAGAGGAATTGAGTTTCGGGAGAGAGACATGCTGACTCAGTGACTCACTGAGTCTCCAGATCTTTCTTTTTTTTTTTTTTTTTTCCTTTTTTTGTTGCCGAAGGTCTCCACTCTCCAGAACGACTGACCGTCGCCAGTCATTCTTCCGGACTGCCACTTTTTCGAAAGTTTTCCGGCCGTTGGATTCTGGTTTCTCTTTGCTCTTCCTTCCTAACGTATGACGTCGTTTATTTTTTAACTATTATTTGGAATTTTGTAATCAAGTTATTTCATTATTTATATTTTTTACTAACATTATTTATAATTTGACTAATTAATAAATAAAAAATTAATATAGCACCTGAATTTTAATGAAATTAAATAGATAATTTATAATTTTTTAAATCAATTAAAACATTTTTTATTATCTTAAAATATAATTATTTGATCTTTCAATTAATACTAGCTTCATTCTACAATATCTATCATTTAAATTTTATTCACTTAAGCTAATAAAGTTTAATAAATAATATTAACTTTTAAAAATTTATAATAATTTATTTAAAATACCTTTTAAATTAATTTTTTTATACATTGATATTAAATAATTTAAAAACCAGTAAAAACACATACAAAAGATAAAAATTAATATTAGTTTATACAGGTAGGACGATTTGTATAGTTTAAATTAATAAAAAATTCTCATTTTAATTTAACTATTTTTTATTAAAAAATAATTTAGTATTTAAAATATTAATCTCCCAGTAGAATAGTATAGTTAAAAAAATATTTATCGTATTTGTATTGAGAGAAAGAAATGTCTCTCTTTTTATTACATTTATTTTCTGCCATTTTTTACATGCCTTTTATATGCTCATTTTGCTTTTCTAGACTTAAGGAGTCTCCTTCAAGCCTGAAAAATAAGTGTGGGTTATTTAAAGAATCTAACCCACATGTGTGTTTTAGTTATTGTTTTGTAGACTTTTCTAACCGATCAATTTTTATTTGAACTGATTTTATATGGACAAATAGTGTAAATAAAAATAGTGTACTGATGTGGATTGTAGCTTTGTTGTCAAAAAATAACAGAATTGGAGTTTGAATTGAAATATTCAAATAGATAGGAGAGCCATTTCAATTTACAAACAACATACGCCATGCTTTTGTACTCTGTTTCTACAGTAGACCTGCTTGCTATAGTTTACTTTTTTTATTTCTAAGAGATGAGGGATTTGCTAAGAAATACATAAAACCCTGTAATGGAACATCTGGAATCAGTACAGGATGCCTAGTCTACAACTGCATATGCAGTAAGTTCAAAAGAGTTCTAAGCTGGGAAAAAAGCCTTCAGATGGATAAGTTTTTAGGTACTTGAGGACATGGATAGCAACATCCTAGTGAATATCAGGTGGAGCCTTTATATACTGACTTAATTTTTGCACAACAAAGGATAATTAGGTCTTAAGAGATTGAGATACAAAAGTATGCTAATGGGTCTTCAATACCTTTCTGGTTTTTGTAGCAAATGACTACAATTATTAGAAAGTTTGAGCCCTTTAGGTAAGGGAACATGAGCAAGTTTGGCAGATGTGAGACCAACATCTTTAATGATGTCATTGATGTATTTCTGTTGATTCATGACTCGCGGTTGTCGAGACCGGTCAAAAATAACCTTTCTGATTATCAACAATATTACAACTGCAGATAGTGGTGAAAGAATCGAATCCAAGGGGGGTTTGGAGATTGATTCAGTTAATCTAATAAAGAAAATAATAAAATAAAGCAAGTAATTAAAAGAAAGAAAATCAAATATGAGAAATGTCTAGTTGAAGAATTGGATCCATATTTCAGTTGTTGGGATTGATCATTGATACTTAGGTTCTTTTGTTTGATTCAATAAATTAGTTATGGAGATGGAAGACGTTTCTCACCACCATGTCTCTCCTTAATCGTAAATTAATTAGGGAACGTCCTCTAACCAATTACTAATCAACAAGTTGCCAAGGAACGTCTTTGGATCTTAAGTATCAAAACAACTGTCAATTGCGTTAAGAAATAGAGAGATCTAATTCTAACTACCCAAACGCATGGAGATATCGCTAAATCATGCAATTTCCTTAGTTTTTACACCAAGTGTCCTTGTGTTTGAACAATCCAAGCAATTACGGACTTAAAACTATTCAAGCTAACAATATATCACCTTGCAATCAAGAATCAATTGGCCACATTGATCAAAATAACAAAGCAATAATGGAATCAAGCATGAAATTGCACAAATATTGAATAAACCAAAGTTAAAAAATGTATGTTCAGATCTCCCAATCCATAAAACAACTAAAGTTTCAACCAATCTTCAACTAGAAATAAAGGTTTCAGCCACTCATGGCTGAAACAAAACCAAAAAATAAAGAAAAGAAGAAGAAGAGAAGGAGGCCGAAGCCTTGTGATGGAGAGAGTAGGCGGCGATTGTGTAACGACCCGAAAATTGAACCGCTACCGGCGCTAGGATCCAGATCGGCTTAAGGCTGCCGGGACCCGTAGCAAGCCTAACATACCTCCTGTACACCTGTTAAATCCCATACATGATCAAATATATACATAAAAACTTTAAACTTTTCTTTCATTTACCAAGCTTAACCTGTGCATGCACATAACCATAAACATAAAACCCCACACTGGAGCCTTCATCAAATGCTCCAATGGGGTAACATATCATACATTAAGCTTGGTTTACATAAAACGTTACATAGATCATGTATACAAAAGGGATTAATCATACATACTAGGGTCAAGCACAATTATAATCCTCAATATCATCATTACATTACATGACTGTTCAACACTTTACATTACAACATTTTCATGTCCACATCTAACTATTACATAAACATGACTTTACTCTTGCTGACATCCTGGTCTATCCCGTACCTGCACACCTGGGGGTTAAGGGAATGGGGTGAGCTAAAAAGCCCAGTGAGCAGAACCATAAAACATTATCATAAGTCATGCTTTCATGTAATGCATCACAACACATACAATTCACATCACGGATGGACTTGTCACCAATAACCCTCTAATTCCAATGTGCCCGGCCCTTGACGGAGCTCCGCGGGACTTCCTCTTAATCATCACTGATCAAGCATAATTTAGCCACATTTTTATCATAATTATTATTGCTTATTTACACATTTTTTAGTTTAATTTATGGTTTTTATCTTGTTTTTACAGAAAAGGAAGAAATTGGAAAATTGGAGAAAAAGTGCAGAAAATTTACAAAAAGGTGATCTGCCCAGTGATTTGCCCAAAAATCTGCTCCAATCACTGCTCTGATCAAGCTAAGGCAGAAACCCGGAGGCAACAGATAGCAGTGATATGGGCAGTGATTTGCCCAAGAAACTCGAAGATCACTGGTCAAATCACTCGCAGAGACACAGAGGACTGACTCACAGAGAAGCGATCTGGTCAGTGATTTGCCCAATCACTTGAAGAAACTGGTCAAAGCACCGGGCAAATCACTTTGACAGCAGAAAATTGCAGCAGAGCGGGAAAATTGCAGCAGAGCGGGAAAATTGGCAGCAAACAGAAATCTGAATTTTCAGAAGTCCAAATCCAATCCAATCACTTCCAACACAAATCCAAGAGCCACGAAAGAGCTTCTCATCCAAGGAAATCCAATTGCAATTAAATTCAACATCAAAAGAGGAGTCCAACACCAAATCAAAAAGGGATTTCAAAACCCTAGATGAGAGAATTCTTCAGCTATAAAAGGAGGACTTCCAAACCAGAAAATCATCTTCTGATCAGGAACTCAGCACCTTCTCCCTCGCCAGAAACTCTTCAGCTGTTCTTTCTTTTCTTTTTCTTTTCATCTTTTTGTGTATTTAGTCCACTATGAGTGGCTAAACTCCTTATTTTCTAGTTGAAGTTGAGAATATTCAGATTTGTTATGAATTGGGAGGTTTAATACTCCATTGTTGAACTCTTATTTGTTTCAATATTTATGCAATCTGATCTTTTCTACAAGTATTACTTTGCTTTTAGAATCAATAAGGGCCCATTGCTTTTAAATTGCTTGAGTAATATTGTTTGAATGGTTTAGGTCCGTAATTGCTTGGATTGTTCAAATACACATTCAATCAGGTTGCATAATCTAAACTTGACCACGCGGTTGGCAAGGATAGAATTGGGTTTCTCTAAGTCTTAATGCAATCAACAGTTGTTCGATGCTACAATGCCCCAAGGACGTTCCTTGGCAACTTGTTGATTAGTGTTTGATTAGCGAACGTTTCCTAATCAAACTAGAACTAAGGAGGAATTTGGATTGTGAGAAGCGTCTTCCACAACCAAAACTAATTTATTGAAATCAAAAAGGAGTCTTCAAATAATCAATGATCAATTCTGAACAAACTGAATTAGACTCATACTTCAACTAGAAGCCTTTCTCTTATTGATTTATTCATCTTTAAATTACTGCTTTCTTTTACTATTTAGTGTTAATCCATCAACTCAAAACCCCCCCTCTTTTATTTACTTGTTATTTACTTTACCTTGGTCATTATTAGGAAGGTCTTTAGTGTCAATTCCATGTGGTTCGACCCTATTGCCACTATCTGCAAATTTATTTGTTGATCGTTTAATAGGTTTATTTTTGACGGCTTCGACAACCGCTTATCAATCACACAATGCCAAGACGCGTGGACATAGGTAACCCTGGACTTTCATTAATCATCATATCATAGTAAATGCCAGGACACGTGGACATGGGCAGCCTTGGACTTTCATTAATCATACATATCATATTGAGGGCTAATGGGTCATCCAACATCCATCCACATCAACAACAAAGAATGCAATGCATCATCTTCGTGAATTCTAATGCAATACATCCTACTATAAACATGGCATTCATGATGCATGAAACATGCTAAAAACTTTCATTATTTAAAACATAGTTTAGTTCTACTCACCTCTGACTGACTCTGATCTGCTCTGTAGCAGCTGACTCACTGCTGGAGTCCTCGGTTCCTCGGGTCCGAATCTACACAGGTGGACTCAAATGAGGAACCAAACATACATGAACATGACTCTAAATTACTCCCCAAAAACTCCCTAAAACACCTTAAAACAATCACTGAAATCATGCAAAGGAAGGCTGAACAGAGCACTTTTGGCGGCAGGTTCGGCGGCCGAAAGTCCCTCTAGAGCCGAAACTCAGCCACTTTCGGCGGCACCTTCGGCGGCCGAATGTGGTTCCAGAGCCGAAACTCATGCATGTTCGGCGGCACCTTCGGCGGCCGAAACTCCCTTCTAGAGCCAAAAGTCCAACTTTCGGGGGCAGAGTTCGGCAGCCGAAAGCTTGCCTCCACAGGCAGGTTCGGCGGCCGAAAGTCCTTCGGCTGCCGAACCTGAGTTCTTCCAAAGGACAGAACTCAGCCTCCTCATGCACATTTTGCCTCCCAAACCATTCAAACATGCATTTAGCTATTCTACAACATGCATACACAAGCAAATAAGCATATAGGGGTCTCAAACTAACCTAAACCCCAACACAAACACATATAGCAACTCATACAACACACATTATCCATAAACTCAACATTAACCTAAACATGCATTTCTATCCCATAACCTCTCAAAACTTGTTTAAAACATACAAGGAAGGTAGGATCTAAGCTTACCTCTTAAAATCGAGAGTAGAGACGATCCTAACTTGGAGATGGGAGAAATCTAACTCCTTGGGTCTCCAAGCTCCAAAACTTGATCTTAGCTTCAAAAATTTTCAAAACCAAGTTAAAACTTGTTAAAACTTGAAAGATTTGAGAAAAATCATCAAAACCGACCATGGGAGGGCATGGACTCACCGTTGGCCAAAAATAGGGGAGAAAACTCGCCCATTTTCGGCCATGGGGCCTTTTATAGGTGGCTGGCCAGGCCACCTTCGGAAGCCGAAGGCGAATCCAAAACTTATGCAAGTTCGGCGGCTGAACATGAGGTTCGACGGTCGAACCTGGATTTCCCTCTATGGTCTTTTTCATTCAAAACTCAATTTCTTTCTTACTTAAAACCATAAAATACATGAAAATATTTTATAAAAACATGATTTTACCTTTCTAGAGGTTTTCGACATCCGAGATTCCACCGGACGGTAGGAATTCCGATACCGGAGTTTAGCCGGGTATTACAGATTGTGTGGACGGCGTGTAGAAGAGATGGTCGGCTTCTTAAGAGGGATATTTATGGAGTTAAGGTGCTGCCCTAGGTCTTTCTTGCTGCCCAAGTTGATCTCCTTGCTGCCCAAGTTGCCCTTGCACATTAATGAGGTGGAGCCTCTCTTTTGAATTTTTAATTTTGAATTTTTAATTTTGAATGTGCAAAATTTGAAGTGGCATGTGACACTTCTTTGGCTTCCTTAACAAACTGAATTTGAATTTCAAATTTGAATGTGCATATTCTAGAGATTTGGCTTCTTCAATAAGGAAAGAAATTCTTGAAGATTTGAATTTCAAACTGCTCTACACTTTCCTTGCTTGTAACTTTTCTTATTTGGCACTTTCCTTGTTTAGTTGAATCTTAAATTTTGAATGCTCTTGGAGATTTGAAATTTAAATTTCAAATTACTTTCCTTGTTTATATCCTCTTCAATTGCAACTTGGCATGCTTGCTCTCCTTTGTTCCATTTTAGTCAGTTTTAAGGCATTTCTCCAAATTACCTCTTTACACCATTTTCTGCAAAATAAGATCAAAACCACAACATTAGGCAGAAAAAGTGTAAATTAATATCTATAACATCATAATAAAGTGGTCTGAATTTGGACTGATCAATTCAAAAGCATACCACTGTTTAACCTTGAGATTTCTAAGCCAAGGAAGTATTTGGCATAACCAAAGTCTTTAATAGTGAATTGATTATCAAGGAATTGTTTAGTGAGCATCAGGTCATCTTCACATGTCCATGTTAATAATATATCATCAACATAGACTATCAAAACTTGGAAATTGGAACTATGCCCTTTTAAAAACAGGCAATTGTCATGTGGAGACTACTTAAATCCAAACTTGATGAGCTGGGTTGTAAATTCTTTATTCCATTGCCTCCTTGTTTCAGTCTGTAGATAAAATTTTTGAGCCTGCAAACCTATCATGGCTGTGCTTTAGTGTATCCTAGATGTAGAGCTCTTCATCAATATAGCCATGAATATAAGCATTGTTAATATCAAGTTAGTGTATTGGCTAAGATTTGACAGCTGCAATAGCCAAGAAAAATCTGACAGTAACTAATTTTGCTACTGGAGAAAAGCTATTTGTGTAATCAGCTCCCTCTAACTGTTTAAATCTCTTTGCAACAAGCATGGCTTTAAACCTTGTAGTTGAACCATCCTACCAGCATTTAATTCTATAGACCCACCTGGATGCAATTGGGCTTTTGTGAATTGGGAGAGGGATAAGCTCCCATGTTTGAGTGGGCTCCAAAGCATCAATTTCTTGTTGCATAGCTTTGACCCATTGTGGATTTATTCTGGGCTCAATATAAGAAACAGGTCCTTTGACTGATAATAAAGATGCAACAAATGACATGTGTGTGATCAAAACAGAAAGTGGGTGAATTGAAAGGATGAGAATCATTTTGGATATTTGCCACAAAATCTTGTAACGATGCTGGCTTTTGTTGAGTTCTTGTGCTTTTCCTTAGAACTTGATCAGAAACACCTTGCTCATGGACATCTGTTTGTGCTTGGGCAGGCAGAAGTGTAGATGGTACTGTGTTTGGAACAGGAGTTGCATTATCATTATTATTGGATGAATTACGTAATGGCAGTATGGGTGAGGTGTTTGAGATTGAGGGATCATCCATAGAAATCGGCAGTGGTACGTATAATTGATTGCCTTGCAGGTGCTAAGTCTGCAAGGGAAGATTTCCTCATAGAACTTGACATCCCTTGAGATACATATTGAATGGTTATCCAGGTTGTAGAGTTTAAAGGCCTTGAATCCAGTAGCAAAGCCTAGGAAAATGCAATTGAAAGCCCTTGCATCTAATTTGGTCTTATGAGGGCTTACGTTGGTGGCATATGCTAAACATTCAAAGGTTCTGAGATTGATAAAATCAGGTGGTTGGCCATGTAATACTTCATAAGGTGATTTCCATGACAGAATAGGTGTGGATAGTCTGTTGATAATGTATGTGTGTGATCAGAAGGGCTTGGCCTTTAATAGGATTATATATAATAATCTGGTCCATTTGACCCAAAATGATTAATTCAAATTATTTAATTTTTTTCTCGTAGGCTCACTAACTAATTTTTTTTTGCTAACTAGGCTAACAACTTCCCACCAAATGCAACTGCCTTCAACTTCTTGTTATTTTCCTTTGCAATGACTGTTTTCAATTGCTTCTTGGGGAAACACGAGAGCTGCATATTTATAGCTGATGCACACCGTATTCTTGCAATACACCATTTCATTTAAAGTTTCAATGCACTGTTTTGTTAGGCTTTCTTTATCTTACAGGAAGGATATTTAACTGTCCTTGGCTTAGGGATTTATTGCTTTAGGTTTAATGGATCTAATGAATGTAGGGCATCCCCAAAATACTTTAGCCATTATCATATTTAAGGTGAAGGGTTAATCTTGCTTAATTTAGTCCATCATGAACTTAAGACATAAACATGTGGATCCTTCCATAAAAAAATACATAAAATTCACATGTTTATACTTGAGTTGGATATGTAATAAACCGGGTTTAGGGAAGTTTTGTCCAAAACTCAATTAATGGAGCAATCTCCTGCATTTTCCTATTGCCATAAAATTTGCAATTAAAAATTTTCCAATAATTCAACCGAATTGATTTCTCTCCTTGCAATTCTCTAATTTGGAACAGAAGAATTTTTTTAACTTAAAACATTTTCATAATACATTATTATTATTATTGTTATTATTGTGGTCTCAGGAAAAGATGCGTTTCATATCAAATTCATTGTGGAACAAATTTTAAATCCATATTTTATTTTTTCTTTGTTGAGAAGTTTTACATTTTGCTTTTTTACTTTAAAAAATTAGCAGAATTTGGACCCACAACATATATATATGAAAAATATTTATTTAAAATTGATTTATATTAATGGGTATAAATAAAATTTTATATATTTATATTAGAATTTTATGGGAATCTGATTTAAATAAGAAATGGCCTGCGCCAAAAATTTGGTATATTTGAACTCTGATGGAATAATAGTTGATTTATTAAAAAAAAAAAAAAAAGCTGTTTTAATAAAGCTTTGACTTGTCTGAAAGGTCCAAGACCAAAAAAAATTCTGATAGTCCAAAGTGATAGCAGTAGCAGTGTCCCACTCTGAGCAGCTTTAGGTTACATGAAGACAAGTTGAAAATTTTGAAAAAGCAAATACAAAACAACACATTCTTTTGAAACCCAATGCAGATTCTGATCTTGATTACAAAATAAATAAATAGGGTACCACAGCACTAGTATAGATATAGTTGCAGACAAAGGAGAAGTAACATTTTACTCACTAGACAATTGAGATCTTTCTGCATAATCTCACATGCATTCAACAGCTTACATATTTTCAGAACTTGATAAATGTGCCTAGCTAGCTACAGTGGTGATAGAGATTTTCTTTTGTTTTTTTGGCTTAGTTAGATGATGATGATGTGTTGTTAATATTGCACTCTTCTTTGAGATTTGTTGCTGTGATTGGGAAGAGTTCAAGTGTTTCTAGTGGTCTTGTGTTGCTGCTGCTACATGAGGAAGGAGGACCCACTTCCATCATCATCATCATCCAATCTTGACCATACATTCTCATCATGGCATCTTGTGGGATCTCCACCTTCCATGGCTGATTCATCACCATTTGTGCTGCTGCACCTTCTACTCCTCCCTGCTTCAATAACATATATAAGTGATACAGGACAACGCAACATAAACCTATTTACATGTAAACATCAAAATTTCAGGAAGGGACAGCCCCAGCCCCAGCCCCAGCCCCTTAGGTCCATCACTGGCTAGAAACATTCGAGTAATGATGAAGAACCTCACCTGAGGAAGAAGAGCAGGAGAGTGATGATAAGGAAGAGGATGAAAAGGTGGTGATTGATTCTGCAGATAAATCTGGTTGTGTTGCAGCTGCTTAAGGAGTTTTCTTCTAAGTTTCTGTCTATCTCTTGCTTTGTGGTTTTGAAACCAGTAGAAAACATTCTTGCCTTCAATCTTGCCATATAAAGAGAGATGGGAAGTGATTCTTTGAATTTGAGAAGCATTAGGAGTTCTAATCCCACTCCTATATAACTCTTCCAAGATCATCAGCTGCTCTGGTGTTGGACACCACCTTGAGGAAGCAGCAGGAGACATTGTATATTATTACACAAACACACTTGCAAACTCTCTTGGTTTTATATATAGAAGAGTTGAAAAAGGAAGAATAAATAATAGAGGGGCAGAGAGAAAGATACAGTTGGAAATTTAATAGAGAGATATTGAGAGTGAAGAGAACGAGGGACAAAAGGGATAGAGATAGAGAGAGGAAAAAAGAAAGGTTAAAAATTAATTATAAGGAAAAAAGTGCAAGTGCAGTGCATGCAGGCTTGTCATGCTGATGTTTCCCTGAGAGAGGCATTCAAGTGTAGATTTCTGTCCATGCAGAGAAAGAGAGAGAGAGAGAATCTATAGAATGAAAGGCTAGTGAATGAGGTGAAACTGAGTTCTGAAAGAGCATGGTGATAGTAGTGGCCTAGTGGGGTGGTGGTTGAAGGGTACTTAGAATCATTATCTCATCATCACCTCATTATTTACAATTTAAACATATATATACATATATTCTTCATGCAGATTTTATTAAAAAAATTAAGAGAATTGAGGTATTGAAGTTAAGATATTTTAAAATTTAATTAAATATATTTATTATTAAGGTCCTGTTCTATAATACTAACTTAACTGTTATAGCAGTGGACAACTGTTTAAATTTGCAATGAATTTAAATTTTAAAAAAATTAATTTTGAAATTGCATGAATTATCAGTGTTAAAGAGTAGAGCTAAAACTGTTTCATCTCCGGCCATGAATGATTAATTATGCAAGTAGATGGAGCTAGGGTTTGGCAACTCAGATAGGTAGATCTCTATCTTGTCTGTCTGAGATTTTCCAATATTTAAAGATTCTGGGGGAAAACGTGAGGCTCTGTACACAAAAGACTTGCAATTGCATGCCCCCATTAATGCATGCACTGCAATGCCCAGTCTTCGCCATCCGTTTTGTCAACATTCCCCCCTTTACTCCTCCCCCCTTCACTCTCCATCCTCTTCCTAAAATATTCATATTGTTCCATCCCCCTGTTTCTGCATTTCCTCTATTCACCCCCCAACTCTCTTTGTGGAATTGGGTAACTAATTTTTACATCCTTATCCATTTACCCATAATATCTTAAATGACTTTAAAAAAAAGTTTTATAAAACTGTAGTTAAGGGAGTGTCAACTGATAATAATAGAGAGCAATTTAGCTGGTGGGAGTTGGTAATCTCGAGAAACTCTATGAATAAACAGGATGAAATTAATGAAGATGAAAGTTTTTATATTTATATCTACATGTGCAGTGCAGAGGCCTGGAATGAAAGGTCCCATGCATACAGAAACACAGAGGGCGAGAGAGAGACTAGCCAGTGTCTTTTTTTTTAAACATTTTTTTAAAAGAATTTTAATTGAAGTTTTATCTCCAAATCTCTAAAATTTAAAGAAGACACTACAAATAATAGAATTTTTATTAGAATTCAAATTAAAAATCTCTTGAATATAAAGATAATTTCATTAATTTTTTTAAATAGTTATGGTAACAATCAACTACAACTCATTGATTCCTCTCAAAGGACCATTCTTAAAAACTCCCTAAGCTATAACTGTCTCTGTGTAGTCACATTTCAGTACCAAATTACAGACAATTTTCTTGTAAAATCAAAGTTGCTGCAGAAAGACATTAATCAATTTTCTTAATCAAAGTTGATACTTTTTTATAACCATATTTATATGCTTTCGTCATCCATGAATCATTGGTGGGTACCTGGGATTTTGAGTAGACACCTCCCTTGGTACTTCCTGCAGCACTCCTACACTTGATCAATTTATTTATTTGCAATTTTTCATAGATTCATCAATTTAATCTCAATTAGCTATATATACTGTTCATCATTTTTTATTTAATAAAAAAACTAAATAATAATTTTTTAAAAAATATTTTAATATATTTTTTAAAATTAATAAATTTTTTGATAATATAAAAACTAAATAATAAATTTTCCATAATTTTCAGGTTTTACACGGAAAAAAAAATCCTCCCCTTAATTAATGGTATATAATTAAGAACTCATTGCTCCACATAAAAAACCACTCATAATATTGTAGCCTAGTTTTTAATAGTAAAAATACTGAATTAAAAAAAAAACATTGAATTTTAAAATTATACGGACGTAATTGTTAATTATAATAAAGTATAGGGATTAAATAGAAAATGAAGAGTGAAGAGCGACTCTAGTCAACGTACGCAGAGGTAGGAAATAGAGAATGGGAGCACGCTATAGACTGTTTGTGGAAATGACTTGACTACTGTCCACGTCTAAAAATATTATTATTAAATTAAAATATGAATAAAAGAAATTAAAATAAATTAAATTAAAAAAGGACATGATTGCTGACTACTCGAAGTGTAACGTTGTTCGTACGATTCTGATTTTGTAGCATCTATCTTTGTATATGCTATATGCTATGCTCCATCCCTATTTCTTTAGATTTCTGTAGCCACCTGCCTCTCTTCAATATCGGAGTTTCACGTTTTAATATGCTTTATTTATTTATTTATTAATAATTGAGATAAATGCTTAATTCTTTTTAATAAGTAAATAATAAAAAGAAATTACTACATTTTAATATAAGCTAACTATAGGGACTAAGGAAATAGATAAATCTTAAATTTGAGTTTTATTTTTATGAAAATAAAAAAAATAATTAATAGTAAATTAATTATTTTGTTGGCCTAAAAAAAGGGTATGGCTGTAAATAGTAAAAGATTTTTATAATCTCAGAAAAGAAAAGTTATAATCAACTGTAAAAGATAATTCAAAGAATTCAATGTGATGGAACAAATCGAACTTTAATTATTAGCAAGATGGATAAATAAATAAATAAAAATATTTTTTTTTTTTTATTTGCTGTCGTCAATAATGCAAAAAGCCTTTCTGTCTCCCAAAGTAACACATTTCTGCTGTGTACCATTTTAGCTCGTTACAAGTAAGGTATTTATTTCCGCCGTACAATTACAAATTCTACTTTTTTACAAATAATATTTCTCTATCCAATTTTTTTTATTTTTTTAAAATTAATTCCATTTATTAATTTTTTTAATTATTAATAGACATAACCATTTTTCTTAAATTTACAAATTATTCGACAGAAAATGTAGTGTAATTAATTATCAACTGATTACTATTTCTTAACATTATAATTGGATTTGGTAATATTATTATTGATTTTTTACTACTTTTTAAAGATGTGAAAGTAAAATATTACGTAGGATTAGTTTAATTTGTATATAAAAATGAGAATATTTTGTTTAAATTTTATTGAAAAATAATTTATTAATAATATGTTAAAATTATATAAAATAATCAATAAATTTATATTTTTTTACTAATGATTTGATATTCAAAAGAGGATAAAATTAGATTATAGTGTAAGTTTAATTTTTATTTTTTCTATGTATTTTTTTTTTTTTGTTGTTTTATGCAAGTGTAATTACCACTATAGTAGCTCGCACTGTTATTATGCATGATCATACATACAGAACGTAAGTTTTTTTCTCTAACTGTCAGGTGATTATTTAATTCATTTCGACATCTATTTTTAGTATGATTTCGAATATGTGAAATATGTTGTTTAATAAATTTAGCTGATCGATTGACTGGGTCTTTTTTTATTAAGCTCAAGTTCTATTCAGTCAAGCCTGTTAGTACGAGTCTTGGACTAACCTCTCAAAAACAAATCAATATTTTGAGCTGTCGTTAGAGTCAAGTCTGACTTTCTGTGGATATTTATTGAAATTAATTAAAAAATATAGATATATTTTAGCGAAAATAATAAATTTGATAAAATACTATTCACTATTTTTATTATTTATATTATATTATTTTTTATGATTTAAATTATTTTAGAGTTTGCAAAGTTTTAAAATACTTAATCCTACTTGAATTTAACTTATATTATAATTAAAAGTAAAATCTATGAAAGATACCCAAAAAAAATTGGAAATTCATCATTCTTAAAATCAATTATTAAGTTTTTTTTATAAAATTTTATTGAGATAATTAGTAGATATTCATATTTTTCTTAAAAAATTAAAAGTAAAAACTTTAATATAATTAAATTAAAAAAACTTACGACTTAGAAAGAGGAATTTTGTTAATTATATTAATAAAGCAATAACTTAGAAACGTGGTGTTTAAATTTTACGTATTAAAAATGTATTTTAAATTAATATTTATAAATATATTACTTAAATATTATTTAGATATAAAATTTTTAATTCATAAAAAAATTATCATTTTAAATTATATTTATAATATATTATGTATATTAGCAATTATAATATGATTTTTATATAATTATTAAATTATTAAGTGTTTTAATGTAATAAAAGTATAATTTATCCATAATATATATAGAACATATATATGTGGAACGAAAAAATTATAAAATTTTAATAGAAAATTTTTTTTCTAACAATTAAGTGACTAATTTTATTTTATTTAAATTATTAATGTTAATATTCAATTCTCATATAATATATAAAAAAATTATAAGTACATATAAACGAGGGCAGATAACATATATAGCATATTTAATAAATTAGTATATAAAATTAAACTATTTAATTTTTCTGTTAAATAATTAAAATTAAAAAATAATAATAAAATAATATATAATTAAAATTATACGAATTAAATAACATAAAAAGTATTATTGATTAATTTAATAGAAATACTAAATAGTTTACCGAGTATTAGCTGATGAGGGTCTTATTAGGATATGTATTGAATCAATTCGATTTAAAATTAAATTAAGCTGAATAAAGTGATATTTTAATATATATAAAAGTTAAACTAAATCGATTTTAATTTGAAGTTGATTTAAATTGAATCAGTTTGATTTAATTATATTTGATTTGATTTGATTCGATCAATTAGATTTTTTTTAAATTTTTTATTTTTTACACCTTATTTTTAATTTTATAAAATTTAATTAAAGTATTCAACATTGGTTAGATCTAATCTTCCTATATTATAAAAAATAATATAACACTACTTACAAATTAATTCGGTTCGAATTTATCATTTTTTTTTCATCAAAATCGAATTGAATGGAAATAATAAAAAATTTAAAAAATAAAAATAAAATAAAATTAAAAATAATATATAAAAAATTAAACAAAATTTCTAAATTAATTTAATTTAATTAATTTTTTCGATTTAAACCAAATAATCATCACTCTACCCTACTAATCTCATTTTTACCAAATTTCATTAATACACAAGCAATCACTATTTACAAAATAATTCCCACATATTGTGAAAAACAAACTCCTCATAATAAACCAAGTAACAAATTGAAACTAATTAAACCCACATAATTTTTTGAAATTTTATTTAAAAACCCATGTACTTATTTAATTAATTAGCTGGCTTATCAACAAAGACCTTCCTTTTATGTTTGATCCCAAAAGGAGTGACCTCTTTGTCACACACATCAGAACCATGCCACACATGCCTCGGCAAATACCGACGAAAATAGAAATAATCTGAGCTAAGATGAGGCTTCTCTAAAACCCTAACTTGAGCAAAACCTGGTCGCCAATCATCTGTGCCAGCCAATTTTAGATAAAGGTAGCAAATGGGTGAGTCCACACATTCCCCAGTCACTTGAAATTGGTCTACCATGCAAGCTTGGAATGGCCTTCTTGGCATATCGTCGAGCACCTCAGGCTCCAATGGATCCAACTTTCTTAGGTGCTTGTTATTTAAGTGATGCACTACAATATCATTAGATTTTGTGTCGCCAAATCTCAATCTAACATGATTTGAGGTTTCTGCACCTTTTGTACATGTTGTTTCTATTGTAATTGCATAGCTGCAATTTCCCTGCATTGCAAAGATCATAACTATATTTAATATTACTAATTTTCAAATATAGAATATATAAAAAATCTAATTTATTAATTAGAATAAATTACATTTTAGTCTCTAACTTTTAACGTAATTTAATAATCGATTCTTATATTTTTAAAACGAAATACTTAAATATTTTTATATTCATTTCATTCAAAATCAGTCTTTTCATCCTTGATAAACGTTAATTCAAAATACCATTTTCTTTCTAAAATACCATTTGTAAAATTCTATAACTTTACTTAAGTTTATTTGGTAATACTTAAAAAACACTGAAATTGTAAGTCTTTTTTAAAAATTAAATAAAAAAGTCATTTTTGAAAGTTTTAAAATTATGGAGTACTGAAATATTTTAATAAATAAAAATTAAAGGATTAGAGTGTTAAAAATTAATTGAATATAATAATTTGGACAAAAATTACAAAGTACTCAAGTCTTCTTTCAAATGAAAAATAAAGTATTAAAGTGTAAATTTTAATAGATGGAAAATGATGCAGAAGATAGAACTGAAAAATAAGAAACAGAGAGAATGACTAGAATTTGTATGAACTGATTATAGAATTATTTAAATATTCGATTTTAAAAATATAATAATCAATTTATTAATTATGTTAAAATTTAAGAACTAAAATATAATTTATTATATTAATTATTTACTTATAAAAAATTTCAAAAAAAAAAAAAAAAAAAAAAGAGAAGGAAAAGTTCGTTACCTTCTTCTGTGGAATGAGACTTTCACATCCTGGTAGTAAAGCAAGCAAAAAGATGCAACAGGTGAAGAACAAAGCTCTGCAACTCTCCATTCCCATAGCTCAAAACACAGATGGAAGCAGCTCAAGTATCTATGAGTGTTTCCTCTATGGAATTTATAACCCTGGAGATGTGTCATTCCTTCCTTTGTCATGCTGAAAAGGATATATTCTTTAATAAGTTTTGTACATTTGATCCCATTCATATGTGTGAATATCAACTTTTTAGTGAGGAATTCCTTAACTTTTACTCATTCTTATAGCTTTATTTAGGATGATCTTCTCATTGTTTGGGTAAAGCATATCTTTACAATTAAATCTTATAATTTCATCTTTGTTTTATGAGAATTACCCATCTTCATACATATACATATATGATTATTCTTCATGAGCAACATATTATTAACTTATTTATAAAATTTATAAATAAATTTAATAAACAAGATTTAGTCTGGTAGTAATTATATCTGAATAAATCTGAGAGATCTCAAATTCTATTCTCCCGATTCCCGTTTCATAAAAAAAAAATTTAATAATATACTTATTTATAAATCATTAAAATATTTATATTAATGTTATATTTTATAAATGTATAATTATATTAATTCTTTTCTATAAATAATTTACTATTTAAAATTATAGTACAATAATTACAAAAAATATATTTTATAAATTATAATAATTTATAATTTAATTCTAAATTTGAAATAAAGAAGTTAATGATGCATATATGGGAATAAATCTAGTATATTAAATATAAACATGTTTTTAATATAAAATAATAAATACTTTACAATAAATAGTAATAATTTTGAAAAGAAATAAGTAATAATATAAATATTCTTTGATAGAAACAAATTATAAATATTATATCAATGATAGTATAAGTGATATTATTATAATTTTTTTTTTAATTTTTATATTTATTTACATTTTTTTATTTTAAACTCTTAAAATATTAAATAATAATAAACTATATAAATATATATTTTGTTATTCTATATATCTCTTCCTCATATAACTACATTATTAATTTATATATTTTTTGCTACTATTAGTCTCTTTGAATAAATATTATTTTTTATACTTTAAAAATATTTTTTTAAAATTCTCATAATAAACTATTGTATATATATGTTTGTTTGCGTCCACTTTTATAATTATTTTTATATTTAATTAAATTTTACATATTATTCATTATTATATTATATCAAATTTATACTAAATATATTTTAAAAAAAATATCTTATATTTTTATGAATTTTTTATTTTAAAATATGTGATTGAATTCAAAATATGATATAATTTTATATTTAAATAGTTTTTTATGATATCGTATAATTTATAAATAATAACAATAATTAGATTTCATGTTAACAAAACTCATATATTAAGGTAGTAATTTGATATAAAATTAAATTATAAATCTTCAAATAAATTACACATGAAAAATTAAACAAAGGCTAATGTAATTAGCGTATATAATTGAAGAGCAGGCTTTCGGGTAGCAAGCAATTTTCACAAGTAGCTAATAGCCTACTGTTGTCGAGATGCAGCCTTTCCCAAAACGCAAATCAATTAAAAAAATAATAATAACAGGTATTTTAATTTATTAAACTGAAATAAAATTATTTATTAAAAAATAAAATATTTATAATAAATATTTATTTTATCCATGACAATTTATTGCTGGAAAAATTTAAAACTTCATACGCATTAAAGGCTCTAATTTCAAATTTAAAAAATAAATATTAATTACTAATTAATTAAACCATAGTTAATCTTAGCAAAGTTATTGGTATTACATAGATGTGGTAAATTTTATTATGACTTTAGGACTAGATGACTTGTATCATACCTAAACTCATGCATATTTTAAATTTAAAATTATACATCTAAAAATACTCATGAATTTGAACCCATCTATATGAATTTAATTAAGTGAATAAATATTAATTATTTTTTCAATAAATATAATATTTATATCCAAAATATATAAACAATCAATCAATTTTATGGTGGATCAATTTAAAATTAAAGTCAAATTCACTTAAATTTTAATATAATAATTTTTTATTAATCAAAAGGATAAATGATTGATTTATGTGACTAATTGTTTTTAACAGGAATTGTCTTTAACAGAATATATGATTTATTGTTATGGAGCTCCAAAAGAGATTGTGAAAAAACTTAAAATTTGATAATGGAAATATTCTGCAGTCGGGAATTGATATTAATAAAAAGATATATATATATGTAGAAGGGAAATCAAAAGCTATAAACCTAAATTACTAATTTAGGCAAATATTGATCAAAATCCTAATTCATCTTGAGCTCAAATCATTGTTATAAGGAGAGAGTATTTTCTTTTCTTTTTTTTTTTTTTTGGATTTGTGTATCATATCTAGCTAGGTAGTTTTCTTGATTGAAACAATACGCTAAGCAAAAAATTGGCCAATAATAAATAAAAAAGGCATTCTTCATAATTCACACAAAGATATCAATAAAAGTTAGTAAATATTTGTACTATGATAGTGAAAGTGAGGTTTCACCCTCTCATATGGCTGTCTTATAACTAAGATTTAAAAGTACTAATTAAATCAATCGATCGTATGAGATTATAAAAATTATTTTTGAATTTACGTATGAAATATTTTTAAAATTTAGAAGGAAATATTTTATTATTTTTTAGTGAATTTACTCGGTGTAAATTTGGATTAGTTAAACCAATGAGTACCAGATACCAAATAAGTATTGAATTGCTCGTATTAAATAAAAAATAAAAAATTAAGCAGCAATTCTTATAACTGTAATGCTTGGTGATAAAGCAAAAATATAAATGTACTAAAGGGTTTCAATCAAGAAGTCGTTTTAGAGTTAGATGTGTGATTTTACTGTTTTTAGTTTTACTGATGAAGAAACAAGGACATATGGATGAACAGTAAGGGAACCCCAATTGAAGCAATTTTCTTCCAAGCAAATACATGCTGTAAATATGGCTTATTTATAAAGAAATTAAAGCTGTTGTATTTAGAATTTTTGAATATACATACACTGTCCATTCTGAGAATGTAGTTCTACCGACTATGTATGCTTGCATTGAGCTCTTTCTCTTCCCATTTTACAAAATTTTCAGCTGCCTATCTTTGCAAGTTTTGACGTTAATGGGTTTGCATCACAACTTCATCTATCTTATTTTCATTATTCAGATTTCAAGTAAATATCGATAAATTTAAAAATTTTGAATTGAATTGTATTAATTTTTAAAATTTTTAATTAACTCACAAAAGAGTAAAAAAATTTTAATTTTTTTTTATATAAAGAGGTGTTATACTAAATAAATAAAAATAATAAAATAAATCATATAATCTTGTTACATCAATAAATTATATTTTTTCTATTTAAATTTTAAAATTAGTTATGACTGTAACAAAATTTATAAATTTAAATAATTAATAAATTTTATAAAATTTAAATTAAATAGTAAAATAGTGAAAAATTCTGATTTCCTTTTAATAATAGGGATATATGTACAGTAATTGTGTAGGCCAGGAAGATGAAAGTTTGACTTGGAAAGAAAGAAGGTCAAAGGAAATTGTCTTTGACTTCACTCTTGAGTTGTTCCAACAACTGCTAGTTTCCATTTAAAAAATTATCCCAAAAGGCCAATTCCCATGAAGCTACTTTGCTCTTCAGTTTGAACTAATCACACCAATTTTCACAATCCAATCGCCTTCCCTCTCTTCTATATATACACAAAGATTACGACCATTGATCAATACACTCTCACAAACAAGCATTTTCTTCCACCACCCACTTGCTCTCTGCATCCTTTTCTCTGAAAAACAAAGAAAATGGGTGCTTCTCTTCTTCCAAAAAAGCCAGCTTTTCTCTTCTCATTCATCACTTTCTGTCTCATTTTCCAGCCTGCCTTTTGCATTACCAGGCACTACAAGTTTGATGTATGTGTTAAATTATTCATTAGAAAATGACAAACTTGATATTTTTCTCCATATTCAATTCATTCTTCAAATCTTTTGCAGATCAAGTTGCAAAATGTAACTCGCTTGTGCCACAGCAAGACAATGGTAACTGTAAATGGGAAGTTTCCTGGACCTCGAATTGTAGCTAGAGAAGGTGACCAACTTCTCATAAAAGTGGTGAACCATGTCCAAAACAACATCTCTCTTCATTGGTAAACACTTAGATTTTATTAAAATGAACCATTTTTATCAAGTTCGCAAGTTTTTTTATGCATGGTTTGATTGAAACAGGCATGGAATTAGGCAGCTTCAAAGTGGGTGGGCTGATGGACCAGCATATATAACTCAATGCCCTATTCAAACTGGGCAGAGCTATGTTTACAATTATACAATAATTGGGCAAAGAGGCACGCTTTGGTGGCATGCTCATATTTCTTGGCTAAGATCTACAGTCTATGGTCCTATTATAATTCTACCAAAGCTTGGTGTCCCTTACCCATTTGCTAAGCCTTACAAGGAAGTCCCCATCATTTTTGGTAGCAATCAATCAATCAATCTACTGCAAATTCAATTTAGAGTCTGTTTGGTATTGAATTTGAAGGCCAGAAAAATGGTTTTTAGAAAAAAAAAAAATACTATTTTAAATATAATTGAAAAAAGCAATTGGAAAAAAATTATTTTATAGAGCAAATTAATAATTGCTTTGCTTTTGCAGGAGAGTGGTTTAATGCAGACACTGAAGCAATCATTAAGCAGGCCTTACAAACAGGTGGAGGCCCAAATGTTTCTGAGGCCTACACAATCAATGGGCTTCCAGGCCCATTATACAATTGCTCTGCCAATGGTATGTTTCATTTTCTTCGCATTTGACTATGTATATTTTTTTCCTAGAAAATATTTGTCTAGACCCGACGTTTATTTTCATGTGTTTACTCTTGAATATTTGCAGATACATTTAAGCTAAAAGTGAAGCCTGGCAAGACATACATGCTCCGAATGATCAACGCTGCGCTCAACGACGAGCTCTTCTTCAGTATAGCAAACCACACACTCATAGTCGTTGATGTTGATGCTGTTTATGTTAAACCTTTTGAAACTGAGATTTTGCTGATTGCACCAGGACAAACCACTAATGTTCTTCTTAAAACCAAACCCAATTTCCCTAATGCCACATTTTTTATGACTGCTAGACCTTATGTGACTGGGCTAGGCACTTTTGACAATTCTACTGTGGCAGCCATTTTAGAATATGAACCATCATCATCAAGAACAATCCATTCAAGCCTTTCTATTAAAAAGCTTCCACTCTATAAGCCAGCTCTGCCTCCTCTCAATGACACTGCCTATGCCACCAACTTCACAAATAAACTCCGTAGCTTGGCAAGTGCACAATTCCCAGCCAATGTGCCTCAAAAAGTTGACAGGCAATTTTTTTTCACAGTAGGCCTAGGAACCAATCCTTGCCCAGCTAACCAAACCTGCCAGGGTCCAAATGGAACCATGTTTTCTGCTACAGTTAACAATATGTCCTTTACAATGCCAACCACAGCTTTACTCCAATCACACTTTTTTGGCCAATCAAAAGGTGTTTACACTCCTGATTTTCCAGTTAATCCAATAATACCCTTTAACTATACTGGTAACCCACCAAATAATACCATGGTCAGCAATGGCACCAAGCTAGTAGTTCTTCCTTTTAACACTAGTGTGGAGCTAATCATGCAGGACACTAGCATTCTTGGTGCTGAGAGTCACCCTCTTCACTTGCATGGATTCAATTTCTTCGTTGTCGGTCAAGGTTTTGGGAATTTTGATCCGAATAAAGACCCTGCAAAGTTCAATCTTGTTGATCCTGTTGAGAGGAACACTGTAGGTGTCCCCTCTGGTGGGTGGGTTGCAATAAGGTTCCTTGCTGATAACCCAGGTTGGTAGAAATGACTAAGCCCCTATTTGGTATTGCTGTTAGAACCGCCGTTCAGACAAACACTTTCTTTAAGAAATACTATTTAGAAAATATTAAAAAATAATTTTAAATTATTTTTGACATAATTTAATTATAATGACACCAAAATAATAAAATAGTTTTTCTCAACTATTTTTTTCTAACGGCATGTAAAATGGTGCTTTTCTTTCTGGCCTGCCAAACAAGTTCTAACTCAAAATTTGAACTGATTTTTATTTGTTTGTTCAAAGTTGATAATGATAGTAATGATGTTAACAGGAGTATGGTTCATGCATTGCCATCTGGAAGTGCATACAAGCTGGGGATTGAAAATGGCTTGGGTTGTTTTGGATGGAAAGCTTCCCAATCAGAAGTTGCATCCTCCACCAGCTGATCTTCCCAAGTGTTGACATTTGAGCTACCCATGAATTTTATCTTCTAACTGCTCATGATATTTTCCCCTTCTGTTTTTATTTTTTTAACCCAGTTTTTATATTCTTTGGCACTTTTGTCATTGTTTTACCTTGAAGCAAATTATTGTTCAATAACTATTTTCATTACCATTTACCCATGTGGAGTTGACGAAAGAAATGGACAATTTTTGTAACATAATATGTATTGTGAGACATCTGAATAATATATTAGATTGTTCTTTTCCTTTTTCTTTTTCTTTTCTTTTTTTTTTTTTAAAGATGAATAGTTCATCAAATCATGACCCAGGTTTCCTCAAATTCTATGGATATTTATATACAATAAAATAAAAATTAATATATATAAGGATAATGATAGAATTGATATTAGTTAATTTAATCTAAAATTATGATTAATCTAGATTTAAAATTACAATTAATAAATCTAATTATATTTTACAATTAGATTTATATAAGAATTCAATTAAATTAAAATATTAAATAATAGTAAATTTATTTTTAATTTAGTCATAATATTATTAATTTTCACTAATTACATTTAACTTCTTATTTTAAATTCTACTTAAAAATATAAATTTATTATTTTAATAATTATCTAATATTTTGACATGGTATTTTAATAATCTTAATTTTAAAATTAATCTAGTTATATTTTTATTAATTTAAGTATTTCTTTTACATTTTTAGCAAATTTCAAAATTAATTTACAAAAATTATAATTGATAAATTTTATCATAATTTATAATTACATTTAAATAAAAAAATATATTATATTAAAATATTAAATAATAGTAAATTTATTTTTTTATCAATCATAATAGAAGTAATTATAAAATTTATCAGATAAAATTTCAATTGTAAAAATTTGTTTTTATGATTAAATTCAAATAAGAATAATCTATTTAATTAAAAGTTTTAAAATATTAATGAATTTATATATCTTATTATTTTATTTATTAATTTCTAAAATTAATTTAACAAATAAAAAAAATTCCTCCAACCAATGTATAGAATAAATAAATTATAAAAATTAAAAGAATTAGAAATAATTAAGTGAAAACATTTTTAAATTATTAATTCACTAAAAAAATTAGTGATTTTATGCACTTATTATTTTAATTTTTTTATTTCATTAATATTTTTAATATCCATTAATTAAATTAAAATTTTAATTTTAATTTATACTTAAAAATATAAATTTATTATTTGAATAATATTTTTAATATTTATCTAATATTTAAAAATGTTGTTTTAATAATTTTTATTTTAAAATTAATTTAGTAGTATTCAAATTAATTTAGATTTTTACTTTAGATTTTCTTAATAAACTCTAAATTAATTTAAAATAATTAAATTATAATCTAATATATATCCTTAATTAAAAAAATATAAGTTTATTACATTTTTATATATCTTTTAAGATTTCCTTAACTAACTAAAATTAATTTTTAAAATATAATTATTATTTATTTTAAAAATTAAATTTTAAATAATAAAATTATCAACTACTTAAATAATTAAAATAATTAATTTATAAATTAATTAATAATAAATTTTTTTTATAATACTCTTGAGTCTTTAAATAATTTAAAGATTTGAAGACATTATCGAAAATCTTTTTTTTTTCATTTATATATATGTAAATTACTAAATTAGACAAACACTCGTTGATCTGGTTGACGTGTCAGTATTTGGTTTCATCTTACATGTGTTTTTGTCTCTTTGTCTTACAATGTGAACTTCTCTTGTAAGATGCAATGCAGGCTGAGGATGAATTCAATATAGTTTATGATGTTGTTCAAACTTGGAAGTACAAATTATTGCAGACGCAATTGAGATTGGATTTTATGTACCTCTTATATTCCTCCGGCCACTATGTCTTTATTCCTTGGCATTATTCAAACCACTTGGAATCTATCAAGTCAAATCCATCAGACAATATTTACTATCCCTCGTCGTTCCAGGAATATAGATTTTAAAGTCACGGTGGATCTTTATGTTTGGTTCATTGGAAAATGCTAAAGGGTTCAACGGTTAAATACAAGTCTTGGTATGCAAAAGAAAAGCCAAAGAAATACAAGAGTTTACAAAAAAAAAAAATTCATTAGTTAATTATTTAATTTTAAAAACATATTAAAATATACTCAGATTAATAATAAAGAATGATAAAATACATTTAAGTAAATTTGAGAGATTTCATATTCTACTCTCATAATCCTCGGTCCCTTAATTTAAAAAAAAAATACATTAAGATAATTTTAATATTTTAAAAAATTTATTAATTATTTTACTTCTTAATTTTTAATTGTTAAATATTATTAATTTTTAAGTCAATAAATCTAAAATTTTAAGTAAATAATAGATATTTTTACAAAATTAATACATTAATTAATAATTTTTTTATATTATAAAATTAACTAGTAAAATATTAAATAATTAAAATTGATAGAAAAATTAATAAATATATTTTTTAAATACTCAAAAATATTTAATATATTTTTAAAATTAAAAAAATTAATTAATAATTTTATTTCTAATGCATGAATTAAATAGTAAATTTTTTAAAAATAAATAAAAAGATCAGAATAAAAAATTTGCAAAGTAGGTGAGTATGCTAGGAGCCAAAATACAAAGGGATGCATAGGAAAAGATTCTTTGTTTACATTAATTAAATATATATATAATTGAGTCTAAAATAAATTATAAAAAATTTAATAAGTAATATACTTAAATTTATGTAGTTATGTTAAATGATACTCTTAAATTCATTTATTTGTATGTTTTATTTTTATATTTAAAAATATTACTAATTAATATATTTATAATAAATATAATTTATTATTTTATTATTATAATTTATATATAATTTTTTTAATTTTTTATTATTATTAGTATGTGAATTTTTAATTTCTTATCATTTTTTAAATATAATATATTAATTAAAAAATAAAAATTTTAATATATATATATATATATATATATATATTTTTATTTTTAATAATAAATAAACTGTTTATGCCCTTTAATATAATATAGTAATTATAATAAAATAAAAAGTTAACATATATGTTCTATTTTATTAATTAATTAATACTATATTTTTTATATTTTATATGAATAATAACAAATATATGATAGATTGTCGAGTGTAAAATTAACTTTACATAATTATGTCACGCGATATAAATTTAAAATTTTTTTATATTTTTTAATTTATTTTTATATAAAATAATAATTAATATTTATATTAAATATAATTTATTATTTTTATCACTATTAATGTATGAGTTTTAATTTTCAACTTTTTTGATATAATGTATAATTTATTATATTGATTATTACTATTTTTTGATTTTCTATATTTTTTAATATAATATATTATTAATATTGTAATAAAAAATTTATTATATTTTATTATTAAAAATATTTATTGTATTTGTTATTTTAATAATAAATAGAATGTTAAAATTATATTTATAAATATTGGATAATTATCATATAAAAAATCTTTAAATAATAAAATAAAATATTGTCTATATTATATATATATATGTTAAGTGGACTTTTAAATTTATATATTTATATCAAGTGGATACTTAATATGTTTTATTTTTATATTTTAAATTATATTATTAATTAATATATCCATAATAAATGTAATTTATTATTTTTATTATTATTATTATTTATATATCATATATATGTGAGATTGCTAAGTGCACAATTAATTTTAGATAATTATGTCATGTATAAATTTAAAATTTTTTTATATTTTTTAATTTTATTTTTATATAAAATAATAATTAATTTATATATTAAATATAAAAATTATGTAGGACTTTTTGATATAATAAATACACTTTATTATATTGATTGTTAATAACTTTTGATTTCTTACTATTTTTTAATATAATATATTATTAATATTATAATAAAAATTTTATTATTAAAAATATTTTTATATAAAAAATCATCATCAATATATATATATATATATATATATATATATATATATATATATATATATATATATATATATGTTTTATTATGTAAAAAAATTGTTACTATCTCATAATAGTGTTTGTTTATTAATTTGATAATTTTTTAAAATCATATATCATATAATCTAAATAACAAATATTATATATTTTTTATTTTTTTAATGTGAATAATTATATAATATAAATATATATAATTCATTAAAATTATGATAAAAAAATATTAATTGTAATAAAAGTATAAAATAATTAATAAAATTAATTACATAAAATATTATCAAATTAAAATTTTATTCTATTTAAATAATTTATAAAAAAATAAATAAACATAAATAATTAAAATATAATAAAAGGCGAAATAGTAATTTTAATGTTATAAATTTTGAATAATCAAATTATTAAATTTAAACTATTGTAATTTATTATATTAATTATTATACTTCCTCTATTTTCTAACGGTTTTTATTTTGAATTTTTTTATTATTTTTTTAGCATTTAATACGAGATATATAATTGTGCAACTCTCAAGACCTGCGCAAATCTCAGGAATCAACTCAATTCTCTTATATAAATATGTAGAAGTTGGACAAAATCATTCAAATGTTGGCATTATTTGATTCAAATGATTTTTTTCTATAATTATTTCTTTATTTTATATTTTTTAATTTTATTTTTATATAAAATAATAATTAATTTATATATTAAATATAATTTGTTATTTTTATTGTATGGCTTTTTGATATAATAAGTACAATCAATATTTAATAAATTTTGATTTCTTATTACTTTTTAATATAATATATTATTAATATTATAATAAAAATTTTATTATTAAAATTTTTTTTATATTTTTTATTTTAATAATAAATAAAATATTGAAAATATATTTATAAAAATGAAGTAATTATCCTATAAAAAATATTTAAATAATAAAATAAATCATCATCAATATATATATAAAAGTTGAAACAAAATATTATGTAAAATTTTTTTACTATCTCATAATAGTATTTGTTTATTAATTTGATAATTTTTTGAAATCATATATAATATAATCTAAATAACAAATATTATATGTTTTTATTTTTCTAATGTGAATAATTATGTAATATAAATATATATAATTAATTAAAATTAATATAAAAATATTAATTGTAATAAAAGTATAAAAAAGTAAAGAATTAATAAAATTAATTGTATAAAATATTATCAAATTAAAATTTTATTTCATTTAAATAATTTATAAAAATATATATATAAGTAATTAAAGTATAATAAAAAATAAAATAATATTTCTAATATTCTAAATCAAGTGTTATAAATTTTAAACAACCAAGTTATTAAATTTAAATTATTATAATATGTTATATTAATGATTATAGTAATTATAAACTTTCACTTTCTACACAAATATAACCTTCATATTCCAACTATATATAAAACTTATTCGCACTTTGTAATAATTTTAATCTTTTTCTTTTCACATATGTGAACTTGATATATTTATTATATATAAAACCCATTAGCATAATTTTAATTTCATATGATTTTTCACATAATTCTATCTCCTTCATATTCAAACGACTCGTGATGACCGCTGGGTTCCATTACCCTGACAAAAGGCCAAACTCATAATGACAGAGTCGGCTCAGGACCCGCGGAGTCCCACGAGTGAGAAGGTCCAGCTCATTCATCCTTGAGGTCGAGCTTTGCTCAAGACCGAGCCTTCTCTTTCCGAAACCGGCCCGGAGGCTTAGCAAAATAAGGATCACTGGCCCAGCCCCGAACTACTCGGTTCACACGTGTGCTAAAAGGAAGAATTAAATGGGTATTTAGTATGGCGCAGAAACCTGATTCTTCCGTACATACGGATCAGCATAGCAGAGACAGGTGGCCCAATGACGAGAAGGTTGATATACGTTACTGACAGATCAAAAAAAAGAATAAAAGGGAGGAGCACATTTCTCTCAGACCAAACTTACTCAACCATTGTAAAATCTCATTTTCTGAATCTCAGATTATCAACTAGTATTTTAATTTTTTTTTTATTATTTTCTTACCATTTAGTATGAGATGTATAGCTGTGCTCAACTCTCAGGGATCTACTCAACTCTCTTGCATGAGTAGAAGTTGAACAAAGTTATTCAAATATTGATATTATTCTACAATTATTTCTTTGTTTTATGGAAATAAATTACATATCTAATCAATAGTTTTTTATATTATTTTAAATTTTTAAAAATAAAATAAAATATTATGATCTATTTTTCATCAACCAATAATTCTAAATTCAAAATCCAAATATGAAAAAGAAAATATTTTACTCCTTATATATTATTTTATAAAAAAAACTTTAAATTTTTTTTATATAATAGTAATATAAAATATTTTAATATCCATACT
This sequence comes from Manihot esculenta, assembly GCF_001659605.2. Taxonomy (NCBI): domain Eukaryota; kingdom Viridiplantae; phylum Streptophyta; class Magnoliopsida; order Malpighiales; family Euphorbiaceae; genus Manihot; species Manihot esculenta. The sequence continues at coordinate 30,341,862 of NC_035171.2, forward strand.
GGCAAACACTTGTTGCAATATATCTTTCACTCCACCTGCTCTTTAGAAACAAGAATATCAAACCTGCATAAAATATTGTAATGGACTGCAAAAACAAAGAATCAAATACCTCTAAAAAATACAAACAACTAGGTAAGCAAACACATCAATCATCAAAGTAATATTCATCCATTCTATAAATTCCTTTCCAGGAATGGTGCTTTCTGCTCAATTTCTGCACAACCATGGCTGCAATATTTTCTGTCCTCCTCATAGTTCTTTTCATCTCATTTTCATCATTCCAAGCATCCCCAACAAATTCCAGGCTCTTCAGGGAATACATCGGAGCCGAGGACACGGGTGTCACGTTTTCAGATGTACCTGTTAATCAGAATATCGAAGTTCACTACATCCTGTCTTTTGCCATTGACTACACTTCTTCTTCCAAACCTTCCCCAACCAATGGATACTTCAATGTGTATTGGGACACAGAAAACCTTACCCCTTCAGCTGTTTCCTCCTTCAAAGCTCATCATGGAAATGTCAAGGTGGCTATGAGTCTCGGAGGCGACACCATAAACAAACAGCACGTTTACTTCGATCCAAAATCTATCAATTCCTGGGTTAGCAATGCTATTCATTCAATATCAGATATAGCAAGCAAGTATAACTTGGATGGTATTGATATCGACTACGAACACTTCAGGACAGATCCTGATACATTTGCAGAATGCATTGGGAAGCTTCTCTTCTACCTGAAACAACAAAGAATAGTATCATTTGCATCAATAGCACCATATGAAGATGATTCTGTTCAACCTTATTACTTGGCCTTGTGGAAGAAATATGGACACTTGATAGACTATGTAAACTTTCAGTTCTATGCATATCCCAAGGGAACAAATGTTTCTCAGTTCTTGAAATATTTTGAGACTCAGAACTCTAATTATGAAGGTGGGAAAGTGTTGGTGAGCTTTGGAACAGATAAAAGTGGAGGTCTGTCACCTAAGAATGGATTCTTTGAAGCTTGCAGTAATCTTAGAAGAATGAACAAGCTTAATGGAATTTTTATATGGTCTGCAGATGACTCCAAGAAGGATGGGTTTACTTATGAACTGCAGGCACAGAGCTTTTTAGCCGACTCAAAATGATCTTTGTTTCTTAATACATTTGAATCATGAGCTCTTGTATTGACAAAAGGAATTCAACTATTGAGCTAATAGTTGAATAGAATTTTTCTTATTCATAATAAATTTTCATTATGAGAAGTTTGGAAAATACACCTATCAAGCAAAATTCAAAGTTATTTACACAATGTACTTAGTTATAGCACAGCAATTATGCCTGACATCCAATACTATGTATGAGAAAAAAGATGTCTAATTCTATAAATTTTTATGAAAAACTAAAAATTGCAAAATTGCAAATTACAGTGGTAGCCCACACAAAGCAGCCTGACAGAAAGAATGCCGAACGTAGGTCCACTCAGAACGTTGGTGCCATTTCTTTATCTGATGAATCCCTGTATAAATTTATATAATCTGCTTTGTATTCAATTATGTTTTGTTCCTCTTCATCTATATCATATTGGATTCTGTGTGCACAGCAAAGGCATGCAATTCTCCATGATGTATGGAGCAGGGATTTTAACTCAAATTTCAGAGATTACAAGTGAAAGAAAGCTTAACTAACAACTGATCAGAGGTGGTTTTTGCTACCCTTCCCCAACTCAACCCCCCAAAAAAGGAACTCTCAAAAATGCACAAATGAACGTTATTTGAATCAATCACATATTTTTGGCTCCATTATTTGGCTTCCACTCCAATTGACCTCTCTTGTTTCCATCCCCTCGTGAGAAGGTAGAGAGTAAAATCAATCCAACAAACCACTATAACTATGCGCCTATTAGTAAAGCATATACTTCTTGCAAGGGTTATTAAGCTTCTTCATTTGACAAACATTGAAAAAGTAGTCCGTAATTATCGCCACCATCGTTCAAGTATACGATTTTTGGACACTGATGGGTTTCGCAGTTGACCATTTGGTAGCCTTGTTCTTGAATATATAGAGCTAATAGGGCTTCAATGAGCCGTTCTAAGCAATTGGAAGAGCGCGGAATTTGACCTCCCTCAAATAGATGGATCTGGGATTGATTGTGGAAAGTTTTCACAACTCAATCATCAATCATAACAAATTTGATGTTTTCAAACTCCGTTTATAGCGAGAAACAAAGAGAAGATGTATACAAATGAAATATCCAAAAATAAAGAAACTCCTGAATATTTGGCGAGGTTTTAACTTCGTAAAAATGAATCAAAATGAATCATCAGTTTTCACTAATCGAGGGTTACCATCAAATGAAAATTGTGTTCCCCTATTCTTGTTAATGGCATAGTCATGGTAGTAAGATTCTTGTGTGTTAAAGGCTGGCATTTGAAAAAATCATGATCAAGATGGTATTTAACATGATACTAATCATCAATGGCTCAGACCCATTCCTGGCCTTCTCCTTTAGCAAAATCTAAATCATGTAGCATTCATCACTGTGCTTACATATAGCTTTTCTTACATTTAAACATCCAGTCAACCTTGATAATACCTATGTTTCTATGCAGAATCCATGTCATTATAAAAGGACTGGACAGACTAGAGAACTGCTCCTATGATATAATTTTTGTTAGATTAGTAATGCAAGACTTATTGTACATCCAAAGAATTCAGAGACAACATTCACTAGTATTCATGCATAGACGTCATACAAATTCTTTTATTTCTCAATGTTTCTATACCTAGATCCTTCCCATTACAATGCTTCCAACACCTAAGACAAAAAATTTGCAAAGAATTAAATCATAGTCATGGGGATGACTGAAAGTATTCGATATAAGTTGAATGAAGAAGAATATTACTAAATATGTACAAGTGGTGTGGACTTCAGATAACTTTGAGTACCTTCAGTTTGGATAATCACAAACTGTTATTTGTAACTGGGAACTATCCTGCTCACCCGCGTATTGTCTGATGAAAGCTCTTCTCCACCAAACCTCAAATGCTCTCTGAATATTGGGGCAGTCGTCCCCCTTGTTGAGGAATCTATCAAACCAATTTAGCAAAATGGCCTGTTGTTGTAGTAATGGAAGGGTAAGAATTGTCCGCCCTAGTCCATCTTCAACTAGTTTCCTATCAACAGATTTGCAAGCCCTCCTTATCCATCCAAAGTCTTCATAAAGAGCGTCCAACCAGGTAGACAACAAAGAAAACCGAGTTTCTTTCGGTACCAAGATTTGTCCTCTCCCAATGGCAATGCACAACTGTGCAGTAATCTTGCTGATTTCATGTCGGTAAATGGTAGGAATCTTTGAATGGAGAACTGCAAGCTCCTTTTGCTCTGCCCATAACTTCACAAACTCATCTGCAGATTTTTTATCAATTAAAATATCAACAATCCACTGCAAATTTTCAGCTTCTCGAGCTATATCACTCATTAAACCTCCTCGATCATGCTGCGTATCATCCATGCATGCAGCCTCAGATAAGCATAGGACAAGCGAACTAAGACATCCATGACAGAGAGAATACAGTGTATCTTTAGAAACATCAAGCCTATTATTATGATCTGATGGATCTTCTCTAAATAACCTAGAAATTACAGTTTTCATCTCTCGACGAGCCTTATCATCTTTGGCTTGTAGAACACCATTCAGCAGTTTCAGGACGATGTCATCAGCTCTAGTAGAAGTTGATAGTTCAGATGACACTCTTTGGAGTACTTCAGTTGCTGAGTCATGAAGCTGAAGTTGGCTGAGATGAAAGATGACCTTTTCCTCTTCATCCTCGGACCATGGAACAGCTTCCAAATATTTTAAGCATGACATAATCCCTGCATCAAACATGATAGCTGCAGATACCTACAGCCAATCACTGATATTATGAAAACTTCACAACAGCAGAAACTAGCATGAAAAACAAAGAAGAAAAATCAATCGTTTCATATTTAAATGATAAGAGCATTTGAAAGACCAAGATAAAATGAAGAGATGACATTTTATCTTATTTTCACCACTACTTTTGTCTTGGCTTTTAGAAAGATCCCAGATAAAACAAAATGTTATTATTATTTGCACCTCTTATGTTGCTTCAGTTGCCAATAATGACAGATTCTGTGCTCATGAGCCAAAAAGCATTATCAGTCCTCCACCAAACAAAAGTACCAGGGTCTTTGAGTTGGGATTTTTTGTTGTCCGAAACAAGAAATTGAACAAGAAGCTTTGAAATTTTAGGTCCACTTTAACTACATTCTTCTAGCAGCTAAACCCACTTACATTTCCTCATGACAACAAAATCACACTGTCTGCCACCACTGAAGTGTAGCACCCAGAAAACAAATTTTTCATGAAACAACAACCACAGAAATCAAACACATTTTTTGCTTTATTTGATTTCTGTCCTTCATGTTAAGTAATGTGATCAAATCCAAGTTCTATCCACCACTGAAACCAAAGACAAAACTCTCTGTCCCCAAATCAGTTTCTCTCTCATCACTCAATGCAGACTGTTTTTACTCTTCTAGCCGAAATAGTTAGTTTTACTGTTTCACTCTTCCAGCGAAAATAGTTAGTTTTTTTTTTTTTAATAACTGGCTTTTATCCTATTTTCCTCAACATTCTTGGCAACCAAAAACAGGTACAGAGGAAATGAAGGACATAATGATGCATTAAACCCAACACATAAAAACAATAAATACAACTCAGTATAATCATCATAAGGACAACCTATAGAACAAGAAAACATAAATCATCAAATTCCAACTTCATTTTCCTTCCACTATAACTAAGAACACAGAACATTTTAGCGCAAGCAACAATACCTTACGGTACGCATAAAAAAGCCAATTCTAGAGATCAAAAGCAACACATGGCAACCAAAAATCACCATCTACCCGTACATAAACATAGATGACATGTAATTTACCATACCTGAAGCAGTGCCAAGACCTTATAGACCTCCTCACCCATCAATCTCTTCTTCAGATCATCAAAATACATCAACAACAGAGTCTCAAGGTACACCTCTACATCATCACACTCGCTTATCTCCACAGAATGCATGACTCCCTTCTCTCTGTCTCTTAACTTCTCCCTGAAGAATCCACTCTTCTCTATCAAAACCCTTTTATGCGCATTAACTGAAACTCTATACCCATCTCTGCCAATCACGGTAAGCCTCACATCACCCAACCCCAACCCACAATTATTCAAATCTTCAAATTCTTTTACTATTTTTGATATTTTTGATTGCGATCTTTGGCGGTTCTGTTCAAGGGTTTGCTCCTCAGACATCATTTGAAAGAGGGTTGGGTGGTGACCCGAGCGAGTTGGCGGGTTAGAGGACTCAGTGGAGTTGAAGTGGGGTGGAGAGAGCACGGTTTTCGAGTTAGGAGAGTTTAAAACCCTAGAAAATGTTGCAGTTGAGGAAGTTCTTGAAGGTGAAAAAGAAAGAGTTGGGTCTGAGATAAACCCTTGTTTTATCATGGCTGAAACTTCTTTTGATGCTGTCATTTCAATTCAATTCAATCCAATTTAATTCAGGGGCCTTAAGAGTATAGAAAGAGAGACCCTAGTGAAATGGGTTTCAAGTTCAGGGACTCTATACTATCTAGAAGCTTTTCCCAGGAAAATGAGCAAGTTGAGTTTTCCGGGAAAATGTTTTGGGTAAAAGAAGCGGCAGAACCCAAGAAAGAAAGCAGAAAGGTAGGGACTTTGGATCCGTAGTTGAATAATAGCGCACCAGCGTGCTGCCAAATGATGACAATCATGGTGTTTCTTTATGAACCTAAAAAAACGGTTCATTATTATCACCAGATTGCACGTGCAGTCACGTGACTCTCAGCCATTGAATATTGTTAATGATCAATGGAAATTAGCAGATCCAACAAACCCTAAATAAATTATTAATCTTTGATTTGTTGTATTTTTGTCTCCAACAAATATCCCTCAAAATCAAATGTAAAACTAATTTTATATCTACAATTTTGTTTTGAAATTAGAACATTTATAAAGAAATTGAATTCCTTTACTGTAAAAATAATATTCCTCAACATCTGCCCTAATAATTAATACTCCCATCAAGATTCTATAGAGGCTGCTGGTGTGGGAATTATTTTGTTGGGCATGAATGAAACAAGTGATTAGACAGAATTGGCATATTGGGAAGCTGATGGGAATGGGAAGTGAGTGAGTGCCATTCTCATCAAATTGCCTTGGATATGACTCACCCAATGTTTGCTTCTGCTGCTCCAACCAACACTAAGGATCTATCTTCTTTCTCATTATAAATAAATAAATGAACTATCCCTAGCTTTTTTCTTGTGGGTTATTTTATTTTGTCTCACTGTGTTACATATATGAATCAGAAAAAATACACTAGTATACTTGATTATGGACCGTTGGAGGATAAGGCCACCGCCTCTGCCAAATTCAAAAAGGAAAAAAATAAAGATTGTTGCCTAATATCGAACCAAATCATAACCTAAGAAGAGTCGATTTAGGGGTGAGTAGTATTCGGTTTAAATTGAAAAAATTGACCGAATCGAATTAATTTAAAAATTCAGTTCGATATTTTATTCATTTCAGTTCGGTTTGATTTTTAATTTTAAAAATTTTACTTATTTCGGTTCAGTTTGATTTTGATCATAAAAAAATTAAAAAAAATTAAATCGAACCTATTAGTGATAATAGTATATTATTTTTAATAATATTGAGAGATTATATCATATTAAGATTAAAATATTTTAATTAAATTTTAAAATACTAAAAATAAAGTGTAAAAAATAAAAAAAAAATTATTAAAAATTCAATTCGAATCGAATCAAACCGATTCGATTTAATTTAATTTCTGATTAAGATCAATTCAGTTCGATTTTTATAAATATCAAAATTTCAATTTTTAATTTATTCGATTCATTTCGATTTTAAACCGAATCGACCGAATACTCACCTTAAAACCGGCCATTCATCCAAGTTGGAGAGGAGAAGACCTCCTCACAGCTGCTCAAAGTTGTGTGCTAGACCTAATATTGGCATATGTTTTGCATATTTAATGGATTGATCACTAGAAAAAGGGATCATTAGGATCCAGCCTTTATCTTATTATTACATTTCCATAAGATGCCCAAGTTTCTATTAATTTGCATTTAAGTCACAGAAATTGCCCACAAGAACTGCAAACTTTAATTATAATGTGGGCAACTTCTGGGGCCACAGAATTAATTCTTGTAGGTATATTGTAACACTCTTTGGGTTATTTTGACTAGTTTATTAGGTTTCTGGTACATTTTCTTAAATATTTTTCTTGCTGCCAGGGTAAGTAATAGAATTTGGTATGGCATTAAATGCAATAGAATTGCAGTAATTATTCTAATGGTCCTTATTTACTTATTTATTTTGCAACTGACTCCAACTAAAAATTTAAATTTAATAGTTTGCTGTCTTAATTTCATCAAAAGTATTAACAATATGCTTACCATTTGTACCTATTCATTTTGCACAATTTTTAAGTTAAAAATTTATTATTTAGTCTTTATAGTATAGAAAAACTCGTTAATTAATTTTTTGGTTTTGAATAATATATTAACATATCTTTAAAGTTTTAAAATTTCTACTAATGAGTCCTTTTATTAGTCTTAACTTTAAATATTTTACTATTTAATTCATCGTAGTATAAAAAAACTTATTAGTTGGTCCTCTAATTTAATAAAATATGTCTACTAATTAGTCTTTTTACATTGAATGTATTTTAGATTTTTCTTCTAACACTTAAAGGTTAAAATTAATGGATGTAATAATTAATAGATATTTTAAAATCTCAGTGATATTTCAATGTAATTTTTAAATTAAGAAACTAACTAATAAGTTTTTGTATACTATATTTTCAAATTAAGAAATTAACTAGTAAGTTTTTCTATATTACAAAGATCAATTAGTAATTTTTTTTAAAAAAAATGAATTTTCTCATTTTAAATAAGAGAATTGATGGAAAAAAAATCGATCAAATTGAATTCTTGTAAAATTATTGATTTTAAACGGTGAATTATGTACGTGAGAGTAAAAAAAAAAAGAGAGATGAAAGACATTTAATAAATTAATTCAATACCAAAAGTTCCAACACATATTACAGAACATTACAACAAACAAGCAAATTATCTGAGTTTCCTGCCTCCATTCCAATGCTGAAACTCAACCAAATCATCATTTATAAGAAAATTTTGATGATCCTCAGAGCCTATCAGTGTCTTCTCACAATTGCAATGCATCTAACATCCTTAAAATTTTAAAAATTCTGCATCACAGAACATGAAACCTATACATTTAAGAACATAATCCAAACATTGAAGTTTTGTCATGTAAAAATAACAAAAGAACCTTACCTCTTCAGAAAACATTGGTTTGTAGATCAAGGAGGTCAGGATCAACAACTTTAGCTTCCTTCTCCGTTTCAGTATCGAAAAAGGGAGCATCAAGCTCAGGAGGATTCTGTTGCAATGATAAACAAATTTCAGAAACTAGGCAAATTCAAAGGAAACAAGCAGAAATGGTATCATTCTCACCAGGCAGCGAACTAAAGCCCAGTTGACACCCTTGAAGAATGGATGCCTCTTAATCTCATTCGCTCCTTCGTTCGAACCTAATCTGTTCTTGGGATCTCTGTGCAACAACCTGTACATCAACTGTTTTGCATTGAGACTAACCTGCATCAGACAAAATAATGCATTAGCTTATTACTTTAACTTTGAGTTATTGATGAACATGAGTGAATGGAGATTGAAAGAGAGAATCTCACATGTTTGTTTCCTGGGAATTTAAGATCTTTGTGAAGAATATTAGCAAATGTTTTTTGCCTTGTCTTTCCCCTAAATGGTGTATATCCATAAAGCATCTCATATAGAAGGATACCTGAAGGAAAAAGAATAAGAACTCATAGGCAATTTTGCCAACTTCACATTGATTTGTTTGATGCATAATGACGCTAAGCCAATATCAGAAGAGATCAGAAGATAAAAGCGATTACCAAGAGCCCACCAGTCCACTGCACTTGTATGGCCTGCCCCAGTTATAATTTCCTGACAAGAACAGAATGTAAATTTAGCATCACAGAATGAAAGTTAATGAAGCAACCCACATCGTTTGACTATAGAAAAATGGTAAGATTGACATATGAATATTTTCAAAAAACACTACACATGTGAACTTAGGATTCTTTGAAGAATAGACAGGTTGAAGTTAAACGAACCGGAGCTATATACTCTTCAGTGCCAACAAAAGAATTTGAAGCTCTCATGGGTTCAGCCATAAATACTGGATGCTGATGCTGTTGACGTTTATGGCGCTTTTTCTTTTCGTTTATAGTTGGAATCAAAAGCTGCAAGTACAGAACAAATTTGTTGCATTTGAATCATTATTGACTTAATACAAAAACCAAGTTGAGGAAAGAAGTTTCCAACAGGAAAATGGAGGTAAGAAAAGATGCAATACCTGAGGTTTGCATGATGTCAAGCATGACAGATCAAAATCTGTCAAGGACACATGACCATTACTCTGGAGTAAAACATTTTCAGGTTTTAAATCCCTGTAAATTATCCCTGCAAGAAAAACAACAGAAATAACTCTTAGTGTTTATAAATTGCTTGGACTCAGATACAGGTGTTAGAAATAGATGCATATCTCTATGTCTGACTTACCAACTTTCTAAATAAAAATTAGGATATGAATCTAAATTTAGACCTTGATTGGATATGTTATGTTATATAAAATAAATTAAAATAAGAAAAATATAAAGTTATATAATAATAATTATAGTTTAAATAGATGATAAAATACAACTAAATAATTATTTTTATCTAAATACATGCTCTTCGTCTTAAGAGAAAAGAATGCTCTTCGTCTTGAGAGAAAAGAATGCTCTTCGTCTTGAGAGACTCAAGGTGTTCAAGTGCACAAATATATGTCAGACACATATTTCATGACATATCTTATGAAGTATCATATAGGTATGGCATGGCAAAATGAACAGTTGGAGTATCGAGGATTCTATCAAGCATTAAATGGCAAAGATTTCCTTGACTAGACTGTTGATGTTAAGAGTATGGATTTGAATCATTAAGTGGTGTCAGAGAATGAAATACATAAGTCAGGAGTTACTCAAAGAACAGATTGATAATGTAAACTCAATTTCTACCTTGACAGTGAAGGTACTCCAATGCAACAACTACCTCTGCAGCATAAAATCTGGATCATCCAACATATATGTCAGGGATGTAGAAAGGTTATGACATACGAGTCAAAGGAGAAACTAAACCACTCATATAGAGACCAAAAATATTTTTGAAAATAACTTATCCTTTAACAGTATCATAATCCAAAGAATGAAACTACTAATAACATTTTGTTATTATATACTTGCTTTACCTCACAGCGTCTTCCTTCAGTACTTTTGTTGGCTGTCTCTCCAGAAGCATGAAGAGCTCTCCACCAGGGCAGTAATCAGTTATCAGGCAAATATGTGTTTTGGTCTGAAAAACATTTCAAGTCCATGAGAGTAACTTCAGGATTGCAAAGCATCTAACTTGTCTTCACATTGCAAAGACTACAGGTTCTTGATTAATCAGCCAAGCTGATGCCCATTAACTAACCTGAAATGAAGCATATAATGCAGGAAGGAAAGGGTGGTCCAACATGTCAAGAATCTCTCTCTCTGCACAAGCTCTATGCACCTGCATCAAAGAAAAGAAATCAAGTGAATTCTATACTTGGATTATCCAGAAAGTATCTCATCCTTACTGTCGGAATTCGGTCGGAAAATAGAATTGAGGGTTTATATATCTTAGCTCAAAAACTATTAAATAATTTGGTTTAATTATTTTGAGTCGAGTGGAAAATATATCCAAAAGTTATTTAGACCAGTTTCTAAATAATTATGATAACTTAATTCTTATACCTTATTGCGGTTGAGCATAACATTCTTATCCATAGCTTTCATGGCGAAAAACTGACCACTTCCACTCAATTCTACCAAATGCACACTGCCATGCCAATTCAAAAGTAAGAATATCTAAGAGACAGTAAAAATAAGAAATGGAGGGTTATTGAAAACTTTTCAGAATTATTTTATATTGTTCACTATTTCAGAAAAACCAATTTTATGTTTTCCGTAAATTCGGAATGGTATCTACAGAAAAATCTAAAAAATTCCTCGATTGTGATTTTTTCAAATGCACAAAATTGGAAAGGGATACAGGAAAAAGAAGGAAGACAAACCTGCCAGTGTCACCAGATCCCAAGGGTTTTATTGGCCTAAAATGTTTCAGTCCTACTTGTTCTCCATTGTCTAGGATCTGCAAGGTTATATGTATAAACCCATCAGATGAAACAAGCAAAATATCCATTGGAGAACAAACTTTTCAGCATAAGAAGCATCTGAAAGATTAATACCTTTTGAATTGCTTTCCAAGAGGGGGTATCCCTCCTATGAGGCTTTGGAAAAACAACCTTTGAATGATTTGCCCACAAATCTTCTGGTTTCTGTAGATAGAAATACAGTTGTTAGAACGATATCACAAAAAGCCTTCTCAAACTATTTAACTGTATTCAGACATCACTTACTAAATTGGCATCTGGAAGTTCTCTCACTGCATCATCAACATTTTCTGCAGTTTGTTTCACCTGATAGTGGACATCAACTTAACACTTCAGCAAAACTACTTAGAATGTTATATCTAAACCATAATTGAGGAGTTCAGTTTCAAAAAAAGCTAACCAGTATTTCACTCTCTTGTGCTGTGTCCTCTGCAATACGGTTGGTACGAGGCTCAACGTGCTCGCTGCCATCTAGTTGTACTCCAATAAAATACTGTACTTCTCCCTGTTCACAAAATGCTAAAATCAATAAGAAAATTTTCCTTTTCATGGAAAAATATAAGCATCTGCCTACGACAGAGTCACATAACCAAACTGAGATATTTGAATAGGCATTGTACCTTTTGATCACGCATAGGCTGCAGGTGGAACAGGTTCCAGAATTTCTTGCCTGGATTAAGTGCAAAAGGAGATGATAACTGAATAAGTTTCCATTTTCCAGAAATACCATTAATTTTTTTTTAATGTTATTCTCCCATGAATTAGGCTCAGAATGAACACAGTTACAAACTGTTAGGAGCAACTGAGATGTATATCTAATGGTCTATTAAAATTTGACTAGGATGTCTATGAAATTCCATAGAAAATTCAGAATAAGCAATAGACAAGCATACCACTCTTGGTATAGTTAATAAGCTGCACAGTAACATCTGTCTGGTTATCAATTGCTTCTCTTATTTTCCTCACAGTAGCTGGATCAGTTTCAGGCCCTTGCAAAAATCTACATCCAATCATCAAAAATATTTCAAATTGCATCCCCAAATCTTAATGATATTTAAAGAGTGTTAAACATTTGCAGGGATATTGATGCCAGATTTTCTGAACCTTTTTTTTTCAACTAGAGAGCATAAATAAAGCCATCATAGTTGCATGAACTCTGCAGATTACCTGCAATTTCTTCCCAAGATTTCTTCGCGACTGTACTCTGTCAGCTCCAAGAAGCTATCAGAGGCAAATATCTGAATATTTAAATAATAAGAAACGTCATATATTGTCATTCCTCCAATGTATAAATTTCAAATAAGATTAGATGACTGTTTAGAGTTCTTACAATGGGATTATCAGGCAGCCTCGGATCAGTAATGACGAAGTTTTTCTCTATACGTTCAAGTGTTGTAGCTAGATCAATACCCTTTCTCATTTCCTTCTTCCTTACTTTGTCATCAACACTATCAGGCCTTGTATCATCATCACTCATCTCCTCCTCCTCCTCCTCATCATCATCATCGAAAAGAACTGCATCATCAAAGCTCTCATCTTTGGATTGTGTGCTCTTCCTCATGAGCCTAAACAGCAAAGACATTTTAATACATGCCCTATACAAACATTTTAAGTACAATGATTGAATATAAAATGCATGCAAGCTTGTATATACATGGAAGATAGTTAAAAGAAGAAGCTATACCCCATGAAAGAGAGGCGGATAGATTTTCTTTGTTTCTTCTCTGGCAACTCAGTGATACGCTGCATAGAGCTTCGAGTTCCCCCAAGTGAAGTCCGTCTAATTGAAGGAGGTACATTCTCTGAGTTTCGCCTTGCCAATGCTCCTTTTCTTTCCTCTTCTCCAGCACCTTCAGATTTTCTCATCAAGGGACGGTTAGTAGATTCACTAAGTGAACGAGGTCTCTTCATTGCTTGAACAAGTTCAGTTACAGAACTTGTAGCCATGTCCTTTTGACGTGCTGCACAAGCAACAGACAACGTGGTGTATGATCAACAACCAAGAAACATTAACAAATGTTAACATAATCATCATGTTCTGAAACTGTTTACTTCTTCTCCCCCATCAAACAGATTCCCAAAATCAACTACTGTGGGAGAGTACCATTCATGTTTGGTTGATTGGTTCAGATAATTCAGTCTAGCTTAAAATCAATATAGATGCCACTACAAGAAATTAATCCATTTGTGGGGATAAAACCGCTGTAAAATTCATCACTAATGACAATTTAAATTCGCTACGAGATTGCCACAAAAACTGCCACCTAAAAACTTTAGTGGTAATTTTTTATATTTAATGACAAAATTCTGGTGACGATTTTTTTTTTCCGACAAAATTTTGCCCAAAAAGCTCAATTTGTTGTAGTGGCAGTGCCACCTTTTCTGGATCAAAATATGTTTAAATCTATTATTATTTATCAATCATGCATAAATTATATCAGCACTCTTAGCTGCCTGCACGAAAGATAACTTCTTACTAATGCGCTTTAGCTCAATGATACTGAATTGGTTTTAACTTTGTGAGATCTCAGATTTAAACCTTTTTCTTACTGAAAACTGAATAGGAATATTCATGCAACCTATGGAACATCTTGGAATGTTTTCTCTCCAAGCTAACTGAGACCAATCTAACTGTAAGTCGCACATGAGTACGAGAAATAAACAGTCACAGGTCATCAATAATTATCAAAAAGAAACAAGTATGATATGCATAGTACCATCATATCGGATCAAAGATTCAGGCAATCCATTAGGACGCAGTGTCTTATCCTTGGACCCCTCAGTGTGCTTGCTAACCTCTACTTGCATTCTGCCAAATCAGCAGACAAATAAATAAATCAAATGATAAAAATTGAATTCTTACTGTGACATAATCCTAATTCCAAACAACAATTAATTGTAAAAATTTCTCCTGTTCATAGCAAAAGTTAAGGAGTGAAGGTCCACAGACCATCAGTATCAAGGCATTGAATGTTTAGCAAGTGACAAGGATGTGGGTTACCCAGTTGGCAAAAAAGTTGAACTATTTGTTTGATATAGGACAATGGGGCATCTCTTTGTGTTTTCAGCTTTTTCAAGTGGTCTGTTTTAGGACACATACATCTGATCACTAACACATAGATTATTAGATTCTTAGGCTTTGTTCGGCAACAAATCTGAAAATAGTATTTAGCATTTTGACAGAGTCAATTTAATAGTATTTAATAATTGAGGAAGTAGATTATAAAAAACTAATTCTGTCTAAACAGCTTTCACTGCTAAATCAGCAAACTTCTATTAACAACAGCTAGTATTGGCGAACATGGCCTTAACCATGATTCATGAGTATTTTATTGTTGTAATCTTGTATTTGTATATGCTTTCATGTCCTTGCATATAAATTTATTTTGTGCAAGGGTATAATATTTTGAGTAAATTAGAAACTAACCCAATATATTTGAGGACTTTCCCAGATTCGTCCTTGATAGGAGCAATAGTAAGCAAATTCCAAAATGGTGTCCCATCTTTCTTATAATTCAGCAATCTCCCACAGTAACTCTTCCCTTCCTGTAAAGTCTCCCTTATTTTGGCTACATCTTCTGGGTCTGTCCCAGCTCCCTGTAAAAACCGACTGCAACCACAAAATAGATATCATTTTTACCATGGTTAAGAATCATGGTAATAACACAAACATACACATAAATTGGGTAATTTGCATTTTATTTTTTGGATCAAATAAAAATAATAATTTATTACATCTATCTTATTAAAATATGAGAAAAATTGCAATTTAATATATGTAATACAGAGAAATTTATTAATTTGTCTCTTAATTTTGAAAAATATATTAAAATATCTATAAAATTTTAAAAAATTTACTAATTAGTCCCTTCATTAATTTTATCGTTAAATGATACAGAAAAATCTGAAATATTCTCTACAGATGGATTAATTAATAGATATTTTTATAAAATTGAGAAATCAACTAATAAATTTTTATAAAATTAAGAGATTAATTAATAAATTTTTTATAACTAAAGAATTAAAAATATTTAATCGTTAAATTTAATAAAATAATTAATCAGTAAACTTTTAAAATTTTAAAAATTTTTTAAAATTGAAAAATTAATTAATAAATTTTAAATAAGAATTAAATAATAAATTTTCTTAAATATATTTGTGTTGAAATTTAAGTTTAAGAACTAAATTATTATAAAATATTACCAGTTCCTGCCAACGACTTCCTTGGAGGTATAACCAGTCATTTTAAAGAAGCCAGCACTTGCATACATGATTGGCAAGTCGGGTTTTGTAGCATCTGATACCACAAATGTTTGTTGGAAAGATGATAATGCATCTTTTATATCTTCAGACATCCTAGGGATTCCTTTTGAATCTCTCCCTCCATCATCTGATAACTCTCCTGAGCTTCTAACTGAATTATTTGAATTTCTCCGAGATGTACCCGGTTTGTTACTAGTCGGTTCATCTCCACCGGAAGTTCTAACCCCAACCCCTTGTGGTTTGCCCGTTTCAGTGTCGGTTTTCAACACTAAACCCCACTCAGCCGCCCTTTTGGCTGCCAGACCCGTTTCCCCAGACAACTTTGTGGTTGTAGTTGTTGATTCTGATGGCGACGACAATAATGGTAGTGAAGTTTGTGGGGTATAATCCTTGAGAGCCATCCACGAGGTGATTTCTTCGGTTCGATCTGACTTGGAAGATAAATTGGTTTGATCAGATTTTGAGTTGTCATGTGGTTGCTGCTCAACCCAACTTTGCCAAGTGGGGTTGGAGCGAAATGCGGGGTTAATGGGTCGGTTCGAATAGGTAGAGGAGGGATTGAATACTTCAAGTGATCCACGAGGGTCTTTAGGCAAGGGAGGTATCAGCGATGACTGCTTGTTGGATGAGTTGTTAGTCGGTTCCATATCTGCAACCACCGTAGTACCGATTTCACTTTAATGCGCATAAATTCAACGATGGAATATGAAGACACCCACATAAACAGATTAGCTAGACAGAAGAAAACATATAAGTTTGGACAACAATGGGGCAGTGATATGAACTGGACTGGGACACAATGGGGATGATATTTTGGAATATTGAGTATGTGGTGAGGAAGAAACATAGAGAAGTCAATTGATGTATCATTTCAGGGGTAGTTTGGTCCATGTGAAAGTTTAAATGAAAAAAATATAAAAATAAAAAAAAAAAAAGAATTTGAAATGGTTAGGTAGGTCACTAATTAATTAAAGTTGTACACACAACTCTTTCCGACTCATGACCATGAGAGTGAGTGATAACAATACACAACATAATATGACAGAAACAGAAGCTTCAATTTCTGCAAGAACATGGAAACTCAAAACCACAAAAATTACATTTAGAAAAGAAAAATTAAAGTATAAACAAATAATTCTAAGAAACATTTCAAAAAGATGAAACTTCATGATTAACATCAATAGTACTGGATTATGAAAAATACGAGTTCAAATCCGAGTTGAATCTAATTAAAAGAAGAAAAAGAAACAAAATTCAATGAAGGGAAGCTAATCAGAATCAAGAAACTTAGATACATACCTCAGTTATCTTCTGGTCTGAAACAGGAAGCTTATATGGAAACTGTCTGACAAAAAGCTGAACCTGAAGGCTAGATATTATATGCAAAGCTTGAAGTTGGGAGAGAGAGAGAGAGAGCAGAAAGAGACGAGGAAGATATGGAACAAGAAGTACTTTTGATTGCAAGAAAGACTAGCAGAAGAAAAGAAGAATGATTGTGGAAATAAGTTTAGCCAACTTCCATGCCTCTACACGTAAACTTCACATGGCAGAATCTTGTGTCTCGATGACATGATGAAGCTCTGGGCTCTGGAGATGGGTTGGCAACAAAAATAGAAGCAGAATTGTGAGAAGCAAAGCAGATATTGGAGAGGTGATGAGTTGCACGTTGAGGGTTTCAGGTTCTACCGACCGTGGTCTGGGCAGACAATGCCGCTTCTGTTTCTATGTCTCCACTAGTGGCATAAAGTCTGGGAGATGATCCCATATAAAACAAACACTAATAGAAAGGACCATATCTTTCCCCATCAAGCATCATTATTTTTCATATCCCTTGCCGTAGCATTATACTTCCAACCTATTTATATTAGGAGAATTTTTTTATATAAGTTTAATTAGTTCACTGTATTCTTATTTAATGATTAAATAAGTTCAATTTATAATTTTACACCAATTAAGCTTTCATATTTTTATTAATTATCAAATAAATCCTAATATAATATAATATTATTTTTTAATAATAAAATATTTAAAAAATTTAATACTTTAATTATAAAAGGTTGAAGTAATTATATGAATTTTTGAAATAACTATATAGTTTTTTTAGACTGCATAAAGTTTGAGTGGTCGGGGACCTATTTCATGTTTTAGACTCCTAATTGCTGACGTAGAATATGTGGTAAATACAATTTTTAAATAAAGCTTTCTAAAGTTAATGATTTGCATTCCAAAATTATAATTAAAAGAAGAATTTCGAATATCAGTCTTTTTGACCGTTTAATCATTTCTTTTTTTTTTTGAAATTGACCGTTTAATCATTAGTAGCTCATTATAACAGTTAACTGCTCGGTGAACACCAACCGAAAATGCCAAATGGTAACCATTTAACTAAACAATTCTAAAGCCCTTTTCCTGCTTTAAGTCGATTAAAAGCAGCTTAACAAGACTAAGAGAAAAAAAAAATTCAGAGACAAAAAAGAAAAATTACGTAATTAACTAACTATAAATAACTTGCCCTTTCAAATATTATATTTATTTATGCAAATTTTTTTTTTAAAGGCAAGATCCATTGGATAAAACTTTAAAGCCCAAACCACAACAAATAAGGAAAAATTTTCAATTTTGAAAATTAGTCTACCGTCTATAAGAAAAACAACACAAAACTCGTAGCGTAACCCTAACTTGCTAAGAGAGATAATGAGCATTGCCACTACAGCTAGAAGAAGTTATTGCTTAAGAAAAATAGATGAATTTCTTAAAAAAAATATTTCCTCTAAAAATCTAGTGAGAGAAATTATCCACTTTTTTTCCATTACAACATAAAAAAAATTGCAACCTAAATGGATACGTTCTTAAACAAACATACAAATTAGGAGTGGACACGTGGCCAGGGAGAGTGGTCCTGGATTGGGAGTTGCCCAATTATTATTATCATCATGACATGAACTCATGAACTGTTTGTTTATTATTATTAACTATAAAGGGGAATTAAATTTCATTTATTTTAAGAGAATTAGAAAAAGTTTATTATTAAAATTTCAAAGGGGGAAGCTTTAGATTTCTGTCTAGATCCCATTTTCAAATCGAATTAAAATTCATTATTTTAGAAGAAACGTTTCATTTGTTTGGAGAGAATTAGGAAAAGTTTATTATTAAAACTACAAAGAGAAAAGTTTTAGGTTTCTATTTAGATTCCAAGTTAACCGAATTAAAATTTATTATATAAAAATTAAGAAACGTTTCATTTATTTGGAGAGAATTAGAAGAAGTTTGTTATCACTATTATAAAGGAAAAGCTTTAGATTTATGTCCTAATCTTAATTCTAATCTGAACTAAAATTTATTATATTCAACTAAATTTTTTATTTATGAAAAATTATTATTTAGTCTCTATAATATAAAAAAATATATCAATTGATCTATTAATTTTAAATAATATATTAAAATATCTTTAACATTTTAAAAAATATAATAATTAGTCTCTCTATTAATTTTAACCGTTAAATATTATAAAAAAATCTAAAATGCATACGAAAAAATTAATTAGTAGATCTCTTAATTTAAGAGATCAATTAATAAGTTTTTTAAAACTATAGAAACTAAATAATAAAATACTTAACGACAAAATTACTAAAAAAATTAATTAGTAAATTTTTTAAAATGTCAGAAATGTTTTAATATATTTTCAAAATCGTAAAACTAATCGGTTAATTTTTATAGTAATTTTTTAATTAGAAAAAAAAATTATTATTATTATTACAATCATAGAGGGTAAAACTTAGGTTTCTATGCTAATCTTAAGTGCAAATTGAATTAAAATTTATTATATAAAAAAAAACTTTTCATTTATTTGGAGAGAATTATATGGAGACCTCAAATTCAAACTCAATTAAATTAATTATACCAAAAGAAAAATTTTCATTTATTTGGATAGAATTAGAAAAAGTTCTCGGTCGGATTCATAAATGCTTCCTGCTTCTAAAAAGTGGAAGATTTCAAAGGGCAAAGAAGGAAACTATACTTTGGTTCTTGTATTATCCTCTCAAGTCTAATCTCAATTTATCTTAAATAAAATGTTTTATTTCACATTTTAAAAAATAAATTCATAAAAAATCATGTATAATTTAATTTTTTTAATTAAAAAAATAAATTTAATTTCAAATAAAAGAATTGATTATAGAGAAATAAATGGAAATTAAATTCTTATAAAATTTTATTATTCTAGGGGATTAAGTTATAAAAAATAGAACTAATTGAACATCACAAAATTTGAAAGTGAAATTAGATTTTTTTTTAAATAAAAGTTAGGAGTTAATTTATTTATTAATTCCATGTTGTTAAATTTATTAAATTATTGAAGTTCAAGTGTAAAATAAAATGTTTTAAAATTAATTGGATGAAACTACATTTCAATTTTTATAAAAAAATAAAAAAATTAATTTCTATATTTATACTTAAACAAAATATTAAATTACCTTAAAATCAGAGGTGCTTCCTTAATAAGAAAATTCTTATGTGCACCTGAGTATCAAAATAAATATTAAAATAAATAATTATTTAGTTTATTTAATTTCAAACTATTTGATTTATGTAATATCAAAATAAATAATTATTTAGTTCTTATAAATAAAGGAAGAGATTAAATAGTTAACGATATTATTATATTTTTAAAAAAAATAAGAACTAAATAGTTAATTATAATAAATTATAAAAATTAAATAATAATTCTTCTCTAAAAAGATAATTAAGGGGTAAGATATAGAAAGGTAGGTCCCAGAGGGCACGTGAAAAGGCCTTTTTAGGGAAATAATCTTATCAGATAGGGCTGATGATGGGTCACATCTCGGAGTCTTATTTGCATGGTAGACCCCCTCTCCTCTCTTTCTCTTTTACTTACTCATGGTGGTCCTTCTCTCTCCCTCTTCCTCTCCTCTTGCTGGACCTCACCTGGCTGTCATTCATCAATCAGAAGAGGCCTTTCCTCGTCGTTTTTTTAGGTTATTTTATGTGAAATAAATTTTTCAAAAATAATTTAATTGAATTAGAAAAAGTAATTTATTTTTTTATATTAAAATAAGAAAGTAATTTAACTTTTTAAAAACTCATCAATATTGATAATATATAAAATAGAACATATCTTAAGATTTAAAAATGACCTCTTGTAAATGAATATGGGTACAGTAGGATCGGGCTATTATGATCCGAAGCCAGAATACCCGATCGCACAAATAAATGATAAAGAATTATTTAAGCTGCATCTAGAATTTTAATCATTATTATTTGGTTAATTTGAAATAAGAAAAAAATATATTAAAAACTGAATGTTTTATTAAAATTTTTTAAAAATAAAAAAGCAAATTTTAATAGTTGAAAAAGATTATAAAATCTTAATAAATAAAATTATGGAAATATTTAAAATATTTAAAAAAATAATTAAAATATAAAATTAATCTCCTAAACCATGAAATTTCTATATCGAATTTTGTGATAAAAATATTTTTGAAAATCGTGCGTAATTAAAAAATAATTAAAATATAAAATTGACCTCCTAAACGATTAAATTTTCATATTAAATTTCGTAATAAGGTTTACAACTCTAGTCACACCTTTGAAAGTTATGCGTTTTGAATTTTTTTTTTGAAAAGTCTTTTATCGGACATGAACGATAAAAATTAAATCCGTTTCAAATTTGTTATACAGTTTTAGGCTGATTGTTCCATATCAACAAATTGGAATCATATTATACCATATTCTTAAATGTGTATGCCTCGTTATCATCTATATTGTGTGACAATAGGATAGAAGGGCCTTGACAGACGACCAATCAATTGAGTATTAACCAAGCCAAACATGGACATTCTTAAAGAACAATGATATGACATTACATAGTAACATGATCATTGTGCTTTGTACGACGAGGAAGAAATATATGAGCAGATACAGTCTAATATACCTCAACTTTCACTTTGCCTTCAATCTCAAAACTCCACCATCATAGAACCACCTTAACCACATCATCCTTATATCATTTACTCACAAGTCTAAAAACTCCCAAACTCTCACTTTCAAGCATTCCAAAGCCACCTCATTACTTCATAGACACCATGTATTCTAATCTCAGACCCTCTCTCTAGATCCTCAGTTACCAAATATATCTATAAATTTTAATTATGTTGTAAATATAATATCCCTCAATTAAGTTTCAAATAAATAATTATATGATCCATAAATTATGGCATTATTAACCCTTAATTTGTCTATCAAATTTTTGAGAAATAGATTAAAATGTTGAGAAAATTTTTAAAAAATTAAAAAATATCTCAAATAATTAAAAAAATGTTATTTATAATAAAAAAAACTCTAATACTCATTATATTTTTAAAATTGGTGCGTTTCGAAATTTTATTTTGAAAAATTATTATAGATTTCTATCGGATGTTGACAGTAAAATTTAGTTCCAATTTAAATTTGCTTAAAATCAAGACTAATTGTTCTATATCACATTTATTTTTAAAAAAATATTCTTTATATTTTTTAATGTTTAGTATATTCAAAAAAATTATCAATAAAAAATATTTTTCGGATCACTGATAAAATTAAATATTTTTTAAGGAAAATGAGTTCTCCCTAGTCATTTTTTAAACTTTTATTGATACTACTATATAATAAATTTATAAATATTTTTTTATTTTTTAGTTAAAATTAAATAATAAAAAATAAATTATTTAATTAGAAAATATTTTTTATTTATAAGTTATTTTTTATAAATAAATAGTGTCTAATTATTAACAAATAAATATTAAATCGATTAAAATGTCTAATGAAACTAAAAATTTATAAATAATTTAATGGATTTTTAGGAATAGATAGCAAAATTATAATGGAAAACTCACTCATTTTCTTCACTTTTTCAATTAGGTTACCACTTGATTGGGAGAAGCTAAGTTTTTATTGTCAAAACTTTAAATTATTTATTTATTTTGATATCTACGTGTTATAGATAATGCTTAAAAAGTTGATAGGGACAAAACACAAAGAAGAAGCCTTTGTGGTAAGGTATAGTGATTGGAGCATCATGTTCTTGAATCCACAAATTAACAACATACCAAAAAGAACTTGAATCGCTCCAACTACATCTCTACCCATTTTGATTTCGACTACACCAAACAATATGCCAATTATACCCTTTTCTTATATATTATTATTGGAGAAATTATCAAAATATTCAATTTTTTTCTAACATATTTTTATTTTAACTTTTCTAAAAAATTACATGAATTTCAATTTTAGGATTTTTTTTTTTGAATAATTGCTTTAGTTTGTTAGAAGAATTCAGAAATTATTGTTTTTCGTTTCCTTTTTCTTTTCCATCATCAATCATCACTCAGTTTTTAGATAATCATTAACCAAAATTGTTCACAAGAGTTTGTGGCAATTCTGGGCCCAAAACCGTTTTCAGTTCAAAGTTTGTATCAACCCTTAAATTTCAACTTGATTCCAATTTTATTTATTAATGGCCAAATCTTTTTTCAAAAGAAAGAAAGAACCCAGTTGTGATTTGTAATCAGATTAGACTGAATTGCTAATTCTGATCCAATATTGGTTCGATTAAAAACCAATTTTAATTTGATTTTCTGAATTGAACCAATCTAATTTTGGTCCAATTCCAAAACAGACCATGAATGGCTATAACCACAATCACATGGAATGTTAAAGAGCATGCATTTTCATGCTAAAATTGGTAAAAAAATCTTCCCATTTAGAAAGGTGTTTGTGCTAAATATGGTGAATAACAAAGGAAAATGTTGAACACAGCAGGCAAAAAGATGGAAAATTTTTTGCTATCAATTTGTGCCAACTGACATTCACAACATTGTCTTTCGACGACAATACGCTTGCGCCTGTTACGCGAATCTGTAATCAAGCTGCACATTATCTGGCGAATAAACAAAGCTCTTGGCAATGCTAGTTTTATTAGCGATGGCCTTCTGCAATGAGATTACCATACAATCTCTGCCTTCTGAGAAAGAGGGGGAAAAAAAATTCAAGGCTAGTCTATTAAATTACGAAATGGATCCTACAGAGATACAAGAATCCCAGCTCACATTTACACCAAAAGGGAAAAAAAAAGGGGCAGAAATTTCCTGTATGAGAGGTATCTCCTTGATAATCTGATACCCCAACCTGCTATATATAAACACTACAAAGAGCTATCAACCATTCATTTTTAGCTGTCACCATTTGACTCTGGAGAAACGTTGCCTGCACTTCTGTCATTATCTTTCTTTGGTCCGTGTCGAGATGGAGTCTTATGAGAGCCTTGCACTGGATCGATTTGGGGATCATATTTTTGGCTAGCCAGATAATTTAGAGCCATGACCACATCCGATACATTCGGCCGCATATTAGGCTGCTCCTGAACACACATTGCAGCAATCGCAAGAGCTTGGTACAATCCTCTCACAGGATATTGACCTTTAAGTAAAGGGTCGACCATGCGTGAAAAGTTTCTCCGGTCTTTGAACATAGGTCGTGCCTGCAAAGAATCCAATTGATTTCATATGCCTCATCAATCATGCTACTCTCAGATTATTATAATTTCTTTCCTTGTCTACTTCAGTTCTTTATCAGATATTTGCAGAACAGAGACTATATCAGTTACAAGATATAATTTATCAGGAAAAGAGAATTAACAATCTTCTCAAATTCCATGAAAATCTACACTTGGTTTAACTTTGGCCCATAACCTTTTTCAAAGCTTTCAATAAAAAATATATTATTTTCCATGTCAAACTATAGATTAATGAATAAACATGAAAAAATGAAGCTAAAGCAACCGATTACCGAAACAAAACAAATGTCATTGATGTCAATTATGGCAAGCAGGATTCAACGGACAAATTTGTTAGGAGCAATAACAGCAACAGCTAAAAATTTTGCTGCAAGTCAAAGCAAGAAAAGGAGGAAAATCTTGAAATCTGGCATTCATTTCAGCTGACTTTTCACCTATTAATTATTTCCTTGAGAAGAAAATATAGAAGTAAAACAAGTGCAAAGGAATGCCCTTTACAATTCAAGTATCATCCCAAGACAAACATTTCATCCAAAACTAATACAAAGTAAAAAATCCTTTTTTTTTTTGCACATGTTAAAGATGTTCTCAGCATTATCTACTTGTAGAATGATCAGGTTCAGAAGTTAATAATTGAATTCGAAAAAGATATCACTCATATAACGCAGAACAACAACCAAAAATGAAAAACAATAAAAACCAGTCAGCTACTTTCTACACAGTTGGTGGTCATCAGAAAAGGCCACTTTGAATCCACCAACCACACATAAATATTATCACATTACTGGCAGGACATCCATATGGACTCGAACATAGATCCTTGTAGGGTTGATCTTTGTGACTGTTATAACTGATTAGAAAACATCTATAATAAAAATGAATGCAGTAGGCTACAATCCAATCCGTATTAGTTTGATGCTGTTAATCACAGAAAACAATTCACCTAGTACAACAAAAACCATAGACTAATATAAATAATGAGCCAGAACTTCTCTTACCCAAGCAACCAGATTCTGCTCTCCATGATCCCTTTTTTGATCAATTGCTTTCCTGCCTGTGATGAGCTCCAAAAGAACCACCCCAAAGCTATAAATATCTGATTTAAACGTCAATTGACCTGTCATTGCATAGTCTGGTGCACAATATCCATATGTGCCCATAACCCTTGTAGAAACATGGGTCTTATCCCCACTGGGTCCCACTTTGGCCAGGCCAAAATCAGATAGCTTTGGATGATAGCCCTCACCAAGCAAAATGTTCGAGCATTTCAGATCACGATATATAACTGGTGGCTTCATTTTTTCGTGCAAGTACTCTAAACCCTTAGCAGCAACAGCAGCTATTTTCATTCTTGTGTTCCAATCAAGTGGTTGCCTATTACGCGGAAGATCTGCAAAAGGAAAATTATTAAACAACAATAAATTAGAAAATGGTAAGTTAAGAAAATGAGCAATCAACACAAGGATGAGATGTTACAATGACTTACATACCATGCAAATGGTTTTCTAGGGATCCTAATGGCATGTACTCATACACCAATAGCCTCTGATCACCCTCGGCACAATATCCAATCAACTTGACAAGATTGGGATGATCTGCTAGACTTAATGTCAATACTTCAATTACAAACTCCCTAGTCCCTTGAACGCCATTTCGATCAAGTTGCTTAATAGCAACAACCTGTATAGAATAAAACAACATAATTCAAGTCTCACCAACAAATTAAAAGCAAATCATGAATGTGGACACTGTAAAAGGAACTTTACAGCAAATATGTTACGAGTAGAATAAAAGGGCACGCAAAAGTGTATCATATTTACTCTATTGAGTTGATTATTGCCCATGGCATACAGCAAGGGCCTTTTATTTTTTGGTATCAATGGGCTGCTTTCACTGACCTGATTGATTTTATCCAAATGCCCCTTGTAAACTTTGCCAAAACCTCCTTCACCCAAGAAACAATCTGACTGGAAATTGCCTGTTGCGGCTGCAAGTTCCTCAAAAGTAAAGGTCTGGGCGAGTTTCCCATTATTTCTCACATTCTTAGAAACCTCATCTACCAAATTTAAATTCTTTACATCTAAAGATAATTGATCATCATTAGAAGTACCCTCTTCCTTTACATTTGCAAATGGCTTTACTTTCAATGACCCTGTAGAACAAAGAAAAGCACAAACAGAAAAAAAATGGTTAAAAATGCAAAAAAAAATCACAATGCAAGGCAAATAGAGAGAAAAAGCCAATTTTTTTTTTTTTTAAAAATAGAGATTTATATATAAGGGTGCTATAAAAAGCCAAGGCCATCAAATTTGAAAGCAAACAAAGAACAGGCTAAGGACAAAATATTGAACACCCAAATGAGGGTTTTGGACTATGAGTTGGACTTACTTTCCCAAACATTTTAAATAATAATAATAATAATAATAATAAAAGGACCATGAAAATAACATCACCGCCAACATAAACCCCAAACGAAGAAACCAGAAGGAGAAATGCCTCTTCATGAGAGACACAATATTGAGAAAGCCATTGATCATTTCAACAATTTCAGCATGAGTCAAAATTTAGCATTCCCTAATCATTCAGCTGTCAATCTCCTATTGATATACAAAAACACTTGAAATTAACAGGGGAAAAAAAAGAAGAAGAAATCATCCTAAACAGTCCCCTTTGATCACTATCAAAGATGAAGAAAAAGGGCCCCACACTGAAAAAGAAAGAAGAAACCAGAATTCAAAAAAAAAAAAAAAAACCCATAAAACTGGGGTTACGTTTCAAAAGTTCAAAAACAAAACATTAAAGAAAATAATGATCATAAAATATTATATAGATACCTGAAGTGGTTCGTGTTTGATCGTTGCGTTTAATGCTATTATTGTTGCTTCTCTCTGATCGTTTGCTTGATCGTCCAGAGCAGCGAAAACACCCCATCTTCTTGTTATTATTATATTTTGATTATTTTTATCAATTTCAAACAAAAACCCAAAAATCAAACATAAATTCTCTCTCTTTTCTTCTTTTGTTTCCTTTCTTTCTCGACTATCTACAGACACAGAGAGAGGAGAAGCACAGAATGTGGAAAACAGAGAGAGCTGCAAGAACTAGCTTCCTTAGGGGTTTTATATGTATTTTAATTTTTATATTCCTTTTTGGGCTTTGTTCCAGTGTTAAGAAGTGCAATATTGTTATATCATCTATTTACGTGGACGAATATTGATTTGACACGTAATAATTAGAAATTGTTTGGTCAAATAAGTTCACGTTGTTCTCATTGTTTTGTCCATTTGTGTAAAGAAGTGATGACGTGGCACATGGTTAGTAGTATGAGAGTGATTCGGTGTACCAACAGATCTTTGTCATTTTATTAGAAGCAAAAATAATTATATAAAACATAGAAAATTTTCATTTAGAATTACATGGCCGTGAGACACGAACCTGACAGCCGCATTAATCACCGTCTGTTTTTCAAAGCAAGTGAAAAGTCAAATGCTTTTTAAATTTTTTTTTTTTTAAAAAGCTACAAGTATGCGGAGGGAAAAGGACCCACCCTCGATTCGCTCACCTCACCGCCAATATGGGACCCATATTGGCATATAGAATGCTGTGATCAACTTGATCATCTACACTTCCTGCAATCAAGTGCTTCGAAGTTTTCATGGGACGCGATGCAGCTGATCACCGATTGGATTAGCGATTTTACCGTTTTATCCTCAATCGGTGTTCTACAATTGTAGTTTATGGTTTTATTTTTATAGTGTTGGTAAATAGAATCACACCAAGGGCTAGGAGGGGTAAAATTTTCAGTTAAACATAATAATAATTATTATTATTTTATAAATTTATGTTTATTTTTTCCATATAATTTAATAAAACATATATTATCAAAATAATAGATTGATTTACATTTTAATTTACTCTATTTAAAAAAATAATTAGACATGATTTTCCGTTAGCAAAAAAACATCAAATTTTAATAAATAAAATTTCAATATATCAACTTTAGATAAATAAGTTTCATAAATTTCACCGATCAACTTCTCCATAAGTTTTTTAAGTAGTTTCTCTTTTTGATAATTAATAATAAAATGAAAGAGTATTTATAATAAATAATTTGAAATAATAATTTTAAAAATAAAAATAACAAAATAAATTTAAAATTAAAAAAAATTGATAGTATTTTTTTATTTAGTAATAAAATAAAGTGAAATGCTAAATAAACATCCAAATATAAAATATTTATAAGAGATTTAATATTAATATTAATATTAATATAAAATTTTAATATCATATTAAGTTTGAATTAATTTTAATTAAAAATGGCTATTAGTCAAATATTTTTAAATATTCGATTTGAGTGAATTATAATATGATAAAATTAAATTTTTTAAATTAAAATATTAATAAAAAATAATTATTAATTAAAATATATGAAATTAAATAGATTTAAATTTTAATAGTTGAATTTGAGACGGTGCGAGTATTACTGATATAAATTAAATTTGAGTTGAAATAGTTTAATTTTTATGATTATTCTATCTATTTATATTTTTATTTTTAATTATTCAATTCTAAACTGCTGAGGAATTGTAACCATTTTTCTTTTATTTTACCAATGGGTTTTCAATTTATTATTAATTGCTAAGGAAATTCAGTTGCTAAATTCACTAATCTTTGCATTAGATGTAAGGCTCTGTGTTGAAGCGACAACACAACACTGGAGCTTGGTCTTTTTACAGCTTCAGGCTCTTGGCCTTTGGGTGAGGTGTTTGGTCATGACTTTTGTGTAAACTTTTTTGTTTTTACTTTTTGACTTAATTGTTTGTGTTGGTGAGTGGTTTGTAGCATTTTCTATTATCATTACTGTTAATGTCTGAATTGTTTGTACTTGTCGTATTGAGCTATGTCGTGTTGAGAATTTTATTAGTGTTCAAACCGTTAGAGGTGTTGGTGTTCGTATTGGTGAAAAATCGATATTCAAGTAATGAAAAAATAATTCTATCATTATATTAAATTAAAAATAATAGTCTAATAGCTGTATAAATAAATTTTTTAGAGTTTTAATTGCATAGCTACTGCTCAAATTGGGATCACAGAAATCAGGGGCGGAGGGAAGATACGACAAGAGGCACGTGCCGTACCGGCGACCGAAAAATATTTTGAAGGGAATAAAGGTGTCACAGCGGCGCAGCCGATGGTGCCGCAGCGGCGCAGCCGATGCTCTACCAAAAAAAATTCCTGGCTTCACCACTGGCAGAAATGGAGGATGGATGGAGTGATCATTGGCTTAGTTTGCTGCGGTCCGTTTTTGCTTTTTTTTTTTTTTTTCCAGAATTTGGACTCCTTGGATCTTTGAGCTTTGAGTTAGATCTGTTATTGTTGGGTTAATCCCAATGTTGTTGAAATTTATTTTTTGAGCTATTTCAATACTTTTTTTAATGATAAAAAAATTAAGACTCCATTTAAATAATATAATATAAATTTTGTATAATTTAAAATATGTATATTTAAACTACGTTCATAAATCAATAATACTTGTTTAAAATTTATTGAATTTGCCTTCATTATAAGACAGATTCACTTATTAGCGGTTGAAATTATAATTTTTTAAATATAAAATAAATTATTTATTAAAATATATTATATACACAGTAAAAAATTATTTTTTTATAAAAATTTTACACGATTGTTAAACTGTTGCATTAATAATTAAATATAATATTATTATATAAAACTTAAAATGTTGAGTGATAATATATTATTTTTAAATATAAACAGAGGGAATCTTTTGCTTTTTATGGGGAAATTTATTAATTTTGATATAATTTATGGATTAAAAATTAGATTAATGATATTAATATCACTATCAAAAGGACTTGAAAAGTATAAGATATATTAGATAAAGGAATGGTTAGTTGCTAACCCACGTATGAGATTAAGCTAATAAGCAAAGATTTTTAGGCCTATTAAGCATCGATACATCAAAGGACACGTGTCCTAAGTGGGTGCCCTAAATCTTAATTAATCTTGGATTAGTGTTGGAAATTAAGCAAGGTCATGATTGAAAGATACACTTAATTAGTGTTTATCATGTGAGATTTTAGTAGTAGACTTTTGGATTGTGCCACAGTTGAAAAATGGCTAATGATCTCATTTGCTTGAATTCATTAGGAAAAAATCAAAAAGGCTAATAATCTAAGGCTACAAATTAATTAATTAATTAATTAATTATCAATGATATTATTAAATATTTGGACCCATTTATTTTATTTTATTTCTTTACATAAGAATCCATTATCAAGAAATGTTTATTCATTTTGAAAAAGTATATTCATTTTGAAAAAGTATACACGACAATTAGGTAAATAAAAGCATCACACGTTTATTTTTCAATTAAAATTCAATTGAAATTCAAACTATCATTTAAAAAATATATATATTGTTAAAATGAAAATTAACAACGCATCTACTCTTATTTTAACATATGTAATAAATTTATCATTTAATTTTAAAATTTAACATTTTAATCCCTGATAAAATAATATGTTTAAATATAATCAAAAAGTAAAATATGATTTTTTTTAAAAAAATGATCTTGCAAATAATTATAACGGTGTGTATTCACAGGTTTAATCTGATAATAAATATATCTGAATAAATATTAGAGTTCTCAAATTTTACTCTCTAATCTCTAATTTCTATTTAAAAAGAAATGGCGATGGTATTTTAAGAATTTTTAAAATTATTTAAGTACTTTATAGTTATTTTATATTTTACTCAATAATTTTAATGTAATAACTTTTAATTTAAACGATAAAAAAACTTTAAATATTAAAATATTTAATTTTAAAAACAGAAAGAAATATTTATTAATTATATGCTAAGTAATTTTTTTTATATATATATTTATTGAAATACATACATCAATTTCCACCACAAAATTAATTAAAAAGGCAAAATAGGAAGAAGGCTAAATTTTGATTGTATTATTATTATTTACATTTTTAAATGGTGGATGGAATAAAATTAGGAGTGAATAGTATTTAGTTTAAATTAAAATAATTAATTAAATTGAATTAATTTAAAATTTTGATATAATTTTATAAATTAATCAAAAGAATTAGTTGTTTCAAATCGGTTTAGTTTTGATAAAGAAAAAAAAATCGAATCGAATTGATTATTTACTAATACTATATATTTTTATAATATATAGAGATTATATTTTAAATAAAATTAAAATACTTTAATTAAATTATATAATACTTAAAATAAAATATAAAAGAAATTTATTAAAAAATTTAACTGATGAAATTAAATCAAATTAAATTAATTTTTCACTTAACTCATTTTTATTACCATAAATATTTAAATTTAAATTTTAAATTTATTCTATTTGATTGGAACTAACCTAACGTTCACTACGTGTTTGAAAGCTAGTAGGAAATGATAGTGAAAGTGGAGCAATGAATGGTTAGGAAATTAATTATTCAGTTGGGTGATCATTACAAATACATCCAACTATTTGAGACTTTGAGTTGGCAGTTGAAATTTTCACGGTTTAACTTTAATTTGGATTCCAATTGGAAAAGTCTATTTGTCTAATTAATTCATTTAATTTGGATTCCCATTGAAAAGTCTGTTTTTCTAATTAATTTGAATTCATTTTGCGTGAGTTTATTAGACTAATTAATATAAATTCCCATAAAATAATTTTATTAAAGAGAACAAATCACTCTTTTTAAATTTTAAAAATATTTTATTTCAAATTACTGATTAAAAAAAGAAGAAACACATTTTTTTTTAAATTTTTCATATTTTAGAGATAAAAAATAATAAAACTTTTTTCTGCTCTTTGCGTCATGAAGGTCTGCATCCAAAACATGGCATTAAAAATAAAATTTCTTTTGTTAATATAGATATTAAAAATAAAATTTTCAAGTTGAGAGTTAAATTAAATAGATAAAAACTTTGCAAATTAAATGAATTTGCCCATTTAATTTTTTTTAAGTTTTAATAGTTTAACCTATTATCTGATAAATACTATTTAATTTTATCTATATTTATAATTTATTCTTAAAAAAAAGTTAATCTAACCCATAACTTATTGAATTTATTTTTTTCTAGATTTATTTTTTTTATATATCTAAATGATTATAAAAATATTAAATAATCTAACATAATTCATAGTTTTTTTTTTGAATTAAATGAACTAATTTATTGCTATAAAAATAATATTTAGCCTTGCGATTTTATCTATAAAAGAATAACTATCAAGTTGTTTCTGAATTTTTAGTTCTTCTTTATATTAAAATTACACGAATAGAAATATTTTTATATTTTATAAAATTAAATTATTTATTAATTTATTAAAAAATTATTAGTGAATTTATTTAAACTTTAATAAAAAAATAGTATAGATATTTAAATTTATAGGTAATAAATAATATGTATAGTTAAAAATATAAATATTTAATATAGATTAATGGCATAATTTTTAAATAAGAATAAATTAATAAATTTTTTAAAGAATTAGAGATTTAATAATAATTTTTCTATCATTTATTTAAAGTTGAAGAAAAATTACTTAAACTTAAAAAATTTTAGAGACCATGGCCCTCCTGTGGATCCGTCAATTTTATATTATGGTTAAATTTCTAAGTTGTGGTTAAATTTTATATTGTATATCTAAACGTCCAAAGTTCATTATTTAATGTCTTTTAATTTATACTTTTGCCTAAAATCATTGTAACCCAAATGTTGATGATGCTAAGGCTAAAGCGGAGTTGAGACCGAGTCAAATTAGATCGTTTATGATATAGAGCAATTAATTTTAAATTTTATGGTAAATTTTGGATCGATTTTAATTTTTATTGTTCGAAACGCACGATTTTCAAAAGTGTGACGAGCGTTGTAGGCCTCTCACAAAGTTTAATAAAAATTTCATCGTTTAAGGGATCAATTTTACATTTTAATTATTATTTTTGAATATTTTAGATATTTTTATAATTTTGCATATTAAAATTTTATTTTTATTATAAATAGTTTATCTTAACTATTAGGAACTTACTTTTTAATCTTTAAAAAATTTAAGTAAGACTACTCATCTTTCAACCTATATTTTTTTAAAATCATTTTAATTAAATAATATTTATTAAAATTTTTGACGAAATCTAATTAGACTTTTATCAGTATAACAAATGAAAAATTATTTAATATATAAATAATGCTATTATCATGGTGGAACATATGCAATACTCACAAGAATCGGTGCCTAAAATAAAATTGACATCCATACAACAATAGTATTGAAAAATTTCTCTTATTAGAATAGTTAAAGTTTATTAATCACATTCTTATTTCATGTGGTGTATTGCAATTACACTCCTGTTTTTTCAATTTTTTGTAAAGAGATTAAGAATGAAGAATTGAATGTGCATTTATTAAATGAACAATATGATTTTAGTCTGGACTAAGTCTAAGTTAGGATTTTTTTTTTTTTTTTTTTTTTTTTTGAATTTTAAGCAAAGGTGGGCTATGTTTTTGGATAAAACAGGAGCTAGAGTCCACAATTTAAAGCAAAAAGGGTACATTTTTTGACCTTTTGGACCTTTATGTTGATGTTCTCAAGCAAAGCACCTTCTACTGACCTTTGAAAGGAAAACTACCAAACCAACGTATGTGAAATTCAAGGCCAATTGGGAAATTAAATGTGATTGGTGACTACCATGTGATTGGCGACTATTCACCGTATGGGTCAGTTCGGTTCTTGGCAAGAAGTAAAGTAGACCAAATTTAATTCTATTCTTGATTCTGGTTACATTTGACTTTAATTTATTATTTAGTTTATATAAATTTTAGTTCAATACAATGTATTTTTAATGCGAATTATTATCATAAAGAATTGTATTTAATTATAATTTATATTTTAAAGTTTGTTATTATTTGAATTATACAAAAAATTTTATGTATATATGCATATATATATATATGATTCGTCTGAATTTTTATTGAAAAATTTATTTAGTTTAGATTTCGAATTATATGTTTATTTAATTATATTGTGA
The DNA here is from genome assembly GCF_001659605.2 of Manihot esculenta. Classification (NCBI taxonomy): domain Eukaryota; kingdom Viridiplantae; phylum Streptophyta; class Magnoliopsida; order Malpighiales; family Euphorbiaceae; genus Manihot; species Manihot esculenta. Next base: position 30,376,145 of record NC_035171.2, read on the forward strand.
TTAAAAGATCGATCTATGAGTAGATTAACAAATTGTAGTCAAACGTAACAATGGGTGAACCCTTGAATAACGTTTACGTAGACTAGACGATTAAGCTTGCTTGGAAGACTACTTGCTAAGTTTAAATGGATTTTTGGTAGGTGAGGACTCTGATTTTGTGAGAGTTGATGAATTCAACACAATAAGAAACTAAAGAGCCTTTCCAATTTGGCACTTAAATCAGTGGGTAGAAAGAGGAAAAAAAAAGAATAATAATAATAAATAAATAATTTATAATTGAATTTTTCTTTTAATTTGTAAAATTTTTATTTTTTAAAAAAAATAAAAAATCATGCATAAATTTTAAGAATTTTTTTAAATTTTTTTATTATAAAATTAATCATATCAAATAGAGAGAAGTGAAACATTTTAAAATTTAAATTTCAAACTTTAAGACAACTCTAATATTATTAATACTCCATTTATTAAATGGGTAGACGAGGAAATGAAGAATTAAAATTATAAATCACATTTATTTATAAATTAAAAAAGAACACTTTTAAAACGGCTATTAATAAAAAATATATATATGGAATATTATTTTGCAATTATGTTTGACGAATTTGGATATTGCAATCATGTTAGAATTCGTCAAAGCATGTGTTTTCGAGCTCTCACCAGGTCAAATGACCAAACGGACTAAAAGGTTGCTTCTTGTCCCTAATACTTTAGGGCAAGTAATTCTTTAGCTTTTACAAATTACAATATTCGTGTGGCCCTATGATGCTGCTTATTCAGCCGCGGAGCCATAGCAGATGCAAGAGGGCCATGGCCCTTATGAAGTTTTCTTTTTTTTTTTTTAAAAAAAAAAAAGCTATTTTAAAATTTTAAGAAGTTACGATCTCTCTAATTTTAAGCCCCTAATTTTTAATTAAAATTCAGAATCAAGCTTTTTTTGTTTTTATTTTTGTTTTTTTTAAACATAAAATTGCAATTTAATTTTTTAATTTTACAATAATATCATTAAACTATTATATGCTTAATTTCTAAGATTTTTCTTTGAATAATATTTTTATTCATGAAATTTTCAAATAAAAGTACTTTTTAATTTCTAAATAAACTAAGGATAAGATATTAAATAGCATTTTATCTAAAAAGAAAAATTACGAAAAGCTGTTCAACTTAAATAATAAAATAATTTATTTTAAAAATTTTAATTCAAATTAAAATCAAATCAAACCTTTCATTTTAGTTTAGGGAGGGTGCTCATAACTAGCCCCTCTAGTTCAAGGTTCTAGATATAATTGTAGTTTTGGTCCGAACCGAATCGTGGCCCAGTCCAGCTTGGGCTAGGGCTGATTCATTTTGGATTGGACTGAGTGGTTTTTAGTTGAGTTGTTTCTCAGGATTGGGCTCCTGTGTTCTTGAGTTTTGAGCTTGACATGGGCTTTGACTCCATTGCGGTGAGGTTATTTTAATGCAAATCCATTTGCGTGAAAAACAGAAGAAGTTTTTTTATGAATTCCGACTTAGTAAAAAGTGTTGTTCTTGATCAAACATAGATTTGATTGATTTTGGTTATAGTCCGAAGCCCGCAGTAGATAGTAATACCTCCAAAAACGACGTCACTTGGAGTGATCGTTTGACTCGAGAGTGAAGGCCATCCTTTGGTCCGACGGGCATCTACCAAAGGGAAAGAGTCGTGGGAGACAAATACAGAAATGACTTCGGTGAAGATGATCACGTCGATGAGGTCAGTAGCCAGGACAGCTCTCCCTGGGGCGTCCTCATCGCTTCTTTTCAATCTCAGGCGGGTCCATGTTCCTCGTCCTCAAGCCCAAGTCGTCAGGGCATTCTCCGCTCTCTTATCGCCGCCGTCCAAGGCCATAGTCTATGACCAGCACGGTTGCCCGGATTCTGTCACCAGGTCCTAGCACACTCAGAAAGAATACAAACATATGCCCTTATTATGTATTCCAATAAAGTTAATGTTTTTGGTACAGAGTAGTGGAGATACCGCCAGTCGAAGTAAAAGCTAACGATGTGTGCGTTAAAATGCTGGCGGCTCCTATTAATCCTTCTGATATCAATCGAATTGAAGGTCAAGTTTCTTCAACTTGTGCTTAATTTGCAAAATTAGTAATGGGTTTGAAGTGATTTTGTGTTCTTTTGCTTTGAATTTAATTGGGTTAATGTTGTTTTTGGTTATAGGAGTGTATCCTGTGAGGCCTCCAGTGCCTGCAGTTGGAGGATATGAGGGCGTAGGGGAGGTGCATTCCGTGGGTTCTGCAGTTAAGGGTCTTGAGCCTGGTGATTGGGTCATTCCTTCTCCACCCTCTTTTGGTTCGTGTCCTTTTGCTTACTTTGATTATTGCAGTGATGTTTTTTGGTTTCTAGAGTTTTTTTTGTTAGCCCAGCTCTTTTGTTAGTTCTCTTTATACAGCATTAGTGCTTGAATGAAATTAACCTCATTAGAGGATAACTTTCATAATGATTAATTCAAGTTGCTTCAAAGTCTTTATCTTGATGCAGACAAACTTTCAAAAAGATTAAGTTTTGCAGGTTATTGACATTTCTTACCTAATACTGAACAGCATTTGCAGACGGGAATTTGAATGAGAACCCACTTCTCCTTTTTTTTTTTGCTTTTTCTTTAGGCTTGATTTTATTGGATGATAGTGAATCTTTTTTTGTTTTGTAGGAACGTGGCAGACTTATATTGTACAAGATCAGAATGTCTGGCACAAAATCAATAAAGAGTCACCCATGGAATATGCAGCAACAATCACTGTTAATCCTTTGACTGCTTTAAGAATGCTTGAAGACTTCACTACTCTTAGTTCAGGTACTGCTACATCTATATTCCAATACTTGACTGTGTTTCTTCTTCTTGATCATTTCTATGATAACGCTGTGTCCTCGCAGGAGATTCTATTGTGCAAAATGGGGCTACAAGTATTGTAGGACAGTGCATAATCCAGATCGCAAAATTCCATGGCATTCATAGCATAAATATATTAAGGGACAGGTGCTTTTCGAATTTTTTATTTAAACAATATATAAGCAAACATGCATTTGACTTAAATTTCAATACCTTTCACTGGTTAAGAATTTGCCGACATTCATGTCTTCCTAAAACTCTCTACTTGAAGGGATGAACAATAAAAATGTAGTTGGATCTCTTAAAATGAGCAGTATTGGTTTTCATATTGAGTTATCAACCCAGTGAATTTTAATTCTTTGGGTAGTAAAAGGCATTAGTTGCCTATGGCCTTAATTTTGAATTAATCAGTGTCTGCCATATGGATTGTTTTTCTTTATTTCATGTGGTCTAGAACTACATTTCAGAAAGATGTAAGCCCACCGTTCAATCAGTCTGTGGTTGCATTCCACTAAGTTCAGTTTGCACTACTTTATGTCATCGTAGGGTTTCCCCTTGATCTCTTGCTACCTATAACTTTTATGTGCTCATTTTTTTTGCACTATTGCATTTGCTGATCAACTTCCACCTTCTCCTGACCGCATTTTTTCCTCATCAAGTCCATTCTTGTATTTCCATATTTCTATCTTGTGCATACTCATCTCTGCCATTGCCACATTAATTTTGTACATATAACTAATTATTCATCACCCTCAAGACTCTTTATCATTTCATTAAATATATATATATATATTGGAAATTTAAACATGTTTTAAGTGTAGGGTTTACTTAATTGGCCTCACAAGTTATGAGACTAACTTTTAGGGTCGCATCTTGCACAAGTGTGGACTCTCATAGAAAAATTTTCTTCTTTTCGTTTTGGGAAGTTAAGTTGTTGATGGAACTGGAAGATCATAGTTGCTTGCGCTTTACCACATTTCCACATTTCCAACTGTCTATCGGAACGTTGACAATCAGCTAAAAGAGTTAATAGATACAAGGAATTTTCCTAATTGATTGTGAAAAGAAAAGATCTTCAGAGTGATTTATGCATCAGCATATAATTAAGTGTTAAAATTTGTCATAAATGTTTAGATGTTGCAATGGGGAGATTCTGTATGATTAAGCATACAGAATGTTTCTAAAACATGGAAGTTTTTCTTTTCAGTCTTGTACTGTATCTGGAGGTTCTTATTTGTTGAGCTTAATCTGCTGGCAGAAATGGAAGCCACCTCTTTATTATCATTACTTTTTTTTTTTTTCTGAAAACATGCTTTAGACACTTTCTCTTGATGCCTTATGCTTGGTTTAGGCCTGGATCAGATGAAGCAAAGGAAATGCTAAAGAAACTAGGTGCTGATGAGGTGTTTACTGAGAGCCAACTGGAAGTGAAGAACGTCAAAGGTCTCCTGGTATCATCAGCTATAGACACCTTATGTTTGAAATATGCCTAATATCTAAAGTAGGAGTTGTTTATTCTGTTTCACCTGGTGTTATTAAAATTCATTGCTAGCATTTTTTTTAGTTCTTAAATTTTTTGATATCCATATGTTTACTGGTTTTCATCTCTTTGGCATGCTAGACTAGCATACCAGAACCTGCTTTGGGATTCAACTGTGTTGGTGGAAATTCTGCTTCTTTGGTTCTCAAGTTCTTAAGGTGTGGCATTCAGTGATAAGTATCTGAGGAATTTTAAAATTCTTTTAGCTGAAGTCATAACGTCTCTCAGAATGCTAATAAGTTCTTGTATTCAGGCAGGGTGGAACAATGGTGACATATGGTGGAATGTCTAAGAAACCTGTAACTGTATCAACATCATCATTCATTTTCAAGGTAAAGATCAACTCACTCAAAATTCTTGCATCATCCATTTAAGATACTTGTGTTCCATGCAAACCCTCGAACAAAATAAGTACCACCTGATAAAGTGGTCAAAAGTTAAGTTAACGATAACTAAATTATAGATTGAGTTTTGTTTGGTGATTTATAATCCCTCCGTTTGGTATGATTGGTATCGCAAGAAATGAATTCAAATGAATTCTAATGGAATCATGCAAATTTTGTAAGTTGAAAAGAAATGAATTCTTTCATTCCAAACAAGAAATTTGGTAGAAAAGAATTGAATTGAATTTAATTCATGTAAAATCTTTGATTTCAAACGAGAGAAATGTGAAACTTGATAGAAATTGGAGAAGGAGCTGACATAATGAATATGAAATTTTCCGTTGCTTGATTTTGGCCTCTACTTGATGCCCTTTTACAACTAGCATAATTTCTGGAGAATGGTTATGCATGGAGCTGAAATCACTTGAAATTACAAGATATCAATTCTCTTTACCTGCAGAAGAGGTTGGATTGATTATGTGGGTTTGTTAATGACTGCTTTTTATGCCTTAGTTGTTTTATAACGAAGAGATTAGTGTTATTATGTCCAATTGGAATCGTAATTCCTTCCAAATTCACTGGTGTTTGTATATAGTGTCACTGCTTCTGTGCTTCGCGTATGCGTTTGTTTGTTGGCAGGATCTATCCTTGAGAGGATTCTGGTTGCAAAAATGGATGACTTCAGATAAAGCAAAAGAGTGCAGAAATATGATAGATTATCTTCTATCCCTAGCACGAGAAGGGAACTTGAAATACGAGTATGTTTTCCTTGTTTTGCAGATTCACTTGGCATTGTTTAGTTTGATATCTATATATTATCTTGGTATTTGGTTTGTTGAGAAGAGATGACCCTCTTTGCAGGATGGAGCTGGTTCCTTTTGACAATTTTCACACAGCTTTGGACAAGGCACTTGGAAAACTAGGAAGCCAACCTAAACAAGTTTTAAAATTCTAAATCTCAAGGAGCCGAGGAAGGTTGCCTGAATCCTCTTTTGCTTTATACATGGGGATTCATTTCATTGCACTGTGTGGAACTAATAAAATGTTGTAATTACTAAGAATATTTTAGTTTTCAAGAAGAATTACTCTAGAGATATTCAAAGTTGGGAAAAAAAGAAAAGAAAAGAAAAAAAGCTGTAAACCTTGTTCTCTAGCTCGATCTCCTCTGTTTAATAAATTTATTATTAATAATAAAATAAGAATAAATAACAAATTTATAGCACAACCGATAATAAATGGAATTATTCTTTACTTTTTTTCTTACAAGTCATGGATTAAGATTTATAATTCATGCTCGATTATTATAATTATTATGAGTTCAAGTGTTTAATAAATTTTCAGTTTAGTTTAAATGTTCAACAAGTTAATTCCAAATAGTTAGGGAAAGCAAGTATTTACCATTCAATATTATAACAACGCTAATTTGTTTCATACACTGCAACAGTTTTTCATGTAAGCAAAAAGCCAAAGAATGAAGCACATGCAGTCATTCACTTCATCTGGATTCTAATGAGCTAGAGTTTAGCTTCACTGACAACTAGCAAATACAGCATACAATTCGCATATAAATGACAATAAAAAATCAATATAGATGCATGAGGTAAACAATGAATTGAACTTGAACCTAGCAAGAAAGGACCATCTTCTTTCCAAACAGGTGACATTACGATATTCTCTACCCTCCAATATCACCCTTTCCTTTGGAAACGAATGGCCATGTTCATCATGTAAAAGAAGAATGTGAAAGCCCATGAATTTAGGCACACTCCTTGCTCAGAATATACTCCACAGCGTCTTCCACGGTGTTAACAACCTGCAAAAGGAGCAAACAGCCCATAACTCAGTAAACTTGGTACAAAGATATATGATCTGAAATGTTCTTGTGCATTTTTCAGTCTATGCTTCACGGCCTGACACAAGCACTGCTGAGGATTTACAGTTAAATCTCTTAACTTCCAAAACAGATCATGTGTTAACCATTATTATTTGTGAATCGAGTCCGTAAAAGAATAAAACTACTCAAAATGATTGATTTCCCCACCAGCCTACGACTGGAGAGGTTGGAAGCTGCATGGTTATGCAAGTGGAACTACAGCCAACATAGGCTGGCAATTGGCTACTTGCTTAAAAATGGCCTAGCGCCTAACTTGTAATGCAAACAATTGGGGTTTCAATTGAAATCCCTGCTCTCCATCCCTTGAAGGAGGAATTCAAACAAAAATGAAAAAAAAGGAGAAAATAAGGAAAGAACTCTAACCCTCTCCCTCTTCACACCAAATATAAAAATTAAGAGATCTCTGCAAGGTGTCATTTAAGTAGAAATGAACTAAATTTGACATGGACTCATTTTATCAATTCCTCAATTGCCTACCAGATCTGCTGGAAACTCGGTATGATTTTCTATTCCCTTGAAAACTCCTGTCCTTGTCAAAATAGAAAACCAGGGATGTCCAGCCTGAGACGCAACAAGGAGTAGGTATGCAAACTACAATCAGTATCACCTAAGTTGAAGAATTGGAATCAAATTCTCAGTCTCATAGAGACAAACCTGTTGTGCACCTCGAATATCAACTGAAGGATTATCCCCTATCATATATAATTTATTGAAATGATGAGTTCCATCATTCAAGTGATCCACAGGATTAGTGCCCCGATGAAGTGATGGAACAAGTTGCTTTAGCACAGTTTCAGCATTCTTGAACACAAGTGGGTTTGGCTTTCCAAAAGATGTATACTTCAGAGCATTAGGGTGAATGCTGCATATTTAAAATGTTGTCATCAGGACACTTGATACTAAAGTTCAGACATAGTACAATATAAACTGAAATACTATGTCAATTCATCCTGTCCACACATAAGGCTTCTCTGTCAAATAGCCTGCAGTAAATTCAGTGGGGATCGGCTCTCATTCATGACTCAATTAAACAAAGGCTGAAAGGGCAGCCATGACAAACATACTTTTGTTTTCCTGGAAATGTTTACATGCGCAATGACTTTCTGAAATTGTTTAATTCCAAAACAGATCTTATCTTGACTTACCTATTGAAGACAGATCCTAATGCAATTCTGAAAGCTCCCATGCCAAGACGTTCTGAAGGAAAAGTAGCCTACCTTTAGTGGCACCTCATCAGTATACTAGCAATTCCAAAGAAACTTAACTACAGGAGGTATAAAATGGATAAAAAAAATGGCAAATAACCTGGTATGCAAGGTCATCATTTGCAAAATACAGGTCTGGTTGGTGTCCTAGCTCTCTTCCAGGAAGCCCTCCAGTTCTTAAAATATCACACATAACCTAATGCCAATTTCCAAAGTCAATAAATTTAGCATTACATCTTTAACCATTCAACAATGGGACTATCATGTTATGACATTCTAACAGAACCAGAAAGCAAGCTGCAGATGGCATACAACTTCAGTAACTCTAACATGATTATAGCTCAAATTGCTAGTGGAAAATGATAGAGAAATAGCAACATCAGGCCTTTCACATGGTAATTCCAGTAATAGAAAATGACAGCAGCCCAATGAAAAATGGACTCAAGATACCTTTGCCACTGAAGTAGCACAACAGAACCAGACAAGTAGGCCCTAATTTTGTATCTTTAGAACATAGACAAGCAAGAACAACACAATTTCTTCACTCTCTTCTGAAAATAAGCCAGCATTGGACCCTTTGTCTCTAGAGCACCTAGTTATATAAGCTCAAAGCAATGGTATTGATTTACTCAGGCCATGGTTTTAAATTATGGGAGCTCGCAGCATTGAGGTGTCATGACATAGATGTTGCAGCCAAAACATAGTGGTAATGGCTTTCATAGTTGTGAAATTTTCATTGAAACTTTCAGCAGAATGACTCAACAAGAAGATTGATGCAACAAAACCTTATCCACCACATAGGCCAATATTGACCAATATACATGTGAAATGACAGGCTGATAAATATGGTGGTCTATAATAAAAATCTGATTCAGGCATCTGATGGAACGGTCAAACAAAGAGTGTTCAGAATGAAACAAATCAGTGCACCTTGTATACATTGACCAAACATCAATCCCAAAAAAAAGGACCTTCCCTATATCTTCCTGAAGGAAATTCAGAAACAAGCAGATAAGACACAGATTCAATGCAACCTGAATGTCTCTGCTCCAGTCAACAGAATCGCTGACAATAAATGCTGCCTTTACTCTCTGTGAGTGGATACTGTCTCTTGTACTCATCTGCTCTAAAGTACTACTCTGTTTAGCAGCTTGCTTAGTTGTCCATGTCTTATATTGGACAAGCGGGTCAATGCCATCAAAATAAGATGCATACTCATCAATTGAGAGAACATTTCTGCATGGAAAATCAATAAGCACACGCATCCAGACATATTGGAGAATTTTTAACAACTTGTGATGGATTTCAATGAAAATAAAATCAGAGAGCCCAAAAGCATACTTAAATCCATATTCTGTCATCACAGCAGCTGGTTCTCCTTTTCCAACAGCAACAACAAATTCATTCTCAAATCTACATAAAGCCAAATTGATGTAATCAAAGAGATAAAGTAATGAAAATATAACTAATTAAAACATAAATCTTCTTAGGGGTTTTTTCCCTCGTTTGAATTCAAGTGATTATAACTTCTACATCTTTGTTTGGCATGTAAAGCATTTCACAGTAATTGTAACTACCATCCACATGAATGTATTACAGCATTTGAACATATTCCCATGCAATGCTTGTGGCACAAGCAGGCTAATGCATAAACTTTTCCTCATGCCATTTATTATGCACATTGATTTCCTGACTAAAACCCACTTTACCTACATTATTTATTAGCATTAGAAAGGATTTCTAGAATTTGGTTATTCAATAGGAGTGAACTGTAGGAATTTATTTGACTTCCCAATTGTGGCCATAAAAGCACAACATAATAGCAAATACATTGGCCTAGATGTGCAGGTCAAGTTAAAACAAAGGCATACAAGGTTTTGGCCAAGGGGAGGTAATTCATAGTCATAGATTCAATGAACCTGGGGGCATATGGCTAGTCCCAGAAAGAATCCAGAATTCTTCTCTAATGCAAACAGCAACAAGTAGAAAATATCCTTTTATGAAGAAAAAATTATTTGGATATTCATAATTCATGCGATTCATTTATTTGGTGATGTTAATTAACTTGATTACACTAATAACTCCACTTGAAACTTTTAGAATCTTTATCACAATAAATTTATAGTCTTCGATGACACAATATCTAGGTGACTTTAATAAGTTTAGATACCTACCTATGCACCAGCTGCTTAAAAGGAGTGTGGCCCTGTACAACCTATAAAAAAAGTCACAGTAAAAGTAGTATTCCATCATCACCTACAAAGCCTAAGAAAGGAAGGACAATGGTACACCTGAAAACAACATCTTCATAGAAGCACCTGCAATGGCGAAATATTCACACCGAGAAGTTTGCTCAACTCCAATGCTCTTTTAGATTCAGGAAAACCACCTCCTGTTGAAATTGAAGTTAAGAACCGATCCTAATTGTTGCTCACTGAACAACACATTGACTATGCATGATTCAGAGATCCAAATTTTGATATGACCTCTAAAGCTTGCATGTGTATTCACATCTATAATCTCTCTATTGGTTTATTCTCCACAGAAACTAAATAAACGTCATAAACGAATCAAAAGCATCATTGAATTCGAATAACAAGAGAGACCACAAAGGACGATTCAAGCTAAAACAGAAAGCTCACCGTTGGTCAAGAAAATGTAAGGAATCCTCAAAGCACCTGTTCACAGAATTGACGAGAACCATAAAAACATGAAAATAACCACTAACATGGCAAAACTGACAAGAATTGTAGAGATTGATATGCATAAGATAGCATACCGGAGGGATCGTATAATCGTTTGAGAGCTTGAGGAGAGCCGCCGATGGGAGATTCGCCTCGAAGAAGGACGCCATCTATATCAAACGCAATGCCAAACGACGGTCTGCTTCATAAAAGAAAAGAAAGGAAAAGAAAAAAAGGATCGAATCCCCGAATTGTAAGCGTAGAGAGACAGAGAGTGAGGAAATGTGAGGTAGAAACGAACAGCTGAGATTGTGAGAGAAAGTGCGAGAAGGAGCGTGAAAGAACGGAAAACAGCAGCGGTGGTGAAAGTTGATTTCTGTTTCGGCTCAGCAAAGCCTTCGCTATGACTGGGAATCTCATTCTCCGATCTCCGGCCTCCTTAGCTGATCTCCTCCACCACCACCAGTGGCCACTGCCTTTGAGTATCAGCAAGCTTTTGGGGATGTTTTGTTGCGGCTGCAATTGTGTGCATGAGTTTTCTTTTTCTTTTTTTCTTTTCAATGGGCAGTCTATATAAAGGGGGTGATAGAAGATTCGATCCTTATATGGGATAAATAAAAATATCGAATGTAAAGATATTAAGTGACACTTGTATAATTTTAAAATTAAAGAAAATAATAAACAATAGGCAAAGTTAATATCTAATTTATAAAACACAATAAATTTAAAAATGATTGCAATAATATTCTAAATTTTTATACAACTATAAAGTTATGAATCTTATTAAAGGTAATTTTGTCATTTAAGCACAATTAATGAAATTTAAAGTATAATTAGTAATAAGTGAAATCACATTTAATTTTTTTAATAAGTTGTAATGATATGATTAATTTATATTTAATTATTATAATTATTATATAAATTAGTATAAAATAATTTCAATTTAAGTGATTAATAAATTAATGCTAAATAATGGAGATTGTAAATACCTATTAGCAATTAGGTATTGTCTGCACTACTAGCATTTCGCTGTTTTACAAAAACAAATGTTTCGGCTTCATTTGCGACCATTTATTTTATAAGAAAAAATTTAAATAAATTCATGATTTCTATTTTTTTTTATTTTACTTTTAATATTAAAAAATTTAAATAAATTATCATAAAATCATGTAAGATCTCTGCTTTTTTTTTAAATATATATTTTTAAACTTCTTTCCTTCTAAATAAAAAATTACTCTCTCATAATTTTTTTATATATTTTATTTTTTATTATTTCAAAATTATTGTTTGTTTTTATTTTTTAGATTATATAATATATATTTATTGAATATTATTATTCTATTTAATTTTATCTTATTTTTAAAAAATTTTTTAAAATATCTTTTGATATTTAATAAAATTTAATATTTTTAAAATAAATATAATTAAAAAGTTAATGAAAAAATTATTTTTTTAAATATATGTAAAATAACATAAACTAAAATTATGAGACAAAAAGAATATTAGAAAAGAAATCAATTAAAGTGAATATTTTAGCATGATTTATTTTATAAAATAATAAATTTTTATAAAATTATGTAAATTTTTTTTTATAATGAAAATTTTTTAAGTAAAAAAAAAATCCTTTCATTTCAAAAAAAAAATTATTAGAAAAAAAAATTGAATTAAATTTCTTGCGAAATTTTCAATTTCAAGAGAATTAAAAAAAAATAAAAAATAAAAAAATATTAAATTCTATCCTTTTAAATAAAAAATGATAAAAAAAATTATTCAATTAAATTCTCATAAAATTTTTAATTCCAATAGGAAGAAAATAGGGTAGCTTACTAGCTATTATTTCCCACAAACATTAAACAAAAGTTCCAAATGGGAAACAAGCAACTCTGGCTTTTCTTCTGGAATCCAATCAAACCAAGGAAATTAATCAACCAAAAAACTTCAAGAACAGTTCCTTTCTTTTCATATTTCTTCAGTGTTTGATCTCATTTAATATTCAATATACAAACCACAGCCAAAAACATATAGAGGCTAGGAGATATGTAGCCTTTGTTGATGCACAGCAACCTTATTGGGTGCTGGATTCTCAAATACACCGAATCCAAGAATCCTCAATAAAACCATGAACAAACTCTAATTCCACCCTCACATACATGGCAAGGAAGAACCCATCTCCCTAGCTTCTATGCTTACAGAGAACTTCATCACACATATACTACAAAGTGATAGTTTTCCAAAAAGAAATCAAGCTTTTCAAAAGAATAAATAAATGCTGCTTATGTATATATTACTCAAGCATGACATCTGGGTTGAAGTTCAAAGATTCTGCAAATATAAGCTCCTTTATGTCGTCTTCGTTCAACGAAATTTGCTCAAAATCGAAGATAAAAGGAGACGGACAAGTGGGCTCCTCGTTGATCTCATGAAGACTTGATAAATATGGATGGTTCAATGCTTCCTCAACTTCATGTAACATCAAAAATGTGATGCATCTCATCAGCAAAATGGATGAGAAAAATGAAACAGTTATTTGTCGAGTTAGAGCATACCAGTTATGCGTTTGCACGGATCGAACACTAGCATTTTCTCAGCAAGATCAAGTGCTACAGCTGACAAATCTGGAAACTTTTGTGCAAAAGGTTGCTTGGGGAAGTGTGGAAGCTGCTTGACATATCTCCGAGCATTATCACTTCGAAGGAATCCAAGATCCGAATCGTCTGGTGAACCTAACAACTATAGGTCAAGTAAATTTGCAGCTTGTCAATCAGGTTCCTTTCCCCATATATTACATTGATTTTAACCAGCAAGAGAAAATGTTGAACTTATTAATTAGTACCTCGGTTATGAGTCCCAATTGCTGAACATAGTCTTTGCCAGGGAAAAGAGGTTCCCTTCTAATAATTTCCATGAAAATGCAGCCAACTGACCAGATATCAATAGCTGCAGTGTATTCTGAACAGTTGAGCAGCAATTCTGGGGCTCGATACCATCGAGTTACTACATATTCAGTCATGAAATCTGTCTCCGAGGTGGTTCTTGCAAGCCCAAAGTCACAAATCTTAAGATCACAATTTGCATTCAGAAGAAGATTGCTGGGTTTCAAATCTCGGTGTAAAACATTTGCAGAGTGTATGTACTTCAATCCCCTCAACAATTGATACAAGAAATACTGCAAAAAGCCATGAAAACATGCTGCTTTAAACATTGTTAACTTGCAGCCTGTAGCTTACTATCAACTAAACTTCACAGCATCTGTTTAGTTTCACATTTTAAATTTTACATTTCAAATCAGAAACATTTGCTAAAATACAAAATCTGCCCTGAGCTGCCTGATGGCCAATGGCATTCATATATGTCTACAACTTCACATTTCAAGTGAAATTATCAGCTCTGATGACAGTGTCTTTGATGAGTACACATACACATAATCATAATAAGCAAATTATTGAAACAAACACACAATACTAGTACACAAGCACTTAAAATTCGCAATATTAGAGAAAGAAGAAAGAGAAAAGATACAGAAAATTTAAGGTGGTTCGACAATAAGGTCTACGTCCATGGGAAATACACAAATAAAGTTCCATTACGATAAAAATGTGTGATACAATCTCTAAAACTCTTAAACCTACAAAGTCAGTCATAAGGCTCAGTTAGGTAGAGTATCAAACAACAAGTATACATGAAGGAAAATGGATTCAATTGTCCATACCTGACAGTGATCATCAGTCAGAGTTTGGCTAGAGCGTATTATCTGATGAAGATCAGTATCCATTAATTCATATACAATATACACATCATTGAACGTCTCCCTTTCCGGAGGCGGTATTATATCCTTGATTTTGATAATCTAGAGAATACCATTGCAGCAAATCATCAGTACTTCATCATGCACAACATTACGAGCTCAGAAGATTATATATTTGGAATCATAAGATTAAAAATGTTAGAGAATACATTCTCATGATCCATGTGGCAAAGGAGTTTGATCTCTCTAAGTGTTCTCTTAGCATCTATCCTGTTGTCAAATGCATTTCCAATCTTCTTAATAGCAACCTCCTCTTTTGTCTCAGCATTTCTGGCACAGCTACATTACAGAAATGTGAATGATTTATAAGCATCAAGTCAATCACACATTAAATCCACAAAAAAGAAAAAAATTATAATCCCATTCATCAGAAAATCTTAATTTCAAGAAATTCAGGGGAAATAAACAAAATATCACATCTCTCATCAAAACTCCTACCTACTACACAAGCACTCAATATTTTCAAAACTAAGACCCTAATCAATGAGTTTTTCTCTAATTAATTTTCCCATTTAAGAATCAAAGTGAAATGTTTATCAATTAGCATAGAAAAAGAAAAGCAAGGCAGGAAATAAAAGACCCAATGTATTACAGCCAAATTAGAGGTCCCTTCCTCTTACCTACAAAGCTTCGATCTTAGATTACAATTGCTAGAAACAAAAGATTTACTTGCTTCAAAATAGCAAGAATCAACATTTCAAATTCAAAAAAATTAAATAAAATGCAGGAAACCCAGTTCTAAACAGATTGCCAAAACAGGTTTATGAGGTTTAAAGCAGAGGGTTTATTACCAAACGATGCCGTATGCACCACGACCCACTGGTTGAATGGGAGGAACATACTTAGAGGAGACCTCGAAAAGACTACCAAGTATGTTATACTGCAAGTATCTCCCACCGTAGGATGTGATTCCTTTGTCTTCAATCACCATTGATTCATTCTCCATCGCTCTGTCTCTTTTTTCTGTGTTTGAAGAAACAGGGAAGAAGACGTAAAAGGAGGTGTGTATATTCTCAGCAAGTTAGAAAAACAGAGCAAAGAGCGGTTTTTTTATTACACACTGATGCTTTTACGAGGAAAGGAAATGTGGGCCACACTTGGTTGAATCCACCATCCTTGCTTTTGGATTATTTTTGAATTTTATTATTATTATTTTTCTCTTTTAAACTTTCAAATTTGAATGGCAGTGGGAAGCAGAGCCAAAATGTGCCGACTGAAAATTCTTTGCACCATGTTTGATCTGAAGGAAAATTTTGAAGTACGAAATTGAGGAGAAAGAGGAAATAAGATTGGAAGGAAAGTGCAGACAAAATAATAATTAAAAAATATTTAAAATGGGTAAAAAAAGCTATTTCTTTTTCTTTACTTATGATTTTCTTTTTTAAAAATCCAACAATATACTTGTTTTACAAATTCCCAATTAATATTGTAAAAAAAAATTCAATTAATTAAAAATATTGGCTAAATAAATATACAGGTTAATTTATAGGTGAAGAGTTTTCTTTAAGCTATATCTATATATTCAACTTAATTTTAAAGAATAAAAATTAATGTTTTGATAAAAATTAAATTAATATTTAATCTATATAGTTAAGATTTATAGAGTTGAAATTATAGACAAGTTTAATTTATTGAATTAATAATTTTAATTAGTTAAATTATTAAGTATTTATTGAATTGGAACTCTATAGGAATTAGATTTGATAAAAATAATAATTTTAATTAATTGAAACTAATTAGGTTTTAGTTAAAATTACATAGAAATTGGTTCATTGAATTAATAAGTCTAATTGATTGAAACTAATTTAATTTATTAATATATTTGCAAAAAAAATACATATATAAAATTTTTATTTTTTATATTATTCTCAAATTATTATTTTAACTTTTAATTTTTAAATTAATTTTACTTTCAACAAAAAATTTTATTTTTATGTTCTATAAGATTAGCTCTTTATAGTCTATATAATTATTATATATAATATCCATTTCAAAAAAAAAAATTATTACATATAATATATAAAATAAGGAGGAATGATAGAATTATCTAAAAGGTAAAAGCAACTTTCTATAATATAAACCTCTCAAAATATTATTTCGAATCGAATTGTAATTTTAACTCGTAAAATATATATATATATTCAAAAATCCAACTTTGTCTTTCTCCACAGTATGGTATCCTTTTTTCATCCCAACCAAACATGGTATTCTTGTTCAACGGAAAATTTGTCCATTGGTCAACAAGAAAGTTTCAACTCCTGGAAATTGTGTAACAATGAGGGGTTGTTGGGATTCGGTTCCAAGCAATTGGGAATTTGTGATATTAGAATTTCGTGGTGGAAATAAATGTTTTTTTATATATATAATTGAAATTCAAACTCAAATTATTCATAATTTTAAAAATTATTTGAATATTATTATTATTAAAACTAATAGTTGAATTTAAATTCAATCTAACTCACTAATTTATTTTAAAAGTTAAATCAAAAAAATCATCTAAAATCTTATAACAACACATTATTATTATTTTAAATTTTTTTCACATTTAATACTGTATTCGAGTGTGACATATTTTCAGAAAGCTCAATATTAATAGTAAATTCTTATATTATTTTAAATTTAAATTAGACCTCACTAACCTAAAAATTAATTAAAGATGAGTATTTAAGATAGGACATAATAAATTTAAAAAATATTATAAATATATATATATATTTTTTTGAAATGGAAATGTTATATATTTATGAAATTTTTTAATTGGTGTAACTAAATTTAATTTTTTATTAGCTTTCTTTCAAGCTTTTATTGCCTTGTCCAAGTATTTTGAATTTTTTTAATATATATATATTAAATCTCAATTTTCAATTAATTAGCCCCTCAAAAATTTTTAACTCAAAATGATTTATAAAATATTTATAATGATTTGAAATTAAAAATTAATTGATTGCAATTAAATGGATATAATAGAAAATTATTAATTTTATTAATTAATATATTATAATTCATCCCACCAATAAAATTATTGGTTTTTCCCGGTTAAACAAAGTTAAAAAAAATTAAAAAATTTCAAGCATATGACACGTTAATAAAGAAATTCGTTTCCAATATTTCATCTTAAGAAATTCAATCGAGTTTATAAGTTAATTTATAAAATAAAAAAATCTCAAATATATAATTTTGAAAAATTATATATCTCCCGTTTTTTTTTTTGTGGTTATATAGGTAAGATAATGGATAATATCACCGCTGTGGTAATAATTTTTAAAATAATATTTAATATTTTTATAATATTTAAAAAATATAAAAAAATAAATTATAAAAAATTAATTCTTTATTTTTTAATTTTTATTAATTACTATCAAAATAATTATTTATTATTAAAATAATTAATAGTAGCGAAGGATCCCAACAAATGGTACCGTCAAATTTTTGAATCCTTCTCCAAGTTGTATTTAACAAGAATTGGAATTGTCAAAGTAAATGCTATACTTTGTAGGGTTTTGAGAATTAATCATTTAATTCATTATTTTAATCTTTTTGGCCTGTAGCAGCCACATGTTTCCACTCTTGTACAAGAGGTGCTAAGATGTTGACTACAATACCCATATCAGGTCTTTGACTTGGTTCAGGACAAGTGCATTGCACGGCAAGTTCAGCCACCTTGTAAATGCTTGCCAAGGTATCTTTGTCAGGATTCAGAGTTTCATCAATGGCTTTCAAGATTTTCTTCCTGCAGGTGAGGTCCTCCCGGAACCGTGTTGCTAAATGCATAAACATCCATCCTTTGTCTTCCATTGTGTCGTCTAAAGCTTTTCTCCCTGTGATCATCTCCATCAAAATCACTCCAAATGCATATACGTCCACCTTTGTTGTCACTCTTCCGGTTGCTGTAGGTTCAGCCAGAATTCAAAAAGCAAGAAAATTAAAGTGTAATTTAACAAAAGAAAATTAAAAAACCATAGAATTCCTTGCTTACCTGCATACTCAGGTGCAAGGTAGCCAAATGTTCCTGCCACTCTTGTCTCCAAGGAATATTTCCCAACAGGCACATTTCTAACCAAACCAAAGTCTCCTACCTTAGCTCTCATGTCATCCCCAAGAAGTATGTTTGAAGGCTTCAGATCTCTATGAATAAAACTCTGTTGAGCTAAATTGTGCAGATATTCAACTCCTTGTGCTACATTGAGTGCAACGTTAGCCCTCTGCTTCCAAGTAAGAGAAGGGTATCCTCGAGCACGCCAGTCGAACAGATGTTCGGCTAAAGTCCCCTGTGGCATGTACTCGTATACCAAAAATCCCTCGTTGCCATTTATGCAGTAACCCAGAAGAGAAACAAGATGCCTGTGCCTTACTTTAGTAAGCACAGCAACTTCTGCTTGAAACCCATTCATTCCCTTTGTCACCATTGCTGTAGCTTCCATTCTCTTCACAGCAATCTTGGTCCCATCATGGAATTCCCCTTTATAAACCATGCCAAAACCTCCAATCCCCAATATATTTTTCTCATTGAAATTATCTGTCACCTGTTGAAGAACTTCAATTGGAATCACAACGTTTCCTATGTTACTTGTGAGATAGCCAGCCTCATTGTGAACTGTCCACTTGGCATGAACTTTTGCCCTTCTAAACCTTATGAGTCTTCTAAAAGTAACTCTAAATTTAAACATAAAAAACAACACAAGAGCAATAAAAATGATGATGCTAATAAGAATACCGGCAATCAAAGATGGTGGCACCTTGTTTTCATTACTTTCAAGCAGAGGATTGCCTGGTCTAGTGATCAACTTCACAGAAGCAGCAAAATCTGGGATTTTTCCAGTTAAATTGTTGCCAGAGACATCAAGAATCTGAAGTTGAGTCAACTTTGTCAAGCTTTCTGGAATAGAACCCATCAAATTGTTAACATTCAGGTACAAGTTCTTTAATCCAGGTAGATTTCCCAAGGAAGAAGATATTGTTCCTGTGAAATTCTGCTTTCCGAGATTCACTTCAACAATCCTGCCAAGATCATTGCAGGTAATATATGACCAATTCTTGCAAGCATTATTTCCTTTCCAGGAATCAGAAAATGTCAATGGATATCCCAGAGAACTTGCAATCTCCAGCATTGTGGTCACCTGTTGATCGCAATCAACCTGAGCATCTTCCACACAAAAATTATTGCCAGTATAATTAGCCCGCAGATCACTTCGAAACTCCGGGACCGGACCCTGCAATTTGTTCTGTGATAACAAAACTACTCTTAGTTTTGTGTGGAAAATCAACGAAGCTGGTACTATCCCTGTAAAAAGATTATTGGATAGACGCAATTCAACCAAACTCTGGCATCTTGAGAGATCTGGAATAGGTCCTGTAAATTGATTCTTCTGAAGCCACACCTTCGTGATTCTTGTCATGGAAGATAACAGATGGATTGTACCTGATAATCCCATTTCCTGATTTTCAAGTCGCAAGAACTGGATTCCTGAATTTGCTAAAGATTCAGGTAGATTCCCCGTCAAATTGTTGTCTGACAAGAAAAGGTTCTGCAAGCTTGGAAGAGACGCAAATATATCTGGTATAGTGCCCATGATGTTACAGAATCTTGCGTCGAAGTATACTAGCCGTCCACATTGAGATAGAGCAGTCGACAAAGACCAAGGAGCAAGATTAGCATTGAAACTCATTATAAAGGTCTGCAATCTGATGAGTCCTTCAAAGAAATCATGAGGGATACTTGTGAATTTGTTATCTCTAATCAGTAGTACTCTCAGCCAAGTAAGATTGGCAAGAGAAGGGAGGGAGCCTGAGAGATTGTTACGCTGAAGAGAGAGGTGTTCCAGTTTTGTAAGAGTGGAGATTTCGGAAGGAAGGTTGCCGGAGAGATTTTTCTCATCAAGGTAGATGGCGATGACACGGTTGTTGTTGCATTGGACGCCACTCCAACGGCAGTAGCCGGTGGAATTCTTGGTTGACCAGTCCGAGGGAGTTGGATGGAAGGCCTTAGCGAGTTTTAGCATGGTCGCAGAGTCATCAGCTGCGGCGGCGGAATTGAGGAGGAGGAAGAATGAAAGGAAGATATTTATGCTTGCAGTTGCAGGAAGGATTTTACAGGCCATTGTATCTTGTGGCAATAGAAGATTGGACAGCATGTATATAAACTGCATGTCAGCTGTTCGAGGCTAGACTCAATAAGCATAGAAGATGAATTTTGGAGAAAACATCCTCTGTACATCATTACGATAATTCAGGTGAAATTTGGTTTGAGATAGTGACAGGGAACATATGATTTGAGCTATTGTCTCTGTCTCTGCGTCAGCACAAGCATCTTCATACGCGCTGTTCTTGACAACGACTCTCCGAGCTTTGAAAAAATTACAGCTTTTTTAAGGTCGATTTTCTCGAGGATGATTTACAAATATTTGCTGTGTATAGATATAATAATAAAATTAAAAAATAATTAATCCTTCATATTCTTATCAAAATAATGTTTATGTTGGACAATGCAAACCCTTTTTTCCTTTTGTTGTGTATAGACATAATAATTTCGTCAATTTTTATTTTTAATATTTACGTGTTCGTTACGATACGCGATTTAACGGGCGTGTTACGTTAAATTGGTAAAATATGATAAATAAATAAGTAAAAAAAATTATACGTGGGTGTTTATGGGTCAAACACGCGGAATAAGATGCTCATTATCATTGTCGAAAAAGTTAAAAAGTATTAATCTCTCACTTTCTTTTTTATTAATAAGCTCTGTAACTGTTATTTTATTTTTTAAATCTATTAATATATTTAAAAATTAATAATAAACTTCAATTTATAGATATTAAAATTATCTCTCTAATTAAAAAATTTTGAATTTAAAAAAAAAAAATTCAGTTAATGTAATAAATTGATATGACTCTTAAATCTATGAAGATATTTTGTTTGCTTTGCTTATATATATATATATATAAGACAGGTTTTTGGAGAAAAATGAGAGAATAATAAAATAATATTTTTTCTGATTTTTTAAATTATTTTAATATTTTTAATTTTTATTGATTCACCTTTATATTTTGTATTTGTTATTGATAAGTGATTATTTTCATAATTTAAATTTATTTAATTTATTTTTTAAATTTTTATACAATTTATTTTTTTACAATTTAAATTAATTTAATTTGGCTTTTAAATTTTTTATACAATTTATATTTTTTTAATTTATCTTTTAAATTTTTTTATATAATTTAGGTTTTCACGGTCTAAATTCATTTAATTTATTTTTTAAATTTTTTTATATAATTCATGTTTGTTTAATTTGTCTTTTAATTTTTTTTACACAATTTAAATTTATTTAATTTATTTTTTGAATTTTTTATAAAATTGATTTATATTAATTTATTAATTTTATTTTAACATATATATATATATATATATATTAGGTTGATATAGTTTTTAAGTGCTATATTTTTTCATCAAAATAAAAGTTCATTTATTTATAAGAAAGAAAATAAAACAAAACATTCAAATTACCAGTATAGCAAAGACAACACTAAATTAAAAATACTAAAATTTAAAAATATTTTTTAATTATATGAATAATTAATATATAAAATATTTTTTAATTAAAATTTGATATTATATAGTTATAAATATAATTATGTTTTTTTTTGAAATAGAAAAATAATTATTTTATAAATTATTTTTAATGAATAGGCACGATTTTTATAAAGTAGCACGATGTAAGAAATTAAAGATACAATATGAATTGCGATGATTTGATTAACAATGAAATTTATTTGTATTATTATTTGAAATAAATGTTAAAAAAATTAAAAAAATTACATTCAAAATTATTTTATTAAATAAAATGATAAAATAATACAAATTTTATTATTTGTATTATTTTCATAATAACTATTATTATATTTTTATTATTTTATTTAAATTTTTGGAAATATTTTTTCTAAATTTTCTTCTTCTATTTATGTATGTATTAATCATACTCTATTCTTTTGAATTTCTCTATTAAAATAATTATATATTGTGAAAGAATACTATCTTTTAATTATTATTTTTAAATCTTTCAATATATTTAGATTCAAATATGTAAAATTTCTAACATATATATTTATAAAAAAAATAAAAATTTCTGCATTGAATTAGATTTTTTAAGTAAATGTAAATCTTTGAAATCGTTAGATTTTATATTTATTATTTTAAAATAATTTTTAAATTAAATGTTGTTTTGTTTTTTTTCTAAATTTTGTTATTTTTTAATTTTTATGATGAATATATATGTATTTTTTTATTTTTAAACTTTTTTATAAAAATATGTGTAATTTGATAAAATGAAATATATAAATAAAAATATATAAAAATATCCTTTATATTTTTAAATTTATTTTTAAAAAATACAAAAATTTAAAATATAATACATTAAAAAGTTTAATAATTTTGTGAAATACTTTGACCGAAAAATTTAGATTTTTTTATTTTTACTATAATTTTATCATTGTGAAAAAATTAGAGGTGATATATACTTTTCAATAAAAAATTTTATTTTTTATTTTATATCAATAAAATTAATAACTATATAATTAAAGTTGACCCAATGTGCAGGTTTCTGACTAGTTAATATATATATATATAATAGACACTATGCAAAATCTCTGCGCTCTACACTGTAATGTTAATAAAGTTTCATTATAATTTAAATTTTATTTTTTAATTAATTTAAATTTAAGTAATAAAATTATCGTTATCATACTAATTGTATTTAAATTTTGTAATTAATTTAATTAATAATTTGTGACGGTAAATTAAAAATATATTATTTTATTCTTATTTATAAACTGACAGTAATTTTCATAATTATTTTCTTTAAAAATATAATAAATTTTCCATTTTTTCATAAAACAATTTAATTTTTGTTGATTGAAAAAATTATATCAATTGAATCATATCATATTACTTAAAATAAGATCACAAATCTTAATATCTGAAATTTCATCTATCAATTCAGCCAGTTAATCTAAATTTAATGACAATCATTTTTAGGATTACTATTAATATATTTTTCTCTAAAAATATTCTTAAAATTTTTTCGCAAAAAACGTAGGGGTGAACATTCGATCGGTTCGATTCAAAATTAAATCAAACTAAATAAATTAAAAATTAAAATTTTAGTATTTATAAAAATCAAATCGAACCGATCTGATTCGATTCGGTTTGATCGATTTAAATTTTTAATAAATTTTGTATGTTTTACACTTTAGTTTTAATATTTTAAAATTTAATAGAATATTTTAACTTTAATATCATCTAATCTCTCTATATTATTAAAAATAATATATTATTATCACTAATTGGTTTGATTTAATTTTTTTAATTTTTTTTATCAAAATCAAATCGAATCGAAATAATTGAAATTTTTAAAATTAAAAATTAAATCAAAATAAATAAAAAACTGAATCAAATTTTTAAACTAATTTAATTTATTCAGAATTTTTCAGTTTTAACCGAATACGGAGTTTTTTTACAATAGTATTTTCTACATGTAAATTTAGAAATTTTATTTCTTTAAAATATTTCTGAGAAATTTTCTTAAGTTTTTGTTTGGCTAAAAGATTTTTATGAAAACTAGGGAAAATTTAAAAAACAAATTCATTTATCTTTGTTTATGATGATTATTTATAGATTTACATGTGCATTTTAAAGTTTTAACTATTTAATTTATAATAATAATTGACTTATGAAATGATAATAAAGAGGTGAAATAATGATTAATATTATTAAGTATTAAATATTAATTAATTTTTAAATATTATAAGCTCATTTATTGAAGGTTAACTAATTTTTAAATTGTATAATTCTATTTCATTAGTATTACATAATTTTCGAGCCAATTATTTTTATTAATTAACTAACTGTAATTAATTATAATATAAATGGAAAAAATTACAAGCTTATTCAAGTTAAACTTTTTAAATTATGTTTTTATTTAAAACACAAAAAACAACTATTTATTATACATCATATATAATTTTTTTTTTTAAAAAAAAAACTATAAGTTTACTAAATAAACTATAGTTTTAACAAAATTCAAATTTTCTTTTAATCCGAAAATAAGAAGTTTTATTAGATGAAAAGCAATTATAACCATAAAGGGCCAAGGACTACTAATAACTGGACTAAGGAATAAAAATTAGGAGGTTTAAGAGAAAAATAAAATGGCCCACATAAACCCTAAAGACCAATAACGCCGCTCTTCACATCCTAGTGGATTGGCCGCCTCTGCCATGATCCATTAAAATATGGTCTTAGCTCCCTCAACGATGGCTAGTAGCCTTTCCTAACATACTGAAGAACACAGAACAATAACAAAAAGCATGTAACAACCACGATGAAGGCCGAAGATCTATAACCGGTGGAGAAACGATGATTAAGGCAAGAGGCAAACATGAAATTGAATCAAGATAAAAATGGTAGGGAAACATGACACCAACCAAAAAGGAAAGGGAATTCCAATCGGCTTTTGTTGCCACCATTATGGTCGCATGAACTTCCTCCAGAAGAAAAATACCAATGAGAAAAGGGAAGAGATTCATCTCTAATCTCAACCATGCAAGCCATCTAAATCTCTCTCCCACCGTAGCACATGCAGGGAAGAAAAACAGTTAGGAAGAACCTAGCCGATAAACCCAATGTTACTGAAAGGGAGATGAGAAACTCTACAATCAACTGATAGAAAATACTGTTGATATGCTACTTATATAACTAATACCTTTTTTTTTAGAGTTTACTAAACTAATCACTTAGTTATTTGACAATTTATTAGCTATTCACTATATCCAAAGCAGACACTCATAATAAAATCAACAATATCTGGGAATATTAGGCATTAACTGGGGTGTAAAAATATAAAATGAAAATTAATATTTTATTTATAAAAAAGAATTTAAATGAATTTTTATAAATTATGCATGATTTTAATTTTTTTAGTTAAAAACAAATATAAGCTAAATTTGGTCGTATAAAAGAGTTTTATATGAATCCGCCCAATCAATCCAAACTAATCAAAGCCTTTGACACGAAAAACATCAAAGCCACAGCAAGAAAAGCCCATTTTCAAACTAACCCTGAGATTTCAGAAGACCTTATATTAGAGAATTGGGCTTTGATGGCGAGATGCACATAATAATTTGATTTCACCATTGTTTTCAAAAGATTTCTTGGCCCATCACCAACCAAGGAAACATCTAAAGAATATAATGCCCATAAACAAATTTATCTGAACTCCCTTCACAATATATGGATTTTATTTAATTTTTGTATAAAAGTATCTATATAAGTAAGAATTATCCTAATCATAATATCTCTTCATTTTCAAATAGAGAATTTTTTAAGTGTCTACAGACTTATGTTGCGCAATTATAAATTAATATTATATTAAAATTTTATTTTAATTCGATTTAATAAATATAATCTGATAATATTCCACTATAAATGTTTTTTATTCTGATTAAATTTGGAACTCAAGACCACTATCGTCTTTATTGCAGATAAAGAAAAATACTGACTGCATGAATTTCGGTTAGTTGGGAAATATTGCAGATAAAGAAAAATAATCAAAATGTAGAATGATTCAAGTTTCTAGAATCCGATTGAAGTGCACGTGGAAAATTAATTATTGATTGTGATTATAATTGGTTTTGATTTCCAAACTGAATCGGAACAAGATATTAGGGGGTTGATTTTGGTTCTCACTAGTTGAATCAAAATTGAAATCGGTTTAATTTAAAATTTTTATTTTTTTTATTTATGTTGGTAGATTTAATTTCTTTATTTTTTTAATATAGAAAAAATAAAATATTATAAATTTTATAATTTATATATTTTAATATATAAAATATTAATATTATTATAGTTTAATAAAAAAACCGACATTGAATCAATATTAAAATCAAATCAAAACTGACTTGAACAGTAATCATTTCAAATTAAAACCAATTTGAGCTGAAACCATTTTGAACCAGAATGCTTAGGAATCGCTAATTTCAACACAAAATCAGACCCAAACCAGCCTCCGGCTAGGACTAATACCATTTTGTGGGACGCAAGACAAAGGCATAATTAATATATGATTAAACAAAGACTTAAAAGTCTACCCAAAAAAATAAAGACTTAAAAAGTGAGAATTTGTTTTCTAGAAGGATTAAAACCCAAGCATTGAATTTAAACACAGAATAGGATCTTTAAAAAAAAAAAAATAAAAGAAAGAAGACGACAGAGACCGATGTCGTTGACGTTATATGAAGTCTGTGCAGCTACAACTTGCTTTCACACTTTTGGTTACCATTTAGTCTAAAGCTAAATCTTATTTCTGCGAGTTCTTTATTTTAATTAAATATTTTTTATTTTATGGTTTAAATGATTTTTAAATTTCATTTTCACTTATATTTAATAAAAATTATTGTACGTTAAGAGCAATATTTCTTAATATATTTAATGCAAAAGGAAAAGATAAATTGAGCGGTACTCGGTAAGTATTAGAATGCAAATCTTAAATTTTATATTTATTTTGTTTTTATACTATAATAAAATAAAATTAATTAAAATTTTTTTAAAAAATTCCACTAATACTAACAGATTTTAAAATAAATATAGTATAAATTTATTTTATAATATTCTTCAACGATAATAAAATGTTTTGAAAGTTTTAACCAGTTCTTTGAAATGAATTTTTATTAATTTATATATTTTTTATTCGATGGATCGTATTTATACACTAAAAAATTAAATTTATAATTTATAAGAGTTTTACTACGTGCGCTATACACTTTGAGCAAATATTGAATTATATGAATAATAATATTAATTAATTTTCTAAAATATATGGACTAATGTATAGGTTACTAATCTATACAAACTAAATCATAGATGATCCCAAAGATAATGAGCTATATTTATGAGATAAATAGAATATTTAAAAAATATATATATACCACTTCTTTTAAGTATAATATATTATCATTTGGACAATATAATTTCCCATGTAATCATATAATTAATTTTTTATTTCTATTAGGGGCTTGATCATAAAAGTTATGATAAGCAATGGAATATATACTAAAGAAGGAATAGCATATAACTATCAATTTTGGTCACACATTTATAATAAATAAATTAATACATGTGAAAAATGAGGAATCAGAATCACAAATCATCACTATTAAAAAAAATTATTTAAATGAGATTAATTTTTTCAATAAATTATTAAAATCTAATATAATAATAAACTTCTAAAATAAAGACAGGGACATAAACGTAAAAGATATATTAAAATTTTAATAATTGATTTAAAAAAAATAAATTTTTTTATCGATATATTCAGCAAAAATGTGGTGAAAAGAGCTAAATATTTTTTAAGTAAGTTATTGAATTTGGATTTTATGGATAGAAAAAACCTGCAGAGACTGTTTTGCCATTTGACTTTGTCAGTTATTCAACTCTAAATTAATCAAGACTAGTATGATAACTGAATATCATAGGGCTGATGCAAAAAATAATAATAATAATAATTAGGAAGTCCAGAAAATAATTATTATAGAAGAAGACAAGAAAGAATCTACTAAAGCAATTTATTATTATTATTATTATTTGATAAAAAAATTAAAATTATTATTTAATTTTTATAATATAAAAAATTTATTATTTTATTTTACAGTTTAAAAAAAATAAAATATCTTTAATATTTTAAAAACTTAATTAATTAATTTTTTCATATTATAAATATTTTAAAATTTTTTAGAATATATAAAAATAAAATTAATGAAAAAATTAATTAATATATTTTTTTAAAAATATTAAAAATATTTTAATATATTTTTCAAAATAAAAAATTAATTAATTAATTTTTTATAATATAAAGATTAAACGGTATTATTAATATTATTATTAAATTTGACGGAGTCTAGTTTGCATACTGGCACTTCAGAAGATTGTGCACGACACATAATGATTACATCTGCTGCACCTCAAAAATTTTGAATTTTTAGTATATTTTAAAGAAGGAAGGTCACTCTGAATAAATTGACCAAAAAAATTGACTAAATCACAGCCAACAAACACATTTTTTTATTTAAAAAACAAAACACATTTTTAAAAAAAAAAAATCATAGATAATGTAATATTTTAGCAAGAGGAGAAACAAAAGCTCTGACAAAAGGGAAACGGCACGAGCTTTGTGGACTATAAGGAGTTTTTTTTCGATCATTATAATTAAAATAATTATTAAATTATATAAAATTTAAAAATATTTTTAAATTTTATGAATTAAATAAATCTATTTCGCAATAGAACTGTCCAACAAATGTGTTTTCGCAATATAACTACCGAACAAGTGTGTTCGATAGTGTGGATATCAAATTGAATATCAAACTGCTACGTGCTCTCAAAAATTAGATATATTCAGCACTTTGAATGCTGAATATATTAAGTGATCCATGAATGCAATACTTACATATCATTAAAATAATTTAAGATTTTAAATTATTATATTTTTTAAAAAATATTAAATTTTATTAATTTTTTAATTATATTTCTTTTAAACATGTTAAATATTATAAAATATTTAATAAGAGTAAAATATTAAATTAAATTAATACTAATCAATTTATATAATATTATAATATTAAAAATAAAATAATTAATAATTTTAAAATAATTAAAAAAATTAATAAGACAGATGAAATTTAATATTTTTTTAAAAAATATAATAATTTAAAATCCTAAAATATTTCATCCATCTTGCATGCATGGATGAGATGAATGCACTCAATGCATGCTTGGAATGCATAGGTGACATGCATGCACTCAATGCATGCTTGGACATGTTCAGCGCTCGAACATGTCAAGGATCCAACATATTGACACCCAACTGCGCTTTGTTCGGTGTTAAAAATATTTTTAAATTTAGCGTGATTTTATAATTATTTTCGTTATAATACATAAATAAAAAATAAAAAATAAAAAAATAAAAAAAAGCTATAAGACCATGTTGGGATTTGGGGCTTTTCTGTATAAAAATAAAATTCTGTATTGCCTTGTGGCTGTCTTTCTGTAATTATGCTAAAATGCTGTGCAAAATGTTTTTGCACAGCACTAAAATGGTGTAATATTATCTCTAACCTTTTGCACCAATTTTAACACCAAAAAGAATATTTTATTTATATTCTTCTTTCTTTAATATTATATTATTTATTTTATTTTAATTTTATTTATATATATCACTCAAAAAATTTATATAATTCTATATATTCACTCTAAGTATTTATATATTTTATATTTCCATCCAATATTTAAATATTTAATTATTTTATAAATAAATAAATAAATAAAAATATTAATTATAAAAATATATTAATTAAATAATAATTATAAAAAAACATTACTTAAACATTAATTATAAACATACATTAATTAAACATTAATTTAATTATATTATAATTTAAAAAAATAAAAAAAAACAAATTTTAAATTATATTATAAATTAAAAAAAAAAAAAAAAAAAAACAAAAAATAGCGCTGCTACAGTGTCACGCCATATTTGGCGTGACACTGTAGCGAACGCCAAAATCCCGTAGAATTTGGCGCAGCGTTGGAGGGCCATCTCCGACGCCAAAAAATCCCGTAGAATTTTGGCCTCAGGACGCCACTTTAAAGCTTAGACCCAACCCAAAACGTGAAGAATTGAAATATTCGTTTTGTCCAATTTAATTTCTCAAAAATCAAAAGTTTTTCTTTGTTGCTTTTCTGCGCTCTCTCTCTCTCTCTCTCTCTGGCACATGATTTCTGGAGGCAATAATTGGTTTGAAGGATCATTATCTGCAGAATCAGAAGTAGAGGAAACTGAAAGAATCAAATTAAAGAAGATGGAAAATGTCATTTACCAAACGACACCCACAGAAGTTGGGAAACTGTTAAATCTAAACACAAAACAGCATACCCATTTGCCGCAAATGAACAATTGCCGTTAATAAATTCTAAGACAGAATTGGAAAGTATAGGAACTCCTGAGAAAATACCCAGAAAAAGAAAAAAAGCACTGGCAGTTCATTTATTATACTACAAGTAATCAAATCTCAATTAGCAATATTCAATTCATATAATGGGTTTAGCTAACCCATTTTCTATACAATCCCATCTACTATAATCGATCAGAAAAGGGGAGAAAATCTAATGAAAGAATTATTTCTGAATCCAAATTGAAGCACTAGGCTAAATTTGGAAGAAAAAGAAGAAAAATAAATAAATAAATAATAAAAGCTATATGCTATACATCATACACCAGCAATACCCAATTCAATTGAAGTACGGAGAGATCAACACTCCGGCGGAACATCTGAGTTATACCCACTAGAAATCACCGCCGGAGTGGAAGAGCAAGACGTAGTAAAACCTGCTCCTCCTCCATTGTCGTGCCTACGTCTTTTACCAAGAGAAGCTAAGTATTTTATGAAACCCTTGAAGATTTTCTCCTTTATCTGGCCTCTCCTGGGAGGGAGAGACTGTGAATTGCGGCGGCGGTGATGTGGGGTGGACTTGGGAGGTGAAAGCTCCATTTTCTTGGAGATGTTAGTGATCAGAATGTTGAAGAAACAAAGGAAAGCAGAACAGAGAGAGAATAAACAGAAGCAGAAAACAAGGAGAGAAGAAACAGAAGCACAAAACAGAGAGAATAGTCTCTCTGGAGCAAGCAAGAGGAGTGAGAGGGTGAGTCGAGAGAGCCGAATTGTGAGGAGAAAGGAAGAGAAGAGTGCTTTTTGAGGAAGAGTGAGGCTCAGATATAAAGAGGAGTTGCTTGGTGGCTAAGTTTGGGTACTGTAGATGCCGAGCCTGGAACCGAGGCTAGTGAAATCAGTTGGTATAATGACGCCGCTGAGTGCCTGAGTCTGACTACCAAGTCTCAAATGTCTCACTTTGTTTTGTTTTTGAAGGCGATGTCTGCAACTTGACGAAGTAAATTTTTAGGTTTTTTTTTTTTTTTTTTTTTTTTTTTTTAATTTCTTTTGAAAATTAATATTCATTAGACAGAGGAGAAAGTAATTTAGTACGACTTAATACATATTTTAATATCTAAATTTTATAAAAAAAATTAATTTCGTCCTGAACTTTTAAAATATTCCATCAAATATCTAAACTTTTTCAAAGTGTTATTAGGTTGAACTGATCATTTTAGTCTGCATTAATATTAATATTAAGAATGATCTAGGTCTTAAGAGTTTAGATGTATATAAATTTTTTCAATAAAATCAAGTATCTGATAGAACTTTTAGGTGTAGTTTAGGTGTATTTTATAAAATTTGAGGTGTCTAATAAAACGTTTTAAAAATTTAGAGTGTACACCATCTTTTTTATAAAATTAAGATATTTGAATATGTATTTGGCCAATTTAGTAATTTTAAAAAATTTATTCATAGATTTTTTAATTTTAAAAATTATATTAAAATATTTTTTAAATTTTAAAAATTTTATTAATTAATTTTTTTATCAAACAGTTAAATATTAAAAAAAAGTGAAAATATTCTTTATTGGTGATGAATTGAAATCTAGTGGAGCCATTAGATACGGATACGTAAACTATGGTTTAATTTGATGGCCGAATCAATGAACTGTGATTAGTTTGATGAAGATCTTTGAAATTTCATATGAGTTTCTTTATACTTCTTGTCACTTGTGATTGGTCAAATTTGCATCTGATATTGAGTTTTTTGCTGTGCAGTCAAACTGCCATTAAGGTTCATGGAACCCTTTTGAATTCAATATACACATATCTTATAACGAATTTTATTATTTATATTTTATTAATCGGTAAAATTACTTAGTTTATATTTTTATAAAATTAAGAGATTAAAGTTTCATTTATTTTATAAAAAAATATTTTTTATATTTTTTGATGTTTGGTACGCTAAAAAAATTTAGTTAATGAAAAATATTTTTTTAATTAATGTAAAATATTTTCGTAGTTAAAAAAACATCAAGCAATTTTTTAAAAATAAATAATTTTTTAAATAAAAAGTCATTTTTTTTCACGTATTAAAAATCCTATTAAGTCTTGTATATATAAATTTATTAATATATTTTATTTTATAAATTAAAGTTAAATAATGAAAAATAAGTTATGTTTCATGAAAATATTTTTATGAAAAATAAAAAATGTTTTTCATAAAAATATTTTTAAATATAAATTATATTTTTAAATAAATAGAATCTAACAATGAATTTTTTTTATATAATAGAAATTAAATAATAAAATATTTATCAAAATAATTGAAATCAAGAATTTTATAAAAATTCAATTAAATTGAATTCTTTTATTATAAAATTTTTGTTTGAAATAAAATAATTTTAAATTTTTTAATTTAAAAAATTTTCAATCACATATAAAAATAAAATCATAAATAATTTTTAAAAAATTTATTCAAATTTTTTCTTACAAAATCATTCATACTAAATAATTAAATGAGGAATTAATGAATGACTAATTAGTAAATTTTTTAATATTTAAAAAATATTTTAATATTTTTTTAAAATTAAAAAATTAATTAATAAGATTTTTCATATTATATAAACTAAACAATAAAGAAAGATGGAAGCCTATTATAAGAAGACTCAAATGCCTTGTGGAGATTGCAGTGGAGGTCC
This sequence comes from Manihot esculenta, assembly GCF_001659605.2. NCBI lineage: Eukaryota > Viridiplantae > Streptophyta > Magnoliopsida > Malpighiales > Euphorbiaceae > Manihot > Manihot esculenta. Next base: position 30,409,191 of record NC_035171.2, read on the forward strand.
ATAAATAATTTATAGAAAAGTTGAATGGTTCAAAATAGCAGAGAACCTCAAGTTAAGATAGAATCAAAATCATACAAAAATCAAGGAATCCAATCGGAAGAAATGCAATTGCCGAAGCCAATAGTCCAAGGTGATGAATTAATTCAGTTTAAAAATAATTAAGAATAATATAAAAAAAAATCATATTTTATTACTTGATTGAAATGAATGCAGACTATGCTAAATAATTGTTTGAATCTATAATAAAATAAATTATTTTTGAAATTTACACCAATAACATTTAATTAATTAGTATTTAAAACTCTTAACAAATAAACAAAACATATGGTTTATCAAAAATTCAAAACTTATATTTCAAATTTTTCTACCAAATACAATAGCTTTTTGTATTTTTTATGTTAAAAAAAAAAAAAAACTCTGATCCAAAAAAAATTATTTCTGAAATTAGAGTAAAAATTATTCGAGCGCACTTTAAAAGGAAAATAGAGTCTATCACATTTTAAAAAATTACATTACGGCACATTTCAAGTAGGGGTGAGCAGTATTCGGTTCAAATCGAAAAATTGATCGAATCGAATCGATTTGAAAATTTAGTTCAGTTTTTTATACATTTCGGTTCAGTTTGGTTTTTAATTTCAGAAATTTCAGTTATTTTGGTTCGATTCGATTTTGACCAGAAAAAACCGAAAAAACCAAATCAATTAGTGATAATAATATATTTTTTTAATAATATAGAGAAATTAAATCATACTAAAATTAAAATATTTTAATTAAATTTTAAAATATTAAAAATAAAATATAAAAAATAAAAAAATTATTAAAAATCGTAACCGATCAAACCGAATCGAATCGAATCGTACCGAACCGACTGAATACTCACTCCTAATTTTAAGTGCTGAAATGAAAGTGCGGTAATGCATTGAAAGTTTAAAATTTAATTTTTATTTAATTAATTATTATATTATATTTTATTAATTTAATTTATTTAATTATATATTAAATTTATATAAATATAATTATAAAAATTATATTAATATTAATATTAATTATTTTAAGTTATTTATAATATAATATAATATTTATTTTATTAATTACATAATTTAATTAATTACGGAACCAAAATAGCATAATTGTTAAACGCGTAGGGAGATAACATCATTCAATGACTCACATCAAAGGTAACTTCAACTCAGCATGCGCAGAATGAAAAGGAAAGCCTTGTATATATAAATTACTTGTAATAAAAATATGTATGAAAATTTATGTTCACATCAAATTCAAAGGTGTTCGTATATGCATGAATGTGGTTGATTTTACATTTCGTACAATAAAAAAAAAATTGAATTAATATTTGTGGTAATGGTCATCATAGAGTTATTAAAGCTCAAGTAATTGATGCATGCAATAGAAACTTAGATCGCAAATTGGTTAAGGTAGAGTCATTTATTGGGATGGTGTTGTTTGCAAAGAACATTAGAAACAATTTCACGACTCTTTAAATCTTCCTATTGGTCTACCACGTGGATTGACTTTCTCCTCACTAATGAAAATCTTTTAATCCACATTTTCCATTAAACCAAATATCCACTCTAGCACCTAGCGTTATGGTTTTATCCGTTCAAATTAAAATTATACCGAATTAAATAAATTAAAATTTAAAAATTAAATATTTATAAAAATCGATTGAATTAAAAAAAAATCAATCTGAATCAAATTGGTTTGATTTGATTCAATTAGTTAGATTTTGTAATATCTGGCTAGACTCCGGTATCGGAATTCCTACCGTCCGGTGGAATCTCGGATGTCGAAAGCCTCTAGTAGGGTAGAAACATGTTTTCATAAAATGTTTTAATGTATTTCATGGTTTTAAGTAAAAAGGAAATGAGTTTTTGCATGAAAACAACCTTGGAGGAAAACTCAGGTTCGGCCGCCGAACATGCATGCGTTCCGGGTGTGCCTTAGGCCCCCGAAAGTATAAGTGAGGGAAACCAGGTTCGGCCGCCGAACATGGCATGCATGCGGAGGCACTTTCGGCTCCCGAACGTGTCCTGGCCAGCCACCTATAAAGGGGTCCCTTAACCGAAAACGGGCGAGCTTTTCTCCCCATTTTCGGCCAAGGTGAGCTCTCCGCCATCCCTCGCCGGTTTTGAGTTCTTTCCTTCAAATCTTTCTCGATTTTCATTAGTTTTACCCTTGTTTTGAAGATTTTGAGTATTTGAGCAAGTTTTGGAGCTTGGAGGTTCAAGAAACTCTCTCTCTCCCATTTTCCGAGCTAGGGTCGTTCTCCTTTCGATCTTCAAGAGGTAAGGGCCGATTTTGAGCTTATGGCATGTTTTAAGTAAGTTTTAAGTAGATCTATGGGGTAGAATGCATGTTTAGCTCATGGTTAGGTTTATGGGTTTATGTTATGTTTTTGGACAATGTGGATGTTTGATGTGTTGTAGATGGGGTTTAAGATAGTTTGATGCCCCTAGGAACTTGTATGTTTGAGTATGTATGTTGTAGATTAGGAGAAATGCATGTTTGGATGGTTTTGGGAGGCAAATGTGCATGAGGAACCAAGTTTCTGCCCTTTGGCAGAAACCAGGTTCGGCAGCCGAAGGACTTTCGGCCGCCGAACCTACCTGGGAGGCCAGCCTTTCGGCTGCCGAAGCCTGCCCCCGAAAGAGGACTTTCGTCTCTCGAGGGCAGTTTCGGCCGCCGAAAGTGCCGCCAAACATGCATGAGTTTCGTCTCTGTCTGGGAGTTTCGGCCGCCGAAGGTGCCGCCGAACCCGCCTGACTTTCGGCTCTGGAGGGACTTTCGGCCGCCGAACCTGCCGCCGAAAGTGCCCTGTCCAGCCTTCCTTTGCATGTTTTTCTGTGATTGTTTCATGATGTTTTAAGGGGTTTTTGGGGAGTAGTTTAGAGTTATGTTCATGTATGTTTGGTCCCTCATTTGAGTCCACCTGTGTAGGTTCGGACCCGAGGAACCGAGGACCCCAGCAGTGAGTCAGCTGCTCCAGTGTCTGGTCAGAGCTATCCAGAGGTGAGTGGAATAACTCATTACGTTTTTAAAGCAAATAAATGGACATTTTAGCATGATTCACGCATCATTAATACCATGAGATATATTAGGTTGTTGCATTAGAATTCACGAATATGTTGCATTGCATACTCTACTGTTGTTGTTGTGGATGAATGTTGGATGATCCGTAGCCCTCGATCTATGATGTGACGATGTGATATGTACGGTACGGAATGTAAGACCAGTGGGACCCATTCTACGTTCGCTGGCACTATGTAAGAGAAAGACCAGGACCCATTCTACGTTCTGGCACAGTTGGACTGTTATGTTATGCCATGTAAGAGAAAGACCAGGACCCATTCTACGTTCTGGCACAGTTGGACTATGTAGAGGACTATTGGTGACAACTTCATCCTTGATATGATTAGCTGTGATGTGATGCATTCCATGTTATCATATGTTTTAAATGTTTTATTATTCTGCTCACTGGGCTCTAGTAGCTCACCTCTCTCCCTAATCCCCCAGGTTTGCAGGTACAGGGTAGACCAGGAGGTCAGCAAGAGTATTGAAGTCTTGTCTATGTAATAGATAGTGTGGACATGATAAATTGTAAAATGATGTAAAGTTGTGAATAGTAATGTATGTAATGATATTGAGAATTAGAGATTGTGCTTGACCCAATGTGTAAGGTATCCCTTTTTACACATGATCTTAGATGTTTTATGATGTTTATGTAAACCAACTCAACATATGTTATATCGCCCATTGGGGCACTGTTTGAGATCCCACAGAGGGGTCAATGCCTATGATTATGACTATGTTCAGTGCATGCACAGGTTGAGTTTAGTGTATGAAATAAAAGTTTTAATTTTTATGTATATTCTCGATCATGTATGGGATTAAACAGGTTTACAGGTTTTATGTCAGGCTTGCTACTGGTTCCGGCGGCCTTAAGCCGACCTGGATCCTAGCGCCGGTAGCGGTCCGATTTTCGGGTCGTTACAGATTTTTAATACACTTTTTATTTTTTTTACACTTTATTTTTTAGTGTTATAAGATTCAATTAAAGTATTTCAATTTTGATTAGGATCCTATATCCCTATATTATCAAAATGATGTAGTATTGCTAATTATCAAATTTTTTCTTATTAAAATCGAATCGAACCGAAATAACTGAAATTTTTAAAAACTAAAATCAATTGAACCGAAATGAATATAAAATCAAATAAAAATTTTAAATTAATTCGATTTAGTTGATTATTTCATTTTAAACTGAATACTGCTTACCCTATTTGCACTATGAGTGTTGAAATTAGCAGTATTTATTACCTTTTTATCTTAAGTAAATTTGAAAGTTGAATTTTTATGAATGAAATAAATACTCTTTAGAAACACTTTATCTTTTAATGGATCAATTTTATGTGAACATGATTTAGTTTTAGTTTAATAAATTGATTGATGCGGCCGAAAAATAAAGTTGTACTGTAATTGGTTAGACCTGCAAGAAAGAGAACGTGAGGTGGTGGGTGCCATTGGCAGCCACTCTAATCCTCAAGTTAGTATACTGGAGAATATGACAAATATAATGAATTTCTTAGAACTTAAGTAGTGTAAGAGAATAACATACATTTGCCTCTGTGATCGTTCTCTTTTTATACTGTGAGAATGTGAGGATAAATACAACATTTATTGATAATCGAGAATAACATACATTTGCCTCTGTGATCGTTCTCTTTTTATACTGTGAGAATGTGAGGATAAATACAACATTTATTGATAATCTTGTAATGATGTAACTGACTCATTGGTAAGGGATCTTGATTAACTTATTACTTAGAAATCCCATAATCGTAGGTGTAAAGGGGATCTGTTGTATTGTAGCTGTTAACAGTAATTTCCTTATGGAGTCTTGTTCTGCACTTGAGAGGGCGAGCCCTAACGAACTGAACCAACTTGAGACTGACCAGTCCTGAAGCACTCAGATTTTATTTTCTCTCGGTTCTGAGTACCATGGTTGTCCGGGCATTCCTTTCTATAGGTGGGACACCGTATTGGTTTATCAAATTTTTGTCATGTAATCCTGTCTTATGGTGACAGCTTATTACCTACTTTGGATGATTATTGTGTAACATCAGAGGTCCCTCGCTGGCCTTCCATTCTTTAGATTCGAATGTGACAATTATCTTCATGATCTGGAGTATGTGGCTTGTTTGTCCGGATTGAGTGCGCAATTGGAATCTCGGATGTTGGAAACCTCTAGAAGGGTAAAATCATGTTTTTATAAAATGTTTTGATGTATTTTATGATTTTAAGTAAAAAGGAAGTTGAGTTTTTAAATGAAAATAGCCTTGGAGGAAGACCCAGGTTCGGCCGTCGAATCCCAAGTTCGGCCGCTGAACGTGCATGCGTTTTGGGAGTGCTTTAGGCCCCCGAAAGCATAAGTGAGGGAAGTCCAGGTTCGGCCGCCGAACCTTATGTTCGGCCGCCGAACATGGCATGCATGCGGAGGCACGTTAGGCCCCCGAAAGTGGCCTGGTCAGCCACCTATAAAAGGGTCTCCTTATCCGAATGGGCGAGCTTTCTCCCCATTTTCGGCTAAGGTGAGTTCTCCGCCGTCCCTCATCGATTTTGAGCTTCTTCCTTCGAATCTTCATGATTTTCTTATGAGTTTTCACTTGGTTTGAAGATCTTTGAGCAAAAGAGCAAGTTTGGAAGCTTGGAGACCAAAGAGTGGATTTCTCCCTACCTCCAAGCTAGGATCGTCTTTCCTCTCGATTTTCAAGAGGTAAGCTTAGATCCAACCTTTCTTGCATGTTTTAAACAAGTTTTATGAAGATCTATGGGGTAGAAATGCATATTAGGTTATTGTTATGTTTATGGGTTTATGTATGTTTATGAACAATGTGGGTTGTTTGATGTGTTGTAGTTGGGGTTTAGGATAGTTTGAAACCCCTAGGAGCTTGTATGCTTGAGTATGCATGTTGTAGAATAGGAAAATGCATGATTGAGTGAGTTGGGAGGCATTTATGCATGTTGGAGCCGGGTTTCTGCCCTTTGGGAGAAACCAGGTTCGGCAGCCGAAGAGACTTTCGGCCGCCGAACCTGCCTGTGGAGGCAACTCTCGGCTGCCGAAGCCTGCCCCCGAAAGTAGACTTTCGTCTCTGGAGGGGACTTTCGGTCCCGAAGGTGCCGCCGAACATGCATGAGTTTCGTCTATGGAGGGAACCTTCGGCCGCCGAAAGTACCGCCGAAGGTGCATGACTTTCGGCTCTAGAGGGACTTTCGGCCGCCGAAAGTGCCCTGTTCAGCCCTCCTTTGCATGAATTCCTTGATTATTTTAAGGTGTTTTAGGGGGTTTTTGGGGGATGTTTTTAGAGTTATGTTTATGTATGTTAGGCCCCTCATTTGAGTCCACCTGTGTAGGTTCGGACCCGAGGAACCGAGGACCCCAGCAGTGAGTTCAGCTGCTTCGGTGTTTGTCAGAGTCAGCCAGAGGTGAGTGGAACTAAACTTAATCTTTTAAATTGAGAAATTAAATGTTTTTATCATGTTTCATGCATCATGATTATGCAATAGGATGATTGATTAGATTTCACGAATATGTTGCATCGCATTTTTGTTGTTGATGTGGGTGAATGTTGGATGACCCAATTAGTCCCTGAGGAAAGACCAGGACCCCATTCTACGGCCTGGCACGGAAATGAAAGACCAGGACCCCATTCTACGGCCTGGCACGGATATGGGACTCGAAGACCAGGTGCCCAGAGGAGGCCCTGGGGCAATGGTAAGTAATGTATGATATGACAGGAAGACCAGGACCCCATGCCGTAGCCTGGCACGAAATGATGCTGGGACTATTTGGTGACAAGTTCACCCAACCCTTGATGTGAATTGTCTGAGTTATGATGCATTTCATATGAGCATGTTTGTTAACATGTTTTTATGGTTCTACTCACTGGGCTTGTTAGCTCACCCCTCTCCCTTAACCCCCAGGTTTGCAGGTACAGGATAGAGCAGGAGGTCGGATAGAGTAAAGTCTTAGTCATGTAATAGCTCGTAGTGGACATGATGGATATTGTAATATAATGTTGAGTTATGTAATGTAATGATGATATTGAGGTTTAGAAGTGTGCTTGACCATAGTATGTTGTAAATCCCTTTTTAGATACATGATCTTAAATGTTTATGGATGATTATGTTTAACCAAACTTAATGCATGATTATGTCACCCCATTGGAGCATTGATGAGGACTCCAAGGTGGGGTTAATGTTAATGTCTATGTTAATGCATGCACAGGTTGAGTTTGGTTCATGAATGAAAAAGAAAAGTTCAATTTTTATGTATGTTGTTGATCATGTATGGGATTAAACAGGTTCACAGGATGTATGTTAGGCTTGCTACGGGTCCCGACGGCCTTAAGCCGATTTGGATCCTAGCGCCGGTAGCGGTCCGATTTTCGGGTCGTTACAGCAATGTCCTTGCTTTCATCTTACTTGCCCCGCCAACCAGTCAGGTCCAATATCTTATTTGGCAAAAATTGATCTGAGTGATATAGTAATGTCTTGATGTGTTTTCAAGCTTTCTCTAACACCAACTAGTCCTAGGGATCATCTGGACATCTTCCAACCCTTGCGAGCTCTTTGGCCTTTTCCAGCCCTAATGAGTTTCTGGGCATTTACTATCTTGCGGACTTCACTCGCTCGCTTAACAGTCCTGTTGGATCTAAGTGTTCTAATCCTTGTTTTGATGACTAATAAATAATTGGTGTGCTACTAATTACCTTCAAAAGTATTTGTGTTAAGTTTGTAGGTCCCTTATTAAAATAAATGAAATCGCTTCAGTTTCAAGAATGAAAAGTGCCAAATTTGAAAGCATACCACAAGAAATGGATCAGAATGCAATTTTTTTTCTTTATGATTGTCAATTTCAATTAATTAATTGTGATGGCTCGAGTTTTCTTTTAATCCTAAAAGTTTATAAACATGGCAAAGTTTTAAGTAATTGACTTTGAGGGACCAAAATAAATTTTTTCAAAAGGAGTGATTTTGAAATTATTTTTTATAAAAATAAAATATCTAAAAATATAGGTTGCAAAAATTCAAACGGATTGAAAAATGGAATTTCATAACCTAAGTTATGATTTTTTAAAGATTTAAAGAAATATTTTCGTGCCCCATAAAGTCAAATGTTCGGCTTCCGAAAGTGAAGGACAGAGACAAAAGTCCTAAATGTTCGACCGCCGAACATGGACTTTAGGCCGCAAAAAGTCTGTTTTCAATATACCCCCTAAAATTAAACTTTCAACCTCCAAAGGAGAAGAGACAGAGGCAAAAGTCCAAAATATTCGGCCGCCGAAAGTCTATTTTTAAGAAAATTATTCTTCACCTTTAATGGTTCGGCCGTCGGACTTTAACCTTAGGCCGCTAAACCTGAGTTTTTCTGAGCACGACATAACGGTTATTACTATACACAAACAGCTCTATTTGCATTTGATGCATCCCCAACGGCTATATTTATGACAGAACTATAAATATAATGTGTCTTTGATATGAAAATATTACAACAACCATATAAGCATACAATTATTAAGATTAAAGCTTTTTTCACACACACTCTCTCTCAAAACCTTGAGCCATAGCATTAATTTCTTGAAAATTTACCTTGAGTTGTAATTGGTTTGAAATTTAAAATTGAGTGAAGGTTGTTTAGCGATTTTATTATACTGGGTGTGATTTAGAGCAAAGAGAATTATAAAGAGTAAGGGTTTTGCTTTTAAGGGGTTTTAATCTTCACCCAAAGAAAATTTGATAGTGGAGTTGAACTCTCAATGAGAGTCTTTAGGAGAGGACGTAGGCTTGAGATAGCTGAATCTCTATAAATTTTTGCGTTGATTATTCTTTTCCTTTCTTATTCCTTTCTAATTTGTGTTTTTTACTTTTAAATTTTTTTTATAAACCCAATTCACCCCCCTCTTGGGTTGCTTCAAGGGACAATAAATCTGTCCCGTCATTCATCAAAAAGTCTTGCCCGCCTACAATGGACCTTCTTCCTTTAAAAAGTTTTCGATTTTCGGGAGTAATTATAAGAGTAGTGTCAAATGCCTTAGAGACTTTTTGGGACTAACATCTAGTTGGTCGGCCTGGCGTAACCTTGTGCTTGGCATCAAATGTCTAAGAAACATCTTGTGAAACGGGGATAAGACCCAGTCGGTCGGCCTAGCATTTTTTTCTGACTTGTGGTCTGGCATCAAATGCCTTATAAACATTTTGTGACGCATAGCTAACATCTGGTCGATTGGCCTGGCATATTCTTGTCTTGAGGCCTAACATGAAATGTTTTAGAATCTTCTTATGAAGGAGGCTAACATCCGGCTGGTCGGCCTAGCAAAACTTACCTTATGGCCTGGCATGAGATGCTTTGATTAGTGGGTCCAATACCGAATTTTCTAGCTTGACAGATTCCCGACTTATGATTTTATTTTAGTGGAATTAACACCTGGTCTTCTGGCCTTATGGATTCCCGACTTATGGTCTTATTTTAGTGGGACCAATGCCCCGATGCCTGACGATTGCCTTATGGCCTTTCTTTGTTTATATTTTTGGCCTGCCTAAAGTTACCTTATGGCCTGACATGAGATGTCGTACTATGTGGGAACAACGTCCGGATGGCCTTGTAGCCCTTTATTGGGATTAACGCCTGGATAGCCTAGCAAATTTACACCTTGTGACCTGGTATGAGATACCTTGTTATGTGGGATCGACACTTGAATGGTCTTGTGACTTTTTATTGGGGCTAACACCCGAATGGCCTGATGGATTCCCGCCTTATTATTATTCTAGTCAGGGGTCTAGAATAATATTATTTTTTTTCAAAATGGTATCAAGTGAAACTTATTATTCTAGTCAGCATTAATATTAATATTAAAAAATGACATAGGTTTTAAGAGTTTAAGTGCATATAAATTTTTTTAATAAAATTCAAGTGTCTAATGGAATGTTTTAGGTGTAGTTTAGGTGTATTTTAGAGAATTTGAGGTGTCTAATAGGACGTTTTAAAAATTTAGTGTTTACATCAAATTTTTTTATAAAATTAAGATATTTGAATATATATTTGGCCAATTTAGTAATTTTGAAAAATTTATTCATTGATTTTTTAATTTTAAAAAAATATTTTAAAATATCTTTAAATTTTAAAAATTCTATTAATTAGTTTTTTTTTTAATTGTAGCCGTTAAATATTAAAAAAAATTTAAAATATTCTTTATCGTTGATAAACTAAGACAGTGGAGTAACCAGATACTTGAATTGTGATTTGATTCGATGGCTGAATCAATGAACTGTGATTAGTTTGATGATGACCTTTGTGATTTCATACGGGTCCCCTCTATGCTCGATCTTGAAGGAGGGGCATGCAAAATATGAAAAAAAATGGTTAGGGATCTATTGGGGATTCCTGGTGGAGACCCTCCGATGTTCGAGTCAATATAAAACTTTTAGAGTGATGTCTTAACATAAAAAGATGTAAAGATAAGTAAAAATAGAGAAGATAAAGAGAGGAAGGAAGCTCTGAAGAAAAAAGAAAGAAGAAAGAGAATGTGTTTGAGAGTAGGTGTGATCGTGTGTGAGAGAGAGAGTCCCTCTTTTTTGTTAGATCAATGGTATATATATCCTTGATCGTTTTGATACCCCTTGTGTCATTTCTCATCGGATTGGATACAGATGTCCTCTTGCAAGTGTGTCAAGCGGCTTATTAATGATGGACAGTTAAATAATAAATGTGGAGTCGGCTAGTCTATACTCTATTTATCGTGTGTGTCATATCAGTCTATTTGCCACACACGTATTTTATGACTCTAACGATATATTGAGGAGACGAACAGTGCGTAGGAGGTTGACATCCTACCTTAATCTTATCAGATCGTGCTCGGTTCACTCTATCTTTATTGAGATGGGTCCCCTTTGTCACTTATAATTGGTCGAGTTTGCATCTAATACTGAGCCTTGAAGAAGTTTGTCCATCCATTCCAAGTTTTGATAGAGTCAGGGGTGTTATTATGATATTTATAACTCATAGATTGGGTTTTTTACTGCGCGGTTGGACTGACGATGAGGTTCGTGGAACCCTTCTGAATTCAGTATATACGTGTCGTGTGATTTTAACAGATTCTGTTATTTATATGTTATTAATCGGTGAAACTAATTAGTTTATATTTTTATAAAATTGAGAGACTAAAACTCTATTTATTTCACGAAAAAATTTTTTAGCAAAATATTTTTCACATTTTCTAATGTTTGGAGCACTAAAAAAAATTAGTTAATGGAAAACATTTTCTTCATTAATGAAAAATATTTTCTTAGTTAAAAGGAAACATCAAGCAATTTTAAGAAAAATATTTTTTTAACATAAAAAGTCATTTTTTCACGTATTAAAAATCTTATTAAAACTTGTATATATAAATTTGTTAATATATTTTATTTTGTAAATTAAAGTTAAATAATGAAAAATAAGTTATATTCTATGAAAATATTTTTGATGATATTTTTGATGAAAAATATTTTTTATAAAAATATTTTTAAATATAAATTATTTTTTCAAACAAATAGAGTTTAACAATAAAATTTTTTATACTATAAAAATTAAATAATAAAATATTTACCCTCCATTTGAAATCAATGAAATCATACTGCACATAAAAGACTAAATATTTAGTTGTAGTCATGATTATAACTAAATTTTAAAAATCTTTGTATAATAAAAATGAACATTTTCAAAGGCTAATGAATTTGCAAAGTGAATATATAACTTATAATATAGTTCTTTTATTTTAGAAAAATCTACTATTTGATTTTATGTTGAACAAGAGTCTCCTAAAAGAAGTTATGATACCTGAATACAAAACTAGTCCATATGATGAGAAAAAAAAAATGCACACCTTAATTGTAATACCCGGCTAGATTCCGGCATCGGAATCCCTACCTCCCGGCGGAATCTCCGTTGGAATTTGGGATTTTGATGATGCCAGAGTCTTCTTGAGGGGTAAAATGTGTTTCTAAAATATTTTTATTGATTTCATGATTTTAAATGAAAAAGATTTGAGTTTTGAAAAGAAAAGACCGAGGAGGCATTTGCCAGGTTCGGCCGCCGAAAGTCAAGTTCGGCCGCCGAACATGGAAAGGTTTCGGGAGTGCCTTTGGCCTCTGAAAGCCTTGTTTGAATGAACCAGGTTCGGCCGCCGAACCTCAAGTTTGGCCGCCGAACATGCATGAGTTTAGGGGGCACGTTAGGCTGCCGAAGGTGGTTCAACGGGCCACCTATAAAGAGCCCTCAGATCGAAAATGGGCAAGTTTTCTCCTCATTCTCGAGCTCAGGTGAGTCTTTGTCCTCCTTTGGTCGTTTTCTTGTTTTCTCTACCCATCCCTCAAGTTTTTCAGGAGATCTATCCTTGTTTTGAAGTTTTGAAGCTTAAATAGAAGTTTTGGAGCTTGGAGGCTTTTGGAGCTTGGATCCTCCACACCTCCGAGTTAGGGATCACACCACCTCTCGATCTTCAAGAGGTAAGTGTAGATCTTTGCCTTCCTAGTGTTTTAATGAAGTTTTAAGTTAGTTTAATGATATTTGATTGTTGGGTATGGGTAGATATCATGTTAGGGTTTATGTGGGTTTTGTGCCCAATGTGTGTTTATGTGATGTTATGTGGAAGATTTGAGCTAGTTTATGCATGTGGGAGAGTGTATGCATGTTTGGGAAAGAGCAAGTGAGATTATGGGGTGTTTTGATGATTTTGGCCTATGTGGATCATAAACTATCTATGCATGCTTTGGATGTTGTTTTTGGAGTTTAAATCTAGTTGTTAAGCTCCTTTATGCATAACTAAGGGTTTATGTATGGTTTTGAGAAGTTTATGCATGTTTTAAAAGGTTGGATGTTTGTTTTGGGGGTTTGGGAGGCTTGTATGCATAAGGGCTGAGTTCTGGAAGAACTCAGGTTCGGCCGCCGAAGGTGGTTTCGGCCGCCGAACATGCCTATGGATGCATAGTTTGGCCGCCAAACCTTGCCCCCGAAAGTTGTGTTTCAGAGCTAAAGCAGACTTTCGGCCGCCGAAGGTGATGTTCGGCCGCCGAAAGTGCATGACTTTCGTCTCTGGAGAAAGGGTTCGGCCGCCGAAGGCGCCCCCGAACTTGCATGACTTTCGTCTCTGGAAGGGACCTTCGGCCGCCGAAAGTGCCGCCGAAAGTGCCCTGTCCAGCCTTTCCATGAGTGTTCTGTATGCATGTTTCCTTGATGCTTTAAGGGGTTTTTGGGGAGTTGCTTATGAGTTGTTTAGGGTGTGTTTGGCACCTCACTAGAGTCCACCTGTGTAGGATCAGACCCGAGGAACCGAGGTGTTTAGCAGTGTCAGCCGTCTCAGAGTCGGTCCAGAGCTAGTCAAAGGTGAGTGGAACTAAACCAAATGCTTAAATTTAAGAAATTAAATGATTTTAGAGCATGATCCATGCATCATAAAATGCCATGATATGTATTAGGTTGTTTTGCATTAGAATCCACGAATATGATGCATTGCATAATATGTTGTTGATGTGGATGGATATTGGATGATCCTTAGCCCTCAGTATGAGATGAGATAATATGATATGAGATGACATGGTATGATATAGAAAGCCCAGGTGTGGCCTAATCGCCCCTAGCATCATGTATATGTAAGGAAAGACCAGGTGTGGCCTAATCGCCCCTGGCATAGTTGGACATATTATGATATGAGTTATGTAAGCGAATACTAGGTGTGGCCTCATCGCCCCTGGTATAGTTGGACATATTTTGATATGTAGAGGGCTAATGGTGACAAGTTCATCCTTGATGTGATATGTTTGTGATGTGATGCATTCCATGATGGCATACTTGTAAATGAACTGTTCTGTTAGTGTGGTTTCAGCTCACTGGGCTTTATAGCTCACCCCTCTCCCCTAACCCCAGGTTTGCAGGGTCAGAGATAGTCAGAAGATCAGCAGGTTATGTCTATGGTCAGATTCATGTAATAGATTAGTAGTGGACATGATGTAATGTAAGTTTATGTAATGATGTAAAAGAGTTGTTTTTCTAAGATGATATTATGTGATTTGTTCAGAGTTGTAGTATGGTGCTTGGCCCGAGTTGGATAATCCCTTTGTACATGAGTTTTTATTTTTATGTTGATGTATGTATTGGACCGAGTTTGACATAGAGTATGCTGACCCTAGGGGTTCTATGAGTTCAGTCATAGTGCATACACAGGTCAAGCTGGTTAAAGGTAAAGTTTTAAATGTTTTATGGAAATGTTTATTCATGTTTGGGATTATACCAGATGTACAGGATGTATGTTAGGCTTGCTACGGGTCCCGGCGGCCTTAAGCCGATCTGGATCCTAGCGCCGGTCGCGGTCCGGATTTCCGGGTCGTTACATTAATACTCAATTTATTAGCAGGACTCGCTCTCCCTTGAATAAAACGAGTCTCGACACAAAATTACTATTATCCGACACAGTTCTGTATATTTCATTATGCCTAAATCGTATCTATTAGTTGGCGATATCTCTTATCAAATAATCGATGACATCATCATTGGATTATTAAAAAATATTATTTTTATTTTTATTTTTTTACAATATAAAAAAATGATTACAGATACAAAAATATATTATTTTTTTATAACAATTTACAATATTTGCCCTATTTTCTAATATATTAACTTAAACGTCGGATAGTATGCCACACATCTCATTCTTTTTTATAGATCTAACTAATTACAGTATAATTCTATTTTCCGATCACATCACTATTTAATTTTTATATATTTAAAAATTAAATAATTTAATCCTTTACTTTTTATTATTTATATAAATTCGTCCTTATTCTTTTTTAAATTCAAAATATCATTAATTTTAAAAAATAAAAAATTCATTACTTAAAATTTTTTTATTAATAAATATTTTATTAATTTAAATGTTATATTTAAAAAGTAAATATATTTTATATTTAAAAAGGCATTTCAATTTTTTTTGTTAAATTAATTATAATTTGAATAGAAATACAGATGGATGAATTAATTTTTACATAAATATAATAAAAAGTAATAAGTTAAATTATCTAACTTTATTGGTATTAAATTGTAGGTTTTACTAAATCTGCAGACATATTATTATAATTTTTTTCCAATATAAATTTATTGATTTCTATCTTCTTCTAAGGTTGCCCATAAGCAAGTTTAAACCTCAAACAACTTGTGGGAAATTCAACAAAATAACCGTTTTCCTATATTACAATAAAAATAATTAAAATCCTTAAATTTCATATCAGTATTAAAATTGTTAAGTTTCATATCAATTTAAAATATGAATGATATATCTTTTATAAGATTTTAAATATTTTTATTTTTTAAATTAATTTTTTAATAAATTAATTCTAATTTAAATTTAATATAATATCAAAAGTGTTTTATAAATATTGAGTTTTTATAAATATACTACATTTTGATATAATTTTAAACATAAAAAATATTTTTTAAACTATCTTTTAAATACGATTAAGTCTTATTCAAAATTAATAAAAGTGATAGTAATATTGAAATTAATTTTTTTTAAAAGAAAAAACAACACATCAACTCATGATACTCGGGAAAAGTGCACCCAAGTCTCTCCGGGTCAACATTCGGTCGGTTCGATTCAAAATCAAACTAAACCGAATAAATCAAAAACTGAAATTTTAGTGTTTATAAAAATCGAACTGAACTGATTTTGATCAGAAATCGAATCGAACCGAACCGATCTGATTCGGTTCGATTCGGTTTGATCGATTTTGATTTTTAATATTTTTTTATTTTTTACACTTTATTTTTAATATTTTAAAATTTAATTAAAATATTTTAATTTTAATATGATTTAATTTCTCTATATTATTAAAAAAGCATATTATTATCATTAATCGGTTCGGTTTGGTTTTTTCTGATCAAAATCGAATCGAACTAAAATAACCGAAATTTTTGAAATTAAAAACCGAACCGAACTAAAATGTATAAAAAACCGAACCAAATTTTTAAATCAGTTCGATTCGATTGATTTTTTCGATTTGAACCGAATACTGCTGACCCACTCCTGTTCTTGGAAAAAGTGCCAAAAAGGCAAATATCAAATCCTCCCATCCTCAATTCAGACTGAATTGGTTTTCACTATTGTAGATCCCAATTCACAATAAAAATTCAACTAATGCTTCATCAACAATTGGGTTTTTCTTGCTTAAAATACTTGGTCCGCTCGATTAATAGACATTTAATTCAAATTTAAGATTTTAAGTTCTATCTTTATTTTCGTTACTCTTAAATAAATTTTAAATATCATCTACATAGTAAAAAGAAATCGAATTTTCTTAAAATAGTATTGGATTCATGCATGCATCACCTCAAAAGGTGTCAAGAGCCATAAGATAGGGAACGTCCACTTTTGCTTTAATTATGCATTAGCCAAACAACTCCTAAAGGGGAAATAAAATAACATCTCTTTATTTTTCATTACATAAGTGGATTTTGCATAGTCCAATTCACAAGAGAACAAAGAGGCAGAATCCACAGCATCAAGATAAACTATATTTTACATAAGCATGACAACTAGACATGATAGAGCTAGAAATACAAAAGCCAAACCTGCCACAATATTACAACTACCCTCTACCAATTTTATCATTTCCTCTCCAAAAACTGTGGAAAATGACAATAATGGAAGATGATCTTTTTGTTTTTTTTCAAGCTGCCCCCAACAAAAGAACAGAGACAACCCTTATCTAAAGACACTGCCCTATAAACAAACATAAATACAAGGCTTATTCTGCTGCCATGACTCGCCTAAATAAGAGTTATGCAGCACCAGCCAAAAAAAACTTACTTGGACTCGGCCCACATAAATTCAAAATATATAAATGTAGAAAAATCCACATTTACGTTTTTTGGATTCAGGGTGGACTGGATCTACGTAAGAATTTCCCATTAAAACTTTCTATTCACAGGAAAACAGAGAGATATAAAACAGAAAGAAGCTGTGATCCGAGTTAAAAACAATGAATCCCTAGCTTCTGAGATGAAGAATTGAAGAGTGATGGTAATAAGGAATTATTTATGCATCAGAATTGTTGATGCTGAGTGATGGAGTTGAAGCAGTAGAAGAAGAAATTCCTCCATCTCCACCATTTCCTCTGTATATTTTCAGAGCTTCCCCTGCTTTGGAGACCATAGAGATTACAGATTTGGTCAAGCTTTGAAAAATCTGAGCTTTGATCTGTCCTCTCTTTGGAGGAAGATTTCTTTTCTTTTCCTTCTGCGAGGTGGAAGAATCAGGCGATATCATCTCAAACTGGATGATCTGAAAAATAAAAACAGAGCATCAAACAAGAAAACTGACAGAAAGAGGGAACCAATTGATTGAATCATTACAGAAAAAAAATATTAAATTAGAAATTGTGCAAGTGAGAAAGAGAGAGAGAGTGAAGTATTAAAAAAAAAAAAAAAGAAACAGGGGATTGAGCTTGGTTACTCTGTACATAAGCAGAGTCTCTGCTGTGAAACAAACAGAAAAGTAAACAATTAAAACAAATTGAGAATATGTAAAAGAGGGAAAATTGAAGAGAATCTCGCAAACAGGAAGGAAAATGAAGGAAAATTATCCCCCAAAGGGGTGGGTTTGGGACTTGGATGGTAACAAAATGAAGGTGAATACCACACATTTATAGAGGGTTTTTTTTCGGCTTTTTTTTTTTAAAAAAATTATAATTAAATTTAAGGCAACTTGCGGATTACAGTTAAGGTAAATGGTGTGGATTGGCTGAAATTGGATGATGTGTGAAGCACTTTTTTATATTTTCAAATGGAAAATTGTTAAAATGAAGCATTTTTATTTATTTTTTAATGTTAATTAATGGATACCAACTGCATAGAATAGTATTGATGTATGACTAAAAGATCAATGGGTCAATTAAGGAAACATATGGGTAAGGTAGAATTGACAACTCTTACAAGCACCGCCCATTCTCATCCCCAGCGGCTGTAGTACTCTTGGACCCTCTTCAACTAATAATAACTTTTGATTCGATTTCTTTTAGAGTTGTGAGGAGATCAAACAACAGAGCAGTTCATGCTTTGATTAAAAAAAAAAAATTTAGTTCATATGCTATATACTTTCACTTCTAGTTTTTTAAATATTTATAGCCCTAATTTAAAAAAAAAAAAAAGTATTTTGTGCTCATTTGTCAACTGATGAGTTATTGCACCATAATTAGATGGTGTTTGGCGGTGGCCGTGTGGGGTTAGAGGGATGTGTTCCATGCATTAGGGTCTAACAGTACGATTGAATCGAATTCTCAATCGAATTTTGAATAGGTAAAATCTAGACCTTAACTTAAATTTTAAAAATAAATACATTAATATATCAAAATTGAATTCGATTTGAATTTTATTTTAATGAAGCATATTTGTATTATAATTTTAATAAAAAAATTTAATTTAATTATTTTTAACTTTTTTAACTTAACATTTTAATTTAATTTATAATTCAGTTAATAAATTAAATTCGATATAAATCATATACAAACCCAAAAGGTAAAAATAAAAATTATGAACTTTTTATAAGCTATACTGTCCAAGTAAGCTGTATTGTAGAACCCGTTAATGGAGGCCTGCCACGTGTTAAAAAGAAATACAAGCCTTTGCCACTTGACTGCCGAAAAGCAAAAGGCCAATCTTTTTCTATCCTTGTAACTTCTCTTTCTCTGTCATAGTACACGTGTAATTTACTCAAAAGCCCTCTTTACTAAATTTAAATAAAACAAAACAAATAGCAAGATACCAATATTTGACTCTCAAAATATTTTTTAAAAATATGTATATTTTATATCTTTATCATCTGCTATATTTTAATGTTATTTTAACCTTTCCATTATGTTATTCGAAATTTCGAAATTTCTAACTACAATGTGAAGATTTAATTTAAAAAAATATAAACTTCATGCAAGCTTACAATTAATTTTGTCAACTAATTGTCAAAATTTATTAATCTTACACTGACTTGATGATGACGTTATTACTATTATTATTATTATTATTATTATTATTATTATTATTATTATTATTATTATTATTATTATTATGGAGATGTAATATTTAGTTACTGAATATTATAATTATTAATAAATTAATTTTTATATTTTTAAAAATTTATTAAAATATTTTTATTTTTTCTTCCCATCAATGAAATAGTCATTCATTCATTTTTTCTGTTAAAAATAGATGATGAATGAAAAAAAAAATTTAAAACTCAATTTTGCTCTCAAATAAAATCTTTTATTTAGTTTTTAGATACTGTCATTATTAACAATTCAGTTTTTACATTTTTAGAAATTTATTAAAATATCTTTATTTTTTTTAGATCTATTAAAATATTTTTATATTTTTTCAGATATATTAAAATATTTTTATCATTTTTTCTCATCAACGAAATAATTTTTTATTCTCTTCATCATCATCAAAACAGAAGAAAAAGAAAAAAAATAATGATGAAAAAAAAGAAAAAAAAGAAGGAGAGAAAAATGATGAAAACGAAAAAGAAGAAAAATCGCTTTCTTCTCTTTCTTTTCTAAAAAAGGAAAATAAAAAGAATTAAAAAAAATTAAAAAACGAAGAAGAAGAGTAGGAAAATTTAAAGAAAAAGAAAGAAGAGGAGAAAAAGGAATGGTAATCTCAAGTTTTACTATATTTTTAATCACAGAAATAGATAAAATAATTATTTTGTTCACTGAGATAAAAGATAAAAATATTTTAATAAGTTTTTAAAAATATAGATACTGATTTATTAATAATGATAATATTTAAATACTAAATAGTAAATCTGTTTTATTATTATTATTATTATTATTATTATTATTATTATTATTATTATTCCCACACCTTAATTTTCAATATCTTAAATATTAAAAGATTTTGTATTAGTTTTATAAAATTACAAACATTACAAACATTAACTAAAGTACAAAGTATAAGTTTGCACAATAATTATAATAAACAGTGAAAAGAATACCTTAATGCTTAACAATAAAAGTAAAGCATACATCGTTTTTATCTTACCATCACACTATTATAAATTAATTGCAAATTGTTTGACAAGGAAAAAACAAAAAAAATAAAAAATTGAAATGAAGAAAAAGAAGGAAGCGACCGAATCTTTGATCTCTTCCTATGAAATCTCATCAATTAACAAGGAAGAAAAATTGGATTTGAACACATTTGAGCTCTTATTTTCCAAAGCAACGTTCCATTTCATTGGATGTTGACCATCCCCAAGTCTTTGTATATACCAATTTAATTTTTTTTTTTAAAATATGAAAAATATTATTTATAACAGATAGTAAAGCACTATCTTATGAAGAATATTTAATTTAGATTGGGAAAATAATTAATGGATAAGGAATCATCATTAAATTAGAAAAGTAAGATTTGCAAAATGGCTGTAAATTAATGTAGCTGTAATGCCATCTGTCTCCAACCGACACTGAAAGGAATAGGCTTACGATCTTATCCAAAAGATCATGCAAGCAGCAGCTGTAAAGAAGATGGACGACCAGTAATTGCATTTTAGTTTGACTAATTCATTGTTTTTTTTTTTCGAAGACTAATTCACTATTTAGTCTTGTGGGAATAATAAATTAATTTTTTTTTAAAATAATGAAATATAAATTAATTTCAAAATTTAAATAACTAAACTAAAAAAATATTAAATTTAAAAATTCATGAACTTGTCTAATTTTTTAATATAATATAATTGATTTTAAAAAATTTATTTAATACATTCAAATAAATTAACGAATTTATATATTTTTTATAATTACTCAACATAAATAATGATATAAATATAATTTAAATATTCTATTAACATCAAAGATATATATGATAATAATTTAAATAGAGTATAATTATTGCTTAAACTTACTTTCTAATATTTTTGATATGATATAAATAATTGCTATCTGTTAATATTTTGACAATAAAATATCAATAAAAATAAAATAAATAATATAAAATTGTATTCGTGCTAATATAAAAATTAATTATTTTTAAATAAATAATTAAAATTAACTAAAAATTTATGAGAATAATAAGAAAAAAAATGAGAGTAGAAAAATAAATATAATTCAACTAAAAAACATATTTAAAAAAATTTAATATGAAATATTGAGAGTAAGAGAGAATGAAAGGGGAAAGGAAAGGATTAGAGAAAAAGAAAGGGTTAGAAAATAGTAAAGTTGGAGGAAAATTGAGAGGGAGGCAGTTAAGCCTGGCGCCGCTTCTAATACCGTTAGGCTACGAAAATGTGGCGCTTTTTTAAAAAAGCGATAAAATTTTTCTTTTAAAAAATATAAAAAATATTAATTGGTAGAGAAATCTCTACTCATCAATATATCGGCCGCATTTTTAAATGGTGGCAAGTAATAATTTTTTTAAATAAATATAAAAAAATTACATTAGTACTATTGTAAATAGCGTTATGAAATGCACTAAAAATAAAATTTAATAATTACATCAGCGGTTAAAATTTTTTTAGGAAAAAAATTTTATGAGATCCAAAATACCAATTACTTTCCTTTTTTTAAATCTCAAAAAGTTCAAGATTTTTCGCCTTGTTAATTATATTAGTTTAAAATATATAAATATATGATAAAAGTGCTACAGCATTCACACAGATTTAATCTAATGATAAATATATTTAAATAAATTTAAAAAATATTAAATTTTATTTCTCTAATTTTTTATTTTATTTTATAATAAAAAATAAAAAATGAAAATACCACAAAGCATGTCTCAACAAATAAAAGACTCCTATTTTTGAAAGAAAATAATAATAAAAGAATTATTGAATTAACGGAATAATTTTAAAATACAAATGCTTCCCAGACGTCTGTGTTGACTAAATGTCACATGAAAAGTTCTACACGAAACCAAATAATTGCATCACTTACATCATATAATATAATACCTTGACATTAATGATGATATATGATAGTTTTAATAATTATCTAAATTGTATAAGTTAATTAAGTCTTAATTAAGTTTTAATTATAATTAATTAAGTTACCTACATAATAAAAATAATGATATTTAATATACAATTAGTTTAAATCTGATTAAAATTAATTTAAAAAATTATTATAATTATAATAAATTTAAAAATTATTATTTTTAATTTAAAATTAAAAATTTAGATTATAAATATAAAAAATATCCTAAAATTATTATTTTCTGAATCGATAGACTAAAAAAAAGCTTATAAACTATAATTAAAAGGTCAATTATGTTTAAATAAAATTAAATAAATTAAATAGAGTATAACTCGTATTTTTGAATTTTGATAAGTAATTCAGAATATTATTAGATAAAAGAAATTAAATTTGATATTTTTTATTTATATAATTTAAAAAAAAATTCTACCACATATCAGGATATATAAATTGATTTATTTGTGTGAAAATTTCATATTAATATCATGATTTCATTGCATACGTATGCCTGCTAGAATTTTATATTTAATTTAAGGCTAAATTTAACATTTTGCGGTCAATTTTCTGTTAAGTCTTTTTGACCTTCTGTAATAAATCAGATCATTTCTGTCTCTCTCCCCCATTATAAACATGACTGTTGAAGAAGAAGAGCACTTAAAAGCTTCATTCTATAAAAGTGGTAAAAGCCTAGAGCCCACTTGACTCTTTTGAGGGTTGAATTTTCTTTCTTTCTTTTCTTTTCTTTTCTTTTCTTATTTTTTTTTTTCCGAATGGAATCTCCATTTTTTAAGAGGCAGACCGGCGACTCAAGGACTCCAGGAATAAAATCACAGTACCAAATAACTGGAATTTATTAAAAGTTAATTGGTTCACTTCCCTTGTTTTTCTCACTCTCTCTATTGGAAAGACAAGAAAATAAAAGGGAAAAAAAATATTGGGATCACTTTGTGATGAAACATAACTCATTTGAGAATTACAGGATCCTTCGCCTTCTTCAAATAAACAGGAGCACAATCCAAATTCAATGGAAAAATATATATATATATATATATAAATTTACAAAAATTAAAATTGTTTGCTGTACATTTTATTTACCAGCAATACAGATCCAACTTCTGAAGAGAAAAAAAAAAAAAAAAACCATCTTCTATAAGCCAATAGAAGGTTGAAAAAGAAGAAAAAGAGAAAGATCATACTACCTTAGGGTACAAAATTTATAAAATTTCAAATTAGTAAATACTATACAAGAACAGCAAAAGCAAGATCAAGACTCGAAAGAGACATCTGACTGATACCCAGTTGGAGTTGCTGGTGTTGATGGGGTTGAAATGTGGAAACCTCCATTTTCTTTGTGCTTTTTGCCATTTCCAGCAATTGCAGCTGCAGATCTGATGATGCCCTTGACGATCTTGATCTTGATTTGTCCTCTCTTTGGGGGAATGATCTGGTGGGACGTGATGGTAGATTTATTAGATGCAGTTGAATCCATTTTCTCGGAAAAGGGTGGATAGGACAATGAAGACGAAAGAGAAAGTGAGAAATGGAGAGGTGATGATTTGCTTAGTGAAGCAAAGAGATTGGAGACTATTATATAGAGCATAGCTTCAGACAGATAAATCTAGTTCCTTGCCCACCAAGATTTGACAAAGTCCTCGAGTCTGGAAGCCATTGACAACGTGATTAATTTTTTTTTTTTAAAAAAATAAAATTCAATTTCAAAAAAATTGTTATTACTAAAAGAAATTCCTATATAATTTGAAATGAATTTCAAAAAAATTAATTTAACAATATTTTTTAGATAAAAAACCCACATCAAATTTGAACTTACATGAATATCTATTGATGCTATAAGATCCAGCTAAAATAGGATTTACATGAACATCAAATTTGAACTTACATGAATATCCATCAAATTTTTTTAGCTTTTCTTTTGTTTGCTAGTGACGTCTATCGGCCTTACTGTTACTAGGCCTCCTGTCTCTGTCATACGAATATGTACGTATAAAAGTATCAGACGTCTACTCCATGCTAAACGGCCATTTAATTTTTTCCATGGCACGCGTGTAAATAGATCTACTAGGTGGATGGGTCGGTTATCCCCTCTCCTGCTAAGCCTCATGACCGAGCTGGGGGTGAAGAGACTAAGGCCTAAGGGAGGCCCGATCTCAAGGCCGAATGGTCTGGGCTGGCCCATTTAAGAGACTTCGTGAACCTTGTACTAGTGTTGTTATCATGGACTCGGCCTCGTATCGAGGTGGTGAAACCCAGCGGTCATCAATTGCTCCTTTATCTTCTCATCAGTTATTACATAAATGATGAGGGGTAAATATCGAGAACTCATTATGACCGCGTGGTCCGAGGACTGTCCCTCTTAAAATGTCTCTTCTTCTCTTTACTGTTTCAAAATTCGAATTTTCTTAGCCTTCACAGAACTCTTATTCTTCTCTGTTCTCTGCGCGCTCCGCTTACTCTGTCCTTCTGCCCCCATCGTTTTCAAGGTACACTTTTCACTTCACCATGGATAGCCCGAAACTTTCTGATGTCATTAATTAAGAGTCTAGTATTACTCCGTCCACCCTAAAAAAATTCTTTTATCGGGAGTATCTGGATACCCCTCTTTTCCATATCCGGACTCCCTATAGGAATGAGAAGATCGTCCTTCCCGATCTTCCTCCCTCTGGTCTAATCGACCCTCAGAGGGACCGCAATTTGGTCTTCTTTGTCAAACAACGAGAGTATGGTTTAACCTTTCCCTTCTCCCCTTTTTTCATTGAGGTCTTCCGGTATTTCGGGATAACCCCTCGGATGTTGGCTCCTAATTCCATTCTATTCATGTACTCATTCGAGTCTATTTGCCTGAGCTGGGGGTTCACGCCCACAGCGCGTCTGTTTGTTACCTTCTTTCGGCTAGTTAGGGCGAGTCAGGACTTTTACTATTTTGCCCCCTGCGGAGGGCTGTCCATATTTTCGGGTCACAAGGACTCAATAAAAGGCTGGGTAGAGGGGTTCGCAGTGATAGAGCTGAAAAAGGACTCCGGGTTGTCTTGGGAGGTGGAGCTCTCTTGGGAGGATGTCCCTCTAGGCTGCAACGATCTGCCCCAGCTAAGCCTTTCTGAACAAGTCGGGTACCTTCAACTGACTTCTGTTGAGAAGAAATATGATGTCGAAAAATGCATGTTTATGTCTAGTCTTCAGGACTGCAGGGATGCAGGTATTTTGCTTCGTTTAATTGCTTTGTTTCTCTTTTCTTGATTTTCCTCGAATGCTTTTTTAACTTGTTTGGTTTTGGGTCTCTGCAGCTTCTCAAGTACCTATGGACAAGATCAAGCCTCCCAAGAATTTTACTCTGTCTCGGGAGAGCATGAAAGCCGCCCTGGATGCTTTCCGAGTTGGGCGGTCCATGTCTGAAGCTACTCATGAGGTGGCCCAGGTCATTTTCTCCAGGTCGGCGGGCCGATCTGTTGCCCCAGCTCCAGTTCTATCTCGAGCTCCTAAGCCGAGCTCTAGGGGTGTTAGGGCCTCCAAGCCTTCCAGCCGCAGCAGGTCTAGCTCTCTTCCTCGATCTTCCTAGGCCTCCGGATCCCAACAGACCTCTATTGCGAGGACGGAGGCTGTGCCCAAGGTAACTGACAAGCTAGTTGAGGACCTGGGGCTTGCGAGGGCGGATGCTGCTCCATCTTTTGGGGATGCCCTTGAGGAGAGGTTCGAGGTCTTTCCAACAGAAGGGGGGGGCTCCCGAGGGTGAGATGGAGGTCGTCTCGACTGGTGAGGGTGTCTAAGAAGCTGGTGCCGAGGTCGCACCTGTCAATAAGGGAATCCCTAAGGAGAGGGCTAAGTCCAAGTCAGTTGATGCTCTTCCTCACCGGAAGAAGACCTCGGCTGCCAGTGAGGTTGTTGCTAAGGAGGCCACTGGCAAGCGAGCTCTACCAGTGGGCCACCTGTCTCTGTCATACGGATACGTATGTACAAAAGCGTCAGACATCTGCTCCATGTTAAACGACCATTTAATTTTCCCCCTGGCACGCGTGTAAACAAATCTACTAGGTAGATGGACCGGTTATCACCTCTCCTGCCAAGGCAGGCCCGATTTCAAGGCCAAATGGTCTGGACCGACCCATTTAAGAGATTTCGTGAATCTTGGACTAAAGCTGTCATTATGGGCTCGACCTTGTATCATGGTGGTGAAACCTAGCTGCCATCACTTATCATATTCACTTGAGCAATTGGAGGACTTCCTGTAAATGAAACAGATCGGTTCATTAAGAAGTTTCATGAGCCTTTGAAATTCTTTTTTGAAAAAATTGAACTGATTGGTGCCATCAACTGTTGGAGAAGAAGCACTGCCAGATACTTGCTGTTTTGAAATTAATGCTTCCAGAATTGCCTTTGATTTTTGTAAATTTGAAATTTGTTAGAAATTCAATGAGCCTAAAACATTGAGCTTTAATACGTTCAGGTTTACCACAATGAAAACATGTCACATCATTCTTTGGTTTCTTGACTGCCATAGTTATACTTTCATAATGGTTGTTTCTGTATCATTAGAGATCTTTGTAATAAATCAAATCCTCTCTCTCTCTCTTGAAGAAGCGCACTTCAAGTTTCATCCTATAAACATGGTGAAAGCCTAGAGCCCACTTCACTCTTTTTCAAAGTGAGGTTTGAATTTGGAGGTTAAATTGGAATTTCTATCTTTTTATTTTATTTTATTTTATTTTTAGGCAGACGGGCAACTGAAGGACCCCAGGAATAAAATCACAGTACCAAATCACTGATATTTATTATTGGTTCATTTTTTTCTTTTCTCTCCCTATTGGAAAGACAAGAAAATAAAACAAAAAAAAAATTATGATGTAACGTAACTCATTTGAGAATACCAGAAAAATCATTTTTAAAAAAAAAGAACAAATTACAGGATCCATCGCCTTCTTCAAATAAACAAGAGCATAATCCAAATTCAATGTGATAATCTGAGATCCAGAAAATAGGGTTTCACAAAGAGTTCTGTGAACCTAGCCAAAAGCTCCTCTATGAGGAGAATGCTTCTCCTTTTATCCCTTTCCTTTTGTCTGCTAGTGACGTATAATGGAATTTTCACCATTGGACCACGTGTCTCTGCTATACGGATATGGACGCTACAGGCGTAACGGCCTCTGATTCTCCTCGGGCACGCATGCTGAGGGACCCATAAGACGGATGGATCAGCTTCCTTCTTGGTTCCGAGCTGAGCCGGAAGATAAGATTAGAACTGAGCCCAAAGAGGATCTGCTTGATAAGCCGTATGGGCTGGGCTGGCCTGATTGAGAAATTTAGATGGAGCCCGGTCTCAAGGCAGCGCGGGCTGGACCTGGTTCACGCAGGAGACTTGAGGGCCTCCAGATAATGGGCTATTGTCATGGGCCTGGCCCCAGACCGAGATGAAGAAATCCAGCGGTCATCAATTGCCCCTTTACCTTCTCGTCAGTTATTGTCCGACTTATGAGGGGGTAAATATCGAGAGTAATAATGACCGCGCCACCCAAGGACAAAACTGCTCAAAACATCTTTTCGGCTTTTCATTGTTTCAAATTTCGTCTTCTGCCAGTCTTCTTAGAACGTTTGCTCTCCTCCGCTCTTCTCCTCTCTTTGCTTTCCTCTGCTCATCAGTCCTAACTGTATTCCAGGTACGCCTCTCCTTCCATCATGGATAGCTCTAGTCTTCCTGATGTTGTCAACCTAGAGTCTAGCATTACCCCGTCCAACATTAGGAATTTCATCTCTAGGGAATACCTGGATACCCCTCTTTATCACATTAGGGCTCCTTACCGGAATGAAAGGATCGTTCTCCCCGATCCTTCTCCCCCTGGCCTAGTCGACCCTCAAAGGGACGTCAGTCTAGTCTTCTTCATCAAGTAGAGGGAGTATGGCTTGTCTTTCCCCTTTTCTCCATTCTTCAAAGAGGTCTTCCGGTATTTCGAGATCACCCCTCGAATGCTAACCCTTAACTCTATTCTTTTCATGTCTTCTTTTGAATCTGTGTGTCTGAGCTGGGGGTTCACACCCACGGTTCATCTGTTCGTCAGCTTCTTCAGGCTGGTCAAAGAGAGCAAAAAATTCTACTACTTTGTCCCTCGCGAAGGATTGTCCATCTTTACGGGCTATAAGGACTCTATCAAAGGCTGGGTAGAGGGGTTTTTGGTGGTGGAGTTGAAGAAAGAGATGGGGTTGGCTTGGGAGTTTGATCTCCCCTGGGAGGATGTCTCTCTGGGTTGCAATGATCTGCCCCAGCTGAGCCTTACCGACCAGGTCGAATTCCTTCGACTGACTTCTGTGGATAAGAAGTATGACATCGAAAAGTGCTTGTACGCGTCCAACCTTCGGGATATTAAGGACGCGGGTACCTTATTTCATTTATCTGTTTTGCTTTATTTTTTCGTTTTTTGTTGAGAATTGCTTCTGACTTGCCGTGTTTTTGGATTTTTGCAGCTTCCGAGGTAAAAATGGACCAGATCAAGCCTCCCAAGAATCTCGTGCTGTCCCAGGAGAGCATGGACGCTGCTCTGGATGCCCTCCTGGCTGGGCAATCCGTGAGGGAGGCTACTCAAAGTGTGGCCGAGGCTATTTCTTCCAGGTCGGTTACCCGACCTCCTCTTCCCCCGGTATCTTCTCAGGCTCCCAGACTGAGCTCCCGACGTAGCAAGTCGTCTCGGCCCTCCAGCCGCAGCAGATCAAGCTCGGCTCGCCAGTCCTCTCAAGCCCCCCGGCCTCGACGCTCTTCTACTGAGAGGACAGAAGAGGTTCCAAGAGTTACTTCTGCAGTGATTGAGGACACCGGGCTGATGAGGACGAATCCTGTTTCTCCTTCCGAGGAAGCTCCTGAAGTGCGGCTGGAGGCTCCCGTCGCTGAAGAGGATGCTCTAGAGGAGAGAATGGAGGTTATTCTCGCAAGTGAAGGTGCCCAGGAGGCCCTTGTCGGAGTTTCCCCTGCTTCTGAGGGGGTTGGACCCAGTCCTGTTGATAGCGGGAGTGTCGGAGAGAACGTTGGAGACAAGCGTCCTGCCCCCCACCGAAGCGCCTGCCGGCTCCTGTCCCAAAGAAGTCCCGGGCTTCCAGGAGGCCGGCTCCAGTTCTCCCTCCTCTTGAGAAGAAGAAAGAGGCTCCCGTGGTCCCTTTGTTGTCTGCTCTTGACAACAACATCTTGAATGCAGAGGATATCTGTAACGACCCGGAAATCGGACTGCTACCGGCGCTAGGATCCAGATCGGTTTAAGGCCGTCGGGACCCGTAGCAAGCCTATCCTGAACTCTGTGTACCTGATAAATCCCATACATGATCAAACATAAACATGAAAAACTTTTCTTCCAGTTACCAAGCTTGACCTGTATGCACTATGTCTGTAAACATAGAACCCACTCTCATAGGGTCAGCATATCATATGTCAGCCTTGGTTCAACACATTTCTCATCAAGAAACATAAAACAGGATCCATGTACAAAGGGATTTTCCATACACCAGGGCAAAGTACAACTCTATCCATAAACACATTGACGTACAATCTATTACATAACTATACATCATTTTACAAAAACTGAAAAACTTTTCTTCTAGTTACCAAGCTTGACCTGTATGCACTATGTCTGTAAACATAGAATCCACTCTCATAGGGTCAGCATATCATATGTCAGCCTTGGTTCAACACATTTCTCATCAAGAAACATAAACCAGGATCCATGTACAAAGGGATTATCCATACACCAGGGCAAAGCACAACTCTATCCATAAACACATTGACATACAATCTATTACGTAACTATACATCATTTTACATTACATCACTTTGAATTTCATCATGTCCACTACTATTCTATTACATACACTTCATCCTAGCTGCTATCCCGTGCTATCTCTGACTGGCCCTGCAAAACTGGGAATTTGGGAGAGGGATGAGCTACTGATAGGCGGTTGTCGAAGCCGTCAAAAATAAACCTATTTAAACAATCAACAATAAACTTGTAGATAGTGGCAATAGGGTCGAACCACAGGGAATTGACACTAAAGATCTTCCTAATAATAACCAAGATGAGTAAATAACAAATAATTAAAAGAGGGGGGTTTGAGTTGATGAATTAAAACTAAATAGCAAAAGAAAGCAATAATTTAAAGATGAGTAAATCAATAAGAGAAAAGCTTCTAGTTGAAGTATGGATCTTATTTCAGATTGTTTAGAATTGATCATTGATTCTTTAACTCTCCTATTTATTCCAATAAATTAGTTTTGGATGTGGAAGACGCTTCTCACAATCCAAATTCCTCCTTAGTTCTAGTTTGATTAGGAAACGTTCGCTAATCAAACACTAGTTAACAAGTTGCCAAGGAACGTCCTTGGGGCATTATAGCATCGAACAACTGTTAACTGCATTAAGACTTAGAGAAACCTAATTCTATCCTTGCCAACCGCGTGGTCAAGTTTAGATTATGCAATTTGATTAAATGTGTATTTGAACAACCTAAGCAATTACGGACCTAAACCATTCAAACAATATTACTTCAGCAATTTAAAAGCAATGGGCCCTTATTGATTCTAAAAGCAAAGTAATATTTATGGAAAGCTCAAATTGCATAAATATTGAAAATAAATAGAAGTTTAACAATGGAGATTTAAATCTCCCAATTCATCACAAAATCTGAAATTCACCAACTTCAACTAGAAAAGAAAGAGTTTAGCCACTCATGGTGGACTAAATACACAAAAAGATGAAAAGAAAAGAAAAAGGAAGATGCTGGAGAGTTTCTGGCGAGTTGAGTTGCTGATCAGAAGATAAGATTGCTGGCTTGGAGGCTCTCCTTTTATAGTTGCAGAATTTTATCCATCTAGGGTTTTGAAATCCCTCTTTGATTTGGTGTTGGACTCCTCTTTTGATGTTGAATTTAATTGCAATTGGATTTCCTTGGATGAGAAGCTCTTTCGTGGCTCTTGGATAAGTGCTGGAAGTGATTGGATTGGATTTGGACTTCTGAAAATTCGGATTTCTGTTTGCTGTCCATTTTCCCGCTCTGCTGTAATTTTCTGCTGTCAAAGTGATTTGCCCGGCGATTTGACCAGTTTCTTGGGCAAATCACTGGGCAAATCGCTTCTCTGTGAGTCAGTCCTCTATGCCTCTGCGAGTGATTTGGCCAGTGATCCTCGATTGTCTTGGTCAAATCGCTTGCCCATGTCACTGCTGTCTGTTGCCTCTGGGTATCTGTTTTAGCTTGATCTGGGCAGTGATTGGAGCAGATTTTTGGGCAAATCACTGGGCAAATCATCCTTTTGCAAATTTTCTGCACTTTTTCTCCCATTTTCCAGATTCTTCCTTTTCTGTAAAAACAAGATAAAAACCATAAATTAAGCTAGAAAATGTGTAAATAAGCAATAAAAGGGATAATAAAAATGTGGCTAAATTGTGCTTGATCAAATACCCCCACACCTAGCTTTTTGCTTGTCCTCAAGCAACAAATAACTTAGCCAATCAAGTCCCTTTTTTCTTAGAACCTAAGCACCACTTAATCAGCCCCCCTAGACTCCTAATTTGAACTATCACAGTATAGAGTACATGCACTAAGGTCATCCTCTCCTTTCCTTGTTTCCTTTCACCTACCATGGTCAAGGGAAAGGTTTTTGATTCAATCATGCTTATTCTTTTATGTTAGGTTTAATGTAACCCCTAGGAGTGACTTGCCACCTTCTCTCTTTCTCTTTTTATTTATATTTTTATTTTCAGCAGCACTTATTCTTATCCTTGCCTGAAAAAGTCACTAACCTTTTTACACGATTGTGTACATGGGTGATACACCCCCGGTTACTCAGTTAGTCACTTGTTCAAGTGGCTACTAGCTCTGTTCATAGTCTAGACCATCGAAACTTATTTGCTTGAAAAAGTTACTGACCTTTTTACGCGATTGTGTACATGGGTGATACACCCCCGGTTACTCAGTCAGTTACTTCTCCAAGTGGCTATTAGGCTCAGTTCATAGTCTTAGACCATTGGAACAAGTTTGTGATTTGTGCTTTGTGCTGGTTTTTCATGATAATTTGGGCAAATCAGCTCATAGGGAGTTACACTAGCTTTGTGTTTGCATGTATTTGTATTTTTATTTCCCTTGACCTTAGCATATTTAAGGATTCAATTCAAGAGAAAAACTCCCTAAGTGAAGGTAACATACTGTGAATGATTCAATTTAGGCTTAAAGGGGTGGCAAATCAATGGGGTCATGAGATAAGGAAACTCTTTCAACCTTGTTATCTATGTTGAGTAGAGCAATTAGCTAAGACAAAATTCTGTGTGTGTGTGCAAAAAGTGAAAAAAATTCTGGTGTGTGCAAAAAGGGGTAAGAACAATGCAAAAAGAAACAAAAAGAAACAAATAAAAAGAAACAAAAAGATGATGGAATCGATGCAAAAATAACCTAACAGTACCCCCACACCTAGTCCAAACATTGTCCTCAATGTAAAACATATAAAGGAAAAATTTAAGAATGAAAGGGAAAGGGACTTCCTGGCCTGGGGGTGATTTGACCAGTGACTTGGGCAAGCACCGGGCAAATCACTGGGCAAATCGCTATCTGTCACGGTGCTGGGGCAGAAAGTGTTGAACCAGCAGCTGCCACATGCTTTCCATGTGTTGCATCCTGTCTTGAGCCTCCACCGAATGGTCTTGAGGTGCCTTTTATGTCCTCCAAGGTCCACCCAATTGCCTTTTTGTGTTTCCTCAATACATCAAGGAGCTTTTCCTCTTCTTCTTGGCTGAGCTGGTTGGAAATAATTACTGGAAGTGTATTTCCAGCTCCCAAGTAGGCATATTTGAGGTGGCTAGGCAAGGGTTTCAGATCTGGTGCATTCTCTGTCTGCTGGTTTTTTGTCTGCTTACTGTCTGATTTGAGCTGTGATTTGAGCAGATTTTCTGGTATTCTGGGCAAATCACTGGGCAAATCACTCACTTCCAGCAAGTTACAGCAGTCTGCTGTTTTCTTTGTTTCAGTGATGTTGCTGTCCACTTCTTCTCTCCTGCAAAGACCTTCATAGAGTAAGTTTTCTTGATCAAAATCAAAAATTTCTTGACTTAAATCATCAATTATATCAAGGCCATAAACAGGAGAAACATCATTGGGGAATTTCATGGCATCATAAACATTAAATTTTATAATTTCCCCTTCAAACTCCATGGTCAATGTGCCATCATGCACATCAATTTTTGTTCTTGCTGTGCTCAAGAATGGTCTCCCAAGTAAGATATCAGAGGTGATGTTGCCCTTGTCCTCCTCCATGTCAATCACATAAAAATCAGCTGGGAAGACTAGTTGGTCCACTTGCACCAACACATCTTCAAGCACTCCCTTGGGGTAGACAATGGATCGGTCAGCCAATTGGATCACAATGTTGGTGCCCTTGAGTGTACCTGCATTTAACAAGTTAAAAATAGAAAGGGGCATAACATTAATTGAAGCTCCAAGGTCACACATGGCTTTCTTTATCCCCACATTGCCTATCTTGCATGAAATGGCAAACATTCCTCTATCCTTGCATTTGGTTGGAAGTTTCCTTTGGATTACAGCTGAAACACACTCCCCCACACTTACCTTTTTATGTTCAGCAAGTTTCCTCCTATTGGTGCATAGCTCTTTGAGAAATTTAGCATACCTTGGTATTTGTTTGATAGCATCAAGTAGAGGTATGTTGATTTCTACCTTGCGAAGTGTCTCCAATATCTCTTTTTCCTCTTTCTCCTTTTGGGACCTTGCAAATCTCTTTGGGAAGGGAGGAAGTACCTTGAATTTCTCCATAGGTTGCTGTTTCTGCCTTTGGCTGGATTCTGCCTGGTCTGTTGATTTGGGCAGATCACTGCTGGACAGCTTAGTTTGCCCAGCGATCGGGTCAGAATTGGGCAAATCACTGCCCTGATCACTTTCTGGCAGAATTTCTTCCCTGGTCTGTTTTTGCAATTTTTCAACCCTATTGTCTTGCAACTCCTTTCCACTCCTCAATGTGATGGCACTAGCATTTTGCCTTGGATTTATCTCAGTTTGGGAGGGCAAACAACAATTTACCTGTGCTAGCAATCTGGTTGTGCTGGATTGTCCAGGGGGCTGGTTTGTTTCAGAAATTTCAGCAGATTTTGGTTCAGTTGGGGCACTTCCAGCAGTTGCTGGTTTATGGACAACAGCAGGGGATGTACCAGGAACTTCGGCTGGTGCTGATTTGCGGGCAGCAGTGGTTGTGGCAGTTTGACAGCAGTTGCTGTCTCTATTTTCAGCAACTTGGACAGCAGCAAATTCTGTAATTTCTGGTGTAATTTTGGCAGTTTCAGCAAGTGTAGCAACTTCTGGTTCAGTTGGGGCAATTTCTGAGGTTGCTGATTTTTGGACAGCAGGTGCTGTTTTTGCAGCAGGAGCTTCGGTTGGTGCTGATTTTTGGACAGCAGCAGGTTCTGCAGTGGTGATTTGTGCCGCAGATTCAGCAGCTTGGTCTGTTTCTTCGTCATTGTCCCATAGATCTTGAAGCTCTTCCTCTCTTCTTAATATGTGCGCGTTCATTGAGTTGACCGCTTGATCCACTTGCTGTTGGAGAATTTTTCCAGAAATTTCCAATTTTCTCACCATCTCTTCAAGTTCCTTATGGGAGTTTTTAGGTATTGCTTGGGCTTGATAGTTTTGGTAGTAGTCAGCCCTTGCATAGCCATAATTCGGATTGTCCCCCCAACATGGATTGTATTGCAGATCTCTTTGGTAGTCATGGTCTGTCCTTGTATAGCCATAGCTCATATTGTCTCCCCAACCTGAATTATATGTGTCAAGGTAGGGATTATGTCTTGGCTGTCCATAGAATCCTTCAAATGTATGTGCTTGTTGAAGTTGTTGAACTTGTCGAGCTTGACTATAATTTCTCACAATAGAGGTTAGTTCAGAAATTTGAGAAGAGAGAAAAGACATACTTACCGTAGCCATGCTTGTAAGGTCTTGGCAGTGCGTTCAATTTCAGGATCGTAAAGAAGAGCTTCTTTACGATCAGCCCTGATCATAAAAGGAAAATACGTTAGTTTAAATCAATTCCCCGGCAACGGCGCCAATTTTTGATAGGCGGTTGTCGAAGCCGTCAAAAATAAACCTATTTAAACAATCAACAATAAACTTGTAGATAGTGGCAATAGGGTCGAACCACAGGGAATTGACACTAAAGATCTTCCTAATAATAACCAAGATGAGTAAATAACAAATAATTAAAAGAGGGGGGTTTGAGTTGATGAATTAAAACTAAATAGCAAAAGAAAGCAATAATTTAAAGATGAGTAAATCAATAAGAGAAAAGCTTCTAGTTGAAGTATGGATCTTATTTCAGATTGTTTAGAATTGATCATTGATTCTTTAACTCTCCTATTTATTCCAATAAATTAGTTTTGGATGTGGAAGACGCTTCTCACAATCCAAATTCCTCCTTAGTTCTAGTTTGATTAGGAAACGTTCGCTAATCAAACACTAGTTAACAAGTTGCCAAGGAACGTCCTTGGGGCATTATAGCATCGAACAACTGTTAACTGCATTAAGACTTAGAGAAACCTAATTCTATCCTTGCCAACCGCGTGGTCAAGTTTAGATTATGCAATTTGATTAAATGTGTATTTGAACAACCTAAGCAATTACGGACCTAAACCATTCAAACAATATTACTTCAGCAATTTAAAAGCAATGGGCCCTTATTGATTCTAAAAGCAAAGTAATATTTATGGAAAGCTCAAATTGCATAAATATTGAAAATAAATAGAAGTTTAACAATGGAGATTTAAATCTCCCAATTCATCACAAAATCTGAAATTCACCAACTTCAACTAGAAAAGAAAGAGTTTAGCCACTCATGGTGGACTAAATACACAAAAAGATGAAAAGAAAAGAAAAAGGAAGATGCTGGAGAGTTTCTGGCGAGTTGAGTTGCTGATCAGAAGATAAGATTGCTGGCTTGGAGGCTCTCCTTTTATAGTTGCAGAATTTTATCCATCTAGGGTTTTGAAATCCCTCTTTGATTTGGTGTTGGACTCCTCTTTTGATGTTGAATTTAATTGCAATTGGATTTCCTTGGATGAGAAGCTCTTTCGTGGCTCTTGGATAAGTGCTGGAAGTGATTGGATTGGATTTGGACTTCTGAAAATTCGGATTTCTGTTTGCTGTCCATTTTCCCGCTCTGCTGTAATTTTCTGCTGTCAAAGTGATTTGCCCGGCGATTTGACCAGTTTCTTGGGCAAATCACTGGGCAAATCGCTTCTCTGTGAGTCAGTCCTCTATGCCTCTGCGAGTGATTTGGCCAGTGATCCTCGATTGTCTTGGTCAAATCGCTTGCCCATGTCACTGCTGTCTGTTGCCTCTGGGTATCTGTTTTAGCTTGATCTGGGCAGTGATTGGAGCAGATTTTTGGGCAAATCACTGGGCAAATCATCCTTTTGCAAATTTTCTGCACTTTTTCTCCCATTTTCCAGATTCTTCCTTTTCTGTAAAAACAAGATAAAAACCATAAATTAAGCTAGAAAATGTGTAAATAAGCAATAAAAGGGATAATAAAAATGTGGCTAAATTGTGCTTGATCAGCTACTAAAGCCCAGTGAGCAGAATAATCATACAAATCCATTTAAAACATATGCTCTCATGAAATGCATCACAACACAAACATATCACATCAAGGATGAACTTGTCACCAATAGCCTTCTACATATCGTAATATGTCCAACTACGCCAGGGGCGATACGGCCTCACCTGGGCTTCTCTTACATCTAACATAGTGCCAGGGGCGACCTGGTCTTTCTTTCTCATATCATATCTCATCTCATCTCAAGGGCTAAGGATCATCCAACATTCATCCACATGAACAACATATTATGCAATGCATCATATTCGTGGATTCTAATGCAAAACAACCTAATACATATCATGGCATTATATGATGCAGGATCATGCTCTAAAAGCATTTAATTTCTCAATTTAAAACATGAAGTGTAGTTCCACTCACCTTTAGCAACTGCTGGGCTAACTCAGGACCAACTAACTCTGAAGCAGCTAACTCTGCCGACCTCCTCGGTTCCCCAGGTCCGATCCTACACAGGTGGACGCAAATGAGGGACCAAACAATTCTAACATAATACTAACATCTCCCCAAAAACCCCTCTAAAACTCCTCAAAACATGCATGCAAAACAGGCAAAAAAAGGCTGGACAGGGCACCTTCAGCGGCACCTTCGGCGGCCAAACCCCCTCTCCAGAGATGAAACTCGGGTACTTTCGGCGGCACCTTCGGCAGCCGAAAGTCCCTTTCCAGAGACGAAAGTCAGGCACCTTCGGCAGCCGAACCTTCCTTCGGCGGCCGAAAGTCTACTTTCAAGCCAAAACTCAACTTTCGGGGGCAAGGTTAGGCGACCAAACCAAGCAGTCAAGGGCATGTTCGGCGGCCGAAACTACCTTCGGCGGCCGAACCTGAGTTCATCCAGAACTCAGCCTCTCATGCATACAAGCCTCCCAAACCTTCCAACACCCAAAACATGCCTCAAACCTCTCCAAAACATGCATAACTCATACAACAAGCATATAGGGGTCTCAAACTAGCCTAAAGCCCCAACAAAACATCACATAACATGCAATAACATACTTTTGTCACAAAGGGTATCAAAACCCTAAACATGCAACTCATGCAACACATGCATAAAACCCTCTCAACCCTTCCTAAAACTCATTTAAAACTTTATAGAAGCTAAGGATCTACACTTACCTCTTGAAGTACAAGAGTTGGTGCGACCTCAAACGTGAAGATATGGAGAATCCAAGCTCCAAAGTCTTCAAACTTCAAAATCTTGCTCAAAGCTCACAACTCTTCAAAACAAGGAGAAAACTCATGAAAACCTTGAAAGATTTGAATAAACATCATGAAAACAACCAAAAGAGAGCATGAGCCTATCCTTTGCACGAAAAGAGAGTGAATGCTCACTCCATTTCCGGTCAACTGGGCTTTTATAGGTGGCCAACCGCCTCTCCTTCGGTGGCCAAACCTGCATGCAAAACCTCACCACTTTCGGCGGCCGAACTTGGGGTTTCGGAGGCCGAAAGTAAGCCTCTTTCGGGAGCCAAACTTGAGCTTCGGAGGCAGCAAAACCATGCAATGTTCGGCGGCCGAACTTCACCTTCGGTGGCCGAACCTTGCAAAAGCTTCATTGGTCTTTTCTCTTCAAACCTCAATTCCTTTTGCATTAAAACCATGAAATCATATAAAAATATTTTAGAAAACACATTTTACCCCTCTAGAAGACTCTGACATATTCAGAATTCCAGATTCCAACGGAAAGTCCGCCAGAATATAGGGATTCCGATGCCGGAATCTAGCTGGGTATTACAACATCACCCACCAGTCTCCTGCAAGTGTAGTCGCCGAAATTATCAAGGAGCGAATGTTTGGTGGCGTCACAGAGGCTTCAGACCCACACCTATTTGCTCTTACTGGTCTTCTAGCCAGTTCTACCAGGGAGCAGGCAGCGTTCCGGTCTCGACCTCGAGGGGAGCTTGGGGACAGGAGATGCTCCTGATGGTAGGCCATCCTTTTCGATTTTTGCTCATGTTCTAGTTTTCTTTGTTTCTTCGTTCTAACAGTTTTCTCTTTTTGTACTAGGTGATGGGCCTCTTCATGAAGGTGGATGCTCGTGACTACTCTCTCCGGGAGTCTGTGGATTGCCGGATCGAGGAGGCACGTCTGGAGGAGAACCTGTCTGCAACCAGTGACGCCCGGGGCAATCTCGCGGCTGCACGAGAACATTCTAGGTCCCTCTAGATGGAGCTACATACCGCACTGGAGGCCCTCAAAAGGGCTGATGGGAGGACGGCTGAGGCGGAGGATCAACGTGACGAAGCAATAAAGCAGCTGTCCTCCTTGGAGGGGGTCCAGCGGGCAAAGGTGGAGGCCCTGAGTCAGAGGGATGAGGCTCGGCACCAACACGAGCTGCTGAAGGCGGATTTTGATGCCGTGCTGGCACAGAAAGAAGAAGCCCAGGCTCGGGTGGTGGTCCTCGAGCAAGAGCTGGCCAAGCGGGCAGATAAAGAGAAGGATTTGGCCCTGGCAGTAGAGACAGCTAAACTTCAAAATCAGCACCTCTGCCAGGAGGTCGAGATTCTCAAGAAGAGATGTGCAGCCTTGCTTGAGGATGCCAAGCTAGCTGAGGATAGAGTCCAGCTGGAGTGCGAGGAGCGCCTCAGAGAGTATAAAGAGTCGGCTGAGCTGAAAAAGGAAATCCAGCAAGCCTGTGAAGCTTATCTCAAGAATTACAAAGAGTCCCCTGAGTTGAAGGCTGAGATAGCTGAGGCTTGTGAGAGGCGACTTGCGGAGTTCCAAGGCTCTGATGAAATGAAAACTGCCATATGGAATAAGAGCTTCCGCATGTTCGTCTCTGGGTATAATCGAGGTCTGAGGACCGCTAGATATAACCCCTCCACTCCTTTAGCCGAACTCCGAGGTGCTGAAGAAGACTCTGATGGAGAGGAGGTACTTTATGGGGAGGATGACAGACCTCTACCCAAAGGAGCTTCTCGCACTGCAGCTGGGCCTCCTGAGGCAGAACCCGAGCTGGGGAATGACGATGCTGGGCCTCAAGGGCAGGAGATCGTGCCTTTCGTGGGCACTGGAGGGTCTGAGCAGGAGGATGCTGGGCCTCCCATGAACAGCAATGTAAACAATGTAAATATAGATAATGTAGATGATAGTGCTCCTAGGCATGTAAGTCCTTTAAGGACAGTTTTCCCTCCATCCCGTGTAGATAATTAGAATAGGTTGTAATGTACTTTTCTTTTAATGAAACTTAATTTTGTAATTGTGTTGGTACTTTGAGTTATTTTACTCGTTATTTATTTCTCTGGCTTCATCAGATAATCTGTCAAAACCTTATTGAGTTAATGCATTAAGAAATAACATTTAAGCCACTTTCTCAGCGATAAACACTTAAGCCGTATGCTCAGTGATCCCTCTAAGGCCCTTGAGCTAATCAGGGCTAACAATTCAGTGAGAGACTTGCCCTTTGACTTATGAATTTCTTTAATCTTGCAAAGGTATTCTTACCCACAGGCCTTTTCCGAGCTGGATTTACTTTAAGGGTAAAAATTTTTAAGCTGTACTCTTTCACAGATTTTGACCTCATTAGGTTTTTACCCTGAGCTCGATTTTTAACAGCTGACTCAACATCTTTCATTTTCTTTCCATTATTTCATACATATGAGCTCAGGCGTATAGCCTTTATAACCAAAGTGAAATGCATCACATACCCTTTAAAGTGATGAGCAGGGCTGGCCTTCTTAGTTTTAGTTCTGTTCCGACAGGATTTGAGGCTGAGGCCTTATCTTCTCACGCCATTGGACTTTTTCTTAGCTTATAGGAGGTTTGTTGTCTTCAGTTTGTCTTTGAGCTTTCTGATTCTCTCTTGCTTGGCTTTCCGAGTTCGTGTTTTCAGGTCGGCACTTTTGGCCTCTTGTTGCCTTTGTCTTCTTAGCTCGGCTTCCCGCACTGGGAGATCTTGGGGATCCCAGTCTTGTTATGCCAGGAGATCTTGGGGATCCTGATGCTCTACCTCCCTGAGGTCTCGATGTCTCATTTCGGTTTATGTTGGTGCCGGGATATCTTGGGGATCCCGGTCTTCCACCTCCCTGAGGTCTCTATGTCTCAGTTCGGTTGGTGTTGGTGCCGGGAGATCTTGGGGATCCCGGTCTTCTACCTTCCTGAGGTCTCTAAGTCTCAGTTCGGTTTATGTTGGTGCCGGGAGATCTTGGGGATCCCGGTCTTCTACCTCCTTGAGGTCTCTATGTCTCAGTTTGGTGTTGGTGCCGGGAGATCTTGGGGATCTCGGTCTTCCACCTCCCTGAGGTCTCTATGTCTCAGTTTGGTGTTGGTGCTGGGAGATCTTGGGGATCCTGGTCTTCTACCTCCCTGAGGCCTTGGGCATTTATACCTGTTTCATTTTTTCTTTTTTGTTTCTTTCATGAAAGCAATGTGAGTAGAGACAAATAATGAATTAGGACGGTAAGCAACGTCTGTTTTATTATCATGCTTTAAAATACGATAGGTTTTTTACATTTGATAATACCTCAGGGGAAGTACCTTTTCAAGTGCTGGATATTCTCTACATAAACTTCTACGTTCCTGCCGATCTGACTTTTGAAGATTTTGTTCATCAGTCTTTGGTATGTCGCCCCGACGTTCTTCAGCCCGAAGGGCATTGCTTTATAACAATAAGCCCCATCTTCTATTATGAGCGAGGTATTTTCTTCATCCGACTTCCTCCCTGGTGGCCTGTTGCTTTTCCCTTCCTACCACCCTTTTCTTCTGCTTCACCGGTTCATTCAACCTCCTGTTCCTCCAACGATCATGTTAATGGTCCCACTGAACCCATCATTCACTGGCCCCGCTCCCATTCTCCTGAGTGTTTGCGCTGCTGGGTTCGGCTAAGGCCTTTGTCCCTCCGGTTTCTTCATAAAGTTCTTGAGGTGTCACCTCTTCATCAGCCTCTCGATCTCAACAATCAATTGGAA
This sequence comes from Manihot esculenta, assembly GCF_001659605.2. Taxonomy (NCBI): domain Eukaryota; kingdom Viridiplantae; phylum Streptophyta; class Magnoliopsida; order Malpighiales; family Euphorbiaceae; genus Manihot; species Manihot esculenta. Next base: position 30,450,809 of record NC_035171.2, read on the forward strand.
GCAGTTATTGGTGTCGTGGCCATGTGTGCGATGATACTGACAGTATTTGTCAGAATCTCGCTGGTCTGCTTCCGTCCTCATAGGTCTAGGCCATTGTAAGAACTCCTTGTCTTGGACGGCCATGAGCACTTCGGCTCTGGAGGCATTGAGTGGGGTCGGCTTCTCTGGAACCCACGGCGGAAGTGATTTTTGTTCTGGGACCCTGGGAGGGAGGGGTCTTTGGTCCCTTCGCTCCCAGGGTTATCTGTAGGGCTTAGGCCTTCTGCCTTGCTTTTTCTCCTGCCTTTCCGGCCTCCTTTCCTCCGGGGCTTTCTCCTTATCTGCCACTCCTTTGGCGAACCTGCTCGTCATCAAGGCATCATCCTGCCTTATGTATTTCTCTGCCCTCTTCATCAGCTCGGCCAGTGAGGTAGGGGGCTTCCTGCTCAACGAGCCAAAGAACTCGGGCGAGGTCGTCCCTTTCTGCATGGCCTCCACTGCTCTATCTTCATCTAGCTCGGGGATCTGCAAGGCCTCCGTATTGAAACGGGCAACGTACTCCCTGAGCGACTCATCCCTTCTCTGCCTGACTGTCTCCAGATAACTCGTCTTTCTGTCTGCAGGCACCCCGGCAATGAACCGGCTGATGAAGCGAGTGGCCAGATCTCCAAAGCTTCTTATGCTTCCTGTCTCAAGGCTGTTAAACCATGCCCGTGCTGGCCCCGAGAGCGTCATCGGGAATACCTTGCACATCAAGGCATCTGACAAAGTCTGCAGCTCCATGAAAGTCTTGTAGTTCAAGACGTGCTCCCGAGGGTTTCCAGCTCCATCATATGCGGCTATAGGTGGCATCATAAATTTCTTTGGGACAGTCTCCTGCTGCACCCACTTCGAGAAAGGTGAAGAGGTGGGCAGGAGAGTTTGATTCTGATCTTTCGTTCCCAACTCGGCGAAGAGCTGCTCTCTCATCTTTTGCAGCTTTTGGTCTACACTCTCCTCCTCCTGCCTGGGTTTCTTCTCCCGGCGGTACTCATCTTCCTCCACTTCGCTTCTCGTCCACTTGGTTGTTCCGACAGAATAACTGTCGGCCTCATCATTCTCTATCAGCTCCCTCACCCTCCTTCCGTGAGCTCGGGCCTCCGGTTCTTCCTCTCCCCCGGCTCTTCACCCCCTTTCTCCGGTTTCTCTGCTAGCGGTTTGAGGGTGGCTGAAGGTAGGTTGAGGTTCATTGGTCCGGGGTTCTTCTACTACTGGCAACACATTCGCAGGAGTACTGAGGCCCCTCTGTTGCAACATCTGCCCCAGCCAGTGAGCGGTGTTTTATAACTGGAGAGCCATGGTTTGAAGGTCCTGGTTGGATAAAGTAGCTGCGGGCACGTTCCCTGCCGAGTTCGGCGAGGGGTTGAAGGGAATGGGTGGTTGGTTGTTTGAAATTGTAAGACTGGAGAAAGAGAACTGTTGCCCCTCTTGGACAGAGTTCAAGTCGTTAGAGTGTTAACGGTGTTGTTTTCATTGTGGTTAGCCATCGTGGATCTCAGTGGGTGTGTTTAGAGTGGAACTCCGGTGATGAAAAGATCTCCTTCGTTTCCACAGACCATGCCAATTGATGATCTGAGATCCAGAAAATAGGATTTCACAAAGGGTTTTGTGAACCTAGCCAAAAGCTCCTCTATGAGAAGAGTGTTTCTCCTTTTATCCATTTCCTTTTGTCCGCTAGTGACGTATAACGAAATTTCCACTATTGGGCCACGTGTCTCTGCTATACGGATATGGACGTACGAGAGGATCAGATTCCTGCCACAGGCGTAACGGCCTCTAATTCTCCCCGGGTGCACATGTTGAGGGACCCACAAGACGGATGGATCGACTTCCTTCTTGGTTTCAAGCTGGGCCGGAAGATAAGATTAGAACTGAGCCCAAAGAGGATCTGCTAGATAGAGTCCGGTCTCAAGGTAGAACGGGCTGAACCTGGTTCACGCGAGAGACTTTAGATAATGGCTTATTGTTATGGACTGGCCCTAAACCGAGATAAAAAAATTCAACAGTCATTGTAATGGATAAAAAAATACCCAACGAAGAAGAAAGAAAATATATATATATATATTGATGACACTAAAAAATTTTACAAAAAATAAAATTGTTCACTGTACATATTCTTTACCAGGAATACAGATCCAAATTCTTTTTTTAAAAAAAAAAAAAAAAAAAAAAAAAAACCCGTCTTCTTCAAGCCAATAGAAGGTCGAAAAAGAAGAAAAAGTGAAGAAATTATTCAAGACTCGAAAGAGGCATCTGAGTGATACCCAGTCGGAGTTGCTGGTGTTGATGGGGTTGAAATGTGGAAACCTCCATTTTCCTTGTGCTTTTTGCCATTTCCAGCAATTGCAGCTGCAGATCTCATGATGCTCTTGACGATCTTCTTCTTGATTTGTCCTCTCTTTGGGGGAATGATCTGGTGGGACTTGGCGGTAGAGTTATTAGCTGCAGCTAAATCCATTTTCTTGCAAAGGGATGGAGAAGATTTTGAAGACGAAAGAGAAAGTGAGAAAAGGAGAGGTGATTTGCTTAGTGAAGCAAAGAGATTGGAGAGTATTATATAGAGCAGAGCTTCAGACAGATAAATCTATATCCTTGCCCACCAAGATTTGACAAAGTCCCCCTTGACTATAATAAATTTTTTTTTTTTTCAGTCTTCAATGTCAATAGTTGGTTCGCCTTGTGATGGCTGATGATGGGTATATTTCAGGCAAGAAACAGAGAAGAAGAAAAAGTAAAAACAATAATAAATTTAAAAAACCAGTTCATATATAGAAAGAAACATCCCACCAAGAAAAAAAAAAACAAAAGGCATTTTTAAAATATAAATAATATATCTTTTTGAAGTTGCCACCAAAATGGCCGACCACATCACTATCCTATGAAGAATTAATGGTACGACTTTCTTATCCTGCTGCCATATTAATCAGTCTATTCTGTTTCTTTCAGGAATCTTTTGATATTTCTCCAGTCCCTGCTAGCTTAATTTCCATGAAAACGAAAAAGTTTCAAGCTTTGGACTGGTGTAAAATTAGGGTTAGATGTTTTCACATTAGGCTTATATATGATCTTTTTGAAAAGCTATTACCCATTTTATTTTTGTTTTCAACATATTTGATACGATGATTTTTATTATATTGCAAAAATTCTTATCTTAAAATATTTGAACAAATAAATCTGGACAGTGGCTTCTAGAAGGACCAAGCGGTAGTCTACTTATATGACTATTATAAAATTCTTACTATTTATATTTTTTTTCAAATTAATTTGATGTTAGAATTTAAAAATTAATTTTTTTTAAATCCCTATTAAACGAAAAGTCCACTTTTATTTGGATTAATCTTAGAACATAACTGTTACAAAACAGTTACTAGATAGCAGTTGCAACTTTTATCTCCAAATATGAATTTTTAAAAAATAAATTAAAAAATTATTTTCAATTATCAGAACTACTGAAATGTCATCTTTGACCTTTAAATATTTAATTTATTTTCAAGATCAATTCCAATTTACAATTTGGAGTTCTTTATCTTCCTTACCAATCAAATTTAGTTTTGATCATTTAAAGTTTATAAACACAAATAGTTTCTCATAAACTTTAGACGTGAGATTTGATAACTTTTCACTGACTGTTATGTTTAACATTGGATGGATATTTATCAAAATTATTAATTTATTTAGAGTTATTTGTATGAAAAATTTAAATTTTTTTGTTATTATATAATTTAATTTAAAATTATAAAAATTGATAAAATTATTTAAAATTATAAATTTTATTATAATTATATTAAAATTTAAAGCTTAAATTGAAAAAAGCGTTCAAACTTAAATCGAGTGTTTTGATATGAAAAGATAAATAAAAATTATTTATTATATTTATATATCATGTAAATAAATATTATTGATATAAAAATTTAATTTTTTTAATTATTTTATAATTTAATTTAAAATTTTTAAAAATAATATAATTTAATTTAAAATTTTTAAATTTATTTTCTTCCGCTGCTAAATATCCAGCATTTTATTATTATACTTAGTTTCTATATATTTGGTGTAAAAAATTATAACAGAATTTTTTTTTTTAATTATGATTGTTTTAATTTTTTTGAGTTTTAATTATTTTAGTTATTAATACAATATATCTCCTTATAATGGTAAGTGTTGGCTTGTATCGTATACTATTAAATTGTAATAGAAAATTAATAATACAATGGTAAATAGTAAGACTATAACAGATATAATGAAAATAATTATGATAGACATTTAATAAAGTATTTAAAAATTGATTCAAAAAAAATAAAGTATTTAAAAAATAAAAAATTAATAAATATAAGATTGTTAATTTTTTATTGAAATTAGTAGCAAATAAAAAAGTTAAAATTATAGGTTTTATATGATATCAAATGGAATAAAGATAAATAAATTTAAAGATTTTGGATTAAATTATAATAATTTTAAATTTTGAATTAAATTGTAAAATAGCTAAAAATTTTAAATCTTTTTATTAGTTCTGTGATATATAAATATAATAAAATAATTCATATTATTTTATCACAAGACACACTCTCTAATTTAAATTTTAAATTTGAAGATAATTATAATAAAATTTATATTTTAAATAATTTTATTAATTTTTAAATTAAATTATAAAATAGTAAAAAATTTTAGATTCTTCATACATTTATTTATTATTATTTAATAAAAATGACAGTTTTTAGTCCTTCATAATTATTTGTCCATAATTTTATTAATCGATAATGATTTGTTAATAGAGGAACTGAGATGGATTTTTGGATTTATGTTGTTCGTTAGTAAATGTTTTTGACATATGGGTCGTTTTGTTGTTAAGATTTTGGGTGATTTTTGTTGAATTTTAAATGATTTGTTAATGATTTTTGTAGGGTTATTTTTTTGAATTTTGGGTGATTTATATATATATAATATTTGTTATTATGAAAAAAATATTATTTAAATAAATGTATAATAATAAAATTCACAATTAACAAAATATAAATTTACTAACGATATATTAATAAAATCAAAATAAGAAAAATAAGAAAGTTAATATTAGCATATATTTATATATATATATATGAAATTTTTTTTTAAATAAAAAAAATAAATATTATTACCTTAAATTATAATGATCAAACAGACACATATCAACTCAGAGTTTAAAACGATCAAAACGAATAGACTGTCTTGCTAACAGATGAGCAGCCTTATTCGTACTACGTCTAATCCAGTATAACGAAATAATTGGACAAAAAAGCAGAATATCTTTACAATCCGAAACAATGACGCCAAACTCAGAAAAGTCCTCTGAATTAGAGCGAATGGCGAAAAATAAAACCTGACTATCAATGAAAATACTTTCAACCTGCAGGAAAGCATCACGAGCATACATTAAATATTGACGCAAGGCCAATGCCTCAGCAATAGCAGGAGAACCACGACCCTCAGTATAACCAGAAATTGCAATTGAAAAAACTTCTTCAGCATCTTCGAACACAGCACCAAATCCAAACAAATCCGAAGTTGAGAAAGTGGCACAATCCACATAAGCTAGCCAATCCAATGCACTAGAAGCCGAACCTGCATTATTAGAGAGAAGACTCGGACCTGGTGCACGTTGCTTATCAAAACCACAATCAAGATAATCTGTATAAAAAGTATTGGCAGTACTATGGATAGCTTATTATTTCACATTAACTTATTCCTTGCATGCCAAACTTTCTATGCATGAACCGTCAATCTTGAAGCACGTTCCCTGCCAAAACTCACATGGATATGAAGGAATAAGTCTTGAAATGACAACCAATAATTGGATAAGGCAACACCCACTAGTCTCCAAACCTCTCCGACCATGGGACAAGAAAAGAAAAGGTGGTCAATAGACTCATTCGCATCACAAAACAAGCATCCCAATGGAACGTCGACACCTCTCCTAGCCAAATTGTCACGAGTAGGCAAAACACCACGAAACAATCTCCATATAAAGTCCCGAACCTTTGGAGGGACATCAAGAGCCCACACTTTTATATATATGAAAATTTTGAATTTCATTTAATCGATTTAAGAGATTCTAAAAATATAAAATGAATACTCGGTTGTTTAGTAGTATCTCTTATTTTTATTTAATATTTATAAAATAATATAAAAATTAAAAATATAATTATTTTTTAAAATAATTTTTAATCATTTATTTTGTAATTATTATTTTTTAAATTATTTATTAATTTGTAGTTATTGATTTAATTAACTAGTAAAATAAATAATAATTGAAAGAAGAAAATTTATTATAGGCCCTTTAATGTATAAAATATTATTAAATGAGTTTTATAAAATTCATTTGAAATTCCATATGATAAAATTGATTTTTGTTATCAATTCAATTCTAAAAATTAAATTTTTTTTTAAATCAAACATACAAAATGTTGAATTTCACAAAATTTTAAAAATTAAAATTTAACTAAATATAATCTAAATAAAAACCAACATAAAATTCAATCAAATCTCACAAAATTTTAAAAATTAATCAGAAAAATATATTTTTTTTAAAACTAAATTTTACAAATTTCAAAACGAAAAAAGATTTTTCGTGAAAGAACTGGTGTTTTAATTAATTTTTTTTTCTCCTAAAAGTAAAAGTCCATTTATAAATTAAGCAGGTTGCACTATAAGAGCCAAAGTTACAAATAAGACTAAATCTAAAATTACTCGGCTAATCCAAACCAACTAAAAAACCTGGAGGCTCATCATTCAGCCGATCCAATTTGAATTAATTTATACTTCAAATGGAAATTGAAATAATTTAAAAATTAAAATTTATTAAAAATTTAAATCTAATAGTTCAATTTAGGTCTATCTCCATTATGGCAAACAATTATTGATTTTAATCTGAGATAAACCCAAAATTAGAGAAGTTTTCAAATTACATTTATTTAATCCAAATAAATTTTGAATGAGTTTACGTAGTATATAATTAATTATATATTTTATAATAATATTTATAATTTTTTTAATATAGTGTATATCAAACAAAAAGAATTTAAATATGTTTATTGAATAAATAAAAATTATAAATTAGTCTCTTAAATTATATATTAAATTAAAATTTATAAAATTAAACGATTTCAGATACTCTTCTATTTATAATAATTGAATTTAAAGTGGATTCGAAGATTCCTGAACATTTTCTTTTATCACTATCAATCTCAGGTCAAGCAGCCGTGGCCCGTGGAAATTGAATGTTTCAAGATGTGTTTTTGTCTAACAGATTATTGTTTTTGATTTTAGGTCTCTTGGCTACAAGATAAAATTCTTTTTTTAATTTTTTTTTATTAATACTTGGTGATGTTTATAAACATTACTATAAAAATAAATTTAATAATAATAGTAATTTTATATTAATTTAATGCATCAATATAAATGTTAGGCTGTTTGGCGGTAGAATATGGACCGATATTAACAATCTTTTTTCAGTCTTCAAAGTCAATAGTTGGTTTGCCTTGTGATGGCTGATGATGGGTGGCAAGAAAGAGAGAAGAAGAAAAAGCAAAAACAATAACAATTTAAAAAAAAAAACAGTTTATATATATATATAGAAAGAAACATTCCATCAAGAAAAAAAAAAAGACATTTTTAAAATATAAATAATATCTCTTTTTGGAGTTGCCACCAAAATGGCCGACCACATCACTATCCTATCCTATGGAGAGTGGTACCTGGATATACACAAAAAGCAGTACTAATTGTACAATTCAGTTTCGAATTTGATCGATTTGATTTTGCTTAAATTCACAATCCCAACCAGACTGTGATGTCTAGTTCTACTGCTATGTTATTGGTCTTATTCTTTTTTTTTTTTATTACTATTTACTGCGCAGTCTCCAATTTCTGATTGTTTTGGACTCTGTTAAGTGGCTGTTTCTATCACTTCCCATATTCTGTTTGTTTTAGGAAGCTTTTGATATATCAAATGGCTTGCTTTCCATGAAAATAAAGAAGTTCCAAGGTTTGGACCAGTATAAAATTAGGCTACGATCCACTTACATTAGGCTTAATAGTCCTTTTATAGTTTCTTACACATATATATATTAAATTTTTTTCGAAAGCTATTATCCTGTATCTCATGAAAATAAAGTTTAAAGATTAAATTACTATTTCTCAATTTTATAATTTTTATTTAATTTTTCTTAGTATCCTAAAATATCTTTTTACACTATATTAAAATATTAATCGATGATTATAATTATATTTAAATTTATTTTATTTTTAAAAAAGAATTAAAATAAGAGAAAGTCTTGAGATCAATAATTATGTTGACACGATTAAGGGAAGGTCCTGAGTTAATCTTTTTCAAGGAATGTTGATGATGATTAAAGGCTATAGTGTATGGTACGTGATGAAGAAAAAGTGTGCTTCAATATTTGAATTGTTCTTTAGGGAAACAAAAAAAAAAAGAAGCAAGAAATCTCACCATGCAAGAGAAGAATATGCCCTTAAAAAAAAAAAAGAATATGTCAACGTTTCTTGCTGGTAACTTCAAAATGAAGAAAATCCACAAATTAAAATTCTAAGTCATATTGTTAGGCATTAGATTAGCTGGCAATCTCCATTACGTGTCATAGTCGACATTGCCACCCAAATATTTCTATAGAGAACAACTTATAATATTAAATTCAACCCAGCACAACTCTAAAATAGAGAAAATCAAAAATCAAACAATAAATTTTATTACATTTTTTTTACACAATAAACTCTTACAAAATATAAAAAAGTTATTTTATATATATATATACCAAAAAATATAATAAAATATTTTATTAAACTCGAAATCAAAATTTTGCCCCTAATATTACGTAGGATGTATATATAATCTTAATTGAATTCCTTTAAGATTGCTTAATTAATCTATACTTTTTAATTTAGGTTTATCCAATTTATTTTTTTTGTTAAATTTAAATCACAATTTGTTTTTTATTCATCATATCTTAATTTTGATATCTTTAATATTTAGAATTATTTATCATTTTGAATCTTAACTACATTAAAAAAAAAAATAAAGAACAAACATTAGAATATAGAAGACTGCCAATAAAAAAAAAGCAGAAATTGCATGAAGACTAAAAATAAAATCCTCATCCAAAGTACAACAAATCAACCAAAGTAGAATTTGAAGATATATTTCAAGATTAAAATAAGAGAAATGTTACAGAATAATTTGAAGATTAAATTGAAACAAGGTGAGATAAAGCCATTCAGTGGAGAATGATAGTCGAAGCAGTGTGCTAGCGTCGGAAAGAGATTTCTGCCGATTTTGTGCTTGGGTTTTGTTATTTCCGTTTGTATTTTCAGTTTCATTTGGCCTTATTTGATTTTTACTCTGTTCTCTTTACTCTCTCATTAGGTGTAATTGTTTCTAGGTGAAGGGTCTGACGCCGCCTTTGGTTACTGGTGGTTAGTTTTGGTTTTGTTTCTATATATATATTTTTTTTAGATTTATGAAATTGTCTCTAAAGATACTTTGTTTTTTAAATCTGAGTGTGTTTATAAGATTGATGATTCCTTTTCTGGTTTTCTGAGAACATCTGTAATTTTACAATGTTAGCATCTTAGAACCGCACATATACGTTCGGTGAGTTATTACTGGCTGAGGTTTGCTATGCCTCCTCTCAGCATTTCCTGCTTTGTCATAGCCACTGTTGTCCATTCGTGACTTTCTCGTTTTCTACCGTTATATGCTTGTTTTGCTGGTTTGTTGTTTTCTTATTGTCATGGTGCTGAAATTTAGTTGTTGAGCTATCGGTCCTACGGCGATGGGTACAATTGACTGTGCAATGTTGGGTTGGATTCAATTGGAGTGTACTTTTGTACTTTAGCTCGAGCTGCTCTCTGAGTTTGCTTGTAGTATAAATGTATAAATTTTTTTTAAATTATTATTATATTATAATACAGATTTATATAAATTTGATTTAGGCCAAAATACGCATAAAAAATATTTTCAAAATAAAATTTTTGGTATTATCATTAACAGAATACAAGAAGTAGACATGACCTAACAGAGAATTAGAAGTACAAGACACCATCAAAAGTCCATAAATAAACAATCATCTCTTCCCTAAAACTCGAGAAATGATGAATACGACGCCTCAAAAAAAAAAAAGAAAGAAAGAGGCAAATCCACAGATTCAAACACACTGAAATTGCAAAATCTAAACAGAGATGGGTATAAATCCTGCTAAAACTAGCTCAAATACGAGTTTTGCAGAGAACCCATGTTGGAGTTCTACATCTTTAAGCTACTCAAAACGATTCAACTCGTTCACGGCCACCGATTTGATCGACTACAAGAACTCGGTATTTGTTTTGGAGTTGAAGGGACTAAGTGGTGGAGTTGGGGTTGCAGTGGAAGAACTTCCGTTATCTCCTCCGCCTTCACCTCCGGTTCTTTTCCGAGCTCCGCCTGCCTTGGAGGTTATGGAGACGACAGTCTTTGCAAAGCTCTCAAAAATTTGAGATTTGACTCGGCCTCTCTTTGGAACTGGAGGAAAAGTTGTGTTCCTGCTCTTCAGATGAGCACGAGGATCAGTTGGCATCACCACCATTAATTCTCTGTACTGCAAGAAGAAAACAGAGTATTCAAACAAAACCCAAAACCACAAAAATTAGCAAAAACGAACAGAATTTAGATCCAAAAAATCAAGCATATAAAGAAATGAAAACAAGGACTAACAATTTGAATTGGGTATTCTTGAAAGAAACGGAGTCTGTTTTTCAGTAACAAAAGAAAGCAATTCTGAAGATCTTTTGGCCTATCAAAGAGAAAATATGAGGAAGAAGAAGGGAAGAAGGCCCCAAGAGGGGGGCTTAGGAGGTTGAGTTGAAGGATAAATGAGAGGTGAAGTTGATAAAAGATTGGTGATTTGTATTTATAAGCAAAAGAAATTAGCACAAGGGCAATCCACGGAGAGTAGAGATCAAGGAAATGTTTTTTTTTTTTTTTTGGAAATTTATTATTTAATCTCGTAGGGCAATAAAGTCAGTGTCTTTCATTTCTGCCTAAAATCCCAACGCATGGTCCAGTTCGTGAGTTTGATCGCATTGTCATGCATCAAATTTCACTCTACTTCTTGCTTTCGAAATGGACCAAGCCATCACAGCAAAAAGTCCTATAAATAAAAATGTTGGGCATAAAAATTAATTAATTAATTTTTTTATAAAATTAAGCGATTTATTAATAAATTTTTAAAAATTATAAAAATTAAATAATAAAATATTTAACCATTAAAGTTAATAAAATGATTAATTATTAATTTTTTCAAAATTTTAAAAATATTTTAATATATTTTTAAAATTCAAAGGTTTTTCTAAAATAAAAAATTCATAAATATTGCACATTTATTGTCCCGTTAGGCAATAAGTTCATTAGTTTGGAGATGGTGGACCGGGGGCAAGTGGTTTCATAGCAAGTAGTGCTCGACTTCCTCCCAACTTCTGAACTCCACTAAGAAAATGCTTCACGTGGATTTTTTCAATATATATATATATATATATAATTTTATTTTAAACAATTTTTTTGAAATTTTTATTTTTTTAGTAAAAATTTAGATTTTAATTGTTTTATGAAAAATATTTTTTAGAAAAATATTTTTATATTTTTTAACATTTGAAAAACTTTAAAAAATTAGTTAAATATTATCTGATTAAAAAGAAAATTTAAATTATTTTTAAAAAATAACTCTTTTTTAAAAAGAAAAATTATCTTTCATATTTTAAAATTCTATTAAGATTTACATATAAATTATTGACATATTTTTTTTAAATAAAAAATTATTTATTAAAAAAATATTTTTCATAAAAAAAATTTTTACATACAAAAATATTTTTTAAATATAAGTTATTTTCTGTAAATAAATAAAATTTTACTTAATTTATTTTAATTATTATTAAAAAATTAAATAATATAAATATTTAAAATTATAAAAATTAAATAATATGACTGAAATTATAGACATTAAACTATATAAATACATGTATTCTATTTATTTTACATAGAATATTTTCTAACAATATTTTTAAAATATTTTTAATGTTTAGAGCACAAAAAAATTAAATTATTTTAAGGAAAGTTAATTATTTCTTTTTTGCATTTTAATAATTTTTTATATATAAGTTTATTATTATATTTTATTTTTAAAAAAATTTTCCAAATTATTTAAAAATATATTTTTTTAAATTTATTTAAAAATAAAGTATATCAATAAATTTATATAAATAATTTAAATAAAATTTTTAAAATTTAACAAAAGCTTCCTTTTTTAAAATAGATATTTTTCTTTAATAAAATATGTACCAATTTTTATATTAACAGTTTAACAATGTAATTCTTAAAAAACAAACTTTATTTTCTTAATGGAGCAGTGTCTAGGGTACAACGTTGACACTGTTTTTCTTTTTTTTTTTTAATTATAAGATATTTTATCATTTATAAAAAAAAAATCATCATTAAACCAATAGAAAAGAAAGGGCTAAAATGTATGAATATTTCTTTAGAAATTAATATAGTGGGCAAAAGTTTATACTAGATTACACAGCTACATTTGTAAAAAAAAAAATTATAATATTACTTAGAAAAACCAAAAGGAACTACTTAAAATGATTAATGTAGGATAATAGCTAAAATTAGGAAAATTAAGGATGCGTTGGCTATTATTTCATATTTTTTATTTTTTATTTTTTATTTTTAAAAATTAAAAATTGTTTTTCAATTTTTGTTTTACTTTTTAGAAACGTTTTTGAAAAACTCTTCGTATAAAAATAAGTATACATTTTTAGATGAAATGTTTTTTTTTTAATTATAATAATTTTTTTATATTATACAAATTAAATAATAATTTTCCATAAGCCGAATAACTAATTAATGAAATTTTCCATATCACATAAATTAAATAATAAAATATTTAATGATTAAAATTAATTAAAAAATTAATTAATAGATCTTTAAAAATATTAAAAATGTTTTAATTTATTTTTTAAAAATTAAAAAGTAATTAATAAAATTTTTTATATTATAAATATTAAATAGTAATTTTTTAAAGTAAATAGTAAATTTTTTATATAATAATAAAATAAAAATATATTTTATAAATTAATTAAATAAATATATATTTAAAAACATATATAAGATAAAATTTTAAAATTTTTTAATGATAATCTAATAAAAGTTGCCAAGAAAAATAATGGTTTGATAGAATTTATATTAAGAAAGCTAATCTTTATAGTTTTTATTTTTTATTTATTTTAAAAATATTTTTTAATAAATAGTAAAATAAATAAATAATATTTTTAAATAAATAAATTTTGTCTTTTTTATAAAATAAAAAATAAAAAATTACAACCATAACTAACGCATTCTAAATTAACTGCATAGGCAGTGGACCTAAGGTTATTTTTTATATCACACTTAAATAAAAACTAGTTATTTATATAACTACTATTAACATAATAAACTTTATAGAAATATAATTATTGAATTCTTATAAATTTTAAATATATATAGTATATATTTATCTATAAAAATTAAATAATTATATTTTCGTGAATACTGGGTGTCAAAAAATTAATAATAAAATATCAGAATATCAATTAAATTTTTATTAAAATTAAGAAACCAAATTATATATATTATTGTTTTATTTTTACTTTAATCACCCAATTGCAAGGATCTAGTTGCCGTAGGGATTACATTACAACATAAATTAAAGCCTAGGTGGCATAGTTATCGTTAACGTTGCCGCAGAAGAAACACGTGCAGTAAACCATAATAAAAAATGATTGGCTGCACCATATTAGTACTATAAATAAATAAATAAAAGATTCTTCCAAACTCAATACTATGTAACCTTTATAATAAGTCAATACTTATTAATTCATTTTTCGATTACGAAAATATATTAAAATATATTTAAAATTTTTAAAAATTTATTAGTATTTATATTAATTTTAATAATTAAATATTTTATTATTTAATTTTTATAATATGAAAAATTATTAATTAATTTTAAAATTTTATAAAAATATTTATTAATTAATTTCTCCATATTAAAAATATTTTAAATTTTTTTATAATTTTTAACCGTTAAAATTAATAAATAAATTATTATTTTTTAAATGAATAAATTAATTAATTAATATATTTTTAAAAATCTTATAAATATTATAATATATTTTTTAAAATTAAAAAATAATTAATATTTATATAACATATAGAATAAATAATAATTTATTTAAAAAATAGGAAAATGAGGTCTAGTTTTAGTCTCTTCGTTGATCTATTTTAAAATATTCACTTTTATATTTAATTTTTGTGTCTTCTCATTTGAATAAAAAAAAACACTAAATCTTATTAAATAAAATAGTTTCCTTCGTATATAGCTATTTAAGTTTTATTAAATGAATAAATTTAATTTTAAAGTTTTATAATTTATAAATAAATTAAGTTATTTTATATTATTAATAAATAAACAAACAAAATGATTTTAAAGCATTATGAGATAATTAAAATATTACGAAAATTTTATGAATATTTAAATTGATTAAAATATATAAAAATTGATTTGTATTTCAACAAACACGATTGAGGTTTTAAAAATCTCCAAATTACTAATTTGGGTAGTTTTAGGTGCGGAGTGTTTTACTATTACTTGTAATTTAGAAAAATTTAATAACTAATTTTTTTTAATTTTATAAAAGGTGAGAAGAAAACAATCTCTACAAACAACAAAATTAAAAAAAAAAGGCAAAATGAAAAAAAAATCACAGGTATAAATTAAAATTTTTCTCACTTTTAAAAATAAATCTGTAGAAAATAAACTAAAATCGTTATTTATTCATACAATCCACTTAAAAGAGATAAGAGAATAAATCCACGCTTTGAGTGAGGAAAGGAGACTGTCGGCTTTCCTAAAAGAGACAAGGCCACACAAACCGGTAAAAGAGAAAAATATATTCACTACAAAATCAGGAGGAGAGAGAAAAATGAGAGAGAGAGAGTTCTTTTTGAAAAAGGTTGAACCAAGCCCAAGACGAAGTAGAGATATGGGAAGCAAATTAAAGAATATCCTCAAAGAGAAAATGAAGCCGTACATGTATTTTTTTTCTTTTTGTGTTGACCCGTATGTGTTTTTAACCTTGTTAAATAAAGGTGGAAGAATGAAACGATATATGACATTTCAGCTTATGCACTGTGATTTTCTACTTCAATATAATAATTATAAAATTATTTTTATTTTATTTTTTAAATTTAATTAATTATATAAGTTTTTTATTTAAATTAAAATCGTTATACACTTATATTAGTATTTAACAAAATTATTAAGAGTTTATATCAATATTTTATTCTATTAAATTATATTTTTTATATTAATATTTAATTTATTAAATTATATTTTTTTATATAATCTAAAACAAAATTAAAACCTAAAAAGTATTATTTAAAAATCATAAAAATAATATTTTTAATAATACATACTTGAGTTCGATATTAATAATAAGATTAATGAGGATAAGTCTTAGCTCACTTTATAATATGATATGTTACATTTTTAAATGAAAATAATATACTTTTAAATAATTAAATATTTAAATTTAAAATTTTATTTGAATTTTTTTTTTAAACTGAAAATTAAGGATCGAAAGATAAAATTTAAGATCTCTCAAATTTATTTAGATTCACCTATCATCAGATTAAACTTGTGAGTACTTATTTAAAATTTTATAATTTTATTTATATATATTTAAATTTAGATAGATATTTGCTAATAAGAAAATGAGCGATTAAAAAAAAATTATAAAGTAATACCAATTATGTAGTCTATAAATATTAGTTATTAATAATTAAGCGTAAAATGTAGTTTAAAAAATATAATATGAATCAAGATTATGAGTAATCGATTAGTTATATGATGTGCTTTTAATTATTTTCTACTTATTAATCTTTAATTTAAGAATTTTCTTTTGCAATTTTCACACACATGTATATCTTAATTATATTTAAAATTTTTATATTAAGGCTTCCGCTTATTTGCAGAGATTAACTTATATTAGAAAAATCTTTTCTATAAAAATTTATGAAAAATATTTTTTAATGATATAATTTATTTTTTATTATTTAATTTTAATTTAAAAAATAAAATTTATTAACAAATTTATATATAATTCTTGATAAGGAATAATGAAATTAATAAAAATTAATATTATGCTAATAAAAATATATATTTAAGAGTTATTAGTAAAATAAAATTTTAGTGAATATATCATAATTTATTGTTAGCTTTTTAAATTTAATTTAATCCAATCCCTTTTTTACCTCTTACATTTTCTTCTTCCAAAAGCATTAGGTTTAGTGGCGGGAAGATCAAAAGACCGAGAAAGAGAGAGAGAGAGAGGAAATGGCTAATAAGCAGATAAGCGAAAAGGGACTGCCAAGGTACACTTTCTGGCTGAGAATCGTTGAAGGAGATTGACTAATCACCTGTTTGGAATTTTTGTTACTAATTCATTTTTTTTTCTTTTGGATTTTTCTAATGTTGTCATTTTGTTTGGATTCCTTGAAATATTAAACTGTTTTTGTTTGGTTCCAGGAGGAATCCTTGATAGAATTCGAGTTGAAGGAGCGTAGATGTGAAAATGGCGGATGTAGCATCTGCCGTAGCCCTCATCAGTGCAATTGTGTCGCCTCCATATCAAACTGTGACGATATCATGATAATAATAGTTCTAGTTTTATATAGTTCATTCAATTTACTAGAGCAATTTCATACTTTTGATTCATCGGAATTTGGATTTTTTTATTGTTCCCTTTTTAAATTCTTGCTCTTATTTCTGAGCAGGATTGTTTTCTCAGGAACTTTTTATGAGCAATTTTGCAGTCCATCTCCCTCTCCTGCCCTTCTCAAGGGATTAGATAATGCATTGAATATCATTCAGTGTTTTGACAGAGTTGGTCCAGCTGGAATTGGTAAAATACAAGTATGGCTTTGAAGTTTGAACTAACATCATTTTCACGTAATTTTCTTTGGCTTTGGGCTTATGGATAGCGTACTTGTGAGTTTAGTTTTATCATGTGTGTGTTTATGTGAGATTCGCATGCACATGCATTCTATATGAAGCTTTTAGACCACTGGGATTATGATGAATCTTGTAGCTTCACTCAACTTACGTTTAATAGATTAATCAAATCCTATGCTCAACGCAAAGCTGAATGTGGTTTTGTTTATTGTTTGCAGTCTGTGCATTTTGCATCACAATTTAAGCTTTTGGTGAAGCTGATGCGGGACAGGTTTATGTAATGGTTATTATAAGTAGAAATTTAGGTACATAATAGGGGCATGAAAAGTAATGGGTTTAAGATACAAAAATTTAGACTCTAAATAGAGGATTTTAGATTGATTTTGCTGCTGGTTAGTCCATGCACACATTAATTTATAACAAAAATGACTGTGTAGAGAGTAGAACTAGCATATAGCCGTAGATTTCTCACCTCTATTACAAATAAACCTTCAATAATCTATGATCTTGGCTCAAGAAGTGAAAGATTTGTCAAAAAAAAAAAGATAGGGGGGAAAGTTGGGAGAATTGCGAAACAGAGAAGCCTAAACCCCTACAAACCAGAAACAAAACAATGAATTGAGTTACTGACCCCATAAAAAAGAAAAAAGCAAGCGGTCATGTGACGCTTTATAAAGCTCACAAAGATAGCACACACTCGGACATGAGAGTGAACATTGAGAAAACTTCTCTACCAAAATTTATATTAATCAAAAGTTGAAATTCTGAACTGGAATTACATAAATTTAGTTCCTATTTGTAGAGTTTTAAAGTAATCCTAATAGGAATACCAAACTACTATTTAGGAACTCTAGATAAACTAAATACAAATAGAAAGATATAAATTAAATAGGAATGCTAAATTCTAACTAGAACAGGAAACTTAAATAACTAGTCCTAATTAAATAAGGAAACATAAAACAATCCGATTTGGAGGCTAAAAATCTTTCAGAATAGGCAGAAACTCTTACAAAACAGGTTGGATTATATTAGGATTGTAGGGGATCCATTTGGAGATGTATTTAACATGTTTTGAGGCTGTTAAGGTTGACTTTCGCAACTGATCCAAGAGATAGACGCCAAAGGGTAAAGTGTGTTGGATGTACGACTAAGGTTGCTTGAAGCTCGCAGCATTGGACATGCCCTGAGACATGTGGAGGGCTTTGCTGCTGTTGATTTATGCACTTTTAGTCTTCTTTCCTTCCTTGAGTTGTTTTCTCTTATTTTAATTTCAAAATGCTCACATCATCATGTGTAGACTGTTACCGTTACTCAACAGTAAATAATAACTTTACCATTAGCAACAGCCATTTCTGATAATTTTTTTTCCTATAAATATGGGGATAATGGTGAAGGAAGCCTGAAAAACCCGATGATATCATTATGTAACAACCGTTATGGCCCAAGTATAATAAATGCGGAGGAAGAATCTCAAGAAATGGTGAAATAATGTCTTGCAGTTGCCGCTTAGTTAGATGCATCTCTATTCTCTATGGATAATGTTAAATTTAGTAGTTCAATGATGTTTTGGTTTAACTGTAGTTTGCCTGAAGATATCACTGTTGGCTTCATTGCCTGAAAATTATAAAAGTTTAGATGGCCATGTAATATATATTGATTTACTGTCCAAATTTAGAACAAGAAGGTAATTGATATTACTTAGTTAATGTTTGTGACATTATTTTTCTTTTGTATATTCAGAGGCATAGAAAGATGTTTCAGCCTAGTTTGGCTTGGCCCAGTGGCTAAAGGTATTTGTAATTCACCTGGTTCTACTAGGTTCGTGTCCCCATTTTCTCATCCCTTACTTGAAGAAAAAGAAAAAGGGAAAGATGTTTCAAATTATGAAATACTTCCGGAGCAACAAGTTTTCTAGAGATATTTTGAAGGAGGGGAATGGCACAGGAGGTACAAGATGTCATCACTTGAGTTTTCAAGGACTGATTTTCCATCTATATTGCAGATGGCTGGTGGTATTCTTGTTTTGCAGCCAAGATCACTTTTTGGACAGTGATCCTACCTTATATACTTTTCCGCTCTTTTCATCAGCTCCCCAAGGTGGTAGGCAGCTTCCTGAACAGCGACCCAAAGAACTCTTAGGGAGGTGGTGCCCTTCTGCTTTGCTTCCACAACTGTTGCCTTATCGAGCTCTGGTATTTGCAAAGTCTCCGAGTTGAACTGGCCACATACTCCCTTACGGACTAGTTCCTCCTCTGCCGGATCGTCTCTAAATAACTTGTTAGGGCTCATTAATGTCCAATTTAATGGTGAAAATATCAAGCTGCAAAACCATTTTTCAAAGAAGTAAATCTTGCAAATAAATATTTAGATTGGAATTGCCTAAAATGTTCTAAAAGTAAAATATTTGAATAGACAATTATGGAACAGAGGATTGCCTTGGATCAATTTTTATAAATGTAGTGCACAAGATTGGTGTCATGTTATAATTTTGAACTGTGTTAGAAGCTGCAAGTTAAGAAATTGTTTTGTCCACTTTATTTTGGACAAATGAAGAGAATGCCTGCTACTTTGCTATATGATTGATTCAGTGATGAGTAATATTTGATCCTTAGTGCTGATGTCAAGGAAATTAAAGCAGGTCATTTTGCCTGTATAAAAGTGAATGATGGGATTAGACAGCAATGATTTTCGCTTTGTTTTGTTTCAACAGGAGGCTATAAATAAATGGTTGCAGTTGTGTTGTATTTAAGACCAATCATACCAAGAGAAAGTGTTGAATATATTGGGGAACACACTAATCACATTTGGTACAAAAGCTTCTTGCTTGGGCACATCAGAAAAAAAGTTTTAGGATGGTGCATCAAGCAAACTAAGAAGCAATTGGATGCATCTGCTTTTGATTATACAACTACTTTTTCTTGTAGACTATGAATGTTTGTCAAGGATAATGATACTAAAAGAAACATGTGATTATGCATCAAGGATAATGATTCCAAAGGAAACATGTGATTATGCATCTAAGATTTATTCTATGCTATGCTGGAAGGTGAGATTAGGATCATCCAATCCCCATTCACTTGCAAAAGGAAAAGTTATATTGATAACTTTTGTATCCTTGGAGGGTTATAAAAGTAGAAGAAGCTGGTGCAATTTTGTAAGCTAGGATTCTATTATTGATAATGATAAAGGGAAATTCATGTTTCTTTTTTGCCCCCCTTTTCTTCTAAGGCTGAAAAAGGATACTGTAATAGGAACTCCAGTAAAAACTTGGTAAATGGATCCTGAGAGTAAAAGCTTCAGCAATTTTGAGGTTTTGGTAATAGCTGATATGCTATGATTAAGTTAGAATTAAATTCTGTTTCTGTGCTTTTTTTACTTCTTTTTCCTCCCTTTGTTTTCTCCAGCTCATTGTTTGAATTATCTTTGTATGCTTGCTACAAAAAAAAAAAAAAAAAAAAACCTTTTTTATTGGTTGTTGCCTCCCCCTTCAATAATGCAGCCTAATTGTACTTTTTTTTTCCAGCTTGTTGGTAACAAATACTGTT
Organism: Manihot esculenta; assembly: GCF_001659605.2. Classification (NCBI taxonomy): domain Eukaryota; kingdom Viridiplantae; phylum Streptophyta; class Magnoliopsida; order Malpighiales; family Euphorbiaceae; genus Manihot; species Manihot esculenta. The sequence goes on from NC_035171.2 coordinate 30,471,441, forward strand.
GTTTATTTAGTAGCCTTAACTTGGAGCTTGGGACATGAGAAATCCAAGATAAGGACAGCTGATGGGTTTTGCCTACCTAGATTTCAAGGTAAGAGTCACTTTTTCTTTGTACAATATATTATGGAGGAAATATGCTTAACAAGCTGCAGAGGTCATTACATAGACCAATGCTTTCCTTGTGGGGCTTTTCAGTTTAGCCCCACAAAAATCAGCATAAGATCCAAAATCAAAGGCCTTAAACCCTCTGGATATTTATTGCTTGCATTTCCCTTAGTACAGTGGCATTATCGTCTTTTCTTGTTCTTATCTTCAACAAGAATACCGTAGCATGCACTCCATTAAGCTTCAAACAAAGTTGCTGTAGTTTAATCTTTAATCTTTGTTTGCAGTGACCGAGGAAAGGAACTATTAAATTATATAGAACATTTAAAAAAAAAAAAAAAGGTGAACCATGCTTTTTTTCCTTACTCTACAACCTTAAGGTATTGGTTTCTGAAACAAGAGAAGAAGTCTTGGAAGAAGAAGCCAAAGGTTGTGCTAGCCTTTAAGGTTACTTTCTTTTTTCCTTCTTTAGGTTTTGAATATAGTATATTGAGCAACTTTATCTACATAAAAAATCGTTTATTTGCATAGCTGTTTTGTATTTTTTGAAATCTAAATCATTCGCCCGGTGATAATAGTACTGTTTCTATCGATGTTACAGATCCTTACATCAAATGCTTATCTCATACTATTCTTTAAAGGTCACAAATAAATTTAAAATTAGGTGAGATTATTTATTTTAATATATTTGTAGCTAGAAACCAGCCTAACATTGACTTATACACGGAGATAATTTTCAAAATCTTGGTAAGCTGATGTGTTATTAAACTTATTTATGTTCTTAACTGCAGATGCATGCAAATCATGTTATATTAAATTAATGTAGAGTATACTTTCATTCTACTCTTAATGAATTATCATGTTTTTGTTTATTAATTGTTTTGGCATCTTAATCTCCCCGAAATATTATGATCAGGTGCTGTATTTGAATCAAGATATTTTCTCCATTTGGGATTATTTTATTAATTAGTGGCATCGTATCCAATGGCCACCATTAACAATGTAGTCTTTGTTTATTGGTCAATTATCTGTTCTGATGTCTATTAAGGTAAATTTGCTTGTGATAGCTACTGGAGGTTGCAATTGATTCTATTAGGCCTTTTCACCCCCAACATTTTCTCTGTTCCAAAACCTTTTTGTTTTCCCCTTTTTTTTAATCTTGAACTTTAATATTTGGCAAAAAAAAAATGAATTAAATTTGTTTGACCTTGAATAAAGGTGTATAGATTTAATTAGACTTATTTCAGAAAAAATCACTCAAATTCTAATTTTACTGTAGGATAATTTCATGCTTATTGCCATAAATTGTTTGGTTACCAAAACATATACAGAAAGGGAAAGAAAAGAGAAAATCTTGCAGGGTACAACAAAATCAGATATTATTTGAAAATGAGTTGAGTTGATTTGATTTGAGATTATCATTTATAGCTGGAATATTGAGTTTGTTTTTATGCTGAATGGCATTGCTTTTATTTGTGGCAATGCCTATTACTGTGCAAATAATATTATATGACGTGTTTGGTGTGATTTGCTAGTAATTCAACTTTATAAACAGCCTGTTAATTTTAATATTAAATAAATATCAATTTAGTATTTCTATACTCTGTTATGGGGCCAATCTATGAGTGTTATAGAAAAGCCCACCTATTTCATAATTTATTTTTAACTTTTCTATTTTTTGTGATTCTCAAATAGGGATATTATTATTATTATTATTATTTACCATTAATTGAAAAAGGGAAGATTAAAAGATCAAAATCGAAGAAAATTATAGTTAAAATTGGCTAATGAATTTCCTTTATATTACAAGGATAAGTACTTCTCAATTCGTAATTCTGATAATAAATAAATAAATATTAAAATTTCTTATATATAAATTTACATTAATTAGAAATACGCATTGGTAGGCAGTGGATTGGAAACAAATAATTTAAAAATCCTTAAACAAAACAAATGTCACATTTTTTTTTCGCAGTATATAATTGATGGATTGATGTTGACCACACCTTAGCCTATCTCCAAGACATCAATGTTTTTTCAGTACAAAGGCGGAAAGGCTGAGTGAGAAAAACGAAAGGACCAGAGCAAACCAAACCAATCCAATCTATCCTACGGGTTGGGTCCGAAGGGGCATTTATGTAAATTTATAAAGGTATATTATATCATTATTACTATATATATTTTTTTAATTGTGGCATTTTCAATCATTTCAAACTAATCAATAATTGCTGCGGTTGAAGGCAAATAAAGTATTTTTTATTGAAGAAAAAGGGAAATTGATTAAAATAATTATGACAGAAATAGTAATAATAATAATAATAAAAAGAAACTTTGACAAAACGACATGATTAAAATATTAATTTGTAGGAATGGACATGAAGCATCCACGTCTCCGTAGGTCTAAACCTCGTACGTCTCTTGCCGACAATATACCCACATTAAAAGAAGACCCCTTATTGTACTCGCCTTTTTATTTACCCCAATTTTATTTTTATTATTTTATTTTTTAGATATGGAGCTTTATTTTTCCTGCTCATTTTACTTAGATAATTTATAATAAATAAAATTCATAATTTAATCTCTACTATCTTTTTAATTTATTTTCAGATTATAATAATTTAATTTTTTAAATTTTATCTTTTTAACCATTTTCATTTTTTAGTTATAAATATAAATCATTTCTTATAATTTGTTTATTTATTATAATGTAATCCTTTAATTTAAATTAATTTATCTATTAATTTGTAGTCTGTTAATAATAAATTTAATAAAAAATTACTTTATTAATAAAACACAATTTTAAAAATTAAGTTAATTATTTTTAAAAATATACAATTTAGATTATAAATTTTGATAAATCTCAGTAAAATTTATATGACTTAAATTATAAATTTTTAAAAATATATGACTTAAATTATAAATTTTGATAAATGTAAGTAAAAATATGAGTTAAAAATCTATTTATAAGAATTTTTTTTTTCTAATCAGAATGTCATATAACTATTTTACATATTTAAATATAAATTTTTTTGATTTGTCACAATTATAATAAAAAATTAAATTAAATTTAAAAAATAATAATAAATTATAATATAATTTCTAAAATTTTATATGATTAATAAAACTTAAATATATATTTTTATTACAATAATATTATCTTTATTAATTACATTATTTATGAGCTATTCTCCTTTTTATATAATATTATATATTATTAATAAAAATTTAAAATATAAAAAAATTATAATTTAAAATATATAATATTTTATTTTATTTAGAATATTATTGATAAATAGTAAAATTTTCTGGATATAAAAAATATATTAAAATTGAGTATAAATATTTAATTAAATATTTTAATATATATTATTTATATATGATATTTTATATAATAAATTTTATTTATAATAAATATATAATTAATATAATATATAATAAATATAAAATAAATTTAATTTTAATATAAAATTTAAATTAAAAACTATATATTTTATTAATAATATAAAACTTTAAAAATATATTATAATTTATAATTAATTTTTTTCAAATTCAATTTAATTCTTTGAATTATAGTTGTGATAAATTAAAAAAATTATAATTTTATTATTTAAAATATAATTTGAATTATCATAAATTTTAAATTTTTTTTATCTAATACACTTAAATTTACATATTACTATTTCGAGCAATTATTTTTAATTATATATATATAATTATAGATATTTTAATTTTATTTTCACCGAATTGATTCATTAAAATGATAAAAATGCATTAATAATTTAAATAAATTATTATATTAAATTTTTGTATCAATTGTCTGCATTATCAGTAGACATTTAAATAAATTTAATATTATTATATTAAATTTTTATATCAAAATTTATGCAATGTAATTAATAATTATTGCGCAAAACACTATTTAATTATTTTAATTTTAACAAAATCAATTTGTAATTTAATATCTATGATAAAAATTAAAGTTTTAAGTAAAATCACAAGAAAATCATTTATTTCAAACTCTTTTTTTAAAGAAAATCTCGTTTCTTCCTAGTGGGAATTAGACTGAATTTGATTAGCTAACTAAATTTCTTGAAGAGCAAAACTCATATTCTAACCAAATTTCAATGATTTCATGTTAATCATCAGGGGAAAAATTATTACATTTTAGCAACTAGGCCCTATAAAATAATTATATTATCTTATTATAATATAATTAGTGAAATTTAAATTAAAAATTAAATTTATTGAGTAAATTAATAACGAAATAATTATTTTATTAAATTTATTGAGTAAATTGATAAAATAAATTTAAATTAAAAGGATTAAATTATTATAAAAATTAAAAATATTATAAATTATTAAAATTAAATAAACTGAATTATTATAAAAATAAATTTTAAAAATTAAATTATTATAATCTAACGGTAATCTTGATAAAATAACTTTATTGATATAATACATTTTTAAAAATTATATTATTTTTTATTAAAATGATTGAGATTAAATTATAAATTTTGTTAAATCTTTAATTTTATATTCTATATATATATTTTTTAGTTAAATTCCCAGAGGCATGGGTCAGTAACAGGAACCGTTGGATGAGAAGGTGATGGCATCCGTCAATTGATTAGAAGTGGCTGAAGAAGGGTAGAGTTGCCAATCAGAGAAAGGCAGAACACGTGGCATATAGCAATTGGTAAGAGGAGTGACTAAGCTTGGGAGATATTTTTTTAATCATGGGCAACCGGCAACCGGCTAGATGCGGTTGAGAGATCACGATCATGGAGGTTGTTTAGAAATTGCCAAAATAGGAAATAAGGTCACCAAACAAATTTTAAGGTAAGAGGATTACCTTAAGAGGAAGGTACTAACTGCTAATCATAGTTTTAAAGTAGTATAATATTCCTTTCATTGTCTTAATCTCTCTCCTTTAATTTTCATTCTTAACTGCCACGTGTAAGTTCTTTTAAAAATTATTCGTATTTTCTTTATAAAGTAAATCAAGGACCCATTGGTATTTCAATATTCTCTTTTTTTTTCGTGATATTTTTATCTAAAAGGAAACAGTATTAGTTTTAAATTATATTTTCTCAGTTTTATAATTTTTATAATTTTTTAAATTATTTTAAAATTATTATTTTTTAGATTATAATAATAAATAAATTAATTATTATTATTTTATTTTATTTTATTTTTAAAAAAATTTAAAATATTTCTAAATATTTAATATAATTTAATATAATTAAAATAAATATAATTAAAAAGTTAATAAAAAATTATATTTTATAATATAGGTAAAGTGTATAAAAATTATAAAACAGAAAAAGTATTAAAATATTTAATTTGAATTTAATTCTTTAATTCTCAGTTATATATTATTTATTGCAGTTTTCTTGTAAGTATAAAATTATTTTTTAATAAAGTTTTAAGGCAAAAAGTCTTTCCAATTATATCTACAATACTTTTACTCCACTTAATTAGATTTGAAATTAAGACTCCATATATTTTTCATAAAATACTTTTTAAAAAAAATATTTACTATACCTTTTTGTATTTAAAGTATTGAGAAAAATTAATTAATAAAAAATATTTTTATAATAAAAAAATTAATTCATTTTAAAGACTTTTGAAATTTTTATAATAATAATAATAATAATAAGCTACTTGATTTTGAAATTTATAATTTTATTAATTGAAATTTATTAGCTGTAAGTGGCCGAATCAAAAAAAGATCTCGCTGTCGATAACTTTGATGAAGAAAACATGCGATTAATATTAAAATTTTTGTAGACATTAAGTGACACGTGTCATTAAAAAATTGGATAACTGATGAAGAATTATACATGTGAGTTGAAACTATGTATTGCTTGAATGACACTAATAATGACGCCTGCCAGTGCCGAATGGTCAAGTCCAATTGTTACTGGAAAAGGTCTCTTTTTTTTTTTTTTTTTAAAAAAACTTTAATTTAAATATTTAATTTTAATATATTAATAATTTTAATTAAATTTAAAAATAAATAATTTAAATGATAAAACATGTAATTCTCACCTTTAATAATTTTTAATAAGGATTAATTTTATTACTTATGAATGAAGTACTAAATTTTCCATAAAAAAATCTTAATTATATAAATTCATGTGTTATATTAAAATTATGCAATAAACTAAATTATTAATAACTTAAAATCAAATAAAAAAAATTACCATTTCAAATAACATCACAAATCATGTGATATAAGAATATAAGAGCAATGCCATTAATCTTTGGCAAAAGGCAAAAAGCGAAAGACAAGGTGGTGGGTAGCCAACCAATTGGATTAAACCTTTTTATAAATAATTTATATTTTTATTATATACAAATCCCAATTAGTCAAAAATTGCAACTGAGAGAGATGGGGTTTTCTCAAAATCAATAAACAAAGCAAAATGTGAAAACTCCTAATCCTAGGAAACCAATGCCTTAGCTATTTTTTATTATTATTTTATTTTATTTTATTTTTGCATACCCATTTAGCTCGTGCTTAATGAGGTTGCCTACAAATCCAAGAAATCATGCTAAATTTTATTAATTTCTACAATCTTTTTCTAACTTTGTCGGTGAAACCCTAACTTCTTTTCACCTTATCAAGGTGGTAGGTGCAAATGCAATTTCTTTTTCTTGTTTTTTTTAATATTTTCTATTTTCTAATTTTTCTACCTTTACTTACATTTACCAATAAATTAAGAAGCTTCCACACTCCAAAACGTTGCGTTTTGGACACCATCGTCTTCTTCTCCATGTGTTATATTGACTTTAATTAGACATTGCTTGAGGATTGTGCAACTATATTAAAATATAAGTTTATTAATATTTGAGTTAATTAGATTAAAAAAATAAATCATAAATTTTAAAAAATAAATTCTATGATTGGATTAAATATTTTAAATTAATGAAATTATTATTCACAAGCTTGTATTTTCTTGGAAAAGTCTAGCCATGAGCTCTTTAATTCAAGCAGAATATTTAAAAAATAATAAATAAAATCAATTATACTTTTAATTTTCCTATCCTAAAATACTTAAGAATAAAAACATTAATGAAAAAATCAAAATTTTATAATATTTATCCCTAAATATAATAAATACTTACAACTATTTTCAAGAAAAAAGGGGGCACTTGGCTCTAAATATAACTTTTTCTCTAGGGAACAAATTGGCTAGGCACACAAGAAAAGGAAAAAAAAAAGGGTAATTTCGTAAATCAAAAAGCTTTTAACTCAAGGGTAACTATAACAGGGAAAAGAAAAACCGAGTGTAACGCATGTTAGGGAGAGGGCGGCGGCAAAGTCCCCATAATAATTTTTTTATAATATTTAATAATTAAAATTAATAAAAAAATTAATTAATAAACTTTTTAAAATACTTAAAATATTGTAATATATTTTTAAAATTAAAAAATTAATTAAAAATATCTTTATATTATAAAAATAAATAATAATTTCCCATATAAAATATAAATTATAATTTTTTATATATTTTATTTCAAAATTAGAATTTAATTTTTTAAAATAAAAATTATTAATTAAATTCTTTTTATATAGATTAAAATAATTAAAATTAAATCTTTTAAATTATTTCTTCATCATTTTCTTATTTTTTAAATTTATATTATCTAATATCATAGAAATCACAAATTATTAAATGATTTGGCTTTACATAAAATTTGAAATGATACGAATTTAAATAAATCATAAATTCAGAGTTTAATTGAAGGTTAAATTAATGATTTATATGACTTACAAATAATTAGATAAATTTAAATTCTGCCTTCAAAATTAAATTAATAATGAATATTTTTTTCAACTATTAAATATAAAATAATAATAATAATAATAAATAAATAAATATTATTCATATAATTATAAATTAATATTTTAAAAAAATTATACTTAAAATATAAAAAAGTATATTTTGATAATATTGTAGAAATAAATATTTTTAGTATTAATTGTTTATTTTATTATTAATTAATTATATTTTTAATGTAAAATAAAAAAAATAAAATTGAAATTCTTAGCCAGGCCTAGATAAGAATAATGAGACAGACAAACAAAACATGTCTGTAAACTTTAAATGGAAAAGTCCGAAAAACTTGAAAGGACAATTCTTAGACCTGCTCCATATAGTACTGTAACTTAAACCCTAACCGTTGGATTTCAGTCAATCCTCTTTTTTACTTTAATCTGATTGGATGGTCAAAAGTAGTTTGGCCCCACTAAACCAATCACTCTACTTACTCTGATTTGATTTGGATATCAGAGGTAAGATATCATTGTCCGTTACAGTCGTCAATACGATTTGGTATTTTCAACTCCATCACTTTGGAAAAAAAAAAAAAGAAACTCTACTTTTTTACTATATTTTTTTTAAAATTTCAGAACTTTTGAATAAAAAATATTTTTTTATATCTGAATTATGTCTAAACTAATATATCAAATTTAATATTCATCAATTGACTTTAATATTTTCATTTTTTTATTTTAATTTAAATATCTAAATTTTAAATGGATGGATTAAATAAATATTTAAATGTAACTTTGGTATATGCTGTATATAATATTTTTTTAAATATAAATTAATTGTATATATAAAAGTAATATTAATTTATACTTAAATATAATTAATGGATATATTTAATTAGAAAAAAATAAAAAATTTATTAATTCATATTAACTATAAATAATTGATATATTTAATTTTAAAAAATATTAATCTAATTGTAAATAAACGGTTCACACTTTAAATAGTAATAAATTTTATTTTATAATAATAATTATAAAAATTTTATAATTTTTTTTAATATGAAAAATTTTATAATTATATATTTAATTTAAAATATAAAAAAAATAATATATCTATTATAAAACTTTTATAATTCTTGTCGCAAGACAAATTTTATCACTATGGAAGGTGTTGATAGTATATTAAATCATTAAATAGCTTATTTTTATTTTTAATTTTAAAATAAAATTATATATAAATGTAAATATTGAGTCAATTTTTTAAATTTATATATTTAAATTAAAATATAAATAATTTAAACGTTAAGATTTTTTTCAGTCAATTAATCTTTAATTTTTATATTTTAATTAAAAAGTTTTTCATTGAATTTTTTAGTTAATTTTAGAAGAATTATCAAAATACCTTTAAGAATATACTAAAATTTTCATTCTTCAATTATATAAAAGTTAGTAATTGATTTTTTAAATATAAATGTTTTAATTTTTATATTTTAATTTAAATATTTTTTTTTACTTTGAATAGAGGAATGTTTCCAATTGGACGAAATGGCGAACTTTTTTTTTTTTTGAAGTTCTTCTTCAACTGAACTTAAAAATTTAATTAAATATAATTGTAAAAGAAATTACTTATTAAATTATTTATTTTTTTATAAAAAAATATTAACCAAATCAAGGTAATTAATTAGTATAAATATTTAAAATTATAAAAATAAAATTGAAGATTGTGCATATGAATGCTATCGTAAGCATAGAATTAGTTTATTTAAAAAAAATAAAGTTTGAATTATATTATATTTTTAATTTTCACATATAAAATTATTTCAATATTTCATATATTATTTCATGATAAAATTACTAAATGAAATCTTGAGCTCTTTTGGATTGGATTGATTGGTTGAATTTAAATATTCCGCAATGCGATCAAGATAATTACTATTTTTATATATATTATATATTTTTTTCGTAAAAAAATAGGGAGAAAATAAGAAAATGACCAAATTGCCAAAAGTAGCCTTATAGGCAAATAAAATAGAGTACAACATTAGGAAACATGTGACCTAAATCCCCTAGAAAAAAAGGTTAAAGAAAACCGACAAACTACATTAAATATTTCAACAAATCAACATTTATAAGGAAGAAGAAGAGGGAGAAAGGCTCTCCTGTCTCATCCTCACCTAAATTACAAATCATGCTTCCAATTGTTGCAAATAATATTTTTTTAATTTATAAATTATGAAAATATTTAACTATATTTTTACCTTTATTAAAAATGATAAATTGTAGATCATGTAAAATATGTTTACTAAAATAAATATGTATATCATATATTTATTATTTTTAATTTTAAATTTTAAATTTTAAAATGAATAAATTATTTTTCATTAAAAAATATTTTTCTTTGATTAATTTCTAAACACCTTAAAACTACCAAAAAATGAAAAAAGTTAAATCGAATTTTTCTTTTTAGGTGAAAAAAAGCTATATTATTTTACATAACGAGTTTTTTTATGTTAAAAATTAACTTATAAGCAATCTAAAAATACTAAATACATATTTAAAAAAAGATTTTGCAATTAATAAAATATAACTTAAAAATTAAGAGGGATATGTATGAAAAAATAAAAATTAATATTATTAAAAATTTTAAAGTAATGAGAGGTAATATAGTATTGCAGAAAATAAATAAATAAATAAATTTGATATGTGGTACTTGTATTAATGTTCCAAGCTGTTAGTAATACGAACAGCAGTCTAGAAGTCGTGGTATGGTCCTGCTCTGCAGCAAAGCCTAATAATAATAATAATAATAAATAAATAAATATTAATTAATTAATAAAAAAATCTCTCTTGGCAATACCAAAAAAACAGAGAGTACGGAGGAGGGACTGGTGACCGGCCAAGCCAGTTGTCTCTGTAGCTAAAATGAGAGAGAAAATGTTTATATATTGTCCATTGCCCTCTTCTCTTCACCCTCTGAAATGTTCACTCAAACGTCCCATCTCTTTCTCTCTTCGATGGAATCACCTACTCGCCGATGGTTCCACTAATGCCTACTCTACAACTCATAAACGCCCGTCGATTACTTTTCTAACTTTAAGATTCTTCTTCTCCGGCGACCGGAAACCTTCTCCGGTGACTTCATAGACAGGAGTACCTCATCTCTCTCTGTATCTCTCTCTCTCTCGCTCTTGCTCTCCGCTTTTTCTCTATATAGAAACACACTGATTTCAGCTCTTTGTTTTCTTTTTTCCTGCCTGCTCTATATTCGTTTATCTTCGATGCTTTGGACTTTTGTTTTATTTGAAATTTCGATCGGATCGATCTTCGGATTTGGATTATTCTTTGTTAGCTAGAAAAAGATACGTGCATCGAAGCTGAATTATTATTATTATTATTATTTGGCTATTTGAGCTTAGATAGCTTCAAAAATTGAGCTTAATTTTGGTTGAGGTGAGAAAAGAAAAAGAGTAACGTCTAGCGTGAAGATAATTCGTGAAGTGCTACTATGTTGGATCTTAATCTGAATGCTGAATCGTCCGAGTCTATTCAGAACTCGGACTCTGTGGCTTTGATGGACAAGTATCAGTACCAGTACCCGGAAGGATCGGGGACGTCAAATTCTTCAATCGTCAATGCGGATGTCTCCAGCAACGACGACTCGTGTTCTACACGCGCCTGCACTGGTGATGCTAGTAATAGCAGTAAGAACAATACTAGTAGTATGTTCACTTTCAACTTCGATATTTTGAAAGTGGGTGGTGGTGGTGGTGGAGGAAATGAGAATGAAACCGTCGCCGCTGTGACCAAGGAGTTTTTCCCGCTGAGTAATGGGAAGGGAGTGGCTGGAGATTACGGAAATTTTTTTGGGCAAGGCTCCTCTAAGAACTGGATCGATCTCTCCTTCGAAAGGCGGCATGATATTGGTGATGGAGAGGTACGGAAGGTGCAGCCACCGCTGCAGCAGGTGAAGAAGAGCAGGAGGGGACCCAGGTCCAGGAGTTCGCAATACAGAGGAGTCACCTTCTATAGGAGGACTGGACGATGGGAATCTCATATCTGGTACTATATATTGTTTTGTTTTTCCTGGATTTTGTGTTCTTTAGTTAACAGAATTTCCTTTAATTTTTTATGGGTTTTGACTTGGTGGTTGAACTTAGTTTTTTGTTTGTTTACTTGAGGTCAAAATTTTTAAAGAATTTGGAAGTGTTTGGTTGTTTGGACTGGTGGATGAATTGAATTCTTCGTGTTTACTGTCTTTATTGGATCTAAATTTTATTTCACTCGAACTTACTTTCTACTGAAAAAGTTATATTAGTGAAGGAAGTGTATGAGAACTGACAGTGATCCGTTTCTTTTACTGAATTTCCAAATTTGGAATCGTTTGGTTAATTATTTCTGTTATTTTCCCCTTTCGTGCAGGGATTGCGGGAAACAAGTCTATTTGGGTATGGATGCGATGTCTTTTGTTTATTCGATCATAAATTCATAATCAAGTTGTATTAGCAACGAAAATTTTTATTTTCATCATTAGGGGTATCTGTTAATTTGACTTTGAAGTTGAAATTTTCCAGGTGGATTTGACACTGCTCATGCTGCGGCAAGGTAAATTATGTTTATAAATTTGTCCTTATCCACCCATCTCCCTTTTCTTTTCCCCTCATTCCTAATCTGGATTTTTGTATTCAGGGCCTATGATCGAGCTGCTATCAAATTTAGGGGTGTTGATGCTGATATCAATTTCAATCTGAGCGACTACGAGGAGGATCTGAAACAGGTTGGGTGATAATAGTACCAATTTGAGCAAATTCTGCTTGTTTTAATGTGGTTAATACATTGGTGTCTAATTAGATTATCTAACTCTGATCAACTGGCAGATGAAGAACCTGACCAAGGAAGAATTTGTACACATACTTCGTCGTCAGAGCACTGGTTTCTCAAGAGGGAGCTCAAAATACCGAGGGGTGACACTGCATAAGTGTGGCCGATGGGAAGCAAGAATGGGGCAATTCCTTGGCAAAAAGTGAGATATCATTCTAAGTAACTTAGATTTGTTTCATGTTGTTCTGAGATTAGTGATATGACACACTTGAATTCTGTGCATGCAAAACTGAGAATTGATTTCAAATTAATTCTCAATGGGTTATCTCTTTTTGTTTTTATTTCTTTTTGGTTTTTTTCCTTGTATGGAAATACTACAAATGCCTATTTCAAAGAAGAAAAATTGGCGATGGTGTTTTCATCGTGAAGATTACGATGCTTGCATGCAGGTATATTTATCTTGGGCTGTTCGACAGTGAAGTAGAAGCTGCAAGGTCCTAGTGATCATGAATTACACTCTGATACTCAATTTATTACCCTGAATTCTCATCCTCAATAGCGTTCCATCCAACATATCTCCCTTTTGATTTTCTGGAAATCAGGGCTTATGACAAGGCAGCTATCAAATGTAACGGAAGGGAGGCAGTGACCAACTTTGAGCCCAGTACATATGAAGGGGAAATGATGTCCGAGGCTAGTAATGAAGGTATTATTTGATTAAATAATATGCTATTGGTTATTACTCCTTTTATATTTTAAATAATCCTTGTTTGGGAATGGGTTTAAAGCTTACTTGATTGGAGCTTGAAAATGGTTTCTGCTGCAGGTAGCGAACACAATCTTGATCTGAACTTGGGCATATCCCCTTCTTTGGATGATGGTCCCAGGGAAAATGAGGGGCATCTACAATTTCACTTGGGCCCTTATGACATGGACCGCAAGAGTTTAAGGGTAACTTTTGACTTAAGAATATTTGAATATCAGTGGTCTATGTTATATTTTTCATACATAGTGCACCGGGTTTTTGAACATTCTTTCCTTTATTAGATTTCTACTGTTGACAGATAAATCTTGTAGGCATTTTCTGTTAAGCAATTGCCTATCTGTTGAAAATTTTGATAAAGCTTTGCAGATTCATTCACGTGTATGATGAAACATATTCTGGTCATTTTGGTATTATTGTTGTCAGAGGTTTATGTTTTCTGTTGTCTGATTCAGCAGGAGAACCCAACAGCTCTAATGGTGGGTGATCTGCCTTTCAAAGGGCCAGTAACTACAGATCAACCAACATCCAGGAACAATGTCTATGCTAGTTTCTTTCCTAATGAGGTATTCATTGTCGCCATGTTGCTAGTCGCCAAAACTTTTCCATATTGACCCATTATTGGCAGCTGAATTTACTAAAGAATTTCCCTCGCCCTGTTACATGAACTGTTTTTCCAGTTTAGCATGAAGTTTTTAGCTCTACATAATAAGTACATACGACAACTAAAAAAAAATTTTTTTCCTCGATGAATTTAATACCAAGAAGCTAATATCACAGGGAAGAACAGAGTAACAACTTTTTTTTTTGAAATAGCAACAGCTAGTAGTTTAATGGAGTGTCATATCGGTTGATGTTTCTGCTATATGATTTTTTCACCAGATCTTCAAACGTTTTCCTTCTTTTTTTAACTAGCCACTAAAAGGAATGATGAGAGTTTCATGCATGTTTCTAACTGAAAAAAAAAGTATTATTTTTACCACGCTACCGTGCATAATGTCTGGCCAAGAATAAATCTTGTTATAACTAAAGGCATAAATTCTTTTCAGCAGGAAGGAGCTCCAGATAAGAGAATTGAATTAGGTTCTTCACAGGGACTCCCCAACTGGGCATGGCAAATGCACGGTCATGTCACTGCTACCCCAATGACAATGTTCTCTACTGCAGCATCATCAGGATTCTCTTTTTCAGCTACACCTCCCTCTGCTGCCACTCTTCCATCGAAAACTCTCAACCAAGCAGCCCAAAATTTATGTTTTACGCCACCTGCTACCATGACTCCTAGTAGCTCTCACTTCTATTATCCAGTGAAGCCACCACGGGCTCCACCATAACTATTCCCTCTGCACTGGATGGAGGTAGAAAAATTCATAATCATGATCGATTGAAAATATTGATTCGATACATTTGCATTTACTCTTTTGATATAATCATTACTTTGTTGGATATGTAAAGAATACCAATCCCATTTGCAAGCGTTTGTCAAGCATTTTAACATTCTTCTAATGTGATTTTGTTCCCGAAGAGGGAACTTAACTTTAGCAGCTCCTCTTATGTCTGTTGTTGAACCCCTTTTTACCTATACTTTTTCTGATGTGTGATATTTTGCAGATTAGTTCAATCTTTGAAGGGTCCCACACCTTCAGATAACGATTGTACAATACCTCGTAACCCTAGCAAAAATATGCTCCACTAACAAGGTATGAAGTTTGTAGAAGTACAACTAAAGCGCAGGGACATCTTTTATAGTGGTGAAATAGATTGGTACATAACATAATGCTCTTTACAAGTGGGAGAGGAACCAAAGAGAGAAAGTTGTTTCCCATTGAATTCATTGATGAGTGATAAAATATTCTTTTACACAATATAGAGAGATGGGTATTTGCCTCTTCCAAACTTGAAGGACTAATCTTTTAGATTTAAAGAGACCTGTCACTGTAAACCTTAAAAGAGTGATAGAAAAATTTGAAGAGGTTGACAAAAAGGTGAAAAAAAAAAACTGAAGAGAATGACAAAAAGGTAATTGCCACTAAGGGGAAAAGGGATCTGGGTCTTAAAAGGATATTGCAAAATCACTAGTTGAATGTGACTTTGAAAGGCACTAAACAATGTGGGAATCAGCTAGTATGCATTACAATGTTGTGCTATAATTAAAAAAAAAAAAAACACTTAGTTTTAAAGAAATTGATTAATCATGCGTTTTTAAATAACAAAACTATTCAAGTTTATGAAAAATTTTACTTTTTCTAATTTATTTACCCTAATTTACTCGAAAATATTGGTCATAGAAAAGCAATTGATTTCGTGTGTATATACACACAAATTGGTATGAAGATTGAAGATGAGTATGTGAATTGATAAGTGAGGGAGCAGCCACGTAAGAGTGAGAACAAAGACATTTTACATAGATGCGTACATTAATTTCATGTCACTTTTGATGGTTACTTTGCAAAAAAGAAAAAAGCACAAAAACCATTCATTTGTCAAATCTATCACAATTCTCTTTCTCTCTCTGTCTTACTGGCTGTTTGGATGGAAGGAAAGAGATAAGAAATGAAGGGTGATTTTAGTAACAAAAGAAGAGAAGGGAAAAAATACAAATGCATAGGTATTTGGTAAAGGTCAAATGTTTGTGTTAATATCATTTGTATTTTAATTTAAATGTTTAAATTTTTAATAAATTAATTTAATATTATTTTTAAAATTAAAATATAAAGATTAAGATAAAATATTAAATATAATATTTTATTTTTTTTTAAATATAAATTAATTTTATATAAAAAAATAATAGTAATTTTATTGTTAATATGCATTAATAACTTCATAAATTTTATTTTGTATTAATAATTATAAAAATTTTATAATAAATATATTATTAGATATTTAAATTGATGATAATTATATTCGAATAAATTTAAGAGATTTTAAATTTTATTTTTTTGATTTTTATTTTAAAAAAACATAAATATATTATTTTTAATTATTTTATATATTTAATAATTAAATTATATATTTTTAATTTTAATTTTAAAAATTCATTAAAATGATATTTAAACTAATTTATTTAAAATTTAAATATTTAAATTAAAATATAAAATTACACAAACATTAAACTTTTTGATTGGGCTTTCATAAAATAACCATTTTAAGGACAATAGCAAAAATATTAATTTAAGCATTCAAGCAAATTTTCTCCTTCAATAGGTTATTGATTTTAATTAAACACCCATATTCAGAATCCTATTCAATTATTACTAAATTATTATATTTACATTTGATTCAGCCAATTATAATTTTATTTTAAAAATAGTAAATGAATAAAATATATTTAATTCTTAAGAAAAATTAATACAAATTTCTTAAATTTTAAAGAAATTTACTAATATGTTTCTATTTTAAAATTATTAAATTAAAACAAATCTTTATTTTATAAAAATAAATTCCTTAATCACTCCAGCGAAAAAACTGTTAGCTCTTGAAACTTGTATAATGTTTATTCCCTGTATTTTAATTATATTATTTAATTTATGTAATTTAAATATTTAAATTATTTACCAATACTGAATAAGTTTACAATTTAATTTATTAAAAAATAGTAGATAAACTAATAAAATAATCCTCCATCATTCTTAATAAAGTGATCCATTTAATCATGCATTTGACCTGCCACCAAAAACAGCATTCATTTTCCTCTTTTCCAATCGCGTCCTCTGCAGATACCGACTTCACATCTCGTTTCTTGGTATTTCGGTTTGAGTTTTTAATAAATATATTAATTAGTTATTTTTATAATTTTATTTTAAAAAAAAATATATTTAATATAAAAATATTAATTATTTAATATTTTTATAAAATTAAAAAATCAACTAATAGATTAAAATTAATAAAATAACTAATTATTATAATTCTTAAAAAATTTTAATAGCATTTTTAATATATTTTTTTTTAAATTGAGAGCTAATTATTGTTTTGTGGATGTTTGATATTTGAGCAATAAATTTCTCTATATAGAAATTAGTGGTTTAATTATTGGTCTATTATTTGGGATTAAGCCTTTAAATAAGTGAACTAAAATTAAAACTCGTTCAATAATTTATTAAAAATTAAAAATAATTTTATAAATTACTAATTTTATTTTAAATTTTATTAATTATGGTATAAAATTTTATAATTATTTTATGAAAATTTAAAATAGTACTGATAAAATTTAAAATATAATTAAAAATATAAAATGGCTATTTTTTAACACTATTGTGAAGTTATTAATAGTATTATTAATTTTTATTTAATTGTTACAATTTTATAAATTTAATTATTAAATAAATTTTAATTTTAGTTTAAAATCCAATGAGTTGGCTTTAAATAGAATTTAATACTTTTATGTTCATGAAGGATTGGAAATGTTGTTCACCCGCTTTGAATATCTATTAGTGGTATCACATTCAACTTCCATTTGTTTTGATAGGATTTTTTTTTTTGAAGAAAATGAAATATTCATTACTGTAAATCAGCAGCAAGAGCTGCGATGATAAAATCGGGAGGAGTAAAACCCCACACAGAAAGACCTGAATTGAATTGAGCGGCCCTAACAAGGTGATGAGCCGCAAAATTCGCAGTTCTCCTAATGAACTCAACTCTCACATCCTGCAAAGTTGACAACACATACTGACAATCTCTGCAAGCTTCTAAAAACATTGAACTTTCAAAATCTAAAAAACTCAACTGATCAACTGCAACTTGACAATCAGACTCTACAATTACTTTGCTTCGTCCACGATTTTTCAACCAACTGAGCGATTCTCGGATAGCCAACATTTCCAGCAGCGTCGGATCAGAAATGCCTTCGAAAATTTTACTATAGCCACCAACAAATCTGCCCTCGTCATCTCTAAACACTGCTCCCACTGCTCCTTTTGACTCAAACACAGCTGCATCAACATTTGCTTTAGTCCAACCAGCATTCGGCTTCTTCCATTTGCAACATGGGTTGTCAGAGAATTGTCCTGACCTGCAAAGAGGTCTAAAATCTTGTGCATTACGCCAGGAATGAAGGAATGAGAAGGCTGAACAAACCACAAACCGTATAGAAGAACATTTCTGACTCCATACCACACGGTTTCTATTTTTCCATATTGCCCAGCAAATCGCAGCCACACTAGCTCTTTGATCCAGATCAAAAATGTCAAAAGCAGAACGCAACCACTCCTTAACATCACCAGACCTATCAACAGGCCAACTCAAACCCGCAAAGCTCCAGCAACTCTTAGCAAACTCGCACGTACTCAGAATATGCAAAGATGATTCAGTATCCACACTACAAACTGGGCAGGTGTCTTCCTGAATGATGTGCTTCTGAAGGAGGCGATGTTTAGTTGGAAGACAATTATTTGCGGCGCGCCACAATAGATCCAACATTTTTGGAGGAGCTTTGATTTTCCAGAGTTTCCTCCAAAACTCATCTTGACCTCTGTGTTGAGTAGGCTGCCCATCGCTTCTTAATAACTGATAACCACTTTTCACTGAATAGGTACCTCCCCTTTCATGAGTCCACATCCATTCATCTCTCACACATCTAAGAGAAAGAGGAATTGAAAGAATTAACCTCTTGTCCCTTTCATTAAATGTAACAGAGATTTTTGGCACATTCCACGCTCTAACTTGCTCATCTATAAGATCACACACTCTAAGATGCATGGTCTCCTCACTTCTTTGGGTTGTGACTTTACCATCAGCAACATTAGGCAACCAGGGGCTGTTCCATACATTAATGTCTTGTCCATCGCCCACTCTAACTCGTACTCCACGGAGAATAACTTTCTTTGCTTCCCAGATACTTCTCCACACCATGCTTGGGTTACCGCCTAATTGAGAATAAAGGTAATTGCCTTCCCGAAAATACTTTGCTTTCATAACACGAGCCATCAAGCACGTATCCATAACCAGCAACCTCCAGCCCTGTTTTGCTAGCATAGCTAAATTGAAATCACGCAAATTCCGGAAACCCAAACCTCCATCATTCTTACTCTCACAAACTCTATTCCAATTCATCCACCTAACTTTACCCCACCAGTACTTATTCATCAGCTTCTGCAACTCATCACAAATAGACCTAGGCAACAAATAAAGACTCATCACATAGGTCGGTAAAGCCTGCGCCACAGTCTTAAGGAGGATACCTTTTCCAGCTCTAGACAACAATTTGCCAGACCAATTTTCCATGCGATGTTTCAGCTTTGTTTTAAGGAAATCGAATATGACTTTTTTCTTTCTACCCACCATAATAGGCATACCCAGGTACCGTTCAGAGCCCACATCCTCAGTCACACCTAAAATCTGACAAAGCAAGTCCCGAATACGTCTACTAACATTCTGACTGAAAAACACAGTAGACTTGGCCAGACTGACCTCCTGCCCAGAACCCTGTTTATAAGTCTCCAACAATAGCCTGACCGTTTCCCCTTCGGCTTCATTAGCTCTGAAAAATAGGTATGAATCATCCGCAAATAGGAGATGACTAACTGTTGGTGCTCGTTCACAAATACGACATCCATGAAGGGCTCCAACTGCTTCTTTCTTTCGAATTAAAGCTGAAAGACCTTCTGCCCCAATAATAAACAATGCAGGGGACAAAGGATCTCCTTGTCTCAATCCCCTTGATGGAACAATGGGACCTATTATCGACTCCCCCAGAAGAATATTGTAACGAACAGTTGTGACACACATCATCATCAAATTAATCCATTTATCATCAAATCCCAATGCAGCCAACATTGATTCAATGTATCTCCACTCCAACCGGTCATAAGCCTTTGTTATATCAAGCTTTAGCGCCGCGTACCCCACTTTACCCCTCCGCAATCCTCGCATGTAATGTACCATCTCGTTAGCCACTATAATATTATCAGTAATTAACCGACCGCCCACAAATGCACTTTGCGTTTCAGAGATGATATTTGGGAGCACACTACGCAATCTGCTTGCCAATGCCTTAGCAAGAATTTTGTAAATAACCTTACATAAGGCAATAGGTCGGAGCTCTTTAATCGTAGTGGGCCGATTCTTCTTTGGGATTAATACGATGTTGGTATTATTAATTCCCTCAGGGAGAACCCCTTCAGTAAACCACTTCTTGCACTCCGAAATAACCTCCCTGCCAACAATATGCCAATACCGTTTGTAGAATCCTGGATTAAACCCGTCATCTCCTGGCGATTTATCTGAATGCATCGAAAATGCAGCTGCCTTAATCTCATCATCAGTTAAAGGACGTGTAAGATCCATATTCTGTTCCAGAGTGACTCTTGCTTCTACACATTGCGTGATTTCAGTATACAAAATGTCCTGTTGAGTATAAAGCTCTGCAAAGTACCCAGCAACATGGTTCTCCAAACCCCGACCAGATTCTAACCACTCTCCATTTGAACCCTGAAGCATTACAATAGAGTTCTTTTTTCGTCTTCCATTTGCAGCATTATGAAAGGCTCTGGTGTTATCATCCCCAGATTGAAGCCAAAACAATTTAGCCCTTTGTTTCCAAAACACCTCTTCCTGATTCAGTAGTTTAAAAAGTTCCCCCTCCGCTGCACATAATTCTTGAACAGCCCAGCTTTCTCGACGGCCTTTTAGACGATCAATACAATCCTTTTTCATTTTAATCCTCTTCCGTAAATCTCCACCCTTGGATTTGCTCCATTCCAACAAAGTGGTACTACAAACATTAAGTCGGTCTTGAATACTCAGTCCAGCCGCTCTAGACCAGGAATTCTGAATCAATCGGCCACACTCCTCTTCGTAAGACCAATGATTCTCAAACTTAAAGTTTTTGTATCGTACCTTAGGAATGAATTTGCGCAAATCAAGGAAGATGGGGATGTGATCTGACGACGTGTGAGAGATATGATAAATCCTTGCAGCTCCAAACCGTGAAATCCACGACTGAGATGCAACGGCACGATCCAACCGCTCCTCCACCCATCTTTCAGTACCCCTCCATTTTTTCCAAGTAAACTGGGTACCAACATAACCTAAGTCTTGAAGGTCTAGGTCAAGCAACACCCGTTGAAATTGGTTACTGAGAGAAGATGGATGACCTAAAATCCCATTTTTTTCATGTGCCCCTAGAAGTTCATTAAAATCACCAATGATAATCCATGGCATAGACATATGGCTGGCCAAAGCCCTCAACAAGGCCCAGGATTGGTGCCTTTGAGAACGATTTGAAAACCCATAAAACCCGGTCCATCTATAAGGCTCCTCATTAGCTAGTTGAACAATACCGTCAATATGATGGTCTGAACTCCCACTTATCGTAACTTTAATATTTTGTTTCCAAAATAGTGCCAAACCACCACTACGACCTTTTCGTGGAACAACGAAACACTCATCATAACCAATCTTACGTTTTATTTCCAAAACTTTTTCAATGTCACAAATAGTCTCAATAAGAAATAACATAGAAGGCCTATGATCACGGACTAAGTCCGACAAAAGACGAATCGCACGTGGGTTGGCCAGACCACGGCAATTCCAACTTAAACAACTCATGGCGACTGGCGGGCCTGAGCGACAGGTCCCGCCAATAACTCATTTTTTGGACTTGGGCCATCTTTAGAAGAACCTCCCTCATCCATAGGAGTATCACAATGATGAGCTTCAATAACTGGGCCCATCCTTTTCCTCTTTGACTCCACGTAGTCAACAGAATCATCCTCCTCAAATTCGGTTGAATTTAAAAAATCACCTACCTTCTTAGAAACCCCAATCTTCAGCCCTGTTTCCTTGTCTATAACACGTTTCCTTGTCTATAACACCAGGTGTCGTCTTTAGTGCCACATCACCCGCCACTTCCAGCTTTTCGCCAACAATTCCACTATCGGCATTATCTCCTACATCATCGCTAGTTACCTTATTTGTCTCCTGAAAATTAGCGCCACTATTCCGGCCAAATGCACCAGTGTGTCCCGGCACCGCCCCCTTCAGTAGAGGATTCTGAATCAGCCACCGATCACCAATCACGAGTTTTTGATTGCGTCTATTTTGAGCACGCAATTCTGGACCAAATATTCTCGGCACTTCCCCATTGTCTGCCTCATAGTTACGCCGACAAAACCGTTCTCCATGACCAATCAAACCACAACGAAAACAAAATGTGGGAAGACGTTCAAACTTCAGGATCACTTTATGATTTTGGACCGCACCACCGTTGCGAATTTTGAGTACAACATGATCCTTCAACGGTTTAGTTATATCCAACATCACTCTCAGCCGCAGATATTCCTTGGAGACACTGGTAAAGTTATTGGGATCAATTTCCATAATGTCACCCAACTTACTGCCAATTCTTTTAACCACATTATCGGAAATATAGCCTAATGGCATGTAATGCAATTGAATCCAGAAAGCTGCTTTTTCCAAACTGACATCAACCGGGTTTACTCCGTCTGCAACCCTCTCATAAACCAATAAATGGTTTTCATAAGCCCAAGGACCACCTTCAACAATCCGACGTATATCCGCCTCATGAGCAAATTGAAAGAGAAAATGTTTTGATAGGATTTTGATTGAAGTCTCCATTTATTTATAAAAATTAATTTTATATTTAAAAGATATTTTTTATAGAAAATATTTTTTAAAAAATAATTTATTTTCATATTTATCTGTGATTTAAAAAGTAAAGAATATTAGTAAATTTATATATAAAAATATAAATAAGAATATTAAAATCTAAAAAATAACTTTCTTTCAGAAAGAAAAAATTATTTTCCCTAATAATTACTTAATTTTTTTTAATGTTTCAAATATGAAAAAAATAGAAATATTTAGTGAATTTTCTTTATACATCATTAGCTATAATAGCTTATTTCATGTACGGTCAAGAGAGATATGTCATCTTATACTATTTGTATTAAATTAAATTTGATTAGATGGTTTATAAAAAAAATTTAATTCATTATTTACGTATTTTAATTTAAAAATAAAATAAATTTAATTTAAATTTTTAAAAAATTATAAATCAAATAAATTTTAATATAATATAATTATTTTTTTCATAATAAAATATTATTTTTATATATTTTTTAATTTTATATTAATTAAAATATTATGTTTTATATTTTAAAATAATATTATTTTATTATTAAAAAATAATATTATTTTTTTAAAAAAAATTAATATTTATGTATATCGGTAAATATTTAGTCTTAAATTTAAAATTATAGAGTGATTTAACTCAAAAAATTAAAATAAATCTTTTTTTTTTGGGTGATTCACAAGAGTTAATTTAAACCTATAAACAAGTCATACATATCTTCGTGTATTGAACTCATTTACAGAATTGTGAAATTAAATATATTAAAAAGAATAAAATACATAAATTTATATTCTTAAAATTTATTTTATTTTATTTTATTTTTGTTTAAGAAAGAGTCTCATAGCACGTGAAACTTCAAAAATTTACATGAACTTCGGCCATAAACATATCTTATCATTCTGACTTATCATTGAATGGGTTTCTTATTTGGCACAAAAAAAAAAAAAGAGGGTTTAAATGGTAGATCAGTGAAGTGGTGGGCCCAAACCCAGTTGGATTTGTCTACTTATCTCCATCATCTTTGTTCGGAGAGGGCCCACCCACACACCTTTTAGAAGAAGAGGCTGTAATTGAAGGGCTGACGTGGCACTAAATGAAACCACTCCAATGTATAGGAACCATTGAGTGGTTGTGAGATTAAAGGAACCAACTTTTGCTGGCTCCAACTTTGTCTTTTCCATAATAAATATAATTTTTTTAATAACTTTTTAATTATATTTATTTTAAATACATTAAATTTTATTAAATATTTAAAAATTATTTTTTAAAAAAATAAAATAAAATAAAATTATAATAATAAATTTATATATTATTATAGTCTAAAAAATAAATAATAATTTTAAGATAATAAAAAAATAATAAAAACTATAAAATAAAAGAAGTAATAAAAATATAAATAAATTAATGTTAAACTTCTGAATTTTATTGAAATTAATTAGTTGATTTTTATTTCATAATTATTCAATTAAAATATTCTTTATTTTATGAAATATAATTAATAAATTTTTTAAAAAAATTTATTAATTACCTTAAATTATTATACTATTTAATATTTTTAATATATATTATTTAATTTTTATAGTTTTAAATATTTATATTATTTAACCACTCTTTAAGATTAAAATAAATCAATTAATAGCTTATTTAATAAAATGACTAAATAATTTAATTTAATATAATATAAATTTTAAAATAAAAATAAATTAATAATTTTATAAAAATTTAAATTAATTGAGTAATTAAGAATTTTGAATATAGAACACCTTGGAAGGAGTGCTTTACTTTTAATAATTGAGACAGTAAATCTAAATTAGAGGGTTTGCGAAGAAAGAGAGGTTCTTTCCCATAAAGACCCAGCCAACCCAAATGCAGAGTTTAGGTGGCGTGGGGAACAGAGTTGGTGGGAGTAACATCTTTTAAGGAAACCGAAATCCAAAACCTATCCAATAGGATTACTATTGCTACTGTTATCTAACACCACCACAAACCCGCCTTCCCTTTTTATTTTAGATTTAAAGTTAATATGAAATCAAAAATTTTTAATTAAGCCGCTTGGCTTTGGAAAAAAAAAAAAAAAAAAAAAAAAAAAAAAAAAAACACAAACTTTTATACTTACTATATTATATAGTTTTTATACATCAATAGTTTTTTTTCTGGTAGTTATATATTATATATAATTACATATTATTTTTTTCTCGTAGTTATATATTATATAT
This sequence comes from Manihot esculenta, assembly GCF_001659605.2. NCBI lineage: Eukaryota > Viridiplantae > Streptophyta > Magnoliopsida > Malpighiales > Euphorbiaceae > Manihot > Manihot esculenta. The sequence goes on from NC_035171.2 coordinate 30,496,712, forward strand.
AATTACATAGTATTATTAAAGGGGAGATTTATAATTTAATTCTTAAATATTGTCATTATTAACAAGTCAATCTCTAGATTTTTAGAAACCTATTAAAACATTTTTATATATTTTTTTCGTCAATAAAATAATCATTCCATTCTTTTTTCATTAAAGTTAAAATTAGATATAAGAAGAAATAAAAAATTTTTTAAAATCTAATTTTACTCTCAAATAAAACTGTTTATTTAATCCTTAAATATTATTATTATTAACAAATTAGTCGTTATATTTTCAAAAATCTATTAAAATGTTTTTATCTTTTTTCATATCTATTAAAACAGAATAAAATAGTCATCATCTTTTCTCATATCTATTAAAACGTTCTTATCGTTTCTTTCCGTCAACGAAATCATCCCTTCCTAAATTTTTAAAAATTTATTAAAACGTCATTTATCGTTTCTTTTTGTCAACAAAATAGTTCCTATTTTTTCATATCTATTAAAACATCTTTATCGTTTATTTTTTTTTCAACGAAATAATCTATATATTTTCTTTCATCCTCCTCCTCCTCCGAAAAAGAAGAAAAATAAGGAGAAAAGAAAGGAGAGAGAGAAAAAAAAAGAAGCAAAAGAAAAAGGAGAAGAAGAAAGAATCTAGGGTGCAGCACGACACTTGTATTGCTCTCCCACAACCCCGTTTTCACGGTTTAGGCTACTCCCATTTCGCTCGCCGCTGCTACAACCAGTCCATAAATCGTTAAAACTTCCATAAAAGCCAGATTAAACAATAAAATACCTCGTATTTTTCCCTCCGCCTCAGGTTGTCTGGTAATACCTCATTCCATTAAAAATAAATAAAAATAAAAAAAAATTGAAAGAATAGGCAAAGAAATCTTATATTATATATGGTAATCTTTTTGATATCTGAATTGTATCCAGACTTCCTATTTGTGAAAAAACAAAAAAGAAAGAACAGGTTTCTAATATTATTCCTTTTAAATTACATTAGTTAATACTTGAAGAGGATTTTTTTTTTTTTATTTATTTTTAATAGAATAAAAGAACAAACAAAAAGAATGGATTAAGAAAAAAAAATTTTATTTTTATTTATTTTTAATGGAATAAAAGAACAAACAAAAAGAATGGATTAAGAAGAAAAGGGAGGAGGCAAATAATGAAATAATTTAGTCTTTTATTATATTTTAACAGTAAAAATTTTACTATATTAAAATGACTATTTCTTCGTTGACAGAGAGAAAAAATAAAAATATTTTAATAGATTTTTAAAAATATAAAAATTATTAACAAAATATAGAGATTGACTTGACTTGTTAATAATGGCATAATAATGGCAAATTGTAAATCTCCCGGTGATTTAGACAATAAGACATGAAGTTTGTGAGTTTATACGAGGCAAGGAATCCAATTAACTATAAATCATTACCAATCATAATCATCCTTTGTTTCTATTAAAACTATAACAACACAGTTCTCGCATGCTTCAATGAAAAACAAAAAACCCACAATTATCTGATGGATGAATGGAATTGGATCCTTGCCACAATAACAATAATAATTGCTTCTTATATTAAGTTGTGAAGAAATCAATCACCCAAAGGCAAACTGAAGAAAAAGAAAAAGTAGGGGACAAGGATGTTTCTAACTTCATCTATTTAGATGTGAATGAGTAGAAACCAAAATTTTCTCTTTCTTTATATGACAAGAGCAAGAGCAAAACACTCAACTGACTGCAGCCAGTTTTGACAAATATTACACCATTTCACAATATAAATCTCCATATCAAATGTAGGTTGCAGCTTTGTCCACCTGTATACAATATACACAACAAAACTAAAATAATAAATCAAACTGATTGACTTATTAGATTAATGCTTGTGCAACCAAATAACAAGTCAAACATAGCCCTCAACAAAAATTCCACAAAACAATATAAACAACTGGTCACATTATTATCAGTCAAACGTAGCACCAGAATTTTTTTTTTTTGAAAAAAAAAAAATCCATTGCTACAAACCAATTAATTAAATTTAAGAAAAATTTACTATTTAATCCCCTATGGTATGAGAATTTATTAGTTAATCCCTCAATTTTAAAAAACCTCAGAAGCATTTAAAGACTGACTAGTTAGTTTTCCTATTCATTTAAGTGCATTCACTCAATTTCAACTTGTGACATAAACATATACTTCACATAGTATTCAAATAAGGTCACCGAATTACTATGAGAAAATGGCAATAAAGACCTTATTAAACACACAAATTAAGATCAAGTATTCCTTTTTTTTTTTCACTGTTGACTTCACAAGAATACCAAATCAATGATCAGTGCTGAAATTCTGCTAATTTCCTAAAAATAATCACTTTCAATATCAACTAATGATTGCACATTCACTATACAAGGAAACATGTAAAAAGATTAACCATTACCTGCTGCCCTCAAGACCCCGATTTTTGGGAGTTTATCCTTCATCAGGCAGGCTCAAAGAGACCAGTGATGAGTCAAGTCCCATCCTTTGTATAAGGCCACTTAATTTGCATAAAGATCATTTTTATGCTTCTCTGTAGGCCATTGCTAGCCAGGGAAAAATTTGTCACTCCAACAGCATTACCATCTCAATGTTCTGTTATACAAGTCTCCTGAACTTGGCATCTGGAACTTAGAATCATCATAAGCAGCATTATAGAACTTATTCAATCCTAGTCTCTCATTACGTAGGAGTTCTGCCACACCAAGATTATTTCCCCCTTGAACCTCATTCAATCCATCCCAGTGCCCATTAGACAAAAGTGCATTCCTGGAATGCTGAAGGGACATTTGCATAAAAGGAGATAGATTGCTCATTTGTGATTGATCCACAAGCCTTGAAGAAATGCCATAAGAATCTGTAAGAGAAGAAAAGCTATCCCCAATTTCAGCAAATCTCAGGTTCTGGTGTGGTGGGAGAGATCGCTGCATCAATAATTGAAGTCTTGCCTCATTCTCAAAGGCACCTGGCTGTTGTGGGAAATTTGCTCTCATGTCAAAACCTGGATTGTTAAGCCCACCTTGAAGTCTCCCTTTACCAACTGCCAAAATAGCAGGATCCATGAATTCAATATCCCCACCGCTGCTAATGTATCCAGTTGATGGTGGCTGATATGAATTCCTCAGCATGGAAGAAGAGTCGAGCATATGATTCCCTTCATAGAAGGAAAGGAAAAAAAATTACAATGTAGAAACAATATCTTGCTGGATGAACGACAATCTGGATAAAAAATATTAAAACTTACCAGATATAGGATCAAAAATATGATCCATCCTTTCATGGGAAGAAAAGCCAGGGGGTGGAGCTCTGTTAGGAACAGAGAATCCAGGAGGGGCAGAAATTTGGGCTCTCGAAACTGCTAAATAGCAAAATTAATGTTCAGTAAAATATCCCCTCTGGAAACCAACTTGTTCAATCTAACAGGTTAACCAGTTTATTTTTTGATACAAACTTTGCAAAAAAAAAAATGAAGTAGAAAATTAATAAAACCTGAAGGCATTGGGTAACACTGAAGTATTCAAGGATCAAGATTATATTAGAATTTAGAAAACAAAAATAAAAATTGCCTAATTGCAAAAGATGCAAAGACAAAGTGGATTTAAATTTTAATTAAAAAATACTATATTTACAAAACTAATCACCAGTCAAATTATTATGCCCTCCAATCAGTGTCCTCTACAAATAATACTTTCTACAGATCTGAAGCATATATTCATTCATAGGGATCATAGGTCGGCCACAATTCTTGGATGGCACATTTCACCTTACCAACAACAAAAAGATTTTGCAACAAAATGGGCACTTCAAAGATGGGAAGCCAGAAACCCAACAATAATCATTTCTGGAAGCTCAAAATGTCAATTTACACTCGTTAAAAAGGGGTTGAACAAAATGGTAGACAATCTCATAATCCAGCCTAAACCCTCAACTTTGTTTCCCAAGAGCAACATTAAGCAAGTGACGAATTGAAAGACAGAAGCATAAGACAACAAAATTTCAGCATTCTGTGCTTTTTGTTACAACCTTAAAGACATGTTCAAAAATGTTAAAATGCCAACTGCAGGCAGTAAATAGGAATATGGCACAAGCAATGTAGACCACACGTAATGTTATACTAAGGCTAGTAATGAATTTTAGCAATCAAGAAATGAGGATGGTGAGGCATCCCATCCTAAATTTCATGTCCCATGCACAAGCACCGTACGTATAAGAAATCAAGTAATGATTATTTTAATATCAGTTTCCCACTCTCAGTTTTCAAGCTGACAAATATACCAACCTAAGAGAAATACATGCCCATTCTCGCTTCAAGTAACCCATTTCCACTTTTAACAAGAAAAAACTCTGTAACTTAGAATTCAAAGAAAATAGATACTCACCAGATGGCTTGTTAGAATTTAAAACTGAAGGAACAGTGGTAAAATTTTCAGATTCCTCAAAATTACAGGTAGAGAAACCATTACCCATCCCAACCTTATCCAAATATGAATTTCTTTCTTCAGAAAACTCCTGATTTAATGAGAGATTCTTTGTCAACTTCCCAAAAACACTAAAAGATGAATCAACATCAACTGCTTGATTTCTTGATTCCTCCTGTCTTGCAAAAGAGAACCTAGACTGACTGCTATTTTGAACTTTCCAGGAACCCGACATTTTGAGAGAACTAGGCTGTTTATCAGTTTCCCCCAACAGTTTAGCCAAATTCTGAGGTGATGTTAATGGGTCATCCCATCCATCAAGATCTAGTGATAGTATATTTGAAATTATGCTGTTCTCACCCACATCCCATGCTGTAGCATCGCCCTGAAATCTTCCTTTGTGCTCCCCTTCCCATTCATTTGGAAGAGAGAAGGAATGCTCCATGTTTCTATCAAAACCAGCAGAACTGCTGAGCAATTTCTCAGGATATCCATTTGATAATACAGCATTACTAGATGCATGTATAAGTGTGTGGTCACCAACTCTATTATCCATGAATAGAGGATCAGCAGTTAGATTCACAGCAGCAAAAGGCTCACTGTGTTGCGAAGAATGAGACCTAGAATGGTTTGAAATATTAGCTGAATTTGGCTGGTATGAAGTATGACTCACAACTTCTGGGTCTTTGAGTCGTTGATTATCAAATGATATTATATCTTCCTCCGCTTCAGAAACGGTATTTATAATTGATTGAATCTGAGGATCTGTTCTACAATCAGGCTGCAGTTCTCTTGGACCATACATTTTCTCAGCTCCCAAAGATTCTTTACATTGGTTAGTATATGATTGCTGTAACCCTCGATTCCTAGGTGATAAAGGCGATTTTATCACACTATCATCTGTAAGTGGGCTACCATTTCTTGTTGCATCATAAACTTCACTTCTTCCATTATTGTCAAACTTTACTGGTTCCTTATCAGTAGCAGCGATTCCCAACTTTTCAGATCCAGAAGATGGCACAACATGAGCAGAGTTTTTACCATTTGACACTAAAGCAGAGCCCCAGTCATGATTAGATGGAGGACTAGATGACTTGTTAGTTGATGTTACATCAACAATAGCATCAATAATGGCTGGTTTTTCTGGTACATTGGCTGGAAAATCTTCTCCATTCTGTTTTCCGGAAATCAATGGATCCTGTTTGCCTTTACCATTGGTAGTTTGACCATCCTCACTCCAAATTGCCCTTTTTCCCATATCACTATGCAATGTAGACGCATGATTTGCACTTGCAACTGCTGCTGGGAATCCTAACATACCATTAACTGTGTCCAGTTTTGGTTTAGTAGACCCATTAGAAGATGTCAAACTAGCAGCTTGTGGCTGACTAGAGGCACGCATTCCCCTGATATAGAAGTTATTCAGGAATGCTGACTAACAAAAAGCAAAGACTAAACATACAAGTGATTGACATACCATGAAGCTGCAGCAGGAAGTGCAATAGATCTACCAGAGCTTCCATTTGGAGGAGAACCCTTGCCTGTACTCACAATATTCTGCAATATATATACATATAAAACCAAATTAAAACCACTGCCACCAACAGGGATGTATCTCATCCAATGTCTAAACTTTCTTGTCAAGGGAATAGGTGAGGGAGAGAGGAAATGAATAAATTCCATTATTCAGTAATTTAATGAGAAAGCAAAATGTCAAGAATACTAAAGGAACTACAAGTTACCAACCCAGTATTTATTTCTCCTGGAAAACAAAGAGACTACTGCATAATTTATTACAACAAAAACAAAATCTTACATTTGAAGTACTTTTGACAATAGGTTTTGCTACAGAAGCAGAACTATTGCTGCTATAATCATCTACAGGTGGGGGCAAAGTACTCCCTGAACGCCATAGCATATTGTTTGTTGCACCGGTAATCTGTTGCACTCTACTCCTTCAAGACCAAAATGAGTTGATTAATCATCTGATGAAAAAGATTTAAGAAAAAATACTAAGCAACACAATGCTAACACATTAGCTTCATGCTAAAATATTAATAGAAAAAGGGAGTGTACAATCATCACTGACGACAGAAGAATGATAAGGGACAAGCAGACAAACTAGAGATCTAAATGTAGTTAATAGACATAAACTTCAGAGGACCAAACAAAACAGTATGCTATAATTAACCAAAGAATATAAACATCATCTATTTGACTCCGCTTTGAGCTATAACCAATTTCAATATTTTCAATCTTCTACCTAGTACATGGGATGGAAGACCTTTAGAAACAAAAGGATCACAACTAATATTTTCTAAAGAAGGGCTCAAGAAGTATCCTTCTAAATATTTATTATCAAACCAATGGAAATCTATTTCCCATTTCTAACACAATAAACTGAACTAAATTTAACAAACAAAGAAATGCATTTCTATTCAGTTAAATCAACTCAATCATTTGTCATCAACTAGAAAACAAATATACCTGGTGTATGCTGATATTATCTCATCTTTAGTAAAACTGTCTTCTTGGGAACCTATCTCATGCAAGTATAGACAATCTGGATTGGTGCAAGGCTGGAACAGAAGAGTTTCATTCCCAATTAAAATGTATTCTATTCATCTCTTTTCTTCCAGTGAAAATGAGCATGCAATTCATAAGTCCAATGAGATAAAGAAGATTTAATCATGGACCATACCACATTTCTCAGCCACGCATGACAATATTTTGTGGTCCCAAAGCATGCCCTGCAATTTCCCCGAATTATTAGGCATATATTGACCCTTAAAACATATTATCCATGAAAAGAATTCAGAGATGTAAAGCTGCACATACTTTAAAGATCTACCATCCAAGACAAATCCATGTACAGATTGAATACAACGAATTGCTTCATCCTCCTTTGAGTAAGTAATATATCTGCCAAAAAAAACATAAAAAGTGAGAAAACCGTCAGAGAGAAGGGAACAATAATTGCATTAAATGAGTAGAAAATATAAATAAAAACAAAGGGAAACCACAAATTTTTAGAATAATGTATTATAACAACGTAAGAAAGACATCAAGTAAATTGATTAGTACTCTACTGTTACTAAAACTCACAAGCATCAGTAATTTAAGATCAAGGAATCCAACTGCCCTGAAGGAATTTCAATGCCGAAGCTCCATTGGCAATGGTAAAAAAAGCATCAACCAAATAGTCCAAAAGACTTGACAACAGCAAAGACATAGACACTTACACACTACAAGTATTGTTTGGAAACTGCTGAATGGCACCAGCTGCTGTTCGAGACATAGACACTTTTAGAACCTTTCCATACTGGCCAAAATACTCTCTACGCTGGAGAAGCTGCTTAAAATTAAAAATATTCATTCAGCAACTAATGCAGGTAGAGAGAGATAAACAACCAACACATTGAGTGAATGAGAGAAAGAGAGAGATTACATCTTCATCTGCCAGATTAAGAGGCAACCCAACTATGTACACAAGGTTTCGTTGGATCACCCGCACACTGCTGAGTTGCTTTCTTCCTTCAGATGGTTTTATCTTTGCCTTCTGTGATTTCTTACGCTCAATATTAATTTCAGCCACCAATCTTTGGAAAGGAAAGATAGATATCAATATAGTCCTCAAATACTTGAACTAATCAATAAACAACTAGGCGTCAATAGAATCAGTTAACGTGAAAACAAGTAAACAACCTTCCACAGCTAGCAGCCATCCCTACTATTTTCTCTTTGTCATAAGGGACCCGACATGCTGGGCACCGCCCCTCTGAATCATCCTTCTCTGCCATGTCCATTATGTGATGCCAACACCAAACACATATCTGTATGAAGCATAAAGAGACCACAATACGTAATTATAACTTAAAATCAGCTATAAAGATGGAAATGAGAAAAGCACCATATGCCAAAAATTCACAAAATACAATAGAAAGCTAACAACGAGAACATTAAAAAATAGAATGGAATATTCTCCTCCCTCTAATCCTCTTGATGCAAAATATAGACCACAAAATTGTATATGTGTGTGTGTGTGTGTGTATATATGTGTGTGTGTGTGTGTGTGAAGATGGCTTGTAGGGACACTTCTTACTGGAAGAGTGACAACAATTAGGCAATGTGTGACAAATATCACTCACTACCCCTACAGTAAATAGCACCGTTCAAATAGAACCATAGAAAGCAGACCACAATACAGAAGTTGCTAAATGCAGGTACACCCAAGAGGGCAAACTATGATTCTCCTAAACTGTCATATCAATTACCTAAGGCTGTCCTTAACTACAGAGAGAGGGGAAGAAGACAAAGAAGACATACAGACCTCGTAACCACATTTGCAAGGCTTCAATTGCTGATCAGTCAAGTCCATCTCTTCTGTGCAAAGTGGGCAGGTCTTTTCTCCTTCGTCACTCATGGTTGCCCTGAACAGAACAGTTGCAGATAACAACACCAAATGTAAATTAAAAATATAGGCCTAAACTAGCAATTATTCAAAAAATTAACCAAACCCAAATATGGAATCTTTCCCATAAAACATACCGAAGATAAAAGTATAAAAATGTTTTAGAGGACCTATAAAAAGCTCTTAAAAGACCTTTATGTTGTGTTTGGATGAAATGGAGTGAGGTTTTTAAAGTAAGCAAAAATAATAAATTCTCCTGAATCCACCAATTTGGGGTAGAAAAAGTGAAGCTTTTTGGAGGATTCTCCTTTAGAAAAACTTCTCTCAAACAAACTCAATCCTTTAAATCCATTCATTATCTCCACAAACTTCCTAGCAAACGTAGTGTTAATTGAACTTAAGGGCGCAAAATAAATTATTCAATAGTGTTATTATATCCTACTATTCTTGTTCTCCAATAAAAATTAAACAGCAAGCCTACAGCCAACACTGTGAAGTGTACGAGTCCCACATTCACATTACAGAGACCCAACCAACTCAAAATGAGGGAAAAAAAAAACAACAAAACGAGGGAAAATGTTGTCGATAATAAATTTAAAAATTGTCAGAACCTGGCAAAATATCCGATCGAAATAAGTCTAAAATACACAATTAAACTAACAATTGTTTCCGCAAAATCCGATATAAAACCCTAATAGCCCAATTTCGCTTTCAATATATCTATCACAACCAAAAAAAAAAATCATTACCATACCGCAGCAGAATGACAAAAAGAAACCAAAGCAGATCAAGATAATCAATTCGCATACAATCAACAAATTAAACTCAATAGTCGAAATCAGTTGCATGCAACCCAAATAATAAACATATCAAACAAACAAATCAACTACAAAAGTGTCAGGAAATTATTTAGATTGAAGGCAAAAGTTAGGGATCCCGCAAATAAGACGAAGATCGAGGGTTAGACTGTAAAATTAAGCCATTTCGAGACTTACAGTTTGGGGATCGAGAAGAGGGATAGAGAGAATCTGTGATGATGAGCTTGAGAGAAATGAAAAACGCTAGAGGAGAGAAATGAAACCACAAGGGAAGCTTTTAAAGGCGTAGAGAGAGAGAGAGAGAGAAGGCTCTTGTGTTGTTTGCTTTGGATGGCTTTTTTGGCTGCTGGCTTTCTCTCGTTTCTGAGTCGCTGTCGTTTAAATATTATACTTTTCCTCTTTTGCCCCTCTAATTTTCCTTTATTTACCGATATTGCCCCTCCGGCCCTGACTAGTTGGCTTGGGACTACTACTGCTTTCGCTTCCGGGATGCTCTCCGGTTTTAGGATCACGTGTGGCAGTTCCTGGACGTGCCGCGTGTATGGTTTTTAAGATCCTACGGTTGATTTTTCTGTTTGTGGTCTTCATTTTCGGCCTTTTGATTTGTACCCGAGTCTTTATCAGTAGGGCCATGTGGAAGTTCGATGTTGGATCCAAATGCCACGTGTATAGTCATTTTGAATCGGATGGCACATATTTGTTTTCACGTTCCTATTTTTGTTCACACAAATATTTCCTTGATGTGTGTTAGACACAAATCTCATTTACAAGTAATGGATTTTATTTTTAAATGTTAATTTACAGTTAAAATCAAGTCCTTAAATTTTAGTAAATTTCATAAATTAAACCATATTTAAAATTTATATGACAATTAAATTTTTAAATTTCAAATCAGTTAAATAAATTAGTACCAATTTACCGTTAATTATATTTTTAATGACAAAATTACCACTTAACACTCACTATGTTAGCTCTCACTTACCATTTGTTCTGAAACAGATTACCATGTTTCCCATTCTTGTTGTTGGACATTTGATTGGATGAGGAGGGAGGTCCACGGTGGAGACGTCACTAGATGACTGCAGGAGAATGATACTCATTGGTAACCTCTGAAAACTCCTAAAGGCAAGCAAACCAAAACTTATTGAGAGGGAAGATGAAGTTTTTGGAGGTGGGCATTTTTATCCGAATCAAATTAATGAATTAAAATTTTAAATATAAGTATTTATAAAATTAAATTGGATGAAAAATTAATTTTAATTGGACTTATTTAATACAATATGATTTGATTCATAAGACTATTTAATAAATTTTTTATTTTAGGTTAATTATCAACAAAATTTTATAATTTTATTATGTATTTTAAAAATAACTGATTTAAATTTAAATTTTTAATTTTTTAAAAATTATATTTAATTATAAATTAACATAAATATTACATCATCACTGAATTATCATCCTAACATCATTATAATATAAAATGAAATAATTATCAAAAAATCTATACACGTTACAATCTTTATAATTACATCCTATATTTTAAAAATAATCAATTAATCTTATACTTTCAAAATTTTTATCAATAATAACTATTAAGCAACTAATAAAAATAAAATGAAAATGCTATATCACATTATCATATTATCGCCACATCACTATAATATAATGTAATATATTTATATGTATATAATGTTTACATTTATGAAATAATTATTAAAATTAAAAAAAATTAATTAGTAATTTTATAGAATAAAAAAATCAAATTTACTTTTAAAATCTATAACAGATTAAAAATATCAAATTTTATTTTTATTTTAAATTTATTAATAAACTATTATTAAAAATTTAAATAATATCAAATAGACCAAAAATTTTAAAAAAAATAGATAAATGATGGTCTTATTTAGCTTTTACTAATAGTATCTTTTAACCAATTTTATAGTATGTGGTATGATTATATAATATTTTCATTAATGACATAATAAAAAATTAGACTTCTTTTATTTGCGAAAAAAACTTATATTTAAAAATTATTTTATGAAAAATATTTTTCTTATGAAATATTTTTCAACTAAATAGTTTATTTCCATTATTTAATTTTAATTTAAAAAACTTATTAATAAATTTATATATAAATATCTTAATAAGAATCTTGGGATATAGAAAATTAAATTTTATTTTTAAAAAAGAAAGTCATTTCCTTAAATGATTTTTTTTATTAAAAAAATATTTTTTATTAAGTAAATTTTATAAATGTTTTAAATACCAAAAAACATAAAAATTATTTTTCAGAAAAATATTTTTCATGAAACAAGTAAAGTTTTAGATTTTTTTAATGGAAATTTTAAAATGTATAAAATTAAATTGATTATTTTTAAAGTATAGGTAGAATTATAAAAAATTATAAAATATAATTTTTTTTACAATTATTTTTATTATATTATGATGATTTAGTGATAATTAGACATGATATTTATATGTGAGTGAGTTAATAAAAGTTTTAACTGTCAGATGTAATTTTTAAAAAATTAAAAATATAGACTTAAATTGCTATATTTTAAAATATAAAATAAAATTATAAAAAATTATAGTGTATAATTTTTCAACAATTAACCATTTTAATTTTTATACACTATGTTTAGTATTTTAATATTCAATTAAAATGTAAATTTAAACTTCTAATATTATTTTATTTTGAATTTAGTTTCATGATATTGTTAAAATAATATAAAATTATTAATTAATTAGTTTGGTTTGATTTAAAATTAAATTTATTAATATTACTAACTTTTTTAAAAAAATAAAATTAAACTAAACTGAAAAATATAAAATAAACTGAATTGTTATATTAATTAAATTCCGTAAGTTATTTTCGAAAAAAATAAATCCCCTCACAATTTCATTAGGATTTGGAGGAGGGCAAGTCTAAAAAGCAGCCCTAGAAGATTATGATTTGATGGGCTACTATGATTGCATGTTGACCTTCATCTGTGAGATGGCCATTGGCTACTATTTGCTCAAAACAAATACATAGATTCTTCCAAATCAATTAATTACTCTCTCTAGTTTCTTCTAGGGAGAGATTCTTCCCTTTATTGTCTTTTTTGTTTTCTGAGTCTAAGTTTCTTTTTCTACCTTGAGTCGTCAATTTCTCTTGCCCTTTTTGAATATAAGAGCTTCGTTTTTTCTTATTAGAAATGTAGTTTTTTTTTTTTTTTCTATCTTCCAATTGAAGCTGTGTGTAATTTTTTATATTCTTTTCTTTGCTTGTTTTTATTTATTTTGTGTAGGTGGTTTTCAAAGGGGTATTTACAGATACTACATGTTTTTTGAGTGACACTAAGAATGAATTTTTCAAATATTCAAATGTTAAAAGATAAATTATTTTATGGGTGTTCACCTAGGGTCGTATACCAAACTTAAATGTTTTGAATGATAATTCTCAAAACTAGTTATGGCATTAGAGTGTATTTTCTTCTCTTTTCTTAGCCTCTAATATTGGATCTTCTGAAAACATGCTTCTATTTTAACAATCGAATCCTGTCACTCATTTCACCTATGGCTCTCCTAGTTTGTCATGATTATCATTTACTTGCATTTGGCTTGTGGTTTTTTATGGATATTCTGTGTGAGTCTTGGATTCCATAAAGACTTCACTTTATTATTTATTATTGTTGGGTATTTCCTTGGTAATTTTTCTCTTGATCGTTGAATTGTTTGCTTAAAGATGAAAGACTATTTCACACCGCACTCATAGCTTGATCCTCATCTCCTAGTTATCTCATTCTTTTTCGGATTATATTGCTCAATGGATCTTTAGGATTTTTAGAGGGCTTTTAAATAGGGGTGAGTAGTATTCGGTTCAAATCGAAAAAATTAATTAAACCGAATTAATTCAGAAATTCAGTTTAATTTTTTATTCATTTTAATTCAGTTTGATTTTTAGTTTTAAAAGTTTTGTTTATTTGAGTTCGGTTCAGTTTATAACATAAAAAATCAGAAAATCAAAGTGATTAGTGATAATAGTAAATTATTTTTAATAATATAAAAATGTTATATCATAATTAATATTGAAATATTTCAATTAAATTTTAGAATATTAAAACTAAGGTGTAAAAAATAAAAAATTTATTAAAAATTTAAACTGATAAAATTAAATTGAATCAGACCGATTTAATTCAGTTTGATTTCTACTTAAAATCGATTTCATTTGATCTTAAAAGATATTATACTTTTAATTTCAATTTATTCAGTCCGATTCAATTTTAAATCGAATCGATCAAATCCTCACTCTACTTCTAGGTCTATCTATTGAAGTAATTTTTTTAATTGTATCACTTATTTTCTTAAGTCATGAATCCTTATATTTTTTAACCAAATAAAATATTGGCTACATGAGAAGAGAGAGCTTATTTTAAGTGTAATTTCATCATTAACCGATAAACTAAAGTAAAATTGCTATTATTTTTACCGGAAAAAAAATTTTATTTAACGCATTTAAAATTCAATAACTTAATTGTTTTGCAAATTTTAATTATTAATTTATGAGTTTTGTTAAAACTGTTTTATCTGTGGCAAATATATATATATGTATATAAAATTATGTTTGTTTCATAAAAAATATTTTTTCAATTAAAAAATTAAAATATTTTTTATGAAACAAACATAATTTTATAATTTATTTTTTTTAAGTAGTTTTAAAAAATTAAAATATTTTTTATTATTTAAAAAAAATAATTTACATGCTTTGAAATTTTTATTAAGATATTTATATATAAATGTATTAATATATTTTATTTTTTATATTATTATTTGAATGATATATTAATTAGTAATTAAATAAATATATGGAGGCAATACTTTTTTTTTTAAGAAAATATGGAGGCAATATAACGAGTTTATAATCTAAGATTAACTTATAAGCATTTATAAATAGCTAATAATTAATTAAAGTTTTAGTAAAATATAACTTATAAATAAATTTATCATTAAAATTAATTAATGTTAAAATTTATAAACTAAATTAAGTAGAATTTTGTATTATCACATTCTATTAGCAACTAACCCTTTCAACAAAACCCAAATCTTAACACTTATTATATACAATTTGCTAATATTAATCGTAATTATTTATTTTAAATGTACTAAATTAGTATGGTGAGGCCGTTATAAGATAGGTTTACCAAGTCAAAATTAACAACCGAGTAACTTTCAATTAGACAACTTTAGCATTCTCCAAATTATTGGTTTGTTGATAACTATATATATAAAATTTTTAATTTTTTGGCCGTTATTGATTTATAAAATCATATTTTAGAAAAATAAAATCTATATTTTCTAAGGAATATTTTGATGATAAAATTTGAATTTTTTTTTTTTAATTTAGTGCGTAAATGTATAGAAGGGATGATTACGAGAAAAACAGAAAAAAATAATAAAAAAAAAAACTTTTCCGTTGCATCCAAAAGAAAATGACGTAAGCATTTTGTATTTTAATTATGATGAATTATAATTTAGCCACATATTTGATTGAAATTTATGTGGTTTTTATACTTTAAAAAATAAGTTATTTATTTTTTATAATTTTAAAAAAAATCAATAAATTAGTTTATATTGTAAAAATTAATTTTTTTTTAAATTGCTGTAAAAATTACAGTTAAATGTATATTATTATGTTA
Source organism: Manihot esculenta (assembly GCF_001659605.2). Lineage (NCBI taxonomy): Eukaryota > Viridiplantae > Streptophyta > Magnoliopsida > Malpighiales > Euphorbiaceae > Manihot > Manihot esculenta. The sequence continues at coordinate 30,512,064 of NC_035171.2, forward strand.
TTTAAGATAAATTATATTTTAATTTTTAAATTTTAACGTAATTAATGAATTAATTTTTATATTTATTAAATTAAACACTTAAATTTTTATATAATTAATCCGTTTAAATTGAAAGTATTTTTATTTATAATTATATTAGTTAACCGGTTAATAGAATAATAAATATTTAAAATATTTAAAATATCTTTATAAACACTTAAATACATTTAATATAGATAAAAAGTTTTATATTATGTAAACAGTTTTATATTATGTAAACTACACTCTATCATTTAGTTTTAGCGTAATTGATAAATTAATTTTATATTTTTAAAATTAAATTTTTAAATTTTTTTATATTTAATTTATTTTAAATTATTATTATATCCATTATAGGTATTTTTTCTAATACTAAATTTTTTTATAAAAATTTATAATCTATTTAAAGATTATTCAGTATCATTTAACAATAACTAAATTGCAAATATCTTTTAAAAGTTTTAATTTATCTTGGTATAAATTATTATTAAATTTCTCAATTTTTATGAAATTAATTAGTTGATTGAAATTTTGGAAAATTCAACTTTTAATTCTTTTATTATAGAATTGTTAATTGCTTGGAATTATTTGAAGTGTTTAGTCTCAATAGTTTCAATTATGAGGATAAGTTTCTCCTTGTATTTTTAAATATTTATATTATTTAATTCATTTGATTAATATTAAATTAGATTGATTAGCATTTTTTATAAAATAATTAAATAATTTGATTTTACAAAACACAAAAACTGAGTAATTTTAAAATAAAAACAAATTAATAAAATTTTTAAAAACTTGATAGTAATTCTACCTTATTTCCAAGTGAAATTGATTTGACTATAGATCTAAGCTACTCCTTGAGAATACGGTACACCTAAAACTATTTTGGAATTCTGTTTTTGTTGGAGTTGGAAGCAGGAGGTTTGGATCTTCCTTAATAGATATAAAGAATAATTAATAGATATTTTTTATAAAATTAAGCAATCAATTAATGAATTTTTTTATTTGAATAGCAAAATAATTACAACTAAAATTAACTTAAGAATTAGTTAATATATTTTTTAAAAATTTAAAAATATTTTAATATATTTTAAAAAAATAAAGCATCACCTCATAAGATTTCCATATGTTGTGGACAGAATAGTAAATTTCTCAAAAATAAAAAAGACAAGACATAATTTTTGTGGTTTGGCCAACAGCCCCATCAAGACTATTCCTCTGTCTCAACTCTCTCCCACTACCCTCTTTCTCTCTTTTCCACTTCCGGCGTTCCAACATCCGTCAGCGGTGGTGGCAAGCAGCGATTCTCTTATTGGCAACATGTGACGAGTGGCTGAATGCCTGAATCTTCTCTTGCTAATATTTGATGTTCTAAAAGCTGAATAGGGGTGCTTTTATCTACTACAAGAAATTTATAGATATATAAAATAATTAATATTTAAATTTATAAGTAATCAATTTATTAATAATTTCACTAATAAATTTCAACCTATTAATAAATTTTAAAAAAGTGTTTAAATTAATAATAAATTTTAAATTTATTAGTAATTACACTCAAAAAATTATTAATGAATTTAAAAATTTATTATTAAATTTTATTATTAAATTAATGAGTAAAAAAATATTAAATTTATCTGCAGATACCATCTATTAATAAATTTAAAATAAAATTTCGCATAAAATTTTTATTTTTTGATTAACCATAAATTTATTTATATTACCAATAAATTTATTAATAAATTTTAAATTTATAATAATTTTTAAAAGAAAAAACTTATTTTTTTTTAAAAACTTAATAACGAATTACGAATTTATTTGATTACTAATAAATTTATTAACGAATTTTAAATTTAGAGTAATTTAAAAAGAAACAAACTTATTTTTCTAAAAAACATTTAATAACAAATTAAGAATACATTACTAAATCTGTTAGTATCCTTATTTATAAATATAATACCATCTTTTAATTAACCATAAATTTATTTATATTACCAATAAATTTATTAATAAATTTTAAATTTATAATAATTTTTAAAAGAAAAAACTTATTTTTTAAAAAAAAACTTAATAACGAATTACAAATTCATTTGATTACCCATAAATTTATTAACGAATTTTAAATTTAGAATAATTTCAAAAGAAACAAACTTATTTTTCTAAAAAGTATTTAATAACAAATTAAATATAATACCATCTTTTATCCTTTCATCATTAATTTATTTTATCATTTTCTTTTTTTTATTTCTTTTACTTTATTTCATTTTATTTATTTTTTCATAATTTTTTATTTTATTTTCTTATCTCATAATTTATCCTCTCATATTTTTTATCACTTTACTTTCGGCTCTTATTCTTTTTTCTCTCATTCTCATCCCTCTTCTATTATTTTTTTAATTTTTTCCATAATTTTTCTTTCACTTTCTTTAATTTTTTCCATCATTTTATTTAATTTCCTATGTATTTTTTATTTATATTATTTTATTTGATATTATTTTCTTTTATCATTTTCTTTCTATTTATTTATAATTTTTATTATTTCTTTTATTTATTTTCTTCTCTAATCATTTTTCTTTTTTTTTCTTTTCATTTTTCTAATCACCTTTTTACTCTTACCTTATTCTTTTTTTATAATTTTTATTTCTCTATCATTTTCTTTTTTTTCTTTTTTTTTTCATTTTATCATTTCTCTCATTTATTTTTCCTCTTATTTCTACTTTCTATGTATTTTTAATAAATATTAAACATAAATTAAAAATTTAGTAACAATAATAATATAATTTTAAATTTTATTGAATTAATAAAAAATAATATTAATAAAAAATTATTATTTAATTAAAATAATAATTATTTTAAAATTATTTAAATTTTTAATAAATTTACTAATAAATTATTAATAATTTATTAATAAATTTATAAATGAATTTTACATCTGTTAATAAAGTGAAAGTTTCTTATAGTGATTGGTGTTGGGCTCCTCTCGCCGGTGGGCTTCTATTTTCAATCAATGATATTACAAATCATTGTTGTGATTGTGAGATTCAATGAGAGAGACCCAGCATAATTTTGACCATTTTTTTAGTGAATTCAGCCATCACCCGAATGATTTAACGAACATTAGACTCTTGCATTGATAGCTTTGATTTGAAACTAATTTAAGAAATTTGTCATCAAGAATTTTCAAGATTGATAAGCTTTATAGTCATTTTGAGCCTTTGTAGTTCTTTTTTTAATAAAACAAAAATATATATCCACTTGTAATGTTGTTATGAATTTTGTACATGTTTCTTGATTTTGGAAAAATTCTACCAATATAAGAAACTATAATTTTGATATGAATCTCGTGTATTTTGGTCAAAGGGTATAATAACATATTAAAGATCAGCGGTGGGAGAGTTGGGGTAGAATCCATGATCTGGGTAGGTGAACAATTAATTTATAAAATATTTATGGCATATAGATTAATAAAAATGAATTTTAAGGATTAATAAAACATAACATTTCCTAAAATAAATATTAATTAAAAAAATAAAAAAATTAAATTAATATGAGGCACGGGCAATTCCCTAATAACCATATATTTCTATGAATTGATGGCGCCAAAGAGGCACAAATCAGGCGTAAAGTGCGATGCCACTAGCAAGTTTCTCATCCCATAGAACACGCCAGCGGATGTTCGGTTTTTCCACGTGGTTGATTTTTATTGGCTAAGCTGAGCTCTGCAGCCAATGAAATTGCAAATAGCATTTAAAATAATAAAAACGAGGGCAGGGCGTGCAATTGTGGACAGACTAGTGAGGGGAAAAGACTGTGATATGGCAGGTGATGTTATCATATCTCATAATGGAATCTTCCGCTGCGAAACGCGTTCACACTTGCGGATGCGGATATTTTCCTCGTATTAGAAGTTACCAACGCTTTTTAAATAATGAAATTACGGAATTATCCTCGTGCCGGTTACTCTTTGCTACAACTGAACTCCTAAATAGCTACACCTGAACTAAAATCTATTTGAGAAAATATAAAAAATTCTAAAATTTAGTCGTCATTCTAACCTGAATCTAATAATTATGATTTACATCATTTTAATATCTAAATACGAAAATATTTTAATATTAAATTTCTTTCCATCATTTTAATCATTTGATATATTTGAAATTATTTAAAATTTTGTCATGCATTGCTTATTTTACGAAAAATAATTTTTTTATATATTATTTTATAAAATATTTTTTTTAAAAATAATTTATTTTCATTAACAAATATTAGAAAAACAGAATATATAAGATTCTCATACAGAGTTTTCATAAAATTTTAAAAGTTAAGAAAATAATTTTCTTTATAAAAAACAATTTTCTTTAAAAACAATTTAATTTCATAATTATCCTAAATAACAGAGAATATAATGTTTTTTTTGAAATTTTTTTTCTAGGAAACAAACAGTTATATTATTTGATAATTATGTATATTTCATTTATTATAACTTTCTACATATATCTAAAATCCATTTATGTCTAAATCAAAATTTAACACCACATATATGTAATCATAATAGGCAAATAATAGTACAAATTGATGAACCCAGTCAAAAGAATTTCAAATTTCAAATTTACAGTTATAATTTTTTTAAAATAAAAAAATATTAATTTAACGACTCATATTAACTTTTATCTCTGAAATCTAAATGAATTCAAATATATAAAATCAATCCTTAATGATTTTATATTTTTATTTAATAATGCAATATCATTGCATATATTAAAACCTAATAAGGTAAGCCTAATAAGATTAATATTAACAAAATCGGAATTTAACCATAAAATTCAAAAGTAATAGCTAAATTATCTTAACAAAATAAAATAAAACCTCACAATAGATGTTCAAATATAGAATTTATAATTTAAATTCGAGTTAGATTATATCATCACCATAAATTTGTATTTAACCATTTTTTTTATTATTTGAGTCATTGACCAAATTAAAAGAGAGAAGAGTACACTATAAACTACCGATATTAAATTCATATAAAAATTACAATAATATTAAAAATAAATAAAAGGTACATAAAATAAATTTATATGCAATCATATTTAAATCGAAGAGGGATTCGGTTGGACAAAAATGGTTAAACATAGATCAAACATCGACTAAAAAAAATGGTAAAATATAAAAGAAAAAAAAGGTGAACTCAGCTATGATCCATATCAAAAAGAGTATAATCATCCGACACATTAGTGCAGTCTAGAAATATTAAAAAAATACTTATTTCCATTCGGTGGCTCTTATCTAAATTTAAAAAACAACTCTCATTATGAATAATAAGACCTGCAACCACAGTAAATTAGGGAGAATAGAGAGTAACCCTCCCTGAGAAATAAAATAAAAAAAGTAAAACAAAAAATAAGAAATACTGGGGAAGATCCCAAAGACAATCAAGGACCTTACGTCGTTGACCCTTCCTCGCAGACTCTTTTTCTTTTCTCTCTTACGCTTCCACAAGGATATTTTAATAAAATCGTAACAGTTTTTTTTTAAAAATTTCATGTGGGACCCTTACACTTTTTGGTAATATCAGTTGCTAATTTGTTTGATTTTCGCTTCTTCCGTCATCCTGATTTCCCTTACATATTTACTCTCCGTCACCTACCCGCACGCCTGGCCGTACATCTAATTTCCTTTACCCAATCGTAGCCGTCCATTTTTAGAACTATTTACAGCCACACGATCAGTCAACATCCAACGGCTTGCTACAAAATTACTAGAACCTTCTCATCATCCAACCTTCCCTTTATATCTCTGCGCTACATTACTCTACCAGTTTGTGGTTAGCTCGTGCCTGCCTTGTGCTGGGGGTTTAATTCACTCATTGCCAGTTTCTTTGAGCTCAGGTCAATTGTCGCACTGTTCTTTCTCTGAGCTCTTTCAATGTGTTGTGCTTGATCGGTTTTGCTTTTGATATTTGGGTTAAATTACTGTTTCTGGTTTCAAGCTTAGCTTCCTAGAAAAGTGAGGAAAATTGTTGTTGATCGAAACCTAGCTGAGTGTTTTTTGCCTTTGATTTTTCGATTTTCGATCGCAATTAGAAGTGTTTTTTGGCTGTTGCAGAATCGCTGAAGGAAAAATGACGAAGAACTACCCAAAAGTTAGTGAAGAGTACCAGAAGGCCGTCGATAAGGCCAAGAAGAAGCTCAGAGGTTTCATTGCCGAGAAGGGCTGCGCTCCTCTTATGCTCCGTATCGCGTATGTTGTATCTAGGTTTTTTCATCGTTTTATTGCATTATATGTTTGTGTGCTAGAGATTTGATTGTATATTTGGATTGAAATGGTATGGTGGTGTACAGATGGCACTCAGCTGGAACCTATGACGTTAAGACCAAGACTGGAGGCCCATTTGGAACCATGAGACACGCAGCGGAACAGGGCCATGCTGCTAACAATGGGCTTGATATTGCTGTTAGACTCCTTGAGCCCATCAAACAGCAGTTCCCTATCCTCGCCTATGCCGACTTCTATCAGGTTTGTGGTACTATAATTCTATGATTTAGGATGGGAGTTTCTTGCTGATTGGTTACTCTTTTGGTTTTCTGATTTGTTGTTACTATGTGTAGCTCGCTGGTGTCGTTGCCATTGAGATCACTGGTGGGCCTGAGGTCCCATTCCACCCTGGAAGAGAGGTAGTATTTTAATCTAATGGCTGCCTTTCAATTGTTGATATTTCGATTTTTGCTCCTTTGGACCTTTTCCCCATTTTTAAATTGTAATTTATGGTTGAGTGTCGATGTTGAAAATTTGTTTGAATTTAGAACAGTATTGAGGAAGATTACTGAAGTGATTGTTTTTTTAAAAAAATTCTCATTACTATTCTAAATTCACTCCACTAATTGAAAATCACTGCAGTAATTAAACTAAATTGGGATATTCAATTTGTTGGGGAAAGAAAGGGCTTGATGCTCAGTTTCTCCCTGAATTTATTGGCATATTCAATTTAGCACATTTTTTTTTTTTATTTTTGTCTAAATTAACTCCGAAGTTTTAATTTAAACTGAATTTAGTCCAAATAATTAAGAAATTGAGTTTCAGCAAGTTATTTCTCTCTCACTCTTCTCTCCTTTCTGTGAGTATTGGCGACGGATTTTATTTTTCCGCCGGTACTAAACAGTTATTCTCTTATTATTCCAGGACAAGCCTGAGCCACCTCCAGAAGGTCGTCTGCCTGACGCTACCAAGGGTTAGCTTCTTGCACAATGATTTGTCTATAATTGAAATCGATAAGCATCTCTATGGTTCATCTTTTTATGTATTTGGTGAAGTTTCTTAAACTGAGGCGTCTTTTTGGCAGGTTCTGATCACTTGAGGGATGTGTTTGGCAAAACAATGGGTCTCAGTGACCAGGATATTGTTGCTCTCTCTGGTGCCCACACCCTGGTCAGATTTCAAATTTAAGCTTATTTGCTTGTGGTTAATTGCCAAATTTCTGAAGTGTGATTGTGAATATGCCTTTATACTGATTCCTGCTTGTCTTGTTGGGAATGATGACTGCAGGGAAGGTGCCACAAGGAACGCTCTGGTTTCGAAGGTCCCTGGACCAGCAACCCATTAATCTTTGACAACTCCTACTTCAAGTGAGTTGTCTGTCTCTTTCCAACGCAGACTTGTTCGGCCTTTAGCAACTGGGAAATTGTGTTGTTTATGATTATTAAGACGGTAATTGACGGTGTGCATTCTTCAAAATTGTTAGGGAGCTCTTGAGTGGAGAGAAGGAAGGCCTTCTACAATTGCCATCTGACAAAGCTCTCGTTGTTGATCCTGTCTTCCGCAAATATGTTGAAAAATATGCTGCTGTATGTGTCATTATTTTGTAAACCGAAGTTAAAAGTGCTGATGACATTAAAATAAAACGTTTGATAATTGCTAATTGCTGGTAGCTGATAGTATTTCCTGAATGCAGGATGAAGAAGCATTCTTTGCTGATTATGCTGAGGCCCATGTGAGGCTCTCTGAGCTGGGGTAAGCTTCAATTCTCAATAATTTGGTTTCTACCTGCTTCGATAATATTTAATTTTCAAGTGATTGTCCAACGTTTTTGACCTAGAAATTTATAATAATTAATGGCTAGTCAACGTTTTTCTTGGCATTCCTTGCCGTTAATTTTTGGGGCTAGCTGTCATTGGATTTATCCTCCGCATTGTTTTGCAGATTTGCGGAGGCCTAAGCCCATGGATGTAGAGGAAGGTGCCGACAACCTGCATGCCATTTCAGTGTTTATGTTCATTAATGGGGAAAATTATGTGTCTTTCATTAATGGGGTAAACTTTGTTTTAGGCAGTGGTTTGGTTATGGAGGAAAGCGTAGTCGTAGCTTCTTTTGTTGGCATATGAATGATGGATTGGAAGTTGAATTAGAATACTTGGTACTCTTCCTTTATGATTAAATAAATATAAGATGATGAAACTATGCAAGTAAATTCTCTATCTTGCTTCACACCCATCTGCATTATCCTTCTATGTGTTTGCAATTATAACCTCTGGTCGCAAATGTAGCTTTAATTCGTAAGAAATAATTTGTAGAACCTGTATGACGAGAAGATGCATTATTTTTCTAATGCATTTTAGGTGAAGTAAATGATTGCCCTGGAGTCCAAATTGGCAACTCAGGATATGCGAGTCCAGTGGCCAGGCCCCAGGGTATTTATGATCTTCTAATTTAGACCTTGTGACCAATATTCCCCATCTATTTTGGTAAATTTAGCCTCTTCTTGCATAGGCTTATACGCTTATAACGGCAACAAAAGGGACATTTGCAGTAGTGACGTAAAAGTAGATTATTTCACAGGACTGCCTCCGTGTTGGCTGACGGAGTCTGCTGCTGTTTTTTTTTTTTAAATGATGTTTAAAAATATGATGTAAGATTTTTTTTTCTTTTTTTTATATTAGCAATGAAAATAACTATGAAATTAACTTTTGCGGTAAAATTTATTAAGCCTATTAAGTCATTGCAACGTCAGTGTTTTTGTTTTGTATTTTTGTTTCTTTAATATCGAAGCAATCCTTAAATGTAAATTCCTTAAGCCTTAAACCAAACCATCATGTTTAACATTAATGTGGCCGTTACATCACGTCTGCCTTCTTAGGAAGGATAACTGAGTTCAGGCAGAAATAATTCGTAGCATAATTTTTTCTTTGATAAATTGTAGTAATTTTTTTCAGAAGAGCTTTTTCTAATTAAAGACAAAACATTTTCATTCATTTAAATAAATATCCAATTTAATCAAACTTTTATTTATACTTTACTCCTTATTTTGGATTAAATATTTTTTAAAAATATAATGTGTAATAAAATAATAACAAGGATCCGCCTGAGGCGTGGATAAGTTTACTCCCAAAATTTTTAGAAATTAGTAAATTTATTTTAGTTTTATTTGAGATACTAAACAGTAAACATTTGAAATTATAAGAATTAAGAGATATAGATAATTTAAAGCAATTGGCGATTTTTTCAATAGAAAAACAAAACAGTTAAATTTTATAAAATATAAAAATATTTTAATTGAGTAATTTTAAAATAAAAATAAATTAATTAATTGCATAAAAATTTACAAAATTAATAGTAATTTATCTTATTAATTATTTAATTTGTATAAAAATATATTTATATATTTGAAATATCACTTTTCGGTAATTTAATATATTTTTAGATTATTTTATAAAAAGAAAAATCATTTCACGTAAATTTATTTAAAAATATACAATTTCTATAAAATTTAATTTTTTTTATAACAAAGTAAATTTTACTTTATTTTAGACAAAGTGATTATACAAATCCCAATAACATTATTTGATTAAAGATATAATGTTGATTTGATAGAGACTATTTAAATAAAGCAGACAAGACCAATCCAAACTGAAAAAAAAAAAAAAAAAAAAAAACTGACCCTAACCCTAACCCTGAAGCTGCAAGGAGAAATTACCGTTATTAGTTATTGTTACCATTTTTCTTAGTCAAAATGATGAGAAAGATATTCCCAGTAATAAAAGAATACCTTTTCAAAGAGAAGTTTAAGTTAAAGACGAAGGTCACAGAAAGACAATCTAAAAAGGAAGAAAAATGCTAATCAAGGCTCTAAGTATCGAGCAGAAAGGAAAACTTAGAGCAGGATCAAAGGAGAGGAGCCTTTTCTATCCTATCCAAGGAGTACAAGTGTCCGACAGTGTAGCGGGCAAAAAAGTAAAGAATCCTAGAGAGCTAATGCATGCAAAAAGAAAATGAATAGGAAAGCAGTCAATTTTGTAATATTAATTATTCCCGTATCATATTGATAAAATTTATTTATTTATTTATTTGATAAAAATTTCAACCGGTAACAAAATAACGGGAAATTGTTAATCAAACTCATTTTTATCATTTTATTAATATAATTGTAAATAAATTTAAAAAATGCATAGCAATTTACTTGATTTTATTTAAAAAAACGTGTTCGAATGTGCTAATAAAATTTTGTAAATGTAAAATGAAAATGAAAGAATAATATTCTTTTTATGAATAATGTTATATGAATTGTCTAAATAGTTTTTTTTAAAATTAAAATTATCAATTATATTTTATTTTTTGTCATCGTAGTCAACTTTATTGGGGAGATGAAATATGGGGTAAGGGTAAGGAAAAAAAAGTAAATATAATGGGCTTCTTATTAAAATAACTTGATTTTATATTTTTAAAATTAAATTCTTAAATTTTTTTATAATCATTTTATTTGAATGAAACAGAAAATAAATATTTAAATTTTTATTAATATAATTGAAAATTTTATATTATATAAATTATATTTTAATTTTAATTTTTAATATATTTAATATATTAATTTTTATATTTTTAAAATTAAATTTTTATATTTTTATATTCGGTTGATTCAAAATTATAATTCTTTATAGATATTAATTTAAGATTAGTGAGTGATTAAATTTTTGAAAGTATAATTTCTTCATAAAATATTTTTTTATAAAACACTTAAAAATGATTAAAATTATAAATATTTTTTTGAAAATTTTAAAATTATTAAGTATTGAAATATTTTAATAAATGAAAATTAAAAAATAAAAAATATTAAAATTTAGTTGAATACAATAATCTGAATAAAAATTAATGTCAATTTAAATATTTTTTTAAATAAAAAATAAAAAATAAAAATATTTAAATTTTAATAGACGAAGAACAATAAATAAAATTTTAATTTTTTAATATTTTTAATTTAAAAATAAAACAATAAAAATATTTTTATAATGAAAAAATTGAAAACTAAACATATGGAATATAAAATAATTTAAATATTTAATTTTAAAATTATATGAATTGATCGATTAGTTATATTAAAATTTAAAAAGTAATGTATAATCGCTCATTTAAAAAATAATAAAAATATTTATATATTTTTAACAATAAAAATAAATAAATAAATTTTTAATTTAAATAAAATATTATAAAAAATTTAAATATTTACTTTTAAAAATATAAATATTAATTAATAAATAATGTTAAAATTTAAATATTAAAATATAGCTGACTCCTTAAAATAACTAATGGTTCCCTTAGGTGCGACTGTTTCTTCATGGTTTCTAGGTTGTAGACCCTCCTCTGCTCTTCACTTTGTTAGTAAGGCTTTACGGCTATTGTCGCAGGTAGTAATCTGTCTAATTAGGTGCTATAAGCGGTGACTGAAGATTTCATAGATTGAAAGAGTCGGCTTAGAATTTAATTCTTGATTTTTAGGGTTGATTCAATCTTGATTATTTCATATAAATGAATAAAGTTACTTGTAAATTATTTAATCTTAATTCAATAAAATTCAATTTATTTTTTAAATGAATTAAATTTAACTTTAATTTATTTAATAAATGAATTAATTTATATTTATAAATATTCAATTTATCAAATTTCGATAACTTATTTATTTATATAAGTTGATTTATAAATATATTTATTTAATTAAATTTATTTACTTTTAAATTTAAATTAAAATTTAAAATTAAATTGTTGGTGAGATATTAAAATTTAACTGGATAAAAATTTATTTATTTAATAATTAAATTAAATTTAAATTTATTAATATTTAACTTAAATTTTAACAAATTAAATTCAAACTTTTTTAAAAGATATTATATTCTACTGTCCACTCCACTAAGAAATTGCAGGGTAATGATTGGTGGATGACTGTAGAAGAAACATGGGCCACAATGTGTACTATCTGAGTGGGGATCATGGGGATTTTTGTGGCTATGTGAGTCCCAGAAAACCACATGGATTCAAGCCTCTAGGATTTGGCCAAATTGTGTCTAATGGAAATGAAGTTGGTAAACATTAAAAAGATAATAATAATAATAAAAAGTCTAAGTCCTCTGTCAAACTGAATAACAACAATATCAGAAGCGGCCATGCAATGATGATGGTAGTAGAAATTTGAGGATGGAGCGGCAACGGTGCGGTTCGGAACATTAATCGGATCAATCAACAGATTTTTAATTTTTAAATCGGACCGAATTGTATATTGAAAAGCCAGTTACAGTCTTACGTACTCTTTCTCCTCAACTAAAACTTAAACTGTCCACTGTCCATTTCGATTTTTAGTTTGGTTTTGAATTTTTAAAATAAATCACTTAATAAAATTTTTTTATCAGTTACAATTAGTAAATAGATAAATTAATTATTAAATAATTAAATTAAAATTCAATTTTTTACTTGTACATAATATTATTTTTCTTTAAATGAAAATAATAAAAAATCATAATCATAACATACTTTTAAAATTAGATTGAAACTATCAAAAAATTTAAATCCTTTTCAAATTGTTTAAAATCAGATTGATTTCAGTTTAATCTACAAATTAAATTGAACCGGCAATTTCAGCTCAAAACCGACCATTGGCTAGGCTTAGGTACTGATATCAAAATAATTCTTATACGCGTATGCATTTGATTAATAATAAATAATAATATAAATTAAAAATAGTTGTACCGTTATACTCTTAAAATTTAAATTATTAAATTTCTTTTAATGTGTGTTTATGGCTGCTCTTTGAGTCTTTGTGCTTATTTACCATGCCATGAGTGAGCTTGCTTGCTTTAATAGAAGTGAAAATTTCCTATTGATTATTAATAAGTAGTTAATTTTTTTTAAAAAATAAAATTTTATTCTTTTTATTTATTTTTTTATTTTTTCATTTTTTATATTATAATAATATATAAATTCACTATTATAATCCCATTTTATTTTATTTTATTTTTAAAAAATCTCTCAAAATATCTTTTAACATTTAATAAAACTTAATACATTTAAAAAATAAAATATATTAATAAATTTATATAAAAATAATAATAAGGTTCTTAAAACTTACAAAATGATTTAATTTTTTAATTTAAAAAATATTTTTTATTAATTAATTTTTTTAGTATTTAAAAAATATGAATATTATTTAAAAAAAATAATTTTTTTTGTGGAAAAAAAAAATCTAAAATTGGCTTAATTCTTATTATTACAACAAAACCCTCCAAGTAGTGACATCTTGATCTGTCCTGTGGAGAATGGACAATGATGAAAACTAGTACTCTAGTGGTGGGGTATTGGCCACTTAGAGGCCTATGCTTCTAGAAATTATTCAGTGTTATACAACGCATGAGTCATCTTTTATGTTAATCACCCCACAGAAATATTAAATAAATAAAATCTGGATAAGGATGAAACATACTGAAATTAAAAATTTATTGTTTAATTTTTATAATATAAAAAAATTTATAAATTAATTTTAAGTGTTAAATATTTTATTATTTAATTTAAGTATTATAAAAAAATTAAATTTATTAATTAATTTTTTATTTTTATAAATATTTATAAATTAAATTTTTTATATTGAGATCATTTTAATTTTTTTTTGTAATATGTAAAGATTAAATTTACAGATGGAGTAATTAATATATTTTTTAAAAAAAATTCAAAAATTTAATTGATTTAATTTGATGGATAGAATTATAATTTTTCATACTCTCTCCGGGCTATCTGAATTGCATTGGTAAAAAAAATGAAGTAAATATTTATAAACAGTAATTTTATGGTCAATTTTGAAACAGCAATCGCAGTAAACGACAATGACAAATAGGAGAAATTATAGAACATCCCTGCCATTCCATGTAAAATGATTACATTATAGGGTAACTTATTATAAAGTCCCTGAATTTCTTTCATTAGTTAATTTATATTTTAAAATTATTTAATTAAAATATTATTATATTTTATAAAATTTTATTTTTAGTCATACTGTTAAAAAAATCATTAATTACTTTAAATATTTTATACTATTTAATTTTTATAATTTTAATTATATATATTATTTAATTTTTCTGATCAAAACTAAAATAAGTTGCTAATAATTTTCTTTAACAAAATAATTATAAAGTTTAATTCTACAAAATAAAGTGGTTGAAGGTTAAATAAATTTATTTTTCACTTTTTAATTCAAGTGGATCCTAAACTTTTTAATATTGGTTAAATAAAACCACTATTGCATTATACACAGCAAAAAAAAAAAAAAATAAATAAATAAATAAATAAACAGGAGAAAGAGACTCACCAACCACTCGGTACCGATTGTAGTAGGGAATCTGAAACTTCCGTTGAGGACCTCTGCATGGTACATATCCACCACCATCACCAATGATGTTTATTTAAGAGTAATTGCTATCTAAAAAAATTTAACAATATGTTTCATTTAAATAATTTTTAAATTTATTTTTTATTAATTTAAAATAATTAATTTAAGTTATTTAATAATTACAACTAGCTAATTGTATATATTTTTCAATGTTTATATATGATCTATGTGAAAATTCTTTTCAACATATGTATATTTTCTTCATTCATAATTTTTATTTATTTTTTATTTTTTTAAAATTATTATATGTTTTTCTTTTTAATGTAAATAAATTATTATAATTTTATTTTATTTTCAAAATAATAGTTATTTTTTTAAATAATATACAAAATATATTTTAATATTTAATAAAATTTAATATTTTAAAATAAATATAATTAAAAAATTAATAAAAAATATCTTTTTTAATATATGTGAAAAATTAAAGTGAATCAATAAGCAAATATTAGCATCACATTCTCTCATGCACTAATTTAAATAGAAAATCTTTATTACATTCTCTTTATTTTATAATCTTTATTCTTTTTTTTTTAAATTATTTTAAAATTATTCTCCACTTTTCTTTTTTAAATTAAATAACACAAAAATTAACTATTATAATCTTATTTAATTTATTTTATTTTTAAATTTTTTTCAAACATCTTTTAATATATAATACGAATATAATTAAAAATTAATAAAAAAATTATATTCTTTAAAATGTATGAAAATAAAATAAATAAAAATTATAAAACTGACAGAATACAATTGTTTTTAAAAAAACTGACAGAATAAATGGGAACAATTATGGAATCTTCAAAAGATTTAGCTTAAACTTCAAGCTTAAAAGACTGATATATATATATATATATATATATATATATATATATTCAAAAAGATTTAACTTAAACATGAAGCTCAATAAAAAGACCTGTTATATATATATAAATAATTATATTTTTACTTTTATATTATTTTATAAATATTAAATAAAAGTAATAAATGATTCTAAATAATTAGCCACGTAATTTAAATAGTTTAGGAAATGACAATAAACAAATTTTAATTAAAGAAATAAATTAAATAAAAATTATATAAAATTTAATTAAATTTTATGTATATAATTAAACTGCAATCATAAATTTAATCTATTATAAATGTATCTGAAATATCTGAAGTTTCAATTCGACTCCAATCCTCCATTTCATTTCAAAAAAAAAAAATCCTACTGGACTCTATATCATTCTAATTCATGAACCAAACACTGTGTTACTGTATTTTATAATTTTTTGGCCAAAATAGGCGCTCCCTGCGTTATTTAAGACGCACCACCAGCTTTGTGGAATAACGCATTCCAGCAAGATGGATAGATCACTATCCAGTGGCCCAGAATCAGAAATATCAATCTCCGGTGCTGGAAAAAGATCAGGCAGCTGGGTCACCTTCCCTTTTATTATAGGTAGTTTAGTTTGGCCTGCAAGCTCTTCTTTTTCTCAAGCTTATGTCTTCCTTGAGTTTTGATCCATTGAATGTGTTCTTTTTGCTTTCAAGCAGGGACTTTTAGCTGCTTGACACTTGCTGGTGCAGGATGGTTATTCAACATCATTGTCTATCTTATTAAGGAATTCAACGTAAAGAGCATTGACGCTGCTCAAATTTCCAACGTCGTTAACGGTGGCTCCAATTTAGTTCCCTTAGTCGCCGCCATTGTTGCCGACTCTTTCCTGGGCTCTTTCTCTGTCGTCGCAGTATCTTCCTGCGTCTCCTTTGTGGTAATTTTTCTCTGTCAACATGTTATTCCCTTAAAACCTGTTTGGTATTGAGTTTAGAGAACAAAAAAGCGATTTTCAGAAAAAATATCATTTTAAATGCGATAAAAGAAGAAAAAAAATTGTTATTTTAATGTTGTTATAGTTAAATTATGTCAAAAATAAATTTCAATTATTTTTTAATATTATTTAAATAATATTTTTAAGAAAGTGAACGTTTTAGCAGCAACGCCAAACAGACTCCTAATATGTCTCTTTGCAAATTTAGGGCTTGGTGCTCTTGGCCTCAACTGCACTAGTCGACTCCCTGAGGCCTAAGCCGTGCGAAGATGGATCGAGCCCGTGCCAAACCCCATCAAAACTCCAATATGCAATCCTGTATGGTGCCTTTGTTCTGGCATCCATTGGCATGGGAGGATCAAGATACACTTTGGCAACAATGGGCGCTAACCAATTTGATAATCCAAAAGCTCAGGGAATTTTCTTCAACTGGTTTTTCTTCATGTTCTACTTAGTTTCTCTTATTAGTGCCACGGCCATCGTCTATATAGAGGATAATGTTGGCTGGGGATTGGGGCTGGGACTATGTGTTGCTGCTAATTTCATTGGAATAGTCATTTTTCTGGTGGGAACACGTTTCTATCGACGTGATAAGCCTCAAGGAAGCCCTTTCACAAGCTTAGCCCGTGTAGTTGTTGCTGCTATACAAAAGAGGAAGGTCTTGTTGTCTTCCAGAAATGAGGACTATTACTATGACCATGATACCAAGCCGAAGGAGCTTGCTGCTCCAATGTCAAAGAGTTTCAGGTATGGAATTGAACCGTATAATTACTTCATTTTACTTATTTTGTTTTATAACTATTGATTACAGTGGATTGCAATAGTTAATATTCAATCGTTATAATGATTGTATTGAATAATAACCCCTCAGTCTTCAGCTTCCTTAGAGAGCAATCTACCAATTCCTGTAGGAATCTTGTGAGCCTAAGTGCTCCACCAACCTAGTTTATGAGAGCAATGATTTTGGTTATGGACCAGCCTGCAGGAACATACTTTATGTGGTAGGTAATGGAATAGAGAATGATTCTTACCTATTCTACAGTGTAATAATAATGAATACTCTACTATAGAATATGAATATATTGAATTGATATAAAGCATATTTCTTTAAAGTCATTTGGGGGAGGGAATGATTACTGAATGAGAAATATGGGGCCAAATGTGTACTATCTTAAGTGGATTATGGGCAGGTATATGACTCCACAAAACCACAGGGGATTGATGAATCTCTAGAATTTGGCAATTACTTGAAAGAAAGTCAAAAGCTTCAAAGATAAATACAGTATCAGTAGCAGTGACCAACTGCTAGTGGGACAATGAGTTGGGATATGACAACTCATGTTTCCTGCTGTTCTCAACATTAGGGCTGAATATATAGTATTATCATGATAGAATTTATTAATTATATAACAATCAGAGATTAAGACATGGGTTTACTCTTACAAATTAATCAGGTTCTTCAACCGAGCAGCACTCAAATCTGAAGGAGACATCAAGCCAGATGGCTCCATTGCAAAACCATGGAGACTATGCACAGTTTCACAGGTAGAAGATTTCAAAACCCTTATCAGAATTTTCCCAATATGGTCCACCAGTATATTTCTAGGCACTCCAATCGCCATGCAAAGTGGCTTGAACGTCCTCCAAGCTCTAACAATGGACCGTCACCTCGGCCAACATTTCCAAATCCCAGCCGGCTCGTTTGCAGTCGTAGTTTTACTCAGTGCATCAATTTTTCTCTCCATAATTGATCGGTTTCTCTTTCCACTGTGGCTCAACATGACTCACAAATCCCCAACGCCATTCCAAAGAATAGGCGTCGGTCATATACTAAATGTGCTGGCCATGGCTGTATCAGCTTCGTTGGAGTCGAGCCGGCTCCGACTAGCGCACCACCATAACCAAGCCAGTTCCGTCGTGCCAATGTCAGCCTTGTGGTTGTTTCCACAGCTGATTTTGATTGGCATTGGAGAAGCATTTCATTTTCCTGGACAAGTGGCTTTGTATTACCAAGAATTTCCAACTTCATTGCGCAGTACAGCAACTGCTATGATTTCATTGATTATTGGGATTTCATTCTATTTAAGTACAGCTTTGATTGATCTTATTAGAAAGGTGACAGGTTGGTTACCTGATAATATAAATGACGGAAGGCTAGATAATGTTTATTGGGTGATGGTGGGAATTGGGGTGCTCAACTTTGGTTATTTTCTAGGTTGTGCTAAGTTGTACAAGTACCAGAATGTTGAAAAGGTAGCAGATGAGAGTTCTTCAAGTTCTGATAAGTGAAGATGACAATATTTAGATATAGATTTGTGCGCATAAATTTAATATATAAGTATTGTGTGTAGTATAAGTATGCTTAGTTTACTCTTCCTAGAAATTTTTGTGCAATATCAGTCGATGTATTTTCGTGCTTAGATGTATAATTTATTATTTATTAGAAAATTAAAAAATACAGTAGAAATAGCCATTAAATAAATTATTATTATTATTATTATTAATTAAAAACAACCAACTAAAAATTTTATTGGTATATAAATTATGTGATACATATTTAGTATCTTATTCGGTCAAGTAGTTATCTCACATGATAAATTCAAAATCGATATCCATGTCCCAATTAAAAAAAAAAATCATTTGATAAAAGAATTATAGAAGAATTACTATATGTGGTCAATAAGAAATTGGAGCACGTGGAAATTTTGGAAATTTCTAACTGGAGAGATACAGAATGCGATCTAGCTTTTTCACTAGCTTCAGGGAGTTTCAATTTCAGCAATATGTATCGTTGAGCTTGAATTTGGTATTTGAACACGGTTTTAATTGGGAGAATTCATTCGATATAATTAGTGGGTTGGCAATATATTCATTCTGATAATTAATCATAATACAGAATATATTCATTCAATCTCAGGAGGTCAAAAGAAAAAAAAAAAAGCAAAGCATCCATTGTAAGAAATGTACATTTGGTTTCTCATTACTGACACAACAAAAAGAATTAAAGAAATCCTATAATGTCTCTGTCTAAAATGTAACAGTGGCAAAGCATTGTTGCTCGAAGTTTTCTAATGGTTGGTCACATTGTTATTCACAAAAGAATTATCAGCTGAAATATCTTCTCAATTGGAATAGAGTCCAGGGCTAAATATTGCACATTCTAATGATGAAATCTTTCGATTACTTGGCTGAAATCCTGGCTCCTCAGTTCGAATTGGAAGATGGGATATTGGAGTTCGTGAATTTTGTACAGTCAAATGGTCCTACCCCTTGGTTATTTTTCCGTTTAACCTGAAAAGCACATAAATCCTAGATGTCAGGCCAAATTGGAAACAGAGATGATTTTCGTTTGCAAGAAAAAGCGTTTTGTTATTTGCTAAGTAGATGATTTTCATTTCCTTCACGAAACAACCCTCATAAAGCGCAGGGCAGTTACACAAGAGCAAGACAGGCTATGGTACTAATTGATATGCATAGTTATGTACACAATATTTATTATAAGAGGAAAGTTTATTATTTAGTCCATATGGTATAAGAAAATTTCATATCTATATGGTATAAAAAAACTATCAATTTTGTAAAATATTTATTAATTAGATCTCCGCATTGAGAGTATTTTAAACTTTTTAAAACTTTAAGAATATTTTAATGAATTTTTCAAAAAGGAAAGACTAACTAATGGATTTCTTGGTACCACAAGAATCAAATAGTAATTTTCCCACCTTAAAAACTACAATGGTCAGGCTTATAGAAGTGATTGTCTAGGATGTAGGACCTTACCGGGGACCAAGGACCAGGTTCAGGTAAAGACTTGTCCTGGGGTGAATTTTGTACAGCGCCACCTTTCATCATTAGAATTTCCTGCAGAACACTTATGAGTTAGATCATAGTACGCGTTACCTTCTAAAATTTCTATACCAGAGTGGGACTCTAGTACCTCTCCAGCAGCTTCAAAGGCAGCTAACCATTCATCAGAAAAAGGAACAGCATTTTGTGGAGGTCTTATTACAAGTGCCTCTTGCCTCTTGTCATTCCCAGATTTCTTTCTGCCATCATCATATGGTCCGATGATTAATTTTAAAATACATAATGTTCTTATTCTGAAAAAATCTATGGTTAAACTGCAAGTGCATAAACAATTGAAAAGAGGAAACAAGGACTCAATCCATGCACAAATAAGAGTTGGGTTAGATGCTTACAGAGAGAGTGTTGCTTCCTTGACTACTTCTGAGGACACAGCACCGTTGCCTTTGTAGATCGCAATTTCAGCTTCCACAGGCAAATTATTACCCTCTACTAAATTGACTTCTGCATCCTGCCGGGTACTTCCATCTAATGTCTTATTAGAGTCAGAAGTATCCACTGCCCCTGCCACTGCCTTACGGTCTTCATTTTTCTTGGAGGATGAATCGAAATTCCAAGGATGTGCTTGATTGTCAAGTTCATTTCTGCACTTACAATCTGCAAACCATCTGATATTTTCCATTGATGGAAGCTCGGAGTTATTATCCATATTAAAACCAGCATCATGCATCACAGGGTTCGTTTGAATGTCAGTATCAAAACTTGTTGATGCAGCTGGTAAACTGTCGCATTGCTCTAAAACAGTGCCTGAAATATTCTCCCGTGTATCTTCCTCCTGAGATTCAACAGTATTCACAAGCAACAAGTTGTCACCTGAACACAATCCATTATTTTCCGAAGGAACTTCTTCAATCATAACATCAAGATTTTGAAGCTCAGGACATTGTTTAGGCTGTCTACTGATATCATCAACCATCAGCGAAGATTTCTCAACAGTCAGTGAGGTACTAGCATTGCTGTTGTAGCTATCCACTGTCAAATTATTATCTAAATGCTGTGGTACTGCATCTTCAATAAGTCTGTCCTTAATCATATCATCAACTCCAGCATGTTCAGCTTCCCTGATTTCACATTGGTGTAGACTCTGAGGAATTTCAGATACACTTCCACCCACTGCACTGATGCCTCCAAAGGATCTGTTATCATCATTCGAAAGATTATCATCACGCGCCTCTCGACTCTGACTCCCCTGTTCAGCTTCATGAGCACAAGAAGCTATCAGCTTAAATTGGTCAACAGACTCTTCTTTCACATCGTGCATACCATTAAAGCAATCATTGTGCAGTATGGAAGAATCACTTTCTCTATAACAAGCTTCATTAGCTGGCTGTAAATCAGTGATGGTAGTGAAATTTTTCGTTGAGGAATCCAACTGTTTGTCAAGGACAAATTCATGCTCATTCGTATCGTTTATTCTAGAAGAAACTTCAACTAGGATGGCAGAGCTAATTTGGGATGTGATGCGTGAACAAAAATTATTCACCTTAACACCACCAGTGATGACTGCACCAATCATATCGCCCTTGCCCATCCTTTCCGCTGTCGCGTTAGCTTCACCACTAAGCTCAATGTCACGCCTAAAATTTTCAACCACAGGCTCAATGTTTACAGAAGCTGTTAAATCATTTTCAATATGTATGCATGCAACCTTTCCAGCTCCATCAAGACCAGAATCATGGTTTACAGGAGATGTTGAAAAAAGAACATCGGAGCTTCCCAATTCACCTTCACAAGCACTAGTTCTTGATTCATCAGATTCAAAACTCTGAAGGACATCTTTCTCCTGGTCCTCTTCAATGCCTTTTCCAGGCAATAAGCAACTGATAGAAAGTGGTCTGCTATTATACTGAGACGATGGTTCTGTTACAAGACAGGGATTTAGAAGCTCCGCTTGTTCTGCTGATTTTGCACTTGGATAATCAATAATCAAGTTTGAGTTATCCACTGTTAAAGTGCTCAATGAAACCTTGCCACTTTTAACCAACATATTACCCTCCACACACAGGATTTGTGCATCTCCCACATGCAACTCCCTATTCAAGTAATTAATTCCAGTAGTGCCCTCTTTTGTGGATTCTAAATATGTAATGTGAGATTGACAATATTCTGTTGCACCACACTCTTGGACTTTTAGACTAGCATCTGCAGCCTTTGAACTATCATGTTTGTTAATATCTTCTGAAGCTCTGCTGTGCTCAAACAAAACACCATTGAGCCTCTGGCTCTCCACATTAGAAATGAAATCAGTTTGGCAGCTGTCAGGCTTCATCAGCTCATCTTGTTGGGGACTCTGCTCCTTGGCTTCATGCACTCTTGAAGAAGCCCCACCCCAGTTATTTTTCCCCCCTGCAGACTGAGACTCTGAACAGAAACTATGTTCCTTTGTAGTGGGATTGTACTGCCTGTCTTCCACATTTTGGTTAACTGTTGTACTATTTGCCTCAGGACCTTCAACTTCCATTGGGAGGCTGGGAGAGGATGTAGAATGGGGATACTCTAGACCAGAAACATTAGTGTCTCTAGTTCTGACGCAAGCATTAATAACACTCCTGACATCATCTTGTTCCAATTGTTCACATGGAACATTTTGAAGAGGCAACTTATTATCGTTGCTCTGCTGTGCCATTTGCTCCACGGAAGAGATCTTCAGAATTTTACATGGTTCTGCAAGATCTAGAGATTGGTTGACTGCTGTATTATTTGCCTCAGGGCCTTCAACTTCCATTGGAAGGCTGTGAGAGGATGTAGAATGGGGATACTCTAGACCAGAACCATTTGTGTCTCTAGTTCCGACGCAAGCATTAATAACACTCCTGACATCATCTTGTTCCAATTGTTCACATGGAACATTTTGAAAAGGCAACTTATTATCGTTGCTCTGCTGTGCCACATGCTCCACGGAAGAGATCTTCAGAATTTTATATGGTTCTGCAAGATCTAGAGATTGTGTATCAGCATCACCACAAATATCATGCGGCTGTCGCTTACAATTTGTTGAACTCTCAGAGTTAAGTTGCACCTGCAATGTCACCTTCTGTATACTGTTCAATTCTTTGCTAGGTTTTATCTTTCCACACAAGGCAGCATTCACAGAAGATGAGGATGCTGTACTTGAGCATGAAGGTATATTCCTGGATGGTCGGGGGGGCTTTTGATGAATAGAATTTATGGCACCAACTTTGCTTTTATTAGGAATATTAGAATCAGGGAGATTGCATTGCGTACTTCTCTGTAGCAGGCTATGCGAACCAGAAGATTTTGACTGCAAAGTAATTTCCGCAAATGAGAAACATGGCATCTCTAATAGTGCAAGTAGGAATGTATGATCTGATCAAACATTTTGAAACACAAAGTATTTCTGTTGGTGCATTAATTATTTAATTTCTGATAATCAGCGCACCTGACCAAAAAATCCCAGTGATGGTGATGGCATTCGCAAGCCTGATGGTTTCGCTGGTTGGGGTTGTGTAGATTGCATGTTTCCACCATTAAAGCAACCAATTTGAGAGAAAGAAAATGCAATTTTGCTGGCATTGCTATCATGGCCTTTTGCTGGACAAACAACAGAGGGAACTACTGAAACTGGAACTACTTCTGAACTACTATTCAATTGGCTACCCTGGGGAAGCTGTACTTTGGATGACATATCTATTACTGGCCCTGAGACCTTTACCTTTGAAAGAGATATGAGAAAGCAATAGCACAGTTATCAGATAATAAGAAAACACTAATGTTCTACAAAATCTGTCGGTCTGGTTGAATCCTACAAATTTCTTCTAAGTTTAATTAACATGACTGTAACTTCTAGAGTTTGAGGTTCGCACCACATTTCTTCTTGTCTGATGAGCTGTGGATTTTATGATTGATTTTCCAGCAGGAGCAGACTGTGCACTATTTTTGACAGTTTTTGTATTTGTTGAAGTGTCCTTCAACCCAATATTTTTCTGCGCATTAACTGCAAAATGTAACAAATACAAATTTAAATATCAATTTGACTTGATGCAAGAGTGAAATCTGATTGAAAAGAATCATAAGTGGAGCTGGTCTTTGAAATCTGATGCAGATGAGAAACTGAATCCAGAAGATACATTAAGAACATAATATTTCATATCACTGGGAACTGAATAGACAAAAATATACATTTATCACCTGGCTGAGAAATATAATTTCTCTTAGAGTGGCTGACATTAGTTGCAGAACTTCTAGAAGTTGTTGAAACAACTGAAGGATCAGGCTTTGGACCCAGCAGTTTTGAAACTCTTGAGGTTTTAGTTGCCACTTTTGTTGTGTTCGCTTTTGGAGTTCAAAGAAGTTAAGGGCAAGTTTTCCATTAAGCAAATAGAATAACAAAGAAGAACATTCCTAAGAAACATAAACAAACCATCAAACATACTATTTTAGCATAAAATGATTCTTAAAGGATATTGTGATGAAGCCACTTGTCGTGGGCAGCCATTACGCTTAGAAGCACTTCTATTAATATCATGGGTTGAAAGAACCTTTCGCTTGGCCTGATGAGCACGTTTGGTAAATGTCATTATCTTGATTTTTTTTTAATTAAGAAGGGAAGAGAACACATAGGCACTAGAAAGAATGGAACAAACTCAGGCAATAACTAAGCCAATTCAAGATAGAGAAAGACTAACCGCAGAAGCTGGTCCTTTTTTCTCTTTTGCTGGCGAACCAAGGTGGGTTGTCAATTTAGCCGCATTGTTTCTATTTTTTGTTGGAGTGCTTGAAGGAAGCTCCTTGAATAAATTATGTTCAAGTGATTGTAAATCAGGTGAGTCACTGATGCTATCCAGTTCGCCGCAGAGTGATTCTCTGCCTTCATGGATAATTGACAACATTTCCCCGCTAGACTTGCCTGAATGCCCACTAAGCATTGATAATTCTGAAGGATCCAAAACACCTAGCCGAAAAAAAGTTGTCCTTGATCAATTGCAAGCATTAATCAAACCGCAGGGCAGGAATAACAAAATGTAAAAAATAAATGACACCTTCTTCGGTAAAGAAAGCTCTATTCCATGCTAAGCTTTTGCGCAGGTTGTATCCTCCACCCTTTTTCTTCCTCTTCATTTGCTGCGGCTCAAGGCTGAGTTTAGGCGGTTCTGGTTTGTTCAGATTAACATTTTCCTTGTTCATATTATTGTCTCTACTATCTTCACAAGATGAAGAGCTTGGTATACACGTATCGTCTGTTCCCTTTCTACTCTCTGCAACAGAATAGGAGACTTAGTGCCAATTTCTATGTCATTAAGGATACTTTCACCGCCATTAGAATCTTATCTGCCAATTATCCTTCCACCTATGAAACATAAATCCTATACTTTCAAACATAACCATAAAATCCCACAAATCAAACAATGATACCCAAAATCTAATTCTTCATGAACCATTTAAAAATAGTCACTAATTATTTGTTTAACGGAAATAGAAATTACTAATGCGAAATGAACCAGCAAAACAAATTAAACCATAGAAAATAAAGGAAGTAAAAAACCCTAAACAGAGTGTTTGAAATGAAATGCAGATAAAGAAATAGAACAACAATAGAAAATTATTTAAAAACTAGAAGGGCTAACCGACTGGAGAGGCGAGAAGTTGAGACGGAGGATGGAGAGAGCAGGTGGATCTAGGGATTGGGAGAAGAGGAGAGCAAGAGAAATAGGAGTTGTCGGTAGCGGCGGCGGCGTCGGGAGAGATGTGTTGAATAGAGAGCAGCGAGTCGTCTTCCCCTGAAATCTCAATGAGAGAAAGATCCGTCTCCATTTTTGGGGTCTCTGCAAGAGTAATCAATGGATGCAGCAGCAGCAGAGTCTAGTATCAGATTTGTCTGTCAAGTGTTAACTTAGAGTAGCTTTTTGAATTTGTATTGACGAGCGGGAACTGCGTTAAAACGTTACAGTGTTGACGATCACGTGAAGGGGAAATTATAAAAATACCATCCTGCTATGCTATTCCATATATAGAGATGCGGACAAATTAATTAAAAAAATATAAATAAATATCACTACATCTCATAAAATTTATTTTATTTATATTTTAAAATTTATAACATTTTTATTATATTTTAGTAATAAAATAAATAATAAAATCTATATACTTATTATCATTTCACATATCAACCCTAATATATGCATATAATTTATTAAATATTTAAAATATACCAGTTATAATTAGCAATTAACCACCGATAATAATTTAATTTCAAAAAGGAGATTAAGAATAATTAATAAATAAATATAATTATTAAATTTATAAAATAAATATCTTAAAATTATATATAAAAAATTATAAATATAAATAAATAAATATTTTTTTAAATAAAAAATTAGGGTGCGAAATTCGAATCTCTTTATTTTCTAAATGAGTAATACGCATTTAGTATTATGCAAATAAATATCTTAAATTTATAGACATATATAATCTGGAGGGAGTTTTATGTTTATATCTACTAAATTTTCCAAAAGAAACTGAAAAAAAAGAGGGTAATTTAACATTTTTTTCAAATTTTAGTTAAGCTTTGAAAATATTATTTTTCTTTATAACAAAAAATCTATTTTGTATCTGTCTATAATTAAAATTACACAATAATTTTGTATAACTAAAATTGATATATTACTTTAAAAATATTTATTTAATAATAAGAAATTAATTATATTAGTACAAAATAAATAATAATACATATTTAATAATTTTGAAAGTAAAATAAAATTTATATATATTTCATAACAATTTACTTTTAATAATGAATTAATATTATTACTAATTTTAAATTAAAAAAAAATATTTTGTTGTTATAAGTAAACTTATTTTTCATATTTTCAATTGTTTTCTAAAAAAAAAAAGATTAAAGCTATCATTTTTTAATAAATAAAAAATAAAAAATTGTTTTTCATAAAACAGATATTAATCCTCACCTATTCCTCTTATGAAACTATATATATATATAAAAGCTGCTAAAAAATGAGAAAACATATTGCTCTACTCCATAACATTAAGCAAAAGTCACTGAAAAATTCAGGCAAGCTCAACGAGAAGATCTAATAAAATATTGGAGGCTCCAAAACTCGGAGTAAATTATATATAGGAGCCTTCATTATCCACAGATTGGAGGTGGACTGCAAAATTTCACAAGAATTTTAAGTGCTGAACTACCTTGCTGAATTAATTGCAGAACAAAATTATGAACCTCTGAAACTAAAAAAACATGCAAAGGCCATTATCTTACTCTACAATCGCCCTTTTGCCATGAAATCATAGTATCGAAGCGATATACCATGATAGATATGATTGTAGAAATTCTTTTAGCTCATAACAGTAACTTAGTAAAGCACTGAAAATTTCAAAAATATATACTGCATAGAACCAAAATTTGCTTAATATAACTTGCAAACTCTAGCTAATATTGCAACCCTCTTCAGAAGAAGGCTCAGCATCTGAAAGCCCCAAAACAAACGCCTCTCCCTCATCTTCGTCACTCTCGATATCAGCTCTACTGTATCTCCTTTCTATATACGCCAATGTTTGCCGCCTTTGCAGGCGCAGAACATGCATGATAACATCTGGGGTAAGAGTTACCCGTGAATGGTGTTCTCTGCCCTGCTTATTTGATTCCATAATCTGGTGATAAATGATAAACACAAGTTAAAGACACAAGCAAATTAAAGCTTAAACACAAGTTAAAGACACAAGCAAATTAAAGCTTAAACCCACCATACGAAACATGAAAAATCAAGCCACCATGCAGCTCAAAATGTACCTTTTCTACATTTTCAGGAAGTGGAGGAGTTTCACTCGCCATGGGAACCCAAAGCTTCACACTCTTTTCTATTCCACAAGTAGCAAACATGGAAATATGTGGATGGGGCTCAAGTTGATTTACTATATGTCGATCACCAGACATTAAGCGCACAAGCTTACCACCTTTTTTCCTCCAGATAAATATATGGCCACAATCAGACCCACTCAATATATACTCATCATTAGGGCCAAAGAAGTTCACTCCCTTAACAGTCTGTGAATTTCTGTGACCTAAGTAAACTTGAGGCTCCTCAAGTTTCTTCAAATATTCAGGGCTTATGCACAATGGGTGAGGTCCCATTCCCATGTTCTTCTGAAACAGATAAATTAGTTCATCATTGTAAGAGACAAGCAATTCACTTGTGGTAGAGTAAGCCAACCCTGTGATATGCACATTTTTAGACTCTATCAGGTGATGGGGGCAGAATGTGTTCACAGGTGTATCAGAATTCATTTTTGCATCTAATCTGCATTTTCTTATATCATAGACACGTGCAAATTCATCGGAACCTCCTAGAGCAAAGTAATTGGGGTTTCTTGGGTCAATTACAATGGCATTCAATCTTATACTGTTAGAAGGCCGTTTGCTATTTTCTGAGAATGAGGAGCAAAAGAAAAGCTTTGTGGCAGACCTGCTGCGCAGATCAAACTGCAAAAAATAAAAGGCATAATCAACTGCTTCTGGACTAAAACAAACAAATGAAAGAACTATCAAGGAGACAAAAAAACATTAAGTTAACCAACATGTTGCACAAAACCATCTTCACCACAGCTATAAAGTATATGGGGACTTCCTGGCTCCACAGCAAGCTTGTAAACACGCCCTTGGTGCCTCCCCAACCCCGTTGTATCAACTTGGCCGTTCTCCAAGACCTGGGCGAGCCTGACCTGCAAGGGCAACAAAGAAATGATATATACAAACATAAGGCAATTTATGAGTAAGCCTGTGATTAATTTCAAGTTGCAAGAGAGAAGGCAGTGACAAGAAGATGGAGATATTGAAACAATTACAGATAGCTCAAATTTTAGCGTCCTTCCTAAACAATTTCTGTGAGCCTTAACCGTAAGGTAGTTTCTTAGTGACTAAAAGGTTACAGTTTATACAATAGCAGGGAAAAAGCCACAAGGAAAACCTCCTAAAACCTACTCCAAAGAGGTAAAATAGAATATCACGGATCCCTTCCCCCTTGTTAAGAGTCCCAAGTTCGAACTCTGGTATAGAGTTGCTCCCTTGCGGCTTGCCCGGTGTCAATGTGTTTCAGATATAGGATGGTATATACCAAAAAAGAAAACCTCCCAGAACCTGGCAAAGCTAGGAACTTCGCGCACTGCTAAGGTCTTGAAGGCAAAAATAAATGACAATCAATTAGTTGTATTGAGTGTACTCCAGAACTTCAAGGTTCAAGTTTTCTTCTTAGTGGGATCCGAATCCACAAATAATAATAAGTATAATGACGATGACGATAATGATGATGATGATCATGAAAAGGATGATTGTGGTCAGATGATTACTGCACACGGTAACAGGAGAAAGAACATTCACCTGGCCATCAGCTGAAGAAGTAACTATTCTCCGATCATCAGTGAATGGCATGATTCGAGTCTGAAAAATGTTATCAGAGTGGCCAGAAGGAAATGAAAGCCTTCTACTTTTAGTTGCCCAATCCCAAAACATAACATGTGTGTCATCGGAACCTGACACAAGAAGATCGCCGGTAGAGTTAAATTCTACTGAATTTACACAACCCACATGACCAATTAGCTTCCCGTAAAGGTCGATTTGCTTCACAACTACCTGCATACCGCAGGAAGGAAAAATTCAACTTTGAAAATGAAATTAGAGCACAGATTCAAACAATTACATCGACAATAATCAGACCCAGAATTTGAGTTCATCACTTATATAAGCATAAATAGGCATGATTTTGATATAATTTTATCAGATTTAACAACAAAAAATCGTGAACCAACAAGTTAAGTTATAGGGGTTTATCATTTAAATGCCAAGGAAATGGGAAATTAAGCAAATAAATAAACCTCAGAAGCAGAGAATCGACGAGTGAAGGTCGGAGAAAATCCCAGTTCTCTCTTACAAATCTCTGAGAAGCCATATCTAGTTCTCTTGGGAACTTCCATCAAGCAGAGTCTTTTTTTCTTCTTCTTCTTCTTTTGAAGGAGAGAGAAGAAAATTGTGGCCTTCAGAAAAAGAGGGAAACAGAGGAATTGGATTAACACGTAAGCAGGGCTTCTTTAAAAAACATATTATCTCAATTATTTCTTAGTTTTATCAACATGTTTTTAAGGGTCGCAAATACAGCCGGATAAAAATATCAATTTTATAATTTAAATTCCATTTATTTGTAAAAAAAAATAATTTATAGTTAAAAAATAAATAAATAATAGAAAAAATTACTTTGTAGTCCCTGAGGTTTAACGTAATTAACACTTCTGTCCCTCTATTTTGGCGACCCAACACTTAAGTCCCTTACTTTTCTTTCTGTCCAAATTCGTAGTCTTTTCGTCTAAAATAGCCATTTGGAACACGTGAATTGACAAAATTAACCCTTCTTCTTCTTCATCTGCTTCTTCTTCTTCTTCTTCTTCTTCTTCTTCCTACCATTTCTGCAACTTTTTCTTCTTCTTCTTCTTCTTTCTTCTTCTTCTTCTTCTTCTTCTTCCTACCATTTCTGCAACTTTTTTTTCTTCTTCTTCTTCTTCTTCTTCTTCTTCTTCTTCTTCTTCTTCTTCTTCTTCTTCTTCTTCTTCTTCTTCTTCCTACCATTTCTGTAACTTTTTCTTCTTCTTCTTCTTTCTTTTTCTTCTTCTTCTTCTTCTTCCTACTCTTTTTGCAGCTTTTTCTTCTTCTTCTTCTTCTTACTCTTTCTGCAGCTTTTTCTTCTTCTTCTTCTTTCTTCTTCTTCTTCTTCTTCTTCTGGAATTTCACGTTGAAAGAAGGGCATTTTTGGAAAAAATCATCACATCTCACTTTTAACTCTTTGACCAAACGGTTTAAATGGACGGAAGGACTACGAATTTGGACGGAAGAGAAAGTGAGGGACTTAAGTGTTGGGTTGCTAAAATAGAGAGACAGAAGTGTTAATTACGTTAAACCTTAGGGATTAAAAAGTAATTTTCCCTAAATAATATAAAGAGATAAAAATCTCAAATTATGAAATATAATTTATTTTTTCAAAAAATAATGCTATTTTTTTAAAATAAACTAACTTTAATCTTAATTTATTTTTCAATAATAATTATTAAAAATCAAATAAAATCATTTAAAATACTGATTTTAAAGTGTTTTCGCATTTTAAAATTTTAATAAATTAGTATTTAATTTTTTAGTAATAATTTAGAAATAAATTTAAAATAAAATATAAAATTTAATATTATGTATTTTTATTATATAGTTAAAAAATAAATTTAACTTTTTAATCATTTTAAAAAATAATAATATTATTTAATTTTTTAATAATATTTTAAAAATAAATTTAAATCACAAAATAAAATTTAATATAATTTCAAGTAAATTTATTTTATCATAGAGCGTCACAGAAACATCGCACAGCAGAGCGGTCCGTGTGTCCACTTCCAACTTCCAAGAGAGTTTAAAGGAACTTCCGAGATTTTTTTTATTATTATAAAGCAAACTTCACGGCTCATGATGATTCAAAAGTCTCCAGTCTCCCATTACTCATTTATTCAGCTTCACATCACCTCACTGCTTATGGAATTGATAGCTCTTATCCTTTTCTTTTTGAAAAGACAGTTTATGTTTTAGAATTTGAAAAAAAAATCTTAAATAAATTTAAATAGATTCTTATATAACTATACATAATTTTTTTTAGATAAATTATATTTTAATTTTAAAATTTTTATATAATTAATTAATCAATTTTACATTTTTAAATTAAATATTTAAGTTTTAAATTTTAATTCTATTTAAATTAAAAAATTTTCTATTTATAAAATTTGTGAAGTTAACGGTAAAATAATAGAGAAATATATTAAACTCTAAAAATACTTTCATCATTCTCTACACGCTGCGTACTCTCTTCCTCTTTCACTTTGTGCAATTAAAATCCATATCTCTTTCTTACTTTCTTTCTTTCGTTCGGTTTCACAATTGAACTAATCACATGATTACCATTGATCTAAAAGAACTAGATTCTTTTATTTGGATTTTTTTTTCTATAATTTAATAATTTGTAATTCTTTTCCTTTTTAGAAAACCTATCCATTTTTCTTTTTATTGTTTTTTAATATATCAATATGAAATTTTTTTTTCTCCTCTCTACATGCGAATGTGTGTAAATTTCAGGATATTTGTGAATATAGTTTTATGTGCTCTTTCACATTATATAAAATAATTTAATAAAAATTTCATTTCTTATCTTTCGCTGTATATACTTATTTAATTTTGAGCTGATCTTTCTTTCAATAGTTTTAATATTAGAATTATGGATTTCCCTGCAAGAGCTAGTGGAATTAATAAAAGTGATGGACAATATGCGCTTATCAAACAGATATCAATATTGAAAGAGACAAGAAAGATGGAGTCGGTAGGAACATGGATTTGCTAAAACTGGTGCAAAATTTATATTTTATTAGTTGTTTTTGTGGTATAATTATGATTTTGGCAACAAGTTTTAATTTCACAAGCTCAATTATTCTTCGGTAAAAACAAAGCAGAAAAAAAAATCACTAAGTGTAATTGCACAATTTTGAGATTTTGCACGACAGCATATAGTAAATTAAAATTGTTTTTGAATAAATAAACACATTTGGGTAATATGATTCTTTATTATTTGAATAATTTTCAGCTTGTATAATTTGAAGATTGAATACTGCATACCTTTTACGTGCGCAAATATTAAATTTTCTTTAGAAATTTCTTAACTTAATTAGGATTACAATAATCATTTTATAATTTATTAATGATAATTTTAACAAAATAACTTTAAATCGAGTTAAAGTTAAAATTCAAAAATTTAACTGTTTAATTTAGAAAATGGCGTTTAATTTGAACAAAACTAAAATTTAAAAATTTAACCATTGAATTTTAAAAATAAATGAATTACTCCGACAATTATACTAAAATTCAATGGGTTAAAATATAATTTTAACCTTTTCTAAATAAAATTTTCTTAAATTAAAAAGAATTAACTCAGAAAGAAACCCTATATATATTTTGTTTTGCCTTAAAAGAAATACAATTACTAGCAAATACATAAATTGTTATAAAAAACTCAGAATTCAGATCCCATACCAAAAGAAAAGAAAACTCGCTTAAAAAAGATCTTCATCAAGCCATTCTCGTTGAAATTATATAAAATAAAGACAGAAGTATATGAATAAAATTTAAAAGAAGGCTCCTTTGCTGCAAAATCCACACTATAAATTTGAAAGTGTGAGTGTGTACAGTTTCATAAATCTAACTCCCAGATCACTTTTATCCAGAAAAAGGTTACATAGTGTAATATGGTTCTCCAGCACCAGTCCCCTTTACAAATGATTTCCTCCAGCCCCCATCCCTCTATGGAGAAAGAAAAAGAAAAAGGCCCTTCCATCTCTTTTTGAATGAATAAAAAAGGAAGAAATACAACATCTATTGGCTTGCTGTGGTTGTAAGCAAAGCCCTTATATATACCACCAAACCCAAAAAATATGAGTCAGCATTTCACGGATCTAAGTTAACTCTTGCGGCTTAATGTTGGAGCAAAAAGCCGCTAATCCTCTACTGCCTGGAATGAACTTCTATTAGTTTCATTTTGATAGTTTCTATTGTTGGCCAAAAATATCCCTTGCCTCTCTTCACACCATCATCTTCTCATCCAAAAACAGAATGGTGTGTAAGTTGATTAATCATCATCCTCAGTTATTGATGCAAATGAGAAAGGTTTGAACTTGTAGCCATCACCATGGTAGAACTTATTTTGGAATTCCACCCAGTGAAGACGCAATGCATGTAGGAATGCACTAAGTGTCTCCATCATGAGTAGTATGAAGGCAGTGGCAAAGGCAAAAACTGCAAGCCCTATTAGCCGGATAAAGATATTTTGATATCTGCAATAGCAATAAACTTCGGTATCATCACATAAACAAAAATGCAAAATATGCAAGTGTATTTATGAATGTTTACACGTCAAGCACATAGATAAATATCAGAGCAGAAACAGCAGACACTTCATAAACCAAGTGAAGGGTTGAATATTTTGACATGAAATGACTCTAAAAATGCTTCTCATTTTATTTTAATGATAGGTCAAGATTTTATTTTACAAATGACAGTGGGATTAACATGTGATTAGACCTGAGGCTCGGCCACTCAACCATCAAACTATGATTGGTGAAGAAAAAAATTGAGCAATATGTAAAACACTGAGCCACAGTGAGGAGGAAGAAAGAAACAGAGCTCCACTAAAGGCAGAAAATAGCAATGCAATATATTTTGAAGATAAAAATACTTACCCCCAAGCAAGGAGGAGGACTTTCTCATAGAAAACAGTAGACAACTCGGAATGTGCCAGACTGCAATAGCAATAACAAATTTAAACCGGAAAATTATGAAAAACAACAAATTTAAACAAAACACGGAAAGAAAAAAAAGTCATGGCTGCACCTCAAAGCCCAAAGCCGAAGGTATGATGCTGTATTTGAGACTGCACCTAGAACAAACTCTATGGAGTGTATCATTTGGTGCACAAACACCTCACTGAAATTAAAATCTTCATGATGTGATCGTGCAGAACCAGGTTCCATATCAAGCTCCATCTCAGAGGTGCCAAGAATCCCATAAGTGCGACCTTGAAATCTCTATATAGTATCACAAAAAGGGGGGGGGAGGGGAACATTAAAGAAGTTACTGAACTTGTCATAAATCAATTATTTTCATGTTAAAATCAAATGCAAGTTTCACAAACAAAATTAAACAAAAAAAGTTGGCAACTCTCAAAGATTTTTCTATACCAAGGGACCTGGGGAAGTGTGGTCGAGTTTTAAATAGGCTTTAGGGACAACTTAAACTAAATCTTCTATACACTTTTCCATTCTCCAGAAAAAAGTTACAGATGTCCCCAAATAACATAAACAAATAAAAAACCATCCTGAGTCAATCACTAGCTAACTCAATAACAAATGACCTTAAGCTGAAGAAAGATCACTTCATTAATTATTTCTTGGATTTACGATAAAAAAAGAACTCCAAATCTTCATTCAATTTTTCAATTACAGCTAATGCTTTAATTTGTATCAATTATATTCAAAGGGTAGCCAAATTTCAAGGGCATATATCAAAACAATATATTTGTTCATAAAGATTTCACATAAGCCTGTGATGTGGCATAATTAAGTGGGGAGAAGTAGGAGTAAAAAACTAAAATGCTGGATAAGGTTCAGTTTTTTCTTTTCTATTTTTGCCTTTTAAATTGAAGTAACAAACTAATAATTGTCAAAATAAAACCAAAATTCTTTACGGGGTCTTACAATCAAATATAGTAACATGTATTCTTTTACATAAAAATGCGTGCCATATTAGCAATTCTGGAACTTTAAATATGCTCTTTCAAGTGTAATCATAATTGACACAAAAATAACATAAGGTAATAGGCACAGATTATCTACATCTGAAAACCAGAAACAAAGGGTTGAATTTTTCCTTTTTAGTCATTACTCCTTATTTCTACAGTGAATCTATGTAAATTTTCTTTGGAAAAAAAAATCTATGTAAATTTTAATTATAAATCCCAAAAAAGAAAAGGAAAAAAAAAAAAAAGAAGAATTAACAATAGTGTCCATGTACCTCAGTATGAAGTTTCTTCAAAATAAAAGGTTTAGGGAAAAGCATCCATGGAACCGCAATTAAAGCCAAAAGCAACAACAGGATCTGCAAGCTCAAGCATCAGTTAACCATGTTAATGATTAACAACATACATAGTGCACATAATTAACACAAATAGATAGGATGGTCAACTCATACCTGCAATGGTCTCTGGCCCCAAAACAATTGATTCTCACCAAGGTCATCAGTGGGACTCAAAAACATGTAAATCATCACATGATAAAGGTCTGCCTGAGAACCAGAGCACCACTTGATGATAACGAGGAGCGAAAGGTACCCAAAAAGGCTGTTCAAGAAGATTATCTGTGGCACAAACTGATACCTAATACAAACATATACAATATATTTAATAGTCAGTCTCCTTTCAGATGAAAAATAACAATTGAAAGAGGAATGCAAGAACCCTATGAGAAGAGAGGTGAATGGAGCTGGGACTACAAACCTTATATCTAGTGAGCTGGCAAAAAAGCGTGCATTGAAATAACTTAATATGATTCCTAGGTTCATCTGGGCTACACCCAACAATATAGACATCTTCATCTTGAGGGAGTTCAAAAATGGCAGTTCTGAACGACTTCCACGCCAACTGGGATCCACACCAAATGGGTATGGATCTTGGTACTTCACTAAACCAGCTGTGTGTGCATCACTGAAAAAAAAAGAAATAAGATGAACATTATCACAGCTAAGTTAACTGAAATCATTCCTCATAACCTGAAATCTAAAATTATGATATCCAGATGGCATAAAGAACTAAAGCTTTAATAAACATGAAGGTGAGTGATAAAGAGAAAATGTAATAAAGGGTGGAAGAGAAGGGCCAAATTGACATTGAGGATCATTCATTGCTACGCTTTCATGTACTTTTCTTTTTCCCTTTCCTGAATATAACAAACAAGCACATAAAGTACAAGTTTCATTATCTATTGATGGTTGATGGATAATTACATATCAATACCAACATATTGTATAATAAAATTTTATTCTGGAAATGGGACGCATGCACCTAAGAAAAATTTAGCATACCAAAAATAAACAAAGAATTTTACATCCACACTCCAAAAATCATAAGCCCTAGTCAAGATCTCAACAAATAAAAGCATCATATTGAGGAATTAGAAGTCAATAATGTTTCTATAGTTATATCCATGACCACTTGATGATAAAAAAACAAAACAAATAAATTTACCCGCAAGTGGTGTCTCGGCATTTGTAAGCAGATCCACCAAATATGTGAAAAGGAACGGAAAAAAATTCGTTGTATATTAGCCCACAGTAAATTGAAAAAAGTGACATTAGGAGGAGTACATAGCGCCCACCAAAAAGCATCTCCATAAAGCTTCCAAGTTTCTGACAGGAACCACAAATGCAATTTAGGAACTTAAAGGCTCATGCCAAACACAAAAATTGGAAGGAATAATATACAAATTACTAAGGGTTATGATAAATGTAAAACCAAACTTTTGCTCTAATTTGCATATTATGGCCAATCCTTTTTTTCAAAGGCATCTTCATGCTTACATTGTCTTTCTAATACTTTGTTCCCTTATACACAACATGAGAATTGCTCTATCATATAAGGGTGGTTATTGACAAGGTAAATTATACTTTGATTTGAACAAGGTAAACACAGAAAACCTTTGTTTCAAATATATATAAAAATAGTTCACATTTGTGTCAATCATAAGCAAACTTGGAAGGAGTACACATGCAGTAACTCCCAACTTGCTGGCGTGACATTTTACACAAAAAATTCATAAATGCATATTTAAGGAGGAGAGAAGCAACATCAGAAAAGTTTTCTTTTTCAATATTTGTTTATGGGTTCTTCCACTCAAATATACCATCGGATATGCTAGCATGAAAAGTTTTCTAATGAAGTATATGTCATGCTAGCTACCTGAGAGTTTAGCATCTGCCATTGCACATTTGACTACAATTGTCACCAGTATGACATTGTTTATTAAAACTTGAAACTTTAAAAAATTAATCACATTAAAAGTTGTGCAAATATTTGAAAGCTTTTAGTCACTAACCCATCATTCATGCCATCTAAATGAGGTAAACCACTTGAAATTGGGGAGAAAAAGTACGACCATTATAAAGCTCTGTCGTATTGACCTTGTCCTGATTTTACTCATCAAAATATACATTCTTCTTTTTGCACCATGACAGTTACACAGTTTTGACTCTCTGTCAGTTATAACCTCTCACAAACCTTTCTCACAGAACTGTTGAAGACACAAAAATTGTTGGCTTCTTTCACAAATTTTAGCATATATATTAGAGTCCAATAATTAAATGATAAACAGATGATCAAAAGCATGTTGAAAGAAGTTTTAGGTCACTGGTAATGGTGAATTAAGTAATTTGTATTACTGTTCACTAGGAAGTATTTCTTCAAGTGGAAATCTCTTCAAATTTTAATACAAGAAATTGAAAGTAACCATACCTGAGAACTGAGCTTGCTTTCCCGAGCTATAAGGATTAATGCTCCCATTAGCAAGCATATTCCATGGCCCCAATCCCCAAACATTACCGCAAAAAGAAACGGGAAGGTAATAACTGTGTAAACTGCAGGATTTGCTTCTTCATATCTAGCAACACTGCCAAATAATTGTTGCATTAGTTCTTTGAGCAGTTCAATGAAATATGGTCACGAAATAAAATAAAATTTCTTCAACTAAATGGCTACTCCTCAAAGTCAATGCCTATCCCTTCAATTCCTACTTGTGACAGGACCAATCATGCGCACAACTCCCACTGTTTAGTCCAATTCCCTGCTATAAAACTGTTAATATTACCCAGGACAGCAGGAACCAAAATGTTTTGTCATGCAATGATATCTATTTCTCACAATTTAAACTCACACTTATGAAACATTTTGCAATGCATCATAATGTATTTAAACCCAGTTCTTAAGATCTTTCATTGGCCAAATTCCTATTGCTGCTTTTGCAAATTGCATGGAGCTCCCATTGAAGAAAACCTTTTTCCAATAGAAAAATAACAAACAAAAACATGCATTGGAGAACTAACCCATATGCATCAACAATTTCCTGAAATGCATTTGTGAAATGATTTGTTCTGAAATATGTAGGAGGTGATTCCAAAGCATCCATCACATGAAAAATTATGCCCACTTGTGAATTGCTATCAAACGTTGCACGTTGCAGTGTCTCCTGAATCTGTTCAATCATAAGACATCTTCCCTCAAGATGATTAAAGCTTGCAAAGGCCACAACAAAAAAAGGGTGAAATATTGATGATGTAAACAATCATCATAAATCCACACATGCCCAAAAGGGTCACACAGCAT
This sequence comes from Manihot esculenta, assembly GCF_001659605.2. Classification (NCBI taxonomy): domain Eukaryota; kingdom Viridiplantae; phylum Streptophyta; class Magnoliopsida; order Malpighiales; family Euphorbiaceae; genus Manihot; species Manihot esculenta. The sequence continues at coordinate 30,551,408 of NC_035171.2, forward strand.
ATAAGGTACCTGAGCTTTCGCGAAGGAAGGACACCAGCCCTCTCCAACAAGACATTTTTTTGTAACATCAAAATTCAGCATATTCAATGTATCATATACAGCTTTTTCTCTCTTTACCTGCAAAGTTGAGTGAGTTTCAAGTCTCTTGCAATCATAAATCATAAAACTTCATAGCACCCATCGATCAAACAACCACAACATCAAAATTCAGCATATTCAATGTATCATATACAGCTTTTTCTCTCTTTACCTGCAAAGTTGAGTGAGTTTCAAGTCTCTTGCAATCATAAATCATAAAACTTCATAGCACCCATCGATCAAACAACCACAATATTAAAAATGCAACTTTACAGGGCATCTTACCCTGTTCATCCATCTTGTTAGTTGGTACCCAATGGAAGAGAGGGCTTTATTTCGGTGACGAATTCCAGCATCCAAGGTTGCTTCCAATTCAGAAAGACGTGACAAAACCTGACGTCAAGACCAGAAGTTTAGCATAACTCTATCTCTCTCTCTCCCTCTCTCTCTCTCTTTCTCTCAGCATAGAGATTTTCGCATCACAATAGAACACTTACTTCTCTAGTTATTTGCCTCTGTTTAGTTATATCCTCGGAAACAGGATAGCAATTTGCACCAAATGCTTCACAAATTTTTAAAATTTTTGTTCTTGCCTGTTCACCTGAGAAAAATACTACGAATACTGTTTTCTCAACCTGCAAAGTTAAACTCAGAAAAATCAGTACCATTGCATAAGATTAATATTAATTTGTTTCTAAAGAAATAAAACAGAGGTAGGCAGGCAAAAGAAAACCATTTCAGTTGACACGGGATCCATAATCTCTTCATCTGCCGGTGCCTGATTGAAAAGCATGTTGCCCCTTGTAGCCCGAAATAGCATTCTCTCAAATCTCAAAACTTTGGATCTAGGTATAATGCCACTGATAAATCTCAAACCAGATTGGTTTGGTGGTACAGACCTCAATTCCTGTATAATGCATAATATATCATAAATGCAACAATAAGAAAAGGTTTTGCTCAAAAAGTTCAAATGGGCAAGGATTAATGACTAGTACCTGTTCAAGTAAAGAGGCTGTGTCACCATAATGATCATTTGAGTATACATTTTCATGTAATTCTGTTTCCTCTGCAACTGCATGATTATTAGTTGATACAAGAAAGCCGACTGCCTGGAAAAGCCCCATAAAAGATACATGTAAGGGAAAGTTTTGAATTAGGAACACCATAGAAAGGATTTCATAGTTTACTCTTCTCAGGAAATTAAAAAAAAAAACTAATGAAAACAACAATGACAAAATGCCCAACAAGATTCAGCTTCTAAAGTAACAGTTATAAGTTTGGACAACAATAAGTGAATCCCCTGTTTTTTAACAAGACAACAGAGAGCACCAATGTACTCAGGCTCATCTAGCATTTCCTTTTCTTTTCTTTTCTACTGATAAAGGGTTCTCATCTAACATCTTGTCCATTATAACTACAATTACCAATGAAAAGGCACACTAGCTTTCACTAAAATAATCAAATTACAAACAGCTTAATAATTAAATGCCTGCATCAACAGGGAAAACAAACAAGTCTATATATGAACTAACAATTGGATCATCAAAACCAAATTGCAATTTCCCAAGAATTTTGAGACAGTTAAATTTTACTAAAATAGTTTCATCAGCCACTTGAAGTTTATAAGATTACATATGTATATATATATATGTAGAAGATATAAGATGAGTAGCATTTAAGATTATAATAAAACCAATTCTATAATATTTGAATAGAAATTATATTAAACTAATTAGTACATTGTGTTTCATGCATATAGGCTTTATCACAGTTTAACAGTGGGACTCAGGTTGTTTATTCATCCCTTTTGCATTTAACTTGTAGAAATATAATATTTGATGTTGTATTTCATAATAAAGATTACAACCTATTTATATATAAAAGACGGTATCTAAGCAGGAAAGAAAATCAAGTCTATAATTATACAATCCCTAAGATTAAACAACTAACCCATTTATCAATATTTACTTCCTATATTAATATATTTACTTCCTATAATCTATAACACTCCCCCTCAAGTTGGAGCATAAATATTAATCATGTCCAACTTGTTACATATATAATCAACTCGTCCCATACAACTTAACAGACACCGAATTTGTAAACCCAACTTCTTCCAATAATTGACGTACCCACAAAACTTCACAAACGATTTTTGCCATGACTCGACATTTAGATTCAGCACTAGAACGGGAGACCACATTTTATCAGCTTGGTAAAACGCCTTACTGTGAATAGAATTTCGAATCCGTGAACAGTACTCGTGACTCGTGAACAGTACCCGATGAACAGTACTCGTGAACAGTACCCGAGAAACAGTATTCGTGAACAGTACCCGATGAATAATTCCCGTGAACAATACTTGATGAATAATTCCCGTGAACAATATCTGATGAATAGAGCCCTAAGTCTCCAAGTGTTATCCTTATGGATAACCCAAATGAACATAAACTTAAGTCTCCAAATGTTACCCTTTATGAGTAACCCAAATGAATAGAGCCCCTAAGTCTCCAAATGTTACCCTTTATGAGTAACCCAAAATAAACAGAGCCTTAAGTCTCTAAATGTTACCCTTTGTGAATAACCCAAATGAACAGAACCCTAAGTATCCAGATGTTACTCTTTATGAGTAACCCAAATGAACAGATCCAAATGTTACTCTTTATGAGTAACCCAAATGAACAGAGCGCTACGTCTCCAAATGTTATCCTTTATGAGTAACCCAAATGAATAGAGCCCTAAGTCTCCAAATGTTACCATTTATGAGTAACCCAAATGAACAGAGGCCTAAATCTCCAAATGTTACTCTTTTATGGGTAACCCAAATAAACATAGCCCTAAGTCTCCAAAAGTTACTCCAAAAGTTACTCTTTATGGGTAACCCAAATGAATAGTATCAAAAAGACGCCTTCACCCAACACCCAAACGGCAAACGAACCACAAATCTGACAAGGGAGCTGCAAGTCGACTTTGGCATCCTCTCTAGGTGAACGGTGAGAGACAAATATTATCCTAGATGGATAACACAAAAGAACAGGAGTCCTGAGTCTCCAAAAATTTAAAACTTGACGAGAGAGAAAATAAATCTCTACAAACCTAGCTCTGATACCATGTAGAAATATAATATTTGATGTTGTATTTCATAATAAAGATTACAACCTATTTATATATAAAAGACGGTATCTAAACAGGAAAGAAAATCAAGTCTACAATTATACAATCCCTAAGATTAAGCAACTAACCCATTTATCAATATTTACTTCCTATATTAATATATTTACTTCCTATAGTACATTGTGTTTTATGCATATAGGCTTTATCACAGTTTAACAGTGGGACTCAGGTTGTTTATTCATCCCTTTTGCATTTAACTTATTGTTTATACTGACACACTAGCCATAAGACCTCTAGCCTTCACACAAGCAACATAATAATTCCATAAGCAACAAGAGTGCCAAGCTACATACATTTAGTATTACAAAACACCAATGGGAAAACAAACACACATCCGAAACTGTGATAAAAAGCACAAGGTAGCATGTTCTGAGCTAGTAATTATTATAACTGGGTAACACCAAGAAATTTTTACCTTTTGCAACACCATTTTGAACTCTAAGAGCTCATTGTATGATTTCTGAAGTTTCTCACTGTTTGAGTTCATCTCAATTAGCTCATGTTCATGTTCAGCAAGTTGTACCTGACAACAGTTACATACAAAACACAAAAGGATTAGTGGATTCAGGAAATGTTAATCCCATATAAAGTGATTATATTGGCTAGAGCAGTTGAACCTGTTTTAACTACTAGTTACAGTTATTGCCAGCACAACAGATATCAGAAGAAAGATATGGAAAAGAAATTCTCTAATCATAGAACAAGATCAAGATGTAAATGCACCTCTAATTCCTCCAGCTCAACATCTGGTTCTATGACAGGATGTGCAGAAGACAGTAAACCAGCTTTATTAATTTGATCTTTGAAAAAACGTAGTTTCCTCGACATCTCTCCACATCGCTTTACCTATGGAAAAATCTCCCAAACATTAGAACAGCCAAAATGAGTAGAAAACAGTGATAGCAGGTAAATTAATTGTCAACCATGAAAATAAGAATATTCAGAACTGCAATGGATGGTAGTCAGTAAACCATGCTCTAAGTAACCTATAAATACAATGGAACAAGCATAGGCATTCATAAGTGGAAGGGGGAAGGGAAAACCTCTCTGCAGGACCTACTGGTGTGGGTAAAATCATAAGCAGTATAAGTTGTTGCAAGTTCTAAGAAGATACCTGATTAACAAATGTCCTCTGAAAAGGGCTTTTATCAGCATTTAACTGCCAAGGGAGAGAGGGGGGAAAGTGACATCAGTTCATCTGATATTGATCACATTTATGAAACAAGGCTATGAAAAGTCTGCATTATAACAATAAATATTTTTGCCAATATTGTATACAATGAAAAGGGCATCATTGTAACTCCTCCCTTTCACATTAAGTGCAAATCAGTATATCTCTCAGGTGCCAACAAGGGTAACTATGTATAGGTAAGCACTCAGAAAGCTCAATAAGCTTTAAACCTATTAAAAGAAAAAATCCAAAACCTTTGAAGAACTCCCTTAGCATCTCAAACATGAAACACATGAGTAGTACATTCATGTTTGGAAATTGTCTACAATGCCCAACCATGTGAAATAAATCATGTAGGTGACATATTTTACAAGTGAGGTTGCAAGCACAAAATGCCATTTCAACCTAGGTGGACCAACAGTTTATCATGGTGTTACCTCTTCTCAAGATGATAAACAGTGAGTGATCACATATTCTTCCAACAATCTCAAATCTAGAAGATCTTAGCTGTTTTATAGGTTGATGAGTGTACTTTGTATGCGACCTACTCAGACAAGTCATAATCATACTAAAGTTGCACATTTGGCCCAAGGATACTCAATTACCATAGTCCAAACAATATGTATTTTGGAGAATAGCATAACCAGTTCAAGCATATATATATATATATATATATATATATATATATATGTAATAGCATTAGGACAGGATTTCCATCATCTTTGCATAAGGTGAGTATATTTTTCAATTAAAATCTGGAATTCAATCGGATCAAAAGTGATTGCACTTGCTCAAAATATATTTCCTCAAAAAAAAAAAAAGTCAAAACATTCACGACAAATCAGGATCAAAATAAGAAAAGCCAAAAATTCAGACTCCAGAGTAACTGGAGAAGGCAATAGTATACACTGCCAAGATCTCCCGTTTCCAGAGGATTCAAACGCCACCAACAATAACATCTTTTAAAATAAAAACTCAATATGGAAATTGAAAATCCTTAATTCACCCTAAGCAAACATGAGAGAGAGAACGAAAGAGTGAAGCAACTCATCCAAGCATCAAAAATACCACTAGAACTTTTCAAAAATAATCCTAATCATACTGTAAACGAACTAACACCAATCATACACAGAAGCAATAGAGTCGGATCTGAACGGAGCCAAAATCACTTACATCGCGGAATTGGAGAAGACCGACTTCGCCGAGATAGGAAATGGCACGATGAGCAGACTCCGCGGGAATAATGAGCTGAACAAAGGACATCTTCTCAGAGCGCATCAGATCCATAGGCTGAATATTATCTAAAAACTTCTCCATCTTCTCGAGAACCATATTGAAAATTGAAAGGGAGGAAGAGTAGAGTGGTTCCTGGATCTGGATCTTAGTAGCTGTTGTTAGATTGAGAACTGACTAATTACTCAGATCTGAAACCAAACAAAACCCATTTTTTCTTCTTCTTCACTTCTGTTTCTCTGTTCTTCTCTAGTGTACGCGTTTATGCGAGTTCTGTTTCGGTTTTGCCATTGCCAACTGCCAATGGAATCGGGAAATTCGCTTTTTCTCTTATTTTCTTTTTTATTTAATTAATTTATATGAATTGACTTTCTAAGTTAAGCTGCATTTTTAACCTCCTTTTTTGTTTTTGTCGAAGCTGCATTTTTAACTTGGAAGGATGTAATTGAAAAGGATTATACTATTCTAAAGGATAAATGATTTTACTGGAAAATGTAATTTATTTTATCAGATTTGTTAATTAGCGATTTTAAAATTTTTAGGATGAATAATTTAACTAAATAGGACATTTTATTCTCAACAATATAACTAAATTGAGAAAATAATTTTATAAAATTTCAATATTACATGCAAGATGTGAGATTAAAGACATGAAATTCGTTTTATCAAATCAAATTTATTTATAAATTAAATAAAATAAATTTTGTTTTCATCTGATTGAAATAACATATCAATTCAATAATAATTGTATGTATAATTGAAATTTGAAAAATTAAATCGTTGATTAGAATTACAAAAATTAAATTGATTAATTTAAATTATTTAATATTAAAATATAAAAATAAAAATATATTTTTATTATTTAATTTTTATAATTTAAAAAAATTTATCTATGGTTCTTTAATTTTATAAAAAATTTATTAATTAATTTTATATTTTAAATTTTTTTATAATATTTAAATGTTAAAATTAATTAAAAAATTAATTATTTATTATGTATAAATTAAATAGTAATTTTTTTATTATTATTAATAGGATTATTAATGGGAGAAAATGATGATCAGCCGGTGCTCAGCCTAAGCTCTGACTTGTCGTGGGCGGCCACTCCTCTCGCAGTACTTTGTATTTGCGTTGGTTTGTGATAGTGAACGGCCCAATCAGGGCAGAGACCCACGGCGAGTGAATGACTACCGACACCTTTAAAATTAAAAGCAAGCAGGGCGCAGATCACAAGCAGCCTCTCACGAAGCAGCCCATCTCTGTGTACGTGCAGACTCTTGGCAGTTCACCATCCATTAGCCATCTCCTGTGCTGTGGTCGCTTGTCTGGATTGATTGACCACGAGAAGCAGCCAAGCGTAGTAGAGCAGGAATCGAAGATTTTTCCTTTTGTTTTAGCTCAATCACCATTATCATTAGCTTAGTAAGTGGCTTCCTTTTTATCTCATTCGTAATTTTCTACTCCTCTCTATCTCTCAATTATGAACTATTTGTTTAGTTGCAGTATGAATTTAGAGGACCTTCTTTTATTAATATTATTTCTTTCGCAATTTTAGTCTGAGATGCGAGATTTTTTTTTTTGTTAATTGGTAATATATTTTTTACGGGTATAAAAATGGAGGACAAGCCGGATTATCCTATGGTTTTGTTTGTTTGGTGAGAAATTTTCAGCAGAAAAGTGGCTCCAAGGATAATTGAATGGAAAAAAGTAATGGGAAGTAGTTCCGTAAGTCCCACATATTTGGCTTGCAAGACAGCAAGACAAGAATGTTGGGAGCTGATTGAAGTTTCTATTAGATTGTATTGTTTAAGGAAAAATCTCTGGCAGTGGCATTGTATGAGAAGCCTTAGTTTTTAGTGGTGCTTCAAAGTGATAGTGTATGTGTTTGATTGTCCACAAGCTAATCAATATTGTTTCAATCTTCCTTTTTTTTTTCTTCCACAAACCCTCCGTTGGAATCAAGAATTTCACAAAAATTCTTCTTAGGATTATTTACTTTGTAATGAAAGGATTCAATTATATTTAACTTGATTAATTGTCATTTAAAAAGTAGTAATCTTGCATGATTTTGCAAGAATTTATTTGAATTTTTTTATTGCAAAATGAATCATGCCAAACTAAGGGAAATTGTATATCATTAAGTTTAATCCAGAAACTGATCTCTTAATGATTAACTGTGAGATGTTAAGGAAACATTGATATTCTATGATTTAATTTATATTTGCTCAAACAACTCTAGATGACATCAGTGTTTGTCAACTTTTTACATGTTAAGTTGTTTACTTGTTTACAAAGGTTTCAAAATATAAATTATGTTTTGTTCTAACTTGATTATGGGGTAATTGCAGCATGGTTAGATCTGTAGCAAACAAAAAGATTCTAAGCTACAGTGATGTTGTTCTTAGGCATGAGGATCTGGACATCCTCAGTGGTCCATATTTTATTAATGATACAATCATTGAGTTTTACTTTCTTCAATCAATCCTTCAGAAGATATCCTGCTAATTGGTGATATTTCCTGTCAATAACAATGATGATGTGAGCCTTGCTGAAGGTGGATCACATTGGAGCTTAGTTGTTTATGATAGAATTGCTAATGTCTTTGTTCATCGTGATAGCTGTTCTGGGACTAATAAAAGGCATGCATTGCAACTTTATAAAGCTGTTGTGAGATTTGTAGGTGCCTCTGATGGTGCAGCTGATGGCAAGTATATGGAACTTGTTAATTCACCTCAGCAAGTGAATTGTGGCTTATATGTTACAGCAATTGCAAGGGGAATATGCTCATGGAACAAAAACTGTCACCAGACAGATAGAGGTTTTCTATGGTTTTGTGTTGTGAATGATCAGGTTACTCCATCTGCTGTTGCTGCCATGGGAAATGAAATTTTATGTATGATTAGAAGACTTATGGAAAGCAAATGAGGTGCATCCGTCGCAGAAGACATAAATCTGGCCTGATGTTAGTTCAGGACTTGGGAAACTTTAGTCTTTTTGTGGCAAATTCCATATCGCCACGGGTTCTTTTGCATCATCTTATGGGATTTGCTGTTTATTATGGTTATGCCTTTTATTTTTTAGTCAATAAATCCTATAAATCTGAGCATGTTGCCTTTTAATCGTTGAATTGCGCCTGAAATTTAAAATCAAATCAAAAAACCTTTTTTCATGCATATAAATAAATAACTATTAAAATTCAACAACCCAGCTAGCATATTTCAATTGCATGTATACAAGTAAGATGACACATTAATTTAAAGTTATGATTGGTCTTATATTTTAAATTAATAAAATTTTCTTAAACAGACTTACGTACACAGCAAAAAGAAATTTTCATAATCAAACGAGACGGTAGCAGAAAAGAAAACGGTCTAAACAAATTTGGGCTCAAACCGGGTCCTATAGACTACAAATTGGATCACAATAGTATTGATCAGCATGCTGGGGCAGTGGGCTCACTGTTTTGTGCCATCCATGGCCATGCTCATGCTGCTGTGCTTCTGCTTCTAGTTCTGGCTATCTTATGGATTTTTTTTTAATTATTTTATTTTTTTGGCTGAGAATTATATTTTTCATTCATGAAATTATTCCCAATGAATTTCATATTATTTTTCATTAAAAAATTCACATTCGTATGTCTTAGGTGGATGTGAATGGATTCATATAAAATTTTCCTATTTTTTGGGATCACAAACTGTTGAATATAACCTTTTTATGTATAAATATATAATAAACCGACATGACCATACATACATGGACGTAATAGCTTCTGCATGTAATTAGTAGTGATGTATTTTTGTCTTCATTTCACTTTATTTAATTTAAATTTATATTATACAAATATAAAATTAATTAATTTAGTTTATTTATATGGGTTTCTTACTGTTTGGTAGTAAAAAAAGAATCATATTCTATTTTAAGTTAAAATATTAAAAAATTTCTTAATATTAAATTTAATAATTTTATTATAAAGTTGATTCAAAAAAAAATTTTATTATAAAGAAATTTATTATTTATTCCATTTATGATAAAAAAATTTATTAATTAGTCTTTTTCAGTTTAAGTACATTAAAATATTATAATATATTAAAATATTTATAATATTTTAAAAAATCTAAAATATGTTTAATACAAAAATATTAATTAATAAATATTTTTATAAATTTAAAAAATTAATTAATAAAATTTTTTTAAATTATATAGGTTAAATAATAAAATAATTAATTATTAAAATTAATAAATAAACTAATTAATAGATTTTTAGCGTTATAATATATATTTTTTAAAATTAATAAATCAGCTAACGAATAATAATTTTTTTATTATTATAAAACTATGATATTTTCTAAAATTAACATTTTAAAATTATATATTTTTTAAATTAATATTTTAATATCCAAATTCTATGCCACACGTCTTCTATCTATGCGATTTTCATTTATATCAATGAGAGATATTTTAGTAATTTGGTAGAATTTCATTTACTTGCTTCAATTCATTTCAGATTTTTTAAGAAACAAAATTAGTTGAATTGCATTAAATAGTTTTTTCAGTTAATTATTATGTCTCATTTAAATTTTCTTAAAATTAACAATATGATCTTATTTTTTAATTTTTATAAAGTTGAACCCTTTAATTATTCTGTTCAAAATAAAATATCGATCAATTTCTTTAAATAATGTAATTTTAGTTATATAAATTCTTTAATTTTTATAAATTTAACTATATATATTATTTAGTCATTCTTTTAAATATTAAAATAAATTAATTAAAATTTATAAATGATTGCCTAATAAATTTAATTTTATAAAATATATATTTATTTAAATGAGTGATTAATAAAAAATAAATAATTAATGCTAAATATTAATTAAGGTGATGCTGATTTCCACAAACAACAATCATGGTGTTGAACTCTAGTGAACCCTTCAAAGAAAAAAAAAAGAAAAAAGAAGAGAAGTTTAGTGAACCAAGCATATTTAATTTTATATATTTTAATTAATAATTTATATAAAAAAATATTTTTAATTAATAATTTTTATTTAAAAAAATTAATATTTTTAGAAAACATTTTAATTTTAAATAATAACATATAAATTTTTTTATAAATATTATTGTAAAATATATATTTTTATATTAAATTAATTATTTATATAAATAAATTTAAAGAAATTTTGAATTCAATTTGAACTATAGTGAATATTATTTTTCAAATTTAAATTCATTTTAAAATTAATTATAATTACTTAAATTTTTTCTGTTAAAATTTAGTTGACAGTATCGGATATTCAAAAATATTTTTCCGTTACTATTTCTGCCCGCCTACTGGGCTAGCTACCTTACTAAGCTGACTAACGCGATACACCGAACTTTGCACAGTAATCATGGTCCAGTCCAGCCCATTTTGGACCTAATTAAACCACTCTAGCCTATACTAGCAAGTACAAGCTATACTCTACTTTTACAATATCTATTTTTATCAATTTAATTCATAATTTTTTTAGATTTATTAACTGAGGGTTTCTATGTTATATGACATCAATTTTAAATTTTAAATATTAATAGAATATTCAAATAATTTATGCAAACAAATATATTTTATTTTAATTCTAATTATTTTATAATTTACTAATATAATAACTTAATTAATTTTTAAAAAATAATTTTTTTACAATTATACTTTCTACTAATGAAATACCAATTAAGCCTATATGTATGTTTAGAAATGAAATGTATTAAAAATTTGATACTATATGAATTTAGTAGAACATTTCACTATCTATTAATCTTAAATAATATTAATTATACATATAGACATTTATATTGAGGTATCACTAATAATAGATTTTTTAAAATATATATATATATTATTTTGAGATATCACAAAAAGAAAAATATTATAAAAATATAAAAAATAATGATCAAATTATTAAAAAATAATTAATAAAATAAATTATTAAATATTTACTAACCATTTATTATTAATTATTTATCGATAAAATTTTTAATAAATTATTATTTTAAGAACTAACAAAGAAATAAATTATGATATTGGCTTGAAGTAAATTAGAAATGTAACTAAACATTGTTTTTAGAATAGAGAGTATTAAATCAAATTTACAATTTGTTTGTCTTATAAAAATAATTTTATTTTTATTTTTATCTTATATAAAAACATGCAATTAATATGCTTAAATTTACAATTTCATTAAAAATTAAAGTAAATCACATTATTAAAATTAAATTTAAATTAATAAGTTTATTTTTTTAATACATATTAAATAGATTAATAGTAAAAATCGTATCCTAATGAAAATTAATTTTTTCTAATAAAAAAATTTAAAATTTTGATAAATAAATTATCACAAATAAGTTATATATAATTCAAAATAAATTTTAAAAAAATAAGTTTTTCTTGCTGTGACCTAGAAAAGACTATTGATTATTCAGTGCTATGGTGTAAACCAAACAGGACACTTGCAATGGTGTTAGACTGCTTGATCCTGGCTGTTAGATAACGGTTATTGCAATCTTACTTGAGATGAGATTCTCACGGTCTCCTCTGTCCTTATCCAATAACCGGATCAAACAAAAACCCTTACCAAAATCAACCCCATCATGACTGTGACCATCACCATGACGCTTGCCACGTGCCTTTCATACCCCTATCGTTCCTCACGTGATTCCATCATCTCCGAAACGTGGCTCATTGCAATCTACTCCATTTAAACATTATATGATATAATAATTATATATATAATAATTACATTATTAATTATTATAATTAATTTTTTTTATTCTTGAATTATAGTCGGTAGGCCACGTCCAACTTGTAAATAAATCCATCCAACAATAATAATTATTATTATGATTGGAAAGATAGGTTTTATAATACCAATAAATTGGTTAATAATTAAAAGAAAATTTTATATCTAAATTTATACCATGATATTCATATTTAATTTAAATTTCAATAAAACTTTAGAAATATTTTTTTAAACTGCAAGTGTATTTTTAAGGCTCAGAAAAAAAATAAAATAATACGTGAATGGATCAGAAATTCGATCTAAAATAAAACAATCTAACCACATTAGTTTACGGAAAACTTATAAAATAAAATTAAAAATAAAAATTAAAACTATCTTTGAGTTTAACCAATCTCCTCTAAACACCCAAAGATATCAAGCAAAAACAAAACAATTGAATTAGAGTTATAATATTCACAACCAAGATAAATAGAAAACACAGCTTAAATCATCTGAAACTCTACCGAAATAAAATAAAATAAAAAGCTCATTTGTGAATAATTCCCAACAACACAAATAACCTATTACATCGTATACCCCATAGAAGCATCCGCTATCGAAAAGAAAAAAAAATATATAAACTCAAAAAAATCAAAACAGATCTTGTTTTATAAACTCTCATTTAAACCTAAAATTTAAACTAAAATTATTGTTAAATTTGGGTCAGGCCTAACTCACTCCAAAAACTAGATCAAGGGGAGGATTGTCTATGATCCATATAAGGGGCACATTATCCCTTTTCACAATCGATGTGGAATTCAACACACTCCTTCACGTTCAAAATTTTACTGGTGCGTGACATATTTATGGGAGGCCCAACATCGGATGGGGAGACTCTAATATCATATTAAATTTGAGTCAGGCTTAATTCACTCCAAAAACTAATTCAAGGGGGAGGATTGTCTATGATCCATATAAAGGGCACATTAACCCTTTTCATAACCGATGTAGAATTCAAAAATTATACAATCTAAAGAATTTCAAAATAGAAAAATCACAAAGTAAAGCGACTCTACTCTCAAGGTTTAACTCATTCCCATGCTCACGTTTTTTTTTCTGTCTTTTCTTTCTCTTAATGCCTAAAATTAATTAAGAAGCATTTGATTTGAGAGTTATTAAATTTACTGATTTATATAAAAATTAATTCATTGTAAATATATTTTTTATAATAATAATTAATATTATTTAAATTAATAAAAAAAATAAACAGAAAGAGATTATTTTTATACCTTGCTTGAGAAGAGAGGAGAGAATAAAGAGGTGGTGTGATGACGAGTAGGGCCCAGTGAAGACAAAGAAAGGCCATAAATAGAAGAGAGATGGTGGGGAATTCTCTAGTCTATACACAACATATGCATGACGTAGGCTAAATTATTTAATATTATTTATTTATTTATTGCGTAAATTGTAATAACTGTTATTATTGTTTCCTCGTAAACACAAATATTGGTGTCCTACGCGTAGTGGTAGCCGCATTTTGCAGCGAAGACCAATCTGCCACCTCTCTCTCATGTTACGCTATCCCTCCCTTGTCCGCCTGTCTCCTTCCAAACCCCTTTACTTTACTTTTGTTCATCGGTTACATAATTATTTCTTCCCTTTCAGCATTTTATTTAATCTTAAATTATGCTATTTGTAAATAATAATTTATTTAATTTTGTAATATTCCCATATTTAATATACGTTCAAAAAATAAAAGTTATTAATTTTAAGAATAATGTAGTATTGAGATAATATGATTACATGATATATAAATCAGAAATAACAATATAAATTTATTGATTTAGAGTTTACAATATTATTCGTTATAAAAAAAATTAAAGTTTAGAATATTTTTTTAAAAAAAAGTAATTAATATTCTTTTCATTATAAAAATATTTTTTATTAAGTAATTCTCTAAATGTTAAAACTATGAATTATGAGTCAAAAGTTCATTGTCTGAATAAGTGACCAGGTCTACTCAGCGGAGACTTGACATCTTCAGCGTGCTTGAGCCACGTTGGTCACGTTTTATCTTCCGCTCATGTCTTCCTCCCATTTACTAGTAATTGGCTGAGTCATTCATATATATGACTCCACACAATATTGATCAATAATATACGCTAATTTCACACGACTTCACTAGACAAATTCTTTTTTTTTTTTAATAAATTTTATTTTTTAAATTAAAACTAAATAATAAAAAATAAACTATCGTATTAAAAAAATATTTTATATGAAAAATACTTTATGTAAAGAATATTTTTTGATGAAAAATATTTTTTAAATATAAATTATTTTTCATAAAAAACAATGAAAATTTATTAATTAAATCCTCCTTTTTTTATGTAAACTTAAACTTTGAGTTTGATTGCGTCGATAATGGAACTTAATGAAATTATATGTAATTAAATTAAGTACAAAAGAGCCATTTGAAATAGGTGAAAAGGCTCAAGGACTTCAATGGGAAACCTGAGAAGATGTTTGTAGATATGTGCAAAGTCTTTGAAGGTTGATTATAGACCTTTTATTTTGAATAAAAAATTTCATAACAATTTAATTGAATTTATTTATTTATAATTCATAAAAATTTTATTTTTTTAAAAAATAAAATTATATATTATTTTGTAAAAATTTATTTAAATTTTTTATTATAAAATAAATCATTATCAGCCGAATCGAAGAGAAAAAAAATTCGAAAGTATATCATTTAGTCAAGTAATATTTTTATAGGACTACAATAATTCAAGAATTGATTAGCCTATTAAATCATTTTTTTATTATATTTTTTTAATTTATTTACTTATTATTTGATATGAATGGTTTTATAAGAAAAAAATTTAAATGAATTCTTATAAAATTAGTCATGATTTTATTTCGATATATGATAAAAAAATAAAAAAATTTCAAGTTAAAAATTATAAATTTTTTTATTTTAAATAAGAATTTTAAAAAAATTGAATTGAATTGAATTTTTATAAAATTTTTAATTTCAAATGGAAAGGTAGTGGTTTCTTAAGGATTAATTTCAGAATTCCAAATGTTTGCTGATACTAACAAAGTAATTAGATATTTAATTCCAAATATTAATTGGTAGTAGTAATTACCACATCAAAGTAATTTAAACTAGCACAAAGATTAAATAAAAAAAAGAAAGTTGAGATTTTTATTTTTAGACTAAATTAAAAAAACAGTCCAAAAAATAAATGAACTAATTAATCTTCTTAATTTTTGAGCTAAATCAACATTTAGCCTATATTTTTTTATATTTTTATTTTAAGTTGAGTTTAATTTTTTTAGCCAATTTGAATAAAAATAAGAAAATAAGTTAAATTGAACATCTCTAATAAATAAATAAAAAAACAAAATTAAATATTTAACATATGAAATTTGCTATTTCAATTTTACGGCTGATTTTTTTAAAAGTAGTTTACTTATTCTAATTTAATTAAGTTATTTTTTTAAATATATTTAAATCAAACAAAACCTAAATTTCTTTATATCTTTAAATAGGATTCCCACCTTCTCGTGAATTCTACGCTTCGTTAATTTTTTTTTAATATTGTCATAAAATTTTACCTTTGTCTTTGACTAATTTGTTATAATTTTTTTACTATAATTTTTACAGGCATGTAATACAATTTTATTATTAAAAGAAAAATTCTTAATTTCTCAAAAAATAAAAAAATATCAATTAAACATAAATAATTTTTATATCTTTTAAAAATTTTAATTTTTTTAATTGAATTACTCCTAATCATATAATACCTTAATATCAGTCAAAGCAAGACAAAGGGATTCCATAATCATATAAAAAATTTAATTTAACAACTAAATTACATCAAATTAATCTTACAGATATAATAAATTAATAAAAAATTGAAAAACTGAAAATTACTTTGTGGGTAGATGTTTCACACTTTTGAATTGAGACACTTGTGAATGCAAACAACAGATTACTGCTTTTGCTCTTTTCTTTTAAGACATAGAAAAATCAAAGTTGATAAAACCTAGACTGTAAGAAACATGAATCCAAACAATCCCATGCAGATTCTCTTGTGGGGATATATAATATGAAAGCTTCCTTTCTTAGCACCAGATGCTTTTAACATCCTGGCACAGTTTTCTAATCCTGCTTTTTTTAATTAATCAATTTAAAAAAAGAAAGAAAAATCATGGTACAGTGTTTTCTTTGACTGTTAATTTTGACCAGTCAACCTTCTTGACTGGTCCCTATGATGTTCCCTAGGCCCCACACATGCACCCCTTCTTTAGCCTGTCCCCACCAATATGTGTTTCCTGCTTGTGATGATCAAAACTTCCTGATTGGTTGATTTGTTTATTAAATTTTAGTTTAGGGTTAGGGCAAAATTTCTTAGGATCCAAAGAATAATCTAAACCAATGTGGAATCAATCATTGTTTGTTTATGATTTTCCACTTCAGACAGATTTGATAAGCTTAGAATTTTTGTTTGGTAAACATGGGATTTCTCGCCTGTCCAAGAATCTACCTCCATAAATGGAATTATATTTAATTTATTTTTAAAAAAAAGAATTATTGAGGCC
Organism: Manihot esculenta; assembly: GCF_001659605.2. Taxonomy (NCBI): domain Eukaryota; kingdom Viridiplantae; phylum Streptophyta; class Magnoliopsida; order Malpighiales; family Euphorbiaceae; genus Manihot; species Manihot esculenta. Next base: position 30,568,415 of record NC_035171.2, read on the forward strand.
GACAAGCTAACTAAATTGCTTAGAGGTATGTTTCATTTATTACTCTCCTCTCAATTTTAAAAAATATATTATATGAATTAAATAATAATTTTTTTATTTATTTTAAAATAAATTTTTTAAAATATAAATACATGTCCTATAAATTTGAAAAAAATTAAAAAAATTTATAATAAAGAGAGAGATAAGCATGGGACTGTGTTAATTAATTGTAATTTTATATTTATTTAGGTAAGAATCATGATGTGAGTGGACTGCATGTGGATTTGCAAATTATCTTATTTTTTTAGATTTGGATAAAACAAATATAAAGAATAGCACACAAGTCCTAAACATGATTTTTAATTTTTTTTTTAACATAATGCTTCAATTCTCATTGATAAATAATGAACATGGATAGAGAGAGAGAGAGAGAGAGAGCAAATGATTAATATAATAAAAGAAACAAAAGAAATAGACCACTGTATCTGCTTTGTCTAAGATGATGGATTTGGTCCTAAAAACGAGATGGGAATCCAGAGGAAAATACAATTATTTCATTTTCTCTAAACATTCTCTTGTCTATATTCAAAGTTTCACACCAATTTTGGAAGATATTGTTTCAGGTTTTGTCTTTAAATTTAAGGAAAATATATTAATTAATATTGTCTCACGAGTTTATGTTTTTATTTTTATACATATTTTTGTAAATTTTTTATTTTAATAAGCTACAAACACACTGTCATTGGATAAAATTATAAGTTACAATCCTATTTTATATGAGTAACGTTGATGATTCTGAGATTTAGGGGTCATGAGATTATAATAGTTGACTTGAATAATTTAATTTGAAAATAGTAAATGAATTGAATTTAGTTTTGAATTTAATTAAGAGGATATTAAATGAAAGTAATAGAGCTGGATGATAATTTGGAGAGATTAAAATTAAGAGAATATTAAATGAAAGTAATAACAAAACAGAAAATAAATTTATGCATCAATAATTCACACACATTTAATTTATTTTATGATATTATCATTTGTATATTACTATTTTAATCCATCACTTGTAATCTGCCTTTTTTTTTTAATTATAAAATTTTCAAATTCATTAACTCGATTAATTTAAATCGAGTTAGATTGACCTATTAATTTAATTAAATTTTCTCATTAATATTGAATAATTCATACTAAATTACTCTTGAAATTAGTATATTTTAGTTTTTTAATTATACTAAATATACATATTAATAAATTAGTGTTTTGAAATATAGAACAATTTTATAATTTGAAATAGATGAAAAAGCAAAGTAAGACTATATCTATAAGATAAAAGGAATACATTATTAAAATTAAAAAAAATTACTATTTAATTTTTATGATATAAAAAAATTATTAATTAATTTTTTAATTTTAAAAAAACATTAAAACGTCTTAAAAAATTCACTAGTTAATTTTTTCATTAAATTTATTATTAAATATTTTACTATTTAGTCTATATAATTTTAAAAAATATATTAATTAGTTTATTAAATTTTTAAAAAATTTACTAATTAGTTTATTCGTATCAGTAATATTTTAAATTTTTTTATAATATTTAACGGTTAAAATTAACAGATAATTAATTAATATACTTTTAAAATTTTAAAATATTTTAATATATTTTTAAAATTAAAAAATCAATTAAAAAATTTTTCTATATCATAAAAAATTAATATATTATAAAAATTAAATAATAATTTTATTTAAAAATTATTTGAGAAATATATGTGTTTTTTTTTTGTTGCATATATTTATGTTGGATAGTGAGATATACATGTGATGTGGATATGAAATAAATATAAAAATAGTAGAAGTAGAAGGAGAATTGCACTTGCATACAATATAATAATATAATACTAATAGATAGAGAATGATTGTGGGAAATTAGGGTTAGATCCCAAAACACTTCAGAAAGCGAGAGATGAGCTTCACTCTTCACACATTCACATGCCATTCCACCAATCCATCAACCCCAACCAAATTCCCATTGTGCCCTATCTCCCATTATTTGCCATCAATGACCAACCAAATCAAAACAAACTTCAATTTTTTTTATATTATATTATTATATATCAAAAGAATTAAAATAAAATTCTTATTTCCACCTTCTAATATAAAAAAAAATATTAATGAATTTTTCTAAAATTTTATAAAATTTATTAATTAATTTGTTCAATAATTTTAACAGTTAAATATTATAAAAAAATATAATATACTTTTAATATAAATAAATTTATTAGTAAATATATTTATAAAATTAAAATATTAAATGTTTTATACGACACGTACTAAATAAAAAATATTTAATAATAGAAATTAATAAAAAAATTAATTAATAAATATTTTAAAATTTTAATATAATTTTAAAATAAAATATTAATTAATAAATTTTTTTATAATACAAGAATTAAATAATAATTTTTTCAAAATTATTATCCTCACTCCCATCCATGTCTCTATCACTTGTGTTCCCTTACCTTGCGTTCCTTTGAACATCATTATAAAATGTCCACATCACCACAGCCTTCAGTATTCACACACAACACAAACCCACCAATCCAATCACTATTCAAATCCCATTGCCTGTATTATTCTGTCAATCAATTTCATTATACTTGTTCACTGGGTCCCCCTTCTACCCCCACCCCCTTCCAAAATTCTCACAAAATTTGTTCTTTCGTACACCAAATATCTATGTGGTGTTTCCATATTTACCTTATATTTATTTTAATTTAAAATTTAAATCTCTGGCGTTTCTTCTGAATTTATTCATCAAAAAATAACAAAACGTTATTAAAATTTATTTGACCAATACTTTTATCGCCAGACTGACTTACGGTTAATTTTCCAAAACCGATACCAACTTTATAAATTTTATTGTATTTTACAGTCGTGTAATACCTTATTGTATAAGTTAAACAAATTTAAATTCTAACTGTCCTTCTATAATTTTTTATTTTATTTATGAAAAAAATTCAAGTTAGCGAAATTAATTATTTAATTATTTATTTTTAAAACACATTAATTAATTCTCACTTTTTTAAATCAGTAATCATTTAATATGAATTATATAGGTTAAATAGTTATAATTTTAAATTACAATGATTTATATAATGTTTACACTGCAGGGATTGCATATTTATTTCTTTAAAATTATATAAATCAGATAATAATATTTTAAAATTACAAGAATTAATTAAAAATGGTAACATTTTAATTATTCATCACATTATTGATATAGTTAACGTAGTTAAAAGTTAAATATTAAATAGTGAATAAATTATTAAAAATTAATATAGAAGGAAGAGGAGGGGGTGGTGGAGGATGGGGACCACCAAAGTGAGAGAGTGGGGTCCATGCATAGTTGCATCCACGCGAGAGTGGGACCCACAGAGGAGGGACCTATGGATGGAGGAAGGGAGGTGGAGGGTGGTGGCTGGCTGGCTATTATTCTATGATGAAAAAAGAATCCGTTACAGATGCACAGGTTTGTTTACAAGGAAGGAAAGGACTAGAATTTTCTTCTCTCTTTCAAATACTATTTATTTATTTTTTTAATTTTATTTGCTTCCTCTGCGCGCAAGCTTATATAACAAACATAGATCATCTCGTACGGCAACTTCATCATTAGGTCGACTGCTTTATATATTTAGATTGTTGCCCTTGTTTCCTCACTTTGCTTCCTCTCTCTCTCTCTCCATCCTTCTCTTTGATAGACGTGTTGTGTATACATTTCTTTAAGCGTCAAGAAAGAGGGCTGATTGGTTCTTTGCATGGATGGATCCTTCAAGTGGACAACAGCAGGTAGGATCTTCATCAGCAGAGAACATATGTTTCCATTACTGATGCATATGCTACTGTTCTTCGGTTTTTTTTTTTTCCCTCTCTTTCTCCTCGCTTTAATTATTTATTTTCAGTTTTCTTTTATCCTTTTTCTAGTTCTTAGTGGATTTGTTTGGAGTTTTATAGGAGTTTTGCTCCTTGCCCAGTAGAACTAGATGTGTTATTGTTCACTTCTGTTGAGCTTCTCACTTTGGAATGGAGGTAATTGATCAATAGATACAATTACTAGGAAAATTTTTTTTCTTTTTTTTTTCTTCCTTAAGAATAAAAAGAGTAAAGTGGTCTCCTTTTTCCTTAATTGTTTTCATTTCCCCTTCTGTGGTTCATGCCAGATCTTTGGCTTCTGAGTTTGAAACTAGCTAGCATCATTTCACACTTGATTTCCAAGCAAGAACTGATTTCTGATTTTAATTTTCTTGAGAAAATGTTTGAGCTAGTAGGTAAGAGTTTCAAGAAAAAAAAAAAAAGAAAACCTCTAATCTCTCAATTTTAGCCTCTGACAATGAAATAGGTGAAAGAAAGCATGGTTGTTTTTCTTTAGCAATTGGGCTTTGATAATTAGTGTCATTAATGGGTGTGAATGATTTCTTGCAATTACTTCCATATCAAGTGGGAAAAAGATCAAGATGAATTTTCTGAGAAAATTTGAAGTGATTTTCATGCAATGTGATCTAATAAGTAATGTTTTTGTTCAATTCAGGAAATGGCTTCACATTCAATTGAAAACATGCTGGTTTGTTCAAAACCTCATCAAGAAAGGAAGCCAAGACCTCAACCAGAACAAGCTCTCAAGTGTCCAAGATGTGATTCCACAAACACCAAATTTTGTTACTACAACAACTACAGCCTTTCTCAGCCAAGATACTTCTGCAAATCATGCAGGAGATATTGGACAAAAGGTGGCACACTGAGGAATGTTCCAGTAGGTGGAGGTTGCAGGAAGAACAAAAGATCATCATCATCTTCATCAAAAAAGACTCAAGATCATCACCAATTAACTCCTAATACCCACCCTCTCTCTAGCCTCCCACCTTTAGCTTATGACTCCAATGATCTCAGTCTTGCCTTTGCTAGGCTCCATCATCAGTCTACTGGGCAGTTAGGGTTTGATGATCAGCATGATCTGTCTATTTTGGGAAACCCAAATAGTCACACATCAGCTGCAACTCCTTCCTTGTTTGAAGCTCTGAGATATGGGTTTCTTGATTCACAAAGCAATAATTTGCAAAATTTGTATTATGGATATGGAAATGGGAACATGGGTGAAGTGGAAGATAGTGGGATTTGTAATGTTAGTGGGGAAATGATGATGCCTTATGAAGATATGAGTGGTGCAGCCACACAAGCTGTGACAGTGACAACAATGAAGCAAGAACTGTGCAATGGCAGAGAAGATGAGAATAGCAAGCTTTTGTGGGGCTTCCCATGGCAGATCAATGGAAATGGGATTGGTGGTGAGCTTGATCCAGGAAGAGAAAACTGGAATACACTTGGTGGTTCAGCTTGGCATGGACTTCTTAATAGTCCTCTAATGTAGTTAGACATAAATTTGTCTAGCCTAGCCTAGCCTATATAAAAATACTTGCAAGCAAAATCCCAAGAAGCAAACATAATTTTCTTCTCCTTTTTGGGAATCAAATCTCAGTTTTAGCCACCCCTTTGAGAGTTTTTGTGTTGAAGAGCTATGATTCGTCACCTGAATCATGCATCTATTTTTGTTTTATTATTTTTATTATAATTTTTGCTCTTTGCTCCTATTATTGGTTCATATATAATGCGGCTTAAATCGTTTTTGACTCTTTGACCAAGAGATTGTCTGAAAATGAAAGGGTTGATGTCTAATCGGTAGCCAAATTAGTAACTGATATAGATGGGCGAACTTAGAATCTATTAGAACATAATTCAGTATTTAGAGAATTACATATTTATCTTTGATTATTATTATACTATAAAAAAATTAAATTAGTTATTTATTCATGAAATTCGATATTATCGATTAATAAATAATTAATTATATATTTATAAAAAAATTAACTATTGATAACGGTTAAACGATGAAAATTAAACTCATTGTATGAAATTTGATATTATCGACTAATTAATAATTAATTATATATTTATAAGGAAAAAGTTAACAATTAATAACGGCTAAATGATAAAGGTTAAACTCACGTAAACGGGACGAGTCTTAATTTTAATTATTTTTTATTTAAATAATAAATTTAATTTGAATAATAATTATATTATTATAATATAATTGAGAATTGAATTATAACCGTATCATTAATAATAAATCAATGAAATTTAATTAAAAGTAACTTTTATCCCACCGACGAAATATGAATCATATCAGTGTATATACTAATGAAATTTGATATTTGTTTGGTAACCAAGTGAGGAACTTGCAGAGGTTGATAATACATTATTTCCAATTTAGAGAAAAGGGTTAAAGAAGGTGACTGTGATGTTTCATGGTTTGGGTTACAGTCTGAAGTCTCTGAAAAACATATTGAAAGATGGTAATTGCCTTTAAATGAGTGTGTGATTTTCAAGATATTCTAACATGATTGCTTCTTATTTTTAGGTAGATTCTACCAAATAAAATATTTATTTATTAATTGAGAGTTGATAATAATAGTAATTTTTATCAAGCTTTAGAATTTCAGTGAGCAAACCCACTTGGGTATGGATTTTCTTGTCTCATCAGACCAAAATCTAAGTTAAGATTTGGGCGTGAGAGAATAGTCAGTAACCAGTTTACACTATAATTAAAATAATATTAATTATATGCGACGAATTTAATAAGAATTACAGCAGACAGTGACAGTTTAGAAATTAAGGTTGGAATTCTTTGTCAGGCACAGCGTTTTGCTTTATTTTTTTAATCATAATGTGTCGTTTTTATTTATTAGGTATGGCATTGGATTGGATTAGCAAATTGTATAATCGAATCGAGCCCAACTGAATTTTTAAAATTCAAGCTGATTTATTAAAATATTTTATAAGTTCAAATTCAAATTTGAATTCGATTTGAACTTTAATATTAAATTTGAGTTTGACTAAAATATTAAATACTATAATCGAGTTCAACTCGTGAAAAACTCGTTTAAATTAATAACGAGTCTAATTAAAATTTGACCTTAAAAATTTAATTAAAAAGCTCATTTAAATTAATAACGAATCTAATTTAAATTTAAACTCAAAATTTAATTAAAAAGCTTGTTAACAAAATTTAATTAATTTAAATTTTTAAATATTAAAATTTTAAATTAAAAAGTTAAAAAAGATTTTAATAAAATTAAATACAATTTAATTAAAATCTAATATAACAAAATAATAGAAAGTGAAATCTGTATTTATAGAAGAGTTTTAACTTTCTATCTCTATAAGTTTCTGATATGAGATAAGGGATATTGTTTCGGTAACCTGCAAATACCTTATAAGTAAACGTCTGTGAAAGTGGGTTTGTTGCCGTTGAGAATCAATAATTAATTTTTTTATTATTTAAATTTTAATATTTAAATCTTTTATTTTTTTATTATTTAAGTTTTAATATTTAAATATTTATTTAGTTATTTATAACATCAAATAATATTTATTATTCAAATACTAATTATAAACTTTTAATTAATTATGTAAAATATATTTAATATAAGATTAAATTTAGTAATTATTTATTTAAATATTTATATTATATGAAAAGTTAATTGAAATATATATAATAAATATATAAATTTATACATAAATAGTCTATACATATTAATAGACATTATTATATAAAATTTATTAATATATTATAATTTATATTAAATTATTTTATTGTATAAAAAATGCTATGCATATACTATAAATATAAAATATTACATAAAATAAATATATTAATATAATACTCGGCTAGACTCCGATATCGGAATTCCTACCGCCCGGTGGAATCTCGGATGTCGGAAACCCTAGAAGGGTAAAACCATGTTTTCATGAAATGTTTTAATGTTTTTGATGATTTTAAATGAAAAGGAAATGAGTTTTTGCATGAAAACAACTTTGGAGGAAAACTCAGGTTCGGCCGCCGAACATGCATGCTTTTCGGGTGAGCCTTAGGCCCCCGAAGGCATAAGTGAGGGAAGCCCAGGTTCGGCCGCCGAACCTCAAGTTCGGCCGCCGAACATGGCATGCATGCGGAGGCACTTTCGGCCCCCGAACGTGGCCTGACCAGCCACTATAAAAGGGTCCCTTAGCTGAAAACGGGCGAGTTTTTTCCCCATTTTCGGCCAAGGTGAGTTCACCGCCGTTCCTCACCGATCTTTGATGTATTTCCTCTAGATCTTTCAAGTTTTTCATTTGTTTTAACTTTGTTTTGAAGATTTGAGCTTTTGAGCAAAGTTTTTGGAACTTGGAGGTTCAAGAACTCAAAAATCTCCCACCTCCGAGTTTAGGACGTCTCTCTCTCGATCTTCAAGAGGTAAGAGCCGATCTTAAGCTCATTTCATGTTTAAAGTAAGTTTTATGCAAGATCTATGGGGTAGAATGCATGTTTAGCTCATAGTTAGGTTTTTGAGTTAATGTTATGTTTTGAGCAATGTATGTTGGATTTGTGTTGTTGTTGTGTGTTGTAGTTGGGGTTTTAGGTAGTTTGAAACCCCTAGGAGTCAATGTATGTATATTTGCATGATTTGGATGAGTTATATGCATGTTGGAATGGAAGGGAGAAGTTTTTGTGCAAAGGGAGCCAAGTTTCTGCCCTTTGGCAGAAACCAGGTTCGGCAGCCGAAGGAACTTTCGGCCGCCGAACATGGCTGGGAAGGCAGGCCTTTCGGCTGCCGAAGTTGCCCCCGAAAAGAGACTTTCGTCTCTGTCTGGGACTTTCGGCCGCCGAAGGTGCCGCCGAACCTGCCCTGTTCTGCCTTCTTTTGCATGTTTTTGCATGATTGTTTTGAGGTGTTTTAGGGGGTTTTTGGGGGATGTTTTTAGAGTTATGTTCTAGTTGTTTGGTCCCTCATTTGAGTCCACCTGTGTAGGTTCAGACCCGAGGAACCGAGGACCCCAGCAGTGAGTTCAGCTGCTTCTGAGTCAGTAGAGCTTCGGCCAGAGGTGAGTAGAATAAACCTTTATGTTTTTAAAGCAAATGAATTATACAGTTGAACATGTTCATGCATCATGAATGCCATGTGATGAATTAGGTTGTTTGCATTAGAATTCACGAATATGTTGCATTGCATTTATGATGTTGATGTGGATTGGTTATTGAATGATCATTTAGTCCTTATATGGTATGATGATGCTACGGCATGATATGGTATGGAAGTCCAGGTTGTACCCATTCTACGTCCCTGGCACTATGTAAGAGAAAGTCCAGGTTGTACCCATTCTACATCCCTGGCACATTGGTATGTTATGATATGTTATGTTAAGAGAAAGACCGGTTGTACCCATTCTACGTCCCGGCACTTTGAAATGTAGAGGACTATTGGTGACAATACCATCCGAGATGTGATTTGTTGTGATGTGTTGCATTACATGATGGCATGAGGTTTTAAATGTTATTCTCTATTATTCTGCTCACTGGGCTCTAGTAGCTCACCCCTTTTCCCTAATCCCCCAGGATTGCAGGTACGGGCTAGACAGAGAAGTCAATAAGAGTAAAGTCATATGCTGTAATAGATAGGAAGTGGACATGATAAATTGTATAATGATGTAAAGTTTGTATAGTCATGTTATGTATAATGATATTGAGGATTAGAAGTTGTGCTTGACCCTATGGATGTTGTTATCCCTTTTAAATACATGATCTTAGATGTTTTATGATATAGATGGTAGCCAACTCAACGCATGTATATCGCCCATTGGGGCATTGATGAGATCCCACAAAGGGGTCAAGTTTATGATTATGATTATGTTTAGTGCATGAACAGGTTGAGTTTGGTGTATGAGGAATGAATAAAAGAAAAGTTTTAATTTTTATGTATGATTGTTGATCATGTATGGGATTAAACAGGTTTACAGGTTTCATGTCAGGCTTGCTACGGGTCCCGGCGGCCTTAAGCCGATCTGGATCCTAGCGCCGGTAGCGGTCCGATTTTCGGGTCGTTATAGAATGGTATCAGAGCCCTAGGTTCATATGGTCGGACCTAGAGTGTCGGGCTCATAGATGTTATAGAAGTTCAAGCACAATAGGAAGATCATGTCCACTAGGATAGGATGTGGAGTCCTGTCTTGCTTGATGATGTGAAATGCCATGATTATATGCATGTGCATTAATGATATGTGATGTATGTGATGAGGGTTCATGTGTGCCCACATGAACCATATGATGCTAATGTTTGCTTGTTATGTGCTGCCTTTCAGAAAACAGGATGAGAGGAACTCGTCGATCAGCAAGATTGACTGGAGTACCACCTGAGGATGAGGGCATGAGCGCCCGTCCTCCTACATTGCCTAGGGCAATGTCTAGTAGGTCTAACAGAGAAAGAGCAGTAAGAGACCCTAGAAGGTCTCTGGATCTGGGTAGGAGCAGATCAGTGAGGGGAATAGTTCAGGGAGGAATGTCAGAAGGCATGGGGGATGATATGGATGTAGAGCAGAGGAGGGATGGCAGTCTGGGAGTTAGCATGTCAGAAGAGGGAATGGGAGAGTCCCAATGAGGCACTCAGGCCTCGGGATATGTTCAGCCACCCTATTACCCACACTTCTCACAAAATTCCGGGTATTCAATGGGAGGCACATCGGATTACCCTAGCTTCACCCCTTATCCCACACAGATGCCATACCCACCCTACTACCCACCATATTCACAATACCCAATGTATCCACCTCCACCCTACTATCCAAATCCAGCAAACCCTACCTCAGAAAATGTTGCACCACCTCCACCACCTACAGAACCAGCAGCCCCAGTTACCCAACCTTCTAGACCTATCTCAGCCAGTGGGAGCAAGGTCAAGATGACCGACTACATGAAATTGGGTGCTCCTCAGTATGAAAAAGGGGATGACCCGTTTGTGTATCTGGAAAAGGTTAAGGTGATCACAGATGAGATTGGGGCTGATGATAGTAGAGCCATTCAGATGGCTGGGTTCACTCTTAAGTGTAAGAAGGCACGAGAGTGGTTCAAGAATTATGTGAACCCCAGAGTAGACAGCATGTCTTGGGAGGAGTTTGCAAACGAGTTTGCAAACGAGTTTGCAGGATGGGCTTTCCCAGATAGTTCAAGGGAGATGAAGATGATAGAGTTTGAGCAGTTGAGGCAGACCGATGATATGGGTGTAGAGGAGTTCACAGACAGATTCTTGAAGCTGTTGCCATTTGCAGGGCAAAACCTTGACACGGATCAGAAAAGGTCAAGGAGGTATATCATGAAACTCCACTCCAGATATTCCTCCTTGATCCAGTCAGCAGATAGGGAGAGCTTCCACGCCATAGTGGATATGGCCCGGAAAATGGAGGCCAGTGCCATCGTTCAGGGAACAGTTAAGCAGTCAGTGGCACAACCTTCTGGTTCCAAGACCCCAGGCTCTTCTTCTCTGAGTGCAGCAGCTTCAGGTAGCAAAAAGTGGAGTAACACCACTAGAAAGCCCAAGAAGAACAAGTTTTGGAACAAGGTCAAGTCCAGTCTGGGACTAGGGAGTGGCTCAAGCTCTGGCGCGGATAATGCAGTTTGTGCAAAGTGTGGTAGGCTACACAAGGGAGTTTGTCGGGCTGGGACAGCAGCCTGCTTCAGATGCGGGCAAGAGGGACACATGGCTCGGGAGTGTCCTAGGGCAGCTTTTGGAGCACAGTCTCAGCAGACAGCTTCTGGTAGTGTGGCTCAGCCAGCAGCTCCAGCCATGACTCAGGCCAGTGGCAGAGGCAGAGGGAGAGGGGCAGCCTCTTCTTCAGCGGGTTTCAGAGGTGAAGGTCCATCAGCTTCAGCACGGATCTTCACGATGACTCAGCAGGAGGCAGATGCATCTAACACCGTGGTGGCAGGTAATTTAGTCATTGGTTGTTCAGATGTGTATGCCTTGATGGACCCTGTGCATCTCATTCTTTTATTGCTCCGAGAGCCGTCCAGAGGTTGGGGTTGATGATCTCTGAGTTAAAGTGTCCTCTCTGGGTCAGTGGACCCAAGTGTGATCCATCAGTGGCAAGTCAGTCTGCCAATGTAGTCCTGTGTTTGTTGAGGGAAGATGCTTGTCCGCCGACCTGGTGGTTCTAGATTTGACAGATTTTGATGTCATTCTAGGGATGGACTGGTTATCTACCCATGGTGCTACCTTGGACTGCAGGGACAAGGTAGTCAGGTTCAGAGGTCAGGATGGGTCAGAGGTTGTCTTCAGGGGAGACAGGAGGGGTACACCTAGAGGTCTGATATCAGCTCTTCAGGCTCGTAGGTTGCTTAGGAAGGGATGTCAGGGGTATTTGGCTCATGTGAGAGAGCTTAGCAGTCAGGTTAGAGAGCCCACCTCGGTGCCAGTGGTTAGAGAGTTTCTAGACGTCTTCCCAGACGGGCTACCAGGTTTACCACCTGCTAGGGAGATAGAGTTCGAGATAGAATTGATGCCTGGAACCCGACCGATCTCTATCCCTCCCTACAGGATGGCTCCAGCCGAGTTGAAGGAATTCAAGGAACAGTTGCAAGAGCTAGTAGAAAAGGGCTTCATTCGACCGAACACCTCACCTTGGGGTGCACCAGTCTTGTTCGTGAGAAAGAAGGATGGATCCCTTAGGCTTTGTATCGACTACAGGCAGTTGAACAAAGTCATTACCAAGAATAAGTACCCGTTGCCTAGGATCGACGATCTATTTGACCAGCTAGCCGGAGCAGGTTGTTTCTCCAAAATAGATCTGAGATCGGGGTACCATCAGCTAAGGATAAGGGAGGAGGATGTGCCGAAGACAGCCTTTAGGACCAGATAAGGGCATTATGAGTTCCTTGTAATGCCGTTCGGGTTAACCAACGCCCCTGCAGCATTCATGGATCTCATGAATAGAGTGTTTAGCCAATACCTGGATCATTTCGTTATTGTCTTCATTGATGATATCTTAGTGTATTCCAGGAATGCAGAGGAGCATGCCCATCATCTGCAGTTGGTTTTGCAGACCTTGAGGGAACATGGCTTGTATGCCAAGTTCTCTAAGTGTGAGTTCTGGCTGAGGAGCATTTCGTTCTTGGGACATGTAGTGTCAGAGAATGGGATAGAGGTGGACCCCAAGAAGACAGAAACTGTGGCTAACTGGCCTAGACCCACTTCAGTGACGGAGATCAGGAGTTTCTTGGGTTTGGCAGGTTACTACAGGAGGTTCGTTCAGGACTTCTCGAAAATAGCAACTCCTCTGACCAGGTTGACCAGGAAGAATCAGAAGTTTGCGTGGACCGACCAGTGCGAAGAGAGTTTTGAAGAACTTAAGAAGAGGTTGACTTCAGCACCAGTTTTAGCTCTGTCATCTAGTGATGAGGACTTTACAATCTTTTGTGATGCGTCCCATATGGGACTGGGTTGTGTACTGATGCAGAATGAGAGGGTGATTGCTTATGCTTCTAGGCAGCTGAAGAAGCATGAGTTGAATTACCCCACACATGACCTGGAGATGGCAGTAGTAATCTTGGCACTCAAGATGTGGAGGCACTACCTCTATGGGGTAAAATGTGAGATCTTTACAGATCATAAGAGCCTGCAGTACATCCTGAGTCAAAGAGATTTGAACTTGAGACAGAGAAGGTGGGTAGAGCTGCTGAGTGACTATGATTGCAAGATTCAGTATCATCCGGGTAAGGCGAATGTTGTGGCAGACGCTCTAAGCCGGAAGTCACTAGGCAGTCTATCCCACATAACGGCAGAGAGGAGACCAGTGGTGAAGGAGTTTTACAAGCTCATTGATGAAGGTCTACAGTTGGAGTTGTCTGGTACCGGTGCTTTAGTGGCCCAGATGAGAGTGACACCTGTGTTTCTGGAGCAAGTGGCTCAGAAACAGCATGAGGACCCAGAGTTAGTGAAGATTGCCAGGACTGTTCAGTCAGGCAAAGACAGTGAGTTCAGATTTGACAGTAAGGGGATCCTCCGCTATGGGAGTCGATTGTGTGTACCAGATGACATAGGGCTAAAAGGAGACATTATGAGGGAGGCTCATAATGCAAGATACAGCGTTCACCCCGGAGCCACCAAAATGTATCAAGATCTGAAGAAAGTTTATTGGTGGCCAGCGATGAAGAAAGAAGTGGCACAGTTTGTGTCAGCCTGCGAAGTGTGTCAGAGGGTGAAGCTGGAACATCAGAAGCCGGCTGGAATGCTTAACCCGCTACCTATTCCAGAGTGGAAATGGGAGAATATAGCTATGGACTTCGTAGTGGGGTTACCGGCGGCGTCCAACAGATTGGACTCCATATGGGTGATTGTGGACAGACTCACCAAATCTGCTCACTTCATCCCTGTCAGGAGTGGCTACTCTGTGGACAAGTTGGCACAGGTATATGTGGATGAGATCGTCAGGCTGCATGGGTTCCTGTTTCAATAGTGTCTGATAGAGGGTCCCAGTTCACCTCCAGGTTTTGGCGGAGTCTGCAGAATGCCATGGGTACCAGGTTGGATTTCAATACTGCCTTCCACCCCCAGACTGACGGACAGTCAGAAAGGACCATCCAGACTATCGAGGATATGCTTAGAATGTGTGTGCTGGACTTTGGCAGTTCTTGGAGGTAGCATCTACCTTTGGTGGAGTTTGCCTACAATAACAGCCATCATGCTAGCATCGGGATGGCTCCATATGAAGCTTTATATGGGAGGAAGTGCAGGTCACCTGTTTGCTGGGAGGAAGTTGGAGAAAAGGCCTTGGCAGGGCCTGAGCTAGTAGAGATCACCAGCAGGGTGGTACCCATAATCAGAGAGAGAATCAAGACTGCTGCAAGCAGACAGAAGAGTTATGCAGACATCCGCAGACGGCAAGTAGAGTTTCAGGAGGGGGATCTGGTATTGCTCAAGGTGTCTCCAATGAAAGGAGTGGTTCACTTCGGGAAGAAAGGTAAACTAGCCCCACGATACATCGGACCCTTTGAAATCTTGCAGAAGATTGGGAGTGTGTCGTACAAGCTAGATTTGCCTGCTTCAATGACAAGAATCCATCCGGTTTTCCATGTTTCAATGTTGAGGAAGTTTGTGTCAGATCCGGGCAAGGTTCTTAGTGAGCCTGATGTGGAGATCCAAGAGGATCTCACCTATGTTGAGCAGCCAGTACGGATCATAGACACCCAGATCAGGAAGCTAAGAAACAAGGAAATCCCGATGGTGAAAGTCCTATGGAACCACCACAATATGGAAGAGTGCACCTGGGAGACACGGGAGTCTATGCTCCAGCAATACCCTTATCTTTTCTGAGGTTAGTTCCCTGTGAGTTTTATGTGCTTTGCATGTTTGATATGTGTATGCCATGCTATGTGTTAGTTGAGGAACATTCAGGGACGAATGTTCTTAAGGAGGGGAGAATGTAATACCCGGCTAGACTCCGATATCGGAATTCCTACCGCCCGGTGGAATCTCGGATGTTGGAGACCCCTAGAAGGGTAAAACCATGTTTTCATGAAATGTTTTAATGTTTTTGATGATTTTAAATGAAAAGGAAATGAGTTTTTGCATGAAAACAACTTTGGAGGAAAACTCAGGTTCGGCCGCCGAAACTCAAAGTTCGGCCGCCGAACATGCATGCTTTTCGGGTGAGCCTTAGGCCCCCGAAGGCATAAGTGAGGGAAGCCCAGGTTCGGCCGCCGAACCTCAAGTTCGGCCGCCGAACATGGCATGCATGCGGAGGCACTTTCGGCCCCCGAACGTGGCCTGGCCAGCCATTATAAAAGGGTCCCTTAGCCGAAAACGGGCGAGCTTTTTCCCCATTTTCGGCCAAGGTGAGTTCTCCACCATTCCTCACCGATCTTTGATGTATTTCCTCTAGATCTTTCAAGTTTTTCATTTGTTTTAACTTTATTTTGAAGATTTGAGCTTTTGAGCAAAGTTTTTGGAGCTTGGAGGTTCAAGAACTCAAAAATCTCCCACCTCCGAGTTTAGGACGTCTCTCTCTCGATCTTCAAGAGGTAAGAGCCGATCTTAAGCTCATTTCATGTTTAAAGTAAGTTTTATGCAAGATCTATGGGGTAGAATGCATGTTTAGCTCATAGTTAGGTTTTTGAGTTATGTTATGTTTTGAGCAATGTATGTTGGATGTGTGTTGTAGTTGGGGTTTTAGGTAGTTTGAAACCCCTAGGAGCCAATGTATGTATATTTGCATGATTTGGATGAGTTATATGCATGTTGGAATGGAAGGGAGAAGTTTTTGTGCAAAGGGAGCCAAGTTTCTGCCCTTTGGCAGAAACCAGGTTCGGCAGCCGAAGGAACTTTCAGCCGCCGAACATGGCTGGGAAGGCAGGCCTTTCGGCTGCCGAAGTTGCCCCCGAAAAGAGACTTTTGTCTCTGTCTGGGACTTTCGGCCGCCGAAGGTGCCGCCGAACCTGCCCTGTTCTGCCTTCTTTTGCATGTTTTTGCATGATTGTTTTGAGGTGTTTTAGGGGGTTTTTGGGGGATGTTTTTAGAGTTATGTTCTAGTTGTTTGGTCCCTCATTTGAGTCCACCTGTGTAGGTTCGGACCCGAGAAACCGAGGACCCCAGCAGTGAGTTCAGCTGCTTCTGAGTCAGTAGAGCTTCGGCCAGAGGTGAGTAGAATAAACCTTTATGTTTTTAAAGCAAATGAATTATACAGTTGAGCATGTTCATGCATCATGAATGCCATGTGATGAATTAGGTTGTTTGCATTAGAATTCATGAATATGTTGCATTGCATTTATGATGTTGATGTGGATTGGTTATTGAATGATCCTTTAGTTCTCATATGGTATGATGATGCTACGGCATGATATGGTATGGAAGTCCAGGTTGTACCCATTCTACGTCCCTGGCACTATGTAAGAGAAAGTCCAGGTTGTACCCATTCTACGTCCCTGGCACATTGGTATGTTATGATATGTTATGTTAAGAGAAAGACCGGTTGTATCCATTCTACGTCTCGGCACTTTGGAATGTAGAGGACTATTGGTGACAATACCATCCGAGATGTGATTTGTTGTGATGTGTTGCATTACATGATGGCATGAGGTTTTAAATGTTATTCTCTATTATTCTGCTCACTGGGCTCTAGTAGCTCACCCCTTTTCCCTAATCCCCCAGGATTGCAGGTACGGGCTAGACAGAGAAGTCAAGAAGAGTAAAGTCATATGCTGTAATAGATAGGAAGTGGACATGATAAATTGTATAATGATGTAAAGTTTGTATAGTCATGTTATGTATAATGATATTGAGGATTAGAAGTTGTGCTTGACCCTATGGATGTTGTTATCCCTTTTAAATACATGATCTTAGATGTTTTATGATATAGATGGTAGCCAACTCAACGCATGTATATCGCCCATTGGAGCATTGATGAGATCTCACAGAAGGGTCAAGTTTATGATTATAATTATGTTTAGTGCATGCACAGGTTGAGTTTGGTGTATGAGGAGTGAATAAAAGAAAAGTTTTAATTTTTATGTATGATTGTTGATCATGTATGGGATTAAACAGGTTTATAGGTTTCATGTCAGGCTTGCTACGGGTCCCGGCTGCCTTAAGCCGATCTGGATCCTAGCGCCGATAACAGTCCGATTTTCGGGTCGTTACAATTAATATAAGTATAATCAATTTAAATTATATAATTATATATACATTATATTCAAATTTTACCAATAGAATCGTATTGATTTATATTTAAATTATATAAAAATTTTAATTTATAAAATTAAGTGAATAATATTATATAAGAAAATAATCATAGAAATATATATATAAACATATAAAAATAATAATAATAACAATAATTTATTAAGAGATTTAATAGTTTACAACGAGTGTCTACACATATATGAAAAATAATTATATAAATTAATAATTAATTATATAATTAAATAATAAAAATATAAAAATTAACAATATATATGGTAAATAAATTAAGTGGCTTAATCATAATCGAGCTGAATCTCTTAATGAGTCTGCTTGATGAGTATTTTAACGAGTCTGTTTATGAGTCTCTTAACGAGATTGTTCACGAGTATTTTAACGAGTTTGTTCATTAGTATCTTAATAAGTCTGTTCACGAGTTTTTTAATGAGTCTCTTAACGAGCCCGTTCACGAGCCTTTTAACGAGTCCGTTCATGAGTTTTTTAACGAGTCAGCTTGCGAATTTTAACGAGACGAATACCACAAAACTCAAATTTGGTTCGTTTAATAAGCGAGCCTAAAAATTAGGTTCGAGTTTGATTCATTTAGAAATCGAGTCGAATCCGATCGAGTTTTTATCGAGTCGAGTCTCAAATAACTCACGAATAGGTTGGTTTATTTATAACCCTAAATTAGGGAGAACGAGACTAATATGTTTTCATAAGCGATAAGTTATTGTAGCCAATTTTTTATTTCATAAAAAAAATTATTTTTGTGTTTATTTGTTTTATATTATAGTTTTATTACATTTTGATTGTATATAAATAATTTAATAATAAAATAATATAAATAGAGAATATATATTATATTTTGAAATTTTGATAGCAATATTTTATTTATGAGATTATTAAAATAACAGGTTGGTAATAGTTTAAAATTATTATAAAAAAATATTTTTTTATTATATATAATGATATATTTTAATAAAAATATATTTTATATTAAATAAAATTATAATTTTTGTTTCATTTTCATTTATTATAAAAAAAATTAAACCGTTATTTTATATTTAATAATAAAAATAAATATGATGAATTTTAAATTATTATTATTAATTTATAATTATAATTAAAATATATAAAATAATAATTTATAATCACTGTTTTAAATATATTTTTATAATAGTAAAATTTTATTTTTTATTATTTTTTTTTCCAAATAAATCTTACAACATTTTAATCTCATTGTTTTTTTTTTGGATTATCATATTGTTTTGCAGCCCTAATTGGGCTGGTAAATTTTTTTCTCCATCCTATCAATAAAGCAGGCCCAGCCTCTTGTTTTTTTCTCCTTTTAATTTTAACTGCCCACGGATTACTCTCTTTCATTCATAGGACTGATCATTCCATTTAAAATTGAATTAAATTAAATAAATTAAAAATTAAAATTTTAATATTTATAAAAATTAAATAAATTAATTTTAAATAAAAATTAAATTAATCTAAATTAATTTAATTTAATTTGATTTAATTGATTAAATTTTTTAATAAATTATTTATTTTTTATACTTTATTTTTAATATTTTAAAATTTAATTAAAATATTTAAATTTTAATCATAATATAATATCTATATTATCAAAAAAAATACACTATTATCACTAATCAATTTAATTTAATTTTTATAATTTTTAAAATAATTAAAATTTTTAAAATTAAAAATAAAATAAAATTAAAATAAATAAAAAAATAAATTAAATATTTAAATTAATTTAATTCGATTAATTTTTTTAATTTAAACTAAACACTATCCACCGCTATATATTCATATAATTTGGAGTATGCACAGTTATAACTGCTGCCGGATTTCCTTGCTCCGGACCTTGGCTTGGCCTATCCGGACGGCTCGCGACTTGAAGGCCCCCTAGACTTCCCGACTGAGTCCAATCCACCCCACTCAGCTTTAAGACCAAACTCTTACTAAACCCCCCAGTCAGACCGGTCCAGCCCATTCGGCCCTGAGACCGGACCTCCACTGGGTTTCGGTCTCTTTTTCTAGTCGTAAGAGGAAAGGACAATAAGCCCAGTCACTTCGCAACTCTATCCGCTCGCACGCCGGAAGGAATTAAATGACCGCCTGACACAAGGAGGGTCACTACATTATCCGTACGTACGAGTCATACGATAGAAAATGTGGCCCTATAGCAGAAAGGTCGTAACATGCCAAAGCAGGATAAAAAGAGAGAACCACAAATTTTTTTCTAAACTTACAGAACTCTTTGTACACTCTATTTTCTGGATCTCAGATCATCACACAGTTTTTAAATTTCAAATTAAACCAAATAACCATATCATAATGCAGGAGAATTGAAAAGTTTACTATAAAAATCAAATCTTACTAAAGCTCAGTTCATTTTACACAAAAAATATTAATTAAAAAATATTTTTTATCAAATAAAAAATTAATTTTTTATATTTTAATAGTTTTATTAAAATCTTTATATATAAATTTATTAAAATATTTTATTTTTTAAATTAAAAATAAATAATAAATAATAAATTATTTTATTAAAAAATATTTTCCACTAAATTATACTTATTTTTATTTTTACTGCTTTAATTAGTTAATCATTCTCATGCACATATTTTTAGGATATATTTTGTAAAGTTTTTATATATATAAAATTGTATAGATACATAAAATTGGTCATGAGCGTATATAACTTAGTATTATCTTTTATTTTTTATTTTTACTTTTTGATAATTTCAATTATAAATATATTAAATTACCTTCTAATCCTTTATTATGTATGATTGAATCACATTTTCGCTGTATAATATCCTTTTAGATGTTACTTATATATAAATCTTTTAATCACAAACCATATAATTAAGAAATATATATATATTTTTTAAAAAAGAAATATATAGGATATATATATAATAATAATAATTATTATTATTATTACAGTTTTAATGTTATAAATTTAAAATACTTACTACTTAAAAATGAAGAAATAATAATATTTTCAGTGGCTCATTCACTTCCCCCACAAGTTGACAATGCTCCATGACAGGTTATCCAGTATTCGGTTTAAATTGAATAAATTGATCGAATTAAATTAATTTTAAAATTTAATTTGATTTTTTATTTAATTTGATTTAATTTAATTTTTAATTTTAAAAATTTTAATTATTTCGGTTCGATTCGATTTTGATTAGAAAAAAATCAAAAAAACCGAATCGAACCGATTAGTGATAATAATATGTTATTTTCAATAATACAGAGAAATTAAATTATATTAAGATTAAAATATTTTAATTAAATTTTAAAATATTAAAAATAAAAGGTAAAAAATAAAAAAATTATTAAAAATCAAAACCGATCAAATCGAACCGAATCGAACCGAATCAGACCGGTTCGATTCGATTCGAATTCTGACCAAAATCAGTTCGATTCGGTTTTTATAAATACTAAAATTTTAATTTTCAGTTTATTCGGTTCGATTCGATTTTGAACCGAACCGACCGAATGCTCACCCCTGCTCCATTATACAAACCCAACATCAACATGGGACTCGACTAGTTATTCATGTTTCATAAGTCACAGTTGTTGGCTTCTAATCAATCAGCCTCATCAAAATAGTTTCAAGTGTCAGCAAATTCACCATGATTTCATTTCTCCCAAACTCTTTCTTTTTAAGAATTAATAAAATTGTACCAAAATAATGGACGACAAGAACAACAAATAGTTTTAGGCACCAAAAACTTGATAGGTAGATATATACATTTTTTAAATGGTAGTTGTTTTTATTTTAGGGTTCAATACTTCAATTTGATTATATAAGAAAATTTTAATTTTTGATCCAACATGAGATTAAATCAAAACTTGATCAATTTCAATCCAAACACATATCTTCATGTCTAATTGAGGTCCTAATGTGACAAATTAGGGCTCACAGGCTCAATGTTTGACACTACAAAGACCTTGAACCTAATTACATGATTTGTTTAATCACCATCCTAATTACATCTCATGCCGCTAAACAGACAATTTGTCACATTGTAATTTCTTTTTTGTTTATTTTAGTTAATTAAGATCTGGGTTTGCCTTTTTTTTTAATTATTATTTTGCCCCAAAACTGCACTAATTCAATCTGCACAACTCCATTGCAAATTAGCAATTACTTTTGAAAGTTTACCAATTAAACTGTAGTTTGAGGTCCTCAACTCATATTCTCAGATCTAGAGAACCATCAAACTTCAAGTATGTACCAAATTATTTTTAACCATAATCACATGCAAAATTTTAAAGAGCACTCACTTGCATACATAAAATCAACAATATTATGAATGCTCATGCAGTGGAATCCAGATATAGCAACTAAAATGAGCAGGGTAAAGCTGTTTCAGGAGATTGAAAGCAACAGAAAGTAGCAGATTCTAAATTCATTTACCAACTTGTAGACAAGCAAATTCACAAGGAAAAGACTTATCTTCAACAAACTGATTCCATAGTAAATGTAGCTGCATGGAGATAGTTACAGCCAATTTAAATATATCAACAGGAAAATCACAGCCGCAATTCGATGTTCATTTGTATAGGGTAATCAACCAGCATACATTAAAGCTACGATATATCAACAGGAACTTCCCGAGTGTTAATTTTTTGCTTCGGTAAAATGATTTGGATGTAGCAATCAGCTGAGGTATCTGTCAAGGGAGCAAATGAGTGATTAGGTGAAAAGAACTTGTATCCAGTAAACAATATACTTAACCCAGTTTAAGTAGCATTGTTCCTACATCAGGTGTTCTATTTCTGTGGCTTCTTCCACAGGACCCCGATCTTTTTCAGCATATTTCCGTTTTTCTTCTTTAGCAGATCATCATCCATGTCTTCATCGTAAGGCGAGTCAAACTTTCCAGTAACAGGATTATAGTTGCTACCTAATGATCCTGTTCTTTCCATGAATTTACCGTTATTTCCTGCTGAAAGCATAGCTGCAGCTGCCTCTGCAGCCTTCCTCCATTGGTCTGACTGCACCTTTAGTCTTCTCAACTCCGCTTCCATTTCAGAGTTAGCTGCTTGTGCCGCCTCAAGCTGCTCCATCACCCTTGCAACTCTTTTATTACTCCTATCCGCCTCGTCCATCACAAAGCCAAGCTTCATGTGAGCCTCTCGTTCTGCAGCCCTTGCAGCCTCTAGTTCTTTGACCACCTCACTATTCATTATATTCCCATCTGTTCCGCTTTTACCAATTTCCACCTTCAACATCTCATTTTCCTCCTTTATGATCTGTGATTCTGTCTCCTTATCCATTAAGCTTGCCTTCAAGTCAGAAACTTTGTTCCTCAATTTTTTCAGTTCAATCTCTAGTTGAGATTCTCCTTGGAGTGATAAACTGTTCTTAAGTTTCATATTCAGGCCTTCATTCTCCTCTGAAATCCCTTGCAGTTCAGTTTCCTTATCCAAAAGGTCTGCCTTCAACGCTTCAATATCAGCTTTTGCTTGCTTGAGTTCTGCCTCTAGTTCACCCTCCCTGAGAGTAGCTCCGGATTTTATCTGCTCCACCAGCTCATAAGCATTTCTTATCTGCACTGTACTGTGAATTTGTTCTTCATGGCATTTGGTCTCAGAAACTTCTAGAGCAGATCTCAAAAGTCCCACCTCAGACTTCAAAGATAAAAGCTCTGCCTCAAGCTGGTTTGCTTCCTGCGAACTTTGACTTTCAGAAATGGCCATGTAGGTATCATGATCATCTGCAGAAGCTTGTGAATGGTCAACCTCAAGTTTTCTAACAAGCCCTTCCAATAACTTAACACGTGCCCTTGACTGGTCTAGCTCAGAAGCAATGCCGTTATAAGCTTCAATAGCTCTTGTGCCATCTGATCTGAGTGCCTCCACAGATTTCTTTGCAGTTTCCAGTTGCAGAAGAGTTTCACTAGCCAAAGCTTGGGCCCAGGCCTCTGAGTCTTTGCTATCACTAAGCTGGTTTTTCATGTTCTCTACAAGAGAGAGAGTATTTATCAGATTTGCTCTTAAGGTCTGGAGCTCCACATCTGATGATTCTGCATGCTTGTTCTGGGCAGCCTCAGATTCGGCTACCATCTCAAGCTGAACCTTGAGCTGTCGTATTTCACTCAAGGCAGAGCCCAAGGCAGCTGAATCATCCGAGTGTTGCTGCTGGACAGCCTCAAGCTCTGACTCCCAGGCTCTATCACGTTCTTGTGAAGTTTTTTGATGATAAAAAACACGAGCCTCCTCAGAAGCAGAAAGTTCCTGAAGTTGCTTCTGTGACTCTTCAAGCTTTGAAGACATTGCCAGAAGTTGCTTCTTGGAATCCTCGGCATCTTGCAGAGCTTCTTTCTTCCATGCTTCTGATAAATTTAGCTGATCCTTTGCCTTTTTCAGTTCTTCCTGAAGCTGAGAAATCTGAGCTTCCAATTCAGATATTCGGCTGGGACGCTTCTTCTGGAAAAAGAACAGAGTACTAAGAACATTTCAGCAAATTCAACAGCTCTAGTTTTGACACAGAGACACATTTGTAAATTGCATCATCAAAATGCATTTTAAATTGAATTGCCAGATAATGATGAATAAGACTAACCATAACACAATTAAAAATGGTGAAACCAAACCCCAAAAACACAATAAGTTGAAAAGTGTCAAAAAAAAAAAGAATTGTATAGACTTCAGTGATATAATGTGCCTAATATCCACATTGAAAGAAACTATAACTATGTATTAAAGTTCATTATTTCCCAGTTATCAAAAGCTGAAACTAAATGTTTGACCTAATATGAGTGCAGCATCTTTACAGAGAATTAAAAACTCAATTCAACCAGCAAGAAATCTATCACGTAACAGTTCAATTCTTATAGCTCCTAGAAGGAAACTGTTATGGATAATGGATAGACTAAATCCATAACAAATAGATTATATTTATCTATTAGTTTCTTATCTCTACTATGTCTCTCGTTAACGGAGGTTTAAGAGCTCCCTCTGGTGAGCTCCTTCTTCCCCAACTATCATCCAGTGATGCGATCTATGACCCGGGACCATAGACTAAATCCATAACAGAAACATCAAGACCAGTTAAATTTTCTCCCACATATATAATTGCATGCTAATGCACGAATAGGGCAATGCATAAACATCTATCAGATGAATTAGCTCTGAATGGGATATGCACTTTTCTGTGGTCTCCTTCCATGACACGTAAGAATTGAATTGATTTCATCATAGATATCTAGTTACTTGCATTTTGCACCTACTAACACAATTATGTCGTCAAAAGCCAAAAACAGAAGAAACTAGATTGTTAAATATGTAGTTGTATACCCAGTGCATTAGGATGGTTAATTGAGAAAGTCATCTTGGGAGACCTGTTATATTTTTGAACTATAAACAAAAATGTCTATTACAGTTAGGCTTAACTGTATAACATTTTTTTTCTAAACTAAGTATGCACCATTATACATGTTAAACTATAAGAAAGCTGGAGGGTTGCAGTTAATAGAGTACCTCAGTCACTGGGCTTTTGGGCGACCGACGATCAATGACTTTAGGGGTTCTATCTTTTGGTGTTCTAATTTGACTTGAAGAAGATGCTGAGTCAGATTCTAGGCCAGTTGTCTTTAGTTGACGTACAGCTTGAGGACGGACCTTTTGCAGTGCTTCCGAGGAGCCACTTCTGCTATGAAAATTGGCAAATTACAACAGTATATGGATTGAGTAAATTATAAGAAGAATCATAAGTTTCTAAGAAAAGCATCATATCCACTGTCTCGGGAATTGTATATTGAGAGATAATACATGATAATAGATGTAATGGTTGAAGTTCTAGATTATATTTATTTTGATAAGCCAAGGACAGAGAATAAACACACTAACTTAGCTATATCAGCTTCTGGAGCTCTCTTTGAAGATCATATACAACATGAGTACCTACAGCTTGCATGGATCATATACACGTCTCCAATATAGAATTTAAATCAATTATTTGACTGCACTTGTGTTCCAAGTCCAACTGATAGCTCGACATGCTAATTGAGCTATCAGTAGTATCCAATTTGGAATTGGGACTCAATTTTTCCGAAATCCTATGGACATTTGGGAAGTATTAATACAGTTTTAAAAATTTAAGAAAGAGCAATGCACAAGGCAACACTTAGGAGATTAATGATTGTTAATGAAAGCAAAGCAACACTAAATGGAAATCAGAAGCAAGTGATCCTGCATGTAAGGCCATGGATAATAAAACTGAACTCAAAAAATAAAATTTCATATGTCTATAAAATAATGCAACTTCAACTGTTCAATCACCGAGATTTGGAGATCCTAATTGCCGCAAATCCCTCAAAATCAAGTTGGATTTGTCAATATTTCTTTACATCAAAGTTATGACTATTAAGGAATAAGATAAAGCTTCTGAAATCTGAAATGTAGCTTTCTTTGAAAAAAAAAATACTTTCAAATTTTACTTTTAACAAAAAAGACTAGCTTTGACCAAAAAAATGTCTACTCTACCCATATCCATGTCCATTTTTGGCCTTATTCAGCATGTGAAATATCATGTCAGAAGTAGAGAACTGGAACTAATAGACTGTTGAAAATTTGCACTTGAAATCACATACATTTCAAACGAAAACGGTCTCACACCCTCTCAAGTCAAAAGGCAGTAGCAATGCCTCCGAATTGAGCATAGATGAAAATTTTCCACAAAAGAAAACGAGCAAATGAATGTATAAATTTATTCTCCATGAGGTAAGAATAAATTGAACCACCATGATAAACCGACACACACCATGTATGTGACAATAATTCAAAGAAATTGACCCTCAACAATACAGAATTGCACATTTTAGGGACCGCTGAGATGCCCCAGCACCGTCTCCACTAAATGAAAGCGACAAAGACAAGTCCTAAAATCTTTGTTTTGATTTTGATAATGAAAGGAATAAACCAACAATTCAATAAGCATAAACTCTCACCACAAAGATGGACTGTAGCTTGATACTGGAAGTTGTACAGAGAAATAAGACAGACCACAAATACAGGAGCAAGATGCAGAAGGGTCCCAAAAAGATCAGGAGAGAAACTTCACCAGCCAGGATATGAAAAACAATTAACAGCAAAGATCTTTACTGTGCTCCATTAGCATTTAAATAAAACAACATACCCTACAGGGATTATAAAAAGGACAATCCACAGCAAAATCTAAAAGCATTTACTATGCATTTCATAGATAACAATGCAACAACAACCAAAGAGAAGCCTCTAAGGAGAAGAAAATTACCTTGTTTTTCCTTTTGGAGTCTGCATAATTTTAAATACCCTTAAAGGGCAAAGTAAAACTAGAGCTGCTTGAGCTTTCCCTACTCCACTTCAATGCTCCTGACCCACAAAACCTGTAATATACCGAAAATATCTCAAGCTGGGACAAGAGAATCCAATGTGACGGGTCCATACAGAAATAAATGATATCATGTAGAGCAAGGCAACTTCTTCTTATCGTTACATATGCAGCAATAAAGGCAAAAGCAAAATGCTGGCCAAAGCTACAAATTCATATAAAAATCACAGTAAAGGTCATAGTGCATACATGAAACTATCAATTTGTATAGCAAACAGGATTGGCCATCTTCATATTCTTTCTTTATCCATTCAAAGCTGCTACCATAAGGACCATGTTAACCTCATGAAAACCATTATTATAGCTTCAGGGGTCCTACCCTACAGGTTACAGGTATGGTGTTAGAAAGGGATAAAAATACTGAAATACCCCCCCCCCTGCTATTTGATGCCAGACAACAAGGGCAATTATGTAAGTTTATTCCCACCATTTTTGCCGTGAAATTAGGAGCCTTGATTGATGTTAATTTGTGGGGTTAGTTAGGTTTAGAATATTATAATAAACTTTCTAGGAACATTTTTTTTTCAAAACCCACTAGATCATGCTTTCATTTTGTCTGGTTCATAACAGTAATTACTAATTTCTTTATTTCCAGGACAGGGAAATGCTTCAAAGAGAATATTTTTCTAGTTAACAGACAGGGAATCATAGAAGCAATGCAGCTGGAGAATCAGAGAGAAAGACAAGTGAATTGGAAATCTTACAGCAAGAGTTGGAAGATCTGAGAGAAAATAGAACAAAAGAGCAAACAAAGTACAGGGAAATGAGAAAAATAAAACTGAAGAAATGTATGCCAGCCTTTGTTAGATTCGATTTTGCTTTTCTACTTTTCCCAACTCCCTAGGCCCACTGAAGTGACAAAACAACACTGTAAAAATCACCAGCTCCTCCAAGCTTCAAGCTTTTGGGATCCGA
Organism: Manihot esculenta; assembly: GCF_001659605.2. Lineage (NCBI taxonomy): Eukaryota > Viridiplantae > Streptophyta > Magnoliopsida > Malpighiales > Euphorbiaceae > Manihot > Manihot esculenta. The sequence continues at coordinate 30,596,309 of NC_035171.2, forward strand.
GAATAGAAGGCTATGTGATATCAGATAATAGAAAGCCTTTTCAAGAAAACATAAATTCTCAGCAAAAGAACTTCAAAAAGAACATAATGCTTCAAAAAAAGAAAATGCAATTAGTAAAAAGAGAGAGAGAGAGAGAGAGAGAGAGAGATGAAGAAATTGTGGCTTTACTTTAGCAGGAAGAAAAATAATATAAGAGAAAAAACTGTTGGGGGGGGGGGGATAAAGAAAGACTTTTCCTTGTTTGTTTGCCGAGAAAACAGTGGAAAAATCAAGTGACAGAACATTGAAATGATGTTTCAAGTTTCTGGTTAAGTGTTAAAAACTCCATATTATATGCAAAAGACATTTTCTGCCCTCGAAACTTTCTCACATGTTGTGGGAGTCGGAAGCAAAAGGAAAATGAGAGAAAGCAAAATGCAAAATCTCACTGACCTTATAATATGGAAACAGCTAGAGAAGTAGAGAATAAGCTTGCTAGAGATTGATTGGAAGAAGCGAAGAGAACAAAACAGCCATGGATTTGTTCTTCTTCTTCCTCTGAAACTCTGATTGTTCTGTGCACAGACGTCGAGATGGAGACTCTTTCTCTATTTGTTTATTGGAGCGTAGATAGACGACAATATAAAACGGAGGTAATAAAGAGTACAGCTTTGTCGTTTCGATGGATTTTGTTAAGATTAAATTGAATTTTGAGCAGGTTTTTGCGTCCGGGAGTGAGTCCATTTCGAGCCTAATAAATAATTTCCATAAATCATTATGTCATAATAATCATTTTGTTTGACAAATTTTAACATAAATAATATTTTTTTTCTCTATATCCTTTCATTTATCTACAATGAGAAAAAAACATATTTTAGATAATTATTTATAATTTTTATATAAATTATTCATATTAAGAATAGTATTATTCTAATAGCCAAACAAGGGTCCTGCAGGCTAGTGCCCAATCATTTCAGGTGTGAGGGAATTGAGACACCATCAAAGAGCAATTTCAGCAGAGATTTGTGGTCCAATTAATTGCTATGAGAAGGGACGGACAGTCTTGTCTGTTGGAAATGCTATTACAAAAATTATTTTTTAAATATATTAATTAAAATTTTAAAAATTCACTAAATTTTTTTTGTTATTATAAAATACTAAAATAATTTTTTAATACTTTTTATAACAAATAAATTCTTTCTTTTATGTGCCATTCTAACTTAAAGTCAAACCTCATAAAAGTTTTTATAGAAAAAGTTTATTTAAACTCATAATTTTTTTACTTTAAAATCTAAAATTTATTTTAAATTATATAATTCAATTTTATATTAAAATACTATCTCAATCGTGACGTTAGTCTTATCACATGTAAAAAACATAACTTATTATTAAATCTCTTGCCAACTGGAAGAAGCCCGCGAGGCATATCCAATTTGATGGGCCTGGACTTGGGCTTGGGCTTGGACATGCTTGTTCTCATAAGCTAACAATTAAGAGAACATAGCCGTAGGTTCCACATTAAAGTTGTGGGAGAGGGGAGTGAGAGAGAAAAAGAGAAGGGCATTAGTGTTTGACTTTTTTTAAAGTCTTGAGACATTCCGGTTATAAGGTCCACAATTGAAATTAGAGGCAAAAAACAGATGCCACAACATTTCTAATCTTTATAGCCGAGGAGAACCAATTAGGAGGGAATCTGCGTTTTAGGATCAGAGACTTTATCAACCGTAACCCCTCAAATCTCCAATGGTTTCTAAAGATCTAAATTGAATTACAAAAAGCAAAAGGTTTTTAAATTTTTTATATCAATAATATTATTTATATATTATATGAATATAAGAAAATAAAATATATGATGGTTTTAGATTTAAAAATTTAAAGTTATAGTATGAATATAAATTTAAGCAGAAAGGAAGACATTCATTCTCTTTTTATCATTTTTCCTTTTGTGTGTTAATAATATTCAACGGCCCTTATATTACAGAATTACGTGTTTTTGTCGTCCAGATCCGTACGAACGGATGTGTCAGACTTTCTTTTCACGTTAAGCACCCATTTAAATTTCCGGCACGCATACAAATAGAGCTGCGAAGTAACTGAACTAGCTGCTTTCCTTCGTGTCACACTATCGGACTGAATTATTTTCTATTGATTTTAGATTTGTGACTGATTTAATCTATTTCGCGTATTTAACTCGAGATTTGAGATGTATACCGGTTAATTAAAAAAATATTTTATGAATTTTGAGTCAGCATTATTTTTTTTAATCCGATCTCGTCCAAAATAAATGTGATTCGGCGTTCATCAATATATATAATATTATCTCATAAATAATATATATATATATTATTCTCATACAAGTAAAACACTTTGCTGTCTATTTAAGTTTTAAAATGAAATATAATTATAATAAATTTTAAAATTTTAGATAATTTTATTAATTTTTAAGAATTTAAATTAAATTATAAAATAATAAAAGGTTCTGAGCAAAAAATGCAGTTATGCAGGGAGTATAACGTGCAAAAACGACAATTTTCTTTGAAAATTTTCAGTTTACATCGTTTAAGTAACCCCGCGGAAAATGAGGTACACTGCCAGATTGATTCTCAACGGTTAGATTACTTTCCATCCACGATTTTTCATGCGGAGCTGCTCTACTTTTTGGCACCTGACGCGGATATAATTTTATTTTATTTTACCAATTATTTTTTCATAAAATTCCATTTTTACTATTTCGAAACCGCGTATTTTCTTTTAATACATATTATCCGCTATACCAAACACACTAAAATAAGTTAAAATATTAATTTTATTATTTATTATTTAATAATTATTTAATATAATAATATTTAATAATTGAATTAATAGATTTTAAAAAATTGTTTTTTTAATGTTTAATATTTAACAATTATTAATTGTAGTTTTTTTACATTATATATTATAAATTCAAACTTTAGTATATACTGCTTTTTTTGACGTTATTTTTTTTAAAATTTGAATAACGTGAAAACAAAGGAATTCGAGTTGCGGTTCAAGAAGTGAAAAAGAAAAGGGCAAATAAATTGCAGTACAAGATAAAAACAAAGAAAATAACATTATAAAATTCATCATTTACATCATTGGATAAGGGAAAATTAAATAAATTATATTTCTCATCCACCACGTGCCATCAAGTTAGGCATGCAAAGTGCAAGTCACGGATTACAGTGAAAGCCTCTCAGGTATACGTGGCTGAAGAGAAGTCCATATTGATTTGCAGTAAATTAATTATTTTATATACCATCATTTAATTTAAATTAACTATTTACATATCAATAATTTAATATTTTTATTTATTAAATATTTTAATTTTAATTTAATATTTATTTAAATAAAATTTTATTAAATTTATAATTTTAAAATTGTCTTTTAAAAGTAATTTTTAAATATATTATTCTAAAATTGTATTTAAAAATATATATTTTTAAAATTAAAATATTTACCAAATCATTATTAAAATTAAAATATTTAAAAATAAAAAATATTAAAATATTAAAATATAAATATATATTTTATAAATTTAATTTATATGAAATAAAATTAAATTCATATCAAGCAAAATTATTAACGAAAAAAATTAAAATTTAAAAATGATTCGTACTCAAACTTCTTTTTTAAAAAGTAAATTATTACGCGCATTCGAGGTTCATACTCTCTTATTTATAAGAAGTAAAACATCTCTAATTGAAACTCTGTTTATTATACAGGAAATATTTTTTTATATATCTTTTATTATTTAAAATACTCATAAAAATTAGTTAATAAAATATTTTTTTTATAAAAAATAAATCATTTAAAAAAATAATTTTTTTATTTTTTAAAAAAATCATTTTTATACTTTAGCTATAAATTTTATTAATATATTTTATTTTTTAAAATAAAATTAAAAAATAAAAATAAATTGCTTTTTAAATATTTTTATAAAATATATTTTTTACGGAAAATATAGTTAAAATATAAATGAAAAATTATTTTTTTTATAAATAAAATTATACATATATGTAATACACTACGTGTATGCTATTGATATTGTCGAAAATAAATTTTATATGATTTATACAAAATAAGAGTGACGTGGTTGACATCTAAAAGTAGTTATTATAACACTCAAATTAGTAAATTTTTAAAAAAGGTGAGGGTAAATAGAGAACTTGAGATTAGAGATAAGTGTATCATAATACATAATATAATAAGATAGAATTAGTTAACGACTCTACTGAAAATTTAAATAGTATCGATCAATGGATAAAAGATTTCATGTCATAAAATAATTAAATATTTGAAAAAACAGAAGCTTACTCAATTAGTTAAAGGGAGAGAAAGAGTGATCGTTGTAGTTTATGTAGATTACATTACTGAATTTGTATTTTTTGCCTGATAGAGAGGCTATTTTAATTTCGGTGGCTTTATCTAGTGAGGGATATTGTATAGTTTTGGTATGTTAAGCTCATTGTTGGATTTTTTTTTTTTCTAATTTAGTTTTGATTGTGGTGTCATTCTAGAACTGTGAGCCATTGGTTTTTAGTTTTAAGTTTTGGGTTTATTTTTGTGCGTATTCAGTCTTTATCTCTGTCATGGACTGATTATTTATGGAGGTACAAGAGACTAATGATTTGATGCCAACTTTTGTCATAGACATGGGCTAGATTCCTCACAACTTTTGGTTGATGGTGAGCTTGGCGAGTCTATGAATTGTAATTGTACTTTTAGATTTCTTGTTGTGTCTTTAGGCTCTCTAATGGTCCTTATACGTTATAGCTATTAGTATTGGAGGTATCTTTTTTGTTGCGTTTTTTACATTCTGGTGCTTTTCTGTTGTTTCCTGGATATGCATGCTGTGAGACTGATTTTTTAGTCTCCTTCTTCGAGTTAGATGGAATAGTTGTTGCCCACACCGATAGCAAGAACACGTCTTTAAATTCTTTTGATGGCTGAAAAAGCTGGTTAGTTATGTGCTCCTTCAATTTGTAGATTTGAATCATTTTCTTCTTTATATGGGCTAAGAACATGTCATTATATATATATTTTTTTGAATATGCAACTGGTATATTACATTAGAAGGTCTAGTGGGCTACAACACAAGGAAAAAAACAAGCATGACTCTAGGTAATCATTTTCCGGTCCAAGCTAAATGAGAGGATAGCCCAACCCAAAAAATATCTGATCCATAAAGCACAATCTAATTAAACCATAGCCCAACCCAAAAACCAGCTAGAACAGTAGAGACATCTAGACAAGCATCGTCTGCACCGCCCAACGGCACAGCTAGAGGCACTAGCCGAAGTCGATGACCAAGCCAACGTTGGTGATGAAGGAATCATACATGTCCAACAAAGTGAGGGACAATAATAAGCACAAACAAAATAGAGTCAGAGAAACTAAAAGGGCCGGATGCCATGAATAGATAAGTCCACCACCAACCAGAGATAAACCAACCAGAGATAAATCATCACCACCAACATTCAGAGACAAACCACCGTCTACAACAAATAAGGCGAGTCATACTCATGTTCGCTCAACAATCGAAGATTGAAATGGTCCTATGATATTTTCAATCTATAATAGATATAGGATTGCCCGAAAGGAGTTACAAACAGATTTCGGTGTCGATATATCACCAATTCACTTTCGATGTGATCTAATATTGTGAGAACTAAATATTCGGTTAAAATCGAACACAACATCCTACAAGAATCAAACTTAAAAAATCAAAACTCCAAAATCCAACGTTTTCACTCAAAACAGAACTTACAAAACTCAAAATCTAAGATATAATCAACGATGAAAGAGAACTGACGTCAAAATTCCCATCGCCGGCCATAAAGACCACGACCCTCAATGATATTTGCATTCATAAAATTTTTAAAAAAATCCCTGAATTACTTTGAAATTAATAATTAATTGGTGTTGTTTGATATAGAATTTAAATTATTATATGACCATAAGAAAAATAGAAAAGCAAGCCAATCAATTCTCGACATGTAAACCGATGAAGTGGCCATGGGCATGGGCTACTGCAACAACATTTAAATTCCAGGTAATGCCAAGTATCAGTAGCTTCACTCAAGCAAACATTATCAAACCCACAAGCTAAGTAAACAATCCAAAAATTCTAGAGAAAAAAAAAAAAAAAAACTCAAAAACTATCATTACCATTGAACCTACATAAAAACCATGCAACCAACCTCTTCAACCAACACGCGTACAATTTAGAGCCAACCCTACCCTACAGGTCACAACTCCCATGCACTTAAAAAACCAGTAAGGTCCACTTCAAGCTCATAAATCATCACCACCTCCATCTAACAATCCTTCATTATTAGTCTTCTGTGAAGTCTGGACGATAAAGAAAAAGAAGAAGAAGGCCAAAGGAAAGTAAGAGAGACAGCCAAACACGCCCCTATTTAGAACCAATCCAAGATGAGAAGCAGCAATCACTTGATAGGTCTGCTAAACTTCTTAACTTTCTTACTCTCAATACCGATTCTCGGCGGTGGAATATGGCTAAGCAGCAGAGCCAACAACACAGATTGCTTAAAATTCCTGCAGTGGCCACTGATCGTGATTGGGGTGTCGATTATGGTGATTTCTTTAGCTGGTTTCGCCGGCGCGTGTTATAGAAACACTTTCTTGATGTGGCTGTACTTGTTTGTTATGTTCTTTATCATCGCTGCGCTTATAGGGTTTATCATCTTTGCTTATGCGGTGACCGATAAAGGGTCTGGCCGGCCGGTGATGAACAGAGCATATTTGGACTATTATCTGCAGGATTACTCCGGTTGGCTGGAGGAGAGAGTGGCTAGTGATAGCTACTGGAGTAAGATTAGTTCTTGTATTAGAGATTCTAAGATTTGTGCTAAGATGGGAGTCTCCATTAATGGTGTGCCTGAAACTGCTGATATGTTTTATCAACGGAAGCTTAGCCCTATTCAGGTATGCATTCATTTATTAATTATTTTCTTCATTTTCTTGGTTTATATAGTAAATAAAAATTGTAGAAATTTCCCTTTTTGAAAAATGATTTGTTTTTGAAATATATATATAGAGTGAGAGAGACAAAGAGTGAGTTTGAAGGAGATTTTCAAATTTTTGCAGTTTTGCTTTAAGAGATTGATTTTTTTTTTTTTTTAAATTGCATTAGTTTGGGGTAATTATAATATAATTTCAGAAATTTATGGATTAAGGTGAATGGTATAAAATGGGCAGGTGAAATTTGGAGTTAAAAATATTAAATTTATTTTTAAATTAATGTTAAAAAATCAAATAAAAATGAAATGAAGCTTAAAAAATTAGATTTATAATGTTTTTTTTTATATATATTATTAATATCTAAAGTCGAGACTTGATAGATGTAAAATTGAATAGTTATTAGGGGCCATACCATGCCATGCGAGAAGACAAGAAGGTCACTCCATCCATGGCGATTTCTCTGGCATGAAAGTTGGTAGTGGTTGGCCTTTTCCCATAACCCACCATCTCACGGAAAGCTCCTTGACTTTATTTTATTCAAATTAAATTAAATTTATTTTATTTTATGTTAAAAATTTAGATATTATAAAATATACTGTTTTATATTTATTTAAAAATAATATTAATTTTTAATCCAATATATATTAACTTAATAAAAAATAATATTCATAAAATGAAAATTTATAATTACAATTAAAATTCATTTGTGGCTAGTAATTCTAAATAGTAGTTTTATTAATTTATTGTGTTTTATCAAAATAAAATGTTATTTTAAATGAAGTCTATGAGGTAAGTTATTTTAATTTATGTTAAATAAAATAACCGTTTCAGTGAATTTTTTTTTTGAAATAATTCTAAGCTTTGTACATATTAAAATTCTTAATTTAATTAATTAATTCTGTCTTTTAATCTCGAAATGTAACATGACTGGACTAAACTGGTCGGTGGCTTCATTCGGCAGTTGCTGAACCCTAGAATTTATTATCATATCTAGAAAGCATAGAGAAGAGTTTCTGTTTCTAATTAATTTAATTTGACTAGGGGATTAAACTGCTTTTTATTATCCCACCTATGATACTTTTATTTCTATTTTTATTTATTTACTAAACGATTTTCCAAATCAATAAATTATATTTTTTTAATGCGTAAAAACTTAAACTATTATTTAAAAACAAAAGACTTATCATTTAAAATAATTTTAAAAACAATTAATGAGATGAGAAGGGTTTTTATATTTTTTGGTGAACTACGCATAGAGCATATACATGTAAATTTAAATATTCATCATCTATAGCTAATTAATTTACATAAATATTAGGCAAAATAAGTAGAAATAGCTAAATATTTTTACATTTTGTTAATTATACTCAATAAATTTAATTTAATTTAATTTAGTTTAATTTTAAAAGTTATTTTTTTTAGGAGGCCTGTATATTTTTTTTTTAGCAAATTTATCTACTACTGTTTAAGCTTAGGAAAAAATTAATATATGAGCAATCGTCGCTTTCTTGTTTTTACATCTCATATCCAAATTATTGAGCATGTTCTGTTGGGGGAATTATGTGGAAATGGTCGGTTTGCTTTTGCTTTATCTTCAAGGATTTGCTTTCTGGTAGAATAGAATATGGATATCCCTTTTTTTCTCCTTTTCCACTTTTTCACTTTTCATTTTTTCGGTTAGAGTATATATTTTGATAATTGGGACCAGACAAGAATCAGAAAGATACAACAGACCTGGAATCCAATCTTTTTATAAAATTTCCTATGCTTTCTTAGCTTTTCTCAACTACCAAACAATATTAAAATACCCTCAGATGCCATTGATGCCCACTCCCCCCCCCCCCCCCCCCCCACCTCTTTTTCCATGCTCATGCACACAATACATGCTTCCAATAACTTCATACAAACTATGTTCCTAAGCTTGCTTTTCTTTATATCCATTTTAAATTGTAGACCACTTTTTTTTTTAAATGATAATTTATTTATTAGTTTCTTAATATATCCATATTGAAAAAGTAAAATTTATTAATTCCATGCATATCCCTCCTGTTTTTTATTATGGTTTTAAGAGTTTTCTTTTTGTTTTTAAACAAGTGTGCTTTATGATTTTAATACTTCATTAAATATTTTCTTCCCTCGTCATTAGGTTCATAATATTTATATAGACAGTCTAATTGAAGGATAATATAGTCTTCTTTTTCTCCTTTTTATTAAAATTTAGTATATTTATTGCTCTTCTTAATTTGTATACTAAAACCTTTAACGATACTTGATAAAAAACTGAGGGAATATTGCTTTATCTTTATGTTTTTTATCTGTAAAGATATATATTATGTGGGGTTTGGCTCCAGCCAACTAGAAAGTCATCAATAGAACCAATTAAAGGAGACCTGAAAAATAGGAAAGAGGGCACAGTGAATGAAGTATGGGTATGATCAACAAAATATTCAATAAAGATATGCATTAGGTTTCATATGATGTAACTGATTACCTTCAACGTATAGTAGTCTCTTTTCTGGCATATCATTGATTTTTTTTTTTAAGACCAGAGTTTGCTTAAAATTGCATCTCTCATTCTCTCTTTCAATGAAAAAGAGAACATTTAGGGTGTGGCCTATTGTGATTGGTAGGGATGAGGAAATGGACAAAGGATGAGACTTCACTTGCTCAAAATAATCTAATTATTAAGACCCCACATCAATAATCTTCATCAAAATCAAATCAAATTACCACTAACCATATCTTTTTGCTACCAAACAAATCTCAAAATATTGTTTTTTGCATTAAGGAGCTTGCTCTGCTGTAAAATGCTATGCAATATAACAAAATAATTTTTACCTCTGTTTCTGTGTAGTCTGGTTGCTGCAAGCCTCCGACCGACTGTGGATTCACCTATGTGAATGAAACTGTGTGGACAAGCAGCGGAGGCGTTGTTTACAACCCTGACTGCAACAACTGGAGCAATGATCAAGAGCAGCTGTGCTATTCTTGCAACTCCTGCAAGGCTGGAGTGCTAGGCAGCCTGAGAAAGAGTTGGAGGAAGGTGTCAGTAATTAACATCATTGTATTAATCATCCTAGTGATTGTTTACGTGATCGGCTGTGCGGCTTTCAGAAACAATCGCAGGATAGACAATGATGAACCCTATGGTGAAGCAAGGATGACAAAGGCACAACCTAGTAGGATCCATCTCTAAATGCAGTGAGATTCATGCTTGGATGCTTAGTGTGTCTGGAATGTATTTTAAGGTTTTGGTATTCCTACTTAGGACTGGTATATCTTACATGAAGTGCACTTAAATTTTGTACCTTGTTTTTAAAAGGTTTGGATGTATATGTTGCTTCCAGGTAAACTGTTTCTTCTACCAGACTACCTAGAAATGAAGAAAAAGAAAAGTATTCTAAACAGATGATTTTGTGTATACATATTGAACTGATATCAATCATAATAGCATGGAAACAATTATATTAATGCAACAAATTTTCCCACAATCTAATGACCCGACGTCGGAAAAGTTGCAATAATGGACAGAAAAAGTGAGAACACTTAAAAAGTTTAAATTGACATTATTTTGAGAATTTTCCAATTACAATGCGTTAATGTGGTAACGTATAAGCTACCATATTTGTTTTGTATCAGAATATAAGCTACCATATTTAAGATTTGGTGCTACCTAGTGTCATTTCTTTTCCTCTTCAAAATGGAGAGGAACTTAGGTGAATCATTTCTACAGAGAAGACACTGATGCTCCCATATAATGACATGCAATGCGCACATAATAATTTAATCATCTTTCATTATACTCGATGGGTAGCAAGCTTCCCATCTTCTCATGTGCAAGTTTCAAAACTGTGCTTGATAAGAAATTGCAGTAGAGTGAGAGCAGTATCAGGTTATATCTTTCTCTGATCTATGAGAACATGGCATTGCCCCTTTTCAGGTGAATATGCAAATGAAGAGTCGTAAGAGACATCTGCCCAAGAAAGAAACATAATAAAAAGCCAATTCATGCCCTTGCATCTTAGGGATACTATGTGAGTGAGATTAAGATGGTGATACGAAAACACAAACCTTTAAATATTAGTTGTGCGTCCTTCACATCAAAATCTTTACCTCGTCAGTTCTACATCATTCCCATTAAAAATCTTTATATTGCTGTTAGAAAAACCACGATTGAACCATCTTTACTAGCAAATCCTACATTTTAAAGTTCTCTTGCTAAACCAGATTTCTTACTAGAATAGTTGTCGAATAATAAGGCATAATGCAGAAATAAAGAAGGAGCCCTGGTAACACACAAGTAACCAGTTTTACAGAATTAAATACTCGTTCACATTAGTCAATTGGCTCTTACCCAAAACGAAAATTATCCTCCTTGGAAACCCTTGTTCATTCAGACATAAGATTTTCAAAATATGGCAACCACTAGTATAAGCAAGAAACGGTAATAATGCACCTTTTTTACAAATTTCTAACTTTTAACAGTTAAAGATAAGCAACTTTTCAATGTAATTAAGAGAAAAAGAGCACCACATGGAAGACATTGAATAATTTCAGTTGCCGCCAAAACAGAAAAATCATCTTTGACACTCCAAACATAAATATTGCAATCTTATGCACTAACTGCCTGATGAATAACGATCCATTTTTTGAAAAAAAAAAGGGGACTATCGTGGCTAATAGATATAAAAGAAGTCAAAGCCTTTACAGATCATATGGTTATATTATTCATGATTAAATAATAGTGTGAAGTAAAACATATGATTTTTAAACTACCCCTTACTTGGTTTCTTTTTCAATGGCTATCCGATCCTCACGACTTTGTTCTGGACTCCATCTAGTGATTGTGTGCTCTTTAATGGAGTATCTCTCTAAACATGATGGAGAGATTGCCCCATGACCATTTTTATTGATGCTAAGAACTAACAATGTCTTTGCAACGCTTCCACAAAGTCGAATTGTGCAATGAAAATCAGACCACACTCTCAATCTTCCATTCACATCACCGTCTTCTTCTGATAAAACAAGCACAGCATATTCAGAATGCACCAAAGATGGATGGTGACGATATGCAACAAAGTCTACACCATACTGGGACCCTGGCCTCACAACCCAATTTTTCATTCGAAGATGAGAATAAGCCTTGTAAAAATCAGGGAAAGCTGCCTTTTCGGATTTCATGTACTGCCACAACTCAACAGCATTCTTATGACAATTATCTTCACCAACAATCTTGAGGCATTTTAGAGAATAGCACAGATAGAAGGCTTCCTCCAAACCCAGCTGAAACCATTGCTTATCCTTCTCAGATGTAATAATAGGTCGACCAAAACAAGCACGGGTGAGAAGTTCAATCTGTTCTGTTTCTACTGCAAGAAGCACACTGCATCCTGAGAGTAACCCCTGAGCATCTATTTGGATTAGAGAAGCACAAAGCTGTGAAATAATCTTTGACATAGGATCTGCAAGAGCTTTAGCTTCTGAGCCCTTCCCTTTCCATCTCGGTGCCATTTAGTTATCCTTCAAAACAAATAAAGGCGCTACAATAATTCAAGATACATGTCCTTTCAAGTAACGTCCTTTCAACTAGTTTAGACCAATTGTGTAAGATTTGATAACAGAAACTCTAACAACTGAAGAAGAAAAGCTAACCAAATAAAATAAAATCAGATAAAGGAGAATATTATCTGGAGCTTGAGGTTTGATCAAAGAGGAGGTTGAAGATGGCAGGAACTTAAGATTGCATTATTTTACGTAGGGGTGTAATCAAACCAAGCTAAGCTAAACTTTGGAAAGCTCAGGCTCAATTAGCAAAAACAAATTGGAAGCTTGAGCTTGATTTATGAATAATTTATTGACCTCGAGCTCGGCTTGTAATAAACTCATTTATCACCTTAACTAGCCTAATTCAAATCAGTTTGATTTAGGCTCATTAATATGTTTCCGAGCTCGATCTTGAGCTCGAACTTGGCTCGTTTATCTCATAAATGTGCTCATCTAAAAGGTGGAGCCCGAGCTCAATTTCAAGCTCAACATCAAAGAGCTCAAGCTCAAACATCAGATTCAAAAAACATAATATTTGCACACATCTTAATCTGTTATTAGTCATACTGAATCAAATAACGTCTACAAACTACAACAACATAAAGCAAATAAAAGCAAATTTTCACCAAATGACACAAATTCGAATATCAAATAAATCAAAGCAAACTAAATTTGAAAGCAAGCTAAATAAATCCATCTTCAATAGTCTTTTCTTGCTCGATTGGAAGTAAAGGAAAACAAGCTGGCCTGATTGCACAAATAAACATTGAAAAAGGAGAAGACATGAACATGATGCCTTTATTATCTGTACCAAGAACTACAATTTAAATATAACATTTTTCTGTTCTTTGGCATTGAGAACATGGTACCTATACCAATATAGGGTCAGCAAGAGAAACATGTTGATATACCGTGAGTAAGGGCAGGTACCCATGTTCAACTCAGCCCAATAAACTATGTTAGCCATATAAATGTTGAGAAAGTATTGCATAGAAGCATAGCACATCTTAAAGCCATGAAAAGAAGTGCTTGAATTTTCATTGGATAACCATAAACATCCTGATGAAATAAATAACAAAGAATAAGATTCACGAACTACGAGATATGGTTCTCATTACAGTTCTAGTATTGCAATGTACTTCTTCATGAAACTATTTTATAAGAAAAAGAAAAAGCAGTTCTTCCAGCAAGACCTATAACAAATAAAACCTGACTGTATTACCAACAACTGGTTGATGAATTCATCTGATATGAGATCAAATTATAGTCAATTACACAGGAGAAAAACTTCTCTAACAGTGAGTCCAAGTCAAGTGGAAATCAGTAATCTAAGAGAATAATAATTGCCTACTTTGGAGCGTTCTATGCTACTAAGCCCTAGTATAGCGGTACTAAGTAAGACCATAACCATAACTACTTGGCTAAAATAGTTCTATCATAATCCTTTTTCAGCATATGTATCCCTTGTCACTCTTAGGTTCACTTAGAACAAGTGCATAGTAGTGGTACTGTATTTCCATCTTGCAATGGACTTGTTAGCCATTACATATAACAACTTGACTAACTTAGACACGTGACCTGCATCTACAAGCCAAAATTATAAGCAGGCTGCGAAGACATCAGTTTGAATCTGTGTAAGAAAGATGGTATTTAATAAAAAAACAAACTAAGCACATGAAATCCAGTAGTGAGGAAGCTGTTGCAGTCAAGATTGGTCAATAGAAATGCCACAAACTTATGTTTATTAACCATACAATGACACCATAAACAACTAAAATTTCTCAAAACAGCTAATACATTTAGGATACTAACCGATTTGCCAAAAAATAACAAATAGATATCAAGGTAGCTGAGACAAAGCAACAGTTAAATGGAAGAAACGAGCTGAATCGAAGTATGGAGGGTCTTCTAGTTGAATCCGGCTACAGGTTGAAGGGAGGCGGGCGGCGCAGCTAGGCTGGAGAATGCGGAGAACTGGTGAACTGCACAGGGAATACGGCCGGCCGGCTTTAGACGTGCGCAGCTAGGTGGCGCATGAGGCGTGCAGCTAGGGGCTGCAGAGCGGTCAAGTGGAGAACTGCTGAACTGCTCTTCGAAGTTTGTATCGGTATGCACTCGGGCAACCGCAGCAGGCTTGGAGCATGGAGCTTGTCAATTTGTGGGGTTCTTTGGGTAAACTGCAATTTATCTGATTAGGTGAAATAAAATCTTTCATTTTTGGTCTCAATCTTCAATTTAACTTCTCATATTTAAAAAAACTCTAAAATAGTTACTACTAACAAATAAAAATACTAAATCTTCAATTTAATTTTTTACATTTAAAAACGGTTGTAAAATAGTTTCTAACATCAAATAAAAATGATTAAATTATCTAATTTTCAATTTAATTTTTCATATTTAAAAAAAATTGTAAAATAATTTCTACTGTTAAATAAAAATAATTTAATTTTAATTTAATTTTTTACATTTAAAAAAATATAAAATAATTTTTACCGTCAAATAAAAATAATTAAATTATTCTTTTCTCATCTTTCTCTATTGTTTTTATTTAAAGGATAATTTAGTCATGTTCGTTAAAATAAATGAGTTCACTCAGGGGATTTCTATAGTTACTGCGGAACTCGTAAGCATTGAAAGGGGAAGGATACGAGGTCGTTTTGATTAACTCCAACCCAGCCACTAGGCACTAGCATGACCGACCCGGAGTTGGCTGACATGACCTACATTACGCCAATGACACCGGATTCAGTGGAGCAAGCGGTCGAGAAGGAGAGTTCCCACGTTCTGTGCCGTCATGGGTGGCCAGACCGCCTTGAATCTGGCGGTGGCATTAGCTGAACGCCGTGCTCCACAGAAGTACAATGTCGAGTTAATTGAGGCTAAACTCGACGCTATTAAACAACCTGAGGATAGAGAGCTGTTCAAACAAGCAATGAAGAGTATTGGTCCGAAAACGCCGCCGTGTGGGGTTGAGAGCAAGCTCGATGATTGTATTGATATTGCTAATGAAATTGGAGAGTTTCCATTGATTACTAGACCGGCGTTTACTTTGGGGGGACTGGAGGTGGTGTTGCTTACAATAAGGAAGAATTTGAGTCCATCTGCAAGGCGGGTTTGGCTTCGAGTTTAACTTCACAGGTGCTAGTGGAGAAGTCATTGTTGCGGTGGAAGAGTATGAATTGGAAGCAATGCATGATTTGGCTGATAATGTTTTGAGCATTTGCTCCGTTGAGAATATTGTGCATACTGGGGATTCGATAATAGTGGCTCCAGCCCAGACCTTGGCTCATAAGGAATACCTGAGATTGAGAGATTTGTCAATTAAGATTATGAGAGATTGAAGTGGAATGTGGAGGGTCCAATGTGCAGTTTGCTGTTAATCCTGTGGATGGTGAGGTTATGGTGATTGAAATGAATCCTAGGGTGTCGAGGTCTTCGGCTTTGGCTTCCAAGGCTACTGGTTTCCCTATTGCAAAAATAGCAGCTAAGTTGTCAAATGGGTATTCACTGGACCAGATTCCTAATGATACCACAAAGAAGACCCCAGCTAGTTTATTGAGTATGTGGTGATCAAGGTAAGTATCTACTAGGTTACCTACTGCTTTTATTAGTTACACTAGTCTATTTAATATGCTTATTAATTTAGATTTCCCTTATCTTGGTTGAGAATGATGATTAACTCTTTTTTGTTTTTTCTTAAAAGCAAGAATTATGATTAACTTGGTTAAGAAGATATTGCAAATTTTCCTTTAATCCCCTGAACTTGTTTTTTGTCAGACTTATTTTTTGCTTTGCTAACAAAGGGGAATCATATCCAACCTGTAAGATTGGGAGCAACTGTATCTATATCTCAATTCTGTAGCTGCAAAATGCAAAATTTCGTATGTTAAGCTATTATTTATGTTCAATTTGATATCCTTAACTAAGTACATTAACTATAAACTGTTTTCTCGGCTTCTTTCTGTTAACAAAATTCAAACTAACACAAATTGATTTTGAGGTTTGGCTACAATTAGTCCCATTCTTAAAAGTTGTGATATGTGGTCCCAAATTATAATTTGTTTGAAATAATTGCCAATTAGAAAAAAAACTTTGGCCTTTTTATCCAATAAGCCTTTTTTTATTATTTTCCAACTGTGATGGCTATACTGCATGCTAGTTATTTTTGGAGTAAAGTTAAGTTGAGCCTTTCCTTTTAACACATCTATTCCTCTTTGTTAGAATACAATGTGGGGTATGGTGATTTGGAAGTGATAATTTTGTCGAAGGAACAAAAGGAAATGTGAATATCCACTTTCTCATTCCTGTGGATTTTTCCTACAATTTTTTTGGGGGGCAGGTGCACATGGTACGTTTGATATTGAAAGTAATTGGTTGTAGAAATTACTGATATAAGCATGAAGGTTAATGAGTTTGGTCACTTTTGTGAAGGACAGGCCATATGTAAAACTTATGGCTAGATGTTAGATATGAGACTACTAGAGAACAATCCCAATTTTGTCAATGGTGCTGTGCATGCAGTGGTTAAGCTGTAAAAAAGATGCACTGGAAGATAATGTTCACAAATTAATTTCCTTGTGTAGTATGTTTAGTTTGTATCCCGTACCTATCAGCGTCATCATTAATTTACCATGCCGTTTTATTTTTCTACCAGTCACTTTGCAAAAATTTCATCCTTCATGTCATAATAACTTGATCTTTCTTATCTACATACAGATCTCCCGATTGGCAGTTGAGAAATCCCAGGCTCTCAGCCAATTCTGACAACCCAGATGAAATCTGTTGGTGAAGCGATGGCAATAGGATGGACATTACAAGAGTCCCTATGGAAAGCAGTTTGGTCACTGGAGTGTGTCTACACAGGATGGGGTTGTGCACCAGTTAGGGAACTTGACTGGGATTGGGATTGGATCCGAACCCAGATTGCATTCATGCTGTTTATGCTGCAAAAAATAAGGGGATGAAAGTTGACGGCATTTGTAAACTAAGTTTAATTGACAAATGGTTCCTTGCATTCATGTATCACAGGGAATTGAATTTGATTATTGTTGTTGCCACGCCTCTTTTGCCCTCCAGGTTCGTGTTTGTAATTTCTGCAATTCTCGAGTTTTCCTAATTGAAAAAATTTCAATGAATAATCTGAAATCGTTAATTCTGCCAAACTTTTTACAATCTCTTGTATACTAGAGAACCCTGGCAACATATTTTATTCTTATGTGCTTATTTAGTTAGTATGGCAATGGCATTAAATAAGCATTATTTGTTAAATAGACATGATTAATGGTGAAAGTAATTTAGTAGAAATGCAAGCTATTTGTATTAGATGAGCTGAATTAATTCAAGGTTCATCTAAATGTGCTGCATTGGTGGTTGGGTTGATATTTGTATTGATCATATTTGAATCCTTTTCCGCGCAATAGTTGGATGCTACAAGAATGGGTACTATGATATTATTAACTGAGGGATGCTTTCAGTTCTGTGTTTATAATACGGAGGAGCAAATGCAATGAAAGCTTGCGGTCAGTCTTGTTGCTGTTAGATAACCTAGCCTTTGATTATATCATATTTGTTAACTGCATTTCTTTTCCTTCTATGCAGAGTGCAGGGTATGAAACAATTACGAAGAATTCAAATCCTGAAACATTATCCACTGATTATAATACAAGTGACTGTCTCTACTTTGAACCCTCGACAAGATGTTCTAAATGTAATTGGTATTGGAAGGCCTGATGGCATTATTGCTCCATTTGGAGGTCAAACGCCCCTGAAGCTGGCTCTACCCATCCAGCAGGACTTAGAAGAGCATAAGCCTATTTCTTCCAGTGGGGCTGGTCCTGTGCACATCTTGGGTACATCACCAGATTCTATTTATGCTGCTGAGGACTTGATGCAATTCTTAAAGAGTTAGAAATTGAGCAGCCAAAGGGAGGCATCTTAAGAGCGAAACTGATGCACTTGCCATTGCAGAAGACTGGTTATCATGCTTTTCTTCATCCCTCTTATTGTTGGGTGGCCGTGCCATGGAGATTGTATATAGTGATGACAAGCTAGTGATATATCTTGAAAATGCTGTTGAGGTGGACCCTGAATGCCATGTGTTAATTGATAATATTTATCATCCGCTGCTTTCTAGATTGATATAGATGCACTTGCAGATTCATATGGTAATCTGGTGATTGGTGGCATAATAGAGCATATTGAGTAGGCTGGTGTACATTATGGTGACACAGCTTGCATTCTTCCTACACAAACTGTTCCATCTTCTTGCTCGGCCACAATTAGGTCATGGACTAGAAAATCAACATCTGTTGACTCATGAACTGCCAGTACGCTATCATAGCAGTTGGGGAGATTTTTCTGCTTGAGGTAAATCCTTGTTCTTCTCGTGCTGTGCCGTCTGTTTCCAAGGCAATTGATTGTCCCTTGGCTAAATATGCTGCTCTTGTTATCCCAGAACATGTGGCTGTCAAGGAAGTAGTAATTCCATTCGGAAAGTGTCCAGGCTGTGATGTGTTTCTAGGGCCTGAAATGAGGAGCACTGGCGAGGGGATGGGTATTGATTTCATGTTACCTATGGCATTTGTGAAATCTCAAATTGCTACAGGGCAGAACCTACCACTTTCTAGCGCTGTGTTCATCAGCTTGAATGACTTGACGAAACTGCATCTTGAAAAGCATGTGCAAGCCTCTTCAGGACTCGAGTTTAGGATTATTTCAACTTTAGGGTCAGCTCATTTTCTTGATTTAAAGGGAGCACTTGTGGATCGAGTGCTGAATACGCACGAAGGACCCCCACATGCTGCTGAAATGCTTGCTAATGAGCACATCCAGTTGATGATGTTCACAAGCTGTAATACCCGGCTAAACTTTGGATTCGGAAAGAATCTCCATCGGAATCTGGGATATCGAAGCTGGAAATTTTAGAAGGGTAAAATAGGATTTTCATAAAATGAATTTGAAATTTTTGGAATTGTATTAAAAAAAAAAGAAAAAAAAAAAAAGAAGAGAGTTTTAGAGGAATTTTAAGATTCGGCTGCTAAAGGTGGTTTCTCCAGCCACCTATAAATGGCCTCTAGCTCGAAAATGTGAGAATTCTTTCTTCATTTTCAAGCAGAGGTGAGTCTATGCACCCTCCTTTACATTTTTGCTGAAATTTCTTCAAATCCCCAAAGAATTCATAATTTTCTACTGTTGTTTTAAAGATTGAGTTGTGTTTTGAAATCCTAGTTCTTGGGACCCTCGGAGCTCATCTCTCCACCTCCTAAACCCTCCCCTTACTTGCTGTCATATTGGTGTTCTTCAAAAGGTAAGTTCGATCCTTGATTTTCTTCTGTTTTTTGAAAGTTTCAGCAAGCTTTATAGGCGTTTAAGGGGATTGTTGATGCATGCAAGTTAGTTATTTTTTTAGTTGAAAGGTTTGAACTTAGGGTTGATAATGGATGTTTTCTCTTGGGTTATTGATGATGCATGATGAGTATTAGACTAGCTCTAGATGTCCTTTATGCGTGTTGAGTGTATACGGTTGATTTTAGGCTATTGCATGTGTGTTTGGGAGTAATTGGTGGGTGCATGTTTAGGGCAGAATCGGGTTCTGCCTTGCTGGAGAACCCAGGTTCGGTTGCCGAACCTGCCTGTGGAGGCAACCATTTGGCCGCCTAACCTGCCCTCGAAGTTCTTGACCTTTGGATCTATGAGGAACTTTAGGCCGCCGAACCTGCCCCCGAGTCTTGACCTTCGGATCTGTGAGGAACTTTAGGCCGCCGAACTTGCCCTCGAGGGTTTTGACCTGCGACCGCCGAACCTGCTGCCGAAAGTCCCAGGTCTAGCCTTTTTCTGCTTGTTTCCTATGTATGTTCTTGTGCGTTCTTAGGGGTTTCTTGGGGGTATTTTCAGTATTATAAAAATTATGTTTGGTCCCTCATTTAAGTCTGTCTGTGTAGGATCAAATTTGGGAGACCTTAGAGGCTTGCAGTGAGATAATTGTTTCAATATTAGGCGAGCGTCAGCCAGAGGTGAGTAGAACTGAATTGATCTATTATTTTAAAGAAATCAAACTTTTAAGCATGTTCATGCATCACGAATGCCATGTATATGTAATTAGGTTATTTTGCATGAGAATTCACGAATATGATGCATTGCATAATTTATTGTTTTGCATTAGAATTCACGAATATGATACGTTGTATAATTTATTGCTGTTGTGGATGGATGTTGGATGACCCACTAGCTCTCAAGTATGTTATGATATGTTATGATGGATACGGAAGTCCAGGTCAAGATCCATTCTATACTCCTGGCAATATGTAAGAAAAAGTTCAGGTCGAGACCCATTCTACGCTCCTGGCACTATGGATATGTTATGTTATATTTAAGAGGAAGTCCTGATGAACACCCGTCGTGGGCAAGACACTTTTGGAATCTATAGAGGGTTACTGGTGACAAGTCCATCTTGATGTGAATTGTTTGTGTTAGTGACGCATTTATATGATAATATGTTTTATTTGAATTTTTTTTTTTTATGTTTTGCTCACTAGGCTCTTGTATCTTATCCATTTCTCCTAACCCCAGGTTTGCAGGATCAAAATTAGTTCAGGAAGTCGGCTGAGTTGTTGGTATAGTCTGTTGTGATAGTATAGTTATGGACATGTATTAAATCATATATTAGAATTGTGTTTTGCCCTAGTGTGTCTTTGTAATTCCTACTTCATGATCCTTATATGTAAAAGTTTTAAATATGAGTTTATGTTTGAACCGAGTTTGAGACATGTTATGTTGACTATATTGGAGTATTTGATGAAAGCTCTAGTATGGGTTTTATGTCGAATCTTGGTTCATGTAATACTTATGTTTTTATTAATTCGTGTAATTATGTATGAGATTATATCAGGTATAACAGGATGTATAATAGGTTTGCTATGGGCTCTGGCGACCTTTAGTCGATCTAAATCGTAGTGCCAGCAGCGGTCCGATTCCCGAGTCGTTACACAAGCTCTGGCGATGCACTCTATCAAATTGATGGCCAGCAACTAAGGAGGATGTCTGGCCTACAATGCTCCTATTATAACAGTAATAGCTGGTGCTCTGGCAACAGTAGAGGCAATAAAGACATTGAATTTCAGCAGTATTAATATGATAGCCCTCCAGGACTTCTTTGAGATACATGAAGATAGTAGTAAAAACTTGCAATCAGCCGCATCATCTCTATGATTTTAGGTAGCATTTCTGGCCAAACCTGTGCCTGTTGCCACATCATCTCTATGATTTAGGTAGCATTTCCGGCCAAACCTGTGCTTGTTCTCATTAATGTGAATTTTTGTTTTTTGAATTGAACTCCAAGTTATGCTTAATATTGTCACTTGGGATGGATTTGCTATTAATTTACATGCTTTTAACAAAATTTTGTCTCGTCTATTTCATTCCTGTGAGTTGATAGATGGTGAACATGGAAAATTTTACGTGGGAAATATTTAACCTCTGAAATTATTGATTCTACCTAAAACTTTGCAGATGAATAATTCTGATGATTTTAGTATTGGCCTCTGAACTTGATAGCTTCGCAATCTTATGATTGCTTACATGAACAAACATTTCTGACTTGGATTAGTAATCATTTTCTATACGGGAGGCAGTGGATTCACTCAAGGACTCGAGGTAAGCAATGAATTTATCTCATTATTTTTATTTTACTCTCTTTTATCTTAGGACTCGATAAGACCCACCTTTCCTTTATAAATGACTGTGGGTCCATATTGCATGTGGGGTCTCAACTCTCAAGTCAAAAACTGTCATGTGCATATCTGGAATAAATTAGTGAAGTTCCTTTGAAGTTTGACAAAGAACTATAAATTGCTCAACTATTTTTAGGATTTGGTATATATACATATAAAATATTAAATTATGCTCAGACGTGTCATTTTGAGTATGCTAACTTTCTACATTAGACCATAGATGAAGTCTGAATTATGCAAGCATGATTGAGATTGGTCCAGCCCAATCACTGAACATTGTTTACTTGTCACCAGATGAGTGCAGAGTACAGAACATATGTCAAAGTTTGCTTTTCCTGTAATTTGAAGGAAAAGAAAAGCTTGAAAGCTTTGATTGATGTTCTTAGGAGGACAAAATTTGGCTTGAAACAGTGATCAATCATTCGAGTTTCCCATTATTATTATTATTATTATTACTGCTGTGATATCAATTTTTACCGTGCATACTGCAATTTAAAGCCTTATTAAGGGCAAACTACGGGAAGGGGGATCGATCCCAAGATACTGAGATCGATATTTATATGTTTTGTCATCCCACTAAGCAGGTCTTGGTATTGTGATGTCAATTAAGCATATTTTAGGTGGAATTAGAGGGCTGTGATGAAATCTAATCGGTGTGTGGAAAAGGGTAGACATTCCAGATTAGCTTTAAAAAAATAAATACTTAAAAGTGAATTTTTCTTCTCTGCTTTACTTGAGATGAGATGGATATCTTTATATTATTTGAAGCGGTCAAGCCGAACCTAACTCAACTAGCTAATCTAGACTTTCTAGAGACCCAGCAATGGCATCCCAATTAGTCATTGGTCTTACATTACAAAATTTTATGTTATTTTAATTTACGGTCGATTTAATTTGATTTGATTTTAATTTGAGTTGAATTATGAGATTTGATTTGATTTTGATTTGAGTTGAATTGATGGATTTTAATTTGAATCGAATCGATGAGATTTTAAAAACAATCGATCCATCTTGCCCTATTAGTTATGTTTGATTTGATGCAATTTGTTAAGATAGGAATTCTTAAATAATAATTTTATTGGGTTTGAGATGGAGACATTAAGAATAGAAGGGTAGGTTCTAAGAAAAGGAATACTGACCTTCCCACAAAGAGTGCATTTTTTCAAATAAAAAATCAAAATATTTTTGACAATTTGATAATATTTAATTTTTCAATTTTAAATTTTAGAATAAAGTGTATAAAGGTGCTCTATGACTTGATTTTTCTATTTAAATTTTAACAAACCAATAATTTGGGATATCCTATTGGCGTTAATGTTTGAAACTTATCAAAATCTATACACAAAAAGGCACTATTTGAAAAAGAAGATAATCAAATCACATGGTAATTTTTAATATTTGTTAAAATTTAAATCTAATAACTCACATAATTTAATATATTATTTAAAATTCATCTTAAAATATTATGCCTAAAAGGGTAACGCCAGAAGGTTTTGATAACCACAAATCAACCTAACTGCAATTTAATTTTCAACAATTTGAGCTTGTTAAGGTCTTGAGCAGGTTGATAATTGTCTTTCTTACTGGTTATTGATTGTGACTTTGCCTTAGTGCAGTTGAAATGAAAACGAGATCCAAAGTCTAAAATATGCCATTGGCCTAAAGAAATACTCCCCGTTTTTGCCGTTTTATCAGACTTACTTATTTTCATTTCTCTCCTTTTTCTTTTTGAGTAAAAGATTTTTTTTTCAATTATTTCAAGAAACTTCCAACAGGGTAGAGCTAAGAAGGTCAGGGCACTGTTCCCCAACAGTGAGATTATCAAAACACAGGGGCTCCCTAGCTAAAGAACAAGCAGCCTTATTGCCTCAGACCTAAGACTTCGTTCCGGACAATTGAAAAAACAGTGCTTATTTTTTCGATCGAGTTAAACCACTAATATTGATTGAGTAAATTACGAATAATCGATCCACTAATATTAATTGAGTAAATTATGAATAAAATACTTAAAGAGTGTTTGATTAATCACTATTAAAACAGCTGTTTGTTGCTAAAAATAACTAATAGCGACTATAATCGTTAACATTGTTGAACAATGCCTAACTCAAAAAGATCTAAGACTAACAGTTTCAGCCTCAATATATCCTTGTAATAAACTGATGAAAAATCCCACACTAAAAACAGAGAAAAAACAAGACATGAGAATCATAATTCAAAGAAAAGCTAAAAATTCAATGGTTGTAATAATCAAGTGAGTATCTTATTTCCGTGTCCGCTAATTTGGCAGGCTTTGGTCTTTGAAAGATGAAGAATTTTTCGTACATAAGATTAGAACTTAACCCATAGCTGTAATCGATCAGTTCTTTTTTATTTTCTTTGTATTTTCCCCTTTAGTTTGCTAGCGGTCTGAGTGGGATACTGCTTGTCACAAAGACCTTCTGCTCCCAAAACCGTGTGGGGCTTTGAAGAAATTGGAGCTGAGCTGAGCTGAGCAGTCCTCTCATTTTCTTTTCTTTCTATTTCCCCTGAACTACTGACATGAAAGACCAGCACTCGGGAGTACAAAATTAATTTTTTTTAAAAAAAAAAAATATTATATATACTATTTAGATATAAATTGAATATTAGATTATAAAGTAAGAACGAGTGAAATCATGCTTGAAAATATTTAAAAAAATATTAATTATTAATTATATTTTTTTAGTTAATATTTTATTTAAAAATTATCGTCATTAACAATTTGTTAACGATATAATACTATCAAATATTATTTTAATACAAAATAAATTATAAATTTAAAGTGAAAATATGTGAGAATATAAATTATTTTTTTATTTAAAAGAAAAAAGAGTTTGATTATTAGTGAAATTACTAGAAAGTTGACAACTTGCAATCACTTTGGGGATGATGACTTGTCATTCCCTTAAAATTCAGAATTTTTCAGTTCTGATTCCATTATTAGGGTTTTTGGTCAATTGGGTATTGTATAAAGTATATAAATCTAATTATTGGCGTAGCAGTCCATTCACATTAATATGGTTTGCAGACTTAGGTTTACGCATTAAACATGAACAAGAAGTTCTGAAATTATTGGGTCAAGCATGTTACTTTTTCTGGTCATAGTCTTCCTTAGGGCTGCCCTTAGTCTCAAGAATTTTGATAAACCCTAACCGTTGATGGCTTTCATCATTCATTATGGGGCTTCAAAAATCTATTTTTCATAATGAATTTCATTTGAAGATGAAAGCAAGCTATGAGGATATATACTAATGCCGTATGGCTAAGTGCAAATTTAAGTAATAATCTTGTGACCATTCAAACTTGATTATGACATTTCTTCTCTTCTAGGACAATATCTTGTGGTGTGTATGAATTCAGGCATTGCTTATGTTTCAATGTGTATATCCTAAGATGCATATCGTTTCATTCATTTACTGTTCTAGCTAATTCATTATTTAGAAGATGGGTGTTTTTCTTCGCCATCAACTTTAGGTCAAATATGAAATTGTGTTCTAATTTTGTTTAATTTATTATATATCTCCATCAATTTAATATTTTCTTTTTTATTAAAGATAAACGTATACACACTAACACAATCTCTGAATTCAAGTTAAAATTATAATAAATCTGACAAGATATAAGATTTTTTAGTACTCTATAAGTCATATTCACTCATCTATAATCAATGTGAAATTCCGAAAAATCAACCCTAGAGTACACTCCTAAAAAAATCTCAACTCAAAGATCATGACTCATCATGCATACACACTAATTCTCCTATTGACTTATTTACTTTTTTTTTTGTTGAAAGATAAGCGTGTACATACACGAATAACAGCCATTGAATCCAAATCAAAACTATAATAATTTTAATAAGATTTATTGGTGGTATATAAATTTATTGACTTAATATTAAAGTTAAGTTAAATTATTAATATTTAGATATTAATTTTCTTAGCAATGAGTTTTAATTTATTGTTACTCTGAGTTTTTTTTTCTAAATGGTGAGGTTATCAATCCGAAATAATTGTATTTTGCAAAGTATCTTTATTAACCATTGATCATGGTAATCTTACATGTGTCTACTAAAGGAAATTATTGTACATGTAAAATTTTTCCCTATCTCTTTGATGCCTAAATCGGTTTCGGTTGAACAGAGTAATAGTATATTGGTTGAATGCTGATGAAGCCTCTTATCTGTATACATGCATTGGACAAGCAAATTTGCAAGATTCATGTATCTAATGAGCAGACTCTTGGCTGCCGTCAATTCTGCTTTCACAAATTAGGCAGCTTATAAAGTAAATTGGATTTTTAATAATTTTATTTATTACAATTTTAATTTAACTTTGATTGAGAGTTAAATACCAAATTAAATTAAATTAAATTAATTAAATTAAATTGTATTAATATATTTAATTTATTCCTATGTAAAATTTCAAATTGCTTATATCATGATGTAAACACATGTGGGTCCACATTTTGTACTAGATAAATGGATATATTTATGTGAATTCTTTTAGGAATGAATAGAAAGGACATGTGTTTTACACTTTCACACTGTTTCTTTATCTATCTGTCAATATGAAATGATTTTATGATAATGGAGCAAAAGCAGTAGTAAGCAATGCATATTTTAATATATTTTTTAAAATTATAAATTAATTAATTTCAAATAATGATTTATTTGTATTTAAATCATTTTCAAAATTAAAAATTCTCGAGTTAGAACTCCAACTGTACTTAAAAAAAGCATATGGGTATTAGGAGTATATGATTTTGCTTTAATAAAGGTCCACACGCAAAAGACTATTGAGAATGAGAGATGTCATTGCAAAGTAATAGTGGTGTTGGTGTTCATAGCCAAGGGAATATTACAAGTCCAACCACTTCCACCAGCAAAGCCAATGTTTAGATTTTTCTATGAGTTGGAAATTTTGGCCACCTTGGATTACTACTTAATTCATTATTTAATTATCACACTCACTATAAATTTCATTAACTCCAAAGGAAAATAAGAAATTTATGGTTTACTATTTCTGGGTTACTTTATTTTTTTAATTAATTTAGCAAATAGATTATTTTATCATGTAAATTAATTGTTTATTTAAGCATTAGGATTAGGGAGGTCAAAATCACTAATTGCTACTTAAGACATGTTAACTGAGTTTTCTTCCTCATGTGCTCAACGAGCTGACTAGTTCCCACCAACTTGTGCCCACCTTTGTCCCTATATGCAAAGATTAATATTGCCGAGGAATTAATATATTGATAAAATTGTAATTTACTATTTAATCCTACAACTTAGTGAAATTAACTACTTAATTCTTCTATTTTAAAAAATACATGAAATTGTCTCCATATTTTTTCAAACTATTAATTATTTAATCAATATATTTTTTTAAGCCATTAATAAATGTGAAAGGACTAAAACGAAGGTATTTAATTGGTACCTGTGATTTTAAAATATAATTATTTAATTTTTGTAATTTTAAAATAAAAATTATTTAATTCTTACAATTAATGAAAAGTATTGAATAGTTAATAGTATGAAAAAATAATAACTATTTAATTTTTTTTAAAAAAATATTTTCTAAATAAAATAATAATTATCTTTTAAGTTTAGAGTTCTAAATATTCCGGTCTACAAAAAAGAATCTACCATTAAGTTTGAGAAAGTTCCGACCTACAAAAAAGAATCTACGATCAAGTTTGAGAAATATTTTAAAATATAGAAATATAACCAAATCAATAAATATAGATTTTTTTCTTAATATCTGTCAAAGAGAGTTAAATTTGAATTGGAACTATTTAACATTATAGATTTTACCATTAAGCTACCATATTAAATGATAATAATAACGGTTGAGTTTATTTTTTAAAATAAAAAAATTAAATAATTAATTTTATTAAATTATAAGGACTAACTAATAATTTTTTTCAATATTAATATATCCGGTGAGAAAACATAAGAAGGGATAAAGAAATGGGTGGTTTTAAAATAAATGGGAAGGTCGTTAGATGGTGGTTAGGGGAGTAGAAAGATTGCATTGTCTTTGTCTCGGAGGTGGCAGCAGCAAACCCAATAACTAGCCCTAGAAACCATTCACAACTCATCTTTACTCGAAATATATTTTTGCTAAGATGATATGGAAACTTTTGTTCAAGTGTGGACTCTTCAACTTTTGGAGCTACCCATTAGCTTCCATAGTGGGAGGAAAAAATCTTAGCAAAAATTAAGGCGTTTTACATATATGGTTGGTCATAATTAATTGGTGACTGACTAATAGCTACAGGCTCCCTATTCCGACTCTTAAATATTAAAATTTATTTCCTAAGAAAAAATTTTATAAAAATTATTTATAATTTTATATTTTTTAAATGATAATTTTATAAATTAAAAAATAAATAAATTTCTTATATTTTAAATAAAATTTTTTTAAATAATTTAAATTCACCTCGAATAAGTCCATTTAAAAAACATAACGCTATCTCTCAAATTAATTTATAACGTCAGTATGAAAATTAAATATTTCAATTATTATCGTTATAAAATTAATAATAAATAATAATAAGTAGAATATTCAATCAACTACTAATATATTTATTTACATTAAAAAATGTAAATTTGATTGACCTATTTAAGTGATGTTGAATGAATAGTAAAGGAAAAAAGAACTGTGGATTACGTATCAAATAATGTTGATATAGTGACAATGGGACCTAAAATAAGGTGATAATGAGCTTTGTTAGAGGAATATTGCTTCCCTTTTTCCTTATTATTGTTTGACTTCTCTGTTTCTCTTGTTGAATTTTTGCTATGACTTCAGTCCAACAAATTTGGAGGGAGAGAGAGCGCCCCTTTAATGCTTCTCCCTTTATAAATTATTAATTAATTTTACCTTTAATTCATAAATTTTACCGAATCGAAATTTAAGTTTAACTTATTTATTAAATAAATTTAAAAATTAAACTAAATTTTAATTTATTTTAAAAAATAAATTAAATTCGTTCGAATTTTTATAAAATAACTTTAACTCATTTAGACTCTTGATTTTACTCTTTAGAAAGTTAGGCATTGCATTGAAAATTTTATGGCTAAAAACAAAATTTATTTTGAGATAAATCAACGTTTTAGACATTCATTAATTTCCACTAATTGAAAATTCTTGTAAACAGTATATTTTTAATATGAAAAATCAAGCTCCTACGAAATTAACTAGCCTCTTTTATCTTTTAGTTTAAATTAAAATAATGAAGTTGACTGCTTTTCATATTTATCTATCAATTTTTTTAAAATAAATTTACTCAAAATTATTAGTCTTTAAATTTAATTATCTTCTCTATTGAAATTATTAAATTTTAATAAAAATAAATATAAAAAAATTATATTACTCTTCAATTAAAATAATTATACAAATACAATGAATGTAATTAATATTTTATAAATATTTTAATTATTAAAGGGTAAATTAAAAAATAAAATATTTAATGAAATATTGAAATTATAAAATGTCACTGATTTTTTTTAAAAAATGAGCTTTAGATGTTTCTTTTTTTTTTTAAATTGTAAATTTTGAATTTAAGTCTTAATATAAGTTGAATACAAAATATTAATATTAATAAAATTTAATTTAGTGTTATTAACAATACTATAAAAGAAAATTAAGTTGGCCAAAATGATTAAGATTAGGGAATCAATCACGAATATTTAATATATATTCATTATAATATTGAAAATAAGCAGAAAATAAAATTAAAATGATTTTAGAATTTACCCTCCATTCTACTTTCAAACCACTAGAGATTTCATACGAAAAATCCAATAAAACACAAACCTAACGAACTTGAAAAAGAGAGAGAGAGGGAAACGCGCGCCAACCCAACCAATAGAGAATTTTCAACGGGATGACGTCAGCCTTATGGAGATGACGCAACACCAAGCGCTTCTCCTTCTCTATATATACTTCCTTTCTCACACTCCACAAAACCCAAACTCATCTCTCTTTCTCTCTCTCTCTCTCTGTCCCCATTTTCTCTCCTCTTTATCCCTCTTTAGAACATCAGATAAGAAAGAAATGGATCACAGTGAAGCAGCCAACTCTAACACTAACTCAACTTCTCCTTCTTCTTCATGTTCCCCGCCGCCTCCACCTACGGTGGTTATTAGTCCTTGCGCTGCTTGTAAGATTCTCAGGCGAAGATGCGCCGAGAAATGTGTTTTGGCTCCGTATTTTCCTCCTACTGAACCGGCGAAGTTCACCATTGCTCATCGCGTGTTTGGCGCTAGCAATATCATTAAGTTCCTACAGGTAATATATTAGCTTGATCATTTTTTAGCAGGATAATTAATTAATTAAAAATCTTAATTACTTTGAAAGATTTAGTGAGGTGATCTTGTGATTAGTTTATTAAAAAAGTAATTTTCAAGAATATGAATGGTTTAACACTTAATTTTGTTGAATTTTTAATATCTCCTCTGCTTTTTTGTAAGTTTCCGATATATCATATGTAAATAACAAACTAAGAAAATAAAAGTTATCTGGAATCCAAATGTGAGATTTTTTCACTGGAGGAGATTGAATCTCAAGTTGACTAGCTGGAGTTAGTTAAGAATGAAAAGCGATAGTTGGAAGGGCAGGGCAGGGCAGGGCAGGTGCCGTAGATAGCTCGAGTAAGGAACGCTTAGCTTGCTTTTCAAATTTTGAAAAGTCTCTCAAACTGACTGTGGAGACACACTCAAACCGAAATGTACAAAATTTCCAAAGAGCCCCAAAGTTTGAAAGCAAAATGGCACTAACTCTGTTTGTTTTTTCTGTAAAAAGATAGACATTTTCTAGTGTCTTTATTAAGATAGGATTTGTTATGTTGACTTCTAATATTTTATCTTTCACTTTCAGAGATCTATAGCCGTTTATGTCACAATCTATTTGTTTTTTAAATTAAATTACTAAAATAGAAAACCCATTTTTATTTAAAATTTCAGGAACTTCCAGAATCTCAGAGAGCTGATGCAGTGAGCAGCATGGTTTATGAGGCAAGTGCAAGGATCAGAGATCCTGTTTATGGCTGCGCAGGGGCAATTTGCCATCTTCAAAAACAAGTCAATGAGCTCCAAGCACAATTAGCTAAAGCACAAGCTGAGCTTGTTAATATGCAATGCCAGCAAGCTAATCTTGTGGCCTTCCTCTGCATGGAAATGGCTCAATCTCCTCAACAATCATCTGAACAATCCGTCGACAACTTCATTAGCACCCCGCAGAGCTACCAGAGCAATCCTTGCTTCATGGAGGACAACAACAATTTTGGGTCACTCTGGGAGCCTCTCTGGACATAATTTAAACTATTATCATAAACACAATATCTACAGCTTAATTATGATAATTAATGTGCCAATGAAGTTCTCCTAACTCAAGGGTAGCTCCTAATGAGAAGGAGAAATCCAAGGACATTAATTTTAATAAAATTAATTAACTTAATTATTATAGGTTTAGATAATCAAGTGTGGTAAGCACTAGGATATGGCCTTTGAATTTCTTTTCTGTAATCTTTATTTTTGCTATCTAAATTAGGAGAGAAAATGAAAGAAGATCACTTTTTCTTTTTTCAATCTATTTTTTTTTTCTTTAACTCTTTACTGGTTACTGAATCTTAATCAAAGCAACTTTATGGTCACCTGCCATCATTACTTAAAAAAAAAAAAGATGTTTGAGGAATGCCTTGTCAAACTAGCTTTTGACCATCTATTGATTTATGCTTTTCAATGGTGACTTGGAGCACTCAAATTTCTCCAACCAAGTCTTTTACGTAAAATGACATTAATCCACTAACCAGTTTGATTAAGAGATAAAAATATAATTATATAGCAGATGAAGTCTTGGCTTAATTAAATTACATTGGTTGAGTGAGAAAACAATTATGATTGCATTAATTAAATTTATCCATCACCAGCAGCTGATTCTTTAATGTGGACTAATTTGAACGACAGTTTGACGATTCTTTACAAAATCGGCCACTGCAGTTTTTGTTTTTTTCTTGAATATATTATCTATATTCTTTTGTACGTCAAAACCCTAAATTTTTATCATCACCCTAAGAAAAAGTAGTTTTGCATATCTGCTCCTCAGAGAACTCAGAATGGGCTTTTTTTTATATTATTTAAATCCTTGTTTGGGTTGATAATATTTTTAACCTCCTAACAAATGCTCTCATTACGTTTGTTGTAGAGAAATTAACTTATTAATTTTTCCTAATTAACTCAATTAACTTACTTTTTTTTAAATATTCCAGAAATTAGATTCCTTGTTTATAAATTTTTTTTATATACATACTTTATCGATTTGAAATTATATATCAATGTTTTAAAAAATAATTTTTATTATTAATTTTAAGATATTATGATTAACATATATCGAAATGAAACTAAAAATAATAATAAATATTTTTTAGGTACTATTTTTCTTAACGTGTGTATTAATAGTTAAAGAAGCCGTGGTTATGTTTAAATCTTCTTTCTCCAAACTTGTTTTGGACCAAAACGACAAATGAACAATATCGTTTTCATGCAAATAACAAAGGAACAAAAAATTTTTAGGTTGTGAGGGACAAGAATTTTCCAGTGGGATATTGCATAGATTACTATAACAATGACCACACGATTGACATCGCACGTGTAAATTTGTCTAATTCTAACAAAAGAATTTTTATTTTTATTTTTATTTTTTTTCACTTAGCTTTATATTAATTAGGTTTTTAGTTATCATTAAGACAAAGTATAATGATCATGGCTTTTGTCCGTCTGGCCATAACGCGGTTTTTGCCATAATTCAAAAGTCACGTGCAACCCACGTGAAGATGATCGTTACCAAGTGAACAACATATTATTACCTGTCGGCAACCAAATTTGATGATGGTTTTTTTTTTCTTCTTTTTTCTCTATCAGACAAAATCTGTTATGTTTATTTTGCCTTCACTTTCCACGGCTAGCTAGATATGTACGGGATTAAGAACTCTATGAAGTTTTATGCCTGTGTTTTTTGACTCTTACACTCAGTTTCAAAGTCTATATATATATATATTAAATCTAAATAATATATTTATCTCTTATAAATACTAATTTTTTATTTAAAATAAAATAATTTAAAAAATTAAAATTTTATTTAATTTTACAATAATTTATTTAAATTTACTTTTACAAAATAACTTATGTCAAAACGAAGGGTATATGTAGTTAAAATTTGGAAGCTTTACATCATCATCTCATCATGAATGTGTATGGAAACCCCAGCAAATAAGTTGAAGTTATTCAAGTAAAGGAGGTGGAATATTATGGACATGATATTTACAATTAAGGGATAATGTAACGTTTATAATTAAGGAGAAATAAGATGTTATTTACATTTAGATAGTTTTACTTTTTAAAATGTAATTAAGAATCGAAAAAATAAAATATGAAATTTCTGAAATTTATTCAGACACATTTACTATCCTGTTAAGTTTGTGAATATTTATATTTAAATAGTTAAAATATTTATTAATATAGTATTTATATTTAATAAAAAATGTATGTATTTAATAAGTTTAAATTTAATATAATTATATTAAATTAATTATGATTTAATTAAAATTAAATTTAATAAAAATATAATTTTAATTTATTAATTTTAAACTTATCAAATTTTTATTTATTTAAATTAATGAAAAAATTAATTTTTTATTTTTTTAAATAAAGGAATAAACGTGATAATATATTAAAAATAAATTCATAATAACTTAATTTCATTTAAAAATTATAATTTTAGAAGGCGAGGTGTCGTGTCTACTCTCCCATAAGTCCGTCAATGTAAGTGATTATGTTTTGAAATTGCAGCATCTAATCAGAGCAAAGGGCATCTTGTAATTATGAAGGGAGAAAGGGTGATTATATATTCTAATCCGAGTTACCAGTATTCGGTTTAAATATAAAAAATCGATCAAATCGAATTAATTTAAAATTTTAGTTTAATTTTTTATTTATTTTAATTTAATTTTTAATTTTAAAAATTTTAATTATTTTAGTTCACTTTGACTTTAATAAAAAAAAATCGAACCGAACCGATTAGTGATAATAATATATTATTTTTAATAATATAAAAAGATTATATTATATTAAAGTTAAAATATTTTAATTAAATTTTAAAATATTAAAAATAAAGTGTAAAAAATAAAAAATTTAATAAAAATTTAAACTGATCAAATCGAATCAGATCGATTCGATTTGATTCAATTTTTGATTAAAATTAATTTGGTTTGATTTTTATAAATTTTAAAATTTTAATTTTTAATTTGTTCGATTCGATTTTAAAATAAACCGATCATACTCACGCTAGAGAGTGAAAAATTAAAACAACTATTATCTATATAGTGAAAATATATATTATTTCCATATCTTATAAATTAAAATAGTAAATATATTATTTATGTGTAGAAGAAATTAAATAAAATAGGACTAAATATGCATGTGAATGTCGTTAAATTACTGGGTAGAAAATGAGCTTTGAGCTTTATTAATGTCTTTATATATTTTGTTAAATTTGTTAATAATAGGATTTAAGGGTGGAAAATGTTATTAATGAGATTAAAACTAGAAAAATATGTATTGTACTGAATAAATTAGTTTAAATTAGTAAAAATTATATTTATTTTCTATATTTGAGCAGCATTTTAACTAAAATTAAAATAATAATTTGTGTTTAATCTAAACACACAAATAAGCAATTTAATTAAACAAATAATGAGGACAAAATTGATAAATTTAGTAAATTATGGAGGTAAATTTAACAAATTTGATGGGGGCAATATTAGAATATTCTAAATATATATACAAAGGATTTCAAAGGGACAATAGGCAAGTGCTCCCATTGCCCCATGCTAGATTCGCCATGATTGTACGAGTTATAAGCTTCTTAATGGCAACAAGATAGAATAATGGTAGCAAGATCTACTTGGAGGTGAATTTAATAAGGGTAAAAAAGTTGAATATAATTAATGAATTATATAAGAGATAAGTATTTTTTTTTCTAATTATAAAAGTTAATCTCCATATTTTGAAGATGAATATATATATATATATGATTCAATACTGTGCAAAATGTATTATATAGTGGCGATTTTTTATTGATTTAAGTGGAGATATCTTCATATTCAGACATCTAAACTTGATCATGCAAAAACATAAATTCAAAACAATTATGTTAAATGTGTCGGAATTTGACAAAGACCTACTTAAAAACATAGACTCAAAATAGCTATGTTAAAGATATCTAAACAAGGAAGTTGGTAGAGTTTTTATAGATTATATTTTTTTACCGTTGAAATTCAGAATTTCAATTATCATGAAATTTTTTATTTAATAACCGGTATAATTTAAATTTTCAAAAAATATCACTAATTAATATAATTTTTTTATAATATAAAAGTAAATTAGAATATTGGTTCAAACTATATATTTTACTATTCATTTGTATATTTATCATTTCATCCGCCTAATTAAATAAATTATTAATTTGAACGTTTAAATTTCAGTCAGTATTTTTTGCTAACATGAAAAAATATGTATATAAATATTGAGCTGCCTTTGATTGGCATGAAAGGAAGATTTTGAGATATACCCGTATGAATACATGCATAGAGTTCCAATTTTGGATGGGATTGAACTTTGTACGTCTAATGTTTCACATGCACTGAACAATCATCGAAATATAAAATCTAAGATTATGGTTAGTTGCCTAAACCATATCCTATAATGACACGCATAGATTTGTTAATTGCTTGGTGAACTACCCACTACAGTTGAGAGTTAGGTATGTTTTTGGCTGAAATCCATGCAAGAAGCAGGTGTTTTGGAAAATGAATCCAAATATTTAATTTCACCGAAAATATTTATTAAAAATTATTTAATTTAGTTTATTTTTAAATTTAAATTTTATATTTAATTAATTTCATTTCGATTCAATTCACTGTCTCAATTGAACGGTGCTC
Organism: Manihot esculenta; assembly: GCF_001659605.2. Classification (NCBI taxonomy): domain Eukaryota; kingdom Viridiplantae; phylum Streptophyta; class Magnoliopsida; order Malpighiales; family Euphorbiaceae; genus Manihot; species Manihot esculenta. Next base: position 30,632,584 of record NC_035171.2, read on the forward strand.
ACTGCTGGTACCACATGATGACCCTTGAATTCAAAGTTATTATGGAAGAAATGAAGAATTTTATTTTCTCCATTCTAATAGTAGATGTAATGATGTGAGGTAGCTAGCTTTAAATGACTTGTCAAAATTAGGAATTAATAGACTAGATAACTACTTATTTTTTGTAATGCAAGCAATAAGGATGGTTTACATCAAAAAAGTCCAAAAGCTAATTTAATTTCTTCCTTGACATTATATATATCCTCAATTTTCTTATTATTATTATTATTTTTATAATTATTACTAACTAGTACACAAATATGAAGTTTCAATAACCAATTATAATTATCAGTAATATATTTCATAATATATGTGAATTATTAATCTGTAAAAAAGAAAATGTGAGATAATTGATACTTATAACGCAATTTCGATGATAAGTCAGTACACTGATAAATTGAACAAATATAATAAAAACACTTAAAACTCAAGAATGATGGTATATAAATGCGTATCTTAATTTCTGCGTTCATTCATTTTTATATTATATAATGGTGGAGTTGATAATTAAATCTTTTGAAAATGTAGATAAGAAATCTGATGATTATAGGTGAAAACTCGTTAGGGTGAATATTGATAAAGAATCGAGTGTTATCATATCCGAATATTCCTTTTCACTGGTGAGACTACATATCAACTTATCATATTTTTGTTATGTGATTTTATCGGTAACCATTATTGGTTTATTTTCAGCGATTATTATGTTGCATCAATACCAATAAAAAAAAATTAAGCATGATAAAAAACGATTAAAATTGAAATAATTTATAATATTAGATTTAAGTTTAGTTTAAGATTTTTAATTATAAATATTACTGTTGTTGTTGATATTTAATAAAAAAGATATATATTAATCTCATTATAAAAACTTATAATAAGTTATATTAGAAATATGTAATGTTTTAAAGGCTAAAAGCTATAAAAATAAGCTAATGTTTTTATAATTTAATTGAAAATTTTAAATTTTAACATAATTAGCCATATTTTTAAAAATTATTAGAAATATTTTATTCAATTTTCGTTTATCAAATCTAAAACTATATTTTTTCAAATTGTTTACAACTACTATATATTGAAAATCTAATTTCATCATACTTATCAGCTCATAATTTATTTTAATTATTTTATTGAAAAATAAATTATGCATAAATTAATATGATATTTTTTATTATTAAAACTTGAAAATAGTATTTTTATTTTTCTAACTAGGATTTAATATGATATTGGTAATTAAGCATAAGAACAAGTAACAAAAATGATTGCATAAATGAATTCTGAAGTTTCCCTAATGGGAACTCAACACACCGTTTTTGAATCTCCTTGAATGGAAACAGCATTAAGCCCCCAACCAAAACTTTTGATCTCTGTCTCCGTAGATATCCATAGAAATTTATTATCCTGTTGTTTTGGCATTTAGTTAATAATTAAAAATGAAAATTTGAGCAGTAGCCAGTAGCCACCACCACCAGAATCCAATTGGTCTCTAAAAATCGCAGTCTTTTTGAGCAAAGTGGTTTCTCACTTGAGAAGCCGTAGGTTTGGACAAAAAGTAGAAATAGACATTTAATTAATTAAATTAGAAATTATGGTTCACGAATTTATGATGAGAGTGTTATGTCAAGTTGGGTGGTGGGTTTTTTCTTTTCTTTTCATTTCATGGCTTTGACAGTACCTCTCGTACTTGTTCGGTTGCTCTATATGAATGAAAATTATTAGCCGCACCACACCATAGAATTTTTACGTCCAACTGACTAAAAATTATTAATTTATTTTTATAAATAAAAAATATGATAATTTTTATCATATATAATATTTGAAGTATATTTTAAAGTTTTGAGATATTACGAAATTATTTTTTTAGTAAAGTTTTATAGTGAAAATATATTTTTATAGAAAATTTTTTAAATAAATTCAGTTTATTATAAATTTAAAAGATATTACTATAAATTTCATATATCTTTTTATGAGAAATATTACCCAAAAGTTTCTGTCATATTGTGTTTGTTCAACGCGGAAAATTATCATTTCCACTTGTATTTGCATTTGCATGGTCCTCGGCTCGTGCATGTGGATGAGTGAGAACCCATTTGCACTTCATGCTGTTCAATCTGCAACCGCCTCTCTCTTCCATTGATTAAAAAAAAATCTTTATAAAATTCTTATACTAAATGATTTTCTGTGATACGGATAATAGAATTTATAATAGAATTTATAGTGTGAGTCTAAATTCAGGTGGAGAGGAAAACGTTTCTCCCATTTTATTCTTTTTTCTTTATCTATTAGTGACGTCTAATCGTCTCTCTATTACAATGTCACCGGTCTCTGTTACTCAAATTCATACGTACGAGCATGTTAAACCCCTTTCCACGCCAGACGGTCATTTAATTCTTCAAGAGTAGGACTACAAAGTGATTAGACATACTATTTTTTCTCACGTCACATTACCGGACTGTATTACTTCTCGTTGGACCTGACTCACGGTCGATCCGACCTGCTCTACGTGTCATACTTAAGATACTGAATCGGTCAACTAAAGGGAATTTCATGGGTTTTATGACTGTATTATTTTCTTGGATCCAGTCTCGTTGGTCGAGGTAGATGATCCGAGATTAGATGAGACTCGGCAATCAACAATAATCAATTTTGAATTTCATATTAAATTTACATACAATTTCTAATTAGCTTTATCACAAAGTAAAGAAAACAAATATCTTTTTTTTTTGTTCTAATTAAATTTATAAAACTGATTTAAAAAAAAAGAATAGCTCCAAATGAATGGGTCAAAAATGGACATCTAGATATTACTTTTATTTTATCGGCAATGTTTGAAATAAAACGTAATTGAATGATTATTACAAAATAAGTAAAACTTTAACTGAAAATTATTTTTATTAAAGAAAAAATGGGTTGCCATAGTCAAGTCTTACGATCTTCAGATCTTAGCTAGGCCACTGAATTTGAAAGAATGTAAATGTGGAATTTTTCTTTTTTCGTTTGAAGTTTAATGATGAATTTTAGATAATAAATATTTGAAAATGATAAATTATAATTTAGTCCATATAATTTTAAAAATAAAAATTAATTCTGATAAATATATTTAAAATAATGTTGTTATATTATCTTATTTAGATATATATTTATGCTTTATAGGTAGTCAAAAGCATACACTTAATAAGTTTAAATTTAATGTAATTATATTAAATTAACTCTAATTTAATTAATTATATTTTAGTAAATATAATTATAATTTTTTAAATTTCAACTTATTAAATGTTTATTTAGTTAAATTAAATTAATTCATTAATTTTAAAAAAAAATTAGAAGAACTAATTGTAGCATTTTATTAAAAATAAATTTATATTCAAATTTACTCATATTCAAAATTTAAAATTCCAGGACTCTTTAGATATGTTATTGTTTATATATAAAGACTAAATTGTAAAAAAGTATAAATTATAACCAGTAGTGATTTTTAACCCCAAATTGAATTAATTTAAAAATTCAGTTTGATTTTTTATCCATCTCAATTTGGTTTTTAATTTAAAAAATTTCAGTTATTTCGATTCGATTCAATTTTAATTAAAAAAAATAAATCAAACCAATTAGAGCTAATAATATATTATTTTTAATAATATAGAGATATTAGATAATAATTAAAATTAAAATATTTTAATTAAATTTTAAAATATTAAAAATAAAGTGTAAAAAATAAAAAAATTATTAAAAATTCAAACCGATCAAACTGAATTGAATTGAATCAGATCGATTTGATTCGATTTAATTTCTAACTAAAATCAATTCAGTTTGATTTTTTATAAATACTAAAATTTTGAGTTTTAATTTATTCGATTCGATTTGATTTTGAATCGAACTAATCAAACGCTCACTTTATGATTAATTTTATTTATTTTTTACAATATAATAATTAAACAAATAACTTTGAAAAATATAAAAACTACTTTTACATTTGTTATTCTGCATGATCTTCTTTTGGCAAGATTTCTTCTTGTGTAGAACCACTGGAAGGGTGTTTTTATCCTCTAAAGTCAAATAAATAGAGCGTCAAATTTCCATTAAAAAAAATGAAAACACTCAAAAAAGTATTGAGAATCTTAATTCTATCCAATATTTTTCCTTTTACTAATGTTTAGCGTAGCTACGTTTGAATGAATTGGGTTGCAAATTTTGAACCTCTAGACCCTCCGTTTGTTTTATGCAAGAACATATTTTTTAATATTTATAGGAAATTTAATAAATAAAAAATTATTTTTTATTAAAACATAAAAAATTTAATTAAAGAAAAATATTTTTAAAAAATGTTATTTTTCGTATTTTAAAATTTTTATTAACATTTTTTATATAAATTTATTAATATATTTTATTTTTTAAATTAAAAATTAATAATAAAAAAAATATTTTAAGCTATATTTATTTCATGAAAAATAATTTTTTAAAAAATATTTTCAATATTTTTTGGTGTTTGAAGTATTTAGAAAACTTAATTAATAGAAAATATTTTATTAGTGTGAAAAAATAATAAAAAATCATTTTTTTTTACATTTGAAATCTTTATTAAAATATTTATATAAAAATTTGCTAATAATTTTTTTAAATTAAAATTAAGTAATAAAAAATAAATTACCTCATTTAAAAAAATTTTCTAAAAAAACATTTTTTACAAAAAATATTTTCTGATAAATTATTTATCGCAAACAAATCAACAAAAATTTAGTAGAAAATATTTTTCATGCTCCAAATATAAATTATTTTTATAAATAAACAGAGCGTAAATGGATTAAGTTCGGATGGGTTCACACACACACAACAAATATATTAATTGTTGTTTATTAAATAAAATCTTAAACTTTAATTACAAGTTCAAATTAAATATTAATTTTCTAATAAGTATTATTTTTTTAATTTTATAATATCAAAATTATTTACTATTCTTAATTAAAATAAAAATTAAAAATATGAAAAACACCAGAAGAAAAATACTAAATGATTTTAATATTTAAACTTATAAAAAACAATATTTTATTATTTGGACTTGTTCAGATTTAAATATAAATTTCAGACTTTGATTTAAAATTTGCCTTATTTGAAATTTTGATGAAAAGTTTTTCTTCTGCATTGTAGAAAAGTTTTTCCCTTTTTGTTTCCCAAAAAATTCAGAATAGGTCACAGTTTGAGAAATTTCAAAATAGTATTTTTTTTTTTTTTTCCTCAAAGGAAATTTCAAAATAGTTCGTCGAAGCAAAACCTGCACATGCGTCACATTAGTCAGACCGGAAGCCAAAGGAAGCGAGAAACGCAAATCGCTTAACGGTAAATTACTATTAACTCTTTGTATTTTATTAACAATTTTTTACTTTTTATTAAATAAGTTAATAAAATTATTTTTATCTTAAAATCTATGTTATTTAATTCTTTTAATTTTAATTACTCATTCTATTTATTTTTTTGACTAATGCTAAAAAGGTTAATCTTAATATTTTACTCTTTGGAAAAAACAATTGATATGAATAGAATATCAAACAAATTTGCAATTCAATATAAACAATATTTAATTTAGTTACTCGAATTGTTTTATCCAATCTCAATTGGAATTAGATTTTATTTTTTTAGAAAAAAAATTTATAATTAATAAAATTTAAAAAAAGGTAATATATATCAAACAATTTAAAAAATAATATAAATATTTTATTAATAAAAAATAAATTATATATATTTTAATATTAAAAAATATTTGTCCGTATTTTGCCCAAGAAAAAAATAAATAAATAAAAAAAGTGCTTATTCGGTTATTTTTCCCGTTTTCAGTCCTTCAGCCCAAGGAAAGCCCAATGCTTTTAAGTATGGAACCAACTCAGACCATTGGGTCTGTAGATGTTGCTTCTGCATTATTCATGTCTAAAACGTGAACATTAATTTTTATCCAAAGGCACACACATGTAATATTTAATTATCAATTTTTAAAATTAATTTAAAAAGTTTTAAAAAGCATTGTAGTGTTGAGTATCTTTACAAATAAATATGCTTTTCTTTATTTTATTTTTAAATTTTGTTAATTAAGTTTAATTTTTGTTGTAAAAAAAAATAACAATAATAATTAAAAAAATCATTTTGAACAAATAATTTATCTTTTTTGAAGAAAAATTTAGCTGCAATATTATAGTGATTCTAAACTCAAGTCTATTATTATTATTATTATTATTATTATTATTTCCTTCCATATTGTTATTTTTCTTCCCTTCTCCTCTTCCCTCATCCTCACTACAGCCTCAGCCTCAATCAACTCTAAACAACTCTATATTACCCTCTACAACTATTGACTTCCTTCTCCAATGACAGACCTAATATTTATATTTAGGAAGTTAAAATATTTACTAATTGTAGAATTTATAGTTAGTAAAAATAAAATATATATTTAATAAATTTAAATGTAATTTAATTATATTAATTTAATGAAAAAACATAAAAAGAAATATCTAATTTTACTCATTTTCATTTTAGAATTTATAGTTTGATTTGTATAAAAAATAATATATATAATATCATATCATTTACAAATAGCGATAAGTTTTTAATATCATTAAAAAATATTGACTAATCAAGTAAAATATAATTATTAATTAAAAAATATAAAAAAATATCTTGTAGTTTCTCTTATTTTTATTTTAAAATTTATTATTTAATTTATATTATATTAATAATTTATGATATATTTTTTATATTAATATTTTTTAATGGCATTTAAAAAATAAAAAGCTAAACATAGCAGCATATTAAAAATAAATTCATAATTAACTTATTCCTAATTAAAAATTAAAATTTTAGGAGGTGAGAGCTTCTATCTGCCACTTCACTTCCTAAACTTTTTATTTTTTTTTAAGGGACGAGGGGTTAAACGTACTATTATATTAAAAATAAACTATTACATTCGATTTACTTTTAATTAAAAATTAAAATTTTAGGAAGGTGATAAGCCCTATCTACCCTTTAGATCGGCTATTGCCCCTCTCTAAGCCTCGCATGTGCTGTATTGTGTATTCCAAGATTTGAGATTAGATTTGCAGATTATGGTTATTTGAGTTAATTAGTAGATTTATATTTGTGATTGTAAAGTTTTTTTTTTTTTTTTTTTCCTCTCAACCATCTGCTTAAGCTAAAAGTTAATTTGTTAGTTGTTTGAGATTAAGTATTTAAAATTACCTATTTGTTAATTTAAGTTATTTGTTATATTAAAGAATTGATGAGTTATGGGAAATTTGCCATAGTATTTATGGAAGTTCTACTAAGGATTTGTGGATGGAAGAAAATTGATTTCTTTTATTCAATTTGAGTAATAATGTTGTCCATTCACGAAAATACGATTTTGGGTTATTATTATTATTATTATTATTATTATTATTATTATTATTATTTAATTCAATTCAAGATTGAATCAACCGATTGCAAAATTTAGTTATTGTCAATGATATGGTTTAGACCAAGACTATTGGTTCTTATTAAAGGGTTGAGAATAATATGGATTTAAATCAAAGGTGGTGTATCACAAATTTAAGCGTTAATTTTTTTAAAAAAATTTTAATAATTTTTATACTGATCATTCAATGATATGGTTTGATCCAAAATCAATTTGAGTTTTTGAGTCTCCAAAAAGCCAATTTGAAACACGTTTGAATTATCCAAGACTCATTTAAGAGGAAATAGTGTTTAAAACTCTTATAGCACATTATTCTATTCTAAACTGATGTGGAATTTATCAATTATAATAAAAAGACAACAAAAAGCTTATGAAAACACGCACTCATTCAACAATCATATTTGCAAATCTTTCTCATTGATTATTAAATTCAATCACATTCAGAAGTCTCATCTATAATAATAAATAAACCATTTTCTCTATTAAAATGTAAGTACCTTAGGGAGATATTTTTGCTTTTAGCTACATTCAAATTCAGAACCACTAATGAGCTCACCTTTCCGATTCCAACTTTACCAATAAAGAGGTTTGTTGTTAAGTGAATTCTTAATTGAATTGTACTAGAGTAATATATCTCATATTAGATGTACAAAGATTATCTATAGCTAACAGTATTCAAATAATACAGTTGTATAATTTAATATTACCATAATATATTTGTCATTTTTATTAGGTCTCAATTTGAGCGTCTGATGAGAGTGATCGAATTGTTAATCTGTGCATGAGTGCTCTTTGGCGTGCTTTAGATAACGACTTTGTCAAAATATAAGCCAATTCATCATTAGAACAAAGAAATTGAACGGTCATATCCACATTACTTGTGCAATCTGCATTGGTATATACATTCAAATTCAATATCTTGGACTTTGTAAGTAGAAGGCCATGGCTAGATGTAAACTTCAAATATATCAATATACACTTGGACGAAGTCCAATTAGCTTCGATTGCAGCATCAAAGTATTGGAAACTTTATGAATAGAAAAACAAACTTTAGGATAGTTCAAACTTAAGTATTGCAAGCCACCAACTATGCTGCGATATAGTGTCGGATCTGAAAATGATTGTCCTTGCATGACTGTTTATTTGTCTTTTGTAGTGGTTGGCAATATTCCCTTCCGATCTCCCATTTGGGTGATTGGGCCTTGTGAAACAGATTATATATATACTTTTGTTGAGTGAGCAATACGCCAATTGATGTTCATTTTGCTTTCATGCCAAGAAAATATTTCAATGTCCCTAAATCTTTCGATATAAATTTTAACTATAGGGAAGAAATTATGTACTACAAGGTTAGAGAGCAAGTACTAGTCATAATGATATTGTCGACATAGAGCAAAGTAAATATGGTAACACCATCCTTAGCATAAAGAAAAAGCGAAAAATTTGCAAGGGACACACAAAAATCTTATAAATTAAAGCATAGAATAAGCGCTTATACAACTGTCGCGGAGATTGTAAAAGGCCATACAAAGACTGTCACAAACAACAAATAGAGGCTGCTACATATATACTCATCATCCAAATTGCCGTACATAATGTCATTACAAACATCCAATTGCTTGACTGACCAGCCATATGATACAACTAATGATAAAATTAGGGAAAAGGTCTCAAAATAGTTAATTTTGGGGCATTCCTTTAGCCACTAAATGCGGTTTGCAGCGTTTAATATTGCCATCGGACCCTTGTTTAACTCGAAAGACCCATTTGCAGCCAACAACATTTTGAGTTTTGCTGCGTGGTATCAATTTCCATGTCCGGTTTGAATCAAGGCATTGAGTTCCTGTACCATTGCTTACCTCCAATGTAAAACTTTAATTGCTTGTGTGTAGCAACTCAGCACAGAGAACGAAACCACTTCATTTGAAGACTGTGCAGACCATGGTAGTTTTGGTTTGAGACTACCTCTTGTAACCGTTGCATGTGTTTTCATTGTTTCTGCGACCGGTGGTGGAGATAATATTGTTTCTGCAGAAGTGGGATTGTCTAACATGGGTAGTAGGTGATGAAGTGAGTGGGTGTGGTTCGGTTTGATGTAGGCTGGACAGATCGGGTGGAGGTAGTTGTTTGGGGCGAGCTCGTTGTGGTGGAGGCAGTCTGAGCTGAGAGAGCGAGCCAAGTTGTGAAAGGGGTTTTTGCTGGCTGGCGGGGAAGGTGGCTCTTCTTCGCCTGCAGTTTTGTCTTGTTTTTTTTGTTTGGTTTTTGAAGTGAGTTTGTTTTTTTTTTAATGGGTCTGTTGGTCTAAGAGGTTTTTGTGTTTTATTCTGTTTTCAAGGTGTTTTCCAACTGCTCAAGGGAAATTTACTGATCGTTGATGCCCGTGCTCTTGCATCCGACAATCATAGCTTCCAACAAGTTTTGTCATATCTCCTTTCTAACCTTGATGGGTTTCATAGGCGACCATTTAATAGCCCTGTTCTTGAATATACAGAACTAATAGAGCTTCGATGAGCCCTAAATGTAAAAGGTCAATATGGTGTTAGTCTTGTTGGAAGTTCAGACTCTTCATTTTGTTTGACTATTTTGCTGTTGGCGGTTTTGGGTTTGGTGTTCGTGAAAGCTCTGTATTGGTTTGTGGGTGATGTGCTTTGATTTGTGTAGATTGGGTCATTTGAGATCTAGTTTTGCATGTCACTGTTTATGCGGATTTGGTTTGATTAAGCATGCATGCGATGTTGTTGCTCTGGTCCGACCGTTTTTTTCTTCTCTCCAACTATGGCGGTGGGCAGAGGTGGTGGCAGTGGAATCGACAACATTGAGTTTCAGCCGGCCAGAGATTTGGATTGGATGGCATTTGGGCTTGTGGCAGCATGTGGGCTTGATTGTGTAGGTTGAATTAGAACTTTTGCCGAGGTTTAGGTTGGTTTTTCATTTTGAATTTTGTACTGACCTTTTAATGCGTTGAAGATTGTGATTATTTCTTATTTTGATTACCAAAATATTATTTATTAACTATTCTATTAGTATTTTTCAAATTAATGTTAAATAACTTCTTTAAAAAAATGGAGCTTTAATGTTAAATATTTAAAAAAAAAAATCAAATAAATGCAATGGGTTTTAAAGGGCCCATTTTCAATGGTCCTTTGTGAGTCCAATCTAAAATGGACTTTTAGTGGGTCCCACTTTCTTCCCAGGCAAAACTTCCCTGCCAGTATCAGTCTGCCACGTAGTCAATGTGTATCTTCACTCGACATTTTTATATACGCATTCTATATTTTCTTCATGGCAAAGCTATCGGAGCACGACGACCCTAATTAGTCCAAATGGCTAGGACCACAACTACAACCACCTCACGTGCAGCTGACGACGACGATCTCCACTCCCTCCTTTCCGAGTGCCGACGCGAGCTCATGGAAGCACAATCCCTCGAATCTGATCTTGACTTTGCCTTCCGCCTACAACTCGAAGAAGCCGTCAACGCCTCCCTCACTCTCCTGCCTTCTTCGTCAAAATCACCACCGCGATCCTCACCTTCAGTTATTATTATCCCGGACAAAGACGACACCGTTAAGTCCTCTCTGCCTTCTCTCCAATCTGAAGAAATCTCCAAGTTCGAACAAGAACTGAATGATCGGAGACAATCCGAGTTCGAAATGCGCAGAATGAGAGAAGATCTTGACCGTCGAATGCACGACCATAAAGTCGCTCGGGAAATCTTGAGAATTCCGGACGACGAGTGGCTCGAATGGGGCGATAATTTTGAGAAGCCCTTCGGCGAGGGAAGCTCTAGAAGCATGGATAACAACGGCAGCATTTTCAAATTGTATTTCAAGGGTTTAGTGAGTGAAGAGAAGGTGAGCGGCCAGAAAGTAATTTTGGCTGGGATTGGTGTAGCAATCTGTGACCCTATAGATAATTTGGTGTTCGAGGTAAGGAAGCCATTGATTGGGAATGGAATGAGCAGGCAGGCTGCAGAGGCTAAGGCTTTAATTGAAGGGCTCAACGCGGCTCTTGCTCTGGAGCTCAAGAAGATTGTGGTTTATTGTGATTATTATCCACTTTATCAATTTGTAAGTTTCTGAATTTTAATTTATAAATTGAAGTCGAATCTCAGTTGTCTTGTCGAATTTTATTAATTTTGATGGAATATGATATAATGAGTGTTTATTTGGTGCTGAATTCGGTTGTTTTATAAGCTGAAGCCTGTCCTCTGTTTTTCCGAACAAATAGTGATAGTACTTCTACGTTCCCTCAGTATTTTTGTTGTCCTGAGTATTGCCCTGAATACATATTTCTTTAAATGTTGCACTTGAATGTGAATTGCCTTGGTCATTTTACTTTTCAAAAAATCAAAGAAATATTGATGGGTGTTGAACTGTTGCAGTATGGCCATTGCAAGGTTTGCCAGTATTGTTTGATCACCATCTGTAATTTATGCTTTGAAATGAATGAGAAAATAGAGCCACACATACACCCACACACAAAGACATAAGATAAGACTCTCTGAGTTTGAAAAGTTTAGTTTGAAAGAGCATTTTATGATTATCCTTTCAATAAGCCCTGCCTGATCATAGATTGAATAAGAGTTTGATTTTTATAGAACTGAATGCACTTGTGTTGGTTTTGAATAAAATTGGAAATATGTGTAATTTTGTGAGGATGCACCTGCTTATCTCATGTTGTTTTGTGAGGTGGGATTTCTTTCTTATTCCATGAAATTGAAAGATATAAAATTGTGCGACTTACCTAGTAACCCTTGGACCAAGCACTATGAGGGTGTTATTTTATTCTTTTTCCTCATTTTTTTTCTCTTCTATGCTCTATCTGCGTAGAGTTTCTGTGATATTTTGTATTTTCTTCCTTTTAGGCTTCAAATTGCAATTATTCCATATGCAGAACTGATTCTGAGACCTTAGAGTATATTTAACACTGTTGATTGATATTTTGAGTGTGTATTTTGCAATGCAGGTTATTGGAAGATGGCCCCCAAAGCAGCGCAAGATTGCTACATTAGTCAACCAAGTGTCTCTTCTTCAAAGAAAATTTACATATTGCAATCCCACTCTTGTTGCACGTAATGATATCAAATTTGCTTTTAAACTTGCAAGAGATGCAATAGTTTCTCAGATCACAATGCCTGCAGAATCAAGCCGTGGCAAGACTCTTCAGGAGACTTGTGTCATCTGTTTAGAAGATACAGATGCTGAGCGTATTTTTTCAGTTGATAGATGTGGACATCGATACTGCATTTCTTGTATGAAACAGCATGTGGAGGTGAAGTTGCTTCATGGCAAGGTACCTAAATGTCCTCATGACGGCTGCAATTTGGAGCTTAGTGTTGACAGCTGCAGGAAGTTCTTGACATCCAAATTAATTGAGACAATGAACCAAAGAATAAAAGAAGCTTCAATTCCTGTTACAGAGAAAATTTATTGCCCATATCCCAAGTGCTCGGCATTAATGTCGAAAAAAGAAGTTTCTGAATATGCTGAAAATATATTTGCTGGTTCTCAACGTTCAGCTGCACGGAAATGCGTGAAGTGCCATGGCCTTTTTTGTATTAATTGCAAGGTCCCTTGGCATAGCAACATTAGTTGTACCAGTTACAAAATGTTGAATCCTAACCAGCCTGCAGATGATGTGAAACTGAAGTCTCTTGCTACAAGGAAACTATGGCGCCAGTGTGTGAAATGCAATCATATGATTGAACTTGCTGAAGGCTGTTATCACATGACCTGCAGGTAGTATGCTCATTTTCTCTCCCAAATTGATTTTTCATGAATTTTTGTGACCAAAGAAAATTAGTTGAACTAAATAGGAAAAGCTTTTTATACATGACCTGGAAAGAAAGATTGCGTCATTCTCAGTGTTCATACAATCACTGTGAAGAAGCATAGAGTGGGCCTCATTTGAGGTTGAGGTTAGGAGGCCAAAACAAATGCTTTTTGGGAAAGTTCCTTTTTATATTCTGTTGGAAAAGCTGTTAATTTGTTGGAGTGCTCATGACTGAACATGTCAAGTTTAATTTTAAATCAAATTTTCGATACCTTCTAACTAGCATATTTTAAAGAGGTGTTCTCAATAATAATGCCAAATAGACCTCCAGAAGCCGTTCTTCATATGCTTCTTAGATTCTCACTTCTTACAGTTCCTTCATTGTACATGATAGAGTTGAATTCTCATGACTGGACTTCTAGTAAAAACTTGCCCGTGAAAGGGAGTTTACTGGATATTGTGTAAGAATAAGATTAATGTTAAGTAGGTGAACTGGGTCATCCTCAACATTGCTTTACATTCCCACCCATTTAAGTCTAATGGCCTATCTCGTGAGTATATTGTGAAGTACTTTAAGGAAATATATGTTTGTCGTCATTCAAGCAGGTAATTTAGTACTTGGAGAAAAGCTTCAATATGTTTCCCGGCATTTAGTATATTGTGGAGTCAGATTTTATTCTGGTATATTAAAAAAGTCATGTATCCACTTGGACATCAATGATAATATGTCTCGTGCTTATGATGTTTCTGCAGATGTGGGTTTGAGTTTTGCTATAATTGCGGAGCTGAGTGGAAGGAGAAAAAGGCAACATGTCATTGCCCACTCTGGGATGAGGATAATATTTTGTATGATGATGATGGAGATTTTGATGAAGAAGAAGATTTTGAACTTGACGATGATGATGACGATGACTATGACTTTGAGTACAATGAGTACTATGAATCTGAATCTGATTCAGATTATTACTTCTGAATAGTAAATACATATTAACAGCAGTCCTTCATCCTGTCTTTCTTTTCTTTTGTTTTGTTTTGCAACATTTTTTTGGTCTGTATAAATCTTGCAAATGGCCAAACTGTACAAACTCCTAGCTGGGTTCTTTACACATAACTTGTTTATTCTTGATCGGTTGCTTGCTTGCAAGGTTTTCTTATTACTCTTCTTTGTGGTCTTTTAGTGCAGAGAAGTTAAAGGGTGAGAAAAATAAATTTTCTTATTACTCTTCTTTGTGGTCTTTTAGTGCAGAGAAGTTAAGGGTGAGAAAAATAAATTTTCTTATTACTCTTCTTTGTGGTCTTTTAGTGCAGAGAAGTTAAGGGTGAGAAAAATAAAGCTGAGAAAGATGAATCGGAGAGCAGGTAAAATCAATAGAGGTAAAGCCAGTAATGAGATTTTTCTGACACGATGAATGCATCTTCTGGGATAACGGACTATGATATTTTCTGAGTTTTCATAGAATGCATGAAATCACTTCGAATGATTACATCATAAAATGTACCTTTAAACTATTGTTTAATTATCCAATACATTTTTTTTAAACTCAAGCTGTTATAATAAAACCAGGGAATTTAACTTAATGGGTCCAGGCCAACGGGCCTCGCCCCATACAGCTAAAAAAAAACCTACACCCCAAAAAGTTAAGCTAAAGAACTGGAGCAAAGTCATTCTCAAAAAAGTAAAACGTATTTGTATTTTATTATTTTTATTTATTAAATATTTTAATTTTAATTGTAGTTTAATAAATATTTAAATTTTAAACATTTTAAAGAGATAATTTAAACACTTAAATTTTTTTTAAAAGTTACTTTTAAATACGATTTTAAAATTATAAATTTAAATTAAATACAATTTTAAAATTATAGATTTAATTATAAATTTAAAAATTATTTTTAAATATAAATTATAGATTTGACAAAATTATATTTAAAAGTGATATTTTTTAAAAATTTAAGTATTTATTAAATCACAATTAAAATTTGAGAAGTTTAATAAATAAAAATATTAAAATACAAATATGCAAACATGCATTTAAGCTGTTAAAAAATATTACAAGAGGAGTCACGATTAACATAAAATATATCTTTTATATGTTTAAAATTTAAAACAAACAGCGACTCGGACTTACTTCTTAATTTTTCTTTATCGTTTTACATGAATAATTTTGTAAGAAATGAATTTAACTGAATTTTAATATTATTCATGATTTTATTTTCATATATAATGAAAATTTTTTAAGTTAAAAAATTTTAAATTCTTTCATTTTAAATAAAAATTTTATAAGACAAGAATTTAATTCAATTGAATTCTTACTAAATTTTTTATTTGAAATTGAAGGAATAAAAAATTAGGAATGAATTAAAATACTAAATTAAGTTGAATCCAAATTCTTTTATATGTTTTAAGAGCCTAATTATTATCATCAATTTTTACTGCTATAAATTTAATTTTATATGAAAATAAAATTAATTTTATACAAGTTTTGATGTAAGTATTTAATCAATAATAGTAAAACTAATAATGATGTGACCTCATAATCATATTAGATAGACCTATATCAAATTCAAAACTGCTATTCATTATCTCTTTGGAATGCAATATTGACTGAGGAAATAATAGATAATAATCTGAAAAAAAAAAATCAGAAATGGAAAAAGTATCTAACTCCAATGAATGCTTAAATTTAAGATCTCAAAATCTTGTGAAATTTTCACGTGACTCATGAAAATTTTGTGTTATTTCATTATTTCTTTATCCCTTGATAAATGTAAACGTTTTATTTTGATCTTTAACTTTTAAATTCTTTATCACGATTACACTCTGTTTAAAGTAAATTACTCTTCAGGCCTTAACTATTTGATCACTTTATTTAAAAAAAAAATTAATTAGTCATAATTTTTTAAAATTAATAACTATTTAATTCCTTTAATAAATTATAAAAACTAAATAGTTATTATCTTAAAATTATAGTCATCACATAGTCGTAATTTTAAAATTATAAAAATCAAATAATTGTGCTTTTAAATTTTAGAATTTAAATAATTATATTTTAAAATTATAATAATTATTTTAATTATTTTATATATTATTAATGATTTAAATTAATAAATAGACTAAATAATTACTAATTTAAAATGACACTATTTAAATAATTAATAGTATAAAAGGCGGAAGCTATTTAACAATTTTTTATAATATATAATTAATTAATTATTTTCACCGAATCACATAATTAAATAATTAAATTATTTTATTCAGCCTTGTGTTAAAGCTTCAAGACCTGCTACATTTTGGCTTAAAGTGTAGTCACAAGCCGTGTCGTTGGAGACCTTGGCCGTGTGTCATTTGTAGATTGGCATGGACTTAAAAGAAATTCAAAAGCAACAGTGTAAAGCACGGGAATTGGTGCTTTGGCTACCAATCCTGTGTTTTGAAGGTTGAATTTTGAGAGTATGGGTATGTTTGTACCTTATTTCTTTAGCATCCACGCCCATGTTTTCATCTCGTTTTATTGATTTGGTAGAGATGATTAGTAACCTTTCTGAGAATAGTGCCATGTGAGTATTTCGGAATAACCCTAACCGAAACATCGACATTTTCAATTGAGATCCAGTAATTTCACAAGTCACATTAATTTTTTGATCGACAGTATCTCGACCCTTAATTATTAGAGTGTTGCTACGAATTTCGGTGATTTTAAATCGATCTGAATCCTAACGCTGATAGCGGTATAAAAGAGTTAAAATTCTAATTTTATGTTAAAACTACACACTGATTTTAAAAAAAAAAAATTCATGCGCATAAACTTTCTTACAGATTTTGAAGAATTAGTCGGTAATTATAAATTGGAAAGAAAAAAAAAAAATTTTATTTTGTTTGTAATATTTTATCTTTTATTATTATAATGAATTCTATACTTTGACCACTCAATATTTTAGTTTTTATGACAAAATCAAAATTGGAAAATACAACTTCATTGAAGTTGGCGTCTTTAGAAAAATACTTACACGTTAAGAAAAAATATATTAATTTATGAGAAAATCAATTTGAGCTCATTGATATTATTAATATATTTATCAATTTTATAAATTAAAGTGCAATATTTAATGAAACTTAAGAAAAACTCATGAAAAAAAAATTTATGATTAATACATAAATATGATAAGATATATAAACATTGAATAATAATATTATATCTTCAGTAAAAAACAATACAATAAATTTTTAAATAATAAACTTAATCATGTATGCTATAAGTTTTGGCAATCAATTATTAAAGAGAATAATTTAAATAATAAAATTAAGACAATAATGATAGTGATACTTACATTAAAAATAAAAAAGAGTTGAATATTTAAAATTTTTTTTTATATGAGGTTAAAAATTAAAGGTTAAATATTTTTTAGGGTGAGTATTCGGTCGATTCGGTTTAAAATCGAACTGAATCAAATAAATTAAAATTAAAATTTTAATATTTATAAAAATCAAATTGAACTGATATGATTCAATTTGACTTTTAAAATTTAATTAGAATATTTTAACCTTAATATAATCTAATCTCTCTATATTATTGAAAATAATATAATATTATCACTAATCGGTTTGATTTAGTTTTTTTAATTTTTTTCTAATTAAAATCGAATTAAATTGAAATAATTAAAATTTTAAAAATTAAAAACTGAATCGAACCGAATCAAAATGAATAAAAAATTAAACTTAATTTTTAAATTAATTCGATTTGGTTGATTTTCTTAATGCTTATAATTACAGGATTAAAAAATTAACACTAAAACTTCAATAAAATTATATAAGTATCTAACATTATATTTTTTATAACAAACAATAAATTTATTGTTTATTTATGAATTAATTGATTTTAAAAAATATAATCAACATAATTTTTATTATTAATAATTTTTTATATTTACATGTGGACAACTTAAAAATTAATATTGATAAATATGTAAAATATACTTAATATGAGATATTATTTAAAATTTTAAAGATATAAATAAATAATACTAATATAAAAATAAAATATTTTATATTAGCATTAACATTTGCCCCTTCTTATGTTAAAGAGATAAAAATTAATTTATTATCTAATTAGTGTTCAAACATCATTAATAAGAGGTTAAAGGTTACAAATAATAATTATCCCTTATAATTTCGTACCAAACACTCCCTTAGAATAAAACTTGTAATTATAAGCAAAATGAATAGACAGTCCATGCTTTATTTTTTGAAAGTAATAATTTGATCATCAAATCTCAATTCCGTTAACAAATTAATCCCTACCTTTAACAACCGTTAATTTGACGTAATTTAGCTACTGAAATAATATTTTATTAATAAAATTATCTCTATATCTAAGAAAATTTCAATAGGCGATGGTTTTTTATTATTCCAGTGCTGACTTTCGGTACGTGAGGATTTTTAGATTTTTATTTATCCTGTGGTTTCGACTTTCGATTAGTGAGGGTTTTTGGTCATCCTATGATGGTGGCTTTCAGTAAGTGAGAGTTTTCAATTTTCTAGTGATTTCGGCTTTCAGAAGGTGAGGGTTTTTGAGTTTTCAGTTCTTCAATATTTTAGCTATTTTCAGATTATTTTCGACCTTATTTCGATTGGAGTGGTAGTTTTTAGCATACTCAATTTTTTACCATTGTGATTTCAAAAAGAAACTACTACACTATGTCAGCTTCTCCTATCTTTGGGATGTATAATGGATCCTACATATAATGCTAACTTATCCAATTCAGATAAGTTAGAAGAGTTTGTTGATACTCAACAAGAGTAAAGAGGAGTTTCTTGTTCTTCTTATACCTCGTCATCCTCAGATTTTGTTTTAACTTTTACCCTTGACCCTTTGTGACCGGTGTAGTCTCGTTAGTAAGTAAAGGAAGAGATTGAAGAGATAGTTTTGATTTATAAGATTTCAATGATATTTAAAATATACCCATGTGATGAGAACGAAATTGTAAAGAAGAATTGTATTATAGTATACGTAGAATAGACGAAGGCTAGATTAAGCTTTCCATTGAACCCCTTTGTTGTAGCTATTTTGATACTTTAAATTCATCCTAATTATTGGAGAGTTCTAATGTCTTTTTTCTCTTTCTACTACATTCACAACATAGAGCCTTGTGCTCGACTTTTTACTTTGATGTGTACATTATCCCATAGAGGAGCTGAGACCTTTTACTGCTTCGTTTCAGAGAACAAGTGTAAGTTATCTGACAATTTTTCTGTATTGATAAAAAAATTGGAAGTCAAGATTTTTCATGCTTATGCATCCTCCTAGTGGCAGCTGAGGTAGTCTCAATAGTTCAAAGGAATACTGCAAATGGTCGAGGTCGAACTTTTGGCTTATACGAAGCTTATGGCTATTGTGTCATTGAGAGGAAGTAATCTTATCAGCTTTTTATTAGTGTTGAAAAAAGAGCATTTTTTATAAATATTATTGGTTTATCACCGAAGGAGACTGAGTGCGTGAGAAGTGGCTAAATGGGCCCAAAGGCGTTTAGATAGGCGAGAAGGCGCCTAAGGGCATTATGTCGTCTATTGTCAGCCTCCTCGATGATAAACTAATAACATTTATTAGAAATACCTTTTTCTTGGCACGTTCAAAAGGTTGATAAGGTGTCTTCCTTTTCGACGACACAATAGCCATAATTTCCATGTAAGCCAAAAGTTCGGCCTCAACTAATTGCAGTATTCCTTTGAATCGTTGATGTTGAAAAGACCAACTCACAAAAATCACCCTAGCTGCTATCAGGAGGATGTCTTAACATGAAAAATCTTGACTTTCAAATTTTATCGACCTAGGAAAATCGTCAAACAAGCTACTCCCTTTCTTTAGGATGAGGCAATAAAAGGCCTTGGCTTTTGCATGGGACAATGCATACATCGAAGCAAAGACCCAAGTTTATAGCTTTATATTATGAATGTGGGACAAAGAGAAAAAAGACATTAGCACTCTCTAACCATTAGGATGAATTTGAACAATGCTAACCCGAAAAAGTTTTAAGACAACTACAACAAAATGGTCCAATGGAAAGCGAGCCTTTAGGTGTTCTACATATACTATAACACAAATTTTATTTGCAACCACCTCATCGGCTGTTTGGTTCTCCCCACACGGGTATGCTTTAAATATCACTGGTATCTTATATATCAAAACTATTTCTTTGACCTCATGTTTACTTGCTGACGAGACTACACTAGTCATAGAGGGTCGGTTGCAAACGTTCCAATAAAATCTAAGGATGACGATGTATAAGGAGAGTAAGGAACTCTCTCTTCCTCGTCTTGAGTATTAAGAAACTCTTCTAACTGATTCTAATTAGATAAATTAGATGTAGGATCCATCACACGACCCAAAGATAGGAGGAGAAATCCAAAATGTTAGTTTCCCCTTGAAATCACAACTGTCGAAAATTGAGATTACTAAGAGCTACCACCTCCAATCAAAATAAGGCAAAAAATAATATCAAAATGGTCAAAATATTGAAGAGCCAAAAACTTGAAAATCCTCATCTACCGAAAGCCGGAACCACGAGATGACCGAAAACCCTCACCTATTAAAAGTCGACACCACATGATGATCGAAAACTTGAAACTTGAAAACCTCACCTACAGAACCATGGGATGACCAAAACCCAAAAACTCAAACCTACTGAAAGTCAGCACCACATATTAACTGAAAATCCGCAAACCCTCACCTACTGAAAGCTAGCACCATGAGATCACTGAAAACTTGAAATACTAGAGCATCCAACACTTTTTCTCTCTTCAGAAGCCAAAAACCCGAAAACCCTCACCTATAGAAACACGACACCACGAGATGACCAATAACTCGAAACACTAGAGTAGCCAATATCCTTTCTCCTTTCAAGAGCTGAAAACTCAAAATGTCATACAACTGAAACCGATACTCCACAAAGACCGAAAACCCAAGTAAATATCATAGACAAACGAAAATAAAAAATAAAAATAAAAAATCCAAAATAAATCAAGCAAAATAAATTTCTTTTTATCTTCAACAACAATTTGATAGAAAATGAGAATCCGATAATCGGAAAAAAATCTTTAAGGAAGAGAAATATGAGTATGTGTGGAGTAAATGCAGCCCCACACACCCCTTCATTTAGAGAAAGTAATGAAGTAATAGAAAAATAAAGAAATTCCACCCACCCTAGCATTTATTAAAAGGACATTTAAATTCATCGAAAATAATAATAATAATTTAATAAAAAAATATTTAATTAAATAATGATGATAACGGGCGATTAAAATAACAGATTTAAAAGATTTACATAAGAGGTACTCCAAGGCTTAACCTGGTGGAAAGTGCATCCTGTAATCTTGAAATGTCTAAGGTTCGACTCTCCCAATCCCCTATTTAAAAAAAAAAAAGATTCACGTAAGAGCTAATACTAATGGTATACATTCTCATCTCATTATTGACCATTTCACTAAATACACTATTGAATTTTTTACTGATTTAAGAATAGAATGTTTCGTCCATCAAACCATTAATGTTTTTTTTGTTTTGCATATTTCAACAAAAAAAAAAAATGATGCAACATCACTAATTTATTAATAAAATTTAAATTTAAAGACCAAATCATTATAAAAAACAACCTATAAATTGATACTTTATACTAGATTAGTTGTAATATACTTATAAAAAATTATTATTTACTCTTGTATTTTAGGAAAACTCATTATTTAACCCTTTAATTTTAAAAAATATATTAAAATATTTTTAATATTTTAAAAAATTTATTAATTAAAATTTATTCATTTTAACGGTTAAATATTAAAAAAATAATTAAAATATTCTCAATATAAAGACTAATTAATAATATTTTTATAAAATTAAAAAATAAATTAATGAATTTTTTAATAAAATACTTATTAATTAAAATTAATAAAAAAATTAATTAATAAATTTTTTAAAAATCGAGTGATTTTAATTTATTTTTTAAAATTAAGGATTAATTAATAATTTTCTTTTTATAAAATAGGTACCAAATGGTAAATTTTCCTTTATTTTTTCAACCGAATTCTGAGTCATCACCTCACCAGCCTGCTAACTCGGTCTTCTCATTTTTCTCCTACTCGCGGTAAACAATGTAACCTTCAACGCTCTACCAGTGGAATTGAAACCCAAAACCTCTCTAGAAACCTCCACCTCCACCTTTTTACACTACTGAGTCACCACACTCAATCCTTCTCTCTCTCTCTCTCTCTCTCTCTCTCTCTCTCTCTCTTCCTCCGTTCTTTCTGTTATTATTTATAGCCATTGCTTAGTCGAACTATGCGAAGCATCCTCTTCACACTCTCTTCGACTCTCCCGTTTTCTTTTCCTTCTCTAAACCTCAAATCTAAAAGCTTCATTTTCCTTCGATCATCTCCTCTCTTTTTAGCCCTACCTCGCTCTTCTTCTCTTTCCATTTCTTATCTAATCATGCCTCAGGTATTCCTTAATTTCCTTCTGATTTTTGAGGATTCTTCTGTTTTTTTAATCAATTAGTTGTTGATTGAATTGGTGAATTTGCAGAGAAGGGGCGGGCTTAAAGAGAAACAGTGGAAACTGAAGCCAAGTCCGGACCAATCCTCTCCCTGCGGTCAGGGTGCGTCGGTTGCGGCGGTTACGGATAGAATTGGTGGTTTGAGTATAGCCGAAAGCAGTGGGCAGAGTAATGTTGCGTCGTCAGTGACAGCGCCGTTTAGTAATGCGCCAGTGGCTAATCAGGATAACTTGCAAGGTCAAAAAGCGATATGGAAGCCTAAGTCCTATGGAACAGTGAGTGGAGCTTCAACTGTGGAAGTTGAAAATGTGCCTTCCAATGGAATGCCGGTTGATGTCCAGAGTAGTGCGTCTGGTACAGATGCGGTGGCAGCTCAGAAGAGTAGTGTTACTTTAAGTAAATTTTTTAAGGGTAATCTTTTAGAGAATTTCGTCGTAGATAATTCGACGTATTCACAAGCTCAAATTAGGGCCACTTTCTATCCCAAATTTGAAAATGAGAAGTCTGATCAGGAGGTGCTATTTCTATTTGTACCCTTTTATCTATTGTGCCTTGTTATTTTTAGCTACGTATATTGTTATATTAATCGTTTCTGCTAGTGCTGCTGATGATTTCTGTTGGTTGATGTTTGACTTACACGTTCAGATTAGGATCAGAATGATTGAGATGGTATCAAAAGGCCTGGCTACATTGGAGGTAAGGAGTTCTGCAAAAGCTTTCGTTATTGTAATTTGTATGGTTTTTTGTCCAAAATTTTCATCTTTACACCCTACTTGTGACCATGTAATTGACGAAATGAGGTCTTGGCTTATTTTTCATTCTATCTATTTGGCTTCTGGTAGTTTGAGGATCTCTTTGTGAATATGATCTTTTGATTATTTGGTTCCATGGCAATGACGTTTCCTGCAGGTGACACTCAAACATTCTGGGTCTCTTTTTATGTATGCGGGTCACAAGGGGGGAGCATATGCAAAAAATAGCTTTGGAAATATGTATGAACATGTTATCCTTGCTCCTTTCTCCTTTTATCTCATCATTTTAGTTTAATCCTGTGGTTATTTATCCTTTTGCTGTTTGTAACTCTCCAACTTCTCAATTTACCGTTGATTCTAAACTGGCTTCTGGGAAAGCTTGTTTGATTGTATTTCCTCAAAACCTTCTTCAAAATTTTATCACCACTAGTTACTTTATGGTGATTACATCAAGTGTCTTGCTGAAGTAGCCTTTGTGATGTAGATACACTGCTGTTGGTGTCTTCGTACTTGGTCGAATGTTTCATGAGGCATGGGGGACTGCAGCTGCAAAAAAGCAAGCGGAGTTCAATGAGTTTCTTGAGGTAACCTCAAAAGAGCAACTTCAAATTAATTGAAACTAGAAATTAAATCCCCAGAATTCTATTTTCTTTGTTTCCCTCGTCAACTCAAGTTGGCTTGATCATAATCCCCCACATTCTCTTTTTCTAGTATCTTTTATGTAGTAATGTTTGTATGTGATGCAAATTATGTATGTATATATGCATAATGCTCGTTGCCTAGATTGAAGGTTGGTCTTCTACATCATTCTATGTTATGCCCCTTATTTCAGTATCATTTATCTAACTGAATCTGACTTTGATGTGCTCATCCTATTCTTCCTTAAGTATTTGTTCTTTTTGGTGCATAATTGCTATTATATCATTTTAACCTTTATGGTTTGCATTAATGTGGCCTTTATAAAAAGTGACGAGTTTTCTACTTCTTGCAAAGTAGACTGAACCCTTACCCTTATTTATTCTTTCAGGAAAACCGAATGTGTATATCAATGGAATTGGTCACTGCCGTTCTAGGAGACCATGGGCAGCGGCCCCGAGAGGATTATGGTAAAATGTTTCTTTTTCTTTTTTTCCAACTAATAGCTTTTGGAACTAAATATGTGAGATCCATATTGTATTGGGCAAAACTCATGCATTAGGAGTGTCTAGATTCAATTATACTTTCCTATAGTTCTGATTTTAATTTGACTTGCATGTTTTGATTGATTTGGATTTAGGGAGGGTTGGGATTTTGCATGCATGTCTTCTCTGGCATAAGATTTTGGGTTGGCACTGTAGCAGTAGATGAACTAACATGGAAGCAAGCAATTGTTGCGATCATGATGTTTGTGCTTGCTGGATTAGTAACTTGATGTTTAACTTCAATTCCAACTTCCAAGATAAGTCTGTCATTTGCAATGCTGATTTTCTTTATAATTAAATTTTCTGTCAGTTATGTGATTGAGTTGTTGGTTATACCACCTAGGGTCGCTATACTGTGTCAAGCTGATTACACAGATACTGTCTTGCCATGGGAATTGGGTATTAGATGACGTATATATCTTCTTAGTTCTAGGCTATTTTGATAGATTGGCTTTTGCCTTTTTTATTTTCAGTCCTTGTAGTTTTCTAGTTTCTGTTTCGAGTAGATTGTTTGGTAATAAAGAAGGTAAAGTTCTCAAAAGAGAATGATATTGAGGCTTCAGTTGTCAGCTGTCATATTATATGGAAAATGTATTTACTGAAACCAAATTTGCACCATATTTCATTGAGGGCACAACATAATGTGTTAGGCATGTCCACTCTCCACTTATGTGTGAACTGCAAATTAGATTTGTCCAATCTTTTGGGGCCCATTGAATCACTTTGCTAACGGTTTCACGATGTCCTCATTATTGCAGTGGTGGTCACAGCAGTCACAGAGTTAGGCAATGGAAAGCCAAAGTTCTACTCAACTCCTGAAGTGATCGCCTTTTGTCGGAAATGGCGCCTTCCAACAAATCATGTTTGGTTGTTCTCAACAAGGTGATGATCTAGAATATGCATGCTCAGTGAGTTGCATTTGTTTTTTTGTGTCATGAAGATGGCAGAGTGTCAAGGTATTACTTCTAACTATGGTTTTTTTGGTTAATGAAGGAAATCAGTAACGTCTTTTTTTGCTGCCTATGATGCACTATGTGAAGAAGGAACAGCAACCACTGTATGTAGGGCTCTTGATGAAGTTGCTGATATTTCTGTGCCAGGTATTTACTTATAATTTTGTCATTTTTCAATCATTCAGTTTGTCTCAAAGAAATAATATGGAACTAAAAAAATCTCTTCCTTTTGCAATTTTACTGGCTGTGGATCAGGGGTAATTGGCAGTAATTATATATTTTTTCACTTTACCCAAAAATGCTCGTACAAAGGCATAGTGACATAGCAATGATATTGTGACACCAAACTAAAAATCTACAGAAATTTGGATAAGAAATGAGTTAAACCTATATATGCATCACAACTGCAACTCTCATAGTGACATGGGTAGTAAACGATAGATTCTTCCCAAAAAGATAATGAAAAATGAAAGGATACATATTGCACACTAATAAAAATAATGAATATGCATCTTCAAAATCATGTTTGTTGATCTTAGTGCTGTAAATAGTATTCTGTTATTCTCTCATATGCTTTAACCAACAAATTGATTGTGAGCCAAATTGTACGTGAGCCAATTATCAAATACATCTCTCTTTTAATCTTTTTGAGGAGAATCCATAGTTGTCAATTCCAGACTTTAATTGAAAATTGAAATCTTTATTTTGTGAATTGTGAATTGAGAATCTAATTGAATCTTAAATATTTGGTAAAAATTCTCAAAATTAATTAATAGTTATATATGTTCTAAAAACAAAGTAAATATATCACAATAATATATTTTCATAATATAGAATTATCATTTAGCTAACGAGAAGAATGTTCTATAATAAAACAATATATTCTTATTATGCTGTATAGTTTTATATTATAAATTATAAACTCTTGAATTGTAAAATGATTATTGTTGTGAATATACTGTAACTCCCATTTAAATTTGACCAAATAGTTAAAAAGTAAAAAAGAAAAAAAGAAAGAATAGTGGGTTAAATTAAAAGGTTAGAATATATAATAGGTATAATTAAAAAAGGCTACCCTGCGGTTTAGTGCATTTGCAAGTAAAGTTCTATACTTTAATTTATAACAAAAAGGGTTTCATATTTTCACGCTGTTAGCAAAGTGAGGTTTTTCAGCTAACACCATTAAATATAATTAGTAAACTAATTTAGTCCTTGATATTTAATGAAAGCTATATTTTAGTTCTTATATTTTTAAATTTAGTTCAATAATTTTTGTTTTATTAATAAAATAATTCCTTAATTTAAACTTTATATTTTTAATTGAAATTAATCTCTATATTTTTATAGATTGGTCTCTAAATATTGTAATTGCTAATAAGTCCTTATATTTACAAATTAATTTCTCTATATATTAAATTTTAATATCTTACATGTGAAAAATAATAAAATAAAAATAAGATAAAAAATTTTGATATCTCTTTTTTATCCTAATTAATAAAAAAAATCATTGAAAAGGGAAAAGTTAGACTAAAAAAATCTTTTTGGACTTAAATTTAGATGCATACTGTGTCAAAATTTTTTATTTAATTTTTATTTTATTAATTTATTTTAAGTTATTAAATTTAATAAACCCGTGAGATTAATTTGGAAAAAAATATATGAGTACTTATTTGTAAATGATTATAATATTTAGGGACTAATTTATAAGAATATAGGGATAAATTATAATTAAAGGGACTATTTTATTATAAAACAAAACTTTATAACTAAATTTACAAATATCTGAACTAAATTCTGTGTTTTATTAAAATTTAAGAATTAAAATGTAATTTATTCCAATTAAAATTATTTTTAATTAATTTTTAAGTGTCACATCAGTAGTTATTACCGGTATTAGATAGAAAAGTCTCAGTTTGTTAACGGTGTGGAGTGAAATCACGTGACTCTTTTTGTCACAAATTAAATTACACGACCTTACTTGAAAAAGTCACCAAACCACAATGTAGTTTTTTTATAATTACCCCTATATAATATAACATGCCCTAATTTGACAATTATAATTAGAGAAGTAATCGAAAAAAAGAAAAAGATAGAAGAGGGAAAGGGAAAAGAATGGTTATGCACTTTTCACAGTAAAAATAATGCGAAATCTCAAAATTTTGAAACTATAGGGTCTAACAATCCCCTGGATAAAGAATCCGTAAAATTGGTAGATTCGTATTGATTCACATTTGAATTGTAAATCCAGTCACGATTCAGTTTTAGGTGCATTTGAGATTTACCCAGTATATTCGAATCATTGGCATGGAGAATCAAATCAAATCGAATGAATCAAATTGAGAATTGTAAGATGCTAACAATAGTGTAAGGCGTCAGTTTGTGTGTGTAAATGAGTTGAGTAGTTGCATATTGATTAAGGTTTTAACTGAATTTAGTGGATATGCAGGTTCAAAAGATCACATAAAGGTGCAGGGTGAAATCCTGGAGGGTCTTGTTGCTCGGGTTGTAAGTCCTGACAGCTCAAAACACATGGAAAATGTCTTGAGAGAATATCATCCTCCACCAGCTGAAGGAGGTATAGTGCTTTAACCTATAAATGTTTTCATGTGAACTTGGGGACCTTTTAGACACTGAAGTTACCTAATGTTTCACGCTACAAATAAGACATGCCCCTACTTTTCTCTCCTAGATGATGCTTAAGCCTTTGCCTGTACCCATAGTCTATAGGTTTTGCTCCGAATGGGACAATCTCCTTCCCTTTCATGCCACCCCTCCTGCTCCCTTTTTCTTATTTGGGATTTGAAATGGCCTTTGTAGTTAGATTGTTAGAAGACAAGTGAGGCATATATGATTACTAGCTTAAATTTTAGTTTCATGAAATCTATATGTTAGCACAAGATTCATGGCATAAGCTGGTAGGTGAACTCTTCTCAAGCCCTTTTTTACTGCAAAAATATGGGAAGTTAGGATTTACTTTTGAAACATTGAAATCAAGTTTGTAGTATTGGTCAGCATAGCATGAGGATAAGCAATTGATATACAACATTATTGTTTTATTCAAATTACTATTTATGTATTAAGATCAATATCCTGCTCACAAATCTGTCAAAAGTATAGTATTTACATCATAGTTCCTTCCTTACTTTAGGCTAGTTTTGGTGGATTTTTCCTCACTATTTGTTGTATATACGTAGTAAACATTCTGGATTCTCCAGAATTCTGAATTGGACTAACAAAAATCAAGTAAATGAGCAGAAGAGTGATGGGAAAGTACAAAATTAGGAAAAAGAAAAAGCAAGTAAAAGGTTCCTTATTTCATTTCTTTTGAAAAATACATTGAAGGAGCTTTTTTTGCTGGCAGAGCAAAAATCCTTGATGATCTCTCTAAGGTTTTATTGGATGTCGGTTTGTATTTTTTCTTTTTTCACTTTACTGTTATGCCCTGGTCTTTTAAGTTTAAACTATCCTATTTCTTACAGTTGTTCTTATTCCTTGTGTTTGTTTCTGCAATAGTCTTTTATGGTCTCAGCTAATTTAGGTATCCTTTTGGCTTTAAAATTCTCATAATTTTTTACAAGTCACTGCATGTTCTCTTTTTTTTCCCCCCTTCTGGGAATATTTGTATAGAGTTGTTTAATGATAGTGCTTTTCATCATTTGGAATTGCATTATGGTAAATAACTATTTTCTGTTAGCTGCTTACTTGTCTTTTGGAATTATGTAATTGAATATTTTACAAAACCTTTTTTAATCTTCTGGAATTACTGTTTATACTTCAGCGGACCTCAATTTGGGATCAAGTCTGAGGGAAATTTGTGCTGCTAATAGGGCAGATGAAAAACAGGTGACTTGGAGATCCTTTTTATATTAGAACTTAGGTTATCAAAGTACGAGTTGTGTTCCTGTAATGAGTCTTTATTAAACATGTATTCTTACTTTGTTGAAAATACTGTTGCAGCAAATAAAAGCGCTACTTCAGAGCATTGGCTCTTCTTTTTGCCCTGACAATTCAGACTGGTTTGGGGTTGAAGTTGGTGGTACCCATTCAAGAAATGCAGACAGATCTGTAGTTTCAAAATTTTTGCAAGCTCACCCTGCTGATTATTCAACCAAGAAGTTGCAGGTGATGCCATTTTACAAAAAAATGTGGTGCAGCTATTCTTTACAGCTCTTTGATGATGATTTTTGCAGTGTGTCCATTCTTAATTAAACCAATTTGATGATGGGAGAGCTCATAGTTGTAAATTGTATTTTCATCTGTCCTAAGATAATTTTGCTGCTTCATTGAATTGGATCAGGAAATGGTTCGTTTGCTGAGAGAAAGACGCTTCCCAACTGCTTTTAAATGCTACCATAACTTCCAAAAGATTGATTCTGTATCAAATGACAATCTTTTCTACAAGATGGTTATTCATGTCCATAGTGACTCTGGATTTCGGCGATATCAAAAAGAGATGAGGTAGTCTAATTCTCAATTTGCATTGCGTTCATCTTGATAATAAATAGTGTTTAGGTTTCACTTTGTTGTCCATGTTGTGCATGGTATGGGGAGGTCTAACTGAAGTATTGCTATGCTGTAGGCACAAGCCAGGATTGTGGCCATTGTATCGAGGTAAACTTTTATTACCAACCATAATCTTTAATAGGACTGGGCTCACTTTCCCTGTTTCTTCGTGAAGTGGTAGAGTACATGTAATATATTCATTAATCTATGTGTTTAAGTGATCCATTATCATGTTCTATCTTCATATAGCTTTCCTCCTCAAGTTGGAATGGTGGAGATAAGATGAAACAGAAGAAAAAAGCATTTTGTGGGTAGGGTGGGGTTGTGGAGTAAGAGTTAACAGGTCATACTCTAATGTTCTGTGGAATTTGTTTCTGACACTTCAGTATTTGCCCAGGTTTTTTTGTTGACATCAATTTATTCAAGGGAAACAAGGAGAGAGCTGCCGAAATTGCAAAGAATAACAATAAAATGGAGGCTAATATTAATGGCAATGATGCTGTTTCTGCAAAAGATGGCATTGCTGATGAAGATGCAAATTTGATGATCAAATTAAAGTTTCTTACTTATAAGGTATGTGCGTGTCAAGAAATCCACCTTCATTTATATTTGTAACATCTAAGTGTAATCCTGTCTATGCTTGAGAGCCAGAAAACTTAATGTGATAATACATTCATTGGTTTGTTGAGACACAACTGCATGAAGGTTCAGTTGATTAGGTGGAGTAAACATATAAAATCCTTCGCAATGTTTCACCACCATATACCTATTCCATTTTGTCGTCAAGGAACTTTTCCTTGTGAATTATGAATATTTTCTTTTGTTGGTTCTCCCCTCAAATTTGATCCATGTGGTGAATTTATTCCAAGAGTGGTCAATATTCAACTGTCAGTCCTCATAGTTGGAATATCCATTATTGCAAAGGAGTTGCCTTATGTATGGAGATGAGAATTGGTTGTGGGATTCTTGAGTTTATATGGATAACATGTGGTTATAGTGTACAAAGAAATGAGGTGGTTTTCTTGGCTTCTTTGTGGGTTTCTGCTTCCAGGGCCCTTAGAGGAGTGTCTTTGTCTTTGATTATTTCTCAACATAATTGGAGGGCTCCAATTTTTTATTTATTTCCCCCCTTTTTTTATTACTTTATTAGTTTTACTCCATCTTGTGTTCTTTAATAAAATTTCTTCAGTCATCAAAAAAATATTATGTGGAGAGATTCTGTCACTTGAGAAGGATCAGCAGGACTGCCTTTTCTGTTCTTTTGATTGCATTTAAATGATGGATATGATAAGTCTTAGTTTCCAGCATAGACTTTTTATTCTCTGAAATTTGATATTTGGATTGTATATAATATTCTAATTGATTGGTAATGGAATGTGACTTGTGTGCTGTAAATGTTCTTTGTACAGTTAAGAACCTTTTTGATCCGCAATGGTTTGTCGATTCTTTTCAAGGATGGTCCATCTGCTTACAAGGCCTACTACCTGAGGTATAGTTTTATCCCTTGATTGTACTAGTTTGCATTAAACTTAAAAGTAAGGCTTTGTTGCCGATATTGGTGGTTTTCTTTGCATTTTCTTGTTTCTTCAAGGGGATCAACAAGGGCATGATTCTGTTCTTTCTTTTATTAAGTTTGTAAACTGTCAATTGTGCTATGGTTTGCTACTATAGGATTTATTACTTTTTTCATCTTGATGATGCTGTATTTTCAATTTATTATTTTTAGGTTTCAGCCCAAGCATTATTGCTGAAAAGTTCTGTATCTATTTTGACACTCTAGGCAGATGAAAATATGGGGCACATCGGCTGGAAAGCAGAGAGAACTCAGCAAGATGCTTGATGAATGGTGCTTTAGAAACTATTTTGTTTGTGCTTCCTCATTTGAAAACATTAAGCTCTTTTCACATTTTGTTTAATGCGGTTGTTTTTTTGGTGAATTTTTTTCTTTTTCATAATAATCTCCAGGGCTGTATACATCCGAAGGAAACATGGAAGGAAACAGTTGTCGTCCTCAATATACCTAAGTGAAGCTGAGCCTTTCCTTGAACAGTATGCTAGTCGAAGCCTAGAGAATCAGGCTCTGATAGGATCTGCTGGAAGTTTAGTCAGGGCTGAAGATTTCTTGGCCATTATAGAAGGGGACAGGGATGAGGAGGGAGATCTTGAGACAGAGCGAGAGGTGGCACCTCCAAGCCCTGTGCCCTCAGTTAAGGACACTGTTCAAAAGAATGAGGGTTTAATTGTATTTTTTCCAGGTAAAAAAATGATCACCAGTTTAGTGATAATATCTGTAAAATCTTTCATAATGACTTATGAACTGCTTTTTTAGTTAAAAATGAGATCAGTGTGATCTGTACTTTTTTCATATTTAGGCAGACAATTGATTTAGTTTATGGGGATTGGGTGTATATATAGTTGTTGGCTTCATGTTGGGAGCAGAGTGACTAAAACTGTGTTAAAGCCAATGCTTGAAAAGAATCCAATTCTCCGTATTTGCACAAACTTCAGTTTGAAATGTTTTGTTAGTTCATGGAGTATATATATGGTCCTTTTATACTATTGGTTTATCTTGATAGATGCCTTTGACTTGCAATATGCAGGAATACCAGGTTGTGCCAAGTCTGCCCTTTGCAAGGAATTACTAAATGCCCCTGGAGGACTTGGAGATGATCGCCCTGTCCATAGTTTGATGGGGGACCTTATCAAAGGTATGGGATATTATGCAGCAATTAGTGTCTGCTATGTTCCTCCTAGTGTATATGTGCACACACACACACACACAGAGTTCATTCTTCTCGCATTTAGTGTGCATACTACTTCTCAAAGTGGCAGTTCACACTTCAATCTTGTTGCACATCCCAAATAAACATGTGTTTAACCTGGCTCATGTTTCTGAATGTATCAAGTCTTCACTATTATTTTTCCTGGATCTATCTTTAATCTGATTATTAGTTTCTGCTTTTGAATATTAATGATGACAAAACTTTCAAAGGCAGGATGATTAACTTTTATGTATTATGGCCCTTATAATTTTAGGTTAAATGGAAAATAAGATATGTGAAGTTAAAATCAATCTGAGAATCCACAAACTATTTTCAAAGTTGAGGATTACATAGTTAATCGAGTCTAATTTCCATTTGATTTCTATAACTACTTACTGTTACCTGTTATATTTCCTAAAAAATTTAAGTCTTGATTCATCATGTAATATAGTTTGTGACTTGCATTCTGAGTTTGGCCATGTAATATTTTTGAACAGGAAGGTATTGGCAGAAGGTTGCGGAGGAGCGCAGGAGAAAACCATATTCTATAGTGCTTGCTGACAAGAATGCACCAAATGAAGAAGTTTGGAGACAGGTAACCTGATTGTTCTAGGACTAGCCAAATTTGCCACGATGCTTTTGTGAACCAAAGAAGACCTGCATAAATGAAAAGAGGTCTTATTGATGTTGACCTCCTTGTTTATCTGCAAGTGCTCATCTTGTGGTGAATCATGAGTGTGATTATTCCTTGGTAGTACTATGATAATATCTAAGATCTTCATTTCAACGAGAGGCCTGGAATCTAGATTTTATATATGCCTGTAGTTGAACTTAATTTTCTTTTTCTTAGCTGTTCCAAGTTGGTTCGCCTGATGCTCCAAATATGGTATTGTTAGCCAATGAAGGTTTCTATCAGTCTTAATATACTGGATTTACATTTGATTTCTGTATGCTTTGGTGTGGACTGGTAAATTATGATAGATTTTTGCAAATGGATGCAGATTGTTTCTATCAATCTTAATATACTGGATTTACATTTGATTTCTGTATGCATTAGTGTGGACTGGTAAATTATGATAGATTTTTGCAATTGGATGCAGATTGAAGACATGTGCCGTAGCACCCGCGCATCAGCTGTTCCTGTTATACCTGATTCTGAAGGTTGTTGTCCTCTCATGCTACTGAAGCTGCTAGGTTTTCATGTTTAGTTTTGTTGTAAATGATAATAGCTTGATGATCCTTTTTGGTCATCATGTTCCTGTAGCTTTTTCTGCATACTATTTGGCTTCTTCAGTGATGCTCATTGTGCATTGTCTATAGATGGTTGAGAGTAGCCATCATGCGTGACTTGCAGACTGGTGACGTGAAATAGGGATACACAGTTCAAAGTGATTATAGTTTAGGATAGGGCATGATATTTATTAATGCTAAGGAATACATCATAGATGCATATCAACCAAATTTTTTGGTCTGTTGCTTCTTGAGATTTATGTTGTTGTGCAGTGTATTAGGAATTGAGAAAAGCTACCTCCCTCATGTCTGTTGTCTTCCTTTACATAAATGAACCAGACAATATGGTTTTAAATCGCAGCCGCGGCTACGGTCGCGGTTGCGAGTAACGGAAATAGGCCTATAATGGCTGTAACGTACCCGGTAATAGCCGGGCCGTTATGCAAATTTTTCAAAAAAATTTGCAAAGTTTATAAATGAAATGGTATTAGATTTCATCCAGAATAATATATACAAATGCATAATAAACATAAATACATTAAATATAGATTATTTAACTTAAGTTAAACAACATATAGTTTAAAATAAGAAAAATCAACATAATCTTTATAGATCGAGTCAACTAATAGCTCAAAATACAATTTTAACTCAAAACTAACATTTCAATTGACAAAATCTTTTTAGAAAAAGGGAAATATAACTAAAAACTAAAATATATAAAATTTAACTAACTTTTTAGAAGAAATAAGTTTAGAAATACAGTAGTTTATGATGGATATAAGCCTATAAGGGAAATATGCAAGGAAGATTATTTGAAAGAGAAAGCGAAGAGAAAACTTAAAAAATAGTATTTGAAACTGCTGAAAAGTGTAGAAATTAATGAAAACGAGAATAGGAGACATAAGAGGAAGGATATAAAAGAATTTCAATTATTGGTAACCGTCGTAACTACCGTTACCATACGACCATTACCCCTGCAAATCAGGGGGGCCATTGTATAATGGGATAATAGGTAATGGCCCCCGAAAAACGTTACATAACAGCCGTGATGTAATGGCCGTTATTTAAAGCCATGCCTGACAATGCAAATTATTCTCTAATTTTTCTAGTTATTTGTTGCTTCCTCAGTTTCTCATATGTCCACCATTTTGTTAACTGCAATGATTCATTCTTATTCAAAAAATCTGTGGATACTTGAGGATATTATTTTTCTTTTTGGTGTTCTTTTGTTTTTCTTTTTTGCTGTCATGTGTACATGCTTTTGCAGTTCTGATATATCCTTGCAGTATGAGTATTTATTTTAATATATAATTTCTTTTTGGAGATTATTAATAGTTCATCAATCTTGGTCGGCGGGATAACATGTGCAGTAGAACCTCACTACTTAATGTAAAGCGTGCAACTTTTTCTTCACTGTTACTGTTCTTGTTTGTTACTTTGTTTATCAGCATCATAAAATAAATCAATTTTTCTTGCCTTTTCTAAACGACAGAGTAATTTGTCAGAAATTGAGTTTGGCAACTACCAAATGGTCAATCGAATTTTAGTGCTCACTTTGGTGCTTTTTTCTGATAAATATTTTGATTTTCATGATTATTTTTTTAACTTCTGCTATTGAATGATATGAATCTTTGTTGTAAATATTCAGGAACGGATTCAAATCCATTTTCACTTGATTCATTATCAGTTTTCATTTTCCGTGTTCTTCAACGAGTTAATCATCCGGTACTTCTCATATCTGCTTCTTTGGTTACAAGTTTCACCAAACACCAGCTTACATAATTTGATTATCATCTCCTAAGACCTTTCTTAACTTTGAACTTAGGGCAATCTGGACAAAGCATCTCCAAATGCTGGTTATGTGCTTTTAATGTTTTATCATCTTTACGATGGCAAGGTATTATTTTTTGCTGTTGGTATAATATGTGTGTGTGTGTACTTACCCTTAAAATCATTTTTTTAGCTGCTCACTTCCTGCTTACATTCTCCAGAGTCAAAAAGAGTTTGAGAGTGAATTAATTGAACGTTTTGGCTCTCTAGTGAAGATGCCATTGCTGAAATCAGATAGGTAAGAAGAAATTGAACCTAAGATATCTGGACACTCTTATATTGTTAATTGTCTCATATTTCTTCTTCTTTTGGTCTATGAATATTTTCGTTTTTTGTGACATTTGACTACCTTTCATATGATTCCTTTCATTCATCCTGGCATTCTCATAATCAGATAAACTTCTATCTTATGATTTCCTTTCTTTCTTTTTTTTTTTTTGTCGCAGAGAGGAAGTTCTTTAATCATGGATTAATTACTGGAGAGAGAGAGAGAGAGAGAGAGAGAGAGAGAGAGTGATTCACTAATATTAACTTGTGTGCATGAAGTTCTATTTAGTGGGTACTTCATGGTGAGAATGTGCTGTAGAATAATGAAGGATAAATGAAAATGCACAATGTAGAAAGTATTTGTGTTATCAATCTAACCTGAAGACAAGTCCATGATATTTTAGAGTTTACTTATTGGCATTACAAAATAAAGTCTAATCTTATAGAAAACCAAAATACGCAGTATACCTAAATAATAATAAATAAGCAGTCCTAAAATCTTCCTTTGGTGGTTCTCCGCTTTGACTTGCATATTCGAGAATCAGGGAGTTAAAAGTATATTTGAGGTAATTGTTGAACTTGAACCTAATGGATTTGTGATGTAAGATTTTGTAACTACAGTGAGAGGGTCAAACAATCAGTATAACGTCTAAGGCTGAGTAATCAGTCGGTTTGATTCCAAACTGAACTGGCAAAACTAACAGTGAAATTCTTATTTCAAGTATTCAAACTGAAAATTTTCAGTTCATGTTT
Organism: Manihot esculenta; assembly: GCF_001659605.2. Taxonomy (NCBI): domain Eukaryota; kingdom Viridiplantae; phylum Streptophyta; class Magnoliopsida; order Malpighiales; family Euphorbiaceae; genus Manihot; species Manihot esculenta. The sequence continues at coordinate 30,669,595 of NC_035171.2, forward strand.
GTTGGTTTGAGCTGTAAAACCAAATCAAGTAAAAAATTCTTGAAAAAACCATACCAGAAACAAGCAGAAAAAATTATAGAATAAAGAACCCGAAACCAGAATAATCCTGAGCAATTATAGGCATAATTAACAAGAAGCATAAAAGAACAAAGGAAATGTAGTGACATCCATCAAAAACCAAATCATAGATTTAACAGAAAAACAAAAGAGAAGCTTTGAAAGAGGTGAAGTCATGACAAGATTAACTTCTAGTGAGACAATGAGAAACTTCAAGAGATGGTCGCTGGTGAGGCATTGATGGCAAGAATGTGAGGCAGATCGTGCCATCTAGGTGAGGAGGGTCAAATATCGTCGAGTGGAAGACGATCTGGCCTGCTTCTGGGTCTCTGCATGCATTTGGATCTCTATAGATCTGGCCACGATCTGGGTGAAACTTGAAAGGAGCAAGGACAATGGGTGAGTGGGAGGGAGGACGCATTCCACGGGTGTGAGGAGCAGCCGAAGACAGTGTGTTGGTGGGATAGGTCTGAGAGACTGAGACTGAGAAATGCAAATGGCCGAGTAAATGACAGTGCAAAGAATTGGTTTTTATAAAGGGTATGTAAACGCCGTAGTGTTGGGAATTCAATTTGGTTAGGGTGTGAGGAGCAGCCAAAGGCAATGTGCTGGTGGGTATAGGTCTGATAGTGAGAAATGCAAAGGATTGAGTAAATGACAGTGGAAAAAGTTGGCTTTTATAAAGGGTATGTAAATGACGTAATAGTGGGAATTCAATTTGGTTGGTTATTTTTTCTTATTGAATTAATCAAACCATATAGAGAAGCTGAAAATTTTAAAAGCAATAATTGAAACCGGATAGGGAAAAAAAAGAAAAAAAACAAAGTAAGTTTGGTTTGATTTTTCGACTAGAAGTCTCACCTCCATATATGCTTGTAGGATGAAGTGACTTTGATGTATCTTTCTTACATCTTTCTCATGGAGCTTAGCGAGTTCTGCATGCTTATATCTCTAACTAAAACTTTGCTGATTTATGAGTCATTTTATATGTATTCGTTGTTGTCATTTGAGTGTTGCTATCCTGTAAGTCTTTTAAATTTGGATCATTTGCTCGGTTTATGTAGATGAATTACTATATTAGAATAGGAGCACTAATGGTTGCCAAATTTGCTTCGGGAAGTGGTATGCGAAATTGGAATCTATACTTTACCTTATTTGGTTTGTATGGAAAAAGTTGTCAAGGGAATTTACATTCTTGCTCTTATGGGTGCCACCATAATTTTCTCATCCTAGAGGATGGAAGCTTCGTTCCTAAATAAATGAAATCAAAGAGTGTGGACACCTTGCCATTAATTATAAAAATATTTAGACTGCATATAAAGTTAACTTAAAGAGTATTATGGAATTTTATTTCACTTTTATTTTTTCATTTTCATAAATTAACCAAATGCGATATTGATGGATTGCAAGAAAATCTTATTTTTCTAACCAAAGAGCATATTGTATTGCCATAATCACTTGCCTGGAAATTTGTTCTGCTGGATAGTAATTCCAGACATTAATTGTTGAATTCCAGCAAGCATACACTCGGTAATAATCTGTGTGAAAATCCATGGACTTTAACAGAAACATCAATTGAGCTGTGAATTACTGTTGAGTTCAATTCATCCGAATCATCAGCCTTAGGTGTTAAACTTTTGATTACAACTAGATAACAAAATGTTAAGACTTGGAAAGAGGAAAGTTTGATTATCGATAGGAAGTGTGTGTATGTGTTTGTGTGTGCAAGTGTGGTACACGTACTTCCTTTTTTTGACTTTATGTTTGTCTGTTGAATTTATTTTTTTGATATGCTGATTGGGCATCATGACTTTAACTGCCTATTCAATATTTTTATACTTATGCATGGGCAAGTAGAACAAATTTGATTTAATAGGTGGGAAAATAAGAATTCTAGAGTCCAATAGGTCAAATAAAAGTTGAAAGGCTTCTTTATTTTTTTTTTTGTCACCATTGAAGTTCAAGGGTTGCTGTGTGAGTTATACCATCTTTGCTTGTTTTGTCATATATTGGATGAATTACATCTTTTTCCATTTGATCAGTGTGATTTTTCCGATGTTATTTCTCGTGCAGGAGTCCTCTGCCAGATCCTGTGAGGTTGATATTGGAAGAGGGAATAAATCTATACAGGCTTCACACCAACAGACATGGCAGGTGTGTATCTAGTATACGCTTTCTGTTTGGATCTTTTGCTTTACATTATATAAATATATATATATAACTTGCTTTAGAAGATTAATGTTGCATTAAGCATTTCACTTTTTTTTATTTGTGGAATGAATTGTAATGTCGATTATGAGGGTCAGTGTGAAGGATAACTTTTTAAGGAGGCTATAATGATAATGAGCTAAGCACTAAAGAGGAGATGCTAAATTAGTTACTAACTAGACATTAACCCGTTGGGCGGATACTTTTTATATTTTAAAAATTACTAATACAATAAATAGTAAGAAAATGGGATTTGTAATTTAGGGAAAAAATGTAAAGAAAATCTTAAATATTAGGGAAACTGGTCCAAAAAAAAACTTGAATTTTTAGAAAATTTGCGATTCCACTTTGAACTAAAACAATTACCTATTAAGCTCTGAACTATTGAGAATTGCCCAGTTACACTGCACCATTAGCTTGCCTGCTATTGAGATATGGAACCACCACATCAGCCTTTCTTAACGCTCCATAATTAAACTGAAATTTTATGCTAAATAAATGAAATTAAAATATAATAAAAACTTAAGCTGATCTTTTATCCTCTGTCCCCAAAACAATGCGCTGTTTTTTAAGCTTAGTCTGATTGCAGCAACAGAAGAAAAACAAAAGGAGGATGAAAGCTTTCAATTTTGGACCAGGAGTTTAAACTTATTCTACTTTTTATTATATTTGTGTTTCACTTGATTACCATTAATAAGAGCATAATTAGGGTTATTGGGATATTGAGAAAGGTTGACATGGTGATTCCATTTTCTTAATATCGGCAACTTGAAGGTAGGATGTAATGCACAATCCTCAAGGGTCTAGAGTTTAATTGGCATTTTCTTGGTTTATGTAGAATTGCAAACTTTTTAAAGAATTTTTTTGGGAAAATTACTATTTAGTTCTTATGTTATGGAAAAACTCACTAGTTGGTCTCTCAGTTTTGAAAAATATATTACAAAAGTTTTTAACATTTTAAAAAGTCTACTAATTAGTTTCTCCGTTAATTATATTATCATCAATACGGAAGGACTAATTAATAGAATTCTTATAAATTGAGAAATCAACTAATAAGTTTTTTCAAACTATAGGGACTAAATAGTAAAGCATTTATCGTCTAAAATTAATGGAATGACTGACTAGTAGATTTTTTAAAAAATTAGGGATATTTTAATATATTTTTTAAAATCAATAGATTAATTAGTGAGTTTCTCGTAATATAGGGACTAAATAGTAAATCTTTTTTTTTTCCTCTTAAATTTTAAGAACATACTGGGTAGATATTTATAGGAACTCTCGTTCATCATCTCCAAGACTCCAAGTGCTTTTTTAACTATATATTTCAAGATTTGATGATGGAGATTTGCAATAATTTTAGATTAATATAGGTCTTATTTTTTTAGCTATTAAAACTCACTGGAGTTATTTTTTCAATAGTAAATTTGCTTGTATTTTCTTGATTATGTACTTCTTACTTGCTTTTTATGAGCCAGTATTATGCTCATTAATAGTTTTTCATTGTCATTAGCCTATTTATCTTCCTATTTATCTATAATTAAGTCTTATTTGATAGCTCAAATTTTATGTTGCAACCTATTTCAAAACTTAGAATTATGAAATTGAAAAGTCATGCTAATGAGGAACTAATACATCAATATGACCATAAGTTCAGGGTGACCAATAAATTGTATTATATTATATATAAATTTTTATATCAAGTATTAGGAAACTAAGAAATAGCATATTTAGAATAATGAATTTTATTTATTATATATATCTTTTTTATTATTATTTACATACCTACTCAGATTTTGATATACATAGATCATGTACAGGTGATTTCTTCTGTGTATTTAAATTTTTTGAACAACGCATCACATTTTCTTGTCATAGAAAATCATAACTACATTTCTCCATATTATTTTATCTTTCCATCATTGACCAATATCCCAGTGGATAGAGAATAAAATTTCTCTCATCTTAATTGAATAGTTTCTCTTTTGGATTACATGGTAGCTCTCATTCCATTTTCTCTCACTGTTGCTTCCCATCAAGTGGGTAGACAACGCTTATTTACTTCTATTCTGTGCTTAGATTGGAATCAACCAAGGGGTCATTTGCAAAGGAATGGGCAAATTGGGAGAAGCGGTTGCGTGAAGTTTTATTCAGCAATGCCGAGTACCTTAATTCCATTCAGGTTTACATTTTAATTTTCGTATGCGTTGATGTGCACGCACTAGTGGATGGTAGGGTTGTCTTAAGTGAATTTTTGACCCTCACCACCTGCATGAGAATCAAGGTCTTTGGAATTTCTGTACAAATTAATTGCAAAAAATTTGAATGCTCAAGCCCAAGAGTCCCAACTGTTCTCCCATTTCATTGACCTTCTCCCATTTCTTTCCTTCCAATTTTTTAATTAACTGATGATTTAATAACAACTTCTATGTATTCAGGTTCCATTTGAGTCAGCAGTTAAGCATGTGCTGGAACAACTGAGAAAAATTGCTAAGGGTGAATACACAACACCAATTATTGAGAAGAGGAAACTTGGAACGATTGTTTTTGCTGCAATCAATTTGCCAGTTGCAGAAATCTCTAGTTCCCTCAACAATGTAAGTAAAAGATGCTGCATCTTATTTTTTTTCAACTTATTGGGGACATTGGGCTTGCAACAAAGAATTTAATGGCTTGCTCATGGAAATTTGTTTTTCTATTAATCACAGCAAGAATATTCTTTTTTGAACATTAGTAAATCAGCTTAATTAATATACAAGATCGTTTAAATATAGAGTTCGATAAGACTGGATGTGAGGTTATAAAATCCTTTATTTTTCTTTTTATATTCCATCTCCTATTCTGCCCCTCGAATTGGTCATTCATGGTATGGTTTGTTTGTCATTTCTTTATTGATGAAATAGATTAATGTTTTTACTCCATATTGATACTTTTTCTTGCGCAGTTGGCTCAAAAGAATCCCAAGGTTGAAGCCTTTCTTCAAGACAAGAACATGGAGCTCAACCTTAAGAAGGCTCACCTGACCCTTGCCCACAAGAAAAGTCATGGCGTTACAGCAGTAGCAAGTTATGGACTTTTCCTCAATCAGAAGGTCCCAGTAGAATTGACTGCACTTTTGTTCACAGATAAAATGGCTGCCCTAGAAGCAAAACCTGGCTCTGTTGATGGTGAAAAAGTAGTTTCAAAAAATCAGTGGCCTCATGTTACCATATGGACTGGAGAGGGAGTAGCACCAAAGGAAGCCAACGCATTGCCTCAATTGTTCTCAGAGGGGAACGCCACTCGGGTTGAAATTAGTCCACCCATAATCATATCGGGTACCGTGGAATTTTATTGAGTTCAATTTATTTTCACAAAAATAGATTTCTGGAGAAAAGGATTTGAAGTTTGTGTTCGAGGACAATTTGGCACAAGTTTGATGAGGAACATTTTGATAGAAGTTTAGTATTTTAGCTGTTGAGAAATTGCTTGTATAGGCGAAAATGAGATAAATATACGAATGAATTTTCTTCTACGTTTGTTTGTCGTACTTCTCTCTAACATGGAAAATAAAAATTACGAGAAAAATATACGAAGGAATTTTCTTCTAGATTGAGTATTGCTTCTCCCTAACATGAAAAATAAAATAAAAAACATTTTTTTTTATTAAAAGCTATAATATGCAGCCATTTCATCAATCAGCTCCTGCCTAGATTTGGCCTTTCTTTTGCTCGCTCTTTTCTTGGTCTTTTGGACTTTTTTAACTTGTTTGACTCCCAAATTTGTTGGCTGGTTTCATTCTTTTCAAATCTTTACACCGAAATTCTGCTCCAAGATAAGCTCTTCATCAAGTCGCTTGCAATTATATGTGGCCTGATCGAATTCAAGAGTAAGATGTACAATCTTTTTTGCCTGTATTCTAGTGTCTTGCTTGAAAAATCCCAATTTATTAGGGACATAAAAGCATCAAAAGTATATTCTATTTGTTCAATTGTAAGCTCTTTCGTATATTCACTCACTGTGATCTCTCTTGATTTGGGTATGACTTCAATAACTGCTGTCTTGAATTTGAAAGTTGTCTTGAATTTGAAAGTTATTTGTTGGTTCCCCAAGCAAATCAAACACCGAAGTCTTCAAACGCATCTTTTGGTGGTATATGTCATATGCATCATTCTGTGTAAGGTCAACGGGAAGTTTGCTCAAGTTATGCCTATGGATATGCATTATATTAGCTATCTATTCATCGATAATTTGCAACTGCAGTTGTGATGGTTGTAAATATATGGTTGGATATCAAGTTGGAGGAAGGATTTGTAGAAGACATTGTGATGCATCAATCTTTGAGCATATGTTAGATTCTTTTAGATTTTGGTTACTCTTCTTGAGTGATTGTAGATTCAAATGGCTATCTGGATAGCCTTTATTTAAAGAATCAACAGTTTATAAGGAGGTCCACAACCTTAGTTGAAGACTTGATTTTTGTTTGCCCATTGCTTCAAGTTGCGCCCTTGAGTGATCTACTTTGCCTTGTCTAAGAATGTAAATGTAAAATTCTCTCTTAAAAATTTTCTATATTTTCTCTTCTTTCTCTTTTTGATATTGAAATGGACGAGTTTTATGGTGCTGTTAGTAGATGTATTGCAGTTATCACTAACAAACTAGAGGTAGGCAATGTGTGAGCTCTATAAAAAAATATAGTTCTCTAGTTGATGATCTCCTTCGCTTAACACATTATAAATATCATATTTTGTCTGGCTATTTATTTAATAAAGAAATTTTAAAAAATTAAACAATAGTTATTTTCAAATTTGGATTCTAATTAATTTTTTAGTTAGGTGGAATTTTCTTGTCAAATTTCAATTTCAATTCCATTAATTCTTTGATTCTAAAATTTTAATAGTTTCATTTACTTTGATTTTTAACATAGCATTTTAATTTTAACTTTAATTTAGAAAAAAGTGAGAAAAGTGAGGAAAATAACATTAATTTTAATTTAATACCTCTAATTCTTGACATTATTTTTTTATTTTTAGAAATTAGATCAAATTTTGTTAAAATAATAAGAACAAAATTAATATATTTTAATCTTAGGGCATTGATTCATATAAAGATGAATTTGAGTTATTAAATTAAAATAAAATAAAAACAAAATGTACTAAATTAATCTCAATGTACTAAAATAAAAACAAAATTAATATATTTTTCTTCAATTTTTTGTCACTAGATTTAAGGCTTTGGAACCATTCATATACTTTGTTTTTCTACCGTTCACAGCGGTGAAAAATTGAAGGGGAGCAAATAAAAAATTATCCTAGGCAAAAAATTTTGTGTCAAAACGCTCCCAATGGCTGCGTTTCCTCATCTTCATCCCCCGAAAAAACCAGACCACCCCCCATTCACCTTCAACCTCACCATCAGCCCCCCACGAGACCCATCGATACCCATTCTTCACTCATCCAGCCGCCGGCGCCCGCCCGAAACCCTTGCATTTCTCCCGTTCAGCTTCTCCATCTCCACCCTCAATCACAAAACGCCATCAGCAGCCCCTTGATAAATCACAGACCCATAACCCTGCTCTCTCACTTTCATCTCCATCAACAACTCCACTAGCTCAATACCCAAATCTGTTAACTCATTCTCTGCTTAGTTCTAGGTTCGAATACGACACTGTGAGGAATATCTCAATCATCGTCCTTCGTCGCACCGGACCACAGATAGGACGACAGTTCACCTACGTGACTTCCCACAGGCCAGCTCTGCATCGAACCCGCAACAGCAGTTCTCACCTTTGCACCAAATTATTCAGAACGGAATAAGTATAAAAACGTTATTTGAGCTTGACTATTTTAATGAAATTTCTGTCTCTATGGTTGTTGTGATGTGATAAGCTTGAAATTTAGTTACTTAGGGGGTGTTTGGTTTAGCTGTTAGATGTAGCTGATATATTCCTGGAAAACATGGTTCTGCTGTGAGAATGTGGGTCTAAGTGCGTGAGAATTTCCTGAAGAACTTTTGGAAATTCTCAACTAAACTTAATCTTAAGTCAATTATTAATGTAATAATTAATTGCTATTAACCCATAGTTGGATCCATTTACTGATCCGAAACATCCACCCAATCTGTTTTAATTGTGAATGATCCCTCAGTTGCAGAATGCAAAACTTCCTTTTAACATTATGAAATCAAGATTAAATGACTGAATCAAGAACCATGGAGCTCTGGTAGTAGGTTTCTTTCAGTTTTTAAATTCTATTCACCTATTGCTTTATATAATTGGGAGCTTCTTATCATCATGTGTGGTTGTTATCATGGTTATTGTAAGAGGCAATTTTTAAATTTTGCAGTATTGATGAGTAAGAGAATGGTTGAGGCAATTTATTCTACACTCCTCCCTCCAGTGCCCTCATCGTCTTCTTTTCCTTTGGTTCTTCTCAAGCTCTTCAACTGTTTGTTTGGTGGAAGTTCTGGCTCTCTCTTGAGGTGTTTGGCCCAACGGAAAGGGAAAAAAAATAAGATAAAGAAATGGCATTTGATGGTAGAGGAAGTAATTACTACGTAAAAACGGGTAGCAAGTGAAATAGGGAATACTATAAACAAAGCAGCAAGCAACAGGGGAAAAGGATGGTACACTCCTTTCATGATAGCGGCCTCTCGAGCCATTGCTGCACGAATCCCTTAGTTGATTTCATTCTTGAAGTGAGAGATGCTAGGGTATGTGCCCCCTTTGGTCTTCCACATAGCTTTATTTATCCAATTGCTACGTGTTTGATGGAATTGTCTCCAACTCTTTTTTTTAATGCTTTTAGATTCCTTTGTCTTCAGCATGTCAGCTACTGACCAATCTGCCTAGCTCTTGCTGAATCATAGTGTTGAATACAAAGGACCTTGTTAATGGCTCCCAGCTCAAGGTCAGTTAAGCCCTTTGCTTTGCACACTTCCATGGCCAATTCTTTTGCTAGTGAAGCTTCAGTTATCAGCTATTTAGAAAGCCCAAGAGAAGATGGGAAAAGGAGAATGGAAAGGGAGGGCTTTGATATTGCAACTAGACTTTCCATTGTCTCGCAGCCTTGTGTTAGTATTTTCTTATCTTTGTTTATTTATAGGACTGGATCAAGTATTTTGAGCACCAAAACTGAATTGCTTATGGGCTAAATTCTCATAATAAGGAAAATGTCAAAAAGGTACCCTTTCTTTTATTTGTTCTGTTTGAATTTAAAGGTTCTTATGCCTTCCCATCAAAATGACTGCAAAAATCCAGAACTTATAGTGGCAGTTTTTCCCTGGTACATGTTTTGATGTTTCTTCTTTCTTTACATTTGCAATTTATAAAGGGTTTGCTCTCTGTAGTACCTTAACTTTCTGCAAGCCCAAATCAAAGGATTGAAGAACATTGATCATTCTTTTTCTACCATAACAATGATGATGGTTGGGATTCCTAATGTTGGTAAGTAAGCACTAGCCAATTCTTTGCGTCAAGTTGGAAGAATTAGTGCTGCAGGTAATTTGATCTTCTCAAACTCTATTTCTTGGTAAATTTCAAATGGACCTAAGTTTCCAACATTTGATTTTTTTAGAGAAGCGAAAACTGAAGCGTGCAAAAGTGAGTCCATATCCAGGAGACACAAAAGATGTCAGCAGCTTGAAGGTATGTAGCTTTTTCTTTCTTTCTTTTTTCTTCTTATTATTATATAGGGAAAATTACTACTTAGTCCCTATAGTGTAGATAAACTCACTAGTTAGTCTCTTAATTTTGAAAAATGCATTAAAACGTACATGATATTTTAAAAAATCTACTAATTAATTCATTCGTTAGTTTTAGCCGTTAAGTATCATAAAAAAGTCTAATATGTCTTTCATACGGAGGGACTAATTAGTAAACTTTTTAAAATTTTGATGGACCAACTAATAAGTTCTTTAAAATCATAGGGACTAAATAGTAAAATAATTAACTGCAAAATTAACGAACGGATTAATTAGTAGACTTTTTAAAATGTCAGGGACGTTCTATTGTATTTTTCAAAACTGAGAGACTAACTAGTGAATTTTTTCATACCATAGGAACTAAATAGTAATTTTCTCTATTATATATGATATTTACCCAAGAAACCAATGGGAAAGAAAGTTTTAAATAAGGAAACTACTTGATTTGAGATCGATGCAATGCAATTTCCTCGTTTTAGTCCTTAAATTCTATGGTTTTGTGTATGGTCTTTCAAATAACCAAATCGATATAGAATGGGGGATAGCCATTGTTTGTTCTTGTTTTCAGAAACCATTTTTTATTTCAATAGCAATTAGAGGAAGAAAAAAAAAATCCTATTCTACAAAAATTGAAACAAGTTTGCTAACTTTGTTTCTTCACTTTTCCTTTTCCACTTCCCCCTTAATGGCTGCGCAATTTTTTTTATTCCACGTTTGAAATATACATTTATTGACAGATTGGTAGCCATCCCACTATTTATGTGTTGGACACTCCAAGTATTTTGCCGCCTCAAATTTTTGATGCCGAGGTCTGTTTCAAGCTAGCTTTAATAGGTGCAATTATGCAAGCATCCTTCTTTCCTACCACACGCGTGCACAATTTTTTCCCTTCTTCCCGTGGGTGTTAATGAGTGTGATGGTATCTCTTTTCTCACAAAAGCAGGAGCAATTTCCGATTGTTTGATTGGTGAAAAAGTACTTTCTCAATATTTCTGGCCATTCTCAACTTAAATGATGAATATAAGAAATGGGAAAAGTTGTCCAGCCTTGAAAATGATAGATCATGTATAGACCACAAAGGAGAGTGTTCAAGCAGCATACAGCAAGAGATGAAAGGAGAAAGGCAAAATTTCATAGATCACACTCAGGTATGAGCACTGATATATACACACACACACACACGCGAACATATATGTACCCTTTTATCTTTCTCTTGAGAAAACTAACAAAATGTTCTTAAATATGAGCTGCCATAATGTATAGATAGCTTATGTTATGGTGGTTAAATGAAACGGTATTTCTTTTGGAAGTAATTGAAACGATCTGGGAATGTAATTCATTGTCTTTCATGTAGGATTTTATTGTGCATAGTGTTCGGCGAATGCCCTTTGGAACAATTTCATGTTTTGATGGTGACATGCAAAATGAAGTGGATTTGCAGAAGCTTATAGAGTTGCAATTAACAGCCTTGAGAGAAGCTTTTCACTTGCATCTGGAATTAGGGGATGATGTTCGTGAGTAAGGTTGCTACAAAGCTACTTAATCTGCATTTTACTGGGAGGCTTGGACGTTACACTTCAGATGCTCTTAAACTTAATGACACAGCAATTACTCGAAAGGAAAGAGCAGGTTAACAAGAGAAAGCTTAAAACAAAAGACACGGCCTAAACCTTAACTAGCAGTAGTCCACAGTTTGTTTATTATTGACGGATAGGTAACTTAATTAGTGCATAGGCAATTTTTTGAGAGTGAAAATTTTCGTTAATGGAGACCTTTGTTTTTTAACCAGCTACATGTCTACTTGGCGTTTAGCAACATAATTGGTGGCTTTTCTTTCTTATTTGGAAATATCATTTTTTGCATATCTTATGGGACAAAAATGTCATAATTTACTAAACATGGTGGGGTGGAAATGTGATACCATCAGGAAAAATATTTTTTGAAAATAATTTTCATATTTTATAATTTTTGAAAAACTAAAAAAATTAACAAGTGAAAAATGTTTTTTATTAAGAAAAAGTTTTATTTTTAATGAAAATGAATTTTATTAATATCACTATATATAAATTTATTAATTTTTTTATTTTAAATTAAAACTGAAAATGGGAAAGATTTTGGAAAATGTCTTTGGCAAAAAAGAAACGTTCTCTGCAAACCGAGGCATAATCCCTTCTAAAACAAACCATGGGCAGAGGAAAATTATAATTTGGCTAAAAGATATTCAAAGATTTAATAATTACCTCGTGTACCATATAATATATATTCAGGTCCAAACCAGCAATAGAATAACTTGCCAACAGCACAAGAGAGCGAAATACATGTGTCAAAATCTTCTCAAGCAAGAACTGTAACTTAAACTGCTGCTTTCAATAGAACGACTCCTCAACGCCACAATAATATCTTCTGCATGACTTACTTTTGCCTCCTCTAATAGATGTAACTTAAGAAATTTTCACATCCAATGTTGATAGAAATCTTTTCTGTGAATACCTCAACTCACAAAAACGTTGTATTTCTTAAGACAACAAAACAGAGTTTAATATGGACATGTTTGGTAGACCATAGAGAGACAACCCAATGCAATTAAAACATACAATTGATAGCAATGTTTGGTAGACCAAATCCATCAACTACCCCTTGGATCTAACCTGTGCAGATTATTGTTCAATCCTTTGATAATTCAAGAATGTCAAATATGCTTCATTTCTGTTGTACGAGTGTTGTTATTTTCTAATGTTGCAAGACTCGATTGTTATTTAACAACAGTTTATTCTAAAACAGATGATTCTCTCTCTCTCTCAATTTCAGCTTTATCTCTAGATTGTTCTGTCTTGCTCTTTCACCCAGCCAGAATTCGGGAGAACCCTGAATTTGACTATTGAGCCAATCAGGATCATATGCAAATTGATCTTCACCAATCAGAGTTGTCTTTTCTTAGTCAATATCTGCTCCAAAGCATCCAAATGGATTGTATAAAGCTTCACTTTTTCTATACTCCATCTTTACTGACATTATAAACCTTCAGCCATATTTTTTTTTAAGGAAAGGCATGCAAAACAAAAAAGATGCTGGAAGGAAAAGGTGCAGCAAAATTTCACCTCAATAACATATGGTTGTCAACAGGGACAAGCATGCTACACGTATTCCTGTAGTATCTCACTACATCATCAAGGGTCTGCATGGCAAAATGAAGGCTAAGCATCCTTAAGACAGTAAATTGGTCCACAAGCATTGTCTTCAAAATTCTTGGAGTATGTCATCAACTTATTTCAGTCCATCAATAGATGTTTTCCACAGCTAGAGTTGGTAAAATTGCCATAGCCTCACCATCAATAATGAGAAGCTCACCCTTCTTGAAGCACTTTGTAGCAAATTTTGCTCTAAACAATAACACAACAAAACACCCAAGTCAAGCATCATTACATCACTTCTCTTCAACAACAACGGTAATACAATGTAAGCTTACATGTATCTCCTCTTGTTTTCTCTTATACTCAGAGCTTGTACTTCACCATGAACTTCTTCTCCAATATACACAGGACTCTTGAATTGCAAGATTTGAGAAACATACACTGCTCCAGGCTACAAAGTCCCATTAAATTTCATAAAAACCATCACTAACAAAGAAAGAATGTAGATCTTTAAGCTACTATCTTTCTCATGTCTCAAGAGGTTTTTTCACCTATTCAATAGTGTTTTATTATTTATGGTATAATCAAGAAACTTACAAAATGGGATGCAATAATCTGAGGAAACAGTGCAGCGACAAGCATTCCATGAACAACCCGATCCTCAAATCCAGCATTCTTGGCAGATTCAGAATCAAAATGGAGAGGATTTGAATCATGACTCACCTTTGAGTATGCTGTAACATCTTCAATTGAGAACACTCTTGTTTGCCTCAAGATGTCTCCAGTCTGAAGCACACTTGGAGCTGTCCATGAAAAGCATCTGGCGAAGGGGACAGTCCTTGAAAGCAGACTTTTTGCGAACATCATTGTTAAGAGTTTCTAAAATATACAACTGAAAGGGGGAAGGGGGGAAAAGGGGATGGTAAAACTGATGTTAGAATTCTCTTCTAGGCATCTATTAACGCAATACATGGCAAACTACCCGACACTACCTGAACCAGATTAAGCATAATCCCAACAGAAAGAAAAAAAAAAGAAATAAATCAGAAATTCACACAAAATCTAACATCTCAACAAAATTCAGAATCCCATCTCAATCTCACAAAAACAACTCTGAATGGAAGTAGCGTTTATTTCAACAAATTTTAAATAAATTTCAAAATTACAACCCTAAGCACATTTATTTTTATCTTGGCATTTCCAAAAATTTTCATAGATCTCATATTAATATTTCAACAAAATACAGAAATCCATTACAATAATCTCACTAAAACAACTCTCAATCCATTCACAATAATCTTTATTTGAGAGAATTTCCAATAAATCTCACAAATAAAACCTTCAAATAAATCTGAATATTTTCTCAAATTTCAAAAAACACATCATAGATATCACAAATCATAGAGAACATCTGAAAGCACAATCTCAAAGCCCATGCAAACCTGCAGTAACAGAGGATGCGGGGAGGAGCAGCACCGGACGGCAGGACTGGACCAGCGGACGCAGCAACGACTTTGACAGCGTGAAGAACAGAGCGACGATAGGCGGGAGGCGCGCAGCTGTACCGGAGGAGAGGCGGAGAGGCCGAAGGGGGAGCAACTAGGACAGCGGACGCAGCAATGACGTTAACAGCGTGAAGAGCAGAGGGCCAATAGGCGGGAGGCGAAAGGCGCGCGGCTGTAACAGGCGGAGAGGCCGAACTGGGGAGGGAAAGAGAGGGCGCAGTGCTGAGAAGAGTTGCGAGAGATTTTAGGCCTTGGTGATTTATGGATTTTTTGGGATAATAGGATGTAGATTTGTTCAATTAGGCATATAATTAAGTGCTTTCAAAAAAAAAAAAGTATATAATTAAGTTTTTTTGTAGTTTATATTATTTAAAATATTTTATACCATGTGTTTAATTTTGCTTTTTAGGTTACTATTTTTAAAAAATAAATAATATTGCTTATAGTATTAAAATAAACCCATAAACATCCATGCAGAAGTGATATCGGTAACAGATGAATGAATTTTCTTTCTAAACCTATGAAATAATGAGATAAATATACGAATTTTCGTATAAATTTATAGTGCTACTCTCTAATATGAAAATAGAAATTAAAAAAATATTACGAAAGAATTTTCTTCTAGTTTTGTATTAAGTCTCCCTAACATGAAAAATAAAAATAATGAATGTTTGTTTATTAAAAGCTATAATATGCATCCATTTCATCAATCAGCTCCACTTGCTTGGATTTCTCCTTTCTTTTGGACGCCCTTTTCTTGGTCGTGTGACTCCTTTTACTACTTTTTTGGCTCCCAAATTTCTTGGCTGGTTTCATTCTTCTCAAATCTTTACACTCCGCAAAACTCTGCCCCAAGATAAGCTCTTCATCAAGTTGCTCATATTCATATGCGGGCTGATACACAATTGTCTTTGCGGACATGTTCTCATGTGTAGGTTTGCTCAAACAAATCCCAAGTTCTAAAGACACGAAAGCATCAAGACAAGCATATTCTATCTGTTCAATTGTAAGCTCTTTTGTGTTCCATTCACTCATGGTGATCTCCCTTGGCTTGGGAATCACTTTTCCAAGCAAATCAAGCACCAAACCCT
The DNA here is from genome assembly GCF_001659605.2 of Manihot esculenta. Taxonomy (NCBI): domain Eukaryota; kingdom Viridiplantae; phylum Streptophyta; class Magnoliopsida; order Malpighiales; family Euphorbiaceae; genus Manihot; species Manihot esculenta. The sequence goes on from NC_035171.2 coordinate 30,685,264, forward strand.
TCAAGCCCATTTTTCGGTAATATCTGTCATGATATTTCTTTGCTGCCCAGTAACTTACATCCTTTGGATGAGCTACAACCAACCCATAGTCTTCATATAGTTTATCAGCATCATTCCATACTCCTTTACCAATAAATCTGAACTTGTAGTTCCCGAGAAATTGGATCAAAGATTGTGGGATATCGTCTGCATGGTAAAGTTGAAATATGAGGCACCTTTTACCTACACAGAGTTGAATGATAGCAACCTGTTGGTGACCATTTGGTTCAGTAGGCAAGCACCATTCTGTGTCAAGGCCGATAAGAAGTTTGCTCAATTTACGCTTGTGGATATGCATTGTATTAGCTATCCATTCATCGACCACTGCTGCTGCAGCTGTGACAGTTGTGAATATATGATCAGCATAATATTGAACAGCAAGTATGGAGGAAGGGCCTGCAAAAGACATTGTTAAGGAGATGAGATTAAAACAATTGCTTTATTGGTTTCTTCCGTTGTATATACTAGCTAGTTTTTATTTATATAGACTCTAATGATAAGTTTAGAATTAGGATTAAAAAGGAAATTTAAGTTAGGAAATCCTTTTGGTTTAGGACTAGGAAATCCCTTCTGTTTTAGGGGAAAATTTTTATTTTGTTTGATAAAAATTTTAGGAAATAAATAAGAGAGTTGATATGGACTTCTGGAAATTTAAGTCAACTAATAATTGTAATAATTAATTACTCTTAATCCATGGTGTGTTTGGATCCATTTACTGATTGGAAACAAGCAGTAAATCTGTTTTAATTAATCCTCTCGCAGAACTTCCTAAAACATTAACAGTGGCGGTAGCTTTGCTTCCAAGCAATCATCCTGTCTCTGCCTTCCCATTCAGATAGGAATGTAAATGGTAGGTTATTCATAAAAATTAAATTAGCTAAATTTAAACTAATTTATATTAGTAATATTTAAAATTTATTTTACTTTTAATTATAAATTAATTTAAATTATGTGTTTTGAACCCATTATCCCACTAAATTCAAACTCGATATTAGTAATATTAGAAATTTATTTTAAATTCAATTATAAATTAATCTAAATTTTATGTTTCGAACCCATTACCTGATTAAAATTTAAACTCACTTAATTTTATATTTTTAATTAATAATGTAAATATAAATAAATATTTTTCATTAATAATTTTTATTTAAAAATTTTAATAATTTAAAAAATATTTTAATTTTAATTATTCGAATATATAATAATATTATTTTAATTATATATTATTTTTTAAATTTGAACTCGTTCTAAATTCAATTATAACTATCAAAATTCCGTTCTATTAGAGTTGGACGGGATAATTGAAAATATTCAATCCTTTCTAGTCTCTAATTCAATTTGATCCTTGAAAGCTCATGTCTTGGCTAAGATTTCAAATTACTCAGGTAATAGTTTTCTATCAATGTTTAAATTCTGTTCCGCTCTTGCTTTATATAATTCTGTCATTTATGGTTGTAATCGTGGTTATTGGAAGAAGCAATTTTCAAATTCGCAGACTTGATATGTAAGAGAAGGTTGAGTCCAAAATTTCCTCATTCTTCCATTTGCATTTTAAACATTTGACAATTCATTTCATCGTCTATTTATATAAAAAGTTACAAATAATAAGTCTTACAAGTAAACTAACTGCAATCCTACTAACTTCAATACAAAAACATGTAATGCAAAAGGTTAATCAGCTTTTTAATCCTTAAAACAAGGATTTCCATAACTTTTAACCAACTACAAACTGAAAACAAAAAAATACAGCAACAATCAAGGTTGTTTAAATCACTGCAGCAATAAGTTTTTAATCCTTAAAACAAGGACTTTCATAACTTTTTACTAACTACAAGCTGAAAACCAAAAAATGTAGCAACAAAGGATAAAATCACTGCAGCAATCAACTTTTGTTCCAAGAAAAATTTAATTCTCAACACTCCTACTTGAGTTTTTTATTGAACAATCCAAACTTAGTCTTTAGTTCTTCAAACCTGTTTCTTGACAGAGCCTTGGTCAAGATGTCAGCAACCTTTATTTCACCATCTCTTTTAGCTTCACGAAGGAAATGAAATTTCACCTTTATTTGTTTGGTTCTCTCACATGATTGTTTGCTACTGTAATAGCAGGCTTGTTATCAACATAAACAAGAGTAAGCTTTTATTGCACCATACCAAGCTCATTCAAAATTTTTCTAAGCCAAATTGTTCTGTTAGCTGTTGTTGCTGCTGCTATATACTCAGTTTTTACAGTTGATTGAGCTACAATCTCGTGCTTTTTAGAGCTCCAAGCAAATGCACCAAAACCAAATAAGAAGACAAAACCAGAAGTACTCTTAGAATCATCTAAGCTCCCTGTTCAATCATTGTCTGAATAGCCTTGCAAATCACCACTTTCTTTCTTTGAGTACTAAACACCATAGCCTACTATCCTTCTAAGATATCTCAGTACCCTTTTTTCTACTCCAAAATACTTCTGGCTAAGACCATGTATGAATTTTAAAAGTATACTTACTGTGAACGTAAGATCATGTCTGGTTACTGTTCAATAGAGGAGATTACCAATCAAGCTCCTGTAATAGCTTGCATCTACTTTATCAGTTTCATTATCCTTTGACAGCTTCTCATGTACAGATAAAGGACGACTTGAAACTCTCCATTTTAAATTTCTTTAATACATTCCATGCATACTTTCTTTGAAAAAGAAAGATACCATCCTCAAGTTGCTTAACTTCCATATTAGGAAATATGTCTCTAAGGTCAAAAATATCAAATTCTGCCCCTCCTTAAATACTGTACCATATCAGCATCCCCTTCTCTAATTAACAAATCATCTATATAAATAGATACAATAAGCTGAACACCATAGATTGTCAATATCAATCAAATGTGTTTTGGTATACCAGATTCTAGGAGTCTGTTTAAATTCATACAACGCCTTTTTTATAATGACCGCTGGATTTCTCCACCCCGGTCAAGCGCCAGGACCACGGCAATAGTCCGTCATCCGAAGGCTCACACACCATCTGCACAAAACAGGCCCGGCTCGTCCAAACCTTAAGGTCGGGCTCCACCTAGATTTCTCATCCAGGTCTGCTCTGCGTGCCCAGCCTCTCATATAGGTCCCCTTTTGGGCTCGGTTCTCATCTCATCTCTCGGCCCAGCCCGGAATCAAGAACGAGACCTATCTGCCTGTCTTGCGGACCCACTCACGCATGTGCACAGAGAGAATCAGAAGCCGTTATTCATGAGGCAGGTGCCTGATATTCTTGTACGTCCATATCTGTATAGCAGAGACACGTGGCCCAATGGCGGGATTCCGTTATACGTCACTAGCAGACGAAAGGAAAAGAATAAAAGGGGAGACCCCTCCCTAAAACCTCTGAATTTGGGATTACTTACTGAACCTCTGTAAAACCCTATTTTCTGAATCTCGAATCATCACTTTAATTTATACACTTTATCACATCCATTAAAAAGTTCAAATTCTTAGGGGCTCCACATAAATTACTTCTTGCAAGAGCCACAAAAAACTTTATTATTTCATATCTTACATCACCAAAGTTCACTCCAGCAGGAAGTATAATCTTCTCTAATAGACATTTTAACAAACATTTAAATTGCATACCTGCAATTACTTAATTTATTTCCAATACAATAATCAATTAAGCACTACAGTTTTTTATGGAAATTCCGGGATATTTAATAATAGGGAAAACCCATTTGACAATAGGAAGGGTAAAGCGCTGTCATATCCTGAAAATGCATACTCTCCTTTCGTCTAATAAAAACCAAACTGTACATTATCTACCATGTGAACAGTAGAATACCAATAAAATTAAATTAACAGCATCTAAACTCAAATTTAATTTATATTAATAATATTTAAATTAATTTTAAATTCAATTAAAAATTAATTTAAACTATTTAAATTATTTTTTAATCTAATTATTATTATTTAAATAAAATTCGCTGTATAATTTTATATATTTTAATTAATAATTTATATAAAAAATTAATATTTTTAAAAAATATTTTAATTTAATTTTTAAATAAAAATATATAATAATTTTTATATAAATATTATTATAAAAAATATTTTTTCTATTAAATTAATTATTTATATAAATATTGAAATATATATATATATAATTTAAATTTAATTCCAATTCATAATAAATATTAATTTTTAAATTTAAACTTGTAGCAACCTCCATTATAACTATTTAAATTCCTCGGGTAAAATAGATTAGCCAAAAATTCCTCCGGGTAAAATAGATTAGCGGAAATACCCACCACCCCTAACTGTCATGTCTTAAAGAAAATTTGGAACAAGATATTATTCTCGCTCTCCCGAGCCCTTCAACAGTTTGTTTGGTGGAAGTTCTGGCTTTCTCTTGATGGTTTTTGGCGCAACGGGAAGGAAAAGGAGATAATAAAGGAATGGCATTTAATGGAAGAGGGAGTAATTTCTACCTAAAAATGTTAGCAAGTGAAATTGGGAATACTATAAACAAAGCAGCAAGCAACCGAGCAAAAGGATGGTACACTCCTTTCATGGCAGCTGCCTCTCGAGCCATTGCAGAACGAATCCCATTGGTTGATTTCGTTCTTGAAGTGAGAGATGCAAGGGTTTGTGTCCCTTTGCTTTTACCTCAAACCCTATTTAGCCAACTGCTATGTGTTTGATAAAATGTCTCCATCTCTATTTTTCTTTATGCTTTTAGATTCCTTTGTCTTCAGAGTGTGAGCTACTGACCAATCATCTAGCTAGCTCTCGCCGAATCATAGTGATGAACAAAATGGACCTAGCTAATCGCTCTCAGCTCAAGGTCAGTTAAGCCCTTTCCTTTCAACAATTTCATGGCCAATTCTTTTAGTGGAGAAGCTTTAGTTATAAGCTCTTTAGAAAGTCCAATAGAAGATGGGACAAGATGAATGGGAATAGAAGATGGGAAAAGGAGAATGGGAATAGAGGGCTTTGATACTGCAACTCAACTATCAATGTCTTGCTGCCTTGTGTTAGTACCTTCTTATCGTTCTTTATTATAGGACTGGATCAAGTATTTTGAGCACAGAAACTGCATTTCTTATGGGCTCAATTCTCACAATAAGGAAAATGTCAAAAAGGTAACTCTTTCTTTTATTTGTTCTGTTTGAATTTAGATGTGCACATGCTTACTCATCAAAATGACAGCAAATTCCAGAACTTCTAGTAGCATTTTTTTTTCCTGCTACATTTGTGATGTTTCCTTTTTCTTTATATTAGCAATTTATAAAGGATTTGGTCTCTGTAGTTCCTTAACTTTTTACAAGCCCAAATCAAAGGATTGAAGAACATTGATCATTCTTGTTCTACCATAACAATGATGATGGTCGGGATTCCCAACGTTGGTAAGTCAGCCCTAGCCAATTCTTTGCATCAAGTTGGAAGGATTAGTGCTGCAGGTAATTTGATTTTCTCAAATCTCTCTCTTTCTTAGTAAATTTTAAAATGGACCTACGTTTCTAACAATTGATTTTCTTAGAGAAGGGAAAATTGAAGCATGCAAAAGTGAGCCCACATCCAGGAGAGACAAAAGATATCATCAGCATGAAGGCATGTAGATTTTTATTTATTCATTTATTTATTATTGTCATTGTTGTTTTTATTGTTATTGTTATTATTCTTTATGATATTTACCCAAGAAACCAAGGGGTAAGAAAGTTTTAAATAACAGAACTACTTGATTTGAGATTGATGCAATGCACTATCCTTGTTTTAGTCCTTAAAGTCTATGGTTTTTCTGTATGTCTCTTTTCAAATAACCAAATGGATATTAAAGGGCCGGATAGCCATTATCGTGTTGTTGTTTTTCAGAAACCTTTTTTTATTTTCATTAGCAATTTGGGGGGGGGGGGACACACTTTCTGCAAAATTTGGAAACAAATTTGCAAACTTTGTTTCTTCACTTCTCCTTTCCCACTTCCCTCTTATTGGCTGTGCAATTTTGTTATTTCACTTTTGAAATTCACATCTATATACAGATTGCTAGTCATCCCAATATTTATGTGATGGACACTCCAAGTATTTTGCCTCCACAAATTCTTGATACCGAGGTCTGTTGCAAGCTAGCTTTAACAGGTTCAATTATGCCAGCATCCTTCTTTCTCTGCTACACATGTGCACAATTTTTTCCATTCTTCTATGGGTGTGAATGAGTGTGATGGTATCTCTTTCTCATAAAAGCAGGAGCAATTAGCGATTGTTTGATTAGTGAAAAGGAACTTGCTCAATATTTTCTTGCCATTCTCAACTTTAGTGATGAATATAAGAAATGGGAAAAGCTGTCCACCCTTGAAAATGATAGATCATGCATAGACCATAAAGAAGAGTGTTCAAGCAGCAGACAGCCTGACATGAAAAGAGAAAGGCAAAATTTCACTGATCACACTCAGGTATGAGCACTGATATATATAATTTCTGTTATCTTCTCTTGGTAAAACAAACAAAATATTCTTAAATATGTGCTACCATAATGTATAGATAGCTTTGGTTTGGTGGTTAAATGAAACATTATTTCTTTTGGAAGTAATTGAAACAGTCTAGGGAAGTCATTCGTTGTCTTTCTTGTAGGATTTTATAGTGCATAATGTTCGGCGAATGCTCTTTGAAAAAATTTCATATTTTGATGGTGACGTGCAAAACGAAGTGGATTTGCAGAAGCTTATTGAGTTACAATTGACAGCTTTGAGAGAAGCGTTTCACTTGCCTCTGGAATTAGGGGATGATGCTCGCAGTAAGGTTGCTACAAAGCTACTTAATCTGTATCGTACTGGGAGGCTTGGACATTACACTTTAGATCCTCTTGCAATGGAACTTACTGACACAGAAATTACTCAAAAGGAAAGAGCAGGTTAACATTATAAAGGTTAAAAGAAAGAGGTGGCTTAAACCTTAACTAACAGTATCAACAGTTTGTTTATTGTTGTCGAATTGGCAAGTAAATTAGTGCACTGGCAATTTTTTGAGAGTGAACATTTTCTTTCATGAAAAAGGGAACACATTTGTTTCTAACCAGCTACATGTCTGCTTGGCGTTTAGTAATGCAAGTGATTTTTCTCTGTCATTTGAAAAGAACAGTTTTTGTATAAACATTTTTTTTGGTTTTTCTTTTTTTTTTTGTTTTTTTCTCTTTTTGGGGTGGGAGGTGGTAATGTGATACCATCTGCTTAAGGTGTTCTCTACGGATTTAATCCCTTCTATAACAAAGCCATTGGCCTAGGAAAATTATAATTTGGCTAAAAGAAGATATTCAAAGATTTCATAATATATTCACGTCGAAACCAGAACTAGACTTGAATTACTTCCCAACAGCACAAGAAAGCAAAATACATATGTCAAAATCTTCTCAAGCAAGAATTGCTGCTTTCAATAGAATCGCTCCTTAATGCCACAACATTTATATTCTGCATGAGTTTCTTTTGCCTCTAACAGATACAACTTGGAAATTTTCACATTCAATGTTGATAGAAATCTTTTTCTGTGAATGCCTTACAACACACACAAACGTTTTGTCTTTCTCAAGACAACAAAGCAAACTCTAAAATGGACGTGTTTGGTAGACCATAGAGAAAGACAATTCAATGCAATTGAATAAACATACAATTGACTATCAGCAGAGAATTCTCTATTTGAAGTCATAGAAATCAGTTTCCTTGGATTATAGTTTAACTAACTAAATTCATCAACCTTGGATCTAAGCTGTGGAGTTGTTTTTTCTAGAGTCGGTGCAGATTATTGTTCAATCCTCTGATGATTCAAGAATGTCAAATATGCTTCATTTTTGTACAAGACATAAAAAAACAGAACAATCTGGAGATAAGCTGAACAATCATCTATTTTAGAATGAACTGTTGTTAAATAACAATTGAATCTAACAACATTATTAAATAACAACTCTACTTTACAACAATGGATAATGGAAGCTTAAAGCAAATATTCTTACATCAATAAATACACAACACTAACACATAAAGGCAGAGGACATGCTTCAAAGAAGCTTAGAAAATATGTAGCATCTTTGCAGGAGCTTGTATGCCGAGGTGTAAATAATTATTGACGAGACTGCTGCTTCAAACAATCCCAAAGAATGAAAGTTGGCATCTTCTCCTAGCTTGGACTACTATTAGGACTGTTACTCTTTACAGGGCTTGATGCACCAGAAATGGTGTTTACTGGGCATACTGAAGCAAATTGACAAAATCGGCATTTCCAACGCTCTTCCTCTGGAGTGAAACTGGCTTCTCTTTCACCCAGCCAGAATTCCACAAATCCCTGAATTTGACTATTGAGCCAATCAGGATCATATGCAAATTGATCTTCACCAATCACAGAGTTGTCTTTTTGAAGTTCATATCTGCTCCAAAGCATCCAAATAATTGTATAAAGCTTCACTCTATTTTTTATACTCCATTCTTATTCACATTATAAACCTTCTGCTTTTTTTTAAAGAAAAGGCATGCCCAAAAAATAAAACAAAAAAAAAGATGATGGGAAGGAATGATGCAGCAAAATTTTCACCTCAATAACATCTGGTTGTCAGCAGGGAGAAGCATGCTGCACGTATTCCTGTAGCATCTCACTATGTCATCAAGGGTCTGCACAGGAAAACGAAGTATAAAGCTACTACAACAGCAAGGTTTACAAGCTAATAATTACATTAAAAAACTTCCACTTAAATTATTAACCCATTAATAATATCCAATAGCTTATGCCATTTAGTTCATAGACAAATTCATCAAAAGAGTCGTTAATGGTTAACCAAACCAGAGAGGTCAAAGACTCATTTCATTTCTTCAAAATTAAGCCACGTAGTAATATTGCTCTGACTTTCAATATAAAATGCCTATGTAACAAGAAATGGCATCATGACCATTTGTCCCTGATCTTGCATGTTGAAAATAACTGACAATTTAATTAGAAAGAAAATTTTACCTTTGCCGGGATTCCTGCTTTAGCAGTATTCTCTCTGATATCTTTAGACAAGATGTAGTATGGATTCAAGGAAAAGAAATCAAAAAAATCTTTGGAGGAGAATTTATCAGCAACTAAATTGTCCCACAAATGTTTATAGCACATCAATTGTAGCCTGTCAAAGTAAACGTGCACATTACCATGTATCATAAGTATTCTTCCATTTTATATGACCACAACATATACATGTTGAAGCTCACTGCTACTACAAGGCTGCATTTAGCATACCTTCCATTTCTCCTTTGTGGCTCAGCAGGACGGGTGTCTTGAACACGAGTTTTTGTGTCCACTAGTATTGGGTTTCTATTTTCTCCCTCAGGCATTCGGATTTCATCAACTATTCCCACCATCCATACACCACCTGCAAACCCTACCCTGATGTTACAAGCAACAGTAATTCATTAACGGGGAAATAAAAAATAACCAACTCCTCCGAATTGCAGTAATGAATGAAAAAGGAATCATGTGATGCCAAGCCATAGAGGGCATATTTTAGATCCTTTTAGCTAATTTACCCATTGAGTTTTAAATCCAGAAGCAAACTGAAACTTTTCTTCAACCTCCAATTAGCATATACAATTTTACAGGGAACATATATACACACACAACAACAACAAAACTTACAGTGGAAGCTCACGTGTTAGTCCCTCAAACAATAATTGATTTGCACCAGTTATGAAATTTATGAACTTCAGAGCCCATGCATCTTCAGCTGATTCAACACTAATTTTAACTCTTCTAACAACCTGCTACAAATATAAACAAAAGAGGGACATGGAAGGTAATGAGCTAAAGGCAAAGTGCTTAATTCCTCGGCTAGCAGTCCCAAAGTAATTGTACAAAAAAATAAATGGAAAGCTTGTTCTATATTGGTTAGACAGTGGTAATTGACTTTGACATAGCCAAATGAACATCACATAAGCTTGGAATGAGAAATTCATGGCAGCTGGAGAGCATGAATATAAAAGAATTAGTGAAACAAAAGCTTAAAAATCCTACCTCTTGTTCCAGTTTTACATGGCGCTCATGGCCTGCTTTCATAGCTTTGCTGATTTTGATTTTGCCTAATAGAAGACCAAACTCCGTTTGTTTTTCGCACCACTCCTACAGTTTAAATCATAAAGGAAACAAGAGGAACATTTAAATTAATTCTAATTAGATTAAAAAGAGAACGTATTAGCTTAGCAGATGAAAAAAGTTGGTCAACATCACAAGACGTCGAAATTCAAAAATACCGAATTCAAGACACCATAAAGTCAATACAAACAACTCATCCAACAAAAGTAAGCCAACCCCATTTCAGATAATTTCAAAACAAACCCAGAAACATCCATTACCGCAGAAGTGATATCGGTGACAGACAAACCCCTCCTCCGTCTAAATCTATGAAATAATGACTCAGCGACCCTATTCTTCTTCTGGGTACTCCTCAAATCACTCAAATCCTCAATATCAGATTCACCACAACCACCTGGAACCCTCCTTTTCGACAGGGAAGTGATAGAGTGGATTGACCTGGCATTATTTATAAACAGAGAGGAGCTAGAAGGGGAACAAATTGTAGGCATAACGGATGAGGAGAGGGAGGAGCGAGTTGCTGCCAAGGCTGCTTCAATAAGAGCCATCTCTTCTTCGGTGACTATCTCAATTGGGATCTCGGGGACGCTAGTGGTAGTAGTAGCAACATCGTTGGCGCCTTGGGAGGGTGACTCCGTCATTTTTGGGTGATCGTGGTGATTTTTGTGGAGAAGTGACCGTTAAGATAGGAGCAGTTAAGGAGAGAACCGTGTGCTCGTTTGGGCAAAATGTGTTCGTTTGAGCTATTTGGAATTTAAGAATTATAAAATTTGATGGGTTATCTTTGTGTACTATCACTCACACCGAGTTATGCATATGCTTCAGTTCCATATTATTACTATTAGCGGAATTGTCGCAGCGTGTCCCCTAATTTTAATAAACAAAGGTTTGATTTGTAGAAATAAATCGGTGCGACTATTTGTTTGAGATTTTTTCAAATCGTGTACTGTGCCATAAGTTGATTTTTTAAGATTGTATATCACTTTATTAAATAATATTATTAAAATTATCATAATTTTAATTTGTATTTAATAATTATAATTTGTATATGTTTTAAATAAAAAAAATATTACACTTATTCAATTAATATAATTTTTTAATATAAAAATAAAATTTAAAAAAAAAAAGTTGATTTTAGAAGAGTTGGTTATTGTGCATCCAATCATCAAGTGCCAATTTTCAATATCCAATTGCCATCAACTGTAACTTTTATGCTTTGTTTGGGTGTGAGCAATAAGATCAAAGATTGATCTCCATGAGTTTAACATGGCTTTGTGTTATTCCAACGCTAACAGAAAGACGCACTTGGTTGCTTCATGGTAAGCATACTGAGCTCAACTGTAGCTTTTAACGGTCGGATATTTTGACCAATTATATTAGAATGAATTTATATAATATAATTAAATTTGATATAAATTTCAATTTATTAAGCCAAATTGGACAGCAGACTTTGTATTGTTCAATAAATTTGCTAATAATATTATTAATTTAACACGTTTAGAGTATTTTTATATTTATTAATTATATCATATACATTTTAGTTGAATATCGACAAATTTAAATTATAAAAAAAATGTCTTATATATTTATAATATTATATCAAAATATACTTTGCCATCCGTATCCATAACTCATACTTTATTAAAGTTCTTTGCTATGATGTATGGATATTTAATTGCTTTTATTCAATAAATTTAAAATTATATCATTTGATTCAATTTTATGTAAACTTAATGTTTGTTTTGTGTTGGTATTATTTTGTATTGATTGAATATATTAACTAATTAAAGTGAAAGATTAATATAGAAAAAATATAAATTCAACTTAAAATTTTAGATCTGGAAATAACTTTAATTTTTGAAAAAATTAATAATTTAAATAATTAATTTAATGTATTCTTAGTATACCATACTTTTCTTGTTATTTTATTATCTGTAAATAATCTGTGCATTTATAGAAATTATGCAATTGTATATATGAAAAAATATTTAATTAAATTTAATTTATTATAGATGCAAAATATATAAAAGTGGGTCCATTTAACTTTAGGTGAATGAACTCATGTGCCTGCACTTAGATCTATGGTAAATTGGGTGTAGATAACTTTTTTTCCTTTTATCTAATTTCTCGTAAACTTTGAAGCCCAATCCAAGTAATTAAATTAACCCACAGGAGGGCCGGAGGAAAAGAGAAGGGAAGGATTGGACGGAACTAGGTAAGGACAAAATCTTTCGTTTTTTTTTTTGTTTTCAATGAAATAATGACAAACTCAATCTTAAAACAACGGAAAATGAAAAGGAGTAAGAAGAAGATGACGATGAGTAACCAACCTTTCTAATCTGTTTATAGCAATATTTGTGTTATATTTATATTTTACTTTTCTAAAATAATAGATAAGGGAAAAAAAGAGAGGAAAGAATAAAAGAAGAAATTATAGCTAAGGACAAAGCCATCAACTTCTGAAAGAAACAGCCAAAGAACTAAGCCATCAACTTCTCAAAAGAAACAGCCAAAAAACTAATATTAGCAAACACGGCTAGCCTCAATAAAAAAAAAAAAAAAGGAAATTACACATTAAAACACATCTAAGTCATCTCATAGTGATCGGATCTTTCTCATCTGAACTACAAAACTGTGTCTAACACAAAATCTGCCAGCAAATGCTCAATTTCTGCATGATGGACACGTACCTCTCTACATTCTCTCCATCTGCCTTCATAAACCCCATCTCTCTTCCTTACCAAAGCGGCCAGCAGAGAAAATACTCCCTCAAGACTCATAAACAAAGTAAACATAAGCTCCTCAGACACAACCCACAATGAGAAACAGAGCTGTACTTCTGCTCTTGCTCCTTGTGCTCTGCTATGGAGTCACCAGGGCAATTAGGTTTGAGGAAGAAGAAACGGAGGAAGAGGGGACAGAAAGGAAGGAGAGAAGGGAAGGAGAGGATTGGTTTCTGTTGCATGACTCAAAACATGTGGTGAAAACTGATGCTGGGAATGTGAGGGTGGTGAGAAGTTCTGGTTGGGGAATGATAGAGAGGCCTATGCATATTGGGTTCATTACTATGGAGCCCAAGACTCTTTTTATCCCTCAGTATCTTGACTCCAGCTTGATCATCTTGCTTCGTAGAGGTACGCCAATCTCTATACTCTTTCTGTTCATTGCAGTTTTAGATTTCTGTCAAAATTGCAGTAAGAAGGCATGTCGTTAAGACAAAATTAAACATATGATCAATTCTAAAATTACAGTGCATCTGAGAAAGAAGCTGCTCTGGATTTTTTGTGGGGTTCTTGCAAAAGCTAGATTATGATAATGTGAAACAATATTGATTGGATTGCAGGGGAAGCAAAGCTTGGATTGATCTACAGAGATGAATTGGGAGAGAGGCGATTGAAGAGTGGGGATATCTATCGAATCCCAGCTGGTTCAGCATTCTACTTGGTAAACACAGGAGAAGGGCAGAGACTTCATGTCGTTTGCTGCATTGATCGATCTGAAAGCTTGGGAATGGGTACTGCTTTCCAGGTACCTTAATTTTTCTGAAGAAGTTTTCATATTTTCTGCCAATTCTGTTGTGAGATTGTTTGGAAAGTGTTTTGGTTGTCTCTCTCTGTCTCTGATATGATCCATGGCTACTGAACTCTGTGGTTTCTTTATATTTGCAGTCTTTCTTCATTGGTGGAGGGACTTATCCAACATCTGTTCTCTCTGGTTTTGAACCTGAAACACTTTCAATTGCCTTCAACGTAAGCAGATTAAAATTTCTGTGGAAGTAAACTTGGCTGGTTTCAGCTTACTGATGCTTTATCCATGGCAGATCACAGTGGATGAATTGGAGGAGATTCTGACCACGCAGAAAGATGGTCCAATCGTACATTTGGAAGATTCCCAAGCAAAGTTCATTAAAATGAATGAGAAAGACAGACTCCAACACCTGAAGAAATTGGTGGAGTTTGAAGAAGAATCCATGGAAGTAGAAAAGGAAACAACATGGTCATGGAGGAAACTCTTGAATTCTGTATTTGGACTGGAAAATGAGAAGAAAAGGCGTGAGAAAACCGGTAAATCACCTAAAACCTGCAACATCTACAAGAAATCCCCCGACTTCCGAAACAATTATGGATCTAGCATTGCCCTTGAAGACACTAACTGTGATCCTCTCAAACATTCTGGCGTTGGTGTATATCATGTCAATCTCACTGCGGTATTGTTCTTTCTTCAATTCTCATTTGTAAATGTTTGAAACAATGTCTCTGTGAGCTATGACCTCATTGATTTTGTCCCTTCTGTGTATTTTCATTCCAGGGTTCAATGATGGCACCCCATGTAAATCCAACAGCAACCGAGTATGGAATCGTATTGAGGGGAACTGGCATAATACAGATTGTATATCCAAACGGAACCCAAGCAATGAAGGCTAGAGTAGCAGAAGGTGATGTGTTCTGGGTTCCTAGATACTTCCCGTTCTGTCAAATTGCATCAAGAACAGGCCCTTTTGAGTTTTTTGGATTCACAACGTCAGCTCGGAAAAACAGGCCACAATTCTTGGCTGGTGCAAGCTCAATCCTTAGAACCCTGAAAGGTCCTGAACTTGCAGCTGCATATGGCATGACCAATGAAAGCCTACATCACTTGATTGAGTCTCAACGTGAGTCTATTATATTGCCTTCAACACCAGTATCACCACCGGACATGGTGAAGAAGAAGGCTAACTCCGAGAGGGTGCAGAAGGCGATCAGGAGCTTTGATAATGATATGCTTATGGGTTTTGATTAGAAGAGTAGGGTGAACAATAATAGGGTTGCAACCAGACTAGTGGGTGTAACGTGTAGCTTTTTGTTATGCATTTCCTCCTTTTTGTATCTAGTTTTTCAGAATTTGTTAATGAGTTTCTCATAGTTGTGAATAAATTTTTGGTTTTTCTTTTTTACTTTCTCTATTCTTTGAACATTTACTAATGGCAGTCGTGATCTTGATCTTAACTCCATGGCAACGTGAGGTGTTCTCAAGGGAAATGAAGCATATCTCGGCTCAAAAGGCAACCTAAACTTGCCTAGGTTTGCTTTGAGATTCTTTGACTAGCTATGCTTCTTCCTGTGTCCTAATATAATCTACTTGCATCATTACCCTCAAGCTCCTCCAACGGTGAATCTAGCTCTCTTCTAGTCCTCGACCTTGAAAGAATAAATTCAATAAGAAAATGCCTCAATGGCTGTTTAATTTGTTAGTAGGTTTAAGATGATGGGATATTCGGTTCCACATCGATTGCTTGCCAGAGCCTCATTTGCCTATTGAGGTACGGGTATCATATAGAATTAAGGATTTTCTATTATACAGAATTAATTATTATTATCATAATATAATTTAATATTTTTAATGTACTTAAAATTACGCTAATAAGAAAATTATTAATCATACTATATGTTTATAATAATAGAAACAGGTTTTAAAGTTATTATAGTTCAAATAATTTGAACCTTTTTAGTAAATACAGTATTTATTTTTTTTAGATATATATAACATAATGTTAGGATTTTATAATATAAACTTTAAATTTTTTTTAATAAACGCAACAAAATCTTAAATAATTAATTTGTATATAACAAAAAACAAGAAATATGGGTGTTTGGTATATTAGTATAAAGTATAATCGAAATAATAAATTTTTAGCCATTAATATAAAAGAAAATTCGTATTTGTCGGTTGATAAAAAAAAATTATTAATATTATATATTTTTTAAAGTGAAGTCTATTTTTTAAATTGACTGAGTGTATATATTATGCAAGTATACCCTCCTTCATAAATATGTAATGCATAGTTTTAAATTTTTAATAAAAATATTATGATAATTTAATTGATCAAATTAATTTATAAATAAAATAACATCAAAATTAAAATAAAAAGTTGAGTATAAATTTTTTTTATATTAAAGATCTTTTTATAAATTTATTATATTAATATAAACAAACGGATTATTTAACTTTTAGAGCTTATAGACTGTTTTATAAGCTTGGCCAAACACATTTTTCCAATTATATAGATAATTTAAAAAAAAAAACAAAAAAAGTAGGTGATAATTTGAAAAAAAAAAAAAAGTAAAAAGAATCACGTGCGCATCACGTGCCGAACAAACGAGCTTTAGATCGAGGTTTCGGGTGCTGGTGTTGTGCCATTAATCGCCGAAAAGAAATAGCAGCAGACTAATATCGAACACCTAAAAATTATAATCTACACAGCCATGAAGAAGCTCAATCGATCTCCCTCTCTCCTCTTTCCGCTTCTCCTCCTTGTTCTGAGCTTACTTCTTATACACGCAGAAGCCGAAGTCATAACCCTAACCCCTGAGACCTTCTCTGATAAGGTAATACCGATAGAGCTATGTATAACATTAGATTTAGCTTTTTGGATTTCATTCATTTAATTCGCCTCCTTCAATTTCTGTTTATGTTAAAATTTTCCTACTTTGCAATATTCGAAAGTTTTTTTTTTATCAGACCTCGTGATCTTACTGCTTCTTTGTTTGGAATTTACGATGTTCAATATTTTTCTTCGATTTGATTAAATTACGTTGTTAATTGCTGAAGTGGAAATGGAAGTTTCCTTAGTTTCCAATTAAGTATTGCATTATCTGGTGGCTTCCTACTAGCATCAAACTTCATTTAGGATAAAGTTTAGCCGTTTGATTTTTGAGGTAATGTGATTGGTTGATTGGATTCTAACGTCAATTTTCAGATGACTGCTTGCTTTTCTTTGTCGCCTATTAACCCATTTTTATTATATTTATTTTTGTATGTGTGTGTGTTTGTTTACTGCCTTTTTTGTTGCAATTTCACATGGGGTTTCCAATTTGGAGGTCTCTGTTTCAATCTCTCTGGATTTGTGACTTTGTGAGTGAGATTTACTAGGATGAACTTCCATCTTGTAACCCAAAATCTGATGATCCTCTTGATGAGTAAAAATAATAATCAACAGAGAAGTTACTGATTTTGTATGCATGTTTATTTTTTAGGTGAAGGAAAAAGATACTGCATGGTTTGTGAAATTTTGTGTTCCTTGGTGTAAGCATTGGTAAGTGATCTTAATTTAGTCAATCATTGAAACGTATTAGTAAGCCTGCTATAGTTGATTATAGAAAACATATACTCATGAATGTAACAATGGTTTCCAGTAAGAACTTGGGCTCATTATGGGAAGATCTAGGGAAAGCGATGGAAGGAGAAGATGAAATAGAGGTTGGCGAAGTTGATTGCGGAACAAGCAGACCTGTATGTTCAAAAGTTGATATTCACTCATATCCTACATTTAAGCTCTTCTATGATGGAGAAGAAGTTGCTAGATATCAAGGTAAAAATCAATATCCTTTCTTTACAATTAAGTTTAATTTGTGAATATAGTCTATTTGATTACAGTGGTGAAAATAGCTTTTAGCTTTAAAGGACTGCAATGCCTATTCATCATATGTTCAGGTTATATGCCATTTTTTGCATCTGAAAATGTCATTTGAGTTTAAATTTTGATTCCTAATGGAACGAAGGAGTATTAGATGAAATCAAATCTTGAAAATAAAGGCAAAGTGTCCCTAGTTGGCTGGAACAGGAGGCAACCCTATTGAGCTTAAAGTTTTCATGTGTTTGCTTCTTAATTATTGGACTAGTCTGGAAATGTTCCGTCATAACAAATAACGTGAGCAAAGTTGTATAAACTAGTGAAGACACAAGTAACTTGTAGAGGAGCTATAGTTAAGAAGCAATTAAGAAAGCCTGCTCTTATTCTTAACATGGAATAGATTTATTTGATAGAAGAAGGCATATACATGTTAAGGCACTTTAATTTCAGCTGATTATGCTGACTTAAGAAAAATTAAAAAAACACTGGAACATTTATATGGAATCGTAGTAGCTTTTAAAGTCATATTGGTCAGATAAAATCACAAGGCATGAATGTTGAGTTATAGTTTAGTAGAATGAAGGATTAGAATCCTAGCTTGCCATGGAATAAATATATTTTACATTATGGAACGGGAGACTTTGACTACTAGCATATTCTCCAGCTCATGTTCATGCTTTGTTACTAACATGTAGCACACATAAGGCTGACCTTTTTGTTAAGGACATGTTAGTTATTAGTTTGTGATGAAGCCAGCAACTGTAGTTGTGGTCCAGTTGGATTGGAACAAGTGGTGTATTTAACTGTATTTGCTTTTTCACATGTATAAATTATTCAAATGATCATATTCCACATTTCAAGACCTTAGTATGCAGTTTTATCATGGCTATGCAATGGATTTGAGCATTATCATGGCTTGTGATTCCACTGTTGCCATTGCAACAAATAAGATAATCTCAATGTTATTCTTATAAGACTTTCAGTTTTGTGTCCATTTTCAAAATTCTTAGGCTTTTCCTTGTTAAATATAATATGCTTGTGATAAGCTGCTGCCAGCTTTGGCATGGTGTAGCTTGTCTCCAAAGATTGGGCAGTCTCTAACATCCAACATGAAAAGAAGGTTTGGTACTAATGCACAATATAGTCAGGAGCCAAATCTCCCCTCTAAGGAGAATTTTATCTCTGCCTTATAAGGGAGAATTTATATCCCACTCTATGCTCTTTATTTCTTTCTTATTTTCCTCCTTGTACTTTAAATAATGAAAACAAGTCCTTTAGTAATGAAATAAACTTCGTTTACTCTTCTTTCTCATTATCAGAGTTTGACAACCTTACCTTTCTTCTGCCTTTGGTATTACTTTGTCGTAACATTATGTCAATAATTTATTTCAAGCTTATGATTAATAATTTAAATTAACTTGGTTTGGCATGCTGTCAAAATGATTAGGGCCAAGGAATGTCGAATCTCTTAAATCATTCGTTTTGGAGGAAGCAGAAAAAGCAGCAGCAAAAGCACAACTTGACAGGGATCAAGATTTGTGATGTCAGTAAGGTAGCCTCAAAGACATCTTAACCACACAATTTAATGTAGGAGAAGAGGCTTGCATTCTGTTTTTGAGTTGACAAATTAAAACCACAATTTTTTTTCTTCTTTCTTGACATATTTTGCAAAGTTACGCAAGGCAATTATTGGATTCTTCAGAAATTTTTGCATGTCCTTTGGCATATATGCTTCCTCAACCAACTCCTCACTCTCTCTCTCTCTCTCTCGCTCTCTCTCTCTCATGCTGCTCCCTTTCATATGTTGCAGTTGAGAGACTGTAGATGGAAGCAGAAGGGATGGTGAAAGTCTCACAATGTAATCAACATGGTTCTCCTAAACATCCCAGCTTAGATCACCTTGGGGATTAGAAGCAGATTTTATTGAATGTCTTTTTCTTATCCATCCAGTGATATGACAGAGTTTGTTTAATCTGCTTCAGAAGAGCACTAATTTTGCATTCAAGGGCATTTTATCTGTTACCAAAATTGTATCATCCTACTACATGAGGAATTTCAATTGAATAGTTTGACAATTCATATAATTTTAAGATTCAATCATGTGAATTTAGGTTATGTGGTTTCACTTGCTATTTACAAAATTTTGAGCCTTAAATATATGAAGTTTATTGCTTCTCATATAATGATAACTTTGCAGAAGACTTGTTGATCTTGGCGCCGTTTCGATCTAGGGCCGTGCGGGATTGATTTGATTCTGAATTTAACTGAACCAACTAAATTCCCAATAAATGAAAAACAAATTGAACTGAACCAAATAATATGGTTCAGTTTGGTTCTTTGATTTTATGTATCACATATAGAAAGAAAAAAAATCTGAACGAGGTTTCCTTTTTTTTTTTTTTATTGTTGCTACATGTATGCATTAACAAAATAAACATATTTATGCTTGACAAGTGAATATATGTATTGTATTACAGTTACAACTGTGCGCGCTGAATCAATTGATCAGGCTTTTGACAGATTACAATTTACAATTCCAATGCCAAACTAAGGATTATCAATTCAAACCCACAAAAATTTCTCAGCAGAAGTAAAAGAAAACAAATTCTAAATGATTGGTCATACATATCACCAATATAAAGATTGAAACTTCAACTTTATAAAAACATGGGATCAGTATAAAATTTCAAGAGAAAAGAATGAAGATCAAAGAGAGATAAAAGAGATGCAACTAGAATTTTAAAAGTCTGCATTCATAAATTATCACTCCCACATTCACCCTAAACCCTAAATTTGAGGGTGACCAATCAAGAAAAGGCTGATGGTTGAGAAATCATCACCTCAACCAAATGAACAAACCGAGATTTGAGAAAATGAGCCAAGCCAGCAACAGTGAGGCGTGAGGGTGACTCTGACTGTTAGGAGTAAGGTGTGACTAGGGGAGAAAGGAGAAGACCAAGGGTAATGGAAATGACGACTGACCCAGGGTTTAGGCAAGTCGCAACAGCAACTCATCAGTGAGGGTTAGAGAGAACAATAGAGATGAGAAAATGCAACAGCAACAAGGAGACACCATGAGAGGATTCAAGACTGCAAGCCAAAAGGCAATAGCAGTTTAGTATTGGGTTGGTGTGTAAGAAACGATAGCCTCAATAGTATAAAGCAACATACAGAAAAAGGGCGAAAAGTTTGGTCGGTTCATGAATTGAGCCAAATAACTTGAACATTAAAGATAATTTTCCAAAACGAACAGTTTAGACCTAAAAAAGAATTGAATTGGCATGGTTTGTTTTTTTCAGTTAAAACTGTTCAATACACAGCAGCAGTTGGATACTTCATCTGAACAATCTTGACGATGCCAAATGCCATACTTTGGTGCATGTGCCTCAATAGACTACTCAGAAACAGTTGCCAAATATGTGGGCTTAGTGGAATCATCTTGTGGAACCTAATATCATTATTCTTCAAGAGCTCGATTCCTTCTTAAGCTCCTTTCCAGATCACCTATTGATTTTGGTAAAATCTTGGGAAACTTTACAGCAAAGTAGGAAGGATTGCAATCAAGATCTGGGGTATATTTATTTCAAATCTGGCCAAGTTACTCAGCTCTAAGAAGAGATTATAAAATTGAAATTGCACCTAGAAAGCAACCTATATCATCCAAGAATATAAATACATGAATTGAATTTGCACCAAATTGAAATCAGATAAATTATGAATCAAATGCTGGATCAAGCAGGTAAAAGAAATATTGAGCAGGCCTAAACATTTTATTGTTGTAGAAACAAAACTCTATTAGAAAGAAAGACAAAAAGGTAAGCCATCTTACTGAAATTGGTTTGGACAAATAGATATTGTCATCGATCAACTATGTTGTAATGCTAAAGGTGATTTTGAGATCAATGGTTAAGTGACAATGGATCAGCACACAAGTATGTCAATGTTAAGATTGTAGCTTATATGCAGAGATGAAACCGAATATAGAAAGTTCAATGCAAAAATAAAGAAAGAGGAGGAGAGAAGGGGGGGGTTAGAAAGAGTGAATCCCACATTACAGTGGAATGCTGTTAGCCTAATACATTCTGATCTCCAAAGGTTATTCTTACCATTGGAGTTTCTCCTATTCCTACTTCTAAAAGGAAATCTCTTGTACCTCCATAAAGAAGTGCTTGTGACCACCTCTTTTTCAGTGAAAATCAGAGGTGGCTATCTGTGGATGTAGGCACATTGCTGAACCCTGGAAAATACTAGCCAATTTACACTGTGTGAGGTGAGGCAATAACATTCAGTAGTTGCAGACCAGAGGATCATGGTAGAATCATAAACCATTGATTACAGGCAACAGCCTTAGCTATTATCCTCTCTATGCATTTCTTGGTTCTTACTCCCTTCAGAAAGATAACTCTAAAATCTAAGATGATGCATATTCCTTCATATTTCCTGATAAGAAGATCAGAAAGAACTTGGTACACTGTATATATTCAACTATCAACACTTCCATAATCAAATTCATCTCAAGTTTCCTCTGAACATGTAATGCTACAACCAAGAAAAATGTTGAATAAATAGAATGCCAAAACAAATATAATGAATGAGTACCACATCGAAGTGATGCCCACGCTGCACCATCCTCACATTCTCTGAGGCGTTGTTCCACAGTTCACAGATTTCACAATTGTTGATGATTGTCAAACTTATAAGCTTGAGTTGACCTAACTGCAAAAATATAATATTATCACATCAACATTCTGCTTTTAGACAAGCAAAACTGTTGCATCATAATTCATACAAGTTTCTTTAAATTAAAGCAAAATAAATAACTCAGCTGGAAATGACAAGAAGATCCCAGCTAATATTAACCCATGAGAATTCCAAGCACATCTTAGATCCTATCAGGGAATAAAAATAGATATCAGCTTCTTATGTGAATTTCATTGTCCTAATAACATTATATTTCAAGTCTTTGAGTACGGAAAACTAATAAGGATTATATTTGGTCAAACTGAAAATGACAGGAGTCTTAAAAAATACGTATTACACCAAAGTATTTAATATCGTAATTCCTGGGCATACTTTAACAAAATTGAACACAGAGAAGTTGATAAAGATTGTAATATTAGGAACACCCATTCGACTTTTCAAATTTTTATATGCATTATCACTTGTAACATATGTGAAAATATTTAAGATCCATCAATTTGGGCTTCCAAGGAAAATACATATTAAACCAAAACCGTACATCAAAGATTATTTTATGAATTATATATACAACTCCACTTTTAATGTAGAAGAAACATTTCATGTATGAAAATGATCAAAGGAGTCCGATGATCAATACCTGATCCATTTGTTGTCATTTGAATTTCCAGTCATCTTCAAGCACACATTCGAGCTTCCTATAAGTAGGCCCATCCACAAGGTTTTTCTCTCCCCACTCCTTCAACAAGTCCACAGCCTCTCTAATCCTTCCTTGCCTGCAAATCTCATCCAACAATGTCCTGTATGTGATGAGATCAGGTGACCTATGTTTCCCAATCATCTCCCATAAATAATTCATTGCTTCCTCAACTTCTCCACCAAGAGCCAAAGCATTCACAATTGAATTATACGACTTGCTACTTGGAACAAACCCTTTTCTCTTCATCTCATCACACAACTCCCTAGCATTATTTGTTCGACCTTGAGCGCACAACCCATAGATCAGATAATCATAGGAGTATGAATTGGGCAAGCAGTTATAGACCACATCCATTTGATGGAAAATTCTCAATGCATCATTCACATGAAGCGAAAGTACATATCCTTTTATCATAGAATTTAATGAGTAAATGTCAGGCTCAATTCCGTCATTGACCATCTGCTTAAACAAACATCTAATAGTCTCCATATAAATATGATTTATATAGGAGTTTTTTCCCCTACTCAACATTGCTGTGAAAAGAATATTATAGGTTCGAATGGAAGGCCTGCAATCCAAGTTTGGACCATTTCTCATGTGGTTAAATATATTCACTGCTCTAGTCAACTTCCTAGCTTCAGTGAAGAAATAGATAATTGTGTTGTATAAAGGTTCATTACAAATACGAGGAACAGCAAGCACTTGGTTAACAACATCATCCATTTCTTGGTACATTTTAGCAACACCAAGCTTCTTTATAGTAACATGAAAAGTGGATGCATCATGCCTAAACCTAGGCTGCTGTGATGCCCAATTAAATATATCAAAACATACCAAAGCATTGTCTTGAAGAGTTAAGACATTGCACAGTTCTTCATTAGTGAATCTTGATGGGAGTTGGGAAATTGCTTCTTGAAACTTAGTTTCATCAAGAACAGATTTCCTACTAGCTTTCAACCTTTTACTTTGTCTCCTTCTATATGACCTTGATGGTGCTCTAGTGGAGTAAAAAGAACACAAAAAACCACGAAATTTTGCATTTGAAGGCAAAAAGGAAGTTGGGGCAATGTGGGTCCGGGCTAAAACGTTCATACAATTGAAAGAATTGACAGTGGCATTGAAAAGACAATAGCTTTTAGAGTAATGGTTCAAGTAGGTTAATAAAGGAAATGCAGAACTACAAAAGCTTTTAGAGTGATAAGAGAAACAAGCGTGCATCAAAAAAGAGTATCTAGAGTAAACTTGTGTCGAGAAATCTTTGCGTATAGAAATCATTTGCTTCGACTTACTCAGATGGCTGATTTTCTACCAGGTTGATGCGCTAGCCGAATTGGAAGCTCTCTCTCATATTCCAGAATCAGTGAAACTGCTTAATAAAGATAAAGAATGGAAATTTTATGTTCTTATTGTATGATCGAGGTGAGGAAAACAAGTGAAGCCGAATTTGATAAAGCTTGAAAGAGAATTGAGAAAGGTCTGCCTCGAAGAAACTGTAACATGTGATCCCCGTTGGCGAGGAGAAGACGAGAGAGATTCTCGGATGGGCCATGGAGGGCCTCTGGTTGTAAGCCTAAGCCCAGTTAAAGTTTTGGAGGATACAAAAAGCAAGGGGGAAATTTGCATTTAAAATTTTTTAATTAATTTTTTTAAACTCATTTTAATATCAATAAATTATTTATAATTGATAAATATACAAATCTTCTGACTAATAATTAAATTAATTACAACATTCATTCTTTGTTTTATGGAATATTCATTGTTACATGATAAGCTGTATGAATATACATTAAAAAAAATTTCTGGTGTTAGTCTCGCTTCATAGAAAGTTTTTAAGACATTTAATGTCAAACCTCAATGTGGGTATACACCAGGTCGACATTTCGAGTATTAGTCTCGCTTCATAAAAAGTTTCTAAGTCATTTGATATCAAATCTCAAGGCGGATATACGTCAGGCCAACCTTTCAGGTGTTAGTCTTGCTTCACATAAAGTTTTTAAGGCATTTGATGCTAGGTCTCAAGGTGGGTATACGTTAGGCCGATCTTTTGAGTGTTAATCCTGCTTCATAGGAAATAGGAAGTTTATAAAGCATTTGATGCCTAGGCCAAGGAGCTCATCAGGACTGAAAAATGCCAAGAAGCTTGTCGGAGCAGGAAAAATATGCTTCACATAAAATTTCTAAGGCATTTGATGCTCAGGCCAAGGAGCTCGTCAGGGCTAGGAAAGGTCAGAAAGCTCGTCAGGGTTAGAAAAATACACGGAAGCTTGTCAGGGTTGTAAAAGGCCAAGGATCTCGCAAGAGCTGAAAAATGTCCAACAGCTTGTCAAGGCTGGAGAAGGTCTGGAAGCACGGTCAAGGCTGGAAAAATACGCGGAAGCCCGTCAGGGCTGTAAAAGACTAGAGAACTCGCAAAGGCTGAAAAATGTCCGAAAGCTCGTCAAGGCTGAAAAAGGCTAGAAAATGCCAGTCAGGGCTAGAAAATGCCAGTCAGGGCTAGAAAATGCCCGTCAGGTCTAGGAAATACCCGTCAGGGCTAGAGAAAGCTCGAAAGCATGTCAGGGCTAGAAAATATCCGTAAGCTCATCAAGGCATTCCTACATCTCTCAGATAGAATTTTTGATAGACAAGATCTTGGATCTAACCGATCGGCAAGGAAAGTAAGAAGAAAGTAAGGACATCGAGCGTTCAGCCATAACAAATAAGCCACATGCCCCATATCATGAACACAACAGTCACTTTCGAATTTAAAGAATTAAAGATCAATGGGGGAATCTCTGATACTACATAAGACTCGCTCAAAGTAGGTCACCATAAGACAGAATAACGTAGCAATAATCTGATAAACCTATATGCGGTCTCACCCATGGAAAAGAAGATCCGGGTGCTTTAGATCAGTTTCAGGACAGATTTACCCTCTCAACTTCAGGGCGAGTCTTCATAAGAAAATTACCGTTAAACAGTTACAATCCAGTAGATTCCCTTTATACTTGCAATCACGAAATTTCCGATCAATTAGCTGATAAAGATCTCTTACCAACGAGCTGACTACATTATTTCTGGATTATTAAAAAATATTGTATTTATCCCCACATTCTTACAGTATAAAAGAGAAACGATCACAGAAATAAAAGGTATATAATTCTCTTGTACAAATACTCTCGAGCTCTTCATTTACCTTTTTCTTTAATATACTGATTAAAGCGTCAGAGTGAGTATCGTGAATATCCACCGTCTCACTTTTTCTGTCTTGCAGGATTAGTCAATTACAGTATAATTTCATTCTAATCACATCATTATTTTAGTTTTAGCAACATCAGAAATTATTAATAGCAATCTGATAAAAATTATAAAGCTAACATAGTGGTTTGATAGAATCCAAAATAAGAAAACAAATATTTAAAGTTTTCAATTATAATTTTTTTTATTCTAAAAATATTTTTTAACAAGAACTAAAAATAAAAACAAAACATTAACAACATAACAAATTTTCTACTTTTTTATCAAATAAAAAATGAAAAACAGTTTTTATAAAAAATAAAGCAATGAGTTAATCCTCTGCTTATATTCATTTAATTTATAAGCTTAAAAATGTTATATAAGATGTCAACTTATTCTTAAAATTTATAAAAACATATTTACTAGTTTAATTAGTTTATAAGTTATAATAAATATTCTCTTATTTTTTAATTTCCTAAAAAATTCAACATATTTGTTTTGCTAAATAAATAAAGAAAGAAAATTATAAAGTACAGTGTCATGATGAGTGAATAGGTAGTTATTCCGTTTAGAATTTCTTAGTTTTCCACAAGTAAAAGACCCTAGACTTTTAAGAGAATGGTTCATCAAATATTATTTTTTCTAACTTTAGCACTATGTTTGGATAAAACTTATTTTCCTTTGGCTCTCACTTTTATCCAAACAAAGCATTAGTGTACGGATGATAAACATCTATTAAAACAGTTATAGTGTCGATACAGGCATAAGAGTTTATGGCTTTTAGAACGTCTGGACTCTTATATAAGAAGATTTTATGCTTTTTTTTTATTATTATTGCGGCATACTATGCAGGACATTCTTCTCCATTAATAGTCATTTTTATTCTATTTTAAAATTTAATCTATATTTGAGGGATATAAATAAATTGAATAGAATTAAATTTTAAAAAATTCAAACTTAATTTATTAAAAAATTTTCAAATTCAAGTTTTATCCATTTTAAATTCAAATCGTGTATTAATAAATTTAAATTTGACTCGTTTAATAAATAAATTTAGACAATTCAAAGTTAGCTTCCAATGGTTCAATTTATTTAGAATTTTAATTTAAAATTAATAAATTTAAAACTAAATAATTTTAGTTAAAATAAATATCTAACTTTAAATTTTAATTATTTAAATATATATAAATTTTAATAGTGTAATTAATACGTATAGAACTGAACTTAAATCTCAATCCGCCAAGAATGGTCTAAATCTCAATTTGTATTATTCTCAATTTTATCGTATTTATTAAATAAATTTAAATATTATATTCAAGTTTAATTTATTTAAAAATTAAATAAAATCGATCAAATTTTTATTCATAAATAATTTGATTCGGCTTCAACTCTCACACTTCCCAAAAAAAACTATTGACGTGTCCCTCTACTTTACCTTGTTTTATTTCTTGAGAAATCAAACAGGTAGAAGATGTATATTTATATCATCAAGATTAATGAGTTAATAATCCTTGATCTTTCCCAAAGCTGAAGAGTACTGTACAAGAAGATGTCTTTACAAAATTTTAAAAGTTATTTTATTTATTAAAAAAATGTGAAACAAGTCCAAAAACAGTAGAATAGTACAAAAGGCACAAACGAAAACAATATCAACTCATCTCACCCAAAAAAGAATAATATTGCCAAATCAAACAAAATTAGGTAATATTAATTAATTATACAGTATAAAGAAGCTATAGAATTAGAATCCTAAGAAAATATTGAAAAAAGCATACAATAATTAATTAATTAATTGATTTAACTATTGCTAAAACAAGCCATTTAAGCAGCTTTAGCTGTACGACCCAGTAGAGAACAATATGGATCCTGCAAAAAACTTGCTAGATCTTCATTCATCTCACCTTCCTGGAAGTCTCTAACCACTAATCTTTCAAAACCCATTTCTTGATTCGCATGCAAACGCTCTCTAGCTTGTGATCTTTGTTTCTTTATAGCTTCCCTTCTGCGATCATGATCTACCAACCTGCACCAAGAATTAATTAAAATAAATAATTAAAAAATGGAAGTTTAAATTATTGATATTAGAAAGAGAGGGAGAGAAAAGAGATAACTAAGAGGGTACTCGTTGGAGAGAGGAAGATGGTGGGTGATCCCAGAAACAGAAAGAGGGAGGCCGTAGGTTCCGTGGAGGTTAAGCATCGACTGCATTTTCTCTTTGAAGAAGATGATCTGGAGGAAAAAAGGGGGGGTAAGGAAAAGTGGAGAACAATTGGTTGAAATCTTCTGCTAATAATTATAAGAAAGGGTATGGCGTTAGATCTGTCTCTCTCTTTCTCTTTCTATGGCTATCTTTCTCTCTCTCTGCATTTAATAAAGAAAAGAGGATTGGACAAAGTGGAGATGCTTCATTGCATCTTCCCTTGTGTTCTATCCTACTTTATGGATCCAGTTTACCAAGTATCTACTTTTTTAGCATTTCAACTCCTCCCCTCTCTTTTTGTAAAATTAAAATAAAATGACTAACAATGTTGCTTATTTTTCTTTTATGTATGTATATGTATATATACGAATACTACTAAATTCTTGAATATTTAAAACTTTTATTAATTTGCTCTTATTTCAAAATATGTTCTTATATTTTTTTTAAATTTAATTTTGTTCAAAAAAATCATTGATTATATTAAATATTTATATTATTAAGATTATATAATTTTAAATATATATAGCATTTAGTTTCTGTATAAGCTTTTTTTTATTTAAAGATAGAATTTCATTTAAAAGCAGACCAAATTCGTTAGATTCTAAATTTAGAATTAAAAACAAATAGAAACTATGTACATGATAAAAAAGACTCAAAATTTACATAGCCTACTCTGTTAGAAGTCAAGTCCGTATAAAATTATTAGATATGATATCGGATTGTCACCGTAACTTGATCCCTAACATTAACATATAGTTTCCGCATATCGACAGAGAGAAATCCACTTCATATTTAACTCAGCAGAACAAAAAAACAAACTAAAGCACCAAACATAGTCAAGAAAAAGCTGTGGAGGAGAAAACACAACAGTACCAAAGTCTGAAAAGAGGACCATTTCACTCAAATGTGTCAAAACTAAATTTAAACTTAGCATACTGAAGATCAAAAGTGGTTATATGCAAGACATCTCTCCACCATTACTAGATCTACAGCAAACCAAACTCCATAAATAAGTCATTCCTAGTAAATACCATCGGATTAGGATAGAGCCCCTAAATAGAGTTTTTGATATTATGGTCCTTAAAAGTCAACCGGTACGAAAGATGACTATACAACTCTTGAATTGTTGAATGCTTTAAAAAAATCAAACTCCATTATAGAAATAAAGATAAAGAGAAATCGCCAAAAAAATTAAAGAAACAATATCCAAAAAAAGCCATATATAAAAGAAGTTTTACTGTGAGTATCAATCCGAGACAAAACAATGAAAAATTTTATTTATCATAATCTAGTTAAAAAATGAGGGATTAAATTTACTACTATACGAAAGAAAGAAATTATTATTCTCGACTTAAAGGAGTAAATGACCGTATAAATAAGAATAAAATTAAGAATAATAAGGATCCCTTGAGAATGAAATTGTGCTATTTGCCCCTTGACCGAAGGAGAGACAACAAGAAAAAGTAAAAAATATAAAAAGAAAATTAAAACAATGAAATCTCTAAAAATTTTAGCAAGAGAAAAAATCTAACTAAAATAAATTGAATAACGTATTTTTTTTACATAAGAATTATTATAAAAATATAAAGATTTAAATCATTTTAAAGTAGGAAATTTTTAAAAATTAAAAACCTTATAGTAATTTTTTCTATATATATATTTAAGAGTTTGTTCTTGAAATTAGAATAAAGGCTTCGATTTTAGCAAATTAAAAAAATAATAGAAATAATTATACACAAAGAAGTAAATATATCATCCTACATCTTTTAATTGAAAAATATTAATTTATAAATTACAAGTATAAAATGGATTCTAAATGATTTATGAATAATACTGGCAACAACGATTTTTTATTAATTGAAAATATAGTAATTAATAATAAAATAAAAAATAGAAATACAATAAATAATTTTTTATTTATTAATATATGAAGCCATTAAAAAAGTGATTATCCTAACATTTTTCGACCGTTTGTTTTTATTTATTTTCTATTAACCTTTTATTTTTAATTTTTTTTAAATTAAAATATCTAAGTTTGTTCTTTTAATTATTTAAATTATGAACATAGCTAATAATTACAGTAGTAGAATGAAAATTAAAAGAAGGGGAAAATTACAATAACAGTTTATTATTATAAATTATTTAAAAATATAATAAGAAATCTTATTATAAATTATTTAAAATAATAAGAAATGCTCTTTACATTTTATTATTATAAATTATTTAATAGTTTAATTAATAAAAATATAAAAAAATAATAAATAATATTTTTAAAATAATAAGAAATCTTTTAATTGAATTTAAAAACCTAAAGAATTAATGAGTTTCTCAAAAGCTTAGTCCTAACAATAATTCTTCCGTAGACGTGTTATTGGACATTATTGTAAGAGCATTGTGTGGTCGAATCGCAGTTTGTCCTTTGATATTGCTCAGATGCAATTAAGAGGGGAAATGATTGGATACATATTAGGAAGCATGCATTCATATGTGACCTACTTTTAGGCCTATCGTTGGACCATTTCAATTTCCTTTTCTGAAACTGATATTGCTGATCCATAATACGCTAATAAAGAATTTTGGCGATTCAAACAGAATGGCTTCGCTCCCTTATACGCCGAGACAAATAAAACGCTTAAAATTTGAGAGAAATATTTTTAACTCTTTTAATTAGTATTAAGAATTTAAGAATTTAAGAATTT
Organism: Manihot esculenta; assembly: GCF_001659605.2. Classification (NCBI taxonomy): domain Eukaryota; kingdom Viridiplantae; phylum Streptophyta; class Magnoliopsida; order Malpighiales; family Euphorbiaceae; genus Manihot; species Manihot esculenta. The sequence goes on from NC_035171.2 coordinate 30,716,277, forward strand.
AAGAATTTTAAGAATTTTAATTTAATTAATTTATTTTCTATTAATCTTTTATTTAGAATGATTTATTTTCTATTAATCTTTTATTTAAAATGAAAAAAGTTCATTATTTTTTAACTTTAAAATTTTTCATTTTAAATAAAATCAAAATATCTTAGAATTCGTTTAAATATTTTCGAAGCATAGGTTCAATTATATCGCGACTCTATTAGTACGAACGCTACCAAAAGAAATTAAATAGTCTTTTTACAATAATAGATAAATATGTACTCTCATACGTAGCATAATAACGATTATGCGCCACTAAAATATATAAAAAATAATAAAAAAAAATATGACTTATAAAAATTAAATTTACCTATACGATTTTTTTTAATTTTAAATAATCAATTATATAGTATTTTCATTCGTGATAAAATTTTTTAAAGGTAAAAAATAGTTAAATATTTAAAGTATAGAGTTTAATTAATTATTTTTAAAATTCATAATAAAATAGTAAAAATTTGTAAACGATAAAGTTAAATTAACAATTTCTTCTATTTTAAATGCTATTGAAAAAGTAAATTTAAAAGATTAGTTTTTTTTTATATATATAAAAAAATCAACATGTTTTAAATAATTCTACCAACAATACCAAATAAAAAGCTGGCACAAAAATACCAAATTAAAGATTTTTGGAGGCATTCAATAAGTGGTCCTAAGGGCTTGGTGGGTCTTTTTCAATATTAAAGCTAAATTCACCAAATTCATCACTTCAAATATTTTCCTTTCTAGTTTAATATTTTTAAAAATTTAAAGTATTTAATATTTTATTTTTTATTTTTATTTTTGTTTCCATATTTTAGATAATGGTTAATATGATTTGTGCAACACTATTTCTTTGTTGAATAATAATTTTAAAAGTAGTATTTACTATTTGAAGGAAACATAAAGATTAAAAAAATATGTTAAAAAAGAATATTTTTATAATATTTGGTTAACTATTATTATAATAATTTTTAGTTAATAAAATAGTTAGTAAAAGTTTATAAAAATTAGAAACTTATAAATATTTAAAATTTTAAACAATTGTATATTTACTTAGCTTATGAAAAAATAGGATGAGTATAAACATTTAAAATTTTAATTAAGTATTTATTTAGTTAAAAAATATTTATACATTAATTGTTGATAAGTAAATTTATTATTAAAATAACTAAAAGAGTATTAAATAAGATATACTTGTGAAAGTTTTAAAAAAATTATTTTTTATATTTTAAGAATTTTATTAAGATATCTCTATATATAAATTTATTAATATATTTTATTTTTTATAATAAAAAATAAATTATTTTATTAAAAAAAATTTATGAAAAAAATTTTATATAAAAAAATTTTCAAATATAAATTTTTTCTGCAAATAAATGAAGTCTAAATAAAATAATATAGTAATTTAATTGACTAAATAAAATATAAGTTTGATGTTTACAAGTATTAAAATAAAAAATTAGTCATCCTCAACTTATTTTTTAGCTTATTAGCACAAATTTTTTTTATAAATATAACGTGAGAGAGAAGAAATGTTATTTTTTTATTGTACTAAATAAAATAATATTATTTTTAATTATGTTAAGTAATAAATTAATTATAACTAATTTATGTCAGATTTAATTAGTTGAATATAATTGAAATAAAACATTAAAATTATGATATAATTGATAAATATAAAAAATTTTGAATTTTTTTATTATAAAACTTTAAACTAGTTCATGAATTATAGATAAATAATAATATTTTACACTATATTTACGTCAGCAATTTTTAATATTATTTTTTATCATAATTTAAAATAAATATACATTTTTAAAATTCAGCTAAATTTAACAAAAGCATTTTAATTTTTTTAAACAAGTTGCTTTTTAATAAATTTAATCTATTTGATTTGATTTTGAACCTAGGATTTGCACAATAGAATCTTTATTATTCTCTTTTCTTTAAAAAAAAAAAAGAAAAAAAAAAACTTTTTATCAGGATGAGAAAAGTTGCCAAGTAAAATTTCATTGTCATGAGCCTGCCTGGATAAATCTGTAAACAATGGAAGGTAAAGGCAGCATCCATTTCCAGCTTTTGTTTTAAAGACTTTTCTTTTTTTTTTAATCAAAGACAAAGGAAGTATATCTGCTCATACAGAAAGTAAGGTCTTTAATAACCGTGTTCCCTTTCTTCTTAATGAAGCCGAAGAAAATAAGATTTGGAAAATGATTATGCCCTTGATATCATTAATAAAGATAGATAGATAGATAAGAAACATCCTTTAAACTAGATATGAGAGGCAGATTGAGTTTGATAGTATATGAATCTGTACTTCATTACTATTTTAAGTTTAAAATTTTAAAAATAATATTTTATTTCTCAGTAAATTTATACGAAAAAAATATTATTTTATAAAAAATATTATTTTATAAAGTAATACTATCCAATAGTAATAAAAAAATATTTATATCCAAACGACTTGCGGACAAAGGACTCGTTCATCTAATGAAAGTAAGGCATGAACTTTCAACTGCTGCAGCAGATGCACCTGTTCAACACTGGTTTCTCGCCCACCATTATCATCTGGTAATGTTTATAATTTAACTGAATTGAACCCCAGTTGACAATTAACAAGACCACGACATGAACAAATTGCAGAATCAAATTTCTTCCAAGAGTGATAAAATGATATCCGAACAGCATTACAAGCTGATAAACGAAACCCATACTAATTTCATGGTTCAGATATTACAGCAAGCAGAGAAAGCAGAATCCCAATGGTTTGAGTAACTATTTGCGGTTCAGATGATTAACTTCCAAATAAACCCCAAGCCAGCACCAACTACCAATCTACCATGATCCTTCAGCGCCAACTGTTGGATTCTGAAATGCAGAGAATCCCCAGAAAGTCTTCAGTGCATAAGGCTGGGAAATTGTTACACCTTCCTCAGTAATTTTAGCTATCTGCAATTAAAGAATTGCAAACAAGTCAGTTATCAATTTAGAGAGAGAGAGAGAGAGAGACCATTATTTCATGCACAAATACACTTGGACACATGTTACACAAGCCTAAGTTAAGGGCCAAGTCCTTAACGAAACAACCCATGCTAAAAAAATACTCTAAGTGAGACTCGCAAAACAAGATGCTTTCACAATGCCCGAGTGCAAGTTCTTTTGAAGGGAAAGAATCTCTAGAAAGCATGCATGCAAAGACATGCCTAGCATGCACATACATACAAACACAATAAAAACTTACTCACATGAACGCATTTGAAAAATGATTTAACAAATTTAAAAATGTTATTGATAACATATCTAGAAAACTAATCACTAACATTAATTGGACCAGAATTTAATAGTTCTCAACTCTCAAGGCCTTGACTTCATTCTTATTCCCCCCACCCCCCACCCCCCCCCCCCCCCCCAAGCCCCAACACACACACCCCTTCCCAGTGACAAAGGCCAATCTTTATTTCTAAGGCATGAAAGATGTGCAAGCCATATGACAAGCAAATATCAATTCTCTCACCGGGCTTCTGAATGTCATATTTCAGACCAGATTAAGACCACGTCCAACAGCAGCTCCTCCTATTCTAATGTCAACTGATATATCATCTTCAAGTATAAAAGCATAGCAACAAAATCATGAATACTGCAGTTGTGCAGTGAGAGAAGAAAGTAGTGTTCTACAGTTTGTTGATTAAGCCTATAAGAAGGGAATTATCAAGCCTAAACAGGACACCAAAGCAGAATGCCGATGGAGTCAGCTGTTGTCTCTACAAGGAAATTACAAGCATCGAGCAAAGGCACTGCCCCAAAGCCAGAGTAAACACCAAGAGGCAAGGTTTGCTGCTTCCATTATTTGATCAGATCAGAGCTGTGCTTTTAAGTATCAACATGATTAACACATGAAATTCAATTCATCCACTGTACCAACATATAAGCATCCCACTCAATAAGCAAACAGCAGCTAAAGACCAATAAGCTCCATGGACTTCAAGTAGACCAAAAGAGTCTTAACACTAGTCATCTTGAATTAGATACATTAATTCTTCTTAACCGCAAAGAGCCAAAGACAATCAGGTAATTTGATAATTTTTGGTTAACTACGACCAAATTAACAATTTTCCAGCATATAATTAGACAAAATATTAATCACACAACAATCAAGAAAAAGAATCAACCTGAAGCTTGTTTACAGCAGATCTATCACGATACAGAAGCACACGCATGCATTTCTCCAGTAACTTAACACCATCTTCAAAACTAAGGTTCTCGTGCCACTCATCACGAAGTATTGGCCGTGCAAAGTGATTTCCAAATCCAGTTGCTACATGATTGTCCTCAAAATTTACTCCTATCATACTGACCTGAGAGATGCATATTTAGGAACACAGTGGATGCTTTATTAACCAGTACATTCATCTTCCCCAATGCAAAAAACAATTAATTTATAGCAGAGATTTAAGGCAACAAATGTAACTAGGGCCTACCATGCCAAGATACTTTTGTCCATTTTTAACTCCACCAAGAACAAGGGAATTCCACAATGGATTGAATTTGTTGCGTCTATTATACATCACCCTCGTCAAATAGTTGTGCACCTCCTTAGGACCCAAGGAGTTGCCATCATCCCACATATTGTCATACAGGCTGCAGGAATTAAGCGAACATCAATTCAATGGTTCCATGGAAGTTTCAAGCAACATGGATAGATCTTTTTTTTTTTTTTTTAAAAAAAAAGTCCAACAATATGAGAAATAACAGCAAGATTTTAGCTAAACTTTTTTTCCTATTTCTACAGTAACCTAAACTCACATGAGCTCATCAAGATAGCGTAGAATCTCCTGAAAATCACTAATTTCTCCACTGGCACCAAGAAGAGAATGCTTCCCAATAGACTTCATTCTCTCCACACTCTTGTATCGCAAGGTGGATCCATAGGATGCTGCAAATTTCAACAAACATGATAGAGAAATTTTGTCGTGATTTGGACAAGATACCTTATAAGTGGAACACAACTTCACAAATTCCAACAAGCAAGAGAGAAGTCTATAAAAATAGTTGAGGTACATAAATATAGAAAAATTTATACCATCATGAGCCAGAAATAGGGAAGTTAAATCAAAAGGAAAACATGCCATCCATAAAAAAATTATATTCAAATAAAAACCTATACTACCAGTCAGAGGTAGCTTGGTTGGTCTTTTTTTCACCTTTAAGGTGTAGGATGTGGGTGAGGTCTCGAGTTTAAGTCTCCACAACCACTTATTCTGATATATATATATATATATACACACATATCCTATGCAAGAAGAACACTATAAAGCATGAGGAACATGTTTAAGGATAAAAATAAGTGCAGCAAAGGAGGAGAACGAAAGAGAAAAAGTCAACATAACTTGAATGTTTATGCCAAATACAACCTTAATATAATTTGAATAGAAAGAATAACTATAAAATCTTCAATAGTGTTCAACACAGATGCACACCTGTCTTATTAATTTCCGTGACATTGTAGCTTTTTATTTAGTATACATTTTCACACAATTCATGCAGTGAAGACAAGCACTAGGCATAAAAAAGCCCACCACTATATCTCAGTGCTGACTGCACAAAAAGCCATGGTGTATTAAGCAAACTTTTGAGTTCAATATAATTTAAGACAGTGGTACAAATCAACGTATCGCCTTATAGCTTAAGCAAACTGTGTAGAAAACATATTGCTAGCAAGGCTGCATGATGATGTTGTGGTTTTGCCACTACCAGGGTTATAACCTAATGGAGGTAACTCTTAGGTGCGGTGAATATGAGGTTGACACAACAGATTGCTGGTTCAGTTGCGCCCCAAATAAGGAAGAAAGTAATTTCTAGCTACGACATTCCACATGCTTAACAAGGGAGCAAAAATTTCTTTGACAACAAACTTAAGTTATGATTCTGATACTCAAGTAGAATGATCTGAAAAGCCTTCAAACATACACAATTTGCAGTCACAAGGAACAAACAAGCTTCAAGTGGTGTGTAGCATTGTCCATAATCTTAATTGAGTTCATCCAACCCCAAACTTTCAATTTCAATCAACTGCTTTTTTTTTTCTAGGAAACCAAACAGAAAAAATAGCACACATTTACAAATATACATATCAGGTAGTATAAAAATAACTAACCTCCCATATCAGCAGCCATCAAAATTCCATCCTTATACTTCAAAGCCACCACAGATGTACCGGTCACATATGGGTACCTACACACCAAAATTAACAAAAACAACCATAGAGATTCAAAGCATGCCACAAGAAACCCTTAAAAAATTCAACAACTAACTTCCACGAATACATCAATGCGCATAAGAAGAATTGCAAACAATAAGAAGTGACGAGAGAGTGCGGTGACTTACAGTGTTCTTTCAGAAGCGGATTCGGGGCCCAAAAGCTGGGAGGGTTCAGAGCCTGCCTCCTTCACCATTGTCGCGGCCATGGTGGTTCTCTGGATCAAGCCGAAAGAGATAAAGCAGATGAAGAGGAAAGTAAAATAAATATGTGAAACTTTGTTTCAATATTGTTTTGCACGAAGAAGGTTTATTAGGAGATCTTCTCAGACTTGTTGGCGAAGACATCGAGCAGGCGGAGTTCGACGCGACGGTGGGGAAATGGGCCTGAATTTGTGCTCAGTGCTTTCACGGGCCGCTCCATCTTGATCCTTAAGCCCGTTTAACATTGTGCCCAGAATCATACCCTTGTTTAGTTTTTCATTTTTCCCCTATTTTTAAAATTTAATACATTAGTTCTCATATTTAATTCCATCAAATTAATGGTCGTTCTATTTCTTTATTCATCGAATTAAAAATCCCTCAATTAAAAATATCATTACAAAATAGAAAAATGATGGAATTACCTTTTTATTCTTTTTTTTTTTTTATTTCCATACATTCTTCCGCTACGTTGTTTAAAACTCCATTCACAGTCAAAATCAACAATTAAAATTTCTAACTTCAATCTCCAACAAATAAATATTTTAAAATATGCAAGATTCAAACTCAATTGGTCTAATAAAAATTAAAATAAATAAAATTAAAATTATCAAAAATCAAAACTCAAAAAATTAAACAGAGGTCTCCTTGTTGCTTCCACTCCAGTTCACTATCACCCCCGGTTGGCTTGTCCGTCGATCGTCCTTGTCCGTCTGTCCATCGTCCTTGCCCACTACTCGCATCGCCTGTCCATCGTCCTTGCCCACTACTCGCGTTGCTTGTCTATCGTCCCTGCCTACCGCTCACGTCTTTTATCGCTCACCATCGTGCATAGCTCGCATCGCTCACCATCGTGCTGCTCGTGCCGCATGCCATCTCATGCTACTCATTGGTGGCTGCTGCTCACTGCTTGGCATCGCTTTTGGCTCCTCCGACTCTTTTAATCAAGCATGAAAAATGAAAGATAATTTGAAATTTTGAAAAATATGATTTAGAAATTTGAAGGGAGCTGAAGAGAATTTAAAAATTTTAAAAATATAAATAATTTTTATTATTGTTGAACTATATTTTAATATATTAAATCATTGAATTAACATAATTATTGAATAAAAAAATTTTAAATTTTAACAAAATTAAATATTAGAGACTAAAGTATTAGTCTGTAAATTAAGAAATAAATCTATTAGCAAATAATGTCGTTTATAGTTTTAATATTTTTATAATTGAATTTGTTAATTTAACTTTTTAATGAATGTGTTTAAGAGAATATTCTTCGTATTAATAGTTTTAACAACAATAAAAAACAAAGTCTATTTAATATTATAATTTAATTAATTTTTATCATTTTAATTAATTTATTTTATTAAATATTTTTTAACATTTAAGATAATACTTCAAAAATATACTAACTTAAAGGAAAAATCATTGTAAATAAAATTAAACATCAATGAAGGGATTGCAAAAAATAGATTTGGCATTATTATTTCAAAAATTATATAATTTATAATATTAAGGCAATAAAAATTGCTTGTATTTATACTTTTTTTTAATCTTATTTTATATTAAAGTATATGGATTCTTATAACTAATTAGATTTAATAATATAAATTTAATTATAAAATATAAATAAAGAAATAAATGCTAATTAATATTATTAAAATAAATTATTAAATTATCAATGAAAAGCACCAACAAAGCCAAGCTGAATTTAGCATATTTAGCGTCATTACTTACCATTTATGGTATATATTTTATCCACTCAAATTAATATTCTTTTATGTAATGCTATGTGCCAACTCTGTCTCTCGTGGCAATACTAAATATGAGAAAAAAAATACTAAAAAATATTACTCAATATATATATTAGATATACATTATTTATTCAATAATATTAATATTAAAACATTATAAGTTAATAAAGTAAAATAAATAAATTTATTAAAACACTACATAGGATTTATTTTTTAAAACAGATTTATAACGGATAAAAAATATAGTTAAAATTATAATTTTATTGAATATAAAATAAAATATTTATTAAAATATATTATATATAATAAATAATTTGATTTTTTTATTTACAACAATTTTTTTATTTATTAGAATTATTTTATAATTCTAGAATGTATTAGTGGCATTCATGTCATGCAAACTGGGTTTGATGAAAATTGATTTACAAGTGCTTTATTCCTTTTGTTAATTAATTGGAATCTAATTCTTTAACAGATAATATTATAGTAATATGGAAATATGTTCTTAAATGCTGTTAATAAATACTTAATTTTATTGTATTTAAGGTTAATTATATAATACCTTTGCAATAAATAAAAAATTACTGTAGAGATAGAGACAATTATTATTATTTTAAAATCTTAATTACATTCATTAAAATTTTTTAATAAAAATTTATACATAAAAGAATACGATAGTATAAATAACAAATAACACACAAATAGAATACGATAGTATAAATAACAAATAACACAAATAAAATTATTACGTGTGATTTAAAATTATTCTTTTCATATCATAAATATATTTATTAATTTTTTTTATGTTACATAAGATTCGCTTAAAATACACAGTAGACTATCACCATAATATAGAGTCACATAGTCAATATTTGATAAATTTATATGTGATCTCACCCACAGAAAAGAAGATTCGGACGTTTCAAGATAGATAGGTCTCATATCAGACAGACTCGCCCTCTCAACTTTAGGTTGAGGTTCCATAAAAAAATTATCGTTAACAGTTACAATCCAACAGATCCTTTTACGCCTGTGATCACAGAATTTTCGATCAATTAATTAATGAAAATCCATTACCAACGAGTCTGCCACATCATCATCGGATTATCAGTAAATACTATATTTATCATTGTTTTCTTACAATATAAAAGAGGAACAATCATAGAGGCAAAAGTATGCTATTCTCAAACACAAATACTCTCAAATTCTATATTTGTTTTATTCTCCAGATTACTGACTTGAGCATCAGAGTGGCTGCCGTAGGCACCCACCACCTCACTTTCTCTGCCTTGCAGAATTAGCCAATCACAACATAGTTTCATTTCGGCCACGTTATCAATTTAGTCTATACAACATCATTTAATTTTCTTTGTCAGGAAATCCATTGAATCATTTCTATTCATTAGGATTAAAGCCCAGTCTCTTATTCCATTTCTCTTAGAAAGAAATCTCTCTTTTCTTTCTCTCAAAATGGCCGATAATTCATGAGCTGCTGCTAAGGTTGCTACCGACGATGATGCTATCATTTCTTTTACTCTTGGCAGTGGACAAAACATACCTCCTATGGTCAATGAAGCAGATCCCAACAATTTAAGCATTGAGAAAATGCCCCAGTATGTCTAAAGGTTGCAAGTTACTTTCAAGCAATACGAAATTCGGGAAGAGGCATCACTCATGACTCTCAGGAGAAGGAGGAAGCCCCCGTAGATATCTCAATGACTCGAACAGGGGTATTCCAAACACAGTCCAAAGGGAAGGACAAGTCCGAAGAAGAGGAGTCATCAGATGATATTCCCAAGGATGTTGGTTGGAAGTGGGTACGAGCTACTTAAAGGTGTTAGGAAGGATGTGAAGAGGATAAAAGAACGATTCAAAAGTAAAGCCAAAAGTCAGAGAAGCAAAGGTATGAGAGAGACCACAAAAGTTATCCGGTCTCCCAATGAAGGAATAGTTTAGGTAAGTATAAGAGATATACCCCATTGAACGATTCATGAACACATATTCTAATATGAATTAGAAAATACGACAAGAAGATCAGGTGGCCTCTCAAACTCAACCCTAATAAAGCTGAAAAACGAGACTGGACTAGGTATTATCATTTTCATGAAGACCACGAATATATAACGGAAGAGCATCGACAATTGAAAGACAATATCAAAAGGTTAATAGGGAACGATATACTTCGGAAGTTCATCATAAATAGTAGATAGGAGGCCCGAGCTTGAGGTAATAATTTTCGAAACCACCCCTGACAGTGAACCTGTGGGGGTTATTCATGTGATTGTAAGAGGACCGAGTGTTAATAGAGGTGACACTAAGGAGAATGCCATAGATGTCCAGCTCCTGGGCTAAACTTCGAATTTTGAAATTGGTCAAGTCAGATGATTGAGCCTTTTATTTTATTTTTAAAAAATATTTGTGATTTATGAAAATATTATAAAATTAGGATGCATTCTCAAGCTTCTTTTTTTTATAGAAAAATTAGAAACGTTGGATGAATAAAAGTATGGAGACAAGGCCATCCGGGCATGGGTCGCTCTAGGCGTTGGTCTGTTGAAATAAATATTCATAAAAGGCCACAAAGCCATTCAAGAATGGGTCTCGCATATAATATAGACGTTGAACCGCGGAAATAAACATTCATAAAAGGCCACAAGGCTATCCGAGTATAGGTCCCAAATAATATGACATTTGATGCTAGAACGTAAGGCGAGTATACGCCAAGCTGACCTACAGGGTGTTAATTCTGCTTCACGAGAAGTTTATAAGGCATTTAATGGTAGACCACAAGGCGAGTATACGCCAGGCCGACCAACTGAATTTTAGTCCCACTTCACGAGAAGTTTCTAAGCAATTTGATATCATGTTGCAAGGTAGGTATAAGCCAGGCCGACCAATCGGATGTTAATCCCGTTTCACGAGAAGGTTCTAAAGCATTTGATACTGGGCTGAAAGGCGAGTATATGCCAGACTGCAAGGCGGGTATATGCCAGACTAACTAACCGAGTGTTAGTCTTGCTTCACGAGCAATTTTTAAGGCATTTGATGCCAAGCCGCAAGGCGAGTATATGTCAGGTCGACCAACCGGGTATTAGTCCCGCTTCACGAGAAGTTTCTAAGGCATTTGATGTCATGCCGTAAGGCAGGTATATGCCAGGCCATGCGACCGAGAGCGTCGATCCCATCTCACAAAAAGAGAATCACAGGCATGTATTGCTGCTTTTACAATCACTTCTGAAAATCTAAAACTTTTTCAAAATAAGAAGGCCCATTGTAGGCAGTGAGACTTTTTGACGATCGATGAAGGTAGGACAGGCTGCCAAGTGGGAAAATGAAATTTGCAAGAAGCTCGCAAGGGCTATAAAAATGCCTAGAAGTTTGTCAGGGCTAGAAAATGCCCAGAAACTCGATAAGGCTGGAAAAGACCAAGGAGCTCGCAAGGGCTAAAAAAATGGTTGGGAGCTCATAAGGGCTAGAAAAATGCCTGGAAGTTTATTGGAGTTGGAAAATACTCAAAAGCTTGATAGGGTTGAAAAAGGCAAGGAGCTTGCAAGGGCTAAAAAATGCCAAAAAATTGTCAGGGCTAGAAAAATGCCCTGAAATTTGTTAGGAATGTAAAAGGCCAAGGAGCTCGTTAGGGCTAGAAAATGCCCGGATGTTTATCAAGGTTGTAAAAAGCCAAGGAGCTCGTCAAGACTGAGAAAATGCTCTGAAGCTCGTCAGGAATGGAAAAATACACGTAAGTTCATCAGGATTGTAAAAGACCAGGAAACCCATAAGAGTTGTAAAAAGCCAGGGAGCTCGCAAAGGCTAGAGAATCTTTGAAAACTCGTCAGGGTTGATCGGGACAAGAACATACCAGGAAGCTCGATGAGGCTGAAAAAGGCCAAGGGGCTCGTAAGGGCTAGAAGGTGCCCAGATGATTCCAGGGCTAGAGAGAGCCTGAAAGCTCGTCAAGGCATTACTATATCACTCGGATCAATTTTTGCCAGACAAAATCTTAGACCTGACTGACAGGGCAAATAAGAAAAAAGCAAAGACATCATGCGCTTAATCCGGACAAACAAGCCACATAGCCCAGATCATGAAGAAAAATGTCACATTCGAATTTAAAGAATCAAAGACCAGCGGGGAGATCTCTGATGCTATATAAGGCTCGCCCACAGTAGGCAGTGAGCTGTCACTATAAAACAGAGCCACGTAACTAGGATCTAATAAACTTATACGCGGTCCCATCCATAAAAAAAAGACCCGGGTGCTTCAAGACAGGCCAACCTTGGGTCAGATAGACTCAAACTCTTAATTTCAGGGTGAGACTCCATAAAAAAATTACCATTAATAGCTACAGTAATTACACACTAATATATAATGAAATGAGAGAAATTAATAAGATGTTAATCTCGTATATTTTATAATTTTTAATAAATGTATTAAAAAATTTCAAACAAATATTTTTTTCTATAAAAAAATACTTGATAGTTTAAATTTGAAAATTTTTAAATAAATTATTAAAATTTATTATAATAATAAATAATTACTTGGTAATTAAATTGCAATTTAAATGTATTAGAACTCATTTTTTACCTTTATAAAATACTGTATTATAAAAAAAAACTTTTAGTAGCTTCTAAAATTATAAATTTAGAGAGTTGTTTAGAAACAGTAAACGGGACAAAACGACTCTTCATTTTCAGTTATATACTTATTTTTATTTTCTTATAATTTTATTTTTTTGTTAAAAAATTTATATTATGTACATAAATATAATTTTTTTTATCAATGAAAAATACATTTCATTTTATTTCATAATTTTATTGAAATTTAATGAAAGAGATGACATTCTTAATTTTTATTTAAGTGTTCATTATATTACGTCGAATAAAAAGTATTTGTATAGAAAATTAAAAATTATATAAATATTAATGTATTTATAATTAAGAATTACTGTAAAATTTGTATATTTAATTTTATAATAAATGATATTTAATAATTATAAAATTAATTTATTTAATATTTATAGTAATTTTTTATTATAATCTTTATTTAAAGTAAAATTGTGATAAACTTAAAATTATAAGATCTTTTTTAGTATTGTCTTCTTATTTTATTAAAAGCAAATTATAAAAAATTATTATATAATTTTTTAAATAATATATTTTAAATTTAATTTATAATAAAAAGCATATAAATACTTCACACCGTTAATAAAGTGTTGTGGCTTATCAGTAATACTGTTAAAACATACCACATCCGCATGCAATATTTAATTAACAACAATTCTTAATTAAGTGAATTATATTTTTAATTTTTAAAGTTTAAAAACATATAATTTAGGCATATATTTTTAAATTTAATTATAATATTTTATTTTATTATTAATATATTATTTTTAATTATTTATTCTTATATTTTTATAAATTGATGATTAAATATTATAATTATTTATCCATAAATATTTATATTACATCATATGTTTGAAATAGAAATCATAAAATAAAATTTAAATGAAGAATCTTTGAATTACATGCTGAAAACTCTCTTTTTTCTAAATTTTTTCTTTTCAATGATTTTTTTAGTATAATAAAAAAATAATAATAATTTTTTTTATCTAATTTTATTTTTTTTCATATTTAAGATTTAAGATTTAATAATTTATAAATATAAAAGATATTTAGAAACTAATTTATAAAAATATAATAATTACTTTAATGAAAATATAAAATGAAGCGAAAAGACTATTTTACTAATTATTTGATAAAATAAAAATATATAAATATATAAATTTTGTTAAATATAAAAAATTAAATTATAGTTTATTAATAATATTTAACTGTGCTAAAAGAAAAGAAATAAGCTTTACTAATAGCCATACAATTTATTTTGTGTAAATTGAATCAGAAGACATTAGAAAGAATAATTTTTGGACCCATTTTTCACTTGACTCAAAATGGTTACCAGTTATTTAATAATTTCGTGCTAGGTATCATATACAATTCAATTTCCTTCAAATCTTTTGATGTGGGATGAATTTACGGCGCAAATCTGCAAGCAAGCAGCTGAAGCTGCTGACTATCACATTCGGTCCCGCTAAATTTTTGCGACGTACTCATCGCAACTGAATTCATTACAATTGCTAACTAGAACCGAACCCTCAGATATTGTGGTTCACTAGTACCTCGGGCGGCTCCACCTCATCTCTTACGGATAGCCCTTTCCTCGCAGGCCTATTAGTTCTGCATAATCTATCTGACACAGGGTGGCTCTGATACCAATTAAAACAGCCGGGCCAATTACAAAGTATTTTTTATAATTTTCCATTTCATTAAATATGTTTTATTTATATCTTTCATCCTTTATTTTATTTTTTATAGTTTATCCTTTAATCTAGCTTTATAATATTTATAATGTTTAAAATTTGTGTATAAAAATTAAGCAAAATAATTAAATATTTTTAATAAAAAATGTTAATAATCGACTGAAATATCTTTATAAATTTTTATTATCAATTAGAAAAAATAATATGAGAAATGAAAATTGCATTTAAAATAATATAGATCATGAGTATAGTTTAAAAATAATAATTAGTACTTATTAACTTTCTAAAGCAGCTATTGAAATCACTTAAAATAAGACAAAATTAATAATATTTTTATATTATTTTTGTAAAAAATCTCAAAAAGGTCGTCACGTAAAACACATGTAATATTTTTGAATTAATTTGTAGTGTCTACTTATATATATTCTTAGAAATGGCCATGCGTCGGTTTCGGTAAGGAACTGATGGTTAAATTTATTTTTTAAATTAAATTGAAATCGATCTGATCCAAAAATTTAAAATAGTTTATTTTTTTAATTATTTTAATTTAATTTTAGTCTAATTTTAAAGTAATTATAATTATAATTTTTTATAATTTCAGTTTTAATTTTAATTAAATTTAAATTATAAATTGTTAATTCAAAAACTTTAAATAATAAATAAATAAATAGTAGAAAATGTATCTATTTATATGATAAAAAATTGTATATAATATAAAAAATAATGTAAAAAATATTTTTACTAGATAGAAATAAATCTGAACTTCCATTTAAAAAAAAATAAATCTGAACTTAATTATTTGATAATTTAACTTTTTATATATTAAATAATTTTATAAAATAATTTATTTTAGAAAGAAAAAATTAAATCGAAATTGAATTAGATTATCGTTTTAAATCGATCGATTTCAATTCACAAGAGAAAAACTATAATCAGTCCTCTTAAATTAAAGTTTTGATCTGATTTAGAAATCAATTGACCAATTTAATTCTGAATTTAACATGACTAAACCGGATTTTGAACATATAGAGATGTAAACGGATAGAATATCTCCTTAAAATTAAACTATTAAAATCTGAATTTAATTTATATTAACAATATTTAAAATTATATTTTAAACTCGATTAAAAATTAATCTAAATTATTCAAACCATTTGAAATTCTATTATTATTATCAAATAAAATCCGAACAATTTAATTTTATATATTTTAATTAATAATTCATATAAAAAATATTTTTTCATTAATAATTTTCTTTTAAAAAATAATATTTTTAAAAGATATTTAATTTTTAAATAAAATATAAAAATTATAAAATATATTTTTTATATTAAATTAATTATTTATATAAATGAGTTCGAATAATAAATATTTTATAAATAAAATTTAAATTCGATTTAAATCTGTAACAAATATTATATTTCAAAATTCAATCATCTAAATTTAATTATAATTATTTAAATATTTTATTAAAATTTATTCGAATTGAATATTTAAAAATAATTGATCGGATTCTAATCGTTATATATGCTTTAATCCACAAAAATTAACATGTTAACATATTATTGTTATTATTATTGGAATAATATATATTCAAAATTATTTGAAGACTTGACCCAATAAGTTTAACTTTCGCAGCCTCCATGTAACACCACGGATTTTTTAAATTAAAAGAAATTTTTTAGAAGAATATTATTTTAATTTTTAAGAAAAGTAGTAGTCCATAAAAAATTGTTTTGTATTTAATTTTTTTAACCATAAAATATATTAAATTTATTTTGTAATATATTAATATTAACGATAATATTAAAAAACTCAAACTTTGATGGCACCCATAAATTATTTAAATAATGCACATTATTAGCATAAACTCACATTCATGGTTTCAATCCATTTTCAGGGCAGGATATGAATCATCAGTGAGATGTAATCAGCAAATCGCATGATCATCTCCATATCGACAGGTCTATTATCCAGTCAAGGATTCAAAACCGTTGGGTGGCTGACGTGGCGGAAAAAGAGCCGCTGAGAGGTTAAGCAAATCATAGAAGTAATCACACTCTAGAGAAATTTCGGACGCGAGGAAAGAAGAATAACGTAAGGACGTGCATCACAAAGCACACACGCAAATGTACTAGAACAAAACCCGGACGTGTTACCGTTTCGTAAACCGGATTTCATAATCGCCGATAGGTCCGGGACTTTTTGTAATTTGAGGATAGCTTCGTCTTGCTTTCTCTCTTTGGGTGAAAATAGGGAAAAAAAAACCGCTTTTGCAAGGAAACCACCACATCCAACAAAATTCGAGAGAGGACAAGAGAAGAGAAGAAGGCGTTCAGAACTCTGCAAACCCTAACCAATTCATCTCTTCTATTCTTTCTATTTGACGAGGGATTGTTTGTATTGGTACAGTGGTTGGCCGTTTGGTGATTTTTTGGTCATTTTTTTTTCTCTTTGTTTGGGAATAGTTTGATGCTTTTGTTGGAAAATTTGTGGATAGACCGATCGCAGTTTCCAGACTCTGCATGGCTGGTTTGGTTGGCTAATTGCGTAGTCGATGGTATGAAGTATTGATTTGGGTTCTGAATTTGGGTTTTGGAGGTCAAAATATGGATTTGGTAACTAGTTGCAAGGTATTTTACTTGTTTGGATAAATTTCTGTTCCATTGATTGTCCTAGTTGCTGTGCTTTTCGTGTTTATTAGCTGTGGTAGCTGAAGAAGCAGTTTAATTTGCTCAAGCACTCAAAATTTTTTCGCATACGCTTGTGAGAGACTGATATAAGATTAGTTTTAGTGGGTATACATTTTTATTTAGTTGCCCTAGTCTTAAGTGGCATCATTATTTGCTGATTACTTTTTTGAAGTTGCAATTGGTGTTGGCAATTCTATTGGAGGTGTATGATTACATGATTATCTTTTTGCTAGTGATTGAGCTTAGCAATCGGTACACTTAAAAGCCATTTGTTTTCCCCTTCTATTTTTCTCCTTTAGAATTATTAGGTTTACGGGCATTTCCATAGTTTAATGGTTCAAATGTGTTGCAAGTCTTTCTGCGTGCTTCTAGTTGCCTTAGGTAATCATAAGAAAGGAGATTGTTATTGTCGCTAACCCTCCAGAAGAAACTACTTCTTTTTTAATCAATTAGTGATTGTGGACATAGTTCATTCTTTATGATTAATTTCATCTATATATTTCAAAGCATTGTTTGAAAACCACACTAAGGTTGAAACATGCATTATTTCCAGTCGTCATTTTGAATTTGAGATGAAGGACTGTTACTTAAAAGATGCCTTTATGGGGTGATTGGGAAAATTATACTTATGTGAGTTACACTTGGCTCAAAAATTGGTTGTTTTGGAATTAAGATGTACCATGTGGTTCTGAAGTCTTTATCTTGGGTTTAGTTTTTCTCGTCACAGTTTCCCTCAATGAGGTGACTTTGTTTTTCATTTCCCCACTTCATGTTCTGTTTCTGAAGAGATTGTGAATTTCCTTTGCCATTGTAGGACAAATTGGCATATTTTAGGATAAAAGAGCTCAAGGATGTCCTGACACAGTTAGGTCTTTCGAAGCAGGGAAAGAAACAGGTAGATGCTTGCAACATTTCTTATGTTGTTCCTTTTTTCTAGCAAGTGTTTCAGATGTTTGAGTAGTACCATGTACTGGTAATGCTACCAGACACATTTAATCTTGGTGGATTGGTTGATTTATGCCCATTTATTGTTTTGCAGTTCACAAATTCTTCTTATGTTGTTCATTTTATGATTGCATGGTTCATGTCATGTACAGTCTCATGTTTCACAAGTCCAGCTTGTCTCTTACATATTGTGCTTGCTTGAAAATTCTTTTTGTTGCATTATTATTCATGAACTACATTTTGTTATGGCGCAGTTACTTCATTGTGACTTAGTGTGATTTTGCTGTAATTTAAAATGTAGGACCTGGTTGACCGTATACTTGCCGCTCTCTCAGATGAGCAAGGTAAACATTTCACTCTGACCTGTTTCTGTTTATGAGGTGTACAGATGTATTTAGTATGAGCTCAATCATTTGCTTATTGTCAAATATTAATTATATATGTATTAACAATATGAAACCCTTCATTTGGTTCTATTTTATTTCGTTGATTATTGTTTTTAGTGTTCTACAATCCCTGTGGTGAATGTCCATGCTCTATATCTTTGATTCTATTGAGTTTTATGCATCAAGTTTATAGGTGTGTGAAGTGAATTATTTTGTTTGTGCATAAAATAAATGCTGTTTTCATGTGCCGATGCCCTTATTATAGCAGTTGCAACTCATTGCACTATCAGGGCTATAGATGCTTATTACAATGGATTCTATGTTCAATCCCTGATGAAAAGAAATTTTTATCTCTCCAGTTGGGAAAACAAATTGGAATGCTTTTGGTGCCATAACTTATTAATATTTGTACACTCAATTCTATTTCAATAATGTTTTTTCGTTCTCTCGAAATTTGTGGAAGCCGGTGAAGTACAAACAAAGTTTGATTCTTTTATGTCGTCTACTTGTAATTTGAACTTAAAAAACTTGAGAAACAATTCTAATCTGTTTTTGCTTTCCTTGGTTAGCCTTCTTTAGTTTTGATCACAACATTTTAATTCTGTCTTGTCAAGCTTTCTGAGGAAGTGGACCTTCCCCATTTTTACCTCTTATGCTCTATGTTCTAGTTTTTTTGTCAGGTTTGTGGTAGTTTTCTCTCCTCTGTGATAGATTGTCTTTATGCAGTTGTTATACCTGAATTTTACTCTCTGTTTTTGTTCATTCATTTTATGTACCACACATCCATGAAAAATCATATATGCCCTATTGATCAACTTAAGATGATTTGAAGTGATTTGTAAATTTTATTTGCAGTTCCAAAGACATCAGTAAAGAAAAGTGCTGTTGGAAAGGAAGAGGTGGCGAAACTGGTTGATGACATCTACAGGTTCAGCATTACATGACATTACATTCCTGACTTGCAACACGATTTTTTTTTTATTCTGTCTTTTGTGGATAATATACTACAGTGTTTGCAATTTTCTTTTTGGCTATAAACTTGTTATATTTTAGCGTTTTTCACTTGTTCCCTCCATTGATATGCACCTTATGTTCTTGTTTTCAGAAAAATGCAGATTTCGGGGGCCACCGATCTAGCATCGAAGGGGCAGGGCGTTTTGGACAGCAGCAAAGCAATAACTAAAGGAGACGTGGATGATTCCTTTCACTTGGATACAAAAGTTCGCTGTCCATGTGGAAGTTCATTGGAGACAGAGTCAATGATTAAGGTTTGTATTACGTGCATAATTCTTTTGTCATGATATTTGTCATAACTAAGTCCAAGATTTTTAGCTAGGTTGATTGATTTGAGTGGAATTTGTTAACTTTTTCTCTACTACACATTCGCTTAGTTTAACCCTGAACCAATCGCTCATACCTAGTGGCCTTATTCTATTGGCAGTGCGAGGACCCCAGATGTCGTGTGTGGCAACACATTGGCTGTGTTATAATTCCTGAAAAACCCGCGGAGGGCAATCCACAAGTTCCTGATTTGTTTTACTGTGAGATCTGTCGACTTAGCCGTGCCGACCCGTATGTATCATCAATGCTTTCTGCTGTTATATTTATGGCTTTACTGATGGAATATAAGGTCCCTCCTCCTGTTGCTTCTCTGTCTCGATAACCTGGGTTTTGGGAGTTAAAATTGTTTGTATGTTACATCATATGTGCTGTTATAATTATTTTGCGACATCTATTGTTCTTGTGATTTTCCTGCAGTTATTTTATAGTCTGTATAAGTTTATGGGCCTGTTGTATTCCTTGGCTACTGCATACAATGCATTATATATCCACTTTGACATCTTTTTATCTGCTTTGTCATATGGCTATCATTTACTTTATCATTGATGCTGCACTATTTGCATCTTATGGAATCTTTTTTGTTCCTTAATTTACAGTTTTTGGGTTACTGTTGCCCATCCTCTTTATCCGGTGAAGTTGGCTACTTCGAATATTCCGACTGATGGGTGAGTGCATTTCTCATTTGACTTCTCAAGTTGTGAAAACTTGCTATTTTTTCTCTCTTAATTCTTTGAATTAAAATTTTAAACTGAAGTAGTGTTCTTTTATCAGATGATACTTGTTAATGTATATTTTTGGGACCACTTTTTTTGGATGGAACATGCATGTGTGCATGAATAAACACATTTAACCTATATTCCATGATGGCTACACCAGGTTTAGAGTTAGCATTAGTGTTTCTTTCTTTACTCTTAATTAAAAATGCAAAACCAGTTATCATTTATTTATGCTCAGGGCTAGTTGCCTAACCTTTAAAAAAAAATTAAGAAGGTGAAGGGCAGATCTTGTTACTGTTATCACTTGTATTTAATGTTATATTCTTTTGTCCTGGATTTTCCAGTTCAAACCCAGTGCAGAGTGTGGAGAAAACATTTCATCTTACAAGGGCAGACAAGGACTTATTGACAAAACAAGAATATGATGTTCAGGTTAAGTAGCGTACAACTTTCTTCATTCTATTTAATTGTAAGCGTACTGATGGTGGTTTTTGATGCTATTACCTTTTAGGCTTGGTGCATGCTTTTGAATGACAAGGTTCCATTTAGGATGCAGTGGCCACAGTATGCAGATCTACAGGTCAATGGTATGGTGGTCAGCTTTTTTGTTTCAATTATGACATGATATTATCATTTTTTTTGTCTTTAGTCCAATTAGTATTTTATTTATGTATTATTATTATTATTTTCTTGTGGAGATTCTTAGACTGCTTTTTGCTTGTCAGTTTATTTGATTGTGTGTGACCTGCAGGTGTGCCAGTTCGAGCTATTAACAGACCTGGTTCACAATTATTGGGGGCCAATGGTCGTGATGATGGTCCAATTGTGAGTTTTTATCCCTCTACATGCAGAGTTTTGACCATGGTGTTAATACCTTTTCTGTATCAAAATTTTATCTAATGGATGTGTGTCCGTGAGCTTTTTTCAAAAAAAAATATATATGTATGTATGTATGTATGTAGAGGTAGATATTGATATTATTGGAAATTTCTTTTTGGTCATAAATAGTTTGTTTTCTTTTTATTTTTTATCATCTTAGTTTACCCCCTTTTTTTTTTTGGTTATTAGATCACGCCATGTATAAAAGATGGGATAAATAAGATATCATTAACTGGATGTGATGCTCGTATCTTCTGTTTAGGAGTTAGAATTGTGAAACGACGAACTGTTCAACAGGTAACTATATATCTTCCTTACTGCCGTGTGTGTGTGTGTGTGTGTGTGTGTGTGTGTTGTGTTGTTATTGTTGTTTAATATTTCTCAATTGAATATGATGAACTACAGGAAAACTATATCTGTTTGCTTTTCCTGGCATTCAATTTACTCCTAAGTTTTTGTGTTATATTCTGGTTGATTGCATAGATACTCAACTTGATTCCAAGAGAGTCTGACGGTGAACATTTTGAAGATGCACTTGCTCGAGTTTGTCGTTGTGTTGGTGGTGGAGCTGCAGACAATGCTGATAGTGACAGTGACCTGGAAGTTGTTGCAGAGTCTTTTGCTGTTAATCTCCGGTGTCCTGTAAGTCGTACCGTTTACATGCTTCTATGTAATTTTGTGGTTTTGCAAAATGCTCTATGTAGAAGGGATATTAAATAAGTACTGTGGAAATTGCCAACTCTAGCCCTACATATTGCTGCATGACTAACAGTGGAGCCTAATTGTCCTGGACATACGTTTAGATGAATTCTGTAATGAGTGTTAATCTTTTTCTATTTAGTGGCTTGAATAGTGTTTTTCAAAGAAATAAGAGCCCTAGCATAGTGAGTTATTCAATACACAACTTGCACTTTCTTCTCTTGCGATTGCATGTGGGATCACAATTTTTAAGTGTATCCTGTATCTAATAGTTTGTCTTGTGCTTGGGCTTCCCTAGTTGGACTTTTTTTTTGGTTTGTTTTTTTCTTTTTTCCTTTTTTTTGGGTTGGGGGGGGGGGAGAGTGGCTCTGTCTTCCCTGTGCTTTTTGAAGGGGCTTGTCTCATGATTTGAATTTGTGGCCTCTAGGTCAAAGTGGACCCCGGTGGGGGTGGGGGTGGGGGGTGGGCAGCGGCTCTGTCTTCCCTTTGCTTTTTGAAGAGGCTTGTCCCATGATGTGAATTTGTGGCCTCCAGGTCAAAGTGGATGCAGTAGGGTATAGAATATAGAATGTTCATGTTTTCCATCTCTATGTTGACTTTGAAATTTGAATGAGTGAGCTCTGTTAAACTGGGAATTTTTTTTCCCAATAATTGGTTATGTTTCTGTTTCAAATAATTGAGTTGCAGTCTATTTCTTCTGTAGTGAGCTTTAAGTAGTTGGAAGTAGATGCAGATGTTTTAACATTGATTTTTTGTAATTAATATGATCAGTCAAGCGAGTTCTTTAGATATTGATTTCCATTGCTAACCCATGTGCAGATGAGTGGTTCAAGAATGAAGGTTGCTGGAAGATTTAAACCTTGTGCTCACATGGGGTGTTTTGATCTTGATGTTTTTGTGGAAATGAACCAGCGTTCTAGGAAGGCAAGTTACTGGCTACTGTCTTACTTTTATGAGGCTCTTTTGTAACTGTTTTGCATCTCTGAGTAAGCACTGGATAACATGCAGTGGCAGTGCCCCATTTGTCTCAAGAACTACTCATTGGAGAATGTTATCATTGATCCGTATTTCAATCGCATCACTTCTAAGGTAGTGCTTCCTGTTATGTCATCCCATCATTTATTGGTCGAGTTCTTGCCTATTATAATGTTTTTTATTCTGGCGGTGGTGCAGATGCTGCATTGTGGTGAAGATATAACAGAGATTGAGGTGAAGCCAGATGGCTCTTGGCGTGTGAAAACCAGAACTGAAGCTGAGCGCAGGGATGTTGGTGAACTTGCTCAGTGGCACTATCCTGATGGTTCTCCTTATGGGGGAGAGGTCAAAGCAAAAGTGGAAATGGATAAACAGATCAAGCAGGAAGGTACTTCAGAAGGTTATGCTGGTACTGGTTTGAAACTTGGAATCAGGAAGAACTGCAATGGCTTTTGGGAAGTCAGCAAACCAGAGGATGTGAATACCTCCTCTTCTGGTAGTAGATTACGAGAAAAGTTTGAAAACCATGAACAGAAAGTTATTCCTATGAGCAGTAGTGCCACTGGCAGTGGTCAGGATGGTGAAGATCCAAGTGTAAATCAGGATGGTGGTGGAAATTTTGATTTTACAAACAATGGGATAGAACTTGATTCATTGTCTCTAAATGTGGATTCGGCATATGGATTTGCTGACCGAAACTTTTCTGCTCCAGTAGGGGATGCAGAAGTTATTGTTCTTAGTGATTCTGATGATGACAATAATATTTTGATGACATCTGGAGCTGTCTACAAGAATAATCAAGCTGATGACGATGGGGCTGACTTTTCAATCCCCCCTCCTGGAACCTATCCTGAAGATCCTGCAGTTGGGAATGGTTTGGGCTTTCTAAATGCTGATGATGAATTTGGGATGCCCATGTCCCTCTGGCAAATGCCTCCTGGAAGCCAGACTGGCCCAGGGTTCCAGTTATTTAATTCAGATGGCTCAGATGCCTTAGTTGATTTGCAGCATGGTCCTATAAACTGTCCTATGTCAATGAATGGGTATACATTGGCTCCAGATACTGTCATGGGACCTGCTAGTCTAGTACCAGATTCTTCTATTGGTAGATCTGATGCCGACATGAATGATGGCTTGGTTGATAACCCATTAGCCTTTGGTGGTGAAGATCCCTCTCTTCAAATCTTTCTTCCAACTAGGCCTTCAAATGCATCAGGGCAGCCTGATTTGAGGGATCAAGCTGATGTGTCAAATGGTGTCCGTACAGAGGACTGGATCTCTCTAAGGCTTGGTGGTGGTGGAGCCACTGGCAGTCATGGTGATTCAGTTCCTGCAAATGGACTGAATTCTAGACAGCCGATGCCTCCAAGAGAAGGTGCAATGGAGTCTCTGGCTGATACTGGTTTGTTCCCTTTTTTATGATGCCTTGTAGTAGATTGATGATTTCAGATGCTATATCACTGCTGTCAGTTTATCAATCTGTTAGAAGCAGTCTAATAAGTAGTGTTTATCGGTTAACCTCATTCCATTACATCAGCGTGTACTTCTGCTATATTTTTGTGTAGCTATTGCAGTTATAAGTTCTGATTATTCCTGCTTCTGCAGCTTCTTTGCTTCTTGGTATGAATGATGGTAGATCTGAGAAGTCAAGTCGGCAAAGATCTGATAGCCCTTTCACGTTTCCTCGTCAAAAACGTTCTGTGAGGCCACGTTTATATCTTTCTATCGACTCAGACTCGGAGTAGTGAAGTGGACTTTTTTTGCCGAGACAACTGTTGCTTTCAATTAAACTTTTGGGGGACAAACATCTCCTGGGATGATTTGGTGATTAAGGAAAAATTTTTGGCATTTGGTTCCTAGACATGGAAGTCAGATGAGTTGTGAAGCGTATGTTTGGAACAATGTCACCAGGAAAACTGTCCTCTTAAAGTTGTGTTGGCAGCTGGAAGTCGTTTTTCTTTCAATTGGTGAGCTGTAGGCCTCATATACCCTTCTCAATTTTGTGCAGTATGACCTGGTTTCTGATGTTCTTTGTTCTATCAGGGGTTATTACAAGCACACTCTTTCTTCCATCTCGACACAGATCTATATCTGATGCTGGTAAATTGTACAGTAGATATGTCTGAAAATTGGAGTATTCCATTGGTGTTTAGCAAATCTTTGGATGTAGTGGAGAAGCCCTCAGTTTACAACACAAGTATCCAACTTTTTTCGGGTCTCTGTTTAATGATGAGAGCAAAGAGCTTGTAAATGTATTTCAGATTCAGTTATTTATAGGAAGAGTTTTAAGGCGTTCTCCTAAATGTGCGACTTCACAAGCCAATGGGTATTTTTGATCTTATTCTTGGTGTTCACAGCAGGGGCTCAACTGTTTTGCCTTAGACACCATTGAGCAGGGAACTAGCTTCGTCACCATGAAATCCAAGCTTTGCAAGCACGAGACCCCCTTCCCTTTCTCCCCTCTCGGCCTCCTCCTCCCTCTCTCTATCTCTCAGGTTTTATCAGAGCGTATGAAGGCAGTAATTTGATAGAAGCATACCCAATTGCCCATATCTGATAGCTTGCGATCTGCGTATATGTTTTTCTTTTTTTACTGATTTGTAAGAAATTTAAGCCATGGTATTGAGATGCTGGATTCTTTGGCATCCTACTGCGGTTTGTTGTAGTTGAAGATCCTGGGTGAATGTCAAGTTGAATTCATTCATAAGCAACTAGAGGCCCGACTAAATTCTTATTTTATATTATATCCTCACCCAACCCTTTTTGTGGTGGATTGTTGGTAGTGCCTGGAAGGATGAAAGTGATTTAGTTTGAGATTTAATGGAGCCTTGAGCGTGGGTAAAACTTGACTAGTGTTGTCTTTATATTAGTCCATTCATTTCTTAATAAGTGCTTTTTAACTAATTTTATTAGAATTAAGGTAATGCTTAGAATAAATTAATAGGGTTAATATTTTATGAAAATTCCTTTTATTATTAAAATGCCCTGTATAAAATATTAAAAATCGCACAATTAAATTGCATTGTCTAATTTTAATTTTTTTTTTATCATGCAAAGGCTATTGCTTGGGCCAAGAGAAACCAAAGGAGATACAAGCCCAAATGAAAAAGCCAAACCCAAATCCGGACAAAAAGCTAGCCTAACTCGCACCCATACCCCAACAGAGAGCTAGCCCAACTCGCATAATCCGTAAGCCCACAACCCAAACCCTTAGCTGACTGAAACTCAAACAACGCATCCGATTCACCGTCTCCACCACTATTGCCACCGTAGCTGGAGAAAAAAAAAAAAAACAGCTAGATCAGACTCGCACCCATACCCCAACAGAGAGCTAGCCCAACTCGCATAATCCGTAAGCCCACAACCCAAACCCTTAGCTGACTGAAACTCAAACAACGCATCCGATTCACCGTCTCCACCACTATTGCCACCGTAGCTGGAGAAAAAAAAAAAAAACAGCTAGATCAGAGCATAAACACCATATGCACCCAAAAAAGGTAAAAATCACGCTAAAAATAGACGTGCAATATCAAAGAGTACAAATTAAAAGAAATCCAAACTAAAATACACCACCACAGCCTAATTGTCAACGTTATTCCACCGACCAACTAGCCCAGAAAACAAAAGAAACTTGAGTCTCCACACAAGAAACCAACCAACTAGCCCAGAAAACAAAAGAAATTTGAGTCTCCACACAAGAAACCAAAAGGAGACGCTACAAAACTTATGGGGAGCGTAGATTGCAGGACATAGTAATGGACATAATAATGCGATTTCAAGTTGTTAACGATTTCAAGTTGTTGACGTTAACGTTGACGTTAACAATCGATGGCCCTCCCTCGTATAGGAAACGAATGCCTTAAAAGTAAAACCTAAAAAATACTGAGCAATTCACAAGTAACACACTCATTTCAAAACGCAATTTACAAGTAATACACTCATTCCAAAACGAAACTAAATAAACTAAAATTGTACAAAAATAAAAAATAGAAAAAACAAAGTAATTCACAAGCAATATACTCATTCCAAAAAAAAAACTAAACAAACTAAAACTATACAAAAAAAAAAAAAGGCAAATGTCCGGAGGCCGAAGCCTCCTTCCACCGGCTAACAAAACCACGGCGCCTCTTATTTTCCTCTTCTTCTTTCTCCCTCAATATTTCTCTAATTTAATTCAATAAATGGAATAAGCGGCTCTTATTTTTGGTGTCTTGGCTCCAAATCCTTCATAATCATATTTTTTAAGTGAATTCCCGGTGATTCTGGGGGCATGGTAGAAGCTATAACCTCGTTTTTGGCAAACCCATTTGTCCTGACTGACTAAGTCTACTTCGTCCAGCCACCCAATTGAAAGTCTATTATTTATTTGCAATAATTTGGTGTATAACTTAAATTTTGCGTTAAGTTGGAATTATTTCAAAAACCTTT
Organism: Manihot esculenta; assembly: GCF_001659605.2. Taxonomy (NCBI): domain Eukaryota; kingdom Viridiplantae; phylum Streptophyta; class Magnoliopsida; order Malpighiales; family Euphorbiaceae; genus Manihot; species Manihot esculenta. The sequence goes on from NC_035171.2 coordinate 30,743,886, forward strand.
TGTTATACAAATAAAATGACAGATAACAACATATTATAATTTCAAAAAGCTAATCGGAATATATAGGAATTGGAAGTGATGAATTTAAAATTTATTTTTGGATATATAAATAATTTAATTTGAAGTAGCTTATTGTTTTCGTGAAAGTTAATAGTTTTTTATATAATTATAATTTTTTTCTTTGATAACAATTTCTTAATAAGTTCTCAATATTTCAAACTCATAAAATTATTAATATAATCTTCAACTTTTAAAGTTACCAAAAAAAAAGTATCCACTCTCATGTTTGTAGCTACTAATATTCGGAGCCTGAGCTATGCGAAATTTCACTTCTTCCATATCATCATATTATCCAAATTCCATGAAAGGAGGAAATGTAAGAGCCAAATGTGTACCAGCTGAAATAAATGCCAAGCAAGTACATTTGGACAATTTGCGGCTAGAAAATTTGGTAAGCGGGACGATCGTTGCCGTGTAGGTACGGTTGTTGCTGACGTGAGCACGCTTATCCTGTACCCAGAATAATTAAATTCAGCCGTCCAATGAAACTGCACTTTTTTTTTTAAATGTGAGAATTATTTTCCAATACACTAATATAGTAATTATACAAATCTAACAAAGATTAAGAATTAGTTAATTTGATCATCTTCTCTCTCATTTTTTTTCTTGGTGACTTTGATAGATGGAATGCTAAACACAGTTTCAACAACAAACAAACACAGCACACAACAAGCACAAATTCAACAGTACACAATTTTAACAGACAACGGCACATAGCACATAGTTCTCTCAATAGTCAATATTTCTAAGAGAAAAAAAATATTTAGTTATCTTTTACAATTGACTCAACAGTACACAGCAGTGATGGATGACAGAGTCAGAGGACTGGAGGCACGAGAGCTTTAATCTCGAAGACTGCAGTGATGGATGACAGAGCCAGAGGACTGGAGGCACGAGAGCTCTTAATCTCGGAGACTAGTCGACGGAGTGGAACTGTGGAAGCACGACGTGAGATTTGAGAGAACGGAGAGGACAGAGGAGTCACTCGGCTGCGCACTGGAGAGCGATGCCGTGTCGCTGATGGGAGAGCCGAGAGACTGGAGAGCGACAAAAGACTGAGGTGAGGAATCACCGAGTCGTGCAACAGTAGCGTATCTGAAGAGTGAAGAGCCGAGTTCGCCGATAATGGTCGATGGGACGATGCCAGAACTCAGAGGAGACTGGAGGAGCAGCCGCGAGTCATGCAACCAGTTTGTTTGAGATAAAGAAGAATGATAGTCTACCCAGGATTCTCATTCACAAATTGCCCAAATTCGAACCTGTCCTCATGTACCAAATGCTTTTGGGCTTTTGAAGACAAATCAGGTAGCTCTTCTTGTTTTTTTTTTTTTTTTGTCATTTGAGAGACCTAGAATCCATAGCCCTATAGGTTCAAAATAAAAAACAAAAAGAAAATGAAAATTAAACCTACACGAATACAAAGCTTCCCGAAATTGTATAAAGAAATAAACAAAGGAAAACAGTGGAAGATTTTACATTGTTAAAGAAGATCCGATCCAGTTAATTATTTTGAGTTTCTGAATTATCGTTTGACAAGATAGAGAAGTCATTTTTAAAATTGTGAGATATATTTTAATTGAAGTTTAAAATTATAAAATTAGTTAATTTTATTAAAATCTTAGAAACTAGAATAATTTTTTCATAATCTTTTAAATTTTAAAAATATATTAAATAATATTTTTTATTAATTTTAATGGTTTTTTTTTGAAATGGAATTTTAATGGTTAAATATTATAAAAAAATTGAAAATATTTTTAATATAGATAAATTTATTAATAATTTTTTTATAAAATTAAAAATTAATTTATAAATAATAAATATTTAATGGTTAAAATTAATAGAATAATTATTAATAAAATTTTTAAAATATTTTTAAAACTAATAATTAATTAATGAATTTTTAATATAAAAATTAAGAAAGTAAATTTTTTTAATTTTTAAATAATGCATTAATTTTAATACGATGTACAAAGAGTTCAGGTCGCAATCGTGCCCAACCTTAACAAAGTTTGCCTTGGTTTGTGTACGAATCCAATCACCTCTCGTGGCCTTCAGCTCGAGCAGTTTTATTCTTGCACGCCAAAATCTCGAATATAAGCTGATCATCCTTATCTGGGGCTTGTATTGTTTGTACTCGCCTCGCTTCTTCATCTTCTTCTCCTTCTTCTTCTTCTTCTTCTTCCTTCGTTTGGAAAGCGATAGCGAGTGACGATGCAAAGGCTATTTGCAGCGAGGTCTCTCTGTTCTTCGATTTTAAGGAAGCAGACACAGCGTGCTTCTTTCTCTACATCTCTCCTCTTCGACGATACTCAGCTTCAGGTCAGCTCTCTCTCTCTGTCGCGCTTGCTTGCTTGCTTCGATTAGATAAAATCTGTTCTGATTTGTATTTAGTTGATGATTTTTAGTTGCAATGATTACAGTTTAAGGAAAGTGTTTCACAGTTCGCACAAGAAAATATTGCTCCTCACTCATCGAAAATAGACCAAACCAATAATTTCCCCAAGGTATTAAAATGGCGTGCTGGTTTATTGTTGTCTATGATTCTTTTTCATATTAATTTTATTATTGTTATTATTATTATTATTATTTTGCTATAGGATGTTAACTTGTGGAAACTCATGGGAGATTTTAATCTACTTGGAATTACTGCACCAGGTTTGAACAACCTTCCCGGCGGGCTTCTCTGTGTTTTTGTTATATGGGAATGGCAAATTAATAATCTTAGTGAGAAAAAATGGAATTTTTGTTGGTTTGCAAGTGTTAGCTTGATGCGATTTGATCAGTCTTGGTTATTTTGTAGAGGCATATGGAGGACTTGGTCTTGGTTACTTGTATCACTGCATAGTTTTGGAAGAAATTAGCCGTGCTTCAGGATCTGTTGGCCTTTCCTATGGTGCCCATTCTAACCTCTGTATTAATCAGTTGGTAAAGAAGTGAATAATCATCCAAATCTTGGTTCTGGTTCTGTTTTTGCTTTTCTGTATAAGTTCACTCTGTTTATAAGTTCCTTTTGTAACAACAACTATCGTATCAGGTGAGGAATGGAAGTCCTGCTCAGAAACAGAAGTACTTGCCAAAGGTTCTATTTCCTTACTCTTCTTTCCCTTAATCATTCTTTTCCACCGTGCCATCCAGTGGATAACATTTTCTGACAATACTATTTCCTTCTATTCTAAAGAAATGATGTTTTGCTATAATAGTTCTTTATGATCAAACTAAAAAATTGATTTTACTATCCATCTGTTGCCTGAAATGTTTTTACCAGAAAACAATACAATGATATTGATCTCAATTTCTCGCTATACCCAATCCAATCAGTTATTAATATACAACGTTTTTCCTCCTATTTGTTGGTGGTATTTTATAACTTGTAATTTGTTTCTTGATTTTAACTGAGCAATTGTATATTGTTGCAAAGCTTATTAGTGGAGAGCATGTGGGAGCTCTTGCAATGAGTGAGCCCAATGGTAATATGACCTTTTACTCAACTTATGTCTTTAATTTATGCAGGATTCATTAGGGGTACATAGCTTTTTCTTCATTTAATCTGGCTGATATTCTTTTCTTTTTCTTCAGCTGGCTCTGATGTTGTTAGTATGAAATGCAAAGCTGATCGTGTAGATGGGGGCTACGTTCTGAATGGCAACAAGATGTGGTGCACAAATGGTCCAGTTGCTCAGACATTGGTAATTTTGTTTAAACTGCTTGTTGAACTTATTTTTAATATAAATTTGCCCCATTTAAATGAATTACTATAATTTCTTAATGATCCATTTCATTTTCTTCAGGGTAAATTGTGTTGGTGATATTTTAATATTATCTTTATCTCAATTTGTTTGTCATTCAAATACTATTTCAAATTTAGTCAATTAAATTAATGATTGTACGGACTGATATATCATCTGCATCAATAGTCAGGATCCTAAAGTAAAATTGTTTATGAGATGAATGCAAGAATCTAATCTTCCAAAGCGAAATTCATGGTGAACACCTATTGCAGTTGGGACATACTTGTTTCTTACTATTCAGAGTAATTTAGTTCCCCTTCTCACAAATATGGAGAGTGATGTTTCATAACATGATAACTAGGAACTTTAGAGAATAAGGCAGCACATGTAAACATGCAAGGCAAATCTTTATTATGCTCTTGTGGGAGTGGAATCTATTCACAAAGTTTATGAAGTAAAATGTTTTTAGACGACAACATTTGATTCATAAATATTATCTCTTATGTTCAGATTTGGTTGACAACTATGTCGTATAATGTAATGCATTTTTCCCCATCTCAAAGTAGCAATATTTTTATGCACAGAGTTTGTTCTAGCACACTGTGGTTATAGCTCTTGCAGCTACATGTTTGGCTCTGGTTACCAGTATCTTGTCTTGTTTCATGAAGATATATCTTACTTGTTGGAAGTGACATGTAGAGTTGTTACAGGTTATCTATGCAAAAACAGACATCAAGGCTGGCTCAAAAGGAATCACAGCATTTATCATTGAGAAGGGTATGCCTGGGTATGTGGACCAAATTTGCTTAACAGGCTGGCCATGGAACTATTGTGGAAAAATGAAGACCTTCTTTGAATTTTTCACATTCTAGGTTATAGCGTGTATAAAGGTTGTTCTTCCTTTTGGGTATATATGCTTGCCTTCTAACATTTAGTCGGGCAGCTAAAAAGAGGATGTTACAACTTAGAGGCTACTGTTTCACTTCCTCATAATTTTTCTTAAGCACTGGTGTACCTGGCCTGTGGATACATGCTGAATATTGGAATGAGAACATTTCATTTGGTTTTCAGCGAAATATGAAAGCAGAAATGCTTACCTTATTGTGGGTAGATTTATTTTGGACATTGTTAAGTGCAATTCTAAATGTTTCAGAAAGAATTCATGATGCCTGCTTCCTGCTATAGATGCAAAATTTCTGTATCAAAATGGAAAGTAAAATTTGTATCCCTGATTTGGACCTTTTTCCCCCTTTCTGTTGAATGCAGATTTAGTACTGCCCAGAAACTAGACAAACTTGGGATGCGAGGAAGTGATACGTATGATAACAATACTTTGAGCAAAGCTCTTTCTATTTAGTCCATTAGCCCATTTGTTTTCCCCTTGCTAACATGGGTTATGCTCTGAATAGATGTGAGCTTGTCTTTGAGAATTGCTTTGTTCCAGAAGAAAATGTGCTTGGGCAGGAAGGAAAAGGTTTTGTATTTTTTTCTCTTTTTTTGGGTCATGGAAAGACATTTGCAAGGAGTTCCATCTCTAATTACTATTGGGCTTATCATTTGAAGCAAAGATAGTTGTTAGGTTTCTCATTATTATCCTGTTGGTGGAAAAAAAGATCAGTGTAGTTTCTTGAGCATCTGCTTAAGACTCCAATAATTACAGGAGGTGTGAATCTGGAGTAAAAATCGCCCTTAATATAGGAAATTAATTGCTTTATGTGCAGAGGTCTGTGTTAGTAGTTGATGAGATTAATGTCAAGGAAGGATAATGGGAGATTGCATTTATAATTGGACAAACTGCTATTTCATCATTGTGGATCAAAGTATTCAGGGAAAAAAACATTTTTCGTATTGTGCATGCATGAAACTGTAATTGATGACCAGTCACCCTCGTATTCTATTACCAAGTATTTTTTGTTGTGATTCCCTTGCAGGAGTTTATGTCATGATGTCAGGGCTAGATTTGGAGAGACTTGTTTTGGCTGCTGGGCCTCTTGGTATCATGCAGGCATGTCTTGATGTTGTTCTTCCTTATATTCGACAAAGAGAACAGTTTGGCCGCCCAATTGGGGAATTTCAGTTCATACAGGTTCTTTTCCATCATCGACACTTGAAAATCTGGTGTTTTATGTTTTTTTTTTTTTTTTTTTGTCTGGAATCTTAGCCCATACTCCATTAATTAGTTTGCAATTACAGGGGAAAGTTGCTGACATGTATACATCTTTACAATCTTCAAGGTATATGATTCTGTTAACCGAACACTTTTTCTTTTGTAATTTTAATGTTTTAAAGTTGGCTGCTAATTGTCCTGTTATTTCAGGTCTTATGTTTATTCTGTTGCAAGGGACTGTGACAACGGGAAAGTTGACCCTAAGGTGGTGATGCCCCTTTTTACTTCCACATCTAGACATTTTTGCCTAGTTCTTAGTTCCTTTGCTTAGTGTTATTTGGAGTTTTGGATCCCCTACACTACATGTCCGGCGCTGTGCTCCAATGTGAAATGTGTCTTGTGGAGAAAAGGTCCACAATAAATTGTTTCACACTTTTCTCTGGTGAAATTTTAGGGCTATTTCTAGCAGCAAGATCTTTATGACTTGTTGTATGTTGCAGTGTTTCTATGATATAATCTGTCGGTGAGATATATTGGAAACCTTATATGTTTGCTCTGTGTATATATGTGTGCATGTCTCTTTCTCTTGCTGTACTCTCCATTCCTTTTTTCATGTATTTTTATTTTTTTAATGTTTTCTTTTATTTAACTGTCCATGTTAAATAAATGCTAAGGGACCCTGGTTATGAATTTCTCTAGTTTTGAGCATTTGATTCAGTTGTTTTTTTTTCTTCCTTCACTCAAATATATTGATTTTGGGTTGTTTATTATCTTATATAGCTAGATGCACCTCCTTCCTCTCCTTCCTTGTTCACTACTTCCTGAGGGTTGAATGTTTGATTATGAGCTTCTTCTTCTTCTTCTTCTTTTTCTTCCTCCTTCTCTCTTCCTCTTCTGAGCTTCTTCTTCTTCTTCTTCTTCCAGTAACTTTGTTTTGAGGTCGAGTTGCTTATTTAGCTGGAATAAAAACGCTTTATCTTAAGCATGTAATAACATCTGTGCATATAAATGTTCAGGATTGTGCTGGAGTCATACTCTGTGCAGCTGAAAGGGCAACCCAAGTTGCGTTGCAGGTAAAAAAACATCAAACTGATTCTTCTCTTGTTGTTTATGAATCACAGAATTTTGTCGCTTGGACGAATGTTTTGTTCCTTTCTTACTCGCCGTCTCTTTACTATTACTCTCTCTTTCACATTCAAGAAAAAATATTTTATGGTCATTTAGACAACATATATGGATTATGGTTTAGCTGTATAAATTCTTTCGGTCTCCGGAAGCTGTCTGGGCCATGTTACTCCAGCCTTGGCCAAAGCTACTCTTTTCATGGTTCTCATTCTTGATCATGCAGTATATTCCTGACTCTCCGTTTGGAATAAAAAATTGTGCAAGGATTCAATTTAATTGATTAATTTTTAAAGGATACTCTTGTTTAGATGAAAGAATTCAATTTTTTTAATTTAAAAAATTTTAATTAAAAAGAATTAAAAATCTTGCAAGATTTTACAAGAATTTATTTTTTTGAATTTATACAGCTCGTTTGAAAAGTGGTAAATACGCCGGATTGTCTATGACCAGATAAAACATGTATATCCATATTGAATTTTGCAGGCTATACAATGTTTAGGTGGTAATGGGTATGTAAATGAGTACTCAACTGGGCGCCTTCTTCGAGATGCCAAACTGTATGAAATTGGGGCAGGCACCAGTGAAATCAGAAGAATGATAATCGGTCGTGAACTCTTTAAGCAGTGAGACAGAAGCATATCATCCTGCACAAGTCAAGTAAATGATTTTTCCTCTCGTTCTGTATGTGGATTTCTCACACAGCAGGGAAGGACTTTACATCACTAATACATGATCTTTGGAATAAAGCTTACCGGTTTAATTGTTGCAGAAAATGATCAGTTTATGGCTCCGTCTGTTTTATTAAAAATAAATTTATTAAAATATTTTTCAAATTTTTTAATATTTATAACACTTAGAAAAATTAGATAATGAAAAATACATTTTTCCTATTAATGATAAAATTAAAGCAATTTCAAGAAATATAGTTTTGATGTATATATATATTGTTTTTTTATTAATTAATTACATTAGTTACAATATGTATTAATTTTAAATAAAACTAAAATTTTTTGTTAAAAAATAGTAATGGATAACATTAAATAAAAATAAAAAAATTCAAATTATATTGGAGGATGTTTAGTTTAATTGTTCAAACATTAAATAATTAAACTAAAATCTTTAATAAAGGATAGTCTAACCTTTTAAATTTTATTAATTATAACTTTTTAAAATAAAACTTATATTAATAAATTGTTTAAATAAAAAATATAAAAAATTAGTTAAAAATACTATAAATTAATTAAAATATTTATTACTATAAAATAAAATAACATAAATAATTATAATTAAAAAATTAATATTTTATATTTATTTTACTAATATAATAAATTGATATATATTTCTATTAATCATTTCATCTACTAATTATAAAATATATATTAAATAAAATAATTAATTATACGCTAACTGTATGCAATAACCGCAAAAAAAAATCAGGTAGAGGCTTCCCACAAAATATGGGCAATATATGGCGCTATTATGTAATAAACCCGCCCGCATTAAACCATGAGCAGTAGTTTTATTAACTTTACGCTTAAACCAAAACATATATATTTAGAACTCTACAAAAAAAGCTAAATACTTTGAAATAAAATTATAATCCATTTTATATATCAACTTGTAAAATCATAATAATTAAATATAAGTGAGTGTTATTGTTAATAGTTTATAGAAAAAACTAAAAATTAGGTATATATATATATATATATATATAATTGACTGAATTTTTTTATTATATTCTAAATTTTTATAATTGAAATTTAGAGCACAACCAGTAAGATTTTGAGTATCACTAATAATATGGGAGTCTTAATTTTTTTTCTGATAAATTATTGATAATATAATTAATTTATATTTAATTATTGTAAATTTTTATTAAATTAGTTTAAATTTTTAATGGATTAATCTCGGTGTAAATATATATTTATAATTGATTTTGTTAAGATATAGTCAATGACTAACATTAAATAACAGAGCACTAAATAATCCGTCATTTTATGTTTACTATTGCATGAAACATATTAAAACAGAGTTTATACACTTTTAAAATTATAAACATTATTTATAAGTCAATTTACAAACAAAATTTTCTGCAATTGCTCTTTTGATATTAATGAACGTTGAGTTTCACCACTCTAATACGAGACCAGATCCATAATAACAGCGCTAGTCCAAGGTTCACGAAACCTTACAAGCGGGTCGACTCAGACCATTCGATCTCGAAATCGAGCCTCCCTTGAACCTCAGTCTCTTTATCCCAAGCTCGGCCATGAAACTCAGCAGGAGAGGAGACAACCGGCCCAGTCATCTAACATTCCTATTTACACGCGTGTTAGAGGGAAATTAAATGATCGTTTAGCATGGAACTGACGTCTGACTAGGGATGGCAACGGATCGGGTATTTTCGGGTACCCGATCCGACCGAACCCTAATAGAATGGATTTGGGTAGTTATAATCGGATTTGAGACGGGTTCGAATTTTAAAAATAATACCCGTTGCGGGTTCGGATCGGATTCGGATTTTATGTACAGGGTACCCACTACCCGAACCCGTTTATATAAATAATTAATTTAATATAAAAAATATATTTTACAGTAATATTTATAAATTTTTTTATATATTTTTATTTAAAAATTTAAATTTAAATATTCTTTAGAAATATTAAATTTTTTAAATAAAAATTATTAATGAAAAATATTTTTTATATAAATTATTAATTAAAATATATAAGATTAAACGAGTTCGGATTTTATTCGGATAATAATAATCGGGTTTGGTACGGATTCGGATAATTTAAATTAATTTTTAATCGGGTTCGGAACGGGTTCGGATATTACTAATATAAATCGGGTTCGGGTTCGGGTAATTTAATTTTCGCGGGTACCCTACCCGTTTACATCTCTACGTCTGACGCCTTCGTATGTACGTATCCGTATGTCAGAGACAGGTGGCTAGGCCGTTAGACATTACTAGCAAACAATAAAAAAATAAAAGGAGAGGAACATCCTCCTTCCAGATAAAATTTACTCAATTATTATAAATCCTATTTTCTCTAAATCTCAGAACATCACATAGCAGCAACTAATCAGAAACAAATTTCTTTTTATTCTTTTATGAATCAAATAATAACATATGAGAATCAATTAAGTGAAGAATTTGGATAAAAAATAAATACCCAAATTAGTATTCAGTCGATTCGATTTAAAATTAAATCAGACCGAATAAACTGAAAATTGAAATTTAATATTTATGAAAACTGAATCGAATCGATTTTAATAAGAAATCAAATCAAATTGAATCGATCTGATTTAATTTGATTCGATTCGGTTTAATTGATTTTAATTTTTAATAATTTTTTTATTTTTTACACTTTATTTTTAATATTTTAAAATTTAATTAAAATATTTTAATTTTAATATGATATAATCCCTATTGAAAATAATATACTATTATTACAAATTTATTTAATTCGATTTATTTAATTTTTTTTATCAAAATTAAACTAAATTAAAATAATTAAAAATTTTAAAATTAAAAACTGAACCGAATTAAAATAATAAAAAATCGAATCAAATTTTTAAATTAATTCGATTGAATTAATTTTTTCAATCTCAACTAATGAGTCGGACGGAAATACATATAATTTAACTAATCTAATTCTTTAATCTGTCAAAATCAATGGTAATAATAAAAAGAAAAGGCATAGGAATGTTTAACCTTTATTTTTTGTCATTATTTTTCATAGTTTTTTTTTCTTTTTGTTTTTCTTTTTAATATTTTTTTATTTATAGACTATTCTAACAAATATTCATAAAATATTATTTTTTTTCACTTCTACAATATTTTTTAGCATAGTAATATCTAAAATCTATAAATTTATTATTATGATTATTATTGAGATGTAGTATATATGGAGTTTAATTTTTTAAAAGAGAAAATATTTTTATAACACTATATATTTTCTTTTATCTCATCATTTTTTCAATTTAATTTTTTATAAAAATTAAGAAATGGTAGTTATGTTAATTAAAAAATAATTTTTTTTCAACTTTCTAAAATAAATATTAGCAATAATTATTTTATAAAGTAGTTGTTTAATATTCCCATCATATTGATTGAAAAATATAATAATTAAGGAGAGAAAAATTATAATTAATATAATAAATATTTTTCTAGGATAGATAATATTAGAGTTACTTTAAAAAGTAACTGTGACTAGCATTTTTATTTTTAGCTATATTTTCTTTAAATTATCATTTGAAAAAATAAATAATTAATTTGAAATTATGTATAAAATAAAATAAAATAAAATTTAATAACCACCAGATAATAGAGTTGACTCTACTTAAAAAATTTAAAAAACAAATTGCTCCCACATATTCAAAATTTTCACTATAAATATCTATAATTTTTATTATTACCCCATTTAAAAATAAAATTTTACTCCACTAATTTATTAAAATCTTAAATAATATAGTGTAATACTAATATTTATCTTTCATTGAACCTAATGAATTAATAATGTTTAACCTTTATTTTTTGTGGTTATTTTTCATATTTTTTTTCTTTTTTCTTCTTATATATATATATTTCTTTTTCTTTTTAATGTTTTTTTATTATTTATAGACTATTCTAAAAATATTCATAAAACATTATTTTTTCACTTTTATAATATTTTTTAGCATAGTAATATCTAAAATCTCTAAATTTATTATTATGATTATTATTAAAGTGTAGTATATATGGTGTTTAATTTTTTTTTTTAAAAAAAATCTTTTTATAACACTATACATTCCCTCTATCTCTTCATTTTTGTTCATTTTAATTTTTTATATAAATTAAAAAATATTAGCTATGTTGATTAAAAAATAATTTTTTTCAACTTCCTAAAATAAATATTAATAACAATTATTTTATAAAGTAGTTGTTCAACTCTCTCCATCATATTAATTAAAAATTCTAATAATTAAAAAGAAAAAAATTATAATTAATATAATATATACTTTTATAAAATGAATAATATTAAATAGTCACTTTAAAAAATAACAGTCACTAGATAAATTTAATAATTACTAGACAATAGAGTCGGATTTATTTATTTAATTTAAAAAATCAATTCATGATATTTAAAAAAAAAGTGCTCTCACAATAGAGTCGAATTTTTGAATTTTGTTCTATTTTTTATGTTTTAATGGGATCAATTAATATTTTAAAAATTTAATTAAATTATATCTATAATTAATTATAGATTTGATATATATATATATATATATATATATATATTAAAACCCAGGATCTTCATGCTGCTCATATCCATACTTCCAACTTCATCATATCGAAGTTGAAGGACAAGCATTGGTGAGATCTTTCCTTCTATGATGAATTTGTTTAGTTTCTTGAGAAAATTGCTGATCCCCATATCCCAACTAGAGGAATCTTCAAACTGATTCCTTTTTGACAATGTCCGCCAATGATGCCTCTGCATCTACTGCTCTTCTATGTCTTTTGCACACTGAATGGCTGTGTTATAGAATATTAAATAATTTGTGTCCTTGTGGCCATAACTTGCAGTCACCTATGCACAAGTGGAGCCAGAAAATGAAAACCTATTTGAGTGCCAAATATAAAACTTCTTCAACACTTGGTGGGCGACCACTACAATGAAGTATCACCTATTGATAAGCTTAGAATAACAGCCTAGGAGACAATTGAGCTTTCTCTCCAGACAGATTATTATAATTTCTTAATTAGTTCCAGTCTTTTGAAGTCTATTTCTACATTTTTTCACTCCATGGATGAATGAATACTTTGTTATTTGCATTTAAGCGCATGACGTGGTTAAAGTTTATTCCTTGTAGGAGTGACATTCGAATTCTTTAAAAGAATTCGATACTTTTAGATAAAAATAAAGAGATATTAGACAATTAATATACGGTCTGATAAATGATAAGACGAAGTAACAACCTATAATGAAGTGTGATAATTTATTAACGGGGTGATTTGCTGAAGGACAGACTTATCAAAAGGAAAGACCAACCTGTCTAATAAAAGTAGGGCTGAGTAAGGGATATCCGATGAGAGAAGAACTGGAGTGTCCAAGATGCTTGCAAAGCCGGAGAGTCTAGATACTCGTCAAGGCAGACCAGGTGTCCAAGAAAGCTTATAAAACAAGAAGGAAAGCCCGAAGGCTTGAAAATTCGTTAAGTATTCTCTAACTAATACTATCCCTACCAATACTCTTTCTGCATACAAATTCTCTGCCGTTTGTCAAGTCCATCACTGAGATTTTTCATTTAGGTTGATTAAATCTAAGTTATGCCTCTCATGGCAACAGATAGAATGATGTTAAATGGTTTCGTTCTGTCGATTAAGTGAAAACTCATTACTATAGTTAATAAACAGTTAATGCGAAACAAAAGTACTTTAAACAAACAGTTTGACAAACTTCAGTTATTATCCAAGGCCATGAAAGGCACAGTAGCTTCTGAACATCCACATGTTCCATTGACAGAGACAATCATTGAACTTAGAATTCGAACGAAACAAAGATACATAACTAGGTTCCAGTTTTGATAGCAAGTTGCATAAGCACAGCAAGCATAGTACTCAAACCAAATACGTATTTCAAAGCCTTACTACTGTGGAGAAGAATCTGGCTGTCCCACTGATGAAGACTTAGAAGCTTCCAATACAACAGGAGCTTGATCTAAACAGCTTTGAGTATCATCACCAATCACTCCAATGCTCATCTTCTCCACTTCTTCTTGGGTATATATATGGATCTTGGATACCACATTACAGAACTCACTGTGACCATTAAAAAAAATCATTAGTATAGGTCATGATTATCATTTTGATGATTCTAAAAGATTGCTGAAAATCGAGAGAGAAAGAGGGGGAAAAAGCCTCAGGAAACTATTGTTTTTCATTTTAATACATAGGAAAAGTGCACTGCAATCGTTTTTTTATTCCTTTCCAAACTTCCCCACTGTTTCTTCTTTCTGGACATCCCATTTGATAATATATGCATGGACAGATGCATCTAGTGATAATCTAAAAGATTAAAATTCAAATCGAGAACATCAGGAACATCAAGACACAGATAGTTAATCCTATAAATGGGGTAACTTGCTAGAAAAAGTTGTGCAAACATCTAAGAAAAATTGCCCCAAATCCCTTTTTTTTTCACATATTTCTCCTCAACAAATGCATTTTATGCCTGTTGGCTACCTAGTACAGCTACTATCACATTAGAACATATAGGAGGTTATAATTTATATGAAACTGATAAGGCATATTACACGATAGCACATACTAGAATGTTGGTTTCATTGCAGAGACTTACTGCCATGGGTCATCCCCGACAACCATTACATCATTCTCACTGTCAGTATACAAGATCCGCCATCCCTTGTTATGATCTCGTAGAAAGCCTTCCATGCTAAAGAGTCGCTCTAGTTCATTCAACAGGTCACCATAGCCATTAAGTCTTGAGAGATCAATAGCTCTTCCAACCAAGCTGCCTTGCTTATGAACCTGACAACAAATTTATGTAAATATATGAAATAAACAAAATGAAAAAGCACGTCAATGTCTGGCATTGCTTCTAATGCAGCTTACCTTTGTACAACTCCGCTTACCAGAGTTTTGCGAGTTTGGAGTAGGTGAATCGGCAGTCAACGAGAACCCGAACAGCTTGCAGCCACTAGCAGTCCCATTAAAAGAGTTCTCTTTTTGATTTATTAGATTTGCTCCTAAACCTGGTGATGCAGAAATAATCTCCTGTGACTTGTGCTCACTTGATTGATTCGGCTTTCCAACTACATCCCTAGCAGCACCAGTCTGAACAGAAGATGCATCAAATGGTAGTTTTTCTCTTGGGAATTTAGTAGCGTAAGAGCTCATTCTAGGATCTTGGCCAGTTTTATGCAGATCACCATAAGTAATATACATCTTTTGAAGGCTTTCTGCTGCTAGTGGATAAAAACTGGGTCTTGGTGCTTGATATGTGTTGAAAGGACCACATCCAAGATTGGGTCTGCACCAAGCACTTAGGTTGAGATCACTTTTTCCGGTCAGTGATCTCAGTGGGCATATTTCTTGACCTTGCAAGACCTTCGGAAATCTATCAGATTCCGCAAAGCCTGTGTAAGTGGTTGAGCGAGCCCTTGTTATCTCGCCAATATCAGCCTTTTCTCTTCCAGTTGACACAAGATTTTGATGTGCCATATTTTGCATTCCAAAATCCGGTGGGCGGTTTAACGTGTCACGTCCATACAATGGTGACGCAAAACCTACATTTTCTTGACCTTGCAAGACCTTAGAGGATCTTCCAGACTCCTCAAAGTCTAAAAACCCACCCCCTCCTGCAAAAAGATAAAAACAGATCTCAGACCTGCACAAATCAGCAAGCTCAAGAAATGGGAACAAAAATTGTACCAGTTATGGGGTTATCAGGTGGGGTTGCTGACAGACCAGTCCGCAGTTTCTTCAGCCTTGGGGAAGATTGAATGCTCAATGGTGGGAGTGAAACAGAAGGATCAATCTCCCATGGTGAAACTCGATCTTGATGATCACTAACAATATCTTCATCCCACCTCACCTGTTTAATGACACATTAAAGTTGAATCACTGAGTCATATGGAGATCATAAATTAATAAGTCCATCATGCTGCCTCTTGCATTGAACTAAAAATATAAAGAAGTATGTTCCAGAATTGTAATATTTTCCATTTCTATATCAAAGATCTGCTTATTTTGCATTTGTCAGAAGAAGAAAAACAAACAAAATATGCAATCAGAATTGGATTATACAGGACATTATTAGCTTCAGTAATTCTATCAAGCAGTTGACTACACAAAAACAATTAAGTATTTACAGAATGTTCTGCTAGATTAAGTTCCATTTTGCTACATAAACAAACAGTTAACTACTGTTTAGGTAGGGTAACCATCTAACAGTACCCAAAATTGATGTAAAATAGTAAACATTCATCACGTGCGGGGGAAGAGAGGGAGAGAAAGAAGTATAAAGATAACAGAGCAAACTGAACTGCTCTACTATATAAGCAAGAACATCATAGAATTCATGTTCAAGGTGGCAGAAAACAAAGGTATGCTTACATCATACTGAAGTATGTGAAAAACAACATAGAGTGATAATCTATGATATGTAAAGCAAGATTTGAAGACTTACCATTAAGCACCTCCATTTTGAGTTAGGCCATCTATACGGATCCAAGTCACTTATTCCAGTGACAACACCGCTACATCTGCACAAGATAGAAAATCATGATGTTTCACTGCATAGCCGTGAATTAGTTTTGCTGCAATACTAAATGAAACAACACCTTCTTTCTGGAGAATCATCCATTTCAAATCTCATTTTGAATCTTGTTCCAATGCACACTGGATTCATGATGCTTTTCATATACTTTTTGTAGGGTACAACAAACTCTGCATGACTGGCCCTGCATTTCAGGAATTTCAGACAATTTTAAATTCCTGTTTTATCTATATATGCTCCATTTAGGAGAAAAAAGAAACAAACAAACAGCAAATAATAGCATGAGAATTAAAGGAAGAGGAACTATATCACAGTCAAATAGCCTAATAGAACACCACATAAGAACTGCAACAACTGCTATTTGAACCATTCTAGAACTTCTCAATTTGATCCTGAAAAAGAACTTACATTAAACCCTTTCACTACCCTGAAAAGACACCTTTTTCTTTTAGTAGCACAGACTATCTTCTCCATAAAAATTTGTACACAAATGAATGCACATATATGCATGCATGAGTGTATCTGCATGTTAAGAATCCATACGGTTCACATTTTTAATACTCCTAGTATAAACAAGTTGATTGCACTTCCAACCAAATCCATTTCAAGCAACTATATTTGTAAAGAGTAGCATTGTGAATCCTATAAGATGTTTAATGGCCCAACAGCTGTCAATGACCGACTCTGTAAGACAGCACTACAATGGCCAGTCAAGATAAGAACAAAAAAGGAAGCTTAATAAATATCAAAACCCTTGAAAATTTTGGGAAATTTTGAACTTGTGCTGAGAATAAAGGTAGTTTCAGTCCTGCAGACTGTTTATAAGGTAGCAAGTAAAAGTATATTCATAAATGCAATTAACTTGAACCCATATACAGTAATGATCATTCATGTAATTTCCAATCAAAATCATAGGTGTTGCATGTTAATTATCATGGTCATTTGAACCAGCCACTAATTTTATTCTATAATAGGACACAATGCTTAATTACAAACTTCACTAGCCTATACAGAGTCACTGTTAGACTCTGGATGAGCAACTTATAGGAAAAGAAAATTCTGATTCCAAAGTTGTAGGCATTATATATCTCAGACTCACAATGAGGTGAAACAACCACTAGACTTGTTTAAAATAATATTATCATGGCAACTCACCAGGAATGACCTCAAATTTACAGTATAGTTCTTCCAATATTCTCCTTATAATCTTCTTTATATCTCAACAGTCACCACTAATGCAAACATATATTCAACTGTTCCTACTAATCCCAATGCATCCTGCACAATTCCCTTACTATAGATCTACTCTAGACTAAACATTGAGGATCACTTTTAAAAATCTCTCAGTTCAGAACACCATGGCATGCGTGTATCGTCTACAGACCATGAGAAGTGTAATCAAAATAGCTATTCTACTTAATATGCAATAGAAGAGTAGTATTTAAATCAGGTATTATCTTCATCCATCATTAAACAATGTTAATCAAATATTATACACTTAACTGTTTTCTTGAGCAGAAGAAATTGGGAATGCAGAATTTCTTAAACCTTAGCCCTTGAATAATAATCATCATACTCATAGTGAAAAAATTAACAATGTCAAAGTTTCTAAAGTTGAGTGGTAACAATGTCATTTTCATGCACAAGCCCTTACCCTACCCAATTGACACTTAACATCAATTAGACATACCCCTGAATGTGCTGAAACAAATTTTAGCTTGTAAAATTCAACTAAATAATCCATCCTGTTCAAATTATTGTCTCCATTGAAGAGCTATGGTTCTTTAAGCACAGATTTAAGCAGATACACAAAATGACAGGCCGAGGCTCCATTTGTTTCACGCAAAGTATTTTCTAGGAAATATATTTCCTTCATTTTCAATGTTTGGGGAACTCAAGAAAATTGATTAATGGAAATCTTTTCCTGCTCAAAGTGGAAATTAAGATTTTTTTTAAAAGAAAATGGCTTATTCTTTTCAAAAGAGAAAATCATTTTCCTTACTTTGAGAATTTTATTAATACTACAAAATTTTATATGCATAAATTTGTTAACATCTTTTATTTTTTAACATTGTTACCAAATAATGGAAGGTGAGGTATTTTGTTTTGAGAAATATTTTCCACATATAAATTATTTTCCACAAAACAAACAACGCCTAACAAAAGATTCATAACATCAAATTTGTGATAGTAGTCATACCTTGGACTGTACAGAACATTAAACATGCTGTTAGTGGACATTGCATTAGCCACCACAGAAAGAACACTGGGATATGAATTCTGCTTGCCAATAACTGAATCAGGAAGACCATTTCTTGGTCGAACAGCTCTTCTAATCCCCAACCTCAGCTCCCCATCTTCACCCCTACAAAGACCACAAGAAAAAAGAGCTTCATATGACCATATGGTGTAAACCCTCAAAATTAAATTGGAAACTCGTCTTCAATAATTTGCTCCTTTTTATCAGGAATACTTTTGTATACTCTTTCATTAGGCACAGTCAAAATTTGCTATTAGATATATTTACTCTACTGCATTTTTGGGATTTCTTGATGCTTTAAGTGCTTCCACTTACCAAATTTAGTAGATTTTCTGAGTGAATACTTCATTTCCTTCAAGTGAAATTTTACCTAATAGACTAAATTACAAAATTTGAGGAGACGACTTCAAATGAAGTATAAAAATGCACTTCAGAATCATGCCTACCTCAGAAATAGCACAGCATCCCCTGAAACTAGATTCTTTTGACTCACAAAAATACTCCACCCTGTAGTAAGCAGATGCCTTCTGGGTTGGCCTAAAAAGCAATAAACATTAAACAACACTATCAATATTTCTCTAAGATGAACCAAATCCAATGTTGTAATAAGATTTACCTCTGTATATATGTCGAAATCTCCACTCCACTCCATGCAGGTCTTTGGCCACAAGCTCTTGAGAGGGCCTCTGCTGTTTGTAATCCTACAGATATAGAAATATCACCACATTCACAACACATTCTAACTAAAGTTGAAAATCAGTTAGCAATTAAAGGCATAAAAATCATACCAGAGGAGGGAAACAGTCTTCAGCAGCTCTACGAGGAACAGAGAATCCTCCATGGGTGCTAGTATCAGAAGCTGTGAGTGTTTTGCAAAACATATGAGGGGTTGATTTTGCTGGTAATCTGCCTCCACCTTCTTCATCCACAACTAATTCTTCAAGCTCTTTGCCCTCTAAATCCTGTCCTACAAGCTACAAAGTTCCCCAGAAAATGACACTGTCAACTTCAAAATGTAAATTTGAGCTTCCTCTTAGAGTGAGCAATAACATCAATTCAAGATGATACCTGCGGTTGAGGAAGCAAAGTGAGCTGAGTGTAGACCTCATCATTCTCTTTATTAGCCTGTTCCAAGAGATTAGAATTAGAAAAGTAAAGAAGCAGCAGCAGAGTAAAAGGAAGCAACAAACAGAAAGTTATAAACTTGCAAGGAAGCTAATAAAAAGAATGCAAAAGTAAACAAAACCCAGTTTACTACTTACAAGGAGTTGCACATTTACAACTTTGCAAAAGATTTGTGGCTGGAGATCAAAGGTGGGCATTTCCATGGGAGAGAAAGGAGCTGAAGAGGCAACCTGTTCCAGATGGCCTTGAGGAAAGTAGACAACCACATTCCCTTTCTTGGGCAGTAAAGTAAGAGGACCAGCACAAGCATGCCAAAGCTCCAAGTAAATTGAAGAAGGCAATGGAGATGGAGCTGAATTAGAAGAACAAGAAGAAGAGGAAGAGTCCCCATTAGTACAAAATGCATTCTTCTCCACCTCAGTCACTGCATGATTCAGATCAATTTCCATGAACACCACTCCAGTGTTGTTATCTTAGTAAGGACTTTTAAAAATACAAGTACAACCACATAACCAACCACAAAAATATCAAGAAATTAAAAAAAAGAAATGAAAGCAAGGGGCAAGAGAGTAATCAAGTGGAAAAGAAGGGTACCCACAAAGCTAAGAGAAAAACATAGAAAATTGGAAATGAGGTCAAATCATGGGAAGAAACTCATATTTTTTGAAGGGTACCCATAAAAGTTAAATACAGGAGAGCAATGCAAGAAGATGAATAGAAAACAACAAGAAGGTCATGTTTAGAAAGGGATACCCACACAAAGCTAAAAGATGAGAATGAAAGGAAGAAAGAAAGAAAGGAAGTAAAGGGTATCAAATAATAACAAGGAATTCAAAGTATGATTCCTCCCCCATTTGCAGGTACTGAGAAGAGGGAGCAGAAGTAGCAGACATAGACAATTGCATAGGAAGCACAGAAAACAAAAGGCAAAAAAAGCCAATGTGGTGGTGGCTTTTGGACTTGAACTGTTGAGATAGAGAGAGATAGAGAGATTGATAGAGAGAGAAAGAGACTGAGAGACTGTGTTGGGTGGAGGGGACAGGCTAAGACAGTACATAACCCACACTCTCCCCACAATCCTTACTCTCTCTCAAGCCTCAATTGCTTTGCCTAGCTTTATCTCTTTTTCTTTTTTTATTATTATCAGAATCAGTCATCTTCTTTCTTAATTCTTTAATTAATTTCACTATGCATGAGGGTCCTTCAGCACCCAGACAAAAGGGGAGTTTTCATTCAATGACAACGAACAAAAAAAAAAACTCAACTTTCTCCATTTTGCTACAATCCTTTCAGCATTCCTGGGTTGAAGAGAAACAATAAGATAAAAACAACCCAATATTTTTTTTTTCTCTACAAAAAACAACCCAATATTGCTGAATCCATAATAGCCATAAAAAAATTTCAAAAACCCACTAATCAAGTTTATTAAACCGAAATCAAGGTGTTCAATGGTCCAAAAGAAAGGACCAAATCAATCCTTGTAGGGTAATCTTTTTGCAGTTAAGTTTCATTCATTCAGTAGAGTTTAGAGGCATCAATATTCAGCAACCAGACATAGAAATGCCCCAATTGAGAGAGAGAGAGAGTTGTCAATATAGAGTTGGGGCCATGAGGGGACTTTGGCAGCAACTATCATGGGCGTGTTGTTAGTTGTTAGGACTCAGTGACTCAGAGACCCAGCAGTCCACTCTTCCTCTCTAGTCTCATCACCCTTTGTTCTTTTATATTTTTTGCACAGTCCCTGTTCCCCACTCTATTTTCTAGCGCGTGATGAAACTATTCTTTCTGTCTGTTATTAGAAGATAATAATAATTCACCTAATAATTTTTTTTATGAAATTATTTTTACAGCTTCTTTTAAGGAATTGGGTGTAAGAAATTTGAATTTAAATATAGAAAAGAGAGAGATTTATTATTTAATATTTAGATATTATTATTATTAATAAATTAATTTTTATATTTTTAAAAATTTATTAAAATATTTTTTTATTAATAAAATAGTCTCTTCATTTATTTTTATCATTAAAAATATAATAAAAAAATTAAATTATCTCCCTCGTTTTTAGACACCTTCTTCTCCTCTTCTTCTCCTTTACTTTTTCTTCTTTCTTTCTGAAATTTTTAATAAATTTAAAAAAATAAAAAAAAATTTAAAAATTTTTAAAAATATAAAGATTGATTTATTAATAATAACAATATATAAAAACTAAATAAAAAATTTTATTTAAGGATAAAATTGAATTTTAATAATTTTATTTTTATTTTTTATTTATTTTTAACGAAAAAAATTGAAAAAATTATTTCGTTGAAAAAAAATTTTAAAAAAATTTTAAAAATATATTAATTAATTTATTAATAATAAAAATATTCAAAAACAAAATAAAAAATAGTAATATGTTTGATAGCTTGATTAGTATTTTTTTTCATATTTAACAAGTAAAAAAAAAGGCAATATCTGAGTTTATTTATCATATAAACTTTCACAGTGATAATGATAATATTACTTAGCATTATACATGCTTATCAATTTTACTTAATTTTTGTATTTTTTTCAAATAAAAATTTAATATCAAAATTTAAAATTTTACTACCTCATTTTATTTAGAATTAATAATAAATAATTTATAAAATATCCATTTACTTGGGCGATTAGAAATTCATTTCTGAAAGTTAAATTTAAACTTATTAATGTAAATTTAAAATTATTAATGTATAATATTTAAAAAATATCATTTCTTTTTCAAATTTCAGAATTAACCCATTTAACATTATAATATATTTGTTAGAGTTCATATTTTTACGAAAAAATTAATGTTTAGTCCTTATAATATAATATGAAAAAATTTATTAATTAATTTATTAATTTTAAAATATATATTAAAATATTTCTAATATTTTAAAAAGTCTACCTGTTAATTTATTCATTAGTTTTAACTATTAAATATTATAAAAAAATTTAAAATTCTCGGAAAGAAGTAATTTTTTTAAAAAATTTAAAGGATTAGCTAATAAATTTTTTAAAATTATGAAATTAAATAATAAAATACTTAATAAAAAATTAATAGAAAAATTAATTAATAAATTTTTTAAAATATAAAAAAATTTAATATATTTTTTAAAATTAATAAACTAGTTAAATTATAATTTCGAACTAAATAATAATTTTTTTTATTTTTAATAATCAACGCTTAGTTTTTCAAACTAATAGTAAAACAGTAAATGTTGTTCTTCAATGGAATAATTATTGTCTAACCGTAATGATTAATAATTATGTATATATTCTTTATTTTCTTATTTTTATAAAATTTTAATTTTGAATTGTTTTTAAATTAAATTTATTTGTTATGCAATTCAAATATAAAAAAAATAATTAAGAATTTTACCATCACGACCAAATCTTTCATGAATTTAATTATTTTTTATATTTCAAAGAACGAACCCAAAGAAAGTGGACTAACGGAAAAAACTGTTTCCACGTGCTAGGCTAGACCGTACTTTGATATGAAAATATGAATAGGATATTGGGAGAAGGAGGGCGTGAGAAACACGCAACAGAGCAGAGAGTGCGGAAAGACAGAGATATGAAGCAGAAGAGGAAGAGATGCTACGGTGTGGCCTGCGCCTTTGGCGCTGCTGCATAGGCCCACCACATACATTCCTCTCGCTGACGCCTCGATTTCCCCGACCTTTTGCCTCTTAAACTTCCATTTATTTACAAAACTACCCCTCTCCATCTCTTTACAAAAATTTATACTGACATGTGCAGTGCACGGCCATTTACAAAGCTGTCTCCTCCTCTTGAGTCTTGACCTTTCCTTTGCTCTGGGAAACAAACTGTGCGGACCGCTTCTATCTGAATTCTATCCAATTCATAATTTTAATTCAATATGTAATGAATAACTCTTTAATTTAAAATAATAAATAATTTTAAATAATATTTTTTCTTTCTTTCATATTTATATATACCTAATAATTTAATATAGTATAAAATACAATATTCTGAAAGATTTTAATATAAAAAAGTAATTATTGTAAGACATAATCATAACTATATATGCAAAAAGTGGTCCAACATTGGACCTTAAAATAATGTAGTAAAGCTTCGACTTAGCTTATGGGCTAAAAGATGTTCAACTTTGAGAAATGGGCTTACTTTATAAAAATAAATAAATTAAATTAAAAAATAAATAAAATAATTTCATGGTTGATAGTGATTCCACTAGCTATGAATACAGGCAGAGACAAAACTAAAAGGCAGCATTTGCTGCTTCTCTTTCTTTAGCTTTTGTATATTAATATATAAAAAAAATTGATGTAAATTCAAATTAATTGGGTTAATAAGCTTTTGGGACCGAAAAAGAAATACCTTTACAAATTAAAGTAATTTAATTAGTTCTATTTTAGAGGGGACAAGATAAGATTTTAGTCTAAAAGTGAAAATCATGAAGACTTATCTCCTTGGCTTTATATCGATGTGAACAACTCTAATCTCCTTTGCTTTCAATCCAAAGCAAAAGTCATGCCAATCAAAAGTCCTTAACCTTACATTAAAAGGTAAAAAAAAAAAAAAAAAAAAAAAATCAGAAGTCATTAATTTTTCTGTTACCTTTTAAATTAAAATTTTTTTAAATTAAAAAATTAATTAATGAATTAAATTTTCACGAAATTCTGAATTTTATTGAAATATTTATTTCTGAAAATTATATTGTGTGATATAATTACTAAGGGAGAGAGGGATGATATTAGCTTTTTAAAAAATATATAAGTAGTGCATGAAAACAGATTAAAAGTAAGACAATGGAGAAATGGACATTTCAGATACGTTGGTTTTTGGACTCTGCTCATGCATGCAACTAATTTATAAATATGGCTCCTTGTAAGAAAGGGCAGTGAATCTGTGTTTCCAATTTTCACAGTTTCTTTTTTTAATAACTGCATTAGGAATTCATCAAAAATTTTAATTAATAATATTTAGTTAAAATAAAATTTAAAAATTATAACCAGTTAAAACGAAATTTAGAAGATAAAAGTTTAGAAGCAAAAATTTTTATTAAATTTTTAAAAATTAAAAAGTATATCAAACCATTAAAAAATTACTATTTATAATATAAAAAATTATAAAAAATTTTAAAAAATTATAAAATTATAAAATTAATATTTTAAATAATAGAATTTTCAACACAAATTTTATAATAGACTTACTTGATCACATTTTTAAAAATAGTATATCTTAAAATATTTTTTTCAAAAAACTATTATTGATATTTAATAAATATCGAAAATAAAAATTAAAACCTGTCTAAATTTGTTATAAAATTTAATACTAATTATTCCCCGTCAACAACTCATTTCTCAAATATTTTTTCAATTTATTTTAGGAATTATTATTTAATTTTTTAATCATCCCACTAGATTTCATATTAATAAAATAAAATGGGTCAAATTTATACTCCTTAGAGAATTGACTTATTATAATAAATTAAAAAACCCAATTCTCAACATTAAAACTCAAGAACTAGTGAGGTTAGAAGAGCTAACATGCAAGAGGAAGGAATTAAACTTTGACATGAAAAATGCAATAACATTTATTTTCTCAAGTTTTCAAGAAAATTAATATGATAAAAGCAAATAAAACTTTTAAAAAATTATAGACATTGATGATCTGAAATTCAAAATAAGATAGCATTTTGGTATGTGTGAGTGAGTTTAACTTGAATGGTGCACACTTTTTTCCTTTATTCCCTTTTCCCTTTATTTGTCCTCTAGTGATATATAATCATCGTCTTGTTATAGTGCCACCTATCGCTATCATGTAGGGTCGTACGTATAGATGTACTCCCCTTTTCTCCATCATCAAGCGGCTATTTAATTTTTCTCTGGCGCTCTTATTGATAGAGTCATGGTATAGTTGGGTCCGTTTTCCACTGACTCATTACGTTATGTGAGTTGGGTCTTTTTTTATGAGATTGGATTTCGGTATGTTCGGCATGCTCGAATGTGGTCTGGATTGTGCGCTAATGAACTGACTTACGTAATGGATTTTGAATCTAATTTTTCTATAAGAACTCGACTATGGCCTGAATGTTAGAGATCCAGCTGTCATCATACATGAAAAATGAGTTTTGCATTATGATAACTTGTAAAAAGGTGCTTGATTTTAAAAATTCAAAAAGAATAAATTCTTGAAGTATTTTATGATCAACCTCAAGTCGGAGAAAATTATATCATACTCTTAGGAAACACAAAAATACTGCTTACTCTCTAAAATATAAATCATCTTTACAATATGGGGAATGAATTGAGAAGTATTGATAAAATTTGGTTGGTTCTTCATTGATCAATTATGATATCATTTCATAGTTACGTCTTTTTTAAAAATCAAACTCAAACCTTTTTATTAAAAGGTAGCAAATTTTATCATCACATTCAAAACTTATTAATTTTATTAAATTAATAAAAAATTAAAAAATGAAGAATTTTTTTTAATCTTTACAAAATAAAAAGAAACTCAACCATTTTATTTTTTGAATTGGAAATTAGAAATTAGAGATTGGGAGAGTAGAATCTGAGGATACCAG
The DNA here is from genome assembly GCF_001659605.2 of Manihot esculenta. Lineage (NCBI taxonomy): Eukaryota > Viridiplantae > Streptophyta > Magnoliopsida > Malpighiales > Euphorbiaceae > Manihot > Manihot esculenta. The sequence goes on from NC_035171.2 coordinate 30,770,155, forward strand.
CAAGGACATGGCCTAGACATGCACTAGGTCATATATGACATCGGTATAGCATGCGAATGAGCATGTTAGCCCCCTCTCCACCTCTACCTCTCGATTCAACATCGAAAAAAATTTTATGCGTGGTGGATCCGACGTGTTAGGATCCGACGTGTTCTAGAGACTAGAATTGTAATTTTTTAACAGTAGAATTTTTGAAAAATAATATTGGGATAAATGAGTATAAAATATTAGTAAGTTAAGTTAAGGGTCATGTCAAATATCTGAAATTCCCTTTAAATTATTTATTTAGGGATATGTCATCTGAGATATATTGATATCTCTTTTTATCAAATTACTTCTAAAATTTTTTAGAGAGGAGTGACTAGTTGGTCACCCGCAGGGGCTGGGCTCAATTGACTATTGTAGGGTTACGGAAATTGAGCTGTGCTTTCGCTCTTTGTAAATCATTCCTTTGTCTATAAAAGATATGAAAATTATTATAACGACCGATGATAATATATAATTATTATTTTACTATCCAAATAAAATAAATCAGATTTATTCATAAGCATACTAAACCATTAAAAGGCATGGCTTTTTCTTTGCCCTTCGTAATGCATATGAATATCATATAAACCTACAAAGGAATGTTTAATTTAATTTAATATTTAAAAGGAGGATTACTTTAGAAGAAGCTCAATTCTCAACCAAGCTAGCAAAGATTTTGTCATAGAAGTTAGGAATTATATGAGTGTGTGGTGCCACGCCCTTTTGGGTGCACGTGGGGGAATTTTCTTTTCTTTTCTTTTTTTTTTTTCATATTTCCCTTTCTTTTTTCTTTAAAAAAAAAGTAATTAAAAAGAAACTGAAATGTCACACCAATATTTGTCTCCAAAACCTATAAATAAATAATACACACTTTTTTTGCTTTAATAAAGCCATACGTGTTTGTGTCTTGTTGCGTAGAAAAAGAGAAGTGCCTAACCAAAAGGAAAATTGATTCTTTTTTTAAAAAAAAAAAATAAATGGTTTTTCGCAATGAGTGCATGAAAAATACTAAACAGCAGAGAGAGAGAGAGAGAGAGAGAGGGGTGGTGTCGTTCTTAGTGTCATGTGTTTGGCAATAGGCTTTGTTTTGTTTGACATATGATGGTAGTGTTGTAAGCTTTTAACATAGGAGAAGAGTTGAGTGAATGGTGGGTTGTTGTTTTTTCTGTATGCTTTTATCGCCCGCATTTGTAGTACTCTTTCTCATGTGTCTTTGTCTCCCTTACCCCAATGCTTTTCTACAATGACCTCACTCCCATTTTTCACTTTTTTTTTTTACACTTACTCCCAAATTAATTTTATTAATAAAATAAAATATTAAATATTAAATATAAATATAAATTATATTAATTAATAAGAAGAAAGATTTTGGTAACTAAATAGTGAATGAAGCTAATAAATGAAAATTGTAAAATGATTATTATGGATATGCGTGTAGTCCCAAGCAGTGTTTTGCATGGGTCCTTTTGAAATGATGGTATAGCTATCCTGCAATTTGGTCTATTTGATTTTTCCAAAGGAACTTTTTCTTTTTGTTTTTGTTTTTATTATATATTTATATTTAAATTAAAAAAAAAAAAAAAAAAGAAGCTAGAGCTTCAGAATCGAGTTACACACAGCCTTAAAATTTAATCTGAAAATGGACAAAAGTGGGTCCCAATTCAGGGGACAAATGGTATCCCATAATTACAATCTTGCATCCCAACCCATGAATGCCTCATTCCTCCTTTTAACAAAGTTGAGACTCACAACTCCCAAATAACTCATCCTCACGCTTTCAGCGTGTAATGAAAAATTAAAATTTTTTTTACAATTATTTTTTTTTTGAAATAAGGGATTGAGAGAGTCGAATCTTAGACCTTTCAAGATTACAGGATACACTTTCCATCAGGCTAAGTTTTGGAGTGCTTTTTTATAATTGTTTTAAATTATTATTTTAATAGTATTAATATAATAATTTTATAATGTTACTATGATCCTGTTATATGAAAGGGATTGAAAAGAGTTGACGGGAAGGCATGCTCAGGTTGCCGGTAATGCATGCAAATTGCAGAGCTGTGCTGGTTGATACGGGGTACTCGCGGCCCCTGCAGATTTATCTCATTTTCCCCAATCTTAATTAATTATGGTTTTGTTTGGATTCCCAACATGTGTAGAACGCTAATAAACCCTAGGGAGCTTCTGCATGCTTGTCCCCCCCTACCATCTCAATAATCAATGTTCTTAGTACCAGACATGTAGGAAACTTTGACCCCCTTCATGTGACAATTGTTGCCCAAACCTCAATTTTGATTTTCTTAACCAAAATTTGAATATTTTCTTTTTTTGACGTAGGAGAAATAAATTATTTCCTTTAATTTAATTAAATTATTTTTTAAAAAAGTAAATTACATCATTTGCTAGCTAAAAAAAACTTTAATACCTGTATGATAATATCTTAAAAATTTAAATTCAAATATTTATCTTAAGCAGAAGTGCAATCCTTGTATCTTTTCAAATTGAAGGTGAAAGTTGATGGTTCACCAAACAAAGAGCATGGGCAAATGTAGGGCTAAGAGGGCCAAGTGTTCACCAAACTATTTTTGTCCAAAGGTGACAATCTTCAACTCTTAACTACCCTAATATACTAAATGGGCCAACATGTTTTTTTTTTTTTTTTTTTTTTTTTTTTTTTTTTTTAAATAAATTCAGAGAGAAGTGGGTCACCAAGTTTAACTCTGTTTTGTCGCATTCATAAGCAAGTTGCTGGTGGCTGCTGCATTTTGATGTAGCTTAGGCTTTGGTTGGCTTGGGCCTATTTGCCAATAAAACTCTTGTGGGTCTTCTCTTCTTCTGTCTCTTTTAAGTGTCTCAAATAAGCAACACTTTTGTCCCTGTCTCATGTCTAGGGTTAGCCCTTCTTACATGTTCCTTTGCCTCTTTGCCCCTTCTAACTCTCATCTTCTTCACCCATTTTTAAAATTATTATTACATTGAAAGTATCGCTTGTCAAGAAATTCTCTTGTTAGCTAGAAAAAGATGCTTTTCTCTTGTTATCATTGAAAGGAGACTCTTCTCCTTTTTATTAATGGAGTTCATGACTCTTAATTCACAGTCAAGATAAAAAGGGAATAAAGTTTTTGAAATGAGATTTTTTTTTAAAAGAATATAATTCACAAGTAAAAATAATTATAGAATTTTATAATCGAATGAATATTGCTTAATTTCATTTTCCCTTCAAGAAAATTTTTTAAATGACAACTTGGTTAATATTATCTCTAGAACACTTCCGCTCCCACCCCTCACAATCCTTTCTTCCTCACAACATAGGTTAGGGTTATGCTCAATTTCACCACTATTTTCATAGGATAAATTTTTTAATATTTTTAAATTTATTATTTAAATATGTTCGAATGTGATAAAGTTTTATACCATTATTCATATTTTTTTAATTTAATTATTTTTATTTGCACTTTTAGAGAAATTCGGATAAGTTTGAGGATGTTTTTAAGAAACAAATAAAAATATGAGGTATCACATATTTTCGTCTCTATTTCGTGTTTTAACATTTTATTTTATATTTTTTACTGAACAAATTTTTTGAAAGTCGAATGATACAATAGAAAACACATGTTCTCATAGTTTATCATTTACGTCGCTTTCTTTTATGCATAATACCCATATTTTTTCTAAAGTTCTAAATTTTTAGATTTTTTTCTTAGACCACGGATTATGAATTTTAAAACGTACAAGAAATTCCTTTGTCCAGTTTTAAAAGTATATACATAGCGAAAATCATAAAAAATTTAAAAATTAAATTATTTTATTAAGGAACTTCATATAATTTGAATTATTAATTCTCTCGTTTATTTAAATTGATTTTCTTTATTAATTTATCATTTAATTCTTGAAATTATTGTTTCTCAATATCTACGGAATACTTTAATAATTTTATTAATATTAATTAGATTGGGATTTTGATATGTGAAGTTTTAAGACAATATAATTAAATTAATTAAAAAATTATTAGATCATTAGAAGATAGGTAATAATTTTTTATTAATTAATTTGGTCTTACTCTAAAGAGAATTAATTATCTTAATATTATTTACTTGGATAATTAATCTAACTGAAATCAAAGTAATTTATTACTTAATATTAATTATTTTATGAATTCTGTTTAGTTGAGTATTTAATTTAATTTTTTATTTTATTTTAAGTTTATCATCATTTTTCATAAATAGTCTAAATATAATCAAACTTATAAATGCTGTAGTACTTAATTTCTCATCCTGTGGATATGCAATACTCTATTTTCTTTTTATTATTTAAGATGATTCCATACAGATATTGCATAACTTGTCATTGTCATGCTCAAAAACTTCAATTAACTTTAATTTTAATCTGCGAATAAAGAAATTAAACCTTTTGATTTTGAGCTGCATAAAAGAAAATTAGTCTAAAAATTTAAAAATACATAATTTCTTAATTTTTTTATCCAAATTAAGAAATTTAGCAAAAAAATTTTAATTTTTATGCTAAATTAAGACTAAATAAATATGTTTGAATAATAATTAAAAATTATTTGAATAGAAATATTCAAATAATATAAACTTAAGTATAAAAAATTGAATTTAAAATATAACATTCAAAATATATTTTATATTTATTTAATTAAAATTCTCAATATTTTTCAAACTCAATACAAATATTATTATTAAATTTGAATTCATGCAAAAATCAATTATGAATCCATCTTAATAGAATTGGATTGAATTCTGAGGTTAGTAAGAGATTGTGTGCAGAGTTTCAATTTCATCTGCCTGGCTCGTCAAGACCAGACCACATCCTTCTGGATGATTCGTTGTCTGTGGGCCTGCGAAGCTGATTTTAGAAGGGTAAATGGATTCTAAACCCATTTATCAAAAAAACCAGTCAGATCTGTGGCCCGTTTTAGTCCTTTCTTTCGTCTATGGAAGATTTCACTCATAAAAGCTTGAGGTTTCTATTTGTTTATATGGATGGATCCGCCAATGGTCATATTGTATAATCAGATTCCTTGGTTTTCAAAACATCATTAATATTAAAAGTAAGCTTTTTTTTTTTTTTAAATGGGATTCAGGAGAATAGAATATGAAATTTTTCAGATTTATTCAGATGCACTTATCACCGGATTAAGTCTGTGAGTGCAAAAAAATAATATAAAAAAGAAGTATTTATAGAAAAAAACTTTGAAGTATATAAGAAACTTCACAATTATGATTTAGCTCAACTCAAGAACATGGACATGAACAGGATTGCTCTTTTACTAGAGAATGAGAAGCAAAATATCACAATCAGGGATTAGGTCTATTGCCATTTCTTTCTAACTCTGGAAGGGCCCATCTCATTCTAATGTCTCCATAGTCAAAGACAATCCTCTATGCTCTCAAAAGTTTTCACATAAAGTTGAAATTAGAGTCATGTGTCAACCTGCAAATTTCATCAATCAGATTGGAAAATGTTTTCTTCTCATTCCAAGAAGCTTGATTTGTTTGCATTGCTACCATAAAATAAGACTATAGTTATTTTCATATAAGATTGAGTTCATATTAGACTCATCTAAAATTGTATTGTCCTTTTTAATATAGCATCAACTCCTATAATTTATTTCAATATGTATTAATAAAATACTCTTTAAAAAAAATATAGTTTGAAATTTATAAAAAGACATTTTTATGGGAGGGAAAAATGATATTTGTGCTTCCATTTTCTAAGCTAACATTTCATTTTCATTTATTATCAAGCATATATCATTAATGTTTGATAACATAAAAATAATAGGATCCATTCATACTATGACACGTCTGTTCAAGATATTAAAGGGATCAATGAACCATTCCATTCGGTCTAACTGGGTGGAAGGTCCAATTTATAGGATGCGAAGATCATACTCCAACTCCATTGACTTCACCGATGTTCGAAAATGAGCAGGCTGATCTTTTCAAAGTCCGGAGTCAACATATCGACCTCTTCGAAGCATGCGGGATTTTACTAGGATTATGATTGCACGTGCAGTAGGACTGACAGACCTGATACATGTGATGGACAGAGTATGAGTCAAGCGGCTCTGCATTTATTAGTCGATTTCTTAACATTAATGAGCCGCCTAACATATCTGCCATGACACGCTACTGTCCAATCTAATAAGATGTTAGCTAGAAATATGCCATTGTGATCAGAGTATAAATACCCCTGGACCAACCATAATTAGGATAGAATTTCTAGCCTCACCAATACACCAAATATATTGATCTTTCTCCAAACCTCAACATCCACGAACCAAGATTTAACCTTATTAACTCTCAACTACCCAACTAGATCTATTAACTTCCCCGTGAATCAAACCATTGGTCCACGCGTACTCATCTTAGTGTACCCATCAGAACTTGGTTCATTAATTGGCACCATCTGTGAAAAACGAATGACGATTATCCAATCACTGAAGTTTTTTAAATAAAACTCATTGACACCTGCCAGAGATGAAAACTCAACCCCAGAAATTTCTAATTCTCAGGAATTTCCTATGACATTATTCCTACTCCCCTCTACTCTAATAATACCTAATATTTCCTCTACCAGTAACCCCATTCCAATAAACACTATCCCAAAACTCACATATCGAACCAAGACCTACAAGCCATGTCATTACAACTACAACAAACTATGATATGGATGAATCAAATCATGCAATAAAGACTGCCCCACCGATGGTTATAAACCCAATGCCTACCACTACAACCCCAGCCAAATATCCACACCGACTTTCATCCCAGAAATAGAAAACCATGACCAAGCAACCACAGTCCATTTAAATAAAATAAAAGGGAAGACGAACCCATTAGAGAGCCCCCGGCTAAATCCAAGAGTCATGCAGTAAGGAGCCTAATAGAAAAGGATGCTCACATACTAGAGAGATACGAGGTGAAAAGTGAAGAGGAACATACTAGTTCAAAAACCCTAATGAATGGCGAAAAAACTGACATGAAAGATGAAGGAGTGCCCAAAAGCTGGAAAGGCTAAAGGAAGAGTTGCTAGCTGAAATAAAAAATCAAAATGGAGCTCACAAAGTTTGAGCACTACCTCCCCATTCGTAGCTCGCATCTGAGAGGAAACCATCCTAAAAAATTTCTGATGCCAACTATAGGGGTGTACAATGGCACTGGAAACCCTAGGAATCACGTGAGCAACTATAAAACTTTCATGGAGTTACAAACTCACTCTGATGCCTTACTCTGCAAGATATTCCCAACTACTCCGACTGGGACAGCCCTGACCTGGATTAACAATCTGGAAGCGAAAAGCTTCAAGACTTTCTATGACTTGGCCAGCTCATTCATAGGAAGATTCATAGCCAATGTCCCAGCCCAAAGAAAAACTAGTTACCTAGAGATAATCAGACAGAAGAAAGATGAAACTTTGCGATAGTATGGCCTGCTTTAATGTGGAAGCTCTCCAAATTCTAAACCTGGATGAGTCCATAGCAGTAGAAGTAACACAGAAAGGGACCACCTCTGTAGAATTCTTTGGATCTTTAAGCAGGAAGCCACCGACTACGTTGGCAGATTTGATGTAACGAGTGGAGAAATATATTAGGTAGGATGACGCCCTAATGACCAGCAGATTTGCTAAGGAATCTCGAGAAAAGGATCAAATAAGGGGATGTCCAGAGGATCGAATGAAGGAACACGTAGATCGGAGACCCGATTGAAGTTTGAGAGCCTTGGGCAGATACTAGGACAATAGAGAAGTTGACTGTTGACCTAGGTCCCCTCCACACTGGGACATTACCCCTTTGAATGTCTCCATAGCAGAAGTCCTGATGGCAGTACAAGATAAAAATCTGATAACATGGTTATAACCTCTATAGTTTGATCCTAAGACCAGAAACCCAAATCAGTACGGTTAATTCTACAAAACTAATGGTCATGATACAAACAACTACTATCAGCTGTGAAATGAAATAGATAAGTTGATTAGAAGGGGGACATTTAAAGAACTTTGTCAAGAAGGACGCTACTCTGGAAACAGAGAAGGGAGAGTCCATTAGGAAAAGGGCGGTAAGGCCCATAAAGTATTAATTCATCATAGTATTTTTTATCTCTACTTTATTTTCAATTTTTATAAGAAAAATAATTTTATATTATATTTTTTTTTTAATCTAAACAAAAGTAGAAAAAATAATAAGGAAAAAATATTCTTTATATTCCTCAACTTATATTTATTAATAATGAATATTTGGAAAGTGTTAATATATAATACAAGATATTATTTTTCATTAAAAAATCATGAGGCAGCATATCTAAATCATTAGTTTAATTATTTTTATTATTAAAATAATATTAATAAATACTAAATAATAAAATTAATTATTATTATTTTAATTTTTATCAAATTGATAATAAATTTTATAATTTATTATAAAATTAATAACGAGATTTGTAGTAACATATCTAAATCTGGTATTAATAATGACATGACATGGCATTAAGAAAAAAGGGGGAAAAGGGTTAGCAACTTTTAATAATAATATATATTAGTTGGAACATGTTTAACTTTGAATAACGAGAGAGCCAATTTAAAATACCTAATTTTATACAAATTGAATTATTTCATTTTCCACGTGCAGCCTAAACGTTTTAATTTCTCTTTAAACTTTTATGAAATTTCAAAGTAAAATAATTACAGTTTATAAAATTTAGAAATTAAATAATTATATTATACAAGTAAATTAATTGCAAAATAGACACAAAATGGTCAAAAATAAAACATACAATTAATCTCTTCTTTGTTTGTTTGTATTTATCTTAGTTAATTAATTTGTAAGTTTCAATGGAGAATTTTCCAAATTAGGTCCTAATCAATGTACGGTACGACTCTAAGCCATCCCCTCGTGTGAACCAAACCTTAGAAGATGGTTAGTTCTCAACGGTGTGCTTGAAAAGTAACACCATAATCATATCTTCAACAACATGACAAAATCTTTAATATTAAGATTAACAGTATCTATTAGGTGAATATTTATTACATTTCACCGTTTAAGAAAAAAATGTATTTGTGGCCCATTTTTCCTTCAATCGATTATTTTCCATTTTCGTTCTCAATTTCAACCTAGTCACATTTTTCGTGTGATTAATTGTTTTATCTATTTAACTGCTATTTTTTTTTTTTTAGTCTATTTCTTTATAAATTTTCAGAGTTGTATAAATTTTTATAAATTTTATTTGCTTTTACAGCTTTGTAATACTTTTTTATGGCAAAGAAATAAAAAAATAAAAATTAATGAATGAGTTTTAATTTTTTGCCATGCTTTTAACATTTGTAGTCCTTAAAAGGTAGGGATGCGAGATCGAAAACCATTCATGGAGAAATGTTATTCCATTTTTTTCAAAGTCAGTAGAGTAATTAAATACATAATATGGAGCCATTAACTTTGAATTTTAGGATAGATTTGGATCTGATTTAATTTTTACTATTAACATCCAATAGGAACTCACGATAACTCTTTAAAAAAAAAATTTCAAAATGCGACTTTTAAAAGTGTGACTAGAGTTGCAAATTTATCATAAAATTTGAGGCGAAAATTATACCGTTTAGGATCAATTTTACATTTTAATTATTTTTTTAGATATTTTTATAATTTTACATGTTAGGATTTTTTTTTTCTATTATAAGTAACTTTTATCTTGCTATTTGAAACTCACTTATTAATTTTTGAAAAATTTTTGACTTTTAATCTGATGTTTCTTTATATCGTTTTGTTTTAATCAAACGATATTAATTAAAATTTTAGATGAAATATAATTAATCTTTTATCAATACATTTTCTTCCATTTCATAAGAAACGAAAAAAAAATAAAAAGTTCATTTTAGTTAACTAATATATATATCTATACATTGATAAGGAAATATATAATGATAATTTCAAAACGTACAATTAAACGAACTCTCTTTCTTTCTTTTCCCTAATTCATTTCCTTTTCTGAAAACTTTTAGCTAACGAAACAACAAGTCTGACTTTATTTTTAGCTTATTTATATTATAGAAAACCAAATTCGAATTGTTTTTGTATATATTATAAATAGAAATTAAAACAAGCTAAATTCAAGTTATTTTTTATATTTTAAATAAATTAAATATTAACATTATTTGAATTAAAATAAACTAAAATTATAAATATAACTTTTTAAATTAACATCATTTTAAATTGAAATCGGTTCAACGGTGAATTGATGATTCTATTAAAATGGAGATGAGCAGTATTCAGTTCAAATCGAAAAAAATTGACCGAATCAAATTAATTTAAAATTTTGATTCGATTTTTTATTTATTTTGATTTGATTTAATTTTTAATTTTAAAAATTTCAGTTCGATTCAGTTTTAATAGAAAAAAAAATAAAAAAATCGAATCGAATAAATTAATGATAATAGTATATTATTTTCAATAATATAGAGATTAGATCATATTAAAATTAAAATATTTTAATTAAATTTTAAAATATTAAAAATAAAGTGTGAAAAATAAAACATTTATTAAAAATTTAAACCGATTAAATCAAATCGAATTGAATTGAATTAAACTAATTCAATTTGATTTGATTTCTGATCAAAATTGATTCAGTTTTTATAAATACTAAAATTTTAATTTTTGATTTATTTAATTCGGTATAATTTTAAACCGGACCGACCAAATGCTAATCCCAATCGAAACTCGAACAACGGCTTGACCTAATTCCATACCATTTTTAAAACCAAGGAGAATCGAATATATTTAAGGTGGCAACATAGATATTCATGTTTCTTGAAACAGTGGGATATTAATCTATTGTCTCCCTGACTCTGTTTCTTTTCTTCTTCATTGAATCAGATTCAGAAAATCCATCTCCATGTCATAAACCACACCCTGCTCCTCGGCTGCTTCTATTGTCAACTCAACTTTGGCAGGGTAAAAGTGGAATTTTAACTTGGATTTTCAAACCCAAATTAAAAAAAAAAAAATCATGACATACAATGAACATGCATTAAATTAATGAAAAAGTTCAACCATTTTTTTAAAAGCGTAATTAAAACTCAAACAACTTCAAAGAAAAAAAATAATAATTAAAATTTTGGATTAGAATGAATTCACAATTTTTTCAGGCACAATTGACACCTCAAAGCCACGTGAAATTCAATTTCCAAAAGTATATTAATAGGTCATTAGAAGAGGATTTCAAGGGTCTTGTTGGAATAAAGGTCAACTGTGGAAGGGCAGAAGTGGAATTAATTTAATTTGGATTTTCAAACCCTAATAAAATATCATGACGTACAATAGACACGCATTAAATGAATGAATAAGGTTCCACCATCTTATTTTATTTTATTTTTTTATTAAAAAATAATTTTTTATTATATTTATTTTAAAAATATTAAATTTTAAGAAAATATAAAATAATAATAAAAATAAAATAAAAAGGAAAATAAAGCAATCATATGAAGTCACAGCTTTATGGGTCAAATAAATGGGTTGATTTTGAATATTTGATCAAGTCAAGTGAGCTCCTTTGCTGTCTCTCTTATACCATAAGTTAACAAAATCAAAGTCATCCACTCATCTGTTATTATTATTATTTAATAAAATCAAAGTCATCCACTTCTGTTATCATTTTACTAAATTATTCTATTTTTTACCTTTCCTTTTTTTTAATTTACTGTTTAATTTTTATGTTCTGATAAAAATCATTAGTTAATTTTTAAAAAAATTTAAATATGTTTTTAAATTAAAAAATTAACTAATAAATTAATTTCACCCAAAATAATAATTTTTTTTAAAAAAAATTTAAGTTCCAAATCATACTTCTGCAGGTTCAAACACTTTCCTCCTCTATATATCTCTCCAAAATAACAAGATTTTGCATCATCTATAATATTTCATCTCTCTTTCATTTACGTAACTTCTCCATTTCTTGGTCTGCGAGTGAACTTTGAAAATAAACATTTCTTTTTTCCAAGAACGTATACTTACAGGGGAGGTTGCAACCATGGCTGGCGGTGGCGGAGGAAGATCTCTGGAGGAGACGCCAACCTGGGCAGTCGCCATAGTTTGTTTTGTTTTAGTTTTGATTTCAATAATCATCGAATACATCATCCATCTTATAGGAAAGGTGACTACCATGATCTACTAATTACCTCTTTAATTACTAATTTCTTAATTAATCTATGATTAATCATCATAGAAAAACTCTTAATATATGCATGATATCATCTGGGTATTGAGATTTTTTGCATATTTTTACAGTGGTTAAAGAAGAAACACAAGAGAGCTCTTTATGAAGCACTTGAAAAGATCAAATCAGGTAATTATTATCTTAAATTAAAACCCATCTCATGATCTTTAGCTGGTTAACGTTTTCTTCTTCTTCTTCTTCTTGTGCAGAGCTTATGTTGTTAGGTTTTATTTCCTTGCTTCTAACAGTAGGACAAGGTCTGATTTCAAATATATGCATACCAGAAAAAGTTGGATCAACCTGGCATCCATGCAGCAAGAAGGAAGAAGAGAAACTAAACAACTCCCCATCAACAGATGATGATGATGAAACCAGAAGAAAACTTCTCAGCATATCGGACTCCGGTGGAAGTTTCCGGCGTGTCTTGGCTGGCTCGGCAACAACAGACAAATGTGGTGAGGTAAGTATACGTATTATTTTTCCTATTGCTTTCATTTCATACAGCTTCAAGCAATGAATTGTCAACAAGATTTTTTGAACAGTAGTGAGAGAAATTAAGAGAACATTGCGTGGGAGTTTTCTAGGAAAATGCATTTGCATACGTAGGGGAAGGAGCTAGAAATGGGAATTTTCTTGGGGGAAAAGGCGAGAAAATTTATTGAAATATGGACCAAGAACATCATGGAACGTAACTAGAAATTTGAGGAAATATAATTAATAATGTGAATGGTGATGATTAAATCTGTGCAGGGTAAAGTTCCATTTGTGTCGTCAGATGGGATTCATCAACTCCATATTTTCATATTCGTGCTCGCAGTTTTTCATGTGCTTTACAGTTTCCTCACAATGGCTTTGGGCAGAGCCAAGGTATTATTTATTTCTTTCCATCCAACTCTATATTTTGCTGACTGATGATAATTAGTAATTATTTTTACTATTTTGCTCACATATAAGAAAATTTTGATTTGTATTGACAATTTTGTGTTGAGTTGTAGATGAGGCGTTGGAAATCTTGGGAGAAGGAAACAAGAACTATTGAATACCAGTTTTCACACGGTACGTCATCACACTAAATCTATAATAATTATTTTCAAGGGCTATAAGCTTTTGCTTTTGCTTAATATTCTATATTAAAATTAATTTAATTTAATTAAAATAATAAGTGTAGAAATTAAGATATGATAATGACATAAAGGTGACGGTTATTGCATGACAGATCCGGAAAGGTTCAGGTTTGCAAGAGAAACATCATTTGGAAGGAGACACTTGAGCTTTTGGACAAAGACACCTGTCCTTATTTGGGTTGTAAGTTCTCATTTTCCTCTTTATTTTATTTATATCTATTATACAATGTGATATAATTAAACAAGAATGAGAGATAATTAAACAAGGCTAAAAAGCCTTTTTTTTTACCCCATGAGGCAAAAAAGCCGATAAATAATAAAAGAAAATGAAACTCCAAAAAAAGAGAAAAAACGGTGAAAAAATAAAATTTAATATATTTTAAAATATAAAACTTATTTACGAGGTGAATTATATACCTTTAACATATTGAATTAAATTAAATTAAACAGTAATAAATTTTTTATATACTTTGTAAATTTATTTTTTTAAAATTTTAAAATAGAAAACATAAAATTAAAAATACCCCATCTTTGTAACTTTAGTCCTCTTCGTGGAGGATTATTCCTACGTCCTCAATTTCAGTAATTGAATAAATGATGTGCCTTTAAAAAAAATGGTTTTATTTTTTGTATACGTGTGTTGATTTGATTGGTAATTGTACTTTTACCTAACACAGAATAAAATCTGTTTTAGTTGAACTTCTTTGAATTTTCTAGGAGAAATGAATTCAGATATAAATTATTATATTAATTTGATGACATACCTAATTATATCATATTTATACTTTTACATATAAGCTAGATGGATTGGTACAATTAAAATTTGGAACACATATCAAATTAGTATGATTTATTTTGTAATAAAATAAATAATTTTTTATAAAATTATATACAAATTCAATTTATTTTAAAATCAAAATATTTTAAGTTAAAATTTATTTTAAACAAGATAATTAAATAATTTTAAAATATGGATGATTTAATAAATTTTTTTAAAATTTAAAATTTTAATAATAATTTTTTTTAATACTGCAGTCAAACTGCAGATCACTTTTCGTACATTTTTTATGTAAGCATGGACAAATATGTCAATAATATTTTTAACGTTTCTTTTTTACTTGTAAACGGTAATTTAAATATTAAATAACGGTCTTAAAAAGTTAACGAAGATAACGACCGTCGCCGTCCAACGTTTGCCGTCGTAGAATTAAACTTTTGCTTCTACCTTTACGTTTCGAGCTTCCTGCGGCGGTCTGCTATCTTTGTTTTGACTTTTTAAGTTCCGCTGGTTTGACTTTTTCATTTTACAATTACCTCTTTGCCCTTCTAAGTAAGCTCCGATTAACTAATTTCATATTTGCTCCCTATTTCATGCGGCGGTCTCCGATTATTTTCAGTTTAATTTTTTACATTTGTTAAATTGATTGCAGGTTTGCTTCTTTAGGCAATTTGTGAGGTCGGTTCCTAAAGTTGACTATTTAACATTGAGACATGGTTTTATCATGGTAATTTTTCTTTTCCTTTTAATATCTCAATTAAATATTAAATTTATATATATATAAATTAATCTTTGTATTGACCTCTACAGTAAAAACGAGTATACGACTTATAAAAATTTTTTCCCTTGAATTAACTTTTTAGAATGAGTTCTAATTTAAATTTAATTTAGTATCGAAATATTTTATAAATATATCACGCACAATTTTAAACATGAAAAAATACATTGAATTCTATATCATATTATAAAATTTTTTGAATTACTGACCATGAATTCAAATTTTTGTGTTTAGGCACATTTGGCACCTCAAAGCCACATGAAATTTAATTTCCAAAAATATATTAATAGGTCATTAGAAGAGGATTTCAAGGTTGTTGTTGGAATAAGGTTAGTCTTCCGTTTCAAAATACATCTCTCTTTTTTAACCTTATAATTTAATTACTATATTTTCTTTTATTTATATTTTAATAATTTTTTTTTTTTTTTTATAATTTACAGCCCACCAATTTGGTTCTTCGCAGTTCTATTCTTACTCTTTAACACTCATGGTAAGTTTATATTATATAAATTCAATCCCAGAAAAAATGTATTTATTATTAAATTAATTAATTTTATTGACATTTATGCGAACAGGGTGGTATTCTTATCTATGGCTTCCATTTATTCCACTTATAGTAAGTATAATTTTATTAAATCATCATGCATGTTTTGACTTAATTATTACATGATGGGGTTATCTAACGGTGGATGATGCACTCAGATCATCCTGTTGGTGGGGACAAAGCTACAGGTGATAATAACCAAAATGGCGATCAGAATTCAAGAGAGAGGTGAGGTAGTGAAGGGTGTGCCTGTGGTTCAGCCTGGAGATCACCTCTTCTGGTTCAACCGTCCAAGCCTTCTTCTTTATCTTATCAATTTTGTTCTCTTTCAGGTACTTTATTCTTTTACTTGAAAAATACTTATCATTATTATTAAATCAGATCAAATTTTGATCCTTTTATTTATTTTTTCTTTTTTTAATTGCAGAATGCCTTCCAGCTTGCTTTTTTTGCATGGAGTTGGGTAAAACTCTAAGCCATTTAATTTGAGGGATTTTTTTTGAAGCATTGTTAATAATTTTTCTCTTCTTTCCAGAAAGAATTTGGCATAAAATCTTGTTTCCATGAACATTTGGAGGATATAATCATCAGAATTTCAATGGGGTAAGATTGGTTATTTTCTTTTTTTAAATAATTAATCAATTATAATAATTTTCTTTGTTATAGGCTTCATAACTTGGTGTGTCATCATTTCTCAGGGTACTTATACAAATACTTTGCAGCTATGTCACTCTCCCTCTCTATGCCCTTGTCACACAGGTAAATTAACAAACAAGAAATTAAAATTTCCATTTTTATAACTACTTCTATAATTCTAAATAAATTCCAATTCCATACTTTTAATTTATCTTAATTAACAGATGGGTTCATCAATGAAGCCAACAATTTTCAACGAAAGAGTAGCTGCAGCGCTAAGAAACTGGCATCAAACGGCTAAAAAACAAATCAAAAGAAATAAGGGGTCCATCACCCCTATGTCTAGTAAACCAACCACACCATCCCACCATATATCGCCAGTGCACCTTCTCCGATATTACCAAAACGACATTCACAATCTTCAAGATTCTCCTAGAAGATCAAATTTCGGTTGGGAAACAGACTCTCCATCTCCTTCTCATCCTAATTATGGTGAAGGTTCATCGTCCTCACATTATCTGAATCGCGGTGACGATTCAATATCCCATCACTATTCCTTTCAGCAACAACAAATAGAGTTAAATAATATAGAATCCGATAGAAATGTAAATGAACCAAGTTCGAGTCAAGTGGCATCGATCTCAGAACATGAAATTAGTGTAGTGCCAAAGGAGTTTTCATTTGATAGAAGAACAAGTGTTTAAGCAAATTGAGGGGTAAGAGCAATTCAATTTCAATGGGTAAAAGCTGCTTCCACACATGGAATATATATTTATATTCCTGTGGATGTGATGCATTTTGGGACCAAATCTCTCGACTATGTAAATAGTTCTACACGTAAATCATCAACCTGCCAATTGAGTTTTTCATGTGGGTATTGGCGATGGAATTGCAAGAAGAATTTTGCAGCAGATTGAGTAAATTTTGCTTTGCTGGCTTTGTATAATTGTATATGTAAGCATTAATAACATTTCTGTTTATTTTGTTCTATGTGCTTTGTTTTTTTTTTTCCTGTAAAGACATAAATTATATTTTTAAAATTAAAAATAAATAAAATCTTCTATTTTAAATAAAAAATGAATTGAATTAATTTTTGTGAATTCTTTGATTGCAAGGATAATATTTTAATAATTTATTACTAATTATAACATGAAATGAAATATCAAAACCCATCTAGAAATTTGAGATATTTTCTTTAAAAAGATATAACAAAATAGAAGTAGAATTTTATGTACATATATGTCAATTTTTAAAATTTAACCAAAAAGAAATTGAAAAGGAGTTATCTCTACTGTTTTCCCTTACAATTATTTTTCACTTGTTTTTAAAAATTAAAAAAATTATTATATACTATAAATTTTATCTAATTAAAATTGAATAATTATTTATAATTCAAAAAAATTAGTTATGTTATCATAAAATAAGTAAATGATTGTATAGAGTTTTGTATGCCGTCTTTAGCAATAAAATTTTATTGACAAACTAAATAAATAAAAAATTATAATTTAGTCTTATATTATAGAAAAACTCATTATTTAATTTTTGATATTGAAAAATATATTAAAACATTTTTAAAAGTGTACTGACGAGTTTTTTATTAGTTTTAATCATTAAATATTATATTATTTAATCTATATAATTTAAAAAAATTTGTTAGCTAGATTTTTTAAATTTATAAAAAATAAATTTTTTAAATTTATAAAAAATCTATTAATTAATCTTTTTGTATAAGAGTATTTTAAATTTTTTTATAATACTTAATAATTAAAATTAACGAATAGACTAATTAATAAATTTTTTAAAATGTCAAGTATATTTTAATATATATTTTAAAATAAAGAGAATATAAAAATTAAATAGTAATTTTTTTATTAAAAATTATATATTAAAAAATTTTTAATTTTTAATTTTTAAATAAAAATATAAAAAAATTAAAAATATTATTATAAAATATATTTTTTATATTAAATTAATTATTTATATAAACGGATCGAAGCAGTAGATATTTATATATAAAATATGAATCTCATTCTAAATATTAATTTTTAAATTTGAACTCGTTATAAACCCGATTATAATTACTAAATCCGTCGGTTCGATCAGATTAAATATTTAAAAATATTTTATTTATTGTCATCTCTATAAATATTGAGTGATTATTGTAGAAATATTTAAGATGCAGAATAA
This sequence comes from Manihot esculenta, assembly GCF_001659605.2. Taxonomy (NCBI): domain Eukaryota; kingdom Viridiplantae; phylum Streptophyta; class Magnoliopsida; order Malpighiales; family Euphorbiaceae; genus Manihot; species Manihot esculenta. The sequence continues at coordinate 30,788,453 of NC_035171.2, forward strand.
AAGATAATTTAGTTATTTTATCTTTTAATTAAGAGTAATTTTGATAAAAATACTATAATTTGGATCGAAGTGTTTGCTTTTTAAAATCGGAGAAACACGTTGGTTAATTACATTGAATTTCAAGAACTAAAAGCAATTTTTTCAAATGAAAAACATAAACTCGAGCTAACTAGGTGTTGAGCCATGGGCATGGGTCCTATACTTGTGGATTGACTTATTGGGCCAGAACCACGAAACCATTCTGAAACCAAAAGGGCAAGGCCGGTGCATAACTGCACAAAGCCATAAAAGCTCAGCATACGCAGTGAACATGGAACCCATGTGTTGTGCTGCCTGCGCCTCAGTCAGCAAACTCAAACAAGTGCACCAAAGCTTCAGAAAGCTGATAACTGATAAACCAGTTTCTGCAAAACATCTACAAAACGACAACCCTTTGCCTTAAAAACCTCTCCCTTCTTGTCCCGTTTTAGCAACTTTCCCAGCGGCCATCCCCTGCTTTAATTATGCTGCTGCCCCTTGTTTCTCTCTTCCCAAACTAATCCACAACTTATAATCCTGTATCCTTTCTTCAGAGCAAGAGAGCCTCCGAGATCATGGAGATGGTGGTGGAATTGTTAGGGAGGTTTGGTCGTCAGTGCTATGCAGTGTTGTGTTTGGGTGTGATTCTTGTGTTTGCGAGTATTGCTCGCTTTGTTTATGGTGATGGTGAGCTAATAAGTGATTCTAATGATCGAAGTACCAGTGGGAGTCTTTGAGGCTCTTCACGAGCATGAGCTTCCAATTCGTCCCAGCTGCAAAAAGCTTCTAACTGAGAAAATGGCAACTGGTTCAGCCGCTCAGGGTCTGTGGGCTATGGATTTTGAATTCCCTGTGGGTATGCACGTTTAGTCGCTCTCTTTCATTTCAGAGGATTTGTGTAAAAATGTTTGCTTTTTGAGGAAATCGTAGTTGACTCTCCGCTTTCTTTATTCTTCTTCCTTTTTACTGGTTCTTCAGTTTCTTCTTCTTATGGCTATTAGCTAGGTTTTGGGCCGTAATATAAGTTACAAGTTTTAATTTTAATATTATAATTATGGAAAAATGATCTAGATCAATTATAATAAAATTCTATTATATAGTATTTTTATAGATTATTTTTAATTACTAATTATAATAATTAACTAAATGATTAAAATGATGTGATATAATTATAGTGGATTAACTGTAAATAATAGTAGTACAAAATAAATAAATTAAATCAGCTTTTTAACTAGCCTTATATAGTTTTCAAAAATTATTCTGAATAATATTTATTGTATATTTTAAAATTTTTTTTATAACAAATTAAACTTTCGTTAGCTGAAAAAATTCAAAGGATTACATGTCCAGGATCTGGGACACGAGTAATAGAGGAACTATGCTTGTGTCAACGTTCATCTTGATCCACCCCAACCCAGGAGCACGCCGTGAACTATCTTGAACCACCGCACCGCTCGACCTAGCAGGCACCTCTAAAAAAGGAACATTAAAAATAATACTTAGCTTCTAACACTTGGTGCGCTCGACCTAGTAGGCGCCTCTAAAAAGAACATCAAGCCTAATACTTAGCTTCTAACCCTTGGGCTAATAAAGAATTCGGATATTGAAGTAAATGCTATCCCTTCTTAGCAAGCAAACCCTTGTTAACACATTCAAAATTAAAAGGCCCTCTTGTCTACGATTTCGAAGACCACAAGCTCATTACTGTTATTAATTGTCCAGACACAAATGACCTTTGTGATTCATCTACAACACTCGTAAAAAAAGTTTGTCATTTCGGACTATACTTCTACTCCGTCAAAGCAACTCTTTCAATTTCCTATTTGACGTATATAAAGAAAATAGAAGGCACTAATCTGCTTCTCCTCTTTCGTGTACTTTTGGTTTGGGATTGGTTGGTGGAAGAGAGGTTTTCGGGGAAGAAGGATAAAACTCATCCATTCAAGGGTTGAACTTTACACTCAAACTAAGTAGAGCCAGCGTTCTCACCAGCCAATTTGGAAGTGAAATTAGTAGTTCTTTGTGGACATATTCCAGCGGTGGTAGGTCAATGTGTAATCTAGGTTCAACCTCCTAGCTGATATTATATTTTAAATTATTAATAAATACACAAGGTTTAGTTTTGATTCTTAAAAGTTAATTCCTAATTACATATAGTTTATTTAGTATCATTCCTAAATTGCCCCTTAGAAATACTTTTAAAAAAGAAATAGTTAGAGGGTAGTAAAAAAATTTTAATTTAAATTTAAAAGTCATAAATATATCAAAATAATAAAATTAATTTTTTAAACTATTTTCTTAATAATATCTAAACTAATGATTTTAAAAGTGAATTTTAGACTTAATTAAATAAATAATTAAAGATCTGTATTTGAATTGGATTGAGAGTAGATCCGAGTGGTTGGATCAATCTGGCATGTTCTGAAAGCCCATTTCATGTAATGCTGTCCTTTATAATTAATGATTTCCTTTATAAATTACTTGCTTAATTTTTTTTTAAAATGAGAATTAGATATTAAAAGAGTAAAATCTATACTTTTCAGATTTACTCAGATTTATTTTATTATTAGACTAAGTCTTAAGTGCAATTACTTCCATAATTGAAATGTAGAAAACATAATTAAATTATTTTTTTTCTCAATTTTGAAATTGTTGATTTCCTTAATTTCAATATAATTAAATAAAAAATATCGTTAATAATAAAAAATATTTAAAATAATTTTAATTAATTAAATTTATTATTTTTTTATCTATTAAAATTTATTTATTTTTTCTAAAGTTCAATTTAGACTGAAAAATTATAAAAGTGTTTTAATTTTAAAATTTGGTTCGTCTTTCTCTATAATTTTATTGTGTTTTCTTTAATTTCAAAAAAAGAAATTTACTTACTATGATTTTTTGAATCAAACTAAATAATTTATTTTTTTATATTTATTGCTAAGTATAAAATTATAATTAAAAATATAATTTAAATTTTGGTAATGAGTCTAAAATAAACCGCATGTGAATGGTAATCTAAATATAATTTTTTTAGTTTTATGAATGCCAAAATATTGCATTTTTTATGGTCTAATAGCTAATTTACCGTGTGATCCAAATATATATAAGAAAGTTTTAATTTAGAATTACGTAACCAAACCAAATTAAATAGAATCAAACCAATCAAAATTTAGAAATCAACTCAAATCCAAAAAAGACCAAATACTTCCACAACCTTCCATAATTGGTAGCCCTAACATCATCACATAACCGAAAATACACCACTGCTATTCCATATGAGAAAACTAAAACTAAAATTTCTAAAGCCTTAAATAAAGTTGACAAATCAAAAATTCAAGTGGAGGCAAAAAAAACCTTCATGCATGTAGGCAGACTCAAATGAAGAAAAAGATCAGCAGCCAAATCGTCTAGAAGCGTAGCGTTGATGTCCCCGAAGCAAATCACCACTAGATGATAACTGCATCTCCACCAACCATCGTTTTTATTAGAACTATACCAGGAACAGATGGATAATAGCTCTCAACACATGCAAGTTCTAATCTAGAAGAAAAATAAAGAAAGCAAAAGTAAACAAAACAAACCCAAAATAAAAGATAAAACCACGATGGTGATAGAGTCTAAGAAAAATTAAACTAAACCAAATCCTTCCCTTGTTCAAAGGGTAAAGGGAGCAAAATTAAGAAGAAAAAAAAAAAAAGAAACGAACACCACGAACACCTCAAATCGATGCCAACACCGAGCTTTGAAAGCCCTTAATGACGTTGCTCTGTTTTCTCATTCTCTTCTCCCCCGTTCCCTTGCTTTTCAAAGAAATAATCCCAACAAGATTTAATCAATTTGATTAGATTTAGTTTAATTTAATTAGTTGAAATTTTTAATTTGTATAATTCAATTTAAAATTTCTCTTAATTTAGTTTGGTTTACTCTACTACAAAATTTGATTTTTTTAAGGATAAAAAAAAAACTCTCTATTCTCTCCGTCATAAATACTTCATTTAAAATCACAAAATTGCTGTTTAAACTTACAGAATTTCATTCAAAACCAAGCAAGCTACTCAAATTTTCAACCAAAATGGCAACAACCTCTCTCACCACTTTCAATTAATCGCTATGTTTGTTTTGTAATTTTTTTTTAATTTTTTTAAATGTTTGAAATATTTAGAAATTTAGTTAATGAAAATTATTTTTTTATTAAAAAACAATTAAGTCATTTTAATAAAAAATAATTTCAAAATAGAAAATTATTTTTCATTATTTTAAAAATATTGTTAAATTTTTTATAAATAAAAATTTTAATATATTTTATTTTTCAAATTAAAATTAAATAATAAAAAATAAATTATATGGTCAGAAAATATTTTTCAGAGAATTAAGTATTTTCTATCGAAAATATTTTTTCCGAAAAATATTTTTTAAATATAAATTATTTTTTTAAACATAGAATTTAAAATTTTATTTATTTTCAGAAAATAACTTATATTTTTAAAATATTTTAATAATATAATGTATTTTTATTATTTAATTTTAATTTAAGAAATAAAATATATTAATAAATTTAATATATATATATATATCTTAATAAAAACTTTAAAGTGTAAAAAATAATTCCCTTCCATAAAATGGCTTAATTTTTTTTTACTAATAAAATATTTTAATCTAACTAATTTTTTTAAGATGATAAAAAATATATAAAAAAATTTCTAATTATAAATTATTTTCCGCAACAAACGGAAGTTAAGAGTCATATTTTTTTCCAAACTCAAACCTTAACAAGATTTCAGACATATCCAAATCCATGAAATAGATAGAATTGTAATCACAAATTGAATCAACAAATCACAACCTTAAATCTCCACGTTATAGTTTACCATTTTTTAACAGAAGGATAGCACTGTGAAAAAAAAATTAAATCATTTAAAATTAAAAATAAAAGTTTAATTTAAAAAATTTTAAAATTCTTTTAGTATAATTATTTTGATTTAAATAACTTTTAAATTTATATTTTATTTAACCTTAATCTAAGTTATTTAGTACCGATGCGATTTGAAATTTTAAACTGTTTTCAAATTTTATAATTTCTTTCATTAAATTTGTGGTATTTGTCACGATTTATAATTTCTAAATCAGAATTGAATTTTTACGATTCTATTAATTTTGTATAATTTTTTTTATATCGTTTAAATTTATTTAAATAATTTTTAAATTTATTTTTTATTAATATAAAATAATTAATTTAAATTATTTAATAATTTTTTTAAATACTCCTTTCGCTGGTGCATCGATGTGGGATTCTCAGCTGCTCGTGAGTCTCACATATAATGTTTATTCACTCATAAAACATTTTATTTTTTTTATAAAAATAAAGAACATAAAGTCTACATAATTTTACCAAAAATGCATCACTATTTTCAAATTAAGCCTTAAATTCATTTAAAAAAAATTAACTAGTTAACCTCCTAATAATTTAAAAATACAGTAAAATATTTTTTATAAATTTGAAAATATCTATTAAAATCTATTGTCATTAAATTAAAACAGTGTTACTATTATTTTCAACACTTAAAGGTGAGAGATACTTTTTTCCAATGTTACCCTTTCAAAATTAACTTTAACATTAAATGGTGAGGATACTTTAGACATTTCGTGCATCTCTAACAGCTCAAATAGATGAAGAATTAGGTGATTTTAATATATTTTTGAAAATACAGCGTTTAATAATTAAATAGTGAATTTTTTTTTAAAAATAAATATTATTTACACTCCTATACTATTTTATATTAATTTATTAAACACTTAATTAAATCATAATCTATTCTTTATTACTTTTAAAGATTAATAAAATTTAACATATAATTACAATATGTGTGATAATTTTTTAATAAATTATTAATAATATAATTAATTTCTGTTTACTTATTATATTTTTTTTGTAAATTATCAAATTAATTACCGTTTTTATTTAAGTTTTAATAGGATAATCTCAATTATTAATACGAGTGCTGGTATACATAATACAGTAAAAATAAAAGTGGTACAACTAACTTAGGCGGGCCTAGGGATGGCAGGCGGGCGGGTTTTCACGGGTACCCGATCCGTCCAAACCCTATTAGGACGGATTTGGGTATTTACAAAACGGATTTGGGCGGATTCGGATTGGAAAAATTTTACCCGTCTCGGATTCGGGTAGAGTTCGGGATTAGGTGATCGGATACCCGTTACCCGAACCCGTTTAGCTATACTAACCCTAATTCCTTATCCCTAATTCATTTTCTCATTTTACTCGAGCTTCTCTCTCTGTCTGCGCCTCTCTCCCCCCTTCCCTTCCCATAATTTCCAATTGACGCCTCTCTCCCACTTCACTGACGACTGCCGGCAGCCCAGTCGGCACCGGCGACATCTGCTTCCTCTCTCTAGTCAGCGATCCTTTCTCTCCCCAGTTGACGATAAATCTTCTCTCTCTCCGGTCAGCGATATCTCCTTCTCTCTCTCCAGTGTGGCGACATCTCCCACTTCCCAGTCGGAGACAACTCTTCACTTACCAGGTTAATGTATTTTCCAGTTTAAATGTTATGTAGATAAACTTTACATCTTTTGGCACATTGATATATTTAGTCTCATGAATTGATTTTTTGAGCATCTTTTGTCAGGGGTTTTCCTAACCTTTCTTTTTGCTGTTGTCATCTTCTCTTGTAGTTTTTTTGGATGCTTGGCATTTGTCAATATTGTTTTGAATATTATACTGCAAACTGGGGGTTCTGGCTGACATACTTGTTGTAGTCAGTAGCTATCTATTTTCGAAACTGCTAGTTTAGTAGTAAAGTAACACATACTGGAATTATGCTAGAAACATGAAAGAAAAAATACTCTTTTCTTTTTTCAGGCACTTAAAATGGTTTTGGAAAAGGAAAATTGGCTGAAATTACAATCAAATACTATAAAAACAATCAGTTTTGATGGGCTTGTTGGGGATGGGGCATCCTTGATCGTTCCATCAGGTGGTGACTCCACTAATATCAGATGGCGTCATTCTCATAAACCATTGAATCTGGTTGACCCTACTGCTGAGAAGAATGGTTTTACAAGTCGGTCGGGTTCGGATAATGTGCGGGTATTGCTAAACGGATTTGGAACGGGTACGGGTAGTAAAATTAAAACACTAAACGAATTTAGGACAGATTTGAGAATTTTATATATAATCGGATTCGAATTTGGGTACTCCCAATTTCGCGGATACCCTACCCGTTGCCATCCTAGGCGGGCCAGAACTTTACCGATCCTCGCATGCTTATCCACATCACTACAACTGTACCCTTCAATTTCACCGTATTTACACCCTAACCACTCCCTTACGCTTTTACTCCCTTTTTTTGGTTCTAATTTCAATTGTTGAATCGCATCGGTCTCTTCTGCAGTTGAACCATGGCGCGAGGAACTTCCCAGTCTCAAACCGCCTCCTCCTCTACCTCCCGTCCCGGGGTCATGGCTCCCCGAGGTTCTGCTGCCGCCACGGCTGGCTTGCGTCGCCGCCGTCTTGGATCCTCTGCTTCCGGTTCTGCATCCGGTGCTGCTGCCGGACTCGGAGGAGGCAGCAGCAATATGCTCCGATTCTACACGGATGATGCTCCAGGCCTCAAGATCTCCCCCACCGTCGTCCTCGTGATGAGCCTCTGCTTCATCGGTTTTGTCACCGCTCTTCATGTGTTTGGCAAGCTTTATCGCAGCAAGGTAGCTCCCGATGCCTAAACTGAATGATCCGAATCAATCCCTAACCCGAGTCCGAATTGGAAGAGGTGCCTGTTGTTGCTGATCTTTGTCTGGTAACTAAATGCTTTTTCCCACTTTATCCACTCCCTTGTGTTGCTCTGTAAATGATGGGAGGGTTGTATCGAGTAGGAGTTTTGTTGTTGAATCAAGTTTGCAATTGTTGGACGCTATTGCTTTATGGAAGTTAACAAGTGGGTTTTGGGTGTTCTATTGTTGATTTTGATCGATTTTTCTGGTTTATTTATTTTCTTCACTTGTTTCTTTCTTTCTTTTTCTTTTTTTTTTCCCCTCTAGTTTATGACATTGGTAATATGAGATGGATCGAACTGATTAGAGTTTAGTTTTGTGATTTAGGGTTAAGTTTTATCGATTGCTAGGTTATGGCATTGGTGTTGTTTCTAAGCAACTTGCTAAATCTGTTTGGCTTCAGATTTTTCTAGCTCTGTTTATAATATCAAATATTCCAAGCTTCACTTTGTGAGATGATAGCTTGTATGCAGTATAGCTGCACAGAAAATGAATGTCCATGACCATGAGAATTGAGATGGTGAACTGAGGTGATTGTCTAAATATTCTTCGGGAGAATTACTATCCCTGAATTTCTAAATTCATTAGCTTCTCTATTTTAAAATCATTCTATTTTAAAATCATTCAATTAAAAATGTTACTATATTTACCATCATTTCAAAGAAATGATTAGTAAATTTGTTTTAGAATGCTACCTATAATTTAAACAATATAAATATTTAAGGGGATTTTTTTTTTTTTTTTATCAGGAAAACTAAAAGTTGAATTTCCTATATTTACCATCATTTCAAAGAAATCTTTAGTAAATTTGTTTTAGAATACTACCTATAATTTAAACAATATAAATATTTAAGGGGATTAATTTTTTTTTTTATCAGGAATACTAAAAGTTGAATTAAAAAAAACAGAAATATTTTAATTGATTGATTTTAAAATAGGAATGAATTAGTGAATTTATTAAAAATAAGGATTTTATAATAATTTAACCATATTCATTCAAGACGTATGAATTGAGAAGTGGATGTGGTGATTGGCTTGGCCGCTTGCTGCTACTCGTTGGATAGAGTGGCAAAAGAGCAACTAAAACTGAAGTTTGTTTACAAGCCCTCCTCCTTCCTTCCCTTTTCTGAATTGTATTGGCAGAGGCATTTGGCCACAAAGTTTTATCTCTTTTTATTATTATTATTATTATTATTATTATTATTATTATCTTTGTTGGCCTTGGCTACAACAAACTCTGAAAAGGAAAGAAAGCCTGAGGAATAAAAAGATAACCTGCTTTTCGTTGTCCTTCATGAGCTTTGAGATCTCTAGCTATAGGCCAGTATTCCAAGTTGAGCATGGTTGTTTTGTGGGGCTGAATGGCTCCAATGGATTTGGTTTTTTTCACATTAACATTCTTCGAATGTGCAATTCTACTTAAGAAACAACACAGTTTTCTATGGATAATAGTGAATTTGATTTTTCAGTATTGTGCCAAGGAGTTCAAGAATACTTCATAGTCTATCTTTTGCAAGGAACAAAGGATGTCCAAAGCATGTTTTGATCTAATCCCTCTTGCCCACAAATGCAAGCACACATGTTAGGTTGGGGACTTGCGATATTTTATTTTCTCAAAATTAATTAATTAATTAATTTTGTAAAGATTTCAATTAAAGAAATTTTTTTAAATAAATCCGATGTATCATGAATTAAAGTATTTTCAAGACAGTGAGTCTAATTTATTTTTTGTATAGAGTAATTCACTTATATGTTCACGGTACATCGTTTAGATAAATATTTTCATTCAACTATAATATTTTGTATTTTATAAAATTTAACTTTTAGTTTTGTTCAATTTTGGTCATAATTATTAAATTATATAAATAATTAAAATTATAATAATGAAATAAAAATTAATAAAAATTAAATAAAATTAATAAGAAATTTAATAGTGTTAATAAGATTATGGAAAAAAAAAATTAAATTTAATAGTGTTAATAAAATTATCTTCAATTAAGAAAAAAAAAATTTTTTTCATTAATTATTTTTTTTAATGCTTTGATGGAACATACCTTTTGTAAAATTAAAGGATTTTAGGTTGATTATTAGATTTGATAAAATATATGGATATTTAATTAAATTTAACAAATTAAAATTTTCTATATATATATATATTACCACTTTTATTTTTATTATAAAAAATTAAAAGATCACAAAACCTTGGTTCTGTCATATCTATTTTCAATTTATATAATCATAATATCTAAGAAAATAATTTTTTTTCCTTGAGATTACGATATATTTTAATTTATTTTTATAATAAAAAGAAAATATTAATAATAAAAAAAATTTATGGGTGAAATAATAATTTATTTGAATTTATCTTTTATTTATTATTTTAATTGATGAAAAAATGTTAAAAAATATTTAAAAAAGAATGAAAGAACCATGCGGGACTAAATAAAAAAAGTTTTATTAAAAGTAATATATTAAAAATAATAATTTAAAAAAAAAAAAAAAACTTCGTGCAGTTTCTTGGAGACGTGAAACCGTCTCGTCTCTTCTTCATCTGAAAAGCGCATCCTCTTATTCGATTATGGCCATGGAGATTGGCTATCAACAGTTCAGAGACCTTACGTTAGAGATTAAAGGGCAGAAAACAATCTAAAAGGAGAGAGAATCTTCATCCTCTCTTTCTCTCGTTTTCCCTCGCTTTCCTTTCTTTCCATCCTCGTCATCATCAAGAAGCAGACAAAAAATGAGCGTTATTGACATTTTATTCAGAGTCGATGAAATCTGCAAAAAATTCGACAAGCACGACGTCAACAAACAGCGCGAGTTCAATGCCTATGGAGATGATGCCTTCGCTCACCTCTATGCCTCTGTGGAGTCTGACATCGAAGCCGCGCTCAACGTTGATTCTGTTTCCTCATTCTCTTCTTCTGTTTCTGTTAGTTTTTTTTTGTGTGTGTTTGTTTGATACAGTTAGGAACACAGAATAGAAAGGGAAAAAAAAAAAAAAAAAAACAAACAATGTGTTCGGAGGAATCACTTGTATGTATATTGACTGTGGCAGAACTCAATACAACGAAGTATCAATTACAAAACAGAGCTCTCCTCTCTTTTGTTTTACACTCAACAACAACACAGTGGAGGAAGAAAAAACGAGAAAACAACGATTCTAGAAGACAAGCTCCTAGCCCTGCCGAATTGCGGAGTACAAGCATCACTCTCCGATTGTACTCACGGAGAATACAATAAGGTGAATTGTCTATTCTTCTATTCTATTAATGCTTTGAAAATTGTATATCTGATTTGGTCTATGAATGTCTTCGTAATTGGCAATTGATGTTGTTGACAATCGACGTAGATTGAGGAAATTAGAGTTATCATAGTGGGACATATTGTTAGCATTGTAATCGATAATGTTATGGATTTAGATTGAGGAAATAAGAGTACACGTAGTGGGACAAGTCGTCAGAAATGAAGAAAGATGCTATATTATTTAAGGATTAAGGAGTCTAGAAAAAATACAAGAGTTTCTACCAACAGCTAATGAAAAGTACAAATGGAAGTGTACAGATGATTATAAATGAAGGCAGAGAAAGGGGACGAATAAGAATCTTGGTCTTATAAATCAATGCAAATTAGAGTAATTGGTTATCCTTATCTACCTAGCATGTGTTTCTTTTCCGTGAAATGGCAGAATGTCCTAAGCAGTTTACATTGTGAACTGAAGTTTACAAGAAAGAAGTTCAATTTGAAGAAGTGAAATTATTTTATAAGAGAGAATTGTGAACAAAAGGTGGTACTTACACATTCTGTCATCATGGCAAATTGGAAATCTCTTTTGTAATTATACAATAAAACCAATTTGTAATAGGCTTCTGCACTCCAATGACTGGGCATGCCTATTTTCTCCTACTTGATAGGTTGCTTCTATATCTTTTAGGCATATGGTGTGATTTCATAACATAACACTGGAATACTTGTAACTATAGGTCAAAGGGCTTTCAAAAGAAGAACTAGAAATCTGTCATGATCTTGTTCTTGCACTGCCAGAGAGGATTCAAGCCAAACCAGATGGGACCATCGTAAAAGACAAACAAACTGGAGGATGGGCAGGATCAGCACCTAACAAAAATGTCAAGTTTGACTCGTCTGGTAATTAGTATTTTGAAATTGCTAATGCCCTTTCTTTTGGATGTAAGCTTGTAACATTTACTAGTTTCACTACTGGACTGGCTACAACAGATGAACAACTTCAAGATGATTTTACCAACAAAGTGAAGAATCAAGTCAATTTAGACGAGTATGAAATGTGGAAGTTAAAACAGGCATGTACTTCATGATTAATTTGCTGCTGCAGTATGTATTCCATAGTTGAAAGAAGTGATTTTATTAGGATCCCATGCTTCCTAACATTTGCCTTTGCCTTCGTATTTGTAGAGGATCAAGGTCTTGATTTTATATTGGAAGAATTGGAGACACTGAAGAATTTGGCTCATGATATGAATGAGGTTGGTTACGCACATGCTGTGATATTTGATTCATGATATGAATTCTATATATATATTTATGTTTGTTACATAAGTAGAGAGAGGAGAGAAAGATAGTGATTAATCCTTTGCTTTATTATGCTCAGGAATTGGATAGGCAAGTTCCTCCAATTGACGAAATTGATAAAGGTGAGTATTAGCCTTCATGATATCTTGTAAATCAGATCATGGAGACAAAATCTATTAGAGTTTCCTAAATGCTTCAGTTTTGCTGCTTTCGTAGGTGGTCAAGGCAACTTCAAATCTTATAAATACAAATGTTTGGATCAAGAAAACAATTGTCCAGGGAAGTAATATAAATACAAATATTTTACTTTTATATGTTCCACCATAGTCTTTAATTCAGCATACCCTTTTTCTAATTGAATTAGACATTGTTCCAATAAATAGCTTCTCCTCCCAGATGAGTTCCAGTAGGAACTTCTGCATTGACATTATTCTGCTTTGTGTAAGCCTGGGGATTGCATCCTATACCTACAAGTACTTCCTTGTCTATTTTTAAATTTGACATATTTGGAAGCATATACCTTTCACTTTATTTTTTTAGTTTCCTGACTTGATTATGGAATAATTTTGAATTGATTTTCTTAACGTACTTGGTTAAGAATTTGATGGCAAAAGACTGGTTTGTAAAAGGGGCTTAAGTATTCAAGTACTAAATAAAAACCATAGCCAGTGAAAACTGTCAGTGTGCAGTTTTTGCTCTTTTTTTTATTCATGTTGAAATATAATGACTTTGATTTCCAAGTTCAGTTATATAATGCAATTCTATCAGGAAGGATGGACCATTTCTATATACATCTCATCAAAATATCCATCTTATTAAGAATGATTTTCATCATCTGAGTGTCTTTTCTGTTTTCTTTCATTATCTTAAGCACTTGTTCATTTATTATACTGCCAGCAAAGAATTTTTTCACTTTTGGATTTTTGTATCAACCCCTTGATAATAGTTATTGGAGCTTTAAACATATGGTAAAACATAAAATTTTATCATACTGTGATATGTTATGCTCTTTTGCCTGTCAATGACTTCTAGCATATTATTGCATATCATACAAAGACTATTTTACATCTAAGGAGCATCTTAATCTGGGGGCTTTTTATGTTTCTGCATCCAAGTTTATTGTAGGCATTATCATGGTTGCAAGTTAGGAAACTCGCATTTATCAATACTAAACTATGAGTCCATGCTTGTGTTGTAACAGAATTAGCAACAGATTATTCTTGATAAACAGAATGCTGCCTTGGTTGATCGATTGCCCATCTTCATCGAAATCTGTTCATCTTGGCTGCCTTATATACATTCTTTGCTGTACAGTCGGACTTGTGCTAATAGCCTTCTGTAAAGTGTTCATTACTGTAAATATTTACAATAGAAGGCCAATTCATCAAGCTCAAGAAAGCCATTGATTGGATCATATGTGTTAGGAGCATAGACCCTTTCTTGTGACTGGTTTTGGTGGTAGTAGCTCAAATCACTCCTGGGTACCATGTATCTAGGTAGAAGATCCTCATCTCTATTGCCATTGTTTAGCTTATTGTTGGATGGATGGAGATTTTCACACCTAGCTTCCTCATTAGGTTTCATCTTCAGTGAGCTATAATTGTCAAAAGAAGAAACTGTTATTGGAGAATTCAACATATCGCTACCATCTTCATAAACCACACTGTTGTCCTTATCACTTCGTTGGTTGCTAAGACATGAAATGGTGTCAATTGGAGGTAAAGTTTGCCCAGCAAGGATTGAAGCTAAGAATCTACGATCTTTGTTAAAACAATCAGTGATCAGTTCATTGCTATAGTTGGTGTATGTACCACGTGCTTCCTCCATCTTTGGTAAGTACCAAATGTCATCTTTGTTCTGGTCATCTTGAACTTCATTTATGTTCTTTGATACATTGCCTTTTTGTCGAACTCGACATAATACCCAGTCATCTAACTGTAAAAACAAGACCTTTTTTTATTTGATTTAACGAGATATTTCAGTGAAAATGAAATGGATGCAAGTAATATTGAAGAGATAGAAAACAGAGATGCAGGATTGAGAAAAGAGAAGAGTAAGGAATCTATTCTCGTTCTTATTCCATCAAATTGAACTGCGGATTTATCATGCCAACTTGACATAGTTATTTCTCCGACTGTTGGATTGTTAGTATCTCAGTGATTTAACCAAACCAAGCTGGAAGTCATGGATCCGAATGATGGAAACAAACTCTCTACTAGGTTTGTGTACACCAACCATCCCCAAAGCCCACAAGTACGGGATGTTTTATGCACTTAGGTCACCCTTTAAGCAGAAAGTTGTTTGCTTGAAGGGATTTCTGCTGTGGATATCATATTATATCATGTCATATTAGCAGGATATGCTTTCTTCATTTTATTGTCCTATCATCATGTTCCTGCTGGATTTCTTTCCCTCTTACAGTGTATTAGGAAGAAATGAAGAAAATAAGATAAGGTAATGGAAGGAAAAACATTAATACCTTTCCATTGGTAGATTGAAAAAGTGTAGTTTTTGGACGTTTCAAAACTCCAAAAACCTTACACTGCTTAGAAAAAACCTATTCTCTCCAAACAAATACATTACTTTACAAATACTTACTTTACCTTGGAAAACTTAGTGTCAAGATACAAACATGCTTTTAGTCTAGTGATTTTAGTATTTTTGAAATTCTAAATCAAGTTGTTTATCACCGTAAAACCTTAAATTCCTGTTTGTATAGAAATCATTAGTTAGATTTTATCCAAAATTATTGTTGTTTCGCTTACCCTCATTGACCCTTTTGACCTGCAGGGTTTAACCATGGCATCTAGCAGTCTATACTCATTCATGATCCAGTCTGTCTTGGTTCCTTTAGGAGGACGACCCAAGTAAAAAACTAGAGCTTTCTTCACTCCAATGTTCTTTGATCCAGAAGAATTGAGAATCGGTCTATCAGTACCAGTGGCCTTCCAGTAACCTGACCCAGCAGCCCTGTTTGGCCTTGCTCCCTTAGGATACTTTCTGTCTCTTGGACTGAAGAAATACCATTCGTCTTCTCCAAACAGGGCCTTCTCTGCAATTCAACCAAAAAAAGGATTATACATAAACTGCAGTCAGGATATAATCAATGGAAAAAAAGAAAAAGGAATTAAGAAGACACAGAAGGCAGACTTGGTAGCTCCCATGGATTGTGTTGATACAGATTGATTTCTGCAATAATGGATGCAGGCAGTGGACGTGAAGCTACTTTGTTTTTCAAGTAATGTACGATGAGCTCTTCATCGGATGGATGAAACCTGAATCCTGGAGGAAGATTGAAATTTTGACAGGCTTCACTTTCCATTGATAGTTCTCTGTCTCTCTTCTTCAGGCGATGATTAGGAGACCGAGGAATCAACAAATTGCGATACTATCAATCGAAAATGCAGCTGTAAACTCTCTCAGTGAAGTGTCCAGGGATTTTATGCGGCATTTCATGCATATATGGACAGCATTTAAGATAATAGAACGAAAGTGACAACCAAATTTACGTATATGTTTAAAGAAACTGACTAGAAAGCAACGGGTTTTGGCCTGTATGCTGTCTTCGCGAGCTGCCCAGCTGATATAAAGATGGTTAATAGCATTCTTGTTGCAATAAGACTAGTGGGAACCAGGACCCATTCGAGGCCCCAATCCCTGGAGATTACTTCTTCTTGGAGAAAAAAAAATTTTGTATTTTGTTACCGATCACACAAATATGATATATGAATGCTTTTGAAATGGGGATGGGATACATACCCTAAACAAATTACTTTTCTAGATTTTTTCCTGATATTTTTTAGAAAGTATTTTTTTACATTTTCCTAAAAGCTAATTTACTAAAAAAAGTTAAAGTGGTTTGTAACATATAATATTTTATTAACATTTTAAATATAAATTAATCCCACATATAAAAATAACATTAATTTATATTTGATTTTAATTAAGCAATATATTAATTTTAAAAATAATATATACCGTTTATATTTATTTTATAGTAATAATTATGAATGTTTTATAATATATATTATTTTTATTTAGTTTATATATACTGTTATTTTAGATTAATTAATTTTTATCTAATGTATCTGTACTCGTTATTTAAATTCTTATATATAATATTTATATTGTTATTATATAAAAAAAAATAACAGATATAATCTTTACATAGTCTTTCATTATCATGAATTCTAAAGTTTTATTAGATTTTCATCGCTTAAAACATCTATTAATTAAAATTTATATAATATATTACTTAATTTATAAAATATTAGTTATAATAAAAACTTTTATTCTAAGTTCAGTTAAAATATGTTTACACTTATAATTTTAATATAAAATTTAAAGTAGATTGATTTTAACCAATTAAAATTTACCTTTTTATTATAATTATTCTAAGTCATAAGGGGGGTTTTGGCAATTTAACTATCCTCCCTCCCACCATTGAAGATTGGACCGCATATTTAACAACCCAATTATTTATTTTAAATTTTTTATTTTGAAAATTAATTAAAATTGTATTAAATGCAAATATTGAATCATTTTCAACTAATCCTTTTTTATATTTAAAATGCTCAGGAAAATTAATTCATGAACAATATTTTATTAATGAAAGGAAAAATTAAATTAGTTTCTTATTTATTATAATTCCTATTAAAAAAAATGAAAAATTTTATAGAGCAAACAAATAGTTAAATAAATAATTTCATTGTTACTAATTCTATATTTATATTAAAAAAATATTTACATATTTACTTAAAGCCCTGGAAAAATAAGTTTTGACAAAAAGGCCGTGTAAGATTTTATTTTCTTATTTATTACATTTCACTAAATTCTTATATTTTTATTATGATGAGAGTTTCAAAATATTATCATTTATTTGCATAACTAGAAATAATTGTACAGCGGTTCACAATGCTAAATTTAAAAAAAAAAAAAAACTTTTTTTTTCTTAAAATTTTGTGTTTTGCAAAACCAATTATAAAAAAATTTAATTTTCTTGAATTTTTGTGGAAATTAATTTTAAATTAGAAGTAAATCATACTAAAATTATTAAAAATTTATAAAAAATGATTTTAATTAAGATTATTTAAATTAAAATTATTTAATTAACTTTTAAAATTTTTTTTATTTTTTTTCTTTCATCCTTTGTTTTTTATTTGTTTTAATTTTAAATTTATTTCTTATTTTTAATTAATAATTACTTTTTACAAAAATTATTTTAATTTGATAGTAACAATTAATATTTAATATATTTATAATTAATATTAAATTTTTATTATATTATTTTAATAGTAAAAAATTATGTAAAATTATGAACGTAACAAAAATATTGTTATTTATAAGAATAATATTTATTTTTAGTTTAAAAAATAATAATAAATAAATTAAAATTTTATTATTTATTTGTCTAAGAGACTTGATTTAAATTGATAATGACAAGGAAGATTAATAATAATAATAATAATGTGAAGTAGTCCCATAATAAAGAAATTTGGTGGAAGATTGGACGTAAGGAAGAGCACGTAAAAATATTCCTACTGTTGGCATTATTTCAATGCATGGTTTAGGTTTATCCGACGTCCAAACTCTATGGAGATGCATGATGATACCCTACACCAGTCATTATTAATTATAATTCATGCAAAAATCAGCCGTCTTCTTATTTATTTATTTATTTTTTCTTATAATATAAATTAGGGTTTTCTTGGTCTTCATCTTCTAATTAACTTTTGCTGTTTAATTGCATGCAATTTTTTATTTGGATCTATTTTACTTAATTTTGTACATTATTATTTGCTGTAAAACAGCTAACACCCAATAATATTAGAAAATTAACCTTGTTTGAATCGATAAGGGGTGAATCCTATGTGGTTTGTCTAGCTGGGAATTAAATTATTTATTAATATAATATTTACATTTATAATATCAAAGTGTATACTTAATTATATTAAATTTAATTATAAAAGATTTATTACATGATAATAACTTTTTTAAATAACAATCATAATTTTATTTTTAAATTTTTTTATAAAAGATAATATGTATTGAAATAAAAGGCCCAAGGCCTGAATAAAGAAGAACCCATACAATAAATTCAAAACCAGCAACTAAGGCCCATTGACAGAAAATATAAACAAATAAATTGGAACCCATCAGTAAACCCTAGACCCGAACCCAAATGTAGACCCGACGGAACCTTCTTGAATCGCCGCTCCATTACGGCAAACTAAAAACTCTAAAACCCATAAAAGCAAAGGAAGAGCACCACTAACGCAAATGCATAGCCAAAATAGGCCACCGGTAGTGGATTTAGACGTAGAAGGAGAAAGAGAAAACTTTTACAATGAAACTAAATCGGCGAGTGAAGAGAGACTTGTTAGAGGCAAAATACAACATAGCGACCGTGTCGTCCACTGGAATTGTCACCATGAGCCATTCTCCTTTTCCAAAAAGAACTTTGGAGTTTAAAGATAAAATATTTTAAAAAAAAATATAAACACCCAATATAAGAAGAAAAAAGTATTGACAGACAATGAAAAGTCTCCATGTACACCTCCACTTGGCCATGAGGAGGCAACTCACCTGCGGTCAGATACCAAATGGGTATAATGAAATTTAGGAAATGAGACACGACCCGTAAAACCCTCAATTGAGAAAATCTCTCTCTTCAAACAAAAAAAAACTCAACGGGTTAACTTTTATGGATTGTACAAAGTTCATCACCATCTTTTTAATTTATTTAATGGGTTTAATTTTTTGTTGATATGGATGAGATTTTTTCATAGAGTATAGTGAGATTTTGGTTGTAATCATATAGATAAAAAAACCTATTCCTTCACGTAATTTTATAAAATTTTTCTACAATATTTTATATATACTTACCCTTTGTATAATTAGTTAGGAATATCGATTGATATTATGAGACCTAAAAAAAAATAGAATTTTGATATGAGTAAATAAATTTAGATTGAATGGTTCACACATTTCTTTTTTATTTCTTTTTTGGAAAATTTACTTTTTAGTCCCTGAGGTTTAACGTAATTAACACTTCTATCCCTCTATTTTGGCGACCCAACACTTAAGTCCCTCACTTTCTCTTCCGTCCAAATTCGTAGTCCTTCCGTCCATTTAAATCGTTTGGTCAAAGAGTCAAAAGTGAGAGGTGATAATTTTTTCCAGAAATACCCTTCTCTTAATGTGAAATTCCTTTTTTTTTTTTCTCTTTCATGCTTTATCTCTCCAGAAGAAGAAGAAGAAGAAGAAGAAGAAGAAGAAGAAGAAGAAGAAGAAGAAGAAGCTGCTGCAGAAAGAGTAGGAAGAAGAAGAAGAAGAAGAAGAAGAAGAAGAAGAAGCTGCTGCAGAAAGAGTAGGAAGAAGAAGAAGAAGAAGAAGAAGAAGCTGTAGAAAGAGTAGGAAGAAGAAGAAGAAGAAGAAGAAGAAGAAAGAAGAAGAAGAAGAAGGAAGAAGAAAGAAGAAGAAGAAGAAGGTAGAAGAAAGAAGAAGAAGAAGAAGTTGCAGAAAAAGGAGGAAGAAGAAGAAGAAGAAGGTTAATTTTGTCAATTCACGTGTCCCAAACGGCTATTTTGGACGGAAGGACTACGAAGTTGGACAGAAAAGAAAGTGAGGGACTTAAGTGTTGGGTCGCCAAAATAGAGGGACAGAAGTGTTAATTACGTTAAACCTCAGGGACTACAAAGTAATTTTCCCTTCTTTTTTTATTATTCTCTATTAACGTATAACCGTCACTCTATTATAGTAATTCTGTCGCTATCGACTCTAGGTACGGACATACTTGTCTTTTCACCATCGTCAGAAGGCTATTTAATTTCCCACCGGCACTCGTACTAATAGAATCGGTATATAGCTGGGCTTGTTCCTCTACTCCTCGTCATGTCAAATAAGCTGAGTCCCTCTTTGATGAGTCTGGATTCCGGTCAGTTTGGTCTATCTATCGTAAATGAGGTTGTGCATTAATGGACCAACTTGTACAGTAGACTCTAATATGTTTTGAATCTGATTCTCATATAAGAACTCAACTACATTTCGAGTGCCCGTGTTCCAGGTAAGCATTGCCATTTTTGAAAGCTAATTAATGTTCGGGAAATTATATCTACATATGGGTATATATGTTTAATAAATTAAAACATTAAATGTATATTAAATCACACTTATAACGATAGTTATTTATTGTTGGTGGACTGTTTATATCCTTTAGTGCGAATAAAAATTTTTCTTTAAAATTTACCCATTTAATTTTTATTTGAAAATAAATTAAAATTTTAATACATATTATTTATAAAGTTTAGAGATTCCATTTCAAAAAAAAGTTTAGAGATTAAAAGTTATACTTTAATGAATTTAATTAGATGTTGCATATTAATAAGGAAAAAATTAATTACAACAATCACTATTTTACTTAAAAGATGAGTGATGAAATCATATTAATTATCATTGAGTCTCTAGCATCCGGACTGAGATCGAGTGCTGAAGAAAAAAAACAGATTCAAAATCCATTAGAGTCCATTAAGCAGGCCAACCCATCATTCCAGACAGGGCTGATCGAGGCTCCGGACCTGACAGAGAGGAGTCTAGCTCATTTGATGTGATGGGAATAGAAGAGTAGGTCTAGCTACACCGCGACCCTATCAACACGAGCATTGAAGGGGAATTAAATGATTATCTGACGAGGATGGACATACAAGTATACACATGTACGTATGGTTCTGTGTGACAGAAACAGGTGGCACTGTAATAAGGTGGCAATTATGCGTCACTAGAGAATAAGGAAAAAAACACGAATAACAGTTATGTGTTACTCGAAAATAAGAAAAAAAATAAATAAAAGAGGAGAACGTAATCTCTCTAGACTAAATTTTTCATATATACAGAAACCCTATTATCTTTTTGAATTTTAGAACATCACATAGATTTAGTTTATTTTTTTAATTGAAAATAAAAATTCACACAATAATTTACATACTACTTTCATAATTATTTGTTGAAATTGCAGCTTAATTGAATTAGAATCAAAATCAATATTATATTTAAGTACTTTGTCTTAGGAAAAAAACGTTTAGTTTGACAAATATGAAATTTTCTTTTTCACACGTGATACCAAGAAAAAAAAAAGCATATATAGGTTGGTGGGTGCAGTGCATATAATAATTTATTTTGAATAAATAATAATTTTTTTAAAAAAAAAAAAAGAAAAGAAAAACCAAATGAACTTTAATTTGAACTTCTGAAAGCTACTTGTCTAGGATTGATTGTGTTTAGTTACCATCTCTTAAAATTTTAAACCAAAATTCATATATTTCTGTTTATAAACATTATATATCAAAATTTCATAATTATTCAATTCTTATAAACCGAATAAATATTCATTGAGATTATTTTATTTTTAATAAGTTGATTTGGTATCAACAGAATTTATTTTTAATTTAATAAATTTAAAAATATCTATAGTTATATAAAAAAATTTATAATTATAATTAGTGAGTTAATGAATTTATTTTTATATATTAGAGCTAATTATATATTTTTTTAATTAATTAAAGACTTGAGCATATTTTTTTAATTTTTCATGAAAGATCAAACTAAGACCGAGTCAACTCATAGAATTCTCCTTCTTTTTTTAAATTTTCATGTATGTGAAAAGAAAAAAGAAAAGATGAAAAAGAAAGGAGAGAAAAGAGATTCTGTAATGAAGCAGCCATGTCTGTCTGTGCAGGGGGAGGGAGGTGGCTGAGAGGAACGAATTTCTAGTGAAATGTGAAATGTGAGTGTGTGGTGGGGCTTTCGTCCTCGACAAATCAAGCGGTACCAGTCTTCTCTTGTCTTTCTATTATCATCTCTCTTTCTCTGCCAGTCTTTTGTGGGTCCACTCTCCCAGCCACTCACCTCTCACGGACGGCACTCCCTTTCCTTTTTTGTCTTTATAAGGTAAAATTACTATTTAATCCCTATATTTTAATAAACTAACTATTTAATCCTTATATTTTAAAAAACACATTAAATAGTACATATCTTTTCAAATTATTCAACTATTTTAATTTATTTTTATTAATTATATAAATTAAATAGTTATTTTTTTATATTACAAGAAAATTATATTTTTAAATTAAAAAATTACTATTTAATAGTATATTTTTGAAAATAAAGTGATTAAATATAATAAATAAATAGTTAATATAATTTTTTTTTTCTTGTTCTTCTGTGTAGCTCCCTTTCATCTCCTTGGTCTGAAAACCAATTATAGCATAATGATTTTAACCTCATTGATCTCTTGCTGGCTGTAAAGGCAACTCACTTTTTTCTCTATATCCTACACATGATATGCTCCTTTTTCAAATCCTCTTTGATACTTTTGTTTGATCTTTTCTTTTTTCACATAAAAAATATTTGTTCTTTTCGCCTTTTCTTCAACATATTTAATTCATGCTTCACCTCATTTATAATTATTAATATCTTTTAAAATCAATATATATGCTGTCAACTTTGGAATAACTTTCACAATTTCAATAAATTAATAATGAGAATTTAAATCTCTATTTCAATATTTATAATCCGTGCGTTATATATATATATATATATGATAGTGAAAAAGATAAAAAAATAAAATAAGTTAATTTTTATTTTATTTTTTTTTATAACGATTGTACTCTAAAATCACTAGACTTGGACTTAGAGAGGAGCCGTGCAGGATAAGGAGAGAGAGGGAAATATTCTATCTATAGTTAACACTGTCTTTTTGTTAGGTGTATTTTGTCTTGGCTTCAAGCAAAGCTGATAGATGCAAAACATGAGTTTTGAATTAAGGTAAGGGTGCAATTTATGAAATTGGAGACAAGTCTAAATTAGAATTCTTTCTTTTAAAGGGGAAGAATTCTTGAGAGATTTGTTGGGATTATGTTGAGCAGTGAAGCTTTTGTTTTTGTTTTTCTTGGTTTAATTTGGTAGCTACTTCTCTTACCTCTTTCTCTTTAAGCTTGTTGTAGGACACAACCCACTTCTTCTTAGCTTCAGTATAATGATGTCTGAAGATGGATTTTCTGCTCCCTCTACCTTCAGAGGCTTTGTTCATCAAGAACCAAACCTAAACCCTAACCCTAACCCTACAACAAATCCAGTGAAGAAGAAGAGAAATTTACCAGGAACACCAGGCAAGCTTCTTTATAACTCATATGTACCATTTTTTTTCTCTTGTTTTTTTCCTGCATGACTGTTTCAAGTTATTTTCTTTCTGGGGTTCTTTTTTCTTTTTGTTTCAAGCAGATCCAGATGCAGAAGTTATTGCTTTATCACCAAAATCTCTCATGGCAACAAACCGATTCATTTGTGAAATCTGCAATAAGGGTTTCCAGAGAGACCAAAACCTTCAACTTCATAGAAGAGGTCACAATCTTCCATGGAAGCTGAAGCAAAGATCAACCAGAGAGGTTCGAAAGAAGGTATATATCTGCCCTGAAAATAGCTGTGTACATCACGATCCATCGAGAGCCCTAGGCGATCTCACAGGGATAAAGAAGCACTATAGCAGAAAACATGGAGAAAAGAAGTGGAAGTGCGAGAAATGTTCAAAGAAATACGCAGTTCAATCAGATTGGAAAGCTCATAGCAAGATCTGTGGCACCAGAGAGTACAGATGTGACTGTGGCACCCTCTTCTCCAGGTATATGCATATATAGATCGATCATAGACTTCA
This sequence comes from Manihot esculenta, assembly GCF_001659605.2. Taxonomy (NCBI): domain Eukaryota; kingdom Viridiplantae; phylum Streptophyta; class Magnoliopsida; order Malpighiales; family Euphorbiaceae; genus Manihot; species Manihot esculenta. Next base: position 30,812,517 of record NC_035171.2, read on the forward strand.
AATCTCTCCCTTTCTCTCTCTCTCTCTCTCCCTCTCTATCTATCTCGATTCTGTGTTTGGTGGGTTAAATATTCTCCGCTTTATATGATTGGTTTGTTGAAGAAATCAATGCTCACGAGCAGACTTTAATGGGATTTTATTATATTTATGATACATTTGAATTTAATGAGGTCAGACCCCAAAAGGGGGCTTTTTATTGGTTGAAACGAGGTTAATTTTTTGCTTATCAAACAGGAAGGATAGCTTTATCACCCACAGAGCCTTCTGTGATGCTTTAGCAGAAGAAAGTGCACGATTCACTTCTGTTTCAGCAACCATTAATGCGAACTTTAGAAATGATTTGATCAATGGAGCTCCCAACAGTAATCCGCATCAATCCACTGGGATATCCCAATTTTCATCTGTTCTTAGACCAGAGTTTGCCACAGGATCCGAGCTGGTAGGTGATCTTAGCATGGTTGATGGGCAAAAGCCAAGGCTTCCGATGTGGCTAGACCATGCCAACACTCAAATGAGCGCAATTGGTGTTGCAAACAATTCTACTTTCTTGCCCGAATTTGTTCACGCACCACAGGTGAACATGTTTGGTTCAGCATCATCGCAAGCTCAGTGGCTCAATAAGTACCAAGTAGAATCATTTGCCGGCGGCAGCAATCTCTCCGTATCTGCATTGCCACGAGGACTAAAAGAGGAAGAAGGGAACACAGGAGATCTATCTGAATCTATTACTTCTTTGTATTCAAGTAATCAGCATCAGCAGCAAAGAAACTCGGCTCGCATGTCAGCTACTGCACTTTTGCAAAAAGCAGCCCAAATGGGATCTACGAGGAGCAACCCAGCATTCAGTACCAGCAATGGAATTCCATTGATGAGCTCACCATCTCTCTCAAATGTGACAAGCTTCAACTCTTATGACCAAAGCAAAAGTAAAGAAACACTCAAGTTTCTGAGCAGGCAACCAAATCAAGCTGCGGAGAACTTCAACGAACTAGCTAACTCGCTTTCTCCTTCAACTCCAGCCACGTTGTTGGGTGAATCGAACTCGAACACAATTTTGAGTACCACCAGCAAGGACTTGAATCATTTCATGATGCAAGCAAATAGGAAGCAACACCATGGAAGCTCCAGCGAAGTAGAAGCAAGTTTAACCAGAGATTTTCTTGGTGTAGGAGGTGAAACACGGAGACCATTCCTGCAACAAGAGCTAGCGAAGTTTGCATCCATTAGTTCAGGAATGGATTTGAGCCAATATAATTCTGGGCATCGCTGAGTTAATCCAACTCAAGAAGGTAAGATTGTTGTACTATATAGTTTCTTTCTTTTTACACAGTACATTGAGAAAGTAGAATATTAGATGAAAACAGACAAAACTGAAGAAGAAAGCCTGAGTACCGAGTTGCACTTAGAGGAAGAAAGTGAGTGAACTCGCACGAGTCAAGAGTGAGAGACTTGTAATTGGTCAGGGACGTGGGGACCACTTCATTGGAAGAGACTTAACAGAAACAGACAGACATGGAAATCAATCAGAGGAGGTTTGGGACCCTCCCTGCATGTAGTTTGTAGTTTCTCTCCCTTCTCTTCTTCCTCTCTCTCTCTCTCTCTCTTTTTTTTTTAAAATCTTGGAATAAAAAACAACCTTAATGCAAGTTAATTAGTTGATCAATTATCACGGGATTCACAGCCACCCTCCTCTACTGTGATGGCTGTGATAATTTTAAAATTTCGTGCATGTATATATATATACATTGCATTTCAGGATTTTCACGTTAGCTAACAATGATTTATGTTTAGTTTGTTGCATGATTATTGCCGTTATCTTGTACTACATGCATACCAATGTTGTCAATAATTCAAAATGAATGATTGTGTCTGAACAATTATTATTATAATTATAATTATGATTATAATTATAACTATAATAAATAAGTGCATCAATCAATCAATTATTCTGATGAAAGAATACCACCAAAAATAGAATGCTAAGCTTTTGAAATATTAGTATAATCTTATGGCGATTGCCATGCAACAATGAAATTTTTTTTTTTTTTTTTTGATTGATTATAGAAATTACATGAAGATATATAAAGAAGCAGCTTGCCTCTTGCATGACGTCCTTTCGGGAGCTGGACTGATTTAATTTTTTTCTTTTAAGATCGTAAATTATGATTCTGTATATTTGATTATTATTTTTGCCAAAAATAAAAATTATTGGAAAAATTATGATCTTATTAAAATAGAAAGCAACCCATTTATTTAAAATATAATATATGTGTATATTTTAATTATATTTTATATTAGTAAATTATTTATATAAATATGAATAATGATTGTTTGATTCATCTAAAATTAATACAAATTTTAATTTTCTAAATTTATATTATATTCATTTCAAATTTAATTATATATTATTTAAATTTATTTCAATAGAATTTGATTGAATAAAATACATAAAATAAAAATATTTTATTGGTTGTCATCCCTAGTTGTAACTCAGTTATGAGAGAATTTCAATTTATTCAAAACGTTTTAAATAAATGTTTTAAAGGAATGGAAGAAAAGAAGATTAGAAGAGTACATACATATGTGATGAAACAAAATTCAAATCGATGAAACAAAATTCAAATCGGTTATTATGGGTTAGAAAATGGGGTATCTGAGTAAATCTGAGAGATCTCATATTCGAATTTGCCATTCTCCATTTAAAAAAAAAAATTTTTTTAAAATTAATTTTTATATTATGGTAATACTCTATTAGAATATAATAAAATTAAAAAAATTATAGATAAATTTATTTGTGACGGTTGGAGACCTCCTTTCAGACATAACCATTTAGCAGTTGGAGGAATCGCTATACTGATTCAACAATTTATTATTATTATTATAAAAATTAAAAAATTGTAAAAGTAATTAATGTTTTAATTAATTATCACTCAAATTTTAATTATTACTTAGTTTAAAATTAAAATGTCCATTCATGAATTTGAATGAAATTACATGGTACCATATGAAAGCAACTTCCTACTTTCTTCATAAATCAGCTCCTCTTACATATTTTTCCTAAAGTAACCGACCAACCTTTAATTTAATTTCCAAACATACATTTATTTCACTTTTTAAAATTTAAATTGATCCCATAAGTACAGATAAAGTGGACCCATAAAAAATATTTAATTAAATTTAATACCACATATATATATAAATTAAATATTTTTTTTATTTTTAATAAGATATTAAAGTATAGAAATTTGAATATATGTTTATCAAATGAGAGAGATGTATTTTTAATTATTGAATTAAATTAAAATTATTAATATTGGGACAGAGAAGACTTTTTCTTTTTAACTGTTTTTGCTCTCTTTCATTTTCATGTCACTCTCGACCAATAATACAATTATTAATCCATTTTTATTGTGTATATAATAAAAATTCATTTTTTTTAGTATCATTTAAAATATTTCAATCATTTAATTCACACGTGATGCTGCACAATCTACTGTTACTCACACGTGATGGTACAATCTTCTGTTACCGAGGATGCGAGGAGTAATTCCATTCTTATAATATTGTATTTTTGTTTTCAATTTAAAAATGGGTATAAAATATTAACTTTTATATATTTAAATTGTAACCATAAAAATATTGTATTTATTTTTATTTTTATAATATAAGACAATAAATTTTTTATTTTATTAAATATAAAATAAATTATTTATTAAATTTATAATAATTTTAGAGATTGTTATAAATTGTTATTTTATACTATTGAAATGATAATTTTATAATTGCGGCTACGTTACTGCTGCATAAACCTTACTATATAGTAGTGATTTAATAGTTAGATTGTCAATTTTTATTGCACATCCCCATTTGCTGGTGAGAGTCTAGCAATGAAGTTGTCAAAAATAACTAGCCATTAGATGGAGGTTTTTTTCTCTTCAGTTATCATGGAAGCAGATTCAAAAGTTTTATTATCTCGTCTCAAAGGCTCTGTATATGGGTGTAAATAAATCAAATCGTTCATGAGTTACTCGAGATTTGGTTCGATAAAAATTCGATCGAACTCGACTCGATTTTTAAACGAGTCAAGTTCGAACTTAATTTTTAGTCTTATTTGATAAACGAGCCAATTTTGAGTTTCATAGTATTCGACTCGTTAAGTCTCGTGAGCTCGGCTCATTTCTGAGTTGATGAGTAGGCTCACGAATAGGATCGTGAACAGTCTTGTTAAGTAAACTGAGATTATTATCATAAGAGAAATAAATTCAAACCATACATATACTTTCATGATCCAAATCTAAATTTTCTAAAATTTAGTTTTATATAATTTAGTTACACTCTTAAACTTGCATATATTTAGATCATTAAGATTTAAAAGGTTATCTTTATAAGTTTACAAACTAATTTATAAATATACTTATTTAATTAAAATTATTTTAATTTTAAATTAAAATTCATTATACATGTAAATAAATTGAATTATTCGTGAACTATTCGAGACTAAACTCGATAAAAACTCGACTCATCTAAACTCGTTTGCTAAACGAACTAAACTTGAACTTTTTAATACTCAGCTCAAGTTTGAAACGAGTAAAGCTCGAATTTGATTCGAGCTCGAAAAAATTTTAACAAATCAAGTTTGAGCTTTTCAAAACTCGGCTCGACTCGATTCGTTTATACTCCTATCTCTGTGTTGGATTGCCTTTAGGGTATCAAAACTCCAATTCAGACTATTAAGCTTTTGTCTAGTAAAGGAATTTCAGTTGCTTTCTCTTGTATTAGAAGAGCTGCTAATGAGGCAACAGATTGTGTAGCAAAGCTTAGTTCTAAAGGCAAACTCCCACATGAGTAGTTGGTTTGGTATGATCACCTTTATTTAAGGAAAATTCTAATCTATAAACGGGTGCATACACTAAATTCATCAAAATATGTCATGTATATTAAATTAAGGGTCAACATCCAATTGGGTTAATTTTGCATTCAATCGATTCGATTCAAAATTAAATCAAATTAAATAAATTAAAAATTAAAATTTTAGTATTTATAAAAACAAAATTAATTTTAGATAGAAATTAAACTGAATCCAACAGGTTTAATTTAATTTAATCAATGTAAATTTTTAATAAGTTTATTTTACAATTTATTTTTCATATTTTATAATTTAATTGAAATATTTTAATTTTAATTATGATCTGATTTTTTTATATACTATTATTACTCATTGATTTATTTTTTTTATTAAAATTAAATCAAAATAATTGAATTTTTTAAAATTAAAAACTAAATTAAAATAATAAAAAATTAAATTGAAATTTTAAACTAATTTAATTCAATCAATTTTTTTAATTTAAATTGAATATTAGTGATCCTAATTAAAATTATAATAAATTATATTTTATAAAAAAATATATTAATAATTTATTATTAGTTAAATATTTATATGCATTTTTGTCAGTATTAAAATAAAAATAAATATTGAATATGTTGACAACTAATTAGCTCAGTTTTTTTAGGACAATGCACGTCTTATTTTGTTTCCCACTTCAAAATTTGAAAAGCAACTAGTTGTTGAGATGTGGTGCAATAGAGAATTATTTTTAAAAATTAGAAAAATTGATAGATGGAACATCTGAATATTATCCAAACTTTACATCTGATTATTATGACAATAATTAATATTATTATCATCACATACCTCAAACAACACAAATCAAAACACATCTCAACCAAAACTATATATAGATTAAAGGTCTTTAAATTTTTAAAAAATTTATAAAAATTAAAATATATAAATAATTCAAAGCCACCGACGCTTATTTAACAGAAATATTAAAAAATTGAATTTTATAAAATATAAATATTTTTAATTTAATAATTTTAAAATAGAAATAAACTAATTAATTATATAAAAATTCAGGTATTTAATAGTATTTTCCATCATATCACCATAACATTTACCAATGTGTCCCTGCTGAAAGCCTGAAACACAATCCCAGCCCACTGGCCCTTTCACGGCTCATCTTAACAGAATTTGCAAAGCCGTCAAGCGAAACATACTGGGCCTTTCATGCATCTTCTAAGCCCGTATGCCTAATATCAAGTATGGATGAGAAGCAGATGAGATAAAAGCAAAACTGAATCAGAATTAAATTTGACCAACACTCTCTTAAATCAGATCAAAACTGAATGGAATTTATTTTTAACAATTTAACTGGTTTTATTTCACAGTATTTTACTAATTTTTCCTTCAAATCATAATCAAAATCAATCTAAAATCAAAATAGAAATTGTTTTCATTGGTATATATAAATTTTGTTAGTAAAAATTAAATAACATGAAAAATTAATATTTATTCAATCCCTCTCTAATATTTGATGAAAACTTCCAATTTCCAGTTCAATCTTAATCAGAAACTGGAAATATTTATACACAGAAATGATTGAAAAAGCACGTACTCTCTCACAAAGATAATATTGTTGCAGCAACAAAGCCAACTCCAATTATCACCACTCCTTTATAATGCAAAACAGAGCTGATTGCCCCAGAAACATCTTTAGGAATTTCAGGACTCTCTGCTGGGTTCGCCGGCGCCGGTGCAGCTGCTGGAGGAAAGAGATATTTAGGAAGAAGAACCTTGTCAATCTCATAAATAGCAACTTGTTTATCAGTGTATACAGTGTTAGCTAGACTTGTTTTTGTGAGTCCTGTACTTATATTCACTGAACTGTCAGTGGTGGATATGGTCATCGGGTATCGACTATCGGCTCCTGCCAGTGTCATTACTGGATTACTCAGTGTCTGGAAGTCGGAAGTTGATAGAAATCTTGGTAATATATGAAACTGCACAAATGCCACCTTTTCTCTGTCGTTTAGAGACCCAACAGCGCCTGCTCTAAGGTTTGAAAATGCAGTATCAGTTGGGGCAAAGATGGTTATACCATCGGTTGAGCTATTGAGTTGGGAAGTTAACTGAGTATCCACATGGGTGGCCTTAATAAGGCGGACGAAGGCTGTGAAGTGGCCAGCCTTTAGGAGGATTTGAATCACGTCTACTGGCCCAGGTGGTGGCGGGGAGCTGTGAGGGCGGCGAGATGGTTGGTGTCTTGGTGCCTGTGCTGGAGCAGCTACTGGTGCAGAAGCTGGTGATTGGGAAAGTGTGTTGGTGCAATGCAGGAAGAGAAGGAGAAGAGAAAATGAGAAAAGATAATGTTGCATCTTCGATCGGCGGCCGAAATTGCTTGGAGAAAGTGTGAAAATTTGGAGCAAGAATGGTGCTTGCGCAAGTGTTTGATGTGTAAAGAGGGGTTAAGGAGGCTTTTTATGATGGTGGAAAGAGAAATTAGGTGTTATTTTGCAATTTTTAAAGGTAAAGGAAAAATGAAAATATAAATGCTAGTACCTTGTCCTACTTCAAAAGGTGGAGGATATAAATGGTGAGAGATATAATGCTGTTGCAGCAACTAGTTTGCTTGGAAAAGCAGTAAAAAGATGAAAGGATTTCAACTTTCAAGTGGTTGTGGAGGCAAAATAATAAAGATGGGAGTGATTGTTGAAATGGGGTTTGTCTATATCAAATTATAAGTGTTGCTCTATCACTCAGGAGTGTTTCAGAGCCTTCTGTGACCTTTCAGCTGAAAAAATGCACAAGTTTTCTTTGTTTCAGCTGCCATAATCCAATCCAATCTCTGAAATCATTTGATCAAAGTATTAGTTTTGCATGCTTTCTTCTAATCAGCAATAGCAATGTTTGGTTCCAGGGAGTAGAGACACTAAGCAGCCTCCAATAGAAACAAGATCAAACCAAACTGAAATTAATCCACAAACATGCAAAGAAACTCAAATTAGCCAAAGAAAAAGAAAAAGGAAGGCTAACATAGATCAAGAGACAAGAAGGAGAGAAACTGAAAGGAAGTAGGCAGTGGCAGATGAATAATCAAATCCCAGAGCTAAGTGTTGTTTAAAATATGAGCAGAAACTTTTTCCTCCCCTCCATGAACTTCAGGGGTTCAAAGACACACAAAATAAAAGGAAGTCGGCAGGCAGATACCTAAAATACCTCACAAAAAAATTATTTGCAACATCAAAATAGCGACATTCTTCGTATTCTATTTTTTTTTATATATACTTTGTGACATTTTAATCATCCCAAAAAACCATATTTGTTGTAGTGTAATTTTCATGTATGGTGTATATGTATTAGCCAAAAGATACTTGATAGACCTTTCACAGTTACTGTTCACCCTCTCCATTGCCATCCAACACTAAGTGATGCTGCCTTTTACTATCAGCTTTTGGTTGGTTTTGTGGTACAGATAATGATTGGATAAGTGATGTTTCTTATCTTTGTTTGGACATAATTGCTCTCTTTCAATTACCAATCTAATTATATTGCAATTATTACAACTCAAGTGGTAGTTCAGTTGCTGGTTGCGTACGAAACACATTTTGGTTTGAATTATTGTCTAGATAAACCTTTATTTATCATGATGATTAGTCTATAATTACATCAAGATTCGATATTCCAACAAGTTCAGCATTCTTTATTAGTCACAAAAGAACTAATAAAACTTAGAAGTTATTCAAGAAACTGTTGATGATCATCACCTTTGATAAAACTCAGAAACTCAATTCAGCTTCAGTGTCACAAGGAGACTATTACAGCAACTATGCCAACTTCAAAGAGGACAATACTATAATGCAAAACTAAACTTGATGATTTAGAAACATCCTTAGGAACATCATTATCAGGACTCTCTGCCGGCTTTGCTGATGCCGGCCCCGGAGCAAAAAGGTCGAAAGGAAGCAGCACCTTGTCGATCTGATAAATGGCAACCTGGTTGTCTGAATAAATAGTATCAGAAATGGTTGCATAATCAATTCCTGTAGTTATATTCACCACATTCCCTGTGACTGTTATGTTAAGTAGTAACTTTCCACCTGATCCAGCCAGTGTCATTACAGGATTACTCACAGTATCAAACTGGGAAAATAGCAGAAACTGTGTAAGAACATGAAACTGAACCAGCTCCACCTTCTCTTTATCTGCTAGAGAGTTTAAACTGTCAGCTTTAAGGCTCGAAAACGCGGTATCACTCGGAACAAGGATGGTTATGCCATCACTTGAGCTTTTAAGTTGAGAGGATAACTGAATATCAACATGGGTAGCTTTTATAAGGCGGATAAAAGTGGTGAAATCGCCTGCCTTTTCAAGGATTTTCATGATGTTGGCAGGGCCAATAGGTGAAGGAGGTGCTGCTGGTGACAAAGCTAGAGTTTTGGTCAAATGAAGAAAGAAGAGAAAAAGAGAGAATGAAAAGAGAAATTGCTTCATCATCTTTGATGGTTTTTTATTGCTAGCTTGATGTGTAAAGAGGGGAAAGGAGGAGGCTTTATTTTCATTGTGGTGAGAGAATTAAGTTAGGTGTAATATGCAGGCTAGTTACAGAAACTTAGTACCTTATATTTCTTTCAGAAGGTGGAGGGTGTTCATGTAGAGAGGGATATGATACTATTGCAGCAACTTGTTTGCTTCAAAAAGAAGGGAAAATAAGGGATTAATATTTGAAGTTTGTGATGAGCAAATATGTGCTTGATTATTGAATTAAGGCTGTGTGAATAAAATTGGAAGTTGTCCCGAGGAAATATTATTAAATATATTATTAAATATTTAATAAAAAATTAAACCCTAAAATAATACCAATCAATTTCTTATAAATACGATTGTATTTGGATATATGGATTTGGATTTTAAAATAGATTTTAAATTCTGGGTTGAAATTTAAACTTTGAAATCTTTTTATTTGGCTAATTTATACATGGATTTGGAGTTTACATGCAGGAATGGCTTCCCTCTCTTGGAAGTTCTTCTCGATTATGTTGAAACTTTGGAGGTAAAAGGGTATCTTGCAGAAGTTCACTGAAAAGATCTAAAATTTTTAATACGTTAACGCATACAAGAGAGTAAGATAGCCAGAGCTCTATCTCCCCTCCATCTTGTATAACCATGGCAATACATGCATCCAGTGTTACAATGTGGTGATGAAGCTTTGTTATATGGGATTTGTTGTTCAAGTCTCTCTTTTCTTTGCAAGACATCATAATGTTTTTTATTGTCTGAGTTGGTTTATTGGAAGTGACTACTCAGTTGGTAGTTCTTCTCTGATTCCTTCATGATCGTTATCTTGCCATTGTTTTACCTTTTTATAAGTTTAATTACTTGGATTGTGGGATCTGGTAGAGTTTTCTAGTGGGCTTTTCTCTTGGGTTTTATGTTTTAGGGGCTTAGGCTATTTTTCTTGTCTTTAAACTGTATTATTGAATCTTTATTGTTTCTAGGCTTATGCTTATTATTAATGAAACTTGATCATCTTCTAGTAAAGAAAATGTAAAAATATAATAACACATGCCCATTTTTCAATCTGTATTACAAAATTCACAAAAAGCTGAAGAAACAAGAAGAGGAAATTAAAATTGAAAAGAAAATAAAAACAAAAACAAAAATAAAAGAAGGAAAACCCCTCAAAATTATTCACAAACTTAGAAGCATAGAAAAGTGATTGAGACAAAATAGTAAATGGCAATTATGCAAAGCACAACGACCTTCCTCTTTATCCCAGCCACCAAAATCTTCCACCATTGAAGAACTCAAAGCTTTTCTGTTACAAAGAAAATATTGCACCAACCACGCCAATCACTCCTAAGATCGCCAAATTATCATGCATAATACAGCCAGAAATATCCTTCGGAGCTACAGGAGCTTCTGCACCTTCATCCTTCTGAGCCTTTGGTGGCGCTGGCGCCGGAGCAGGAGGCTTGGGGGCGAAAAGGTCTAGAGGAAGCAGCACCTTGTCAACCTGATAAATGGCAACTTTCCCATCTGTGTAGACAATTGCTGATACACTTGTATTAGTGAGTCCTGTAGTTACATTCACTAAATTCTCAGTTGTTGTCACATTGAGTGAGAATCGTTGGCCAGCTCCTGCTAGCGTTTTTAAAGGGTTGCTCACAGTCTGGAACTGGGAAGTCGAGAGGAATCTCGGAATTATATGAAACTGAACCAACTCAATCTTTTGTTGATCAGACAGAGCATTCAGAGTGCCTGATCTGATGATACTTGAAAATGCTCCATCAGTTGGGGCGAAGATGCTGACCCCATCGGTGGAAACATTGAGCTGGTAAAACAACTGGATATCTTCCTGGGTGGTTTTTATGAGACGGACGAAGAATGTGAAGTGGCCTGCCTTCTGGAGAACTTTGACAACGTTGAGAGGGCCTTTTGAAGGAATCACAGGGACTAGAGCAGGTGCTGGTGCAGCAGCTGCAGGTGGTGGCGGTGGAGGAGGAGCAGGAGCTGGTGCTTTTGATCTTGCATGAGCTGGAGCTGCAGCAGGTGATTGGGCTAGAATCCTGGAGCAGTGGAGGAACAGAAGCATCAGTGAAAATGATAAGAGAGATTGTAGCTTCATTTTTTATTGGGCAGTGAATTGCTAGCTTGCTGAAAATGCAATTGCTGTGGTCGATGTGGAGAATGAAGATTGAGGAGGGTTTTATAATGGTATGAAAAACAGATGAAGTTAGTAAGGTGGGGCATCGATGGAGGGAGAGATACATAAAGCTGATGCAGGAGCTTGTTTGCTTGAAAATGCAGGAAATATTAGTAGGCTGGAGAGATTTCTGAAGTGGGCGTGGGCGAATGCAGGGAAATTGAAGATGTGAAAGATTGTGGAGATGGGGTTTGTCAATCATTTAGGTTTAATCTGTGATGGCTTAACTAAAGAAAGTGGAAGATTCACTTCAATGTCGACTGCTTATTAATACATTAATCATTTACTAATGATTGGATTCATAGGATTAGTGGGACAAGTAAGAATCTAAAGCAACTAGGTTTTTTTTTTATTATTATTATTACTGCTTATCGAATATTTAAATTAAAATTATAAGCTAATTAATATATAAATTTATAAAAATTATATAAATTAATCATGTTCTTATAATTTATTGAAAAATTATAAAACTTGATTACATATATTGCTGACTACATTATAAAATTTGCTAATTGCGCCGGTTAGAATATAAACATTTTATCATTTTATGAAGATTTAAAATTTAATTAATAAAATTTTGAATATAATTAGCAATAATTTAAATTATCTTTTATATTTTTTATAAATCATAATTTTAATAGACTTATTTAAAATGATAGAGTGTGTAAAGATATATTTCGTGATAGATATATAAATAGGTGGATGGATGATAAATAACTTTTATTTGCTTAATTATTTAGATATACTAAAATATAATAATATTTGGATTATTATTACTATAAAAATTAATCCTAAAGTAAAATATGGTTTTAACAATAAAGTATTGTAAATAATTTTTGAATTTATTTTTTACATGTTTCAAAATATTAATACAAATTATTTTATAGTTTCGTGCTAACTATTATATACAATTCGAGATTAACGGATGGAGTGAGACGGAAAGTAGCTAAATCTCTCGCTCTTTTCTGCTAAATTTGTGATATTCTCGTCGTAATTGAATCGAATATAATTACTTAGTTACTTTAGATATTATGAGTCGCTAGTATTTCGGCTAATTTCACTTCGATCCAAACTGATTTAAATAATTTTTAAATTTACTTTTCACGCGTTTAAAATAACTAATACAAAATTATTTAATATCAAATTCTATTATGAATCACTTTAATTCAAATTTCAACAGAGCCTTTAAATAAGATAAAATATATCAAAATTTAGAAATTTTTTTTAATTAAATCCATTTTAATTTTGTACAGCATTATTTTTAAATTGATTTTAGATAAGTGCCTAAAATTTTATTTCTTTTATAAAATTAGTATCAACTAGTGGTGGAATTCGAGATTTTATAACCTTCTATTAAATTTAGAATGTTATTGATCTATTAAGATAATCTTTCAAAAATACTATGACAGAGAATGATTGGCTAGAGGGAAAAAAAATTTCATATAAAATGAAATAAATTAATCATGCAAATAAAAATAAGAAAATAGATTTTCTTTTTTTTTTTGTGATACATTAGTGAAAATTTGAACTCATATTCATAGAACACATAACAAACGGAATCCATGCGCCTTCCGCCGTCGATCAGAACGAAAGCATTGCACTAATCACACCAACTGCAACGAATCCCAACACTAAATGATTCTGCACTATCAAACTTACTGCACCAGAAATATCCTTAGGAGCAACAGGACTCTCTATTATGGGGGCCTTCTTAGGGTTTTCTGGAGCCGGTGCCGGTGATGGAGCTGGAGGAGGAGACTTAGGAGTGAACATGTCTAAAGGAAGTAACACCTTGTCAACTTGATAAATTGCAAGCCTGGAATCTGTGTACACAGTGCCAGAAATGGTTGTGTTGGTTAATCCTGTAGTTATATTCACCAGATTCCCGGCGGTGGTCACATTAAGCGCAAACCGGTTGCCGGCTCCGGCGAGCGTCCTTACTGGGTTACTCACAGTTTGGAACTGGGAAGTCGAAATAAACGTAGGCATTATATGAAACTTCACCAACTCTATCTTGTCTCCGTCGCTCAAGGAATTAAGAGTACCTACTTTGAGCCCTGAAAATGCACCATCGCTTGGTGCGAAGATGGTTGCTCCATTGTTAGTGTTGTTGAGCTGCAAGAATAGCTCTGTATCCACTTGGGTAGCTTTCAATAGGCGCACGAACACCGTGAAGTGGCTAGCCTTTCCAAGGATCTTAACAACGTCAAGGGGGCCAGGTGAAGGAGCTACTTGTACACCGGATGGTGACTGTGCAGGAGGTGCAGGCGGTGGCTGAACTGGGGCTACAGGCGGTGCTTGTACAGGAGCAGCAGCCGGTGACTGGGCAAATGTTTTAGTGGAGTGGAGGAAGAGAAGGAGAATAGAAAATGAGAAGAGAGATTGTTGCTTCATTTTCTTAGTGGTTTTTGCTAGGTAAATGCAGGAGTAATAATGCTTGATGATGTGTTTGATAGCAAAAAAGGGTTTAAGAATGTTTTATTTATAGTGATGAAGAGACAAGCTTAATTACTGTCTGTTGCCTTAATCTTCCATAGGAAGGTAGAGGGTATCGATAATACTTACTGCCTAATTATTAGCTTCAAAAACAGGGCAAAACAGAGCAAGTTTTAAGGTGGGTTTTAAATGAATAATCCAACAAAATTATTAAAAAAAAAATCAAATAAATTTGTAAACGAGAATTGTGATGTCCCAGATTTGGATAGAACCAAATGAAGGGGAAAAATAAAATTAAAAATAAAAGGGATTTGTATGTATCAAATTGGAAAGATGTCTCCATCAGTGATAGAGGTCTGGGTGACAGTTAAGCAGATGTGGGCAAATGAGATATCGAAGCTGGAAATTACGGCTGTGCTGCTTGTCAATTCTCAACTAAATATGAACCAATTGATTGCTTTTGCAAACTATTATTTGACATGAAGCTCTCTCAGCTGGCCTACCCTGAAATATTGTGTTTGGCGAATGAAACTTATCATTCTTCTACCTAAATCCATCGCCAGATTCACCGAGATTGTGTAGTTAATTTGTGAATTTAGTATTTTGTGAAGTCATATAGCCAGTTCAAGCTGCAAGCATGTAGCATACCCTTCGTGAATCACTCTTAATTTCTATATTATACTCTCTCTATGCTTTCTATTGCAGGTTTAATCTTACTTTTAAAATAATATTTAAAAAATGGAATAACACTTTACATACTTTAATGAACTCAAAATTTATATCAGCAGTTAGAATGAGGTTTTTAGAGCATTTTGAATGAAAAAACTTTATGGTATGAAAATTAAATGTTTGCTTTTTTTAATTAACTTTTGGCATGAATGTGAGTTTTTATACTCATAGAAGACTGACTTCAGGTAATAGGACCGCAAGAACCGCCAAATTATTCTGCACAAATGAATTCACTGCTCCAGAAAAGTCTTTAGGAACAGTAGTAGGACTCTCTACAATGGGAGCCTTCTTAGGTTTTTCTGGAGCCAGTGCCGGCGACGGAGCTGGAGCAGGAGGTTTAGGAGTGAACATGTCCAGAGGAAGTAGCACCTTGTCAACCTGATAAATTGCAAGCCGGGAATCAGTGTACACAGTGCCAGAAATGGTTGTGTTGGTTAATCCTGTAGTTATATTCACGAAATTCCCTTCGGTGGTCACGTTAAGCGCAAACCGGTTGCCGGCTCCGGCGAGAGTCCTTACTGGGTTACTCACAGTTTGGAACTGGGAAGTCGTAATAAATGTCGGCACTATATGAAACTTCACCAACTCTATCTTGTCTCCATCGCTCAGGAATTGAGAGTACCTACTTTGAGGCCTGAAAATGCACCGTAACTTGGTGCGAAGATGGTTGCTCCATTGTTGGTGTTGTTGAGCTGCAAGAATAGCTCTGTGTCCACTTGGGTTGCTTTCAGTAGGCGGACGAACACCGTGAAGTGGCTAGCCTTTCCAAGGATCTTAACAAGATCTAGGGGGCCAGGTGAAGGAGCTACTTGTACACCGGATGGTGACTGTGCAGGGGCTACTGGCGGTGCTTGTAGTGGAGCACTGGGCGAAGGTTTTGGTGCAGTGCATGAAGAGAAGGAGAAGTGAAAATGAAAAGAAAGATTGTTTAGCCATAATTTTTTATATTTTTGTTTTTATTTTAAGATGAAAAAACCAAATCAACAATATATTAAATAATTTCTATAAATTAAAAAAAAAATCAAGAGAATAATTTATTTTCATGACCAATCAGGAAATGCTAGCTAGAGGAATTAGACTGTATATTGCGAAAAATGGCAGTTCTATTATTCATCATGAGCACTCATCAACACATAGAATAAAATATCTCAAGAAAAATCATAAAGGGACCCCAACCCACATAAATTAATTAACCCATCTTATAAGCAAAGCATTGCAGCAGCTATCCCCATAGCAAGGATCACCTCAATTTTGTGCACATCACAACTCACTACCCCAGAAACATCATCAATAGGAACTGCAGGACTCTCTACAATCGGAGCCTTCTTAGGCTTCTCCGGCGGCGGTGCCACCGCCAACAATGGAGCTGGAGCGGGAGCAGGAGGAGGTAAGTTAGGAGAGAAAACCTCCATAGGAAGCAACACCTGATCAATCTGATAAATAGCAAGCTGGTTGTCGTTGTATACAGTGCTTGAAATGGTTGTATTGATAACCCCAGTAGTTATATTCACAATACTACCGGTGGTGGTCACATTTAGCGACATCCGGCCGCCCTTTCCTGCCTGAGTCTTTAAAGGATTACTCACCGTCTGGAACTGTGAAGGTGATATGTATATAGGAGATATATGAAACTTCACCAACTTGACTTTATCTCCATCGCTTAACGAGTTGAGAGTACCTACTTTGAGCCCTGAAAATGCACCGTCAGTAGGTGCAAAGATGGTTATGCCATTATGGGTGTGGTTAAGCTCCACCGTCAACTCTGTGTCCGACTGGGTGGCTTTCAGTAGTCGGACAAAGAGTGAGTAGTGGCCTGCCCTTTCCAAGATATTAACCACGTTGATGGGGCCAGGCAGAACTGGTACCTGTACTGCTGGTGGAGGGGGTGGCTGCACTGGCGCCACAGTTGGTGCTTGTACTGGAGCTGCCGCTGGGGACAGGGAAAAGGTCTTGGTGCAGCATAGGAAGAGGACGAGAAGGGAGAATGAGAGGGCAGATTGTTGAAGCTTCATCTTGATTGATTTGTAGTGTATGGAAATGGTGGAGTAAAGCTTGTATGCAAGTGTTTGATGAGTGAAGATGGACAAAGAAGAGGAGATTTTATAGTATGGAGGGGCATGAAATTTGGATGTGAAATGTGAGTTTTAGTTAAGAGATTGATTTAGTTTCATAGTTTCTTAGGTAAAGGGTATCAATGGAGAGAGATGTAGTACTTGCAGCAAGCAAATGAAGCTATAGTTAAGCTTAACAAGAGGTTTCCAAGTATTAATCTATGCATGAATTAATTGATTTTGTCTGCATCAAAGAGAAGGATTTAAAGTTTGTACGGCTGAAAGAAGCTTCGTGACGTTTTAGCTAGAAAAAAAAAAAGGAAAAAAGGAATATGTGAATCGTTTCGGTTAAATCTCATTTGATAAAAATTAATTAAATTCTGTCAATAGATTTAATTAATATTTTAAAAAAATATAAACTAAAAAACAAACGTCTTATGAAAAATTTTTAAATATTAAAAAAAACGTGTTTCTAATAATGAGATTATTTATAATCTAATATATAAAATTATGAAAATATTTAAAAAAATAATTAAAATATAAAATTGATTCTTAAACGATTTCATATTAAATTTTATAATAGATCTGCGGCTCTCTGTCACATTTTTTAAACTCTGGTATCTCAATTTGTTTTTAAAAAAAAATTATCGTGAATTTCCATCAAATATTTAACAATAAAAATTAAATCTGATTTAAATTTATCGTAAATTTTAAAATTAGTTGTTGCCTATCAAATATGCAAGTTAATATATATTTGGTTATTAGTCAATTCAATTTTACTAAGTTATATTTAAGTAATTACTGGTTATAAGACTCTTTTATTTTACATAAAATATTTTTTATTAGAAAATATTTTTATATTTTTTATTTTTGAAACTCCTAAAATATTAATTAATAAAAAATTAAATTATTTTTTTTAAAAAAATATTTTTTTAAAGAAAATCATTTTCAGAATTTGAAAAATCTTGTTAATATTATTGTATATAAATTTATTAATATGTTTCCCAAATTACAATAAGATATTGAAGTAAATTATTTTCTTACGGAAAATATGCAAGTTATTTTCGGTTAACAGTTTTCCTATATATAAGCTTGTACGTATACCATTCAAATAAAACCCTTATATATTTCATTTATTGAGGTTAAAATTAGAGATAAAAGTTTTAAAAAAATATAAAATATAACTTTTTATGTTTTTCTTTTTGAAATGGAGATCGAGATTGATAGAGTAGAATCTTATACCAATTTATTCAAATGCACTTACCACCATATTAAACCTGTAAGTGTTTTTTTATATTTCTATATACTAAAAATGTGTGTTTTTTTTTTAAATGATGTTGTAATTTTTAATTTTAATATGCGATTTCTTTTAAATTTTATTTGATTGGAGTAATTTAATTAGAAAATTTAAAATTTTCATAAGTATGAAAATTATATGTATTTGATTGATATTTTTTTTAACTTATGATAAATCAATGACTTTTCTGTAATTAAAAAGAATAATCACGTGAATACATATAACTCAAATATTTATTACAGGTATCTTAACTAAATAATCAGACTTGAACAATACATACAGGACTCTTTAGAAAAATTGGTAATTATTCAACAGAACTCACAACGCAGATCACCATCATTCAATCCAAATCAGAAAAAAAAAATTAAAAAAAAAAAAAAAGAAAAACAAAACCCTATTTTTGCATGGCCATCTTATAAAGACAACATTGCAGCAACGACACAAATTCCGAGAAGCATCGCATGATAATGCACAGAGCTTACAGCTCCAGACGTAGTCACAGTAGCAGAAACAACAGGAGTCTCAGCCACAGGAGCCTCCTTCTTGGGCTTTAATTTCTCCGGTGCTGGTCCTGGTGCAGGAGATGGAGGCTTAGAAGTGAAAATGTCCATAGGAAGCAGCACCTTGTCGACCCTGTAAAGGGCTAGCTGGTTGTCTGCGTACACGGTGCCAGAAATGCTTGTATTGGTAAGTCCTGTAGTGATGTTCACTGAATTGGGATAAGTTGTAAAGTTGAGAGCTACACGGCCACCACTTCCAGCCTCTGTTCCTACTGGATTAGTCACGGTCTGGAACTGGGAAGTTGATAGAAATGTAGGAATCACATGAAACTTCACCAACTCAGACTTCTGTTCATCCGTTAGTGAGTTGAGAGTGCCTGATTTAAGTGTCGAAAAAGCACCGTCGGTTGGTGCAAAGATGGTCAGACCATTGTTTGAGTTGTTGAGGACAGTGAGTAAGTGGTTTTCTTCTTGGGTGGATTTTAAAAGGCGGATGAAGACTGTGAAATGGCCAGATTTTTCGAGAATTTTAGTGACGTTGGTGGGAGCAGGTGCTGAAGCTGCCTGTGCTGGGGATGCAGCTGGTGTCTGTGATATGACTGGAGAAGGAGGGGATGCAGCCACCGGTCCTTGTGCAGGTGCAGCAGCCGGAGACTGAGCTAAAGTTATAGTGCAATAAACGAAGACAATAAGAAGTGAAAATAAGACGCAAGATTGTTGTTTCATCTTTGCAGTGGAGCTGTAAACAAATGCAAAAATATACAAGGAATTAAACCAACTCAAGCTACTTAGTGTTTGTGCAAGTGCAAGTGCTTGATGAGTAAAGAGAGGAGAGCGAGGGGTTTATATATTGTGGTGGAGATGGAATCAGATTCAGTGTATTGTGCAATTTTAGTTAAGACACTAATGATTAGTTGAGATTTACATCATCTCAACTTCAAAAGGTGAAAAGTATCCCTGGAGAGACAGAGATATGCTACTGTTGCAGCAACTGGTTTGCTTGGTAATTCAGGGAAAAAGAGAGAGAGAGAGAGAGGAGATTTTCAAGTGGGTATATTGGCAAATGAAGATTGTGCATGATTGCTAGATGATACGGGGCTTGTCATGTTTCAAGCAGGAAGGATACCTTTATCACTGAGAGTGACTCCTCATTGACGTTTCAGCTAAAGAAAGTGCACGATTCACTTCACTTCATCAAGCCTCAATCCAATCTCTCATATTTGTGATGAGTAAAAAACACAAGTAATTAACAATACTAAAGCACAAACTCAAAACATTGGCAAAAGTCTTGCAGCAGAGGATTTGGGTTGGAAAAAATGCACTAAGTTTCTAAACCTGCAACGAAGACAAGATAAGAGATTGATCGACTTATCAATAAATATTCCCTATTGGCTTATATGGGTAGTTTGCTGTTTGGTCTCTGAGGTGAAACAACTTCAGAATACTAGCAATAAAGAGATGCTCAATGATTTCCTCTTATGGGTTCAGGCCAGGTAAGTTTTGTTTCTGTTTATAAGATAGGAAATCAATATCAAAGCTTTGTCACTGTTTCTCATTGGAGCCAGCTTCATGCATGTTCTTTTACTTTTGATTCATCATAATTTTCTTTCTTTGTCGGTACATATCCATGGAAAGAGAGGAGAATCAAATACTCACTCAAAATTTTCAAATGTCTTGCCAACATATCCAATAGATAATAAGCTAATTATAGCTTATTAGACTTTTTTAACTAACAAAAAGTAGGATGCAAATTCATGTGTCTGGGAAAAATAATATATGGTAATTATTTTTATGCTTCTTCAAATAGACAAAGGAAATTTCATTTGTTTTTAGTTAATATAAATTAATATATATTTATATTATGAATTCATGTGAATTTTGTTTAGGTAAGACCATCTTTATGTTACGCATCATTTTTTACATTATTTTAATGTAAAACATCAAAATGGCGAATATCATTTCAAACTTATTATGTTAAAAAACACTAAGAAGAATATTTTGTTTGTATTCTTTTCTCTCCTTAATATTATATTATTTATTTTATTTTAACTTTATTTATTTATTTTACTCAAAAATTTCACATAATTTTATATATCCACCCAAATAATTATATGTTTCACCCCGCTTATTATATATAATATATTATAAATAAATAAATTTATTATAAATACTATTTATAATTGAGAATATATTAATTTAAATTAAATTTTTATAATTATAAAAATATAAAATAAATTTAAAATATAATACATTATGAAAGTAAAAAAATTAAGAATCTAATTGAACCTTTGTAAATACGTAAATAGTAAGGAAGAACTTTTATGGAAAGAATTATAAAAGTTTGGACTATATTGTAAATTAATAAAAAATAAAATAAATAGCGCGGCTACAATGTCACACTAAATATAACGTGATAATGTAGCACAGTACCAAAATCTCATTAGATTTTGGTGCTGCGTTGAAGGCCATCTCAAACACTAAAATAAAATTTAGCGTAACATTGAAAATGGTCTAAATATTTTTCTTTAATTTATATATATATAGAAAAAATATATGCACTCATTTAGTCTGGCAATAAGTGTATCTAAATAAATTTGACTCCATTTCAAAAATAAATAGACAAAGAATATATAATGACCTATTATAATTGATGGATTACTCAAAGAGAAATAATATGTATGACTTAGTTTTCACACAATTCTCCAAATTATGAAAAAAAAAAAAACATTTGAAGCATTTTCTTTTCCAAATACAAAATCCTCAAAATACAACAAATCTGAAAAAGAAATCGGGAACAAATAAAATCCCAAGAAAAGCAGAGAAAGAAAACATGAAAGATCAATTTTAATCACAAACTTAATGCTACAATTGGGACCAAGCAAAAACAACAATTATTCAAAATCCATAACTTGATCATCATCAGATTCAATCCAACTCAGCAAAATCATACACAACTGTGAAACTGACCTTACCCCAACATTCGTCATCAGAAATCTCTTGTGTCACAAAGAAAGTAATGCACTAAATATACCAACTCCAAAGAACACCATATTGTTACTCATTATAAAGCTTACTGCTCCAGAAATGTCCTTAGGAGCATCTGGGCTCTCTGCACTCTTCGCCTTCTTCTTCTTCGGTGTCTCCGGCGCCGGTGCCGGAGTTGGTGGTTTAGGAGTAAAAACATCTATAGGAAGTAGCACCTTGTCAACTTGATAAATGGCGAGTTGCCCATCAGTGTACACAGTACCAGATACACTTGTATTTGTAAGTCCTGTAGAGATATTCACAGCATTCCCTGTAGTCGTCACGTTAAGCTGAAATCTGTCGCCTGATCCTGCCTGTGTGGTCACCGGATTGCTCACGGTCTGAAACTGAGAACTCGATAGATAAGTTGGGATGATATGAAACTGAACAAGCTCAGCTTTCTCTTGATCGTTTATGGAGTTGAGGGTGCCTGATTTGAGGCTCTGAAAGGCACTATCACTTGGTGCAAACATGGTAATGCCATTGTTAGTGTTATTGAGCTGACCATTTAATGTGACATCCTCTTGGGTGGCTTTCAGAAGCCGAATAAAAACGGTGAACTGGCCGGCCTTTTCGAGGATTTTCGTAACATTGGTAGGGCCAGGTGGTGCTGGAGCTGCTGCTGGACCCTGAGCAAGTGTTACAGTGCAATGGAGGACAAAGAATAGGAGAAGTTTTGCCACCATAGTGCTCTATAATATTACTGGCCTAGCTTCCAACAAGTGTTTGATATGTGAAGAAAGGAGAAGAAAGGCTTTTTATTATGGAAGGAGAGAAATGAGTTAGGTGTAATGTACCATTTTTAGTTAGAAAAACTTAGCTGTAAGTAGACTTAGGTTTCTTGGAGAGGTGGTGGAAAATCAGTGGAGAGAGAGAGAGACACTGTTGGAGCTACCAGTTTGCTTGGAAAGGCAGAAAAAACAGGGAAGATACGAGTGGCAAATAAAGACTTTGCATGATTGCTTTGCTTTTACTTTGCTGATGTGTTTTGGGTAAAAATCTGACATGGCTTGCCATGATCTTACGAAATAAGCTTTCATGGGTTTTTGCAATTTTTTAATGTTTTGGTGATCATGATGAAGACCCAAATTGGTGGCTTGTCAGTTTATCCTCGGACCCATGTTTCGTCTCATTGCTCTTGTGGGCTCTGTTTCTGCACCATAGTGGATTGAATTATAGCAATTTTTTTCCGATTTATTGTTTTTCGGAATTTGATGTGTTGAAAGAAAGAATCTTAATTCCCCATGAGTAAATTAATAATAACAATGATCATAAAAGAGAATCAGAGGCTTTGGTTTGCGTATTAGGGGTAATTGCAAGTAAAATTCTGCAGTGTATTTTCTGAATTGAGGATCTCTTCCCTCATTGATTTCTATGCTTCCTCTTGTCGGTCCTATCAGTGTTCTTGTTTGTCCTTTTGGTAGTTTTTGCAGTTTGGTCTTCTTTCTTCTCTTTTATCATGTTCTCTTTCTGGTTTTTATAATTCTTGATAAAGCTTATTTTGTCAATATATGAAAAAAAAAGGGTAAAATTCTGAAGAGACCAGGAAAAACTTACCCACCAAATTGACCCTGCAGAGGTGATCAGCCAACTTCATCTAATGCTGAAATGGCTTGTCAGCATACAGACCATGGACCCAACTATTAGTTGGCCAGTTACAGGGATGGTTAAAAAGCATTAGGGGAAGAGAAAAAGAATGTCAGAGTGAAGGCAATGACTCAACAACTCAAATAAATCCTAAGATGGAAAAATTAGACTCAAACAATATTCCAAGAATTACAACTTCATGTCAATAGCTTTGATGCTTATACATTCCATTTCAAAAAGGAACACAACCGTATGTCTTACTTGGCAGGCAGCTAACCACTTGTTTAATTCCTTAACAACAAAAACAGCACAAACTGTGAACGGGCATGCACTATTGTACTTCGCACGGAGCCCTTATATTAAATTCCAGCCAATGGACAAGAATGAAATTCCCACAGAGCAGCTATTAATTGTACTAGGATAAACCATAGCTTGAGCTCCACTGCTGGGGATCTTTCAGTAGTGTCTGCGCAGAAGATTCAGAACCAACCCTTTGTCACAAGACTTGTGCGCATGCTTGGAAGGGGAGGGGAGTGAGTGAAGAACAGGGACAACCTTCAGCAAACAAGACACAACAAAGCATAGTTAACCTAGGCGCTTGTGATCCTATGGATGAAAACACGGTATATCTTGATTCCATTGAATTTCATTCAAAAGAGGAACCTTATTAAGATTATATTGATTCTTATCAAACAAAGATGAAGATTTGTAAGATGAAGATTTGTAAAAGTAACTGAAAGAAAATCAAATCTCCTCTGCTTACTAACAACTAATGCTGAAACCAGAAACCAAAAGAAAAACAATAAGGGGGCATATCAATGCCATCTCAATTAATATAAAAACTCTTATCTTGCAAAGTGTAGTTTAATCATTCTATGGTCTTTGAGTTTAACCACGTATTGCGTAAGCCATGGAAGTGGCACACAGTTGCATATTAGTAAACCAAAAATTTGATTGATTTGTAAGTTCGAGTAGTTCTCCCCGTTACATGACAAGCAAAAAAATCTATGACTTTTCAAGCTGCATAATGGTTCTCCCATTAATGCACATTTGGTGTCTAACAGAGTTGAGTGGCAAGAACAAATGCAAAGATCAGAAACATTCAGACCACAGAGAGGTTACCTTCCTAAATTTTAGTTTTCAGCTACGCAGAGGAGCTTAACAAAGTAGATAAGAATTCCCATGCACATTCTATATGCTTTCTCGCAATAAACTTCTACTGCAACCAACCAACAACTTTACAAAGACAAATCTTTTTTTACAGAACCATTTAAAGAAATCATCATATGCATACCATAATTCAAGAAAACAACTAATTTCAATTCTAAACAAATTCCTTAACCATCCACAAAGATTGGCCCTAAATCACTCTGAAACATATCAGGAACCCAAAAACAGAGGAAATTGAAAAGCAAAATGGAAATGTACCGTGGCTTTATTGACAAGAAACACAACATCCTGAGTGGGTTGAAAACCATCGTCTAATTACCCTCTTTATCCTGATCAATGAGAACCTACAAAACGCCCCCTCTTCTCCATCCTCATTATCAATTTCACGTTTTTCTTTTCTCTTCTTGATTTTTATGGGTTTAATCCATTTGCTACGCTTATTATTAGGTTCCTTCTTCTTTCCATGTTCTTCCCCAGATTCACATTGGGGTTCTTGCGACTCGTAGCATGGGGATGGGATGATAAAAACCTCGGGCGGTTCGCTTATTGTGACATGAACAACCCTGCTGGGCTTGTTATTCTTCTCCTGTTTCTCTTCATCTTCCTTCGGAGATTTTGGAGGTGTTTTCTCGACGGGAGATTCGGCGGTTGATGTTGTTTCTTTGTTTTTCTCCTCCTCTTCTTCCATTTTAGATTTATCGGCGAACTGGTAGACATTATTCAGACAGTTGCTTCCAAGGCCGCGCTAACAATAATAATTACTATAATAATAATAACAAAATTTATTATTATTATTAATAAATTTCCATATTACAATAAAATTAATAAATCCTCATATTTTATTATATAGGCTAATTAACAAAAAAAAAAAATCAATTTACATTTTAATACAATCATTTAATTTTTAAATAAATTAATTTATTTAATTTTTAAAATTAATTTATTTTAATTATTACAATACATTAACTAATATCTAAATTTGATTTCACTATATAATTTTGTCTTATTATATATTTTTATTAAATTTATAGATAATGAAAAATAGAATTTTTATCTTTATTTTTTTTGAATAAAATCATAAATTTTATTAAAATTTAAAAATAATTAATTTAAAAATATAACCAGACGGTGAGAAAAAAATTTTAACCACTTCCGCAATATTATGACCGATTCGAACAAACGTATGAATTATACTATTAAGAAAACTATGAATAAAATTAATAAAAATATAAATTATTTTTAAAATAAGCGACGTATAACACTAGTAAATAATAATAAATTCTGATAATTGGAATCGGTTTTAATTTTAAAGGGAGAGAAAGATAGCGTGGGCTTTCGCTTTTCTTTGAGGAATTTCTAGCAAAGCTGGGCTTCATTCTTTCACACTGTTCACATATGGACTGTCGAAAGTCTATCCCTTATTGCCATGCTCCCACTAAGAGTAACAAAGAGGGCAACCCCACCTCTGCCACCTCATTATATACCAAAATTGCTAGTGCAGGATCCACATTTACTATGATTTCTTACCTAACCCAACTCCATTAGTGTGGTTTGTTTCTTCCATTCTCGTCTAAAGGGACCATTTCACCTCATATGGCATAGAGACTCCAAGAAAAGAACCTCTTTTGACTCTTCATTCACCATCATTACTTCACTATACTTAATTAAGCAATTGCTCAATTGGGTGAGAAACCTAGCAGGCCCTTGAAATTTGGGTTTCAATTGAGAGAGCAAAAGACAAAGCAAGATATTTTTTTCAAATGAAATTAAGAAAAGTATATACTCATATTTTTGTTTGGAGTCCTTTTATTTGGAGTCATCAAATATTTGAGAATATTATCAGAAAAAAAATAATTAAGTAAAATTTATATATATATTAATTTATATATTACTGAGAAATTTTATTAATAATTTTGGTCCGGGTATAGGAAGGTTGAATTGGATGATGAATCTACTAAGCAGAGAGCCAAAACGTCCATTTTCATGGTTAAAGGACGATGTAAACATGCCATTTTCATGAGGCAGCAGCTGGAATTATGGGAATGGAATCTCCACATTTTTTTAGTAAAACAAGTGAATAGGACACCTCCACTGCCTGCATTTCCATATCCATTCCTCTACGACTTCTCTACTGTGACGTTTTGTCTCCGAATTCATCCTCTAATCGCCCGTGAATAACATCTATCTTCTTCCCAATTTTGTTAATTACTTGTTTAATTTTCATAAAAAGTATGTTCGAAAAGTTAAAAAAGAAGCTTCTGTTTTTACTTCCATATGTATTATTGGGAAGATGCAAAAGGTCGGTATTTAATTATGTACAATGATTTAAGTACGCTTGATATTTTATACTTTTCAAAAAGTTAAATTTTCTTTCTTAAATTATTTTCAATCAATCGAAGTCTTAATTAATGGCAGACACGATATTTTTTTTAAAGTGACAGACACGATATTAAACGTTTAATTTTAATTTAAAAATAATGTAATTCAAAAATTTAAAAATGTTAAGATTTATTAATTTAAATAAAAAAATGAAAAACTCAATTACTTAATTTTAAGTTAAGTTCTTCAATTTCTTTTTTATATAAAAATAATAATTTTTAACCTATCAAATCAATTTTATTTTGAAATATATAGTTTTAGTATCATTTCGAGGAAAAAAGAATACATGTAATTTTCATAAATAAATTAATAAAAATAAGAATTGTGATAATGCTTAGACGGCTGTGTTTTGCATGTGGCAACGGGCAAGGGTTTGGAGGCGCGTGTGTTGATGACTAATGACTAATAATTTGCGAGGGCTATCGCAATCATCATCCTCTTCTCCTGCACAAGACAGCCGAGTGGGTGAAGGTGGAATTATCCTCCACATCCACTACCACCTATTATCAATTGCAACCCTTTTTTATATTTCCACCGACACCATGCTTTTTTATCCCAATTTATATTAGATTATAATTAACCAAATACGAATTTTAGATTATTTGGATTTTCCAAAACTTTAATATAGTATTACTATATAAATTATTTTATTTTTTTAATTATTATTTATTTAAAGCACTCGATATCCAAAATTTATTAATTTATTAATTTAAATTGAGTTAATAATAAAAAAACGCTTGTACTTTAATTTTATAATTATTTTTTTAATTAAATTTTAAAATTATTTCAATTATATCCATTGTTATTTATGTTATTAAAAATTAATAAAATTATCATATCACTCATTAATATTATATCAATAAATTTTAAAATAAAATTAATAATAAAAAAAATTTAGGATAAAATTACAATAAAATTAAAAATATTGAATTCTTTGATAATTATTTATTTTATTAATTTTTTAAAATTTATTTTAAATATTAATATAATTTTTAAAAAAATTGAAGTATTAGTATTATATTTTAAGGTTAAAAGAATAATTTTTAAAAAGTATTTTAAAAAATTATTTTATTATTTTTAATATTTACAAATTGAATCATATTAATTATTATTTTAAAATTATTTTTAATAATTAATGTATATAATAATATTATTTTTTAATGATAATATTAAAAGTAATATTAAATAAAAAATAAATTTTAAAAAAATCGATTCATAATAATTTTAATTAAAATAAAATCAAGATAAATTATTATTATTATAAAATTATTGATAAAAATTTTAAAAAATAAATAATAATAATAGTAATTTTTAAATATATTTAATAGTGAAAAGGAGTAACTTGATAATTTTGTAAGTTTTTAAAGGTAGAATGCATTTAGTTAAATATTAAAAAAATAGAGTTTAATTAATAAAAAAGTAAAAATATAGAGTAGAAGTGTAATAAAAATAAAGTATATAATTTTTTATCAATTAATTCTATCATAGTGTTAATATGGTAATTCTGTTATTTTTTTAATAATATAAGTAACGGTAAATATAATTAAAATAAATTAAAAAATTAGATTTTAATTAATAAAAAATATAAAATGTAATTAATAAAATTAAAAATACAGATTTTTTTACTATTAATTCATTTAAATTTACATTGAAATTTAAAAAATAAAATATTTTTACTTAAATTTTAAAATTATTTATATTCAGATATTAAGTTTAAACACCACATCCTTATAAGTTAAACTTTAGCATGTAAAATATTTTATGTAAAAAAAAATTTCATGAAATTATTTATTAATAAAAATAATTTATTTTTTATTATTTAATTTTAAATAAAATATATTAATAAATTTATATATAAAATCATTAATAAAATTCTCAGAAAATAATTTTTTAAAAGAAAATTAATTTTATTTTCACTAAAAATAAATTAAAATTTCTTTTAATTAAAAAATATCTTCATTAACTAAAATTTTTGAGCATTTTAAATATAAAAAATATGAGCGAATTGTTAAATAATATTATTTACACTTTTTTTTAAAAATAATAATAATTCAAATGAGTATCCTTGACTTCTCATAAAAAAATAATTTTTATTTTTACATAATCTAAAATATAATTAATTAATTGATATAATTAAACAATAAATTTTATTTAATATTTTTCTTAACATTTTCTTATTCACATTGTTATATTAAAATAAAATTAAATAACTCATATTAATAATTTATTTTGAAGTTCATAAATTATATTAAATGGATATATATTTAAAACGTAGTAAATAAAATATAAGAGAAAATAGCTTATAATTTTTAATAAATAAGAAAGAAAAATAAAGACATATTCCATCCATTTAAAAAAGATAAGGCCATAATTATTTTTACATATATTAAGAAAATATTATTCGTATTGTTAAATTAACAAATTTTATATTTATATTTTAAATTTAAAATAGTGAACAATAAAATCAAATTTTTAATATTTTCCTCTATTTTAATTATTAGTTTAAATTAATTTTGATAAAAAAATTTTAATTTATATACCAATAGATTATTTCTTAAAAAATTTATTAGGTAAAAAAAATTAAATATTCATATTAATTCATATTTATATTTTTTTTAAAATAGAGATTTAAAAATTGAGAGAGTAAAATGTGAGACTTTCATGTTTATTTTGGTGCACTTGCCACTAAGTTAAATTTTGTGAGTGCAATTTATATTTATATTTAAAATTTTAAATTATGCATAATAAATTTAAATTTAAATTTATTATAATTATAATTAAAATAATTAAATTAAAATTAAAAATATTAATAATTTTAGTTATAAATTAAATTTAAAAATATTAATAATAAATTTTAATAGTCTTTAAAATTTTATTTAATTAATAAAATAAATTTTTAAAATAAATATTTTTATTTAAACACTTTTTTATTTTTATATTAATAAAAATTTAAAATAAAAAAATTATATGCTAAAATATATAATATTTTATTTTATTTAATATTATTAATATAAATTACAATTTTTTATATATAAAAAATATAGATATAATTTATAATGTTATATATAAATATTCAGTAAAATATAATCACAGATTTAGTCCAGTAATGAAGCACATTTAAATATATTTAAGAGATCTCAGATTCTACCTTCTCGATCTCTAGTCTCTTAATTAAAAAAATATATATTCAGTAAAATATTTTAATATATAATATTTATATATAATATTTTAATTAATAAAAATTTATATATAATAAATATAAAATAAATTTATTTTTAATTTAAATTTAAATTAAAAGAATATATATTTTATTAATATAAAACTTTTTGGCATCAGGTTACCTACCATATTATTTTTTCGAAGGTGAAGACATGTGATTTACTGAATATTTCAATTTTAATTAGTTTTAAAAATTAATAATTTAATAATCACAATCGCCATTTAATAATTTTTGTCTTGATCCTTAGACGTGGCATAAAATAATTTGTAGGAGCACCAACATCATCGTGTCTCCAGCTGCACCGGTTCTTTTCCTTGTCTCGGCTTCATTATCTCCACACACCTACACTTCATTACTGTGATTTACTATAAAGCGTGACCATCAGCCATTGAAGTGAAGAAGTGTACTGAAAACAAGTCCTGAAAAGGAAGAAGCAGAACCAGAGCTTTAATGGCGCATTAGCGTTGCACTTCTCCTCTTCGATTCCCTTTACAGTTTTACAGAAGCATCTAACAAAGCAAAGCAAAAGGGAAAATAAGAAAAGAAACTTGTTTTGAGGAAGCAAACAAAAACTTTTCTTAAAGGAATTAATCCATAGTTTCAAGAAAATTAAGAAAGGAAAAAGATTAAAAACGAATACCCAATACAGTTTTGAGGAAGGAGAGAATAAGGAATAGTAGAAGAATGCAAGAAATCATGAGAAGGAGAGAGATCCTTGCAGTGTTAGTATTGTTCTTTGGTGTTTTTGCAACGACATCGTTTTCTAGCAATGTCACGTATGATCACAGGGCCTTGCTGATTAATGGCAAACGACGTGTTTTGATCTCCGGCTCCATTCATTATCCTCGCAGCACCCCTGAGGTAATTCATTTTTTTTTCTCTCCCTCTCACTGAAGTTTTTTTTTTTCTTTTTTTTTTGCTTACATACGTGTCTGTTGGTGTAGATGTGGCCAGACCTTATACAAAAATCCAAAGATGGAGGTCTGGATGTTATAGAGACTTACGTATTCTGGAATGAACACGAACCAGTTCGAAACCAGGTGCTCTAGTGCTGTTTTTTCTTTGCCCTCCGTTAATTTTAAAATGCCATGTTTGGTTCCAGAGAAAGCATGAGAAAGTTATTACTTTCTGGGTTTTGATTGTTGCATGTAATGCAAATAGTTTTGATCAGCTCAACTTCTTGGTTCAGTTGGGTTGAGTTAGATTTTTTACTCTTTTTAATTTTTCAGCAGTTAATTAAAAATAAAATGGAAAAACCAGGAAGCAACCCTTTCCCTGGCAACGAAACAGAGGAACCTCTGTAATTGATTAGTTTTGTAATTAATTAATCAATTCTTAAACTTTTTTTTCTTTTTTTTTTCTGGTGATAATAATATTTGCAGTTTAATTTTGGAGGAAGATTCGACCTGGTGAAATTTGTGAAGTTAGTCGCTGAAGCTGGGCTATATGTTCATCTTCGAATTGGTCCATATGTTTGTGCAGAATGGAATTATGGGTACAAATTTTTATGCTATTTACTCGAATAATTAACTGAAAAATCATCACTTGCTTCTCTTTTCAATCTTGATAACTTATTGAAATTGATTCATAAATTTGATATCATTGATTTGTTTTTCCTTTGGGGTTAAACAGCGGCTTTCCTCTTTGGCTCCATTTTATACCTGGAATCAAGTTTCGAACAGATAACGAGCCATTCAAGGTTATTACTGTTATTTGATTGATTTTTATAATTGTTTCACAGTATTAATTGTTTACTTATTATATGGGGTGTCACTCTCTTTCAGGCTGAAATGCAGCGATTCACGGCCAAGATTGTGGATATGATGAAGCAGGAGAAGCTTTATGCATCTCAGGGAGGACCCATCATTTTATCACAGGTTGATTTTTTACAAGTATTTCATGAGTTGTAGTGTTCTGATAGTATCTAAATTATTCATATTCCATTTGTGGGTTCTCTTTCATCATTAGACAATCAATACTTAATGATCATTGTTTTGGCTTTTTGGTCATTGTGGAGTTGTTATGTGTGCTAGAAGCAAAAGCTTTTTTTTGTTTCTCTTTTTTTATCTACTCTTTTTTTTTCATTGCTTTGTTATTTTAATCCTTGAAATTTCAGATTGAAAACGAGTATGGTAACATTGATTCAGCATATGGTCCTGCTGCTAAGACTTACATCAAATGGGCAGCAAACATGGCTGTATCTCTTGATACTGGTGTGCCCTGGGTCATGTGCCAACAAGCAGATGCTCCTGATCCTGTTGTGAGTTACTTTTAATACCTTTTTTCCCTAGCAAATCTTTATTACACAATCAACTCAGAATTCCATCTACTTCATACTAATTATTGCATCCCCCTGCCCCCACTTAATATGATATTTTTCTGTTTGATTTCTTGGATAAAATTTGCAGATAAACACCTGCAATGGATTCTACTGTGACCAGTTTACCCCGAATTCTAAGAACAAACCCAAAATGTGGACTGAGAATTGGAGTGGGTGGTCAGTACTCAACCTTAAAAGACGTAACAATCTTGATAATTCGTATTGTATAAGATGGCACTCACATTTGTTGATTCTTGTTACATTCCTCCACTGTTATATGAATGTCTTTTCACTCATGTTCTTCCTATAATTGCAAATGCTAGGTTTCTATCCTTTGGTGGTGCTGTTCCCTACAGACCTGTTGAAGACCTTGCATTTGCTGTGGCACGCTTTTTCCAGCTAGGTGGAACTTTCCAAAACTATTATATGGTATGTAGATTCTTGTCCTAAATCTGAAGAATTTGAACCAACATATTAATTTAAATTTGGTTGCTGGTGTGCAGTACCATGGTGGGACTAACTTTGACAGGACTAGTGGGCCCCTTATTTCTACAAGTTACGATTATGATGCTCCTCTTGATGAATATGGTATGTCTTTTCAATTGCTCTATGCAACCAAATTAATATTTGCAGCCAATTTGATAGTTCTAATGGCCTAGATATGGATGCTTTTACTTTGTTATGGAAAAAAAATTGTGAAAGTGATATTCTAACCTGTACTTGCTTAGTTTTACAATTTAAGCTTGTATTACAAGTTCCACCTTTCAGAAGACTGGACTCATTTCACATGTATTGCAGGACTCATTAGACAACCTAAGTGGGGCCACCTGAAGGAGGTGCACAAGGCCATAAAACTTTGTGAAGAAGCTTTGATAGCCACTGAACCAACAACTACTTCCCTAGGTTCAAACTTGGAGGTACTCCCCATTTTTTGAAGTATTGTTCACTTCACTTCTTGTTGAGAACATCACTTTTTGTGTGGACAAATAGGCTCTTTAACAAAATTCTCACAGCCTCAAAATTTTGCAATGACATTAAAAAAGAATACTTAGTTTTTATTCTGTAAATTGCCCCATGTTTGGGGAGTCTCATGGTAGTTATTCCAGCCTTGTATAAGTGTTGAAGAAGGATTTGCAATCATATTCAAAAAGAAAGCCATTGAAACACCTTAAATGATTGTTGAAGAAGAAACCATGTTCTTGTTTTTCTCGCTCTGAAATTTAACTCAGGACACAATGTACTTTTTCATCCCTGGAACGTTAGGCCCTTTCTTTTCAAGATCATGCTAATGATTGGACAGAGCTCAACTTTTATTTACTACCTTGTGAATATAGTAATTATGTGTTCTTGTTTATACGGGACACTTATTAGAAAGCTTTTAAGAAGGTATATAGAAGGAAAAGGGAACAAATGAGATTGTTGAGAACTCATTAAATGATCAGAATTGCTAATTTATAATTCTCTTTCCAGGCAACTGTCTATAAAACAGGATCAGGATCCTGTGCTGCTTTTCTTGCCAATGTTGCTATGACCGACAAAACAGTAACTTTCAATGGAAACTCATATAATTTGCCTGGCTGGTCCGTGAGCATCTTACCAGACTGCAAGAATGTGGTTCTCAATACTGCAAAGGTTTATCTCATTAGCTTGTGCCAAATATGCTTTGCTTGCATGTGCTAGTCCTTGAGGTGTATGTGCACATGGATATACTGTTGAATATTTTAGTCTAAAGAGTGGGTCCACGATTTCCATTCCTTAGATTCACATCGGTAGCTAAACCATGTGTCCTATATCTCAACGCTAGTTCTCTTTCAGAAAATATTTCACCATTATAGGTTAATTGTGTACATTTTTCTGTGTTTCAAACGAATGTTAATGAGCATAATTTAAGATAATTCTTTTGTTATTTTAGATATCAGGAAAATCCTTATAGTGCGATATTATATTCAAAGAGAAAAGTTATGCCCTGAATTTTTATTTATTCACAGGATAGACTCTTTAGTTCATATACTAGGAGCATAATTAGTGGTCGTTAACTTTCATATGACAGGTTAACTCTATGACTATTATTCCAAGCTTCACCCATCAATTTCAGGCGAGTGATGTTGCTTCGTCCAACGCACTCAACTCTGTCTGGAGTTGGATAAATGAACCAGTGGGTATCTCAACGAAAGATGCATTTGTGAAATCTGGACTATTGGAGCAGATAAACACTACAGCTGATAAAAGTGACTACTTATGGTACTCATTAAGGTGTGCAAGTCTATTGTTTTAATGCTCTTTCCTTGACCATGTTTTGCTTCTGTAATTGTATTGATGAGCTCCAGATGATTTCAACATCTATCCTTCTATTTATTTGTGGCAGCATTAACATAAAAGGCAATGAACCCTTCCTTGAAGATGGATCTCAGACTGTTCTTCATGTGGAGTCTCTTGGCCATGCCCTTCATGTTTTTATTAATGGGAAACTCGCAGGTCAAACAAATGAATTCTTTTTTCCCTGTTTTGATTTATCTAATTACTCATAGATAAGCAAGCTGACAGTGTATGAATGTCGTAATTATGTGTTCCTGGCTATACATGCACATACCTTTTTTTTTTTCCATGTGTGTGTGAGAGTGACTAATGATAAGTTTCGTAGATTTTCCCTTTACATGGCTATTTTAGGTAAGCAAACTCAGAAAACACATTAAGTACACCTAGGACTTCAGCAGAAAAATGATGCTTACGCTTCTTTGGGTGCTTCAATTATAAAACTTTTTCTCCTGTTTAGCCATACTTTTTATCGTTTGCTAGACCTGGTCATAGAAAAACAATAACAACTAAGCCTTAATCCCAAACTAAAGACTTGGTCTTACCGTATTTCTTCCCTAATTTCTTCCTTGGAATAAACGCCTCGCGCTTCCTCACGTTCCTAGAATCGATCTGGCTGATGAAAAAGACACGAAGGACATCTCCTATACTTACTACTGTATTCCTAAATTGTTTTTTATCCTTTGTGATATTCTATTATCAGACTGTTAAATTTAGAATTATAAAAGAGAAGAAAATAACACTAGAAGATTTGTACGTGGTTCGACTATGTAACAAGACAAAAAATAATTGAACAATTTATGTGTATTTTCTCTATTAAAGTAAGTTTGTTTATATATAGATTAAAAGGCCTTGTTAAGACAACTCCTAAGAATCTTCTATCAATCAATTAGTCCATAATCATGTAATGTCCTTTAATTATGTACAGGTTATGTTCACACTCTAACACTCTCCCTTAAATTGGAGCATAGATGCTTATCATATCCAACTTGTTAGAAAGATATTCTATTTGAGGCCTATAGATCACTCAGTTGCTTTCCTGTCTTCATATAATTGGTGGAAATTAAATTTTCTTGAATTTTCTCTCGGATGGAATAGCAATCAACTTCAATATGCTTAGTCCGTTTGTGGTATACTGGATTGTAAGCAAAGTTAATAGCAGCCTGATTATCACACTAAGTTTTGCGGGTGACGCAACATCCATACCGACTTTTTTTAATAGATGATTTATCCACAAAATCCACTTGCTATGGCCTTGTATTTTGACTCGACACTGGATCTAGACACCACATTTTGCTTCTTACTTTTCCAAGGCTCCGGGTTTTCTCTAACAAACACACAGTAGTCTGTAGTCGACCTTCTATTACTTTTGGATCCTGCTTAATTAGTATCAGAAAAACACTCAAGTGCAGTATGCCCATGATCACCGTAGAGTATAAGTATGTCCATGATCATTGTAGAGTATATCGAGTCCAGGAGTTCCTTTTAGATAACATGGAATTTGTTCTAGAGCAGCCCAATGTTTCACCGTAGGTGCAGATATGAATTGGCTTACAACACTTACTGCAAAAGCAATCTCTTGCCGAGTCATCACTGTAAGGTGGTTCAGCTTTTCAACCAACCTCCTGTATCTCTCTGGATCATCATAAGGGTCTCTCTCATTCTTTGTGAGACATGTATTAGGAATCATTGGTTTGCTACAGAGTTTAGCTCTCATCTTCGCAGTTTCTACTAGTAAGGCAAGATATACTTTATTTGAGATAGGAAAATTCTCTTTTTACTCCTCAAGTCTTCGATTCCGAAGAAATATTTAAGTCGATTCAAGTCTTTAGTATGAAAACTCGCATACAAGTAGTTTTTGAGAGAAAAGATCCATGCATTATCATTTTTTGTAATGGCAATGTCATTAACATACACAACAAGGAGAATAATACCAGTATCTGAATTTCTATAAAAGACTGAGTGGTCACACTTAATTTTTTTTTAGCCCAAATTCTTGAACAATTTCACTGAACTTGCCAAACCATGCACGGGGACTCTATTTCAAACTATACAAAAATTTCTTCAAACGGCAGATTTTCCTATACTCCTCTTGAGCAACAAATACTAGTGGTTGCTCCATATAAACCTCTTCTTGGAGGTCACAATGTAAAAATGCATTCTTAATATCTAACCGGCGTAAAGGTCAATGCTGAGAAGCAGTTAGGGAGATGAACAAAATGGACCTTAAGCCTCATTTTGGAACCATCTGGATTGATTTAGATGGCAAAAACTCATTTACAGCCCACAACTTTCTTGCCAGAGAGTAAATCAACTAGTTTCCAAGTATGATTTTCATGTAGAGCCTTGATCTCCTCAAACATTGCATCATGCCATCCAGAATAGGCCAGGGCCTCTTTAACTGTCTTAGATAAAGAAATGAAATCTAAAAAGACAATTAAGGAGGTAGAAAAAGGAGTGAAGTTATCATAAGAAAGAAAGTTAGTAACAGAATAGGTAGACTTACACTGTCGTTTGCCTTTACAAAGACTAATGGGGAGGTCAAGGTCACTTGATGATGGATTCGTGGCGAAGAAAATTTTGGTGTAGGACATGTATCATCAGGTACTGGTCTTCGAGAGTAAACTTGAACAACTGGCGGTTTAACAGGAGGTTGAGTATTAGGAGGAATGTTACCATTAAATTATGCAACAGAAGGCACACTCGAGGAGTTCCCACTGTCGGATATGATTCTATAGATGAGCCTCTCATCGTCCTCCTCCTGACCAGTAGAGGTTTGTGCGATAGGATAAAAAGAAATTTGCTTGGAAAATGCTACATCTGTTGAGATCAGATATTTGTTGAGGTCTGAATAGCAACATCGATACCCTTTCTAAAGGCGAGAATATCCCAAAAAAAACACACTTCAAAACTTTAGGATCAAGTTTAGTCACATGAGATCTGACATTCCCAGCATAGAAAATACCGTCAAAATTTTGTGGTTTCAAAGGAAATAATAGCTTTTTAGGAAAGAGGACATCATAGGGATTATTACTGTTTAGTACTATGGAGGGCATGCGATTAATGAGGAAGCATGTAGTAGAGACAGCATCGGTTTAAAATTGCTTAAAGAACTTGTATTTAAAACAACAGAGCTCGAGTAGTCTCAAGGAGATGATTCTTCCTTTTAGTTATTCCATTTTGAGCGGGTGTATCAACACATGACGATTGGTGAAGAATATCATGTTGAGTCATATAAGCCTGGAAGATTCTGACTTATATTGTTTAGTATTATCACTTTGCAAAATTTACACAGAAATATTAAATTGAGTCTTGATTTCAGCACAAAAGGTACGGAAATGAGAAAACACTTTCGAATGATACTTCATAAAATAAATCCAAGTCATTTTAGAGGAATCATCCACAAAAGTGATAAAATATATGAATCCAGTCTTAGATCCAACCGGACATGGTCTCCAAACATGTGAATGAACTAATTCAAAAGTAGAATCAGCTCGTTTATTGACTCTAGGACTTAAAGAGCTTCAATGATGTTTTACAAAATGATATAACTCACATTCTAGTGAAGATACATCATGAAATTGAAGGCATAGCTTTTTCAAAACAAGTAAAGAAGGATGTTCCAACTGGCAATGTGCTTCGAACGGAGACACGATACTCGAGCAGGCAACAGACCGAGGCACCCATACATTCAAAATGTAGACCCCAGATACATGTCTTTTACTAATAATCTGCTTCGTCATAAGATCCTGAATGAGACAATGATCAGGGAAAAAAGAAACACAATAATTTAGGTTTTTGGTAAGTTTACGCACAGAGGTTAAATTAAAGGCGAGATTAGGTAAACTTAGCACAGATGATAGGGGAATAGAAGAAGTAGGTTTGACAGTCCCAAAACCCTCAAATATTATAGGTTGACCCATTAGCTATTGTAACAGGAGAAGGTGCTTTATGAGATCGAAAGCTAGCAAAAATATGGGGATTACCTATCATGTGATCCATAGCACCAGAATCAATGACCCATTTATACGAAGACGGAATAAGACAAGTTTTCAATCTATGTTTTGTAATTTTAATAGGCGTTGAAAAAATTTCAGTAACATGGGTCTTACTCAGAAGCCATTTCAACCAAAACTCTATACTTCTATATCTTCAAACAAATTAAAGAAAGACAATAGAATCTAACCTAGTGAACAGTAGGCTGCCACTGAAGAATACTTCTCAATTAATGTCGGATTGCTGGAGTTCCACCGGAGATGTGCCAGAAATGGTCGGGCGATCGTCGTGGAAGAAACCGGAGGATAAACGGATGCTACACGCGCTCCCATGTGCTGTTGCCTGAAACTAAGGCCGAAATTTGGATCGGCATGTGAGCACCACTCACGGCAGCTCCGGTCACCGTTTTCTAAGGAACAACCGGAAACGATGTTGTGCCTCTCCCTGTGCTGGCACCGGCAGTGAGACCAAATGGACACTCAAACTTGGTGACTCAATAACCAATTTCTCAACCTGAGAAACCCAAAGAATAGACATCCAAGATTAGTTCAAAGGCTTTGATACCATGTAACAAAATAAGGAATAATTGAGCAATTATTTGTATTTTCTCTATTGAGGTAAGTGTGTTTATATACAGATTATAAAGTATTGTTAAGGCAACTCCTAAGAATTCTCTATCAATCAATTAGTATCAATTAGCCTATGATTATGTAATCTCCTTTAATTATATACATATTATGTTCACATTCTAACAAATTACAAAATTCTACGTCCACGGACACAAAACCTCGAAGGGGCTGCATCTTTATTGAATTGGATTGTATCCTCGTAATATAAAAGCTTTCCTATTTATAATGGAGGATCCAAGACATATACGATATGATACTATAAATAAGGGATTCTCCAATTATAATAGGAATATATCAAATAATTTATATTTTAAGAATATATATTATTTTATCTATTTAGAAATATAAATCTTTTGGGAATACAAATCCTATACTAAATTGGAATAACTTTCCATAACACTCTCCCTTAAGCTTACAGCCAGCAACTCATGAGCATTTTCAAAAATACTCGCACAAAGACACTCACATAAAGTACCAAAATATAAAACAATCCTTAAAATTGCACTTCTCTCCAAAGGCAATACTAGTAAGAAAACATCAACATAAAGTTCCACTCCAAAGGCAATATCAGCAATATTGCCAAGGAAACATCAATACAAAATAATTCTTAGGATTGAACAAACCACACCAGTTGAACACATATGTAGCCGTGAACAATGCCCATAAACAGTACCAATGAATAGTGTCCATGTACAGTGTGCGTGAACGATACCGATGAGCAGTACCTAAACACAAACCCTAAAAAAATTAAAAGTTTTGATACTGTTAAATTTAGAATAATAAAAGAGAAAAAAAATAACATAAGGAGATTTAAGTGGTTCGACTACAAGAGCATACATCCACAAATACAAAACCTCAAAGGGGTTGCATCTTTATTAAGATGGATTATATCCTCATAATACAAAAGCTTTCCTACTTATAGTAGAGAATCCAAAACATATATGGTATAAAACTATGAATTAAAGGATCATGTTTTCATAAGCTATTTCATGTTATGTTATCTTACGCACGTTTTAGTCTGTATTTTTATTTGATTCTATTAGAATTGCTCCAAACTTTTCCAGGTTCTTTTTAGTGTGCCTCTTTCATTTATTTTAGCCTCTAAAAACAATAAAATTTAAGTAAAAACATTAAATAATAGAATAAAATTAAGAATTCTAAAATTAAACATAAAAACCTAATAAAACTAAGGAAAATCAATGAAAATAAACGGATTTAGTTCCAAAAAATGTATGAATAATTGTGCATTATATTGCCACATCAAATACAAGTCCTATACCAAATAGGAATAACACTCCCCCTTAATTGTAGCATTTAATCTCATCAATTCTAATAGACTAATCAAGGTTAATCATGTTTGTGAGATAAATTGCATCAGAAGCTCTCAAAAGCTGCAGCACTAGGTGCATGGTGTTAACTCAATGTAGTAGCTCTAGGCTTTCAGCACAGTCTTTAGTTATTTACAGTTTACATACCTAAACGAATTATCAGGAACACAAAGAATTAGTTCTGACCCAAAGGAAAGTTCTATCCAATTTTATCATCTGTACATTTCAAATTTGCTAGGAGTTCCTGAAATCTAATTATAATTTAGGTTTGAGGAGTTGAAATGATACTGAACTTCACATACTAAAAAGTTGGGACATGTACAGGGAGTGGAACAGGCAAGAGTAGCGGCAGTCCTAAGGTTGCAGTTGATATTCCCATTACAGTTGTACCTGGGAAGAACTCTATTGATCTCCTAAGTTTGACTGTTGGACTTTATGTAAGCAATTTAAGAGAAAGATAGTTATTCTGCGCTTTTCTATCTGCTGCAGTAGCTTCCTTTTGACTGAAAGATATCTGTTGGATGAACAAAATTCCAATATTACAACATCATTAGGTATGGACATTATTTGATGGAAATTTTAACATTTTTGTATCAGAATTATGGAGCTTTTTTTGATCTAGTGGGTGCTGGAATAACTGGTCCAGTACAGCTGAAAGGGAAAAATGGCACTACTGTTGATCTCTCTTCACAGCAATGGACATATCAGGTAAGTCTTTTTTTCCCATGTTTTCTTTGTACACCAGACCTAGTACAAGAAAATGGTAACTACTGCAATCTTTGCAATCCCAAATATATGACCGGTTGAAGGGAAGAAACTTCCAATTTAAATAAGTGGAGAACACCACCCTCAAAAGGGTGAAATGCAGCAACCTTTTCTTTCTTTATTTAGATGAAATGTTAAATATGAGGTATATTGCAAACGCAGATCGGGCTTAAAGGTGAAGAATTAGGTCTTTCCACCGGAAGTTCTTCACAATGGATTTCACGGCCTAACTTGCCTACTAAACAGCCCTTGATATGGTACAAGGTAACATTTAAATCTTTAGCATTTATACAAATTCAATTTTAAAAAAGCAGCACTTATTCAAAATTCATTTGTTCAATGCTATTGACATTTTGGTCAAATTTCTGATAATTGCATTGCAAAATGAGATTTTAAAAAAGATCAAAGGTTTTGATATCAGACTCAACATTTAACTACACTTTTCTTTGGAGTTCTAGAGGAGCCATTTGCAAGATTATTCTAGGTCAGCAATGCAGCCTAGAATGGTATTAGAAAAAAAGTGAACATTAATGTTCTGTTCCTTTTCAATGATACCACTAAGTCAACTTAACCAAGACAAAATGTTGTGTGGTTTTGTGCTACCTATTAATATCATTGTGAAACAGTCATTGGCATAAACTGTCTGATATAGATATTTCTATAAAAAATTCTGAATTTTGTGTAGGAAGAAAGGACCAATATATCCCATATACTTGAGATAATCATAAAACAGCTTGAGAATTTCATTTGTAAAACTAAACCATAAAATTTTTCAGAATTTGTTTTATTTTATACAACAGAATGTGAGTGAATTCCTACGAGATTTTTGAACTAAAAAATGCTTTCCAATGTCTTTTTGTAATTGAAACTTTATTCTTCAGGTTCTTTCACCCCACATCTTTCTATGTTATAGGAGCTTGAATTTTTTTTCTATATTTCATGGGGGTATTCTTGTTTTAATTGATAGGGTATCAATTTTTTAGAAACTAACAAGTCATTGTACTTGTGATCCAGACCAGTTTCAATGCCCCTGCTGGCAATGATCCCATTGCAATTGATTTCACGGGAATGGGGAAGGGTGAGGCATGGGTGAATGGACAAAGCATTGGACGTTATTGGCCGATCATTGCGTCTCCAAATAGCGGTTGCACCGACTCTTGCAATTACAGAGGAGCCTACAATGCGAACAAATGCTTGAAAAACTGTGCAAAGCCTTCTCAGACTTTGTA
This sequence comes from Manihot esculenta, assembly GCF_001659605.2. Taxonomy (NCBI): domain Eukaryota; kingdom Viridiplantae; phylum Streptophyta; class Magnoliopsida; order Malpighiales; family Euphorbiaceae; genus Manihot; species Manihot esculenta. The sequence continues at coordinate 30,855,030 of NC_035171.2, forward strand.
AGTTCTGAAGAGTTTAATGAAGAAAGGCTTGAGAAACTTTCTCAGAAATATTGGTTCTCATATCAACAAATTTTGCAGGTACCATGTACCCCGTTCGTGGGTGAAATCAACCGGCAACACCCTTGTATTGTTTGAGGAAGTAGGTGGGGATCCAACACAGATAGGTTTTGCTACAAAACAGGTTGAAAGTTTGTGCTCTCACATATCGGAGTCCCACCCATTACCTGTAGACATGTGGAACACAGATTCAGAAGCAAGAAAAAAATCTGGACCTGTACTGTCCCTGGAATGCCCACATCCTAATCAGGTCATTTCTTCAATCAAGTTTGCAAGCTTTGGAACCCCACATGGAACTTGTGGGAGCTTCAGCCATGGCCAATGCAGCAGCAGCAGTGCTCTTTCCATTGTGCAGAAGGTATGATGATCCCTCACTCTTTCAATAAAGTTTCATGTATCTGTTTAGAACTTGAACCAGTTTAAACCAACAGAGTCTAATTGTTTTACAGGCTTGTGTTGGATCAAAGAGTTGCAGCCTTGGTGTATCAGTCAACACGTTTGGGGATCCTTGCATGGGAGTTAAAAAGAGTTTAGCAGTAGAAGTTTCCTGTACATGAGATTCTGCTCAAAGCATTCACTTTTCTTGGGACACAACCAAAGCCTTGTTCCCAAGTGTTTATCATATTAAATAAGCATACTTTCTGATTATCAAAGTTAAATATGAAAGGAAAGAAGAATGAGGTTTCACCTTTAAAAGTGCTCTAATAAATTTTTCAACAGCAGTTATTCTGTTTTGGGAGAAATTTTTTTGTTTACCTTCTCTTTTCTGTAAAGGAAATACTGGAAGGAAACAAGATTTAAGAGTTTTCCCTGACTTTATTCAAGCAACTTGAATTGGCTACTTCCAATAGAGGGTTGTGAATCTATCTAAATTACTTACAGTAATAGCAAATGTATCATTATTCTAAATTGTGATAAGGCTCTTTTGAATCTCTATAAATATCTGCAGTACTTGAGACTTGCTTGATGTTGCTTATGGAAAGGTAACTTTTTTTTTTTGGTCAAAAACGGTATTAAGCAGGAGTCTTCTAATTTAACTAATCTGAATTCACAAAGTGAGTAACTAATTTAACTAATGAATTTTTTTATAATATAAGGATTAAATAGTAATTTTTCTTTATATTTATCTTAGGCTTAGTATCAATTAACAAAATATGGATATTCCATCATAATGAGCTAGGATGGGACAAAAAGTCTAGATTGACTCGGCTTTTGATCAGATGTAGACTTTAACTGCATAATGACTTTACCTGCATCATAATTTCTAAGCTTCTTTCTGCTTTTAGAAGCCTTTTAGATTAGGAGTCTGCTATCAGGAGCTGTTCAGAGGAGGAATAAACAAATATTCAAACTTTCTTTATTTATAATTTCAATCCAAATACAAAGATTACAGCGACACAAAACCACATACACATTAATATCGTATTTGCTAATCTTTACTTCTATTATCTGTTATCAGTATTCAGAAATCCCCTGAGTTGTTTCAGAGCTATACTCCCTTTGAAATCTGCAAACGCTGCAAAGATTTGAAAACAGTGATGGAGTTTTGTACTTGTCCTCTCCACCCATCATTGGCATAGCAACTCCAACCTTAACAGGACTAACATAATCTGGCCTGTATGTCTTCCCCAAGATTCCTTCAACAACATCTGTCAGGTTGAAAAACTTGAACTGTGTCTCCAGGTGAGCAAATGCATCCTCTGCTGGCAACTGGTAATTGTGAATCCTGTTCTCTTCTTTCCCGATTGGTCTCACCTTTATATTCAGCTCTACCAAATCTGAGACTGCAACTCTTATAGTGTTAATATCATCAGTTCTTTCAACTAAAACCTCTCTTTCTTCTCCATTAGTCCTCCATTCCGAGTCCCCATCGGCCGGGATATCAACTGTGTTACCATCCCATTTTACCAGAAGAGCATCAACATTGTCATCCCAGAGTGAGACTCTCTTTGCTGCAATGACTAGTGTGTGAGTATCAAACATGATAGAGAGGGCTTGCACCCATGTGAAGTCTCGAGTCCTCCCTTGCGGCCGAGTTCCAATGAAGTGTGCATTGATTTGTAGGCTTTCATCAGAGACAATGGCAAAGTTTCCTCCCTTTTCTCCATGGAAGTAGAACATCACACCATCACCACCGACGAACCGAGGATCATAACACAGAGAGCCATACCCATTACATCTAGGCCTTCTCCCTGCCAAAGAACACAAGTTTCAGGACTTAAAACTTAAAAGAATTCACTTAATACCAGAAGTAAATTAAGGAGCCTTACATTTGCAGGTGGCTTCACATCTGCTGCTGCAGTCCATGAAGCATCCCTTCTGCTTCTTGTTTTTCACAGGCTTCCTTACTTTGCATTGATCTGGACACACCAAGATCTTGTTAAAGCATTTCCCTCTGGCCTGGCACAAAGCTTGTTCATGGCCTGAAGATAATGGAGGCCTCATCACATAATGAGTTATAGCAGGATCAAGAGGGTCCTTCTTGCCATTTGCACCTTCAACAATGGAGGCTTCCCAGGAGACGAATACGAGAAAGAAAGCCAGAAGAACACATGATTTTGTTTTCTCCATGGCTGAGCTGAGTATCTGTTGCTGTTTGCTAGCTATAGCAATGGAAGAATGGAGAAGAGATGGAGAGGTTAAGGTGTGGTGGTGGATTTATATAGGGAGATTTAAGCTTCAGCTGGCCAACTAGGCCTTGGATTAAGGCTTAATAATGGTGAATTTGGCTTCTGTTCCCATTACCCATTAGCTAACAAGTAATTATAATTTATCTTAGCCAACAGTTGAGAAACAGCTCTTCTGCTGAGAATTCTTTGACCAACTGAGAGCTGACTTTGTTTTAAATTGTTATTCTAATTGAGCTCAGAGTTTACTTGAATATGCTAATTAGATATAATTATTAAAAGGGTAATTTATAATAATAATAATAATAATAATAATAATAATAGAAATTCTTCATTATTATACATTTTTTTATAATGTTTTTTTTTTTCCTCATCTTAAGAGAAATCCAAGAAAAAGATAAAAATAAAAAAGTTGTTCCTTACGGCTGCATTCATGGGCAAAAATGGTGAGAAACCCATCGATTTCCATCCTCTGTGTAGTTGAATACTTGAATTGCCTTGATAATAATATTAATAATTAAAAAAATAAAAAGCAAAGGACGGCTATAAAAATCACCAAATTGAAGTTTAATTTTTTTAACAAATTAAACTACATCCCACTTGGCATTGCCTTTTCATGAATCAAATACACCACCTTTTTTTTAACTACAATACAAGGCAGGGACTTTATTTACACTTTTTCTTTTTCTTTTTCTCATAAAAAATTAATTTTTATTTTAATTTAAACTCATAACTGCGATGATAATAAAGAAAATTAATAAAATTTTTGGATGTTTAGGTCATGTAATTTTCTTTTTTACAAATCAAATCAAAATACATATACTTTCAAAATATTTTTTTAACACTTTACATTTTTTAATTATACATTGATGCTACATAACGATGTTTCAAAATAAGTTATAAGTTGTCACCTTAACATAATAAAAGTTTGATAAATTAACACACGATCGTAGAAATCTCGTCCACATAAAAGAAGATCATAATATTGTGACATTTGATATATCACAATACTCGCTCTTTTCTAAACTCATCAAGTTTTTATAGAAAATTAACATTAATGGATATAATTCAGTAAATTCACGTTACAACTATAATTGTGTAATTCTCTATTCACTAATTAATATCAATAAGATTTTCAGTAGATGTGATAAGGAATTTTATAGTATAAAAGTTAATGATCACAGAAATAAATGTACACTTTTTATACACTAATTCTAAACTTTAAGCATTTCATTATATTCACACCTTTCTATTAGTTTACTGAAATGAACATTGAAATGATTGTCAAGTGCCAACCACCTTATATATTTTTTTTACAGATTGATCAATTGCCATTTAACTCTATTTTCAACTACATCATTATATATTTTTAATTTAATTTTTTTTTATAAAATTTTACTTTCAATTATATCGGTAATTTAAAAATTAACAAATTTTAATAACAATGTATTCTTTAAAAAATGTAATAACAACAAAAATATATATTTTTTATATGAGTTAATTTTTAAAAAATGCTTTAGGGTTTTCATTAACAGAACTTTTTTTTAAAATAACTTTTCTTTTTTATTTTTTTTATGACTAAGGATATTTTAGAGTCAATAATTACATGCGTAAAAATTAAGTTTTCTCTGAGTGAAATTAAAGATTCACTCCCTTATATTGATCTCTTAAAATTAATATTTTTAATATAATTGATTTTAATTTAATTAAAAATTGATAGTATCAATAACTTAATTCAGTATTATAAAGTCTTTTCTAAAACCATAAGGTATGGAGTTGAATTTTTATAGAAATTAATTATTAAAAAAGATTTTATAAAAACTCAAATGAATCCTAATTTTTGAACAAATTAATTTTTTAAAAAATAAAAATTTTACAAGTTAAAAAAATCATTTTTTTTCATTTCAAATTATGTAAATCTCATTAATTATGATAATTATAATAAATTTATATAAATCTCATTATAATTAGCCATCAAAATTTAATTATTATATATACAATAATTGCATTAACTAATTTATTCAAAACGACGAGGGCATATATAGTACATTGACTTCTGAATGCCAAGTAGGAGACGACAGTTAAGTTAAGACAATTATGCATGTGGCATTCCCGGAAATCTAGAGGGTTTGGTTCATTATTACACGTGGCATTCCTTAACACGGTTATGCATGTTTCTTTTCTTAAAAAAAACAGCCATCTCTGCAATTCAAAGGCTGTGGAAGATCAGATGAACCTCCAAAGGCATAACAATGGATGAACTCCTCTACCCATTAACGTTGTAACTACGCCATGTTCATGTGATGAAGGACAACCCATAATGCATAGGATCTCACAATGATGCATGCATAGGCTATGAAGATCTGAACTCTGTTGGTATTTTAAATTACTAATACTTCTTTTATTTTTGTACTTATCAGGTAATTAATATCATGTGTAATGGCGCTACATGAATCTTCTTGAGACTTGAGAAATTAAGTTTGAATTCAATGAGACTGATCACGTAGACCCAAGATCAAAGTTTAGATCAATCACATTCCATTTTGTCCATCAAATCTAGGAATGATAACTATTATTATTATTATCAGCATTCTTCATGATACGAAATATATATTAACTATTGATGACTAGACAGCAACATTAATAACTTCATTAATGATGATAATTTATTAGCGGTTATCCCACTTTTCAAGACTTTTGAGGCGTTTAGGTCAAGTAACACGTTGAAACTATTGGAGTTGAAGGCTTTATCTAGAGGTGTCAAATGAAAATCGATTCAAGGTATGGATACAGCACTCTAAACACAGGTGGATTGTGCAATGCAACTGGACTTAATTTGTATTTTTAGTAGTGTAGGTCGAACAGTCGACTCAGAACTAGTATAAACTAGAAAAATCCGACTATTTAATTAAAATGAAACATTGCGATGATTCTTGCACATGCTCACGCAATATGATTTCTATCTAGTGCTATGAATGTCAAAGTAAAAAAATTCAACTAAGCGCGAATTATTTCTTTGAATTGTTACCGATAGGCCCGGAACGAGCTCAGAATAGGCCCATTGAGTCTACTATGCCAGAATTTTTTCTGATGTCGAATCAAGAGAGGTAGAGGTGGAGAGAGGCACTTACTAGGAATTCCTCGTTGAAGATCAACAATTCCAATGATCTATCTCCAATGAAATTTCAAAGATAATGCAAGTCATTTCTCTTTTAATTAGACATTTTAAGTTTGAGTGATGTGTTTTTAAAATTTAAAATAATAGATTTAACTAGCGCATATTTAAATTAATCAAATTAATAAATTTCAAATATCTGATAATATATATAAAAAAAAACTTTAGAGAAAGCTAATGAAAACACATAATTATATAAATATTAACCTTTTAACTATTGACTATGATGGTGAAATAAATCTATTTCCATGCATAATTAGTAATAAGTAAAGTATTAATACTCATATTAATGAGTATTTTTTTAATCTCGTCCGAAATATATATACTGGATGTCACTTCAATTATCTTTTTTTTTATTATTATATCTGAGCAACAAAAAAAAAAAAAAGAGAACAAAGTATATTTCCATACAAGCATAATTTACATGCTTGATTGGTTTTTAAAATACAAAGAATGATATGATATTGTTTTATTTAATTATTTATTTTTCTTGATTTTAAGTTCAAGCATGGAAATATATTAGTTAAAAATTCATTATTAATTAGATTGTGGCAATCCCTGAAGCTGATTGACCCTTAAACCTGCAAGCCGTGCAAATAGGTGACGAGAGAGATGGAGTTTCATACTTGTCTTCACCCCCCATCATTGGCATTGGCACCCCAATCTTCACTTGACTCACATAATCTGGCCTGTAAGTCTTACCCAGAACTCCTTCAACAAGATCTGATAATTTCTTGAACTTGAACTGTGTCTCCAAATGAGCAAAGGCATCATCATCAGGCAGCTGATATTTGTGAACTTGATTTTCTTTCTTCCCAATTGGCCTGACTTTGATGTCCATTTCTACAAGACCAGCAACTCTTACTCTTAAACTGTTGAAACTATCAGTTCTTTCCACTATAACCTCTCTTTCTTCTTCGTTGGTTCTCCACTCAGCTTCTCCATCGTTAGGGATGTTGATTGCTTCGCCATCCCACTTCACAATCAGGGCATCAATATTAGTGTTCCATTGTGAAACTTTCTTTGCAGCAATTACGAGATTGTGGGTATCAAACATGACAGAGAGTGCCTGCACCCAAGTGAAGTCTCTAGTCCTTCCTTGAGGTCTAGTTCCAATGAAATGAGCATTGATTTGAAGGTTGTCGTCTGAGACTATTGCAAAGTTTCCTCCCTTTGCTCCATGGAAGTAGAACATCACTCCATCACCACCGACGAATCGAGGATCATAGCAGAGAGAGCCATATCCATTGCAGTTAGGTTTTCTCCCTGCCAGTGGACATTAAAAATTCAAGTTTCTTGTTATACTTTTGTATTAGTATCGTTAAATTGAGCAGAAAGAAAACTATATTTTTCCATTAAATTAAATATTTATACCGATACATATCCATAATCTATTAAAAATAAGGCAATGAATAATAATATACTTTAATAAAAATATATTTTATTTTTAATAAAATTATAGTTTTAATTGCGTTTTTTTATTTATTACCAAAAAGTAAATAAACCCTATCTTATTTTATAGTAGTGTATATAGAGTCATCCTTGTATGAAACCCATCCGCAACACAAGATATTTCAATCAATTTTGCCCTAATTTAAATGATGGTAGCAAAGAAATTAAGAAAGAAAGTGAACTTACATTTGCAAGTGACCTCACACTTGCTGCTGCAGTCAACATGGCATCCCTTCTTCCTCTTGTTATTCTTCGGTTTCTTCTCAGGGCACTGAGCTGGACACACAAGTGTCTTCATGTTACAACCTCCCTTTGCCTTGCAAGAAGCTCTTTCTTGTCCAGATGGCAGAGGTTCCATTTCATCAAAATCATCATTTTTTTCTTTGCCACCATTTTTATTTCCATTGCCATCACCCTTATTGTCGTTGCCATTGTTGTTGCCTTTGTTATCGTTCCCATTATTGTTACCTTCATTATCATTGCCATTGCCATTTCCTTTGTTGTCATTTCCATTGTTATTGCCTTTGTTTCTATTTCCATTGTCATCACCTTCGTTGCCATTGCCATTGTTATTGCCTTTGTTGCCATTCCCATTTCCATTTGCATCACCTTTAACGATCGTGGCTTCAGCTGCAATCAGCACGATAAAGAGAGCCACTAAAATGTATGATCTTAGTTGAACCATTTTGGCCTTACTATTATTTGTTTTGTGTTTCAGCCACAGAGAAGAAGATGAAGATGAAGATACTAGTTGAGCTCTTTGCCCTACAACCAAAGCATATTTATAGTTTGGCTCAATTCATAAGAGAATCTTTTGCTTCCTCCTGTTAAATAGCTTACGTTGGAAAGTAGGGTTTCATTTCTTCATGATCAATCTTCAGATATCATTAAGTTCTGTTTGCTTCAATTCATCATAAAGATGCTTAAAACTTGTACGAGTAAAAATGTGAAACAAAAATATAAAGGCTTTGCTTTTCAACCATCTAACTTTCTAAAAACTCAACTATCATCTACCTGAATAAGAATTTTCTGTGGAAACCATACATGCATGCATGCACCAGTCCGCTCTGCATGCATGCATACAAAGAAATTAGAAAAAACAAAAAAAAAAAGTTAAAGGCATATTAGCATTTTTATCTATCAAACTTCTCAATTTTTCAAATTCATAATTTTAAAATTGTATTTTAAAAGTAATTTTTTAAAAAACATAAGTATTTAAAATATTTTTTTTAAAAGTTTAAATAAAAATTATGAGGTATTTAATAAGAAAAATATAAAAATATAAATGTACAAATATGTGTTTCTGATAAAAAAAAAATGAAAAATAACTTGGAAACTTCAAAGGATCTTCCAGTAAATCTGCCTCTGTTGCTCTAAATTTCTCAATAAAGAAATCAGAGATTCCTAGACAAGATTGGTATGCAAGGCATTTGGAATAAATAATGTATACGAAAGAAATGAATCCAATTCTTATAAATCACACATTTTTTCTTAATCTAAAAAAAAATTAAAAAATAAACTTCTTATTCTGAAAATTAGAAATAAAATGGGTGCAAATTATTATTGTATATGTTTAACTATAACAATAATTTAAAAATTATTACATGTATTTTTGTAAACATATAAAAATTATTGTTAATTTATAATATTATTAAATAGAAAGTTATGAAATTTTGTTATTATATATAATAGAAATATGAATTTCTTTATAAAAAATTTAAATTGTGATTAACTTATTAACTAATTAATTAGTAATTATAGGGTTTGCAAACCAAGAAATTTATATAAAAATGGCTTGTTGTCCACATAACTGGGGCAGGTCTTATTATAAAATGTTAACTCCACCACCCTAGGCCCTAACCTTGAGGCAATTTTGACTCTGTGATCCATGTGATGGAGAACTTCTTGGAAAAGAAAAAGTAGAATACAACAATACAATAATATATGAATTTATACTGAGAGATGCTTAAAGCTATGTCCATCAAAGCCGGCCAGATTCCTCGCTCATCATAACATGAGTTGTTCTTGAATTATAGGACAATTCAGTAATATTAGCTATTTTAATAGTGAGTATAATATGATTTTAAAATTGAATTAAATAAATTGAAAATTGAAATTATAAAAATTAAATCGAATCGGATTAGTAGAGAGTACCAATCTGACTCGATTCTTTTTTATTTGGTTTGATCGGTTAAGTTTTTAAAATTCAATAAGAATATTTTAATTTTAATTAGAGTCTAATATTTTTATATTATCAAAATTATATAGTGTTGGTAACTAATCGATTCAGTTCGATTTTATCCAATTTTTATCATCAAAACTATAATCAAAATAAAATAATTGAATTTTTAAAAAATTAAAATGAAATGAACCGAAAATAATATAAAATAATAAAATTTTCAAATTAATTTGATTCGATCCATTATTTTAATTTGAACTAAATATTACTGATAATATACATAATTATGCAACTTTAATATTACAAAATATCTAGATATTGAGTTTGATTTCATTTAAAACAGATTGATTTGTTTAAATTTCATTATTTTGGTAGGATTGAAGAATAACAAGAAAAATCTAATTTGGAATCTACATTCTGAGATAAAAGGTGGTCACAATCAAATTCATAAAAGGATATTCTAGACGAACTGGGTTATGGACTGCGTTATAGGTACAAACATACTTGATAAAGCCAGCCTCAAATCCGAGAACCAAACAGATAACTCTTATCTGCCAAACTGTACTCAATTTTGATTTTAGATACTTGTATTTGGGTTAGGACTCTTAGCACTATAAAGATGCATTGTGATGTATCTGATATCTTATCTTATCTTTTATCTCCTATTTTTAGCCATGAACATGTGTGGCTAAAACCTTCTTTTCAGTTACAGAATAATTAAAGTTCCAGTTAAACGAGTTGTGAAATTGATGTAATTTTATAGTTTTTTCAATTATTGATATTTATATTATTCCTGTGTTTATTACTTAATATCATTTTGTGGGTTGTTGCATTAAGGTGTCATTGCTCAATTGATAGAATTGTAGACTGCTATTCAGGTTAGTTAAATCCGTAATTGTTTAACTAAACTGAAATAGGTAGTGAATTAGGTTGCGTAAGGCCTTTTTAAGAAATAGTATAATCTAACTTAAATGAACCGAGCGTCTCGCGTTTGTTAGTTAGAATCATGTCCTTTTAAATTTTAATACAATAATTGGATTAAATTATAGGAGCGTCTCCTACGGTTGTCCGAGAGTTAGAGCTAATTAACGAGCGTCTCTTAACTAGTTTAAAATTAAGAAAGGATTGGATAGCTGAAGCGTTTTCGATATCTATAACTGGTTTATTAATTAAATTGAGATTATTTTGTATATGTGATCAACCCATAAAAAATGGAACTAAAATTATTTCTTTAACTGGATGTATCTCATGTTGATTCTCTTTTAAATTTAAATTGGTTCTTATTTTAAATTGATTTTATTTATTCCTCTTTGAACCCCATTTTATTTTATTTTGTTTATTCTACTTTACCTCATTCAATAGAATTAATTTATTTATCAGTCTCTGTAGGATCGACCCTAATTACCATTATCGCAAATTTTATTTTTAAAGCAGAAATTTATTTTTGATAGTTTTGACGCCCATCAATTACTCACTTCTAGTTATCTATATTAATAGTAGTTAATTAAATATTATAAAAAAGAAACTTTTCATAATACACTTTTTCGTTCTCCATGAAATAAAACTATTTAGACACCGCTAACAGTTTTAATTAAGAACGTTTGATTAAAATAAAGTTTAGAAAATAAAATATTAAAAATTGAAAAGTGTCTCACATAGTAAAAAAATTTATTTATAATAACAAAAATTTTAAAGCAAAAAATTTATAAAAAAATTTAAAAATAATTAAAACGTAAAATTAGTTTCCTAAATGATAGAATTTGAATTTCGAATTTTATGATAGGTCTTTGAGTCTTATCATATTTTTTTAAAGTCGTCCGTTTCGAAATTTCTTTTTCAAAAATTTATTGTAAACTTCCAACGAACGTTGACAATAAAAATTAAGTATAGTCTAAATATTTTATAAAATTTAAAATTAATTGCTATGCATCACTCCAAATATTAGTACTTTTAACATTTTTAAAATTATTACTCAACAGACCAATAATATAATATAGAAATGCATGCGGCAACATTTATAAATTGAACCTCATAGTTCTATGAGTGGAATAGCTTTCTTCCTTTGAACATAATAAATATACAGGTGGGTTGGATCCATGAATGTGCATCTGTCATCTGAGTTGTAAATCGAAATTGGCATTTTTTTAATCAGAAACTGAAGTTCATTGATGATCAGAAAACTACACGGCCCAAGGCTGTAAAGGAATTTAAGAAACGACCCATAAATCAAGAAACCCAACCCAGTCATGGAACCAGCCGAACCACTGGAACTGTGGTCCATGGATCTTTCACCATAGGCTTTGGGAGGGAGAGAATGGCGGAGCTCCATTCGGCTACCTCTAACAATATAATTATTTGAAAATTTAAAATAATAAAAAGATACTTAAACTTTCATAATTAAAAATAAACTATTGGAGGACTTGTTTGAAACTTAATTATTTTTAGTTATTTTTATCATGTATTATTAATTTATTTTATAATAATTTATTTAATTTTAATTGTAAAAATATTATAATATATTTTTCCATTATTAATTTTCAGTTAGAAAAGATAATTTTTATTGTTAAGAAAAATAGTATAAAATATTTTAAAACCGTTTTTTTAAATTTTAATTAGTTAAATGTTAAAAATCGGAAAACTTATTTTCTAATTTTCAATTTAAAAAATTTATACATGTAAATATAAAATTTAAACTATATACGTGCATATTTATAAATTTTTTTTTTATTGAATTGTGAAATGTAATTAGTTGGTTAATGCAGATTTATGAAATATGATTATTCAAATACAAATTTATTTTGGTTAATCTCATAGTTTTATGGTAAGTTGAAGATTATGATTAATTAAATTCTTAATTTTGATATTTTTGTGTTATAGAGATTAAATGAGGATCTATTTTTGGTTTTTGTTAGATTTAGAAAAAGTTAAGATTTGTAATTTTTTTAGATTTGGGAGACTGAAATCTGATTAATTTGGGTTTTTTTTTTTTATTGTTTGGCATGATTGGTTGAAAATTGAGAAGAATTTGATTATTGTTGATTATAATGATTTATTTGTTGAAAATTATAAGGAATTTAATTCTGTAAGAGAAATATATGACAAAGAATAATTTGAATTTTTCTTAGTTTTTTAATGGTAAAATTAAATTAAAAGACTTGTTTGTCGATGAAAATAAAAATTAAGAATATTTTAATATATTTTTTAAAATATAAGAATTGATTTATAAATATTAATAATATTCGATGATTAAATTATAAATCTTTCTATAAATATATTTTAAATATTTTTAGGAGTTATAAAAAAATTATATAGTTTTATCAATTTTTTATTTTAGAATTTATGATTTAATTTGTTTTAAAATAATATATATATATAAATTATTGTATCATTAATAAATAGTTATAATTTTTTGATGTCTTAAAACTGTTGATATAAAATTTATATGACGAGATATGAATTTTACGTGATATGAATTTTACGTAAATTAAATTATAGATTCTGAAAAAAAAAATAAGTGAATCATTGATATTTTTTTATGTTTTTTATAATTAATAATTATATTTTATTTATTATGTTAATATTTTTTATTATATAAAAAATTATTATTATTTATTAACTGCTCGATTATATTAATATTATTTTAATAAAGTGAAAATATGTAAAATTATAAATTATTTTTTTATATTATTTTCTTAAAAAAATAATTCAAAATCTCCTTTCACGTTGATATGCTAATACACCATCATTAAACTCCATCTGCATTTTCTATGAATTATAGCATAAATGTTTTTCTTGTAATAAATTCAAATGGTTTAATTGTTTACTTTTATTTTTTAAAATAAAATAAAAAATGCAAACTTTTACAATTTTTCTTTTCAGAAAAAATATTTATTATTTTATAAATAGTGAAATTAAACTTAATAATACAAAATCAATTAATTTAATCACAAACAGTTTTCATGATCAAGTATGATAATATATATAAAATGCAAATATTTGAAGAGTTTTCTTAATTTAAAATTAGACTCATTATAAAATTTAATTGTCTACACTCACAAACTTAGCGTAGTGGTAAATGTATTCGAGTAAATTTGAGAGATGTCAGGTTCAATCTCTCACCCCATTTCAAACAAAAAAATTTTGTTTTCCAAAATAAATTATAAAGGACCCATTAGATTCGTTTTGTCTGATTAATATGTATCCATCCCTTGATATTTTATTTTATGGATAAGATTCTAAGCTACTTTTGAGGTGGTGGAGTATAGAAAATTTTGCATATTCATTGATTGATACTCTCAATTTATTCTTAATATTCTTTAAAAATAAATTATATTTGCCTTTTTTATTCTTACTATTATATATTTTAAGATAATTTATAATATAATGCATGAATTTTAACAAAATTCACGATTTAACTTTTATATAAATATTTAATATTTAAATACTCAATTAAATTTATTCAATAATTTAAAATAGTATAAAAATCAAACTTTTATTTTTTATCTTTAATTTTGTAGTCAATATTTGTAAGTAATTTTAAAAGTACAAATAAAGACTTTTTCAATTTCACTAAAAAATAAATTAATAAAGATATATATATAAAAACCAATTTATGCTAATTAGAATAAAACTTTATTTAACTAAAATTGAAACTAGATTTAGAATCTTTGTGTCAAAAAAAAAATTTGTTGTCTAAAGCAAAAAAAAAAAATTATTATACCCTTTTATTTTTAATATTACTGCAAAATATATAAAATCAATTATTTCCTATAATGACTTTTAAAATTATTTTGATACAAATTATATATCGAGAAATTAATTAATTAAAAATATGCATATATATATATATATTAAAATATTAAAAGAGAATTACATGTTAAGTATCAAAATTTTTTAAAAAATTATTAATTTATATGTGATGTTACTCGATCACTATTCAAAATAAATTATAAACTATCGTTACAAAATAGAGTTATGGACTAAAATTTTATAATACAATTTTACTTAAAAAAAATATTTATACTTCAATCTCTATTTTATTATCAAGACTCGCTCTACTCTACATAAATCTAATATTAATGTAAAGTTATCATTAACATGTATAATCTAATCAGTTATATCTGTAATCATAAAATTTCTAACCAGCTAACTCGACGGAATTTCTTATCAGCTAATTGGCTATCCGTATTATTAAAAAAAATATTATATTTATTTTTATCTCTACATAATATAAAAGAGATTATCATAAAAATAAAAATATAAAATTCTCTTACATAATTATTCTCAAATTCTATTTTTATCATATTCGTCATGATACATTTAATCAATCGCACAATAGTTTTATTTTTGATAACATTAATACTTATTAAATATTTATTTTTCTTTAATTATTATAATTGTATCTATAAATATCATTCAATTATTATAATTTTAAATACTTTTATTATTTATTTTTTATTAAAATTAAAATAAATTAATTAATAGTTTTTTAATAAAAATTAACAACGTTATAAATAATTTTAAAATAAAAAATAATTAATTTTTTAAAAATATAGGATGTGATAGTGACTTTTTAAAAATATTAAAGAGGGAATAAAAGAGATTTGATTGAAGCTGGGGCTCACCATAATAAAATATGTTGAGTGTACTTTCCGACATTAATCCATCCAAATACAGCAATGAGAATGATACATCAATTTTCTTTTTTCTTTTTCTAATTTACATAATTTATTTATTAATTAAATTTTCAATTCAAATGCAATATTGGCTGTGATGGGATTAACTAATTCAAGGGGTTAAATTGAATGGACCCAAATTTGAATTTCAATTTAATTTAATGTAAATTAATTCATTAATTATATTTTTAAAATATTTAATCTATTTTTAAATATAAAATTATTTTTACTATTACATAATTTTAAAAAATATAATTAATATCGTTAAATTAATAATTTTTATTTATTCATTTTTTTCTTATATAACTTCTGCTCTATCTCCTCAATTCAAAATTAATATATTGAAATCACTGTTTTAATAAAAAAAATCATTAATTTTAATTAATTTTCACAATTTAAAAGATCTCAAATTTTACTTTTTAATTTATAATCTCTAATTTAAAAAAAAAAATCGATTCAAACAAATCAATCATAAACTTTTTATAATAGTTCTGAAACAACAGTAAAAAATTAAAATAAATTCCGGCGTTTAGAGGAATTACTGATTTTCTTTGTAATTTTTTACTATGTCTGAAAATATATAAATTAATAAAAATAAAATTTTTTATTAATTAAAATATAGTTACATGGATGATCCCTCTAAAATTTATATAAAAAATAATTTTAATAAGAAAAAAACTAACTGAAAAATATTTATAATTATTAAGCACCATAAAACGAAAAAATAAAAATTTTGTATAAAACAATTTTATTTTCTCAAAAAGCAGCAAAGAACAAAAAAAAAAAAAAAAAAAAACGTTTTAATGCTTGAAAGAGAAATTTCTAAATTTGCCTGAGCTAATATTATATTTAAAGGCCCACCCCCAAATGTTTACCTATTACGCCCACCCGTACTTCTTTCAAATTCCATAATCCCCCTTCTAAAAGCTGACATTTTTCTCTTCAATTCTCTGTTAGGGTTTTTTTTTTTTTGTTAATCTTCAACTCCTCCTTTTTCTTCCTTCAGACTAGGGCTTTAGTTTCCATTCTCTTTCATTTGGATCCCAATTCATTATTTTAGGGTTTTCAATGCCTGATTGTTGAGTGATTCATCGATTTTTCTCATTTGAAGGTATGATCTTCCTTCTTTTTCTTTTTAAAATTTTTCTTGGCTTCGTTTTATTTTATTTTGTTTTAAAATTTATTGCAGCTCTCGCTCGTGCTTGATAGCGTCTTAGAAATCTATGTGTGTTTGTCTTTTTGTTTCCTTAATTAACCTAATACTTGTTGTATTATAAGCGATTATGAAATATCTTATTTTTCTGGGATTTTTATATAATATATTGATGTAGAAAGGTCAACGAATTCTTGATGTTGCAGGTATAGCCTGTCACTTTGATATAGAACTGGAGTTATCAGCATGTTTGGCTCCAACATTAGCAGAGCCACTATCATAAGCTGTTTCTTCCATTTAGCTGAATGGCATCCTCTGGAATAGCGAAGCTGCATTGGGCTTGAGCCCTCTGTATCCCACTCTTGTATTTCAGGTTTGGTTTTTCCCCCCTTTTGTTTATTATTATTATTATTATCATTATTATTATTATTATTATTATTATTATTATTTTAAGTCGATAAAGTTCAGTTGTAAACAATAACCTTTATATCCGTTCAATTTCTGTACCTTAATGAGAAAGATAATGCAAAGCAAAATGTTTTACATGCAATAAATCTTTACAATACAGTATTTGATGTGTTTTTCCCGTGTAACTTGCAAGGTATGTCACTGATCGTGTATTGAAAATTTTGTAAGATTTGTCTTCAGGATTTTTCCCCTTGTTTTTGATAGCTTTTAGATGTGCTTTATGCAATTTGTTTCTGCTAACTTAAGGGGAATGTGTTCTTTGCAGAATTAGGAGTTGATTTTTTCGGAGGCTGAGAAATCTGTAACTGCTTTGAAGTTTGAGCTTTTGATGTATCATAAGAACTATTCACTTGCTAGAGTAATGGGCTGTTGTAGCTGTTTTGGGTTCACTTGGAAGCCCAGACAGAAAACAACACCCATTTCTGTGAGGAATCATAATCTCTCCCAGGAGTTTTTGCTGGATGAAGAAATTGATGATGATTATGATGGCTCATATAATGGTGACATCACTGACACTGCTTACGGTGAGGATGGTGAGTTGCCAACCCCTGTCAAACATTCGGAAGAGATTTTAAGATTTAGAGAACAGAATGGAATGGTTTGCAGGCAATTTCCAGTGAAGGAAACCCAGAAACTTGTTCGTTCAGAGGTAATAGGATCATGTTATCTATTTTTTCTACAAAATTGCTTCTACTCTTCACTTTACTGAATTGGCTTGATGGTCCAATTCATTAAGAGATTCGGTCAGTTTTTCAAAAATAGTGCTAGGCCACTCCCCAGATACATATATTTTGTATTTTTATCTAATACCCAGTAACATATAATTAAGATATTTGCATATGATTTAATGAATAATTCTGTAAGACAGTAAGTGCTATTCATCTCTCTTTTAAGCAGCTTCTTTGCTTATCTCACTGCTGTGTCATGTACTGTATGTCCTGGCTTGAGCTGTGGCATGAATTCTTCCTTGTTTATTTGAGTTTAAGACATTCTCACATCTCCTTTCATTGCCATGGACTGGTCCTGACATCCAACCATTATGTAATTTTTATCTAGTAAAATAATATCATGTTTAACATCTCAAGGTTATATTCATGTCTATTTGTTTGTGATCATTGTGTGTGAGGCTTATTAATGTTTGTTGCATCTGCATGCGTGGGGTCATGCACTATTGACTTACTAGTATGCTTGTTGTTTCATTGGCTATTTATTCATCATAACAATGAAAAATTCTTTATGTGAGTGCTTTTGCAGGATGAGGATGGTAATAAGATGGTCAATGAATATGTTCGGGTGTGTAAGATTGGTGCAGGTAGCTATGGAAAAGTGGTAAGTGGAGCACTGGAAGACACTTCATTGCATGAATTGGTTGAAGAAATTAACCTGTTATTTTCCACAGGTTTTGTATCGGAGCACTGTAGATGGAAAGAATTATGCAATCAAGGTAGCGTTTTTGCCTCAATGCAGGAATTGCTTAGAGCAGAAATTGTTTAGAGCCATAGTAATTCTTTGAAATTTCTTAGATTTATAGTGAATTCTATGTCACCCTGCCCCAACTTTTGAACCTAAAGTATAGGGAAAGGGATTAAGTTTGGCTAGTCTCACTTCTCCACCATGTATGTGAGGTTATCTGGGATTGGGTCAATTTTAAGCATTTGACAGTACACATCTGAACCATGTATAGTTTTTAAGGCGTGAAGCACAACACTTTGGGAGGTAGTCACAAAAATAATGAACTTCAAAATTAACATTGTACATATATAAGGTGACCAAAACTTCCTTTTGGATTTAGTAAGCATGTATTTTATTTACTATCTCTTATGGAATAAAATAATTAATGCTAGAATTACTAGGATTCATATTTCTATATCCAGGCATAAGGCTAACGACATAGAATCCATTCTCTATATCCAGGAATATCAGAATGAATATTTAGGAAACAAAAATTGGTGTCAGTCTCCTTATGAGTGAGGGGCAACGAAATTATACATTTCTCAAAATTCAGTTGGAAAAAAGTAAGGGAATAAGGAAAAATGAGTAAGTGAACAAAAGGAAAGAAACAAAGGAAACTGGAAAAAAAGAGCAAAAAATTAATGGTCTAATTGAATGATATGGAGAATGAACAAGTAGAAGTATTGAATTGCTGAGATAGAGTCAGTGTTAGCTTGATTTTTGGAATCATGTTTCACCTTTTACGTTACTAAGATGTTTTACTTGATTACCATGTAATTCTAAATTTTTAATTGCAGGCTTTTCATAAGTCTCATTTATTGAAACTGCGAGTTGCACCGTCAGAGACTGCCATGAGTGATGTTCTCCGTGAGGTATCTGCTTACTGTCTTGTTGTCTGATATCAATGCAGTGGTAAGTTGCATTGTGAATGTTATGTTTTAGCAATACTCTTTTTTCTTTGCTCTGATAGATGCAACACTAGTTCATTGATGTAAATGTTGAGAAAAGATGCCCCCTTGATGTCTCTCTCGCTCTCCTCCCACAATGCATCCTTATTTTTAATTTACCCATTATAAATGTACTCTTTTTTTTTCCTGTTTATGCACGTTTTCTCAATCATTTAGTGGCTAGTGCATAAGGTTTGCAATGAAAATAATTACAACAGTGTAGATATATTCTACTGCCTCATATTTTGACATTCCATTATTAAGAGTTTAGTACCTCCCCCTTCTAAAGTTGTTTCTTCCTTGTTCATGATAGATTTGATCATATACAGTTTAACTATTGTTAGATAAAGTTATAAATTAAAGTGTTCTTTTGCCCTCTGTTGTTGCAGGTTTTAATCATGAAAATGTTGGACCACCCTAATATTGTCAATCTCATTGAGGTGATTGATGACCCAGATGCAGATCACTTCTACATGGGTATTTAAGACTACATTCTTTTTCCTTACGTCTTTATTTGAGGATGCTCGTCATTTGGTGCTCAATTTTTGACAGTGCATTTTTTTCATTTATTTTTATTATGAAGAACTATCTTATTGATCTTGTGATTTACTGCAAATGCGTATTCTTTTTCCAGTTCTCGAGTATGTAGATGGAAAATGGGTCTGGGAAGGTTCTGGTCCTCCTGGTGGGATTGGAGAAAATACTGCTAGAAAGTACTTGCGGGATATTGTATCTGGGTTAATGTATCTCCATGCCCATGTATGATCTTGATACACTGCAATATTTTGTTTGACTGAATATTTACTTGTCTGCGTACTTACTTTCCAGAAGCAACATAGTTGTGAATTTGCATGCAAGTCGTATGTTTGATTGTTTATCATGCAGTAATCATAAGAATGATGTTGGCATGAGAGTCTTGAAAGGATAGGGAACGTTTTTAGAAGCCCATGTGAGTTGTTGACATGGATTTATGTCTCTAGGATGTGAAGGTCATCTGCTCTTCAATTCTCTGAAATTGAATGAGCGATAAGGTTTCTTATCACTAAAAGAAAAGAAATTAAATGTGAAGTCTTGATCATTATGTGAAAATTAGCTTATTTGAACTTTATACTCGTCCTAAATATTGTTAGTGCATCTTGAATATTGATTGCACCTCAAAAAGGAGGAGCATGTATTCTTTCAGATAGGGGTAGCTTTTGTCAATAACTTCTTTAATGATGCCCCAACTATTGACATTTTTTTGTAAGCCATCTCCATCCAAATTTCCCTTTTTTTGTCATAATTAGTTATAAAGTTGGAACATGAGGTCAAAACTCCTAATTGTTCAAGTGAAAAGCTGCTCCAACTTTGATTTTAATACCTTTGTTTAGGTTAGAATGGCAACTAGGTGGATAGATACGAGGATCCCCATTTTAAATTTATGAAGTTATTATAAAAATAATAAATTTTTTTTTTATATTTTCATAAAATAATAAAAACATTTTATAGTAAATTTTAAATACTATTAGCTGGTGTGTGAGAAAAACTAATAACTTTGAGTAAAATATGATGTGCATGGTTGCTAAATCGAGATCTAGATCAAGAATCAAAATCTTCATTTTGTGAATCAGAAGCCGAGCATCGAATTAAATTGTAAGATTTGATAAAAAAATCTAAAAAATTAATTAAAAATAATATATGTTCTAAAGATGAGTATAAAAATATCATAAATGACATATTTTGATAAACATAATATATCAAATATCTTATTGAAAATATGCTTTATAATAGAACCATATATTCTCGTTATATTATATTATATGGTTTATGCTATAAATTATGAACTACTGAATTGTAGACAATGATTGCCATTATGTATGTGCTGAAACTCTCATTTAAAATTAATCAAATAATTAAATAATAAGAAAATAGCATATTACATTAAAAGGTTAAAGTATATTAATATAAAATGCTATAAAGATAATTATAATTAGAGAAGTAAATTAACTAAAAAAAGAAAACAAAAAGAAAGAAGAGGGAGCATAGCTAAGGTAAAGTTTTTTTGTACTTCTCATAGCAAAAATGAATAAGATCTTAAATTTTGGAAGTATAAGATATGACAACCCTTGAGAAAATAATCAATTGAATCGGGAGAAGACTTGGTCGAACGATATTGATTTACCTAATTCACTAGCAATTCTTTTGACTTGGTTGTAATTCAGACACATTTGTGATTTAACCCCATAGATTCAAATTGGTAGAATGTAGATGTTGAGAATCGTAAGGGTTCGAATTAAGAATCATATAATTTGGATATAGAATTGTAACATAGAAATCAAGAATCATAAGCTTCAGTTGCATTTACAATTTCACCCCATAGATTTGAATAGATATGGTGGGAAATTGATTCAAATCGTAAGACTAAGAACAATGATGATTTGAAAGCAAAATAATAGTTTTCATATTTATATAACTTTTATTAGTTCTATATTTATATCTCACCTCCCAAAGCCCACAAGTATGGAATGTTTCATGCACTGAGTCGCCATTCTTCATTACTCAAAATG
This sequence comes from Manihot esculenta, assembly GCF_001659605.2. Lineage (NCBI taxonomy): Eukaryota > Viridiplantae > Streptophyta > Magnoliopsida > Malpighiales > Euphorbiaceae > Manihot > Manihot esculenta. The sequence continues at coordinate 30,876,761 of NC_035171.2, forward strand.
TTAATATATGTATATATAAATTTGAAGTTCGGTATAATTGAAGCGGAGATTGGGGTGGGGACAGCTTCCTTTTAGTATTAACATGTCTATTTGAGCTATCCAAATCTGCATGCATATATAAATTTGAAGGGCGTTCTTATGGTTTTGCTAATTTCAATATATTCCTTATCTTCTAAGTTGCACCTATGGCATTGGCTTGGTGACCTGATTTGGGCCTGATCAATGAGGAGTTATTGGCTCATTCAGAACATTGACTTGATTAAATAATTGATCCTAGTAAAATTATGCAAGGTTGGAGAGAAGAATACAAGTAAAAATTTCTTTTGTGCATCTTTATGATTAATGAACCCCGTTAGAGATATACAGACATTATGTATGTGATCTAGCATTGTTACTTGTTTCTGTGTTTTACTCAAGATGTTCAGCAAAATATGTGTTTGTATTTCTTTTTCTTTTTATATAGTTTCTTCTCAACTGTGATGGATAGAGAAGTTGATACATGTATCTTGTCCTTGTCAATTATCAGAATATAGTGCATGGTGATATTAAACCTGATAATCTGTTGGTCACTCAATCGGGTACGGTGAAGATTGGAGATTTTAGCGTTAGCCAAGTATTTGAGGTAATCGAACTGCTTCTCTCATTATTTTTCGACAAAATATTCTTCTGGTTGTTCTAGGTTAGAAACCCAAAACCAGACTGGCCAGTTAAGCGGGTTAAATTAAGAACTGTTCTGGTGTTGGTGCAAACCCATAAAATGGTCAAACCAGGTGTTTGTCCATATGAACCAGCTAAACACAGATGTGTCTGCTTGGTTATGTCCAACCAGTATGGTGGGTTAGAGTCTTTGATCTTCATATGAAAAGGAATTTTTAAAATTAGCAACAATGGCCATGAATCCAAGACCATTATCATTTTTCATGAGCCCACATGCCACCAGGACATGAAAGTTTGATACTAGGACGTGAATAGGATGACCTGTCTTGCAACTATTAGCATATGTGTTTTAGGTTCTTTTGATTGATGTTGCATGTTATGTACATGTATTGTACTCTAATTAAAGACCTGTTTCTTGCTACTGCATACCAAAATATTAATGATTAAACAATTAAGCATCGTATTATATGCAATCTAATTAAAATTAAATTCCTTGAACCAAGTGTGGGTTGCTTTGAACTCATGTTTTAGGCTGCAGATTGCCTGAGCTCAGTCCTTGTGCAGAGCTGCAATTTCTAGCCCGGCTTAAACTGGAGCTTATGAGTATCCGGTCATTGTCAGCATAATCTCATATGAGTGTTTAAGCTTATCATGGATGCGTGTATATTATTAGCTGACAACAATGTTTCCTGGTCCAAGTTCATAGGAATAGTGATTAATGCTCGTTCCCTGTGAAGTGAGAAATGAATAATTGGATATTATCACAATTAATATACAAGTAGATTTCTTTTTCTCCTCATTTTTACATCATGTGGCTCTGCAGGATGATAATGATGAGCTTCGGCGATCTCCTGGGACCCCTGTTTTCACAGCACCGGAGTGCTGTCTAGGTTCGGTTTCTGAGTTGATAAATGTTTTTGGCGATGCTTAAACTCATTGGAGTGATCTTCTCACAATTCCTGGATTTCTCTTCTGAACAACAGGGCTGACCTACCATGGCAAAGCTGCTGACACATGGGCAGTGGGGGTGACTTTATACTGTATGATTCTTGGACAATACCCATTTCTTGGTGAAACACTGCAGGATACATATGATAAGGCAAGCAAAACGTTCTTATTCCTTTGCAGAAGCTAGGTCTTTTCATCTGTGCTATAACAAATTGTTTGACGAGTTCCGTTTCCCCCCCCCTCCCTCTATTTCTAATTTCTCCAGATTGTTAACAACCCTTTAGTGATCCCGAATGAAATGAACCCACAGTTGAAGGACTTACTTGAAGGACTTCTTTGCAAAGGTGGGTGATATTTTATCCAGAGTCGAATTTACATTCCAAGCTGGAGCCGCTAGATTTTCTGGATTTCCTTATTGCTTCATTTGCAGCCATTCCGTTTCGTTCTCTGTTTCTGAATTGGCAATTATCTATTTTGCAGACCCAAAGCAAAGGATGACATTAGATTCTGTAGCAATTCATAGTTGGGTTATTGGAGAAGATGGACCAATACCACAGTATCTATGCTGGTGCAAACGTAATAGCCTTCAGACGAAATTTGAAACGCACATGACCCTCACCGAATCTGATGAGACTCGTACTGACTAAATTATTTTTCAATTATGATTTTTTTTTTTGGGCCATGTATAGTAGGAACCCAGGATTCTCTTTCGTTTTGTTTTCTATTTAAATTTCCGACTTCAAAGGAGACCGGTTTCCAGCAAAGTTCTCTGGAATATGTGAGATATGAGAGGCAGTTGCTGTGATGATTAAGCTTTCAAATGAAAAAGAAGAAAATGGAAATGATGGTTGGGATAAACTGTCATGAATTTATTGTTTATTTTTTTACTCGTGTATTTGACCTGATGTTGGGAATATTATATTTTAGGTGAGTTTTTGTCTGAAGCAAACCTGCTTTTTCTTCTCTTTGTGGACCATTCACTTCTTTTATATGTTGTTTGTTCTGGTAGTTTTTTTTTTTTTTTTGAAAAACTCTGGTAGTTGGATGTACGATGAGACGATATTTCATCTGATTTGCAGCCCAGAATCCCCGGTACAGACGAAGAATGTAAAAATATTTCCTTGTAATTGGTATGTTTAATTGAATTATTGAAAAAGAAAATAAAATTAAGCAAGATTGATGGAGGGCTAAGATATCCAGCCTTTTAGCTTTCTTCTTCTTAAGCTCATGGTAATTATGGCTTTCCTTTTCACGTGATGATAAAATGCAGTTGATGCTTCAAAATAAAAAATAAAAATAAAAGTGAATTTATATTCTTTTCCATTGTTGGTAAAAAAAGAGGTAATTTATACCTCTTAAATATTTAATAATGAAATTCATTAAATGAGTTTATATTTTTTAATAGAACTTAAACATGATTTTTTAATGCTTGAAAACGTATTTAAATTACCTTACCCAGTACCCAATAAAGAGAATATTTTTCTAAAAAATAAAAAAGTGAGAAGTATGAAAATAAGAGAAGTGGGGTTGGGAGGACCTATTAAACTGTCCATACCCATTTAACAGAGAGAAGTAAATAGAAAAGGCACAACCATTTAGATGGATTGGTAAGACTATTTGCGAATATTTAATAACAAGATTCGATTTTTTTTAATACCTATTGAAAAAAAAAAGAAAAGAAGTAATTTGAAGACAAAAAAGAATGTATTGGGATAATAAGCTCCATTAAAATCAAAAGGGAGAAGAGATTCCCTAGAGAGAGAGAGGTAAATTTTAGGAGTGAAGTACAGAAAGAAATAAAGAGAGGTTGAGATGCAGAGGCGAGGGTGTGTTCTTTTGTTGTCAGAAGAGAAGACTTTCTTTCCCAATCTAATTCTAAAAACCCCACTTGGATTTTCTGATTATGGACGGACAGAAAGAAAGAAAGAAAGAAAAAGGTAGAGTCAGTTTGTATAGTGTTTTGTTGTATGAGATGAAGTGGATCCCCTTCCCACCAAAATTTGCAGTGTTATTGGACCCAGGCTGGCCATCTGCTTTTTTCCCCCTTCTTCCCTGGGCTACAATTTGCGATTTTCTGTTCCCTCCTGCACCTCTCTCAATTAATTTTCCTTTCCAATATAATTTTATAATAATTACTATTCTATAGAATAAAAGACAGTTAACCGTGTAATTGATTTTGTGAAAGTAATTTACTGATTTATTCTTCTTTTTGCCCTCCACGTCTTTTTAGTAGAGCTTTTCAGGCTTTTTATTTTTTCTTCATATTCTAATTTATACCCTACTCTAGCCCTTGATTGTCAATAAAAATAAAAAAAGGTGTCGTTGCTTGGCCTCTTCGTCTTTTTAGTCCCAGCATCTTACTTTCTTCAACCTTCCATTCCGTTGTTTTATTATGGTGTTCTTTTTCCCCTTTTTATTTATCTACTTTGCTCTTCTCCCCTTTCTCTTTACTCCTCTGCATTCACCCTTTTTCCCCTTATCTTAGCTAAAAAAAAAAACAAAATGAAACCCATGTGAAAATATGAAAACCTAACATAGAATTTACAGGATTCAAGAATGTACTGAAGGGAAATTTTTTAGTTGTTGGAGCTCTATTGTATTTGAAGAAAGAGTCTAAAAACTCTGTTTTATATTTTAAGCTACTAAAATATGGTTATACTGCTTTGATGATGACTAAACATTTCAGTGATACCTTTTACACATTTACTGAGAAGAGATGATAATGTGGACTAATGTGACAACATTTGTAAATAAAAAACAGTATAAGATGCACAGAAAAATGAGAAAGAAACGAGATAGGCACTAAGATCAATTAACCTTTTCAAGTCAATCAAGGATTTCACAGGTATGTGATAATAACCAAACATTTCACCAATGTATTTTACACATTGACAAAAAAGAGATGATGATATGGACTTTAATATGACTTTAATATGACAGTGTTTGAAAATCAGAAAAGTGAAAGATGCACAGGAGGATGAAAAAGAAATGAGATGACCACTGGAATCAATTTGTTTGCATTCTTTCAAGCCAGTGAAAGATTTCACAACTATTTGAATATAGTTAAAAATAATTGAATGACATATTATGTGACTTCAACAGAGTAATACATATTATAAGTGAGGAAGGTCATTTTAAAAGATTCAAAGTATAGTGAAGAGCAAAATTATGAGCTTTAACATGTGTAATTGTTTCTCCATAGCAAAAATGTTTTCAATCAATGAGTGAAGAAGTGAAATATGAACAGTGGTTGTTTGTGGCGTGGGGGAGGGGTTTTGCAGACTCTTTTCAAGATATCTTTTCTATAATTATTTCTGCAGTGTAATGATTTCTCTTGTCTCACTTTTTAAAGGTTTAATAACTTTTTAACCCTTTCATATTTTGCCTTTTTCATGCATGAACATCCAACCAAAATGCAATCTTTATGATATAAAAAATTTATAAATTTTACCTCTTCGGCTTCGACAGTGATTCAAGACCTTTTTGTGAGCACGCCTTTTGAGTTGGGTTCCTCTTATTTATAGAGGAGTAGGTTTTCTCTTTCTTTTTATGTGCCTTTATTTTTATTTATCAGGTTTTACTACTTATCAACTAATGTTTTTTTCCCTCTTTAAGTCTTCATTTATTTAGCATGTCTTAATGGTTTGTGCTTTTTATTTGTTTAGCTTTTCCTGCTGCTTTGCTAGAGATACTCATCTTATTTGCCTTGACTGGTATGCCATTTATTATCTTTTTTTACTACCTTCAGTTTTTTCTTTCATGGCGTTATTATTAACATTGAATATCTTCTCTTTATCCTCTTTGCAAAAGTTTATTTGCTGGCCTCCTACTTTTTAAGATATCTTTTTTGTTATGAGGTGTTTTATTTATTCTATTGATCTACTATCTTCATTTTGTCTTATCCTTTGATTTTTAAGATTTCTTCTTTGCATGTAGATTGGGATATATATCATTTGAAGATCCAATACATGTTCTTTTTTTGTTGATTATAACGAGAGTGTTTTAAATTGTTTTGGCTTGCCAAATAAGTAGAAAAAATAGTCGTAAATGTAATATCCGGCTAGAGTCCGACATCAGAATTCTACAGTCCAGTGGAATCTCGGATGTCGGAACTCTCTAGAGGGTACTAGATATGTTTTTCTAAAGAGTTTTAGTATGTTTTAATGTGTTAAGTGGAAAGAAAATGCGTTTTTTTTAGAAAAGCACCAAGGAAGAAATGCCAAGTTCGGCCGTCGAAGGTGAAGTTCGGCCGCCGAACATGCATGAGTTTGGATTCACGTTAGGCCGCCGAAGGTGGCCTGGCCAGCCACCTATAAAAGGCCCTAGGTCGGTGAATGGATAAGATTTCTTCCATTTTCACACAGATAGAGGTGAGACCATGCTCTTCCTTGGGTGATCTTCATGTTTTCTTCAAAACTTTTAAAGTTTTGATGGGTTTTATGTTGTTTTGAAACTTTTGAGCTAAAAATCAAAGTTTTGAAGTTTGGAGAGTGAGTTGCTCCATATCTCCACGTTGGGATCGTTTATCTTCTTGTTTGTAAGAGGTAAGTGTAGATCCTGAACGTCTTTTCATGTTTTATGAAGGTTTTATGGCGTTTATGGGTAGAGATGCATGTTTAGGGTAAGTTGAGGTTTTGGTTGATTTGTGGTCAAAGCATGCTTATGTGTTGAGTTGTGATGTTTGTTGGGGTTTTAAGTTAGTTTTGGATCCCTTTGTGCCTATACTTGAGTATATGCAGGTTGTGGAATTGTGGTTTGCATGTTTGAGTGAAGTTGGGTGAGTTTTGCATGAAGCAGAGCAGGGTTCTGCCTTACTGGCAAACCCAGTTTCGGCCGCCGAAGGAAGGTTTGGCCGCCGAACATGCTAAGGAGGTGGTTTCGGCCGCCGAAGGTGCCGTCGAAGGTTAGGGACTTTCGTCTCTGGAGAGGACTTTCGGCAGCCGAAGTGCCGCCGAATTTGCTTGAGTTTCGTCTCTAGAAGGGACTTTCGGCCGCCGAACCTGCCGCCGAAAGTGCCCTGTCCAGCCTTCTTTTGCATGTTTTATGTGATTGTTTTAGGATGTGTTAGGGGGATTTTGGGGAGTTTAGTATAGATGTCTTTGAGTTAGTTTGGTCCCTCATTTGAGTCCACCTGTGTAGGAATGAACCAGAGGAACAGAAGAGAGCAGCAGTGAGCACTGCTTCAGAGTATTCAGAGGCAGTTCGGAGTCAGCCAAAGGTGAGTGGAACTAAACTTCATATTTTAAATTGAGAAATTAAATGCTTTTAGCATGTTCCATGCATCATGATATATATAAGAGGTTGAGTGCATTAGAATACACGAATATGACGCATTGCATTATTCAGTGTTTGTACGGATCGGACATAGTGGATTCATTAGCCCTCGTAGTAAAGTCCTGAGGAGCCCTGAGAGGGCCGGGCACAGGGCACCCTAGGGTGCGTAATAAAGTCTTGAGGAGCTCCTTCGCGGGCCGAGCACAGTTGAGGGATTTTTGAATCAGTCCGTCTGAGATGGGTGATTTAATTGTGATGTGATGCATTCCATGTGAGCATGTTTTATTGACATGTTTGATTTGTTCTACTCACTGGGCTATAGTAGCTCATCCCTCTCCTTTAACCCCAGTCTTGCAGGATTAGTGGTCAGGGGAAGTTCAGCAGGGTTCAGGAAGAGTGAACAGTTGTAATAGTATAGTGTGGACATGTACTATTGTAAAGAGATGTATTAGTTTTGTATAAAGTTTAGTATTGTGCTTGACCTAGTTGTATTGTAAATCCCTTTTTATATACATGGTTGGTATATGTTTTTGAAATGTTTTATGAATATGATCAACAGGCTTAACATTGTATGAGTTTAACCTGTCTAGAGCAAGTTCTAGTAAGGAGTTCTTTAGTACAGAGATAGTGCATGCACATGTTGAGTCTTAGTACAGAGAAAAGTTTTATGTTTTTACAGAAAATGTATGATCATGTATGGGATTTTACAGGTACACAGAGAGTATAGGAGGCTTGCTACGAGTCCCGGCGACCTTAAGTCGACCTAGATCCTAGCGCCGGTAGCGGTCCGATTTTCGGGTTGTTACAGTAAAGGTTCTGTCAGTTTTACAAAAAATAATGTAGTTGAAAAAGTCTTTGAAATGTTAATATTCAATTGTGCAAGTTAAAAAAATATATATACATATAAAAAAATGCGAGATTATTAATAAAAGATAGACGGTTCTCAAAATTTTTTTTAAAGAAAGATGATGGTGGATCATGAAAAATGTTTGTTTGAGAGCTTTTAAGGGTTTAAAAAGAGATGATGCTACTAAGAATGAATACTTTTTTTACGGCTCGTGAAAATGTTCATGCTAAGTTTTTCAAAATAAAAGCTAATGCCTTTGAAAAACATTATAGTGTTGGTTGAACATACTTGAAAAATTCAGTTTTTTTTACCAATCATCGGGTCTTTTGATACAACAAAATTTGGAAAATGTAATTTTTGCAACATGTTGATTAGTTCTTTTTTAAAAAAAATTGTAAAATTAGGAAAATGTAATTTTTGTCACATGTTGATTAGTTCTTTTTTTCAAAAAAAAATTGTATTTTTTTTCTACTCTCATTGTGTTTACACTTTTTTTTTTCCTTTTCATAGACAATGTTACTTAGGATTACAGTAGAGAATATTTTAGTCGAAGTTCTTAATGAGCTTGGTTTGCCTCCTTCATGCTACCAAGCTGAGACCACTGATAAGGGAACCTTTTATGTTAAGGTTGTCTATTTGCATCATGATAGTAACAGAAGTAGGGCAATTTCTTATCAAACTGGAATTAGTAATATTAGTATGGAAGATGCTAGATATGTTGCAATTGTGACTTCTCTAGATTCTTTGAAGGCCATATATGAATTTAAAGTTCAGGATTACAATTATAGGGACTTAACAGTTATTAAGGATAGTTATGTACAACCTTTTATTGAACTACATGCTAAGTACCATGAGATGCGGGAACAATTTTAGGCTTTACAAGATTTCTATTCTTCATTAGTGTCTAAGTTTAAAAGTGTTTAAAAAAGAGTTCACAAATTGGCTAAAATCCTGAAGATGGTAAAAAAAATTATTATTAATATGGTTGATGATAGCGTGTAGGAGGCAATTTCTGCCTTCTTTTGAGTTCTTGGATATGTTAGGCTCAGGCTGTAACTATTTAATTGTTTGTTTCTTCTTCTTCTTTTTTTTGCGCTTTGAACATTTGACATATGTGTAACAAGATAAACAGGCAAATCAGGCAAGCTATATTAGCAACTAAACACAGAGTCTAATTTGCACTGGATGAGATATAAAATAGAAATAATCAAGTAGAAGGGAGGGTTAAAAAAAATAATTTGCATGCCATGCAAGTTTTACTTAGCTTTGAAATTGTTTGTTTTTTGTATTTTTCAATTAACAACGCATTATTTTAATTGAATAATCAAGTAAAAAGGAAGATAAAAAAAATTGCATTTAATACAATTTTTACTTATTTTTGAAATCTTCCTTAGCCCGTTGGCATTTTGGTGCATTGTTTTGCCTTCTTCTTCTCCATAACAATCACAAACTTCATGGGTCATTTAAAAAGAAATTTTAATTTCACTGTAAATGCGGTTTGCATGAGTATTTTTTGTGAGAATTATTTTGAACATATCATGCAATATTGTGGTACTGTAAATATTCAAGATCGAAACAAGTAATGATTAACAGGTTGTAGATTAGACGCTTATATTTCGATATTCAAGATCAGAACAAGTGAAAATTAAGACACCGAAGATTAGGCACTTATCTTTCAATTTTCGAGCTAAGTTGTTTTACTCTGGTGGGTCTGTGGCCGTCAATGGAGCAGCCCCTTCACTTTTGACCCATCGTGGTGTTGGCCTGTTATGAGGCACGACACCTGTGTCGTTTGTCATGAGAGTTATGTCCTTGTCCACTTTATTAGCATATGAAGGACTTGGAGTGCATTTTCCCTCCAGGAGAGCATGTGAGATGGAGGAAAGAGAAGCGGTGGGCGCGAGTCAAGGAACGAGGGAGGAGATTTGTTACCCGCGAGGAAGGGCAGGCAGTAGCTCAAGGTGCATAAGGGTGTGGTTTTAAATACTTTAGAATTTAATTGTTTTCCTCAATATAAATTAAATTTAAAAGTAAACGCTACTATAATGTTACTTAGAAATTTAAATCCTACCTTAGATTTTTATAATAAAACTAGATTGATAGTAAAAAATTTAAGTGAGCTTGTGCTTACAGCCATAATAATTATAGATTTTTTTGTAGGAAATACAGTTTATACTCATAGGTTTATTTTGTTAATGACCAATAAAAAATGGTAATTCATATTAAAAAAAAATAATTTTCTGTTAAAATATGTTATTGTATGACTATTGATAAAAATCAGGGGCAAACTCTAAACTATATTGAAATTTTTTGAATGAACTTTTTTTTTATCATGCTTAACTATACATTTCCTTATCTAGAATAATTTCCATAAAAGGAATAAAAATTGCCCTCCCTTCTAACTTGAAAATAATTGAATCTAAAAAAGTAATGTATACAAAAAATATTGTATACCATGAAATTTTTAATGAAATATTTCACTGTTTTTACCCATGGGTAATCTATGTTTCTATGTATATATTCAAATATTATATTAGTTGATATCATATTCTTTTATTTGTAGAATTATATCGTATACACTATTATTAGATATTAGTGAAAACAACAAGAATGTCAGAATCAGAATTACAAGGATTTGGGACTTCTTTAACCCCCTACAATACAGCCGAGTTGTTTAGTTTTGACTTTGTTATGATTGATAAAAAATGAGATACCAAGCAAGGATTTGTAAATAAGTAAGATATTGATCTACTTAAACCATTACTTTCTAAAAGAGAAATTTATCATATATCTGGATTTACTATGTTGCTCTATCAAAGAAATTATAAATAAAGTCAAAATTCATTTTGTATGCGTAATGCATTTATCAAAAAGATTAATTTAAATAAACCGTTGATTACCTTTGATCGATTTTCTTTCATAGAGTTTGAAGAAATCGATACATTATGTGGGAGTGATACATTTCTTATAAGTTAGGGTTTCAGCAACTAACGGCAAGACTGAAAAAGGGAGAGTCTTGGCATGGGTCAACGAGAGTCTAAGAGATTGAGAAGGGAGAGAGAGATACGAGGCAAAAGGAGGGAGGGTTGGCCGGTGGAGTGGTTTTGAGAGTCTAAGAGATCAAGAAGAGAGGGAGAGAGAGATCGAGGAGAAGAAGGTAAGTGGTGGAATCAAATCTGGAGATCATCAATTTTCGGTCGCCTGGTCCTATTATAGGAGGTGAGTGATTGAGCGTGAGCATACGTGAGTAAATGTGTGAGAGAGACTAAGGCTAGCTACCCAAGTATAATAGAAAGGGATAAGAGTAAGATGACACCATTTTAAATTTAAGTTTGATCGATTCGATTTTAATCGATTATTTTTATTAAAATTCAATTGAATTGATCAAATTAAAATTTTTAAAACATAAAATTTAGCTAAATTGAATTGATTAAAAAGTAAAATTAAATTAAATTTTTAAATTTAAATGAATGAATAAATTTTTTTAATTTAAATCGAATACTTTTGCTCCTGCCGCGAGATGAGAATAGGTAGGAGTAAGATGAGAATAGGGGAAGAGTGAAGAAATAAATAGAGCTAAGTACAGAAAAAGGTTATGAAAAATGAAAAATGTACCATGTATGTACTTGTCAGGTTTATTTCAATAAAAACCTGGAGAAAAGTCTGAAAAGCAAAAGGGCATTTCAGTACTTGATTTTGTCTATTTTATTTTATTTTATTCTATTTTTTAAAAATAACCCTTCTTTATTTGATAATCTATAAGTATTTGTTTTTGGTTTATCAAATTTAAGTTAATTTTATATAAAATAAATTTAATAATTTTAAAATCAAAATTCTTTATAAAATTAAACAAAAATATGTAAATATCAGAATAAATAATACATATAAGAATGTCTAAATTCATTATATTATAAAATTGAGTTTATAATAATTATATTTTTTTATAAAAAAAAAGTTATCCGTTGTCAGTTTTGTATTGTTATTTAAGTTATTGCTAAATATATATAACCTTATATATATTAACTAAAAACTTTTAAAAACTAATTTTTAAATTAAATTAATATATAATTTTCAAATTATTTGTACTAAATCTAAAATAATGATGTTCTAAAGGTAATTTAAAATCAAAATCTAAATAAAGTATTAACATTTGAATGATTTTTATCTATAATAAATTTTATATATATTTTTTTTATGATAACTTACATTATACCGTTGCAACTTATAATATAATATATTTAGAAATGAGCAGTATTTAATTTTATCTGAAAAAATTGATTAAACTGAATTAATTTTAAAATTCAGTTAAATTTTTATTCATTTCGGTTGATTTTAATTTTTAATTTTAAAAGTTTTGATTATTTTAATTCAGTTCAATTTTAATGAAAAAAAAATATAAAAAATCGAATCTAACTGATTAGTTGATAATATTATATTATTTTTAATAATATAGAGATTAGATTATATTAAGGTTAAAATATTCTAATTAAATTTTAAAATATTAAAAATGAAATGTAAAATATAAAAAATTTATTAAAAATTTAAATTGATCAAATCGAACTGAATTAGATCGATTTAGTTTGATTTGATTTCTAATCAAAATCAATTTAACTTTTATAAACACCAAAATTTTAATTTTTAATTTATTTAATTTAATTCGATTTTAAATTAAAAGACCGATTGCTCACTTTTAAATATATTTATTAGTAAGGAAGCTGTTAAATCTTGGTAATACAGAACAAATTCAATATTATTTATCAATCAAACTGTGGTAGACAGAAATTATATGCGTTCGTACAATTAATATATGATACATTATTTAAATAATAATTTTTAAATAATGTAATAGGAGTCTTTATAAAATATAATTTTTTAAAATTTTAATTAAATTTAGTAAGGAAGAATTTTCTATTATCAACAGATATTTCATTGCTTATATATATATTTTATTCTTTTGAAATTTTGACTTTAGACCCAAATGCTGACTAAAACAGCCATTGCCCAATTTGACCTATTAAAACACACCTCCTTAACTTTTGAAATTTGACCGCCCGCCGACATATCATTATCGTAATAGGAATGGTAGCGTGTAAGAAATGCACGAAAGCAATATTTATATTCAAACAAGTATGTGGCTCAATTTGTAACTTTCTTTGACAACTGTGCAATCTTGTACCGTCTGTTAACAAGGATCCAGTTTTGTCTTTAAATCATGTATATTTATATTTATTTCTAAGAAAAAAAATATTAAACTTTCTTAGAGAAACAATTAAAATTTAATTTAAAATATTCTTTCAAGTTTAATTACTATCCAAAAAATACTTGCTTCATTTAATTCAAAATTTCTATAAAATAAAATTTAAAAATTAATAAAATATTTAAATTTTATTTATTTTAATTTATATATAATATATGTAAAAAAACTATGGACATTATTATAAAAATATTCAAAATATATATAATTAATTATTTATATAATAAATTCAGATAATAAATACTTTATTCCTTAAGTTGACTCTTGTGAAGTACTTGAGATACTTTTTTTTATTCAACCGTTTGTATTTTTTGAAAAATTTTATAAAAATTTAATTTAATTTATTATTTTTTGAAATTAAATAATTTTTTTTAATTTATAAATTTTTTATTCAAAAAAATAAATTATATATATCTTCTAGAATTTATTTACATTATTTTATTGTGATTATGTTTTGAAGGAATTACTGAAGGTAAAAACATTATTTGGATGGAAAGTTTTTCAAGGAAATTGTGATTTTCAATTTTAAAAATTTTTATGGTGGTTTATTATAGAAAACATTTTTTTATTTTACTTTTTACTTTTATTTTTTAAGAAAAATCTAATTTCCGTTTTACATATATTTTTTTATAATTCAATATTTTTTATAAATAAAAGAAAACATATATTAAGTACATTAATATCGGTTTAAAATAAAAAAAAATTTATAAAAATTTAAGTTAATTAATTTTTTTTTATAATTCTCTTGTTTGAAATTAAATATTTTTTTTTAATTTAAAAAAAATGAATCATAACAATAATTTCTTAATGATTGAAATTGATTTGAAATATAGATTTGATGCAAATAGGTGAACTCTTGTGCTGGGTTTGTGAGATAAATTCAAAATTTCCCCATCTCTTTTGTCAGCTATGAAAATATGAATTTTCTACTTCATGATTTTATGCCCCAAACCTCTTTGTATTAATATTCCTTTTTTCAAATTTTCTTCCAATTAGCATTGCTACCGTCTTTTGAATTTTCAAGGTCTAACTTTAATCTTTCCACGTTTAATTAATGGAGAATAATATAAAGTAGTACGTGCATTAACCAACAATTTTAAATTATACAATAAAAAATATAAAAATAATTTTTTAAATAATTCTCTTTAAATTTTTTTTTTGTAAATAGAGATAAAAAATTGGAGACTAGAATTTAAAATCTCTCCGATTTACTCAGACATACTTATTACCAGAATAAGTTTGTGAGTGCCTTTAAATTCTTATTTATAAAATAAATCATACAAAATAAAAAAATTATTTTATTATATTAATATCGATTTTTAAGTAAATTGTATATTTCACCTTTAAAAAATTACAACGTTGATGAGTTTCTATGTGCAAAAGGTTTTTTTTTTTTCTACTTTATTTTCATCATACACAGTTCATTATTTATTTTCTAAGTAACCATAAAGGTATATAATGCAAAGAAAAGTTGGTAAGTAGAACCCACAAAGAGGGCATCAAAGATAATCAACAATTACTTTACAAAAAGCCCAATAGTTTTTTTTTTTTTTTTTTGCATTTGTATAAAAGCCAAAATTTTAAAAAATATATATAGAAAAGAAAATTAAATGGGTTGAATGAGCTTCATGTGAAGTTGTTGATCACCTTTCATCTTCTTCTTTCATGTGATTTTGTTGAATGAAACCTAAATAAATACAGGCATTCACTTTCACATGGATTTTGATAGGGTAGCTACTCATGAAGTTTCATCTAAAGTATGAGCTGGTACCCATCATTTGCCTCACATTTAAAGCACATAGAAACAAATATGGTAGAGGAGATAGATAGAGGAAATATGCCTAACAACTCTTGAGTTAATGTCTTTCTCTCACTTTCTTCTCTTCTCTTTTCTTTTTGCATATATAAACTATTTATCATCATAGAATCAACTGACCAACTCTCTAAAATTTTTTTAAAAAAACCTTAGAATAGCCTCAATATTTTTTTTTTAACAAAAATATGTTGAATAAATAATCTGAATCTAATTCCATTTTAAAAGCTAATTCAAAGCAAAAGATTGTCTAAATTCTTATACCGTAGGACAACGCATCGTCTCATGCGTAAATATAAACAAATGAAATTTGAAGTTTTCTCTAGCATATATATCTGTAAGTGGCCAATATTAATGCGGAGCGAGTATTAAGTCAGTTTTCGTTTAAAATTGAATCAAATCAAATAAATTAAAAATTAAAATAAAATTAAATTAAATTAGAAAGAAATTAATCTAAATCGAACCGATTTAATTTGTTTAATTTAATTTAATTCGATTGAGTCAGTTGAATTTTTTATTTTTAATGTATTTTTTATTTTTTACACCTTATTTTTAATATTTTATGGTTCATTTAAAATATTTTAATGTTGATTAGAGAATGATTTCTTTAAATGTCCAAATGACATAATATTGGTAACTACTCCATTCAGTTTTGTCAAATTTTCTTTTGATTAAAATTGAAACAAATCAAATTAAAATAATTAATTTTTTAAAAAAATAAAATAAAATTAAAAAATATAAAATTAAACTGAATTGTTTAAATTAATTTAATTAAATCTGTTATTGATTCTGTTTAAATGGAATACTGCTCATCCGATACCAAAGCAGAGATATATACTAATATCATGTTATTAAATAGACGAGGTTAACTCAACCTTAAATGTAACATTTAAGAAAGTTATCCAAATTCTTATATTTAATAATAGTAAAAAGTCAAATTTTATCCCTATTAAAGTAAAAAAATATTAAAATTTATTTTTTAGTATAATTTTATTTTTGAATTATTATTGAAAAATTAAATAAATTTAAATTAAATTAAATTGACTGTAGAGAGCGTAATTTATATTTTTAAATTCTTTCAAATAATAATTTTATTTTTTTTATAATAAGAGTGTAGAATAAATTTTAAAAAAATTATATTATATAATTTAAAGGTAAATTTATCTTTTTAACCGTTAGTATTAGAAGTATGTCCGGTGTCCATGTGGAACAGCACAATACCTTTATAATTAAAACTATTCATATTTCTTTAAGGTTGCAATGTGGGTGTCCTGTTTTTTTCACAAGAATTAATATGGTTGTTGAACCTAAGACCCTATATAGTTTGTGAACATTATTTTCTTATTGACAAGTAATTAGAGTTCCTCTTTAGCAACTTTGCTTTGTGTCATGGATATATAAGAAGAGTTGGCCAAAGATAGAAACTTTGCTTTATAAGGTGTGATAAAGGTTAGTAAAGGAAGATGCTTGGTGCTTCAATGCTTCCATGTACATCTTTTAAAATTATAGCAATCCAAATAATAACTACTAGAGAAAAAGAGAGCCTTTAATAATTATTGTAGCAATCCCTATCATTTCTCTAACATTTGGTGGTTAAATTTCAAATTTTTCTTTCACCTATTGAAGTAATAACAAATTAAATGCTTTATTCTCATATTTAATTATTATTAAATAACATGTACAATAATAATGTAAATATCCCAAAAACAATTTGATTTTATCTCAAAAATAAAAAAAATAAAAAGAGTTGATAAAGAAGACAAATTTGCTTCTCTTTGCGTGCCGCCTACAGAAAATCTTAGAAGAGAAAACGGCTAAAAATTATGGAGTTTATATGAAAATATGAAAAAATTTAGGGACCTTTTTGAAAAACAAAAACTACAGCATTGCAGTTTTATAACGCACCCTTTCTCTTTTTATCAGTTCAGCTTCTTTCTGATACTGCGATACAGAACTATCAGATACCTCTCTTTCTTTTAAGCTCGCCGGACTCCGGCGACATGTTGGACGGTACACGCTTGCCGTCAAATTACCGGTGACCTGAAATCCGAGATCCGGTCTTTTTCTAATTATTTCCGGTATGCTTACCAATTTTTTTGTGTATCTTGCTGTGGAACACTTACTTATAGCTAGCTTTATAGCTCTCTACATATTAGGATCGATTCCTTTCATGGGACTTGATATGGATCGAAACTGACAAGTTATAGCCTAGTTTAGTTAATTAATTGGATGATTGTTTGTTTGCCCGTTCTCGTTCGTATCGTTTCCTGTTGCTCAATTTAATTTATCATGTTTGTTTTTATTTTTTATTTTTATTGAATATTTTTCATTAATTTCAGGTAATAATTCTGTTTGGATTGCTGGACACCAATTGGAATAATTTCCCGGCAAATCTTGGTAATTCGGTCATATTGCTGGGATTCTGTTGTATTCTTTGTTGGTGATTATTTTCTCTATACTTTCAGCGTAATTGCTCATATTTCGACTTCTGGTTTTCATTTTAGAACTTACATACAAAAAAAAAGGGGGGGGGGGTTTAAGTATACTTTGCTTGGGAATTGGGTTGGAAGAGTGAAATGGCGGTATATAGTATTGATTTGTTGAATTGATGGAAGGGATAAACAGATTGAGATTGGTTGTCTTCAAAGATCGAAATTGGTTTTCAGGGTATTGGGAGCATAATCAAGAACTGTGGCATAAGTGTAACTGTTTGATGATTAATCAGGACTGTTTTCCTTCAGAGGAACTTGCTTGATTTTTCTTGGGATTATAGCAAAGATTGGTTAACATACAGAAAAGTATTTGTTTAGATTTCAAATTGATGGAGGAAGAAGAGGAAGTAATGAGTCATTCAATAATAAATACAAGGGGAGGAGTAAATGATGGTCGTATGCGATTAGGATCAAGTGATTCACTCTTCCCTGGTCTTATTGATGATGTTGCATTGAATTGTCTGGCCTGGGCTTGTAGATCAGACTATGCCTCATTATCATGTATAAACAAGAGGTTCCATAAGCTAATTGAAAGTGGATATTTATATGGGCTAAGGAAGCAATTGAGTATAGTAGAGCATTGGGTGTATTTAGTTTGTGATCCAAGGGGTTGGGAGGCATTTGATCCTGTGAGAAAGAAATGGATGGCTTTGCCTAAGATACCTTGTGATGAGTGTTTCAATCATGCAGATAAGGAATCGCTGGCTGTGGGTAGCGAATTACTTGTTTTTGGGCGGGAGTTGTTTGATTTTGCTATTTGGAAGTATAGTTTGATTCGTCATGGTTGGGTCAAGTGTGAAGGCATGAATCGTCCCCGGTGTTTGTTTGGATCGGGTAGCTATGGTTCTGTTGCTGTTGTTGCAGGAGGAAGTGATAAGAATGGGAAAGTTTTGAATTCAGCAGAGTTGTATGACTCTTCAACCGGCAAATGGGAAATACTACCAAACATGCATTCGCCACGTAGATTATGCTCTGGTTTTTTTATGGATGGCAAATTCTATGTGATTGGTGGGATGTCAAGTCCCACTGTTTCATTGACTTGTGGGGAGGAGTATGATTTTCAGACAAGTAAATGGAGGACTATAGAGGGTATGTATCCAAATGTTAATAGGGCTGCTCAGGCTCCTCCACTTGTTGCCGTTGTGGATAACCAGCTATATGCCGTTGAGTATTTAACTAACATGGTGAAGAAGTATGACAAGGTAAAAAACACATGGGATGTGTTGGGGAGGCTACCTGTGAGGGCCGATTCTTCAAATGGTTGGGGCTTGGCTTTCAAGGCTTGTGGAGAGGAACTTCTAGTTGTGGGTGGGCAGAGGGGCCCAGAAGGTGAAGCTGTTGTTCTTAACTCTTGGTGTCCAAAGTCTGGAGTCAATAATGGAACTTTGGATTGGAAAATTCTCGGTGTGAAGGAGCATGTTGGTGTGTTTGTTTACAATTGTGCTGTTATGGGTTGTTGAGGATTCTTTTAGATGGACTCAACAAAGGGTGCAGGTTACTTCAATTTGACCTGTACTTTTAGAGTGCTGCCTGAATGTTAATTGATTGACTAGAATTGATTTGTCACTGAGATAGCACTTCTCTATATGACAATCTGGCTTCCTTTCTTAACATCCCTGTATTGAAATTTGTGTGTTTCACTTCAAGGTTCTGCATTTTATTTGCTTTGGAGAGTACTGAGTAGGGTTACTGGGGTAAAGCTCTGTTCTCTCGTTTTCTATTTTCTTTTTCCCCCTTTTAGTTCCATTCTGATCACAGCTAATAAATTGAAAACCATTATTATTTCCTGATTTGGTGTGATTCATTTTTGCTTACATCCATCAATATTCTTTATTTGTTATCCTAATTAGAATACACTTCTCTGATTTCTGCAAATGATATCCGGTGCTCGCTTATAATTTTTTAAAATGCTACATTTGATATTCCTTGCATTCATAATTTATTTATTTAAATTTCTACAAGTTCTTGAAAAGTGCTAAGCAGACCATCTACATTTACTACATTTACTATCCTTGTCTTGTTTGTTGTCCTTGGCACTAAACAAGAAATTAATTGAAACAGCTGGTGATTTCAGTGGCGAAATGACATTATAAGTTGAGATAATCACATCATCTGAAGACAATTCTCCTCACTCACTTGATTATTCAGAAGAAGAAAACATGCAAACTCATATATGATTTATGTGCTTTCATTTAATGTGTTTTTCCAGGCTTAAATTACCCTTACATTTTCCTGTCTTTGTTTACATTTTGTTGCATTTATAATTCACCATTCAAACGGATTTTCACATGTTAATATGCTTTACCGGAGTAGATTCATCTCCGCAAAAGTGGTGTAGCTTATTTGAGAGCAAGCAAGCATGATGAAAACATATTTTCTTCTAACTCAGTCTGTTATTAAATAATTTTTGTTAACTGTAAAGATGGACATCTTGATGTTGATGATGTCTGAATTAGATCATTCCGGATGGTGCGCACGCATGTTGGTTTTATAAGTTAGTACTGAACTTGTAATAGATGACATCAGCTATATATCCACCACTAGATGGTTTCCTTAGCTTGTTGGATTTTCCATCTTCCTCCTTTCGTCTTTCAGACTATTTATGCAACTAAAGGGAAAGCTCAGTACTGTCTGATTTAATGCTGATGTGTGGATGCATGGATGGATCCATTGGTGCATTGGAATTGATTTCATAGAAAGCCATTGCTTGTTTATTTTGCACACTACAATATAGTTCTTTGGAATTTCAGAAACATTCTTGAAAGTGAGAGGAAGAGAAGTACGATATAAGCACGTATTTTTCAACTATCGACTATGTAGAGAAATGGGTAAAATATATATATAGTTTAAATATATCCATTTCCATATATAAATAATAGTTGGAAAACTAGTGTTTATATAAGCATATGTTTTCCTTTAATCTTATTCTTAGAAATAATTTTAATATGAACAATCAAAGTATACTAATAATAAGTGGTGCATTTAATATAAGTTTAATTTTATATAATAATGAATTTTATAACTCCCTATATTTATGTCAAAGTAGTGAAAGTTTGCATAATGAATATATAAATTTGAGTTATTCAATTTAAATGGTTGTCAAATTTATGTTTGATAAAAATTGAGCTTGATAAAAATTTGTTGAGTTGGTTTTAAAATTATGAAATGAATTAATTGAATTAGGTTTTTAAGCCAAATATATGGTTTACCGAGAGAAGTATATATATTTTTTTGATTCGTTACTCTTTTCTTTTCATAATTTTTTAGAACTGTAATCGAATTGAGTCGAATCGAATTTTGATAAATTCAGATTTGATTAAAAAATAAATTTAAAAACTCAAATTCGATTGAAATTTCATTTATAAGTTCAAACTTGATTTATAAAATAAATATTAAATTCGAGTTCGGTTCGAACTCGTTCATAATAAACTCGTTTACTAGATTTATAAAATAAATATTAAACTTGAACTTAATTCGTAATAAACTCGTTTATCATATTAACGTACCTATTCAAACTCCACTCAAAAACTCGAATTTGAGCTCATTTAGATTTCAATTTGACCTCGATTATATTATAAACAAGTTCAATATAATTTAAATTCATTTAAATTATAAACAAATTTAAATTACAAGATCATTAAGAGATTTTTAAATTAAATTTTTTATTTAATTAAAATCTCTTAAACTCAAAATTAATAAAAAAAAATTTAGAAGGATTGTCCTCCTCGATATAGAAATGTTGAAGGATTGTCTGCTTGATTTAATGGAAAGGTCCTCAATATAGAAATGTAGAAGGTGTCACTAGTAGAGTTTCACAAGTTTTGGGTCAGCTGTCTTCTTGGATCGACCTTATTCAGGGTAGTGAGACCCAACGGTCATCACTTTTGATGTGGGATTAGTGTTGGCGAACGAGCGTTCACAAGTTTATTCGCGAGTCTGTTCACGAGTCAGCTTGCAAACTTATTCATAAACTTGAAACGAGCTGAACTCGTGATCTAAACGAACTGAATATTGCTAAATTCAAACTCGACTTATTTATTAAACGAGTCTAAAAAGTAATATTGAACTCGGCTCGTTTAGAAAATGAGCCGAGTCCGATCGAGTTTTTATCAAGTTAGCTCATGAATAATTTGGTTCATTTATACCCATATCATTTTTATCTATTTTTTTAATGTTTTAAAATTATTTATTTATTTTTTTTACATTATAATAATATAATTGGTTATTGTAATTTTATTTTATTTAAAAAAAATTAAATTTATTTTAGTGTTTAGTAAAATTTAATTTCCTTAAAATGGATATAATAAAAAAAAGAATTATCTTGAAAAAGTGAAAAGTAAGATAAATAAAAATTATAAAATGAAAAAGGAAAAAGTAAGATAAATAAAAATTATAAAATGAAAAAAAATTATTTTTTTAATAAAAAGTATTTTAAAAAATAATAAAATAATAAAAAAGTAACAGCCATATAATATGATATAAAACCATGCGAACTTAATAAAGTGGCATATAATGGAAAAAATAAGAAATAATATGAAACCATGTGAATAGGGTTAACAATAATATCGGTTTAAATTGCACAATCAATTAAATTGAATTAGGTTATAAATATTAATTTAATTTTATATTGATTTAGTTTGATTTTAATTTTAAAAAATTTAATTATTTTAATTTTATTCAATTTTAATTAAAAAATTAAATTAAACTAATTAATTATTAATTTTATGTCATTTTAATAATATTAAAAGATTAAATCTTAATTAAAATTAAAATATTTCAATTGAATTATGTAAAAAATATAAAACTCATTAAAAATTTTTATCGGCTAAATTAAATTAAATTAAAATGATTCTATTTAAATTGATTTTTTTTAAATTTAGTTTAATTTAATTTTTAAATTTTTAAATTTTAATTTATTCAAATCGATTTGATTTAATTTCAACTGGACCGGTTCGAATGCAGAATATAAAACCCTTGCGACTCTTGATAGCCAGGTTGGAGGTTGGTTCCAATCCAATTTAAGGCGTCCTTTGACCACAAACTCCTAGGCCCAGTGATTGGTGAGCCAATTGGTCCGATATTATGCTTTGTTAGTGTGACTTTTCTTAGCCCAAAATCTGAATAACGAGTCCATTAGGCGAA
The DNA here is from genome assembly GCF_001659605.2 of Manihot esculenta. Taxonomy (NCBI): domain Eukaryota; kingdom Viridiplantae; phylum Streptophyta; class Magnoliopsida; order Malpighiales; family Euphorbiaceae; genus Manihot; species Manihot esculenta. The sequence continues at coordinate 30,899,188 of NC_035171.2, forward strand.
AACCCATAGCAGGAAGTGGGTCCACTAATCAACTAATCTACCACAAGAGGCCCAAGCAAGCAGTCAATCCTACACTACAAGTCTGCCACGTGACCCTATTCGACATGACATGGCACACAGCCTCTTTGGGGAGATCAGCTAAGCTGGTAAGCACCCAAATCGCCAACTGCCTCGCGTCGCGTCCTTGTAAGACTCGCCGTTTCTGGTGGCTTTTCTTAATTTTCTCTCTCTTTACCAAATCCTCAATTTCCTTTTCTCTTTCTCGCTTTTTCTCGTCGTCCAAACACCAAGCTTTTTGGCAAAATGGGAAATTCAGCGAGCAATAGCCGTAGGTATCATCATCACCGACCATCACCTGTGCCTCAGCCCCCAGTCACGGCGAGCCAATATGCATTTGCTGCGCCATCTCAGTATCCAAATCCTAATTTACCTTACCAGTATCATCAGTATCCTCCTGGATATTACCCGTCTCAACCTGTGCCGTTTGGTCCGGTTCCTCATAATTTCCATCGCTATCCTTGTGGTGTTGCTCCGCCGATGGTTTCGCCTCCCGTTGAGCATCAAAAGGCGGTTACAATAAGAAATGATGTGAATATAAGGAAAGATAGCATTAGAGTTGAGGAGGACGATGAGAATCCTGGAAAGTTCCTCATCGCGTTTACTTTTGACGCCACAGCCCCCGGAAGGTAATTTTTCTATGTTTTATTGCTATTGCTGGAGGCGCAGTTTGATGAAAAAGTTTGGCCTTTTTGGTGAAGCTACAGTAATGTTAGGGTTTGTTCTGTAGTGCTGTTTATTTCAGAATTTTGACCCCAAATTGCTGATGAAGTTGTTTGTTAGCGCTGATTGCTTTGATTTGATAAACTAGTTGGAGTGTAAGTATTTTTCTCAGAAGTATTTAATGTTATCTGCTTATAGGAACCTCCTTTTCCCAGTTGCAGGGAAGTCGATGTTTAAGAAAATTGGCAGACGGAAGAAGTTTTGAACTAGGGTTATTTTTTTCTTCTCTTTATCTTACTCTTAATCTGTATTGCCCTGATGTGCTTGAATTCTTGTTTATTTCATAGTTAAACTGAAGGTTTTTCTTTTTTTACTTAAATATTGACCATGTACGTATGTAATTTTAATTGGCATGGTGTATTTATTTATTTGTTCTCCTTTTTTCTGTTTTATGTGGCAGCATTACAATTGGTTTTTTCGCTAAAGAAGGTGTAAACTGTAACCTGATTGCAACAAAAGAAAATGTGCTTCAACCTGTAAAAGTATTTTTTGAGCAAGGTCTTGATCAGAAGTTTAGACAGCCTTCTGGAACAGGTATTGATTTCTCAATGTTTGAGGATAAAGAGTTAAAGGAGGAAAGTCCTGAGGGAGTTTATCCTCTCATGGTGAAGGCTGAGGTGTGCCCATTGAATAATGATGAATTGGAAGCTAATTCAACTGGGAATGCGCAGATCACCTTGGCTGTGTTTGATAAAAAAATGAATGATAAGTACCTCGCCCGGGTGATGAAACAGATCCTATGGGTGAATAGTACGAGATATGAGCTGCAGGAGATTTATGGGATTGGGAACTCTGTGGAAGTTGAATCTGATGAGAATGATTCTGGAAAAGAATGTGTGATCTGCTTGTCAGAACCACGAGACACTACTGTTCTCCCATGCCGACACATGGTAAACAGAAATACAAATACCCTATTTTCCAAAATTCATGTCCCTTTCATTTATAAGAAAATAACTATCTTTTCTATTGATGACATTTTAGATAATGAAGATACCAATATCTCTTGAACTTTATTTGTTCCTACCAGCAGTTGTTGTCCTGTGGTCTTTTCTGTGTGATGTTCATGTTTGCTTGAGTTCGTGGTCCAACAAAAGCAGTAGTCTCTATGGCGTCTGGCTTTTGATGCTTGTCTTGACTGAATGACGCTTTATACCAACTATTGATAATAAGAGGAAGTTAATAAATGCTCTTGAATTTATATTATTGACCAACATCGTTAGGGCTTTTGAAATAATTGATGTCGTGCCCACTACCTTGCTTGGTTGGATGTTCCTTCTGTCTTATCTCATAGGTTGGCTGGACTATACGATAATCTTGTGGTCCGATGAACAGTCCCACCTGTCTTCCATTGCCTCCATCCATCTTTCGAAATTGAGAGAGGTGGATGATGCATCAATATTGAATTTATTAATAACCCACTCTATATAGATGTGTAGCATTCATAGACATTGCGTGATAGACATCCAATTTTTATTTTTTCGGAAATCTGAGTGTACACAGATCAATCTTACTTGTGGCTGTTTTATTTTTTTTTATCTATGCAGTGTATGTGCAGTACATGTGCCAAGGTTTTGCGATTTCAAACAGACCGATGCCCCATCTGCAGGCAACCAGTTGAGCGCCTCCTGGAAATTAAGGTGAAGGACGGAGGTGATGATTGAATGATTTTCTACCCTAATTGCAAGGTTTCTGGGTACTCGGTAATTTATTCAGTTTCTCTTCCATATCTTCCTCTCAGAAATGGAAGATATGGTGTGAATTTTATTTCCTTGTCTCACCCTAATGGAATTCTTTATGATCATATGTATACAATTTAATTCCTGTTTTATAAGCTTTTTAAAATAGTCATGGTCGGTTGTCTGCCGATCAAGAGTTACCATGTAAATAAGATAGTTTCTGGCAAGAAACTATGGTTGAGTTGCATCATTTCATTATTGATGTTGCGCAGCTAATCTTGCTGGTCCCTTGTTGATCTGTGAGAGTGGCTTATTCACGACTTTATACTGTAGCTGAAGGCTTGTGAGTGAGCGAAATAATGTGTAATCAACCATAGAAAATATGAATGGAACATTTGAGCAAGACATATCATGTGGAAATTCCTCCTTTTAGTGCTATGCATGCAAACTCTTTGTAAAATGATTTTAATTAACTCTAAACAAATTTGTGGGGTTAATTTCATGATAATCATTATCATCACTTTAGGGTAAGACTATTCCAAGTAATATTGATGATAAATACGAGAGAGAGCTTCATCAAAATGTATGCTGCATCTGGATCAAGCAGCGAACGAGATGGAAGCAAAGGTTCAATCTATCCGGAAATCTTTGCGACAAAGGTGAACAAAGTTGAAGAAGTTCAATGATGCAAATTTCCCAGCAAACCATAACCATTTCTAGCAAAAATCGATCTGTAACAAAGGGACAAAGGAGAACAAAGTTGAAGAAGTTCAAAAATGCAGATTTCCCAACAAACCATAACCATTTCTAGGAAAAGGGATCTGTAACAAAAGATCATTCAGGTGGGTGGTCGATAGAGTTTTTGTGGTAGTCTCTTGAGAGATTGAATGTAATCCCATCTCAAAGAAAAGAACTCGAAGATTAAATTCACCCATGTGTCAACTTCTCACAAGCCGAGAACTTTATACCCAATAAAACAAATTAAAGGGAAAATAGGAACCCTGTAAAAAACAAAAAGATATGTACATCATTTTCTATTTATGTTTGACTACAAATATTATTTAGTATTGTAGTGGTTACTTGTTATAGATATTCATTCACTATCCCCATACCTGCCTTCCCTTTTACGTTTGAGTGGACTTAATTAGTTATGTTTCATGCCTACTTCATCCACTAAACCTTCAAACTTGCTGAAATTGATGTAGGCTTCTTTTTGTTGTCCCTTGGTCAGTGGTTCCTCCTCTCTTTACTAAGTCCTAGCATGAAGCTTTTTACACCAAGGTTTTTAAATTATTTTATAATATTTAACGGTTAAAATTAATATAAAAATTAATTAATAGACTTTTTAAAATATTAAGAATATTTTAATATGATTTATAAAATTAAAAAATTGATGAATAAATTTTTTCGTATTATAAATATTAAATAATAATATTTTTTAAAAAATAATTAAATATTTAATACAGAATATAATAAATAAAAAGTAACACATGGCATAAAATAGAAAAAATTATTCTTTGAATATGACATGACAATATTGATAAGAATATGCCAACTTTTTATATTTTATAGATTTATAAAATAATGAGGATAGTAAATAAGTGTTTAGGGAGCAGAGGCTGAATGTTGAGCACAGAAAATTGCTTTGCCACATCATCACATTACAAAACTTATTTTTTTTTATAAAATTAATTAATCTAACAGTACCATTTTGTGTATAATTAAATAGTTCATCGACCTTTTTTTTAAATTAAAATTAAAGCATGCTCAATTTTTTGGAGCCATGCATTATTAATGAAAAAGATTGAAAAAGAAATGACAGAAAAATAAATTAAAAATAATAATAATAATAAAAATATCATTAAGATGAGGTGTCCATATAATTCAAAGACAATGATCTTATCTTTAAGAATACGCATAAACAGACAATGAATATTATTTTTCAAGTGGCATTTCTTTAATTATTCTGTAATCGCTTCATTAGCAGCCATGCGTCCATATGCCATCAATCATTTCGAATAATTTATGACATAGACCTTAAAGTTTAATAAAATTACAATCTAGTACTGATTTTTTTACTGAAAAAAAAAAACTTTAAAATAGTTTTTTCATTTTTGTAATTTTAATATTCACTGCAATTATTAAATATAAATTGATTTTTCTATTTTTTTTTTAACATAGAGGGTTGAGAGTAATATAATGATATATTTTTAATTACTAATTTTTAAATTATTAAAAATAGAGATTAAATTTAATAATTTATTGTGTTTGAGAGAAGTAGGAGGAGTGGTATTGTAAATTGGGGACATTAGGTTCACATGTATCCCACTTCCTCTATTAACCCTTATTTTACTCTTCTACTTTCAACTATTTGACTGCCTTTTCCTTTTCCTTTTCCTTCTTCCCACTTCCAAGAAACAGAATTTTATTTAAATAAAAAAGATTGAACTAAATTAATTTAAAATTTTAATTTAATTTTTTTATTTCTCTTTGATTTGATTTAATTTTTAATTTTAAAAATTTAATTATTTTAATTTGATTTAATTTTAATAAAAAATTAAAAAAATAAATTAAACTAATTAGTGATAATAATAATAATAATATAGATTAAAATATATTAAAATTAAAATATTTCAATTAAATTTTAAAATATTAAAAATAAAATGTAAAATATAAAAAAATTATTAAAAATATAAATTAATTAAATTGAATCAAATCGATTTGATTCGATTTAATTTTTTATCAAAATCGATTCAATTTTTTATAAATATTAAAATTTTAATTTTTAATTTATTTGATTCAATTCGATTCAAATCGAATTGATCGAATATCCACCTTACTTATCTGCAAAAGCCTTTTTTTTTTAAATTACAAAATAGTCATTTTATTTAATAATAAATTATTATAAAAATTAAAATTATAAGAACTAAAATATTATAAATTATAAAAATTAAATGAAATAAACTATTATAAAAAAAATAAAATTTGAAAGATTATATTATTATAGTTTAATAGTAAATTTAAATAGAAAAAATATTTTATTAATATAATAAAATTTAAAGAATTAAATTATTTTTTATTAAAATAATAATAACTAAAATATGAGTTTTCTTTTGTTGTAAATTATTATTTTTAGCGTGTGTATATAGATAGGGATAGAGTAGTTGGAGTAATTAAAATGAAGTAGAATTTATTGGAAACTGTAAATTATTTGGTTAATGTTATTAGACATACTTTTTGAGAAATGGGTTATTCTATTTTTAATTTTAAAAAAATGAAAAAAACTCAAAAGATATTTCAAAATTTCAATTTATTATTTAGAAATTAAATTAAATTAAAATATTAAATACTTTATTTTCAATTACCTACATTTTGATTTTAAAATGCTGAAATATTAGATATTTTTGGTAGTAATATATGATAAAATAAGATAATATTGTTACCGAAAGTATAAGAAAAAATAATGAAAATGAGAGAGTAATACCCATGAGAGTACTTACAACTCAAATAATTAAATATTGTTATCATCACAATGATGCTATTGCAATCTGACTCTAAATTTCACTACTCTATTATCCTATAATTCAATTTACATTCAATTTATACATTTATTATATATATCTTTAATTAATTTTAAATCAAATTATTATAATTATTTTTAATTTTTTTATATAAATTAAAGTTTAATTATATTCCGTAACTTATATTTTTAAAAATAATTGTAAAAACACATTGAATTTTTTATATTTTAATAGAGATATTTTGAATTACAAAAGTTAATTAATATGCTTTAAATTAATTATTTAAATTTAATATAAATATTATGATATTATTTTAGTAAATATTAAAAATTAATATTTTTTATATAACTAATAATTATTAAAAATTTTAAATTTTATGAATTTTAATAATTATATTCTACTTTTTTTAATAATATATCTCAAATTAATTTTTAGCTTTGTTTGATTTTTAATTTTAATTTGATTTATTTATAATTTTGAATAACATAGTTTTAAAAATCCATAACTTACATTTCATTTTTTCTGAAGTGATAATATTAATTCTAATAAATTAAAAAGTATGATTCTTCTCATTTAAAAAATTAATTATATTTATTATATTCACTTTAATTAAATTAAAAAATAATAATTAGTTTAATAAATTTAAAATGGTTAAAATTAATAATTAGTTTAATAAATTTAAAATGGCTAAATTTACTGGATAATATATAATTTATAGTTATAAATTAGATTGAATTTAATTATTTTAAATTTATTAAACTAATTAAATACAACGACTATAATTAATCTTTTACTTTTTTAGGTGAAAATTATAATTTTTGATTTACTAGTGGTAATATCATAAATAATTGATAATTACACATAAAGTTCTATCTACCAATACAAAAAAAATAAAAAATAAATTATAAACTCTTAGAAATATTTCATTTAAAATTATAATTAAATTAAATTAAAATTAAAAATCAAATAAATTAAAAAATAAATTTGAATATATTTATTAAAAATAATTTGAATATTATTAAAATTAATAAAATTTGAATTTTTTATCATCATTAATTTAAATTATATTAAAATATTAATTATTGATACTCATTAAAATAATATATTTTATTAAATTTAATAGTTAAAGTTAATAATAAATATAAATAAATTTAAATAAAATTTATAGATTTAGTCTTATAATAAATGTATTTAAATAAATTTAGAAAATTTTAATTTTAATTTTTTTAATTTTTAATTTTCATTTAGGAAATAAAATTAAATTAAATTTAAAAGAAAATATTTTATTAATACCCATTTATTAATATATAAAAAATAAAATTTAAATTTGTAGAATAAAGACAAGGAAGAAAGAAGTTTAAAAAAGAAAAGGAAAGAAAATAGAGCAAGAAAAGGAAAAAGTTCTAACCTTTTGGACTGCACATGGAAGAACAAGAAAGACTTGAGAGTTAACGAGAGACTGAATCATAAATGAAGATTGAAGTTTAAAGAAGGGAATCAAGAAAAGTTGTTTTCAAGAGTATGCGCTCACTGCACTGGCTAGCGTTCGATGGAGAGGAAAGGTGTGGCTGCAGTAAGTAGGCCAGGGCTACCCACTTTCCATTTGCCATAAATGAGAGAATTGAGAGCCATCATCAACTTTCTTCTCATCTTCCATTACTATTATTATTCCTCTCTTCCCACACCTTTCAAGAAAAACTCAAAAGTAAACTTACCATCATAGCTCTTTCTCTCTTCCTCTCCCTTTCCTTTCCTCTTCTCTCTCTCTCTCTCTCTCTCTCTCTCTCTCTTCAGTTTTCACTGCTTTTTTTTTTTCGGTGGGATTTGGTGTTTTGTGTTGGGCTGTTTTTGTTATGCAAGAATGGGAACTGTGGAGAAGCCTGTGAATGAGGTGCATGATCTGGGATCAAGCCAAGAGACTGATGCCAGTTCTGTACATAAGGTATTGTTTCCTCTCTGATTCTTTCTTATTCTGCTCTTGTTTGGTTAGGCTACATAGATGACTTCCTCTAATTTTCTGATGTTATGTTGGAGGTTTTTCAATCTGAATTCTGTCAGAATCTCTCACTATGCATGAGCGAACTGCAATATTTCTGAGATATGGGTTAATTTTTTGATGGGTTATCTCTTGAAAATTTAGCTTCCATCTCTTTTCCTCTCCAAGTAATGAACTTTGTTTCATTATCTTCTATTTTATCTTCTCTTTTTTATCAATTTTCAATCGTCTGTGTCTGAGGAAACTATCTAAGCCATCATGTCTCTTATTGGGATTCATCTGTTTTAATAAATCATGTTTTAGATTATGCTTTTCAATTAGATTTGCTGATGAGGGTTGCTTCTGTTTTCTTCAAGGGCAATCAAAATTATAGCTTGATATGAGATAGGTTGAGTACCCAGTATATATCTCTCCATATATGACTTTGTAACTTGGAACTATCAGGCTCTGTTCTGAATTCAACAATCTAAGCAAGCCACAATTCTAGTTTATTATCCTGCAGCTTCAATTTATTGTAACTTCTATATGTGAGCCAATAAATTCCTGATTTTGTGCTAACAGTAAAAAAGCTTAAATTCTGTGCATCCACTAGTCATATTTGTTGATTAGAAGGAGCATTCTGAATCTCTGTGGATTTTAATCAATCTTTTGGAGTCCTTTTTGAAGCTAATTCTAGTAATATCAATTTGATTTATGGCACATTGGCTTAGTAGTATAGAACTACCTATCTTGAGAGAAAAAAACATCAAACTGGTAACTGTTTGGGTGCTAGTAAAGGGCTTCTCTGGCCATTTTGACTGTCCTTTTTTTTCACCTGTATTCAGATAGTTTTAGTGCCTGCTCTTTTGCATATGTTATTTAAAACAATGCATTTAACTGCAATACTGATTGGCTTTTTCTGGTTCGGTTGAATCCCTGATTTGCTGATTACAAGAAGAAAAAGGAAGTGCAGCTTCTATTACTTTTTTGCATATTCTGCAACTCAATATTGTATCTGTACTTTCTTTTGCAGGGTGAAGGCTCGACAGGAACAGTTGAAGAAGGTAATCATTCGCATCAGTGGAAGCGGAGCAATCTCTTTTTAGAGATACCCTCCAGAACATTGGAAGACTCCTCACAGGATTCTGTTGTAATAAAGATTCCCCCATCACCTAGTCCTACACCAAGGAAAGTAAATTTTCTCTTGACTCCTAGTTCTAGTGATGCAAGAGCCTGTGGTTCCCCTGGCCCCTCCACATCTAGAGGAAAATCATCCTTAAGAAGTCTCTTGCCTAAACTAAGCTTCAAGTCGCGAATTTCAACATTAGATGTTGAGAAGGCAGCCAATCTACCTCCAGATACTTCATGTAACATTCCAAGGGAGAAACCATCAATCTCAAGGTCATTATCACTTTCAAAGATTTTCACCCCTAGGATGAACAGAGCATCATCACTGCCTGTAACTCCAATTGCAAACTCTAACTCAGAATCTACACGGGGAGGAAGCACTGGTGGTTCACTCAATTCAAGTGTAAGTTATTGTTGAACACATGAGTAATCTTGTGTAGTTGACTAGTTCAGTTGCCATTCAAATGATCTGCTATGCTATTTGATTCATGCAAAGTTGCAAATTCACCTTCTAGTTTTTCAAGTCAATAGTTTCCTTTCCAGGGAAAAGGACCCCAGAAAAAGATATCTCGCTCACTTTCAGTCCCTGTCAATGGTAAAGAAAGAAGTATAAGAAGGATGGATTCCTTCTTTCGTGTCATTCCTTCAACTCCTCGAGTGAAGGAAGGAGATGTAATAACAAATGCTTCTCCAGGGAATGATACAGGTATTTTTGTTTATTTGGGTTTTGATAAGGTAGGAGTGGGGAAAACAAAAAAATCTTCAATCATTCTACTGGCAATCGAAACTCCCAGCTATAATTATTTGTCACAATTCCCACATCCCTATGTTCCTTAGCAAACTAAAGAGAAATTAGATTTTTCCTTTCCATTTTTACAGAACCTGTTACTTGCTACAACCAACCAATGTCTTAAGTCTCATGTTTCAGAAACTGATGACACTGATGGTGAAGATATACCTGAAGAAGAGGCTGTTTGTAGAATTTGTTTGGTTGAACTGTGTGAAGGAGGTGAGACCCTTAAGATGGAATGTAGTTGCAAAGGTGAACTAGCTCTGGCCCATCAAGAATGTGCTGTAAAATGGTTTAGCATCAAAGGTAACAAGACTTGTGACGTGTGCAAGCAAGAGGTTCAGAATCTGCCTGTTACTCTGTTAAAAATCCAGAGCGTACGTTCTCGAACTGGTGGAATGAGTAGAGCTCTTCAAGCAGATGCCAATGGGTACAGGCAAGTAAAACTTCAGCTCTGCTTTATGCCTAAGAAATGAAGTTGCCAATTTGCATTAGAAGAGGGGTGGGGGCAGAGAGAATATCTATGTTCTCTACTGTCCACTCCTGATCCTACTTGTTTTACCCTATCAGTTTTCTGCTGTGAGGATGTCTTTACCGTGTCTACTTATTAATTTTGGTAAACTCAAACTATGGTGCTAAAGTTTATATATATATATATTTTTTGAAAAGTGCTTTTCTGGCCCTCAGCACACCCACATTGTCACACGAGCTCTTAGTCTAGTTTGCTTGAGACTTACCGGTTCTTATGTAATCAGGATTTGGCAGGAAGTTCCTGTGCTTGTCATCATTAGCATGCTTGCCTACTTTTGCTTTCTTGAGCAGCTGCTGGTAAGATAAGCAGTTCCGAATTCAGTTTCATTGAATTGCTGTTTTATTTCTTTCCTAACACATCTTTTTTATACTTTTAATGCAGGTTGGAAATATGGGTACTGGTGCAATTGCTATATCCCTTCCATTTTCTTGTGTACTGGGTCTACTTTCATCAATGATCTCATCAACAATGGGTAAGACGGCTATTCTCTCGAAAGAAAAATATAAGACGAGTTGAATTCCGGGTGAGGATATTATGCATGGAAACCATGATAATGGTTGAAATGCAAGGAGTGGAGTGGACTAGAGAAGTATCGTAAAATTACAAGTTCGGATATGCTGTTGAATATTTGTTTAACTATAAGCTTCATAGATCAGCTTTTGCGGTCGAGATTATTTTTTCCTACATAGTTGTATTTATCCATAAAAGCAAAAGTTTTGGCTGAAAAAAAAGTTGATGGCTATTTTTTTGGTTATGAAGAAAATTTCTGCTCCTCAATCCTGTTATCTTCTTTGTGCAGTGAAAAGAAGATTTGTTTGGGTGTATGCATCAACTCAATTTGCTTTGTTGGTTTTCTTTGCACATATTTTTTACTCATTGGTAAGTAGATCTCTACTCAACATTAGCTTAGAAAGAAACAATTAAAAGAGACAGAAGGCATCCAGGAAAATGCACATCAATGACTCATTTTGGTACTAGAGCACCAAAGCACCTTGCAATTTGTTAAAGTCAGCAAGACCTCTTTTGAGCCTTGTTAGGAATATGGAATATTTACCCATAAGCATATGTTGAAATGAAATACTTGGCCACAATTAGCAGGAATATTAGAATTTTCTGCTGTCTTCAACTCTGAACTTCTTTGGCTTCAAGTTGAATTGGCCCTTGAATTCCTTTTAACCCTTTTTTTTCTTTGGTACAATTGGCACTGACTGGGATTTGAACTCGAACTCTGAAATCTCACAGTTCTGGATATAATTACCCATACCATTAAGCTAAAGCTCATTTGTCGAATCCTTTTTTCTTTACAACCTGTCTAAAAACTAAAATTTTATAAAAATTCAATTCAATTGCTTTTTTTTTTCTCCAAGGATTTTTTCCCCAAGTGGAGCCTAAATGATTTCTAATTACAGAAAATATTCCCCATACTGAAATGGCTTTTTGATAAACAGGTCAACTTGCAAGCAGTTCTATCTATTCTTCTAGCAACATTTGCAGGATTTGGTGTAGCAATGAGTGGGAGTTCTATAGTGGTTGAGATTGTGAGATGGAGGAGAAGATGGACTGCGCAATCAAATCAGTTGCATGGTTCCTATGCAATGATGGGACCAAGCCAATTGCCTAGAACTGCAAATTCCTCGGAAAGAAGTTCTCATGGTCGCCACCAAAATGAATCTGAGAACACATAAACTTATAAAATTTTTTGATTTCTAATTTGGTTTAGTTAAATGTAAGAGCTGTGGCTAAGTTGTGCTCTGGTTAGATGATGCACAATTGCCTTTGTAATATATTCAGCAGTAGGATAAAATTTTCAACCAAATTATGCTAAGAGTATAAAAAACCCACAGGATCTAGTCTTTGCCGAGTATTGTAAGGATTGTGTATGTTTCACAAGTGACTACAATGGAATGGAAATAGCTTGAAGAAGTTAATACAACTTCATATTTTTTACTGTGACTTGGCTTGAAGAAGTTAAGGCACTGTTCCGCATGTTAGCGGTTTGAATAGCGGTTCGCTGATTTAGTAGTTAGCTGTTTCGGTAGTTCAAAGTTCAAAGTAAAAGGTGTTCGATATAAAATAAATTATTTACATGTAAACTTAAAAAAATATAAAAGGATATAAGTGTAAATAACTTATAAAAATTAAAAGGATGTAAGTGTAAATAAAAATACAATTAAATGTTAGAGAAATTAATTTTTTAATATCCACTACTTTAATTATTAAATATTACTATAAAATTATTAAACAATAAATAATAAAATTAATATTTTGATTTAAACTAAATACTAACAATAAAATATTATTATAAAATTGCCAAACAGTAAATAATAAAACTAGTGCTTTACTTAACCTAAACACTATCACCAAAACTATTTTCGAGTAGGGCTTAACTTACCGTTTGTTTAGGATGCTTGCATTTTATTTTTCAATAGGAAGTAAATAAATAAATTATTATTCAAGAAATCTATAAAACGAAAGAAAAAAAAAAAAAGAGAGCTTATTCTTAAGATATTGGGGAGAATATAAATTAAACAATTCACCTTTATGCCGAACAAGGGTTAGACCAAAAACTCGATCTCCTGAGTTGATTTAAATGTTACTCATTTCACCGGATCCAAATAAGTCTTCTTGCATTGAAAATCATTTTAAACGACTTGGTAAGATATGGAATCTAACAATATATTATGAATTGTACACCATACCCATAGGTGCGAATCTTAATAATTTTTTTTAGAACTATTTTATCTTTTTGTATTTTCATTGGATATATAAATATGTAATATTATCCTAGTGTATTTTGTTTGAAATCTCATAGAGAAATAAAAAAAGTCTAACCGCCGTGGATGTAGCCAAATTGGTGAACCACATTAAATCTATATGTTGATTTCTTTTCGTACTTATTTTTAGATTGTGATTGTTTGATTCTTAACAATTGGTATCGGAGCTTTTAGTTTGTATCACAACAATCTAAAAAGACGATAGAAAACCCGAAAGTTCGAATTGAGAAGTTCGATGGAACCAATTTTAGTTTTTGGAAGATGCATATTGAAGATTATTTGTATCAGAATAATCTCCATGAACCCTTGTCAGGGGAAAAGCTAGAAACTATGGAACATGAGGTTTGGAATTTGAAGGATCGAAAGACACTAGGGTTGATCCGTTTGACGTTGACGAGAAACATTGCCTTCAATATCGTTAAGGAGACAACAACTGCAGGATTGCTGGTAGCTCTGGCGAACATGTATGAGAAATCATTGGCCATTAACAAGGTATATCTGATGTGTCGTTTGTTTATTTTGGAGATGTCTGAAAGTAGATCTGTCACAGATCATATTAACGAATTTAATATGATCATTAGTCAATTAAGCTCTGTCAAGATTAATTTTGATGATAAGATAAAAGCCCTAATTTTGGTATCCTCTCTATTTGAGTCGTGGAATACTATTATTTTCGTAATTAGCGGTTCACGTGGGTTTGAAAAGTTAAAGTTTGATGAAGTTCAGGATGTTGTCATGAAATGAGGTTGCTTATTGGGGTTGTGGTGAAAAGGGACACTTTAAAAAGGACTACCTTAAACCTAATAAGAAGAAAGGCTAAAAGATAATGATTCTGTATATTTCGCAGATGACATTGGTGATGCTGTAGTGTGGATAGTCCAATTGACTCATGGATACCTGATTCAGATGCATCATTCCATTCTTCTCCGAACAGACAATTATTCCATAATTTCAAGTCTGAAAATTATGAAAATGTATATCTTGCTGATAATAAAGCCTTTGAGATTGCTAGAAATGGAGATGTATGTAACCAAACCTCAAGTGGGGGTAAGTAGAAGCTGCAGGATGTCAAATATATTCCTGACTTAAAGAAGGATCTAATCTCTATTAGCCAGCTAGATAGTATGGGTTACATAATAGTGTTTGAAAAGAGTTCCTGAAAAATTATGAAAGGAGTTATGGTGATAGCATGAGGCACAAAATCTGGAACTTTATACACTATTGCAGGGTATTCGGACATAGGTGCTGCGTTTGACAGTACATCGAGCTCAAGTCTGTGGCACAATAGGCTTAAACACATAAGCGAGAAGGGGATGAAGATGCTAGCTTCGGAAGTGTATCTGCAAGGGTTGAAATCTGTTGATATGGGTCTATATAAGAGTTGTATTCTAGAAAAGCAGAAACGGGTCAGTTTCACAAAGGCTATCAGAGAACCAAAGACAGAACGGTTAGAACTAGTACATACAAACGTGTTGAGGCCATCCCCAGTTTCCTCTCTTAGTGGTTCGAGATACTATGTTACCTTCGTTTATGAATTTAGTAAGATGGTATGGGTTTACTTTCTAAAACACAAATCATATATGTTTGCCACTTTTAAGAGATAGAAGGCTGAAGTTGAAAATCAGGCTGAGTTGAAAATCAAATGCCTAAGGTCTGATAATGAAGGAGAGTATAATTCTATAGAAATTCAAGAACTTCTATGCTGATGAGGGAATCAGGTGCACTAGATAGTTCTTGGCAAGGCAATATAGAATGGGATTGTTGAAAGGATGAACATAACATTAAATGAGCGAGCAAGAAGCATGAGGCCACATGCTGGACTACCAAAAATGTTTTGGTCAGACGCAGTGAGCACAGCAGCAACATATTTGATAAATAGAGGACCTTCAGTTCCTTTGGGTTTCAAGATTCCAGAAAAAGTATGGCTGGGTAAAGAGGTCAAATTTACTCACCTGCAGACTTTTGGGTGTGTTGCCTATGTTCACATTGATCCAGAAAAGAGAGACAAGTTTGATGCAAAGGCTTTGAAGTGTTATTTCATTAGGTATGGTTCGGATCAGTTTGGGTACAGATTTTGGGATGACAAGAACAGAAAGATCTTGAGATATTGTGATGTGACATGTGATGAAAATGTCCTGTATAAGGACAAGTCTGGGGTGCGATATGAAGATGTAGAAGAAGTGGGAGTTGAGGTTGAGTTGCAGGAAATTTCATCTAATGATGTTGCAGTAAGACCACAAAAAATTCAGAAAATACTGTTGCAGAACTAGAACAACAGCCAATCACACCTGCAACAGTGTTGAGGAGATCTACCAGGCTACCAAGTCACCAGAAAGGTATTCACCTTTCCTATATTATTTGCTGTTGACTGATGGAGGGGAATCAAAATCCTTCAATGAGGCTTTGCAGGTGAAGGATTCAATCAAGTGGGAGCAAGTCATGTATAATGAGATATGGTCACTTGAGAAGAATGACACTTGGAAATTAATATATTTGCCTGCAGGGAAGAAAGCTTTGTTGAACAAGTGGGTTTACAAGATCAAGAATGAAAATGATGGTAAAATTAGATTTCAGACTTGATTAGTGGTTAAGAGGTATTCACAAAGAAAATGTATTGATTACACTCAAATATTCTCTCCTATTGTGAAGCTACCACAATCAGAATTTTGTTGAGTATTGTTGTAGCTGAGAACTTGTACCTTGAGCAGATTGATGTAAAAATAACATTTTTACATGGGGATCTAGAGGAAGAGATCTACATGCACAACCATAGGGATATGAGATTTTTTATAAGAAACACATGGTGTGCAAGCTCAAGAGGAGTTTGTATGGGTTGAAGCAAGCTCTGAGACAGTGGTATAAGAAGTTTGACTCTTTCATGTGTAGAAATGTTTTTGCACAGGAGTGAAAAGAAGTTTGACTTCTTTGTTATTTTATTCTTTTATGTGGATGATATGTGTAATACCCGGCTAGACCCCGGTATCGGAATTCCTACGTTCCGGCGGATTTTCCGTTGGAAGTCGGGATTCGAGGATGTCGGAGCTTGCCCTAAGGGTATAAGAAAGGTTTTTAAGATGTTTTTTAAGTGTTTTTATCATGTTTGCATGTTTTGAGTTAAGAAAATTGAGTTTTGAAATGAAAAGGCCAAGGGGACAAAAGCCAGGTTCGGCCGCCGAAGGTGAAGTTCGGCCACCGAAAGTTGCATGGTTTCGCATGCACGTTAGGCCGCCGAAGGAAGAGTCGGTTGGCCACTACAAAAGCCCCTTTGCCCGAGACTTGAGTGTTAAACACTCTGTTTTTGGGTCAAAGGTAGGTTCAAGCTCTCCTTGGTGTGATTCTCATGTTTTCCTCAAATCTTGCATGTTTTAACTTGATTTGAGTTTTGTTTTAGAGATTTGAGCAACAGGAAGCAAAGTTGAGCACTTGGAGATTTTGAGTGAGTTTTTCCCCATCTCCAAGCTTGGATTATCAAACCTCTAGTTCTTCAAGAGGTAAGTATGGATCCTCACCTCCCCTTATGTTTAAAGCAAGTGTTAAGAAGGTTTGGAGAGTGTTATGGCATGTTTTGGGGTATAAGCATGAGTTTGAGCATATGTTAATCATATGAGTTAGTATGAGTTTTGTTGTTGTTTTTGGGGTTTGAGCTAGTGTTTAGGCCTCTATATGCATGAGTTATGTTCTTTGTGAGTTGAGAAGTGTTGGTATGCATGTTATGGGTGTTTGATAGGATTTTGGAGGCTGAGAGCATGAGTTGTGCTCGGATTCTGCCTTTCTGGAGAATCCAGGTTCGGCCGCCGAAACAAGGTTCGGCCGCCGAACCCCTTGTGGAGGCAGTTTCGGCTGCCCAACCTTGCCCCCGAAAGCTAGGCTTTTGGGTGAGAAAGAGACTTTCGGCCGCCGAAAGAGGGAGTTCGGCCGCCGAAAGTGCATGAGTTTCGTCTCTGGACGAGGCTTTCGACCGCCGAAGGTGCCGCCGAACATGCATGAGTTTCGTCTCTGGAGAGGGGTTTCGGCCGCCGAAAGTGCCGCCGAACGTGCCCAGTCCAGTCTTCTTTTGCCCATTTTGCCATGCATGCCTATGATGTTTTAGAGGGGTTTTGGGGAGATATTAAGAGTTATGTTTAAGTAAGTTTGGTCCTCATTTGAGTCCACCTGTGTAGGTGCGGACCCGAGAGACCAAGGAGGCCCACAGAGTTAGAGTTACAGAGACTGCTCAGCAGTTGCCAGAGGTGAGTGGAACAGAACTTTATTTTAAAAGTTAAGAACTGTTTTAGCATGATTCATGCATCATTATGCCATGTGTATGTAGGATGCTTTGCATTAGTATTCATCAAGTTGATGCATTGCATTATTACTTGTATATGTGGATTGGACCGAGGCGATCTCAATAGCCCATAAATCTGTCATTATGGTATGACCTGTGTGAGCTCCTTTGGGGCCGGGCATTTACCTTGGATGAGTCCTGTGAGAGCCCTTATAGGGTCGGGCACCATGAGTAATTAGTGAAAGACCTGTGTGAGCTCCTTTGGGAGCCGGGCACTGACAGAGGGAGTTTTGGGATCATGTCCAGTCCGAGATGTGAAATGTTTGTGCAGTGATGCATCATATGATAGCATGTTTTAAATGTGATTTTTATAGATTCCGCTCACTGGGCTTTAGCAGCTCATCCCTCGCCCTCACCCCATTTTTCAGGGCCTCAGAGAAAAGAAAGAGAAAGAGATAGCAAGGGTAAAAGCATATGTAATAGTATAGATGAGTGGACATGATTATTATGATAATGATGTACAGTACAGAGTTTATGTAATGTATAGAAATGATGTAATAGCAAGTTATATATTGAGTTATAGAATTGTGCTTGGCCCTAGTGTATGTTTATCCCTTTGCACATGATCATTTTATGATTGAGATAATGTTGTTATGATGCGCTAGGCTTGGTGCATGGTAGTCTTTCTATCTCTGTAGTTACTGTATGGTACCATAGCAGGTATCACTCTTCGAGTGCATACAGACAGAGCATGCATAGTCCAGGCTTAGGTGATGAGGAAAGTTTCAAGAAAAGAAAAGATAGTCAAGCAAAGAAAAAAAAAAAAGAAGAGTAAGTAACAGTTTTAAGCTTAAGTATGATCATGTCTGGGATTTATCAGGTACACAGAGTTGACAGTAGGCTTACTACGGGTCCCGGCGGCCTTAAGCAGATCTGGATCCTAGTGCCGGTGATGGTCCGGTAAGCGGGCTGTTACAGATTGGTATCAGAGCATAGGGCCTCTAGAGTACGGTGTGCTGAGCTAAGATGCTCAGGGATTAGAGATATCTCACATCGGAAAGAGGTTGTTTTAGAGGGCAAGCACAATAGGAAGATCATGTCCACTAGGATAGGATGTTGAGTCCTGTCTTGATGTGTAATGCCATGATTTTATGCATGTTGTTGTTCCATGGATCCTATGATGCTAAAGTTCATGTTATGTTTTCAGAAGCTAAGATGAGAGGAACCCGTCGATCAGCTAGATTGACTGGAGCTCCGCCCGAGAATGAGGGTATGGAAGGGCGTCCCCCTGCTTTGCCAAGAGCTATGTCCCAAAGGGCAGGCAGAGAAAGATCATCAAGGGACCCTAGAAGGTCGTTTGATGAAAGCAGGAGGGAGACAGAACAGAGAAGAAGATCAAGTGATACAAGGGAAGAGATGGATGTGGATCCAAGAAGGGATGGAGGGTTAGGTGTTGGCACTACAGAGGAGGATGTGGGATCATCACAGGGAGGCGGTCAGGCCTCGGGGTATGGTTATCCACCCCACTATCAGCCCTACCCACAGGGCCCAGGATATTCGATGGGAGGTACATCGGATTATCCTAGTTTTCACCCATATCCCACATATATGCCTTATCCACCGTATTACCCCCCATATCCACCATATCCCATGTATCCACCCTCACCTTTTTACCCCAGTCCAGCATACTCTACACCAGAAAGTTCTGCACCTCCCCCACCACCACCAGTGGTACAACCATAAGCCCCAGTTATCCAAACACCTCAACCTGGCCCATCTGTGAGGAGCAGGGTAAAGATGACTGATTACCTAAAGTTAGATGCTCCTAAGTACCAATCAGGAGATGATCCGTTTGAGTACATTAAAGCAGTCAAGATGATAGCAGATGAGCTAGGGGCAGATGATACCAGAGCCATTCAGATGGCAGGGTTCACTTTAAAATGTAAGAAGGCGAAGGAATGGTTTGGCGTCTATGTGGACCCCAGGTTGGATAACATGTCTTGGGAGGAGTTTGCTAATGAGTTTGCCGGATGGGCATTCCCAGATAGCTCGAAAGAGCTAAAGATGATAGAGTTTGAGCAGCTCAAGCAGACAGAGGATATGAGTATTGATGAGTTTACTGACAGGTTTCTGGAGTTGCTGCGGTATGCAGGACAGGCCTATGATACGGAACAGAAAAAGGCTAGGAGGTATGCTATGAAACTGCATTCCAGGTATTCCTCTTTGATCCATGCAGCCGAGAGGGAGAGTTTCCACACCGTGGTGGATTTAGCACGGAGGATGGAGGCTAGTGCCATTATACAGGGTACAGTGAAACAGCAGCCGGCACAGTCTTCAGGTTCTAAGACCCCAGGTAGGGGTAAGTCAGATCCCTCTTCACAGGGTGCAGCAACTTCCAGTGGTAAGAAGTGGAGTGGTTCCACGCAGAAGCCGAGGAAGAATAAGTTCTGGAATAAGATTAAAGCAGGTCTGGGATTAGGCAGTGGCATGAGTTCAGGCTCAGAGGTTCCAGTGTGTAGTAGGTGCGGTAAAGCGCACAGAGGCGTTTGTCGCTTTGGGATTACAGGATGTTACAGGTGCGGCCAGGAGGGACACATGGCTCGTGAGTGCCCTCAGGCATCTTTCACGGTACCATCCCAGCAGACAGCTCCAGCTAGCATGCCACAGCCACCAGTTTCAGTTATGACGCAGGGCAGAGGCAGAGGGAGAGGGTCAGCCTCTTCATCTGCGGGTCCCCGAGGTGGAGGTCCGTCAGCTCCGGCGCGGATTTTCACGATGACACAGCAGGAGGCAAACACTTCTAACACCGTGGTGTCAGGTAATCTTCTCATTGGGTGTTCTGAGGTGTATGCTTTGTTAGACCCTGGTGCTTCGCATTCCTTTGTTGCTCCCAGAGCCATAGAGAGAGTGGGTTTGATGACGTCTGGGTTAGAGTGTCCCCTATGGGTCAGTGGCCCTAAGTGTGATCCATCGTTGGCAGAGACAGTCTGTCGACATAGTCCAGTGTTTTTAGATGGTAGATGCCTTCCAGCTGACCTTGTGGTTCTAGAGTTGACAGATTTTGACGTCATTCTAGGGATGGATTGGCTATCTGCATATGGTGCTACCTTGGACTGCAGAGACAAGGTAGTTAAGTTCAGAGATGAGGATGGATCTGAGTTTGTCTTCAGAGGAGACAGGAGGGGCACGCCTAGAGGTCTGATATCAGCCCTACAGGCTCGTAGGTTGCTCCGGAGGGGATGTCAGGGGTATCTAGCTCATGTGAGAGAGCTAGACAGTCAGGTTAGGGACCCCAGTTCAGTGCCCGTAGTCAGAGAGTTCCCCGATGTGTTTCCAGATGAGCTTCCAGGACTACCACCTGATAGGGAAATAGAGTTCGAGATAGAGTTAGTGCCTGGTACCAGACCGATCTCTATTCCTCCCTACAGGATGGCACCAGCAGAGCTAAAAGAGTTGAAAGAGCAGCTACAGGAGTTGGTAGATAAGGGTTTCATCCGTCCAAGTACCTCACCCTGGGGTGCTCCAGTGTTGTTTGTCAAGAAAAAGGATGGATCCCTTAGACTTTGTATCGACTACAGGCAGTTGAACAAAGTCACTACCAAGAATAAGTATCCTCTCCCCAAGATCGATGATCTATTCGACCAGCTAGCAGGAGCAGGTTGTTTTTCTAAAATAGATATGAGATCGGGCTATCATCAGCTGAGAATCAGGGAAGAGGATGTACCTAAGACAGCTTTCAGGACCAGATATGGGCATTATGAGTTCTTAGTGATGTCGTTCGGGTTGACTAACGCCCCTGCAGCATTCATGGATCTCATGAACCGAGTTTTCAGAGAGTACCTGGATCACTTTGTTATTGTCTTCATAGATGATATCTTGGTGTATTCCAGGAATGCAGAGGAGCATGCCCATCATCTGAGGATAGTCCTGCAGACCTTGAGAGAGCATGGTTTATATGCCAAGTTCTCCAAGTGTGAGTTCTGGCTAAGGAGCATTTCATTCTTGGGGCATGTAGTGTCAGATCAAGGTATAGCAGTGGACCCCAAGAAGATAGAAGCTGTAGCCAACTGGCCTAGACCCACCACAGTGACAGAGGTTAAGAGTTTCTTGGGTTTGGCAGGCTACTACAGGAGGTTCGTTCAGGACTTCTCCAAGATAGCGGCTCCTATGACCAGATTAACCAGAAAGAACCAGAGATTCACATGGTCGGACCAGTGTGAAGAGAGCTTTGAAGAGTTAAAGAGAAGATTAACTTCAGCACCGGTGTTAGCTCTGCCTACTAGTGATGAAGACTTCACAGTGTTCTGTGATGCGTCCCGAGTGGGATTAGGTTGTGTGTTAATGCAGAATGACAGAGTAATAGCTTATGCTTCTAGACAGCTGAAGAAGCACGAGCTGAACTATCCAACACACGATCTTGAGATGGCAGCTGTTATCTTTGCACTCAAGATGTGGAGGCATTACCTCTATGGGGTGAAATGTGAGATCTTCACCGATCATAAGAGCCTACAGCACATCCTGAGTCAGAGAGAGTTAAACTTGAGGCAGAGACGGTGGGTGGAATTGCTTAGTGATTATGATTGCAGAATCCAGTATCATCCGGGAAAGGCAAATGTTGTAGCCGACGCCTTGAGCCGGAAATCATTAGGCAGTTTATCCCACATTACAGCAGAAAGGAGGCCGGTGGTAAAGGACTTCTACAGATTAGTTGAGGAAGGGCTACAGTTAGAGTTAACTGGTACAGGTGCTTTGATTGCACAGATGAGAGTTACACCCGTGTTTCTGGAGCAGGTGGCTCAGAAACAACATGAGGATCCAGTGTTGGTCAAGATTGCCAGGACTGTTCAGTCAGGCAAGAGCGAAGAGTTTAGATTCGACAACCAAGGGATTCTCCGCTACGGGCATAGACTATGTGTACCAGACGACATCAGTTTGAAAGGAGACATTATGAGAGAAGCTCATAATGCGAGATATAGCATTCACCCTGGAGCCACCAAGATGTATCAAGATCTGAAGAAAGTTTATTGGTGGCCAGCAATGAAGCGAGAAGTGGCACAGTTTGTGTCAGCCTGCGAGATATGTCAAAGGGTGAAGCTAGAGCACCAGAAGCCGGCTGGAATGCTTAACCCACTGCCGATTCCAGAATGGAAATGGGAGAACATAGCCATGGATTTTGTAGTGGGCTTACCGGCGACGTCCAACAGACTAGACTCCATATGGGTGATAGTGGATAGACTGACTAAATCTGCTCACTTCATTCCGGTCAGGAGTGGCTATTCTGTGGACAAGCTAGCGCAGGTATATGTTGAGGAAGTTGTGAGGTTGCATGGGGCTCCTGTTTCTATAGTGTCTGACAGAGGACCCCAGTTTACCTCCAGGTTTTGGCGAAGTCTGCAAGAGGCTATGGGCACAAGATTAGACTTCAGCACTGCTTTCCATCCACAGACTGACGGACAGTCAGAGAGGACCATCCAGACCATAGAAGATATGCTTCGAATGTGTGTGCTAGATTTTGGCGGATCTTGGAGGCAGCATCTACCCTTAGTGGAGTTTGCCTACAACAATAGTCATCATGCTAGCATAGGGATGGCCCCATATGAAGCTCTGTATGGGAGGAAGTGTAGGTCACCAGTTTGTTGGGAAGAGGTTGGAGAAAGGTCCCTAGCAGGGCCTGAGTTAGTAGAGATCACGAACAGGGTGGTGCCCATCATCAGAGAGAGGCTCAAGACTGCTGTTAGTCGGCAGAAGAGCTATGCAGACGTTCGCAGAAAGCACATAGAGTTTGAGGAGGGGGATCTGGTCTTGTTGAAGGTGTCTCCAATGAAAGGGGTGGTTCGTTTTGGGAGGAAAGGTAAGCTAGCTCCACGGTACATCGGGCCTTTCGAGATTTTGCAGAAGGTCGGGAATGTGTCGTATAAGCTAGATTTGCCTATGTCTATGGAAAGAATCCATCCATTCTTCCATGTTTCGATGCTAAGGAAGTTTGTGTCAGATCCGAGTAAGGTTCTCAGTGAACCAGATGTGGAGATCCTAGGTGATCTCACGTATGTAGAACAACCAGTGCGGATCATTGACACCCAGATCAGAAAGCTAAGGAACAAGGAGATCCCGATGGTGAAAGTCCTCTGGAACCACCATAACATAGAAGAGTGCACCTGGGAGACACGGGAGTCTATGCTCCAACAGTACCCCCCATCTCTTTTGAGGTTAGTGTTAGCTTCTTTTGTTCTTTCTGTTATGTTTTGAGTATGTTTGAGTTAGAGGGGAACATTCGGGGACGAATGTTCTTAAGGGGGGAGAATGTAATACCCGGCTAGACCCCGGTATCGGAATTCCTACGTTCCGGCGGATTTTCCGTTGGAAGTCGGGATTCGAGGATGTCGGAGCTTGCCCTAAGGGTATAAGAAAGGTTTTTAAGATGTTTTTTAAGTGTTTTTATCATGTTTGCATGTTTTGAGTTAAGAAAATTGAGTTTTGAAATGAAAAGGCCAAGGGGACAAAAGCCAGGTTCGGCCGCCGAAGGTGAAGTTCGGCCGCCGAAAGTTGCATGGTTTCGCATGCACGTTAGGCCGCCGAAGGAAGAGTCGGTTGGCCACTACAAAAGCCCCTTTGCCCGAGACTTGAGTGTTAAACACTCTGTTTTTGGGTCAAAGGTAGGTTCAAGCTCTCCTTGGTGTGATTCTCATGTTTTCCTCAAATCTTGCATGTTTTAACTTGATTTGAGTTTTGTTTTAGAGATTTGAGCAACAGGAAGCAAAGTTGAGCACTTGGAGATTTTGAGTGAGTTTTTCCCCATCTCCAAGCTTGGATCATCAAACCTCTAGTTCTTCAAGAGGTAAGTATGGATCCTCACCTCCCCTTATGTTTAAAGCAAGTGTTAAGAAGGTTTGGAGAGTGTTATGGCATGTTTTGGGGTATAAGCATGAGTTTGAGCATATGTTAATCATATGAGTTAGTATGAGTTTTGTTGTTGTTTTTGGGGTTTGAGCTAGTGTTTAGGCCTCTATATGCATGAGTTATGTTCTTTGTGAGTTGAGAAGTGTTGGTATGCATGTTATGGGTGTTTGATAGGATTTTGGAGGCTGAGAGCATGAGTTGTGCTCGGATTCTGCCTTTCTGGAGAATCCAGGTTCGGCCGCCGAAACAAGGTTCGGCCGCCGAACCCCTTGTGGAGGCAGTTTCGGCTGCCCAACCTTGCCCCCGAAAGCTAGGCTTTTGGGTGAGAAAGAGACTTTCGGCCGCCGAAAGAGGGAGTTCGGCCGCCGAAAGTGCATGAGTTTCGTCTCTGGACGAGGCTTTCGGCCGCCGAAGGTGCCGCCGAACATGCATGAGTTTCGTCTCTGGAGAGGGGTTTCGGCCGCCGAAAGTGCCGCCGAACGTGCCCAGTCCAGCCTTCTTTTGCCCATTTTGCCATGCATGCCTATGATGTTTTAGAGGGGTTTTGGGGAGATATTAAGAGTTATGTTTAAGTAAGTTTGGTCCTCATTTGAGTCCACCTGTGTAGGTGCGGACCCGAGAGACCAAGGAGGCCCACAGAGTTAGAGTTACAGAGACTGCTCAGCAGTTGCCAGAGGTGAGTGGAACAGAACTTTATTTTAAAAGTTAAGAACTGTTTTAGCATGATTCATGCATCATTATGCCATGTGTATGTAGGATGCTTTGCATTAGTATTCATCAAGTTGATGCATTGCATTATTACTTGTATATGTGGATTGGACCGAGGCGATCTCAATAGCCCATAAATCTGTCATTATGGTATGACCTGTGTGAGCTCCTTTGGGGCCGGGCATTTACCTTGGATGAGTCCTGTGAGAGCCCTTATAGGGTCGGGCACCATGAGTAATTAGTGAAAGACCTGTGTGAGCTCCTTTGGGAGCCGGGCACTGACAGAGGGAGTTTTGGGATCATGTCCAGTCCGAGATGTGAAATGTTTGTGCAGTGATGCATCATATGATAGCATGTTTTAAATGTGATTTTTATAGATTCCGCTCACTGGGCTTTAGCAGCTCATCCCTCGCCCTCACCCCATTTTTCAGGGCCTCAGAGAAAAGAAAGAGAAAGAGATAGCAAGGGTAAAAGCATATGTAATAGTATAGATGAGTGGACATGATTATTATGATAATGATGTACAGTACAGAGTTTATGTAATGTATAGAAATGATGTAATAGCAAGTTATATATTGAGTTATAGAATTGTGCTTGGCCCTAGTGTATGTTTATCCCTTTGCACATGATCATTTTATGATTGAGATAATGTTGTTATGATGCGCTAGGCTTGGTGCATGGTAGTCTTTCTATCTCTGTAGTTACTGTATGGTACCATAGCAGGTATCACTCTTCGAGTGCATACAGACAGAGCATGCATAGTCCAGGCTTAGGTGATGAGGAAAGTTTCAAGAAAAGAAAAGATAGTCAAGCAAAGAAAAAAAAAAAAGAAGAGTAAGTAACAGTTTTAAGCTTAAGTATGATCATGTCTGGGATTTATCAGGTACACAGAGTTGACAGTAGGCTTACTACGGGTCCCGGCGGCCTTAAGCCGATCTGGATCCTAGTGCCGGTGATGGTCCGGTAAGCGGGCTGTTACAATATGTTAATTGTACAGTCAAGTATGAAGGAAATCAATAATTTTAAGGGGAGACTGTCATTAGAGTTCGAGATGAAAGATTTGGGTGTAGCAAAGTAAATTCTAGGGATGAGGATTTTTCAAGACAGGTCTGCTGGAATTCTAAATTTGTCCCAGGAGCAATATATTCATAATGTGTTGTCCAAGTTCAGAGTTGATGATGCTAAACCAGGAGCACGCCTTTAGCTAACCATCTCAAATTGTTAAAAGAGTAATCACCCAAGACAGCTATAGAGCGTGTCACCCAAGACAGCTATGGAGCGTGATCACATGGCAAAAGTACCTTATACTTCTGTAGTTGGGAGTTTGATGTATACTATGGTTTGCACTAGACTTGATATAGCACATGCAGTGGGAGCTGTGAGCAGATATATGTCAGATCTCAAATTGTCAAAGGAGTAATCACCTAAGACAGCTATGGAGCGTGTCACCCAAGACAGCTATAAAGCGTGATCACATAGCAAAAGTACCTTATACTTCTGTAGTTGGGAGTTTGATGTATACTATGGTTTGCATTAGACCTGATATAGCACATCCAGTGGGAGTTGTGAGCAGATATATGTCAAATCTAGGGAAAGAGCATTGGGAAGCTGCAAAGTGGCTTCTGAGATACTTGAAAGAAACAACTAGTACATCACTCTGTTATGAGAATGGCAAGGTAGTATTAGAATGTTTTTTTGATACTGATATTAGTGGAGATATGGATACAAGCAAAAGCACATTTGGGTATGTCTACACTATAAATGGGACAACAGTGAGCTGAATGTCTAAACTTCAGGAGTGTGTCTATGTCATCTACAGAGACTGAATATGTTGCAATTGCTGAAATTGGTAAGGAGATGATATGGTTGACTGATTACTTTGAAGGGTTGGGCAAGAAGTAGCTTGACAATGTTTCACTGATAGTTAGAGTGTCATTCAGTTGGTGAAGAACCCAGTGTATCATTTCATAATAAAACAAATCCGACATAAGTATCATTTCACTTATAGTCTGATGGAAGAAGGTGAGATGTGTTTGAAGAAAATTAAAGGTATTAAGAATCCAACAAATATGCTGACTAAAGGTGTTGATACTAGAAAATTGGGGCTTTACAAGGTCTAAGTTGGTCTTCTATAATAGTATGAAAGATGCTTGCAGCTAGGTGTTTTTTGTTAGATACATTAACATGGAGAATGAAAATGGTTGAGTTGATTGGATTAGTATCAAAGTAAAAGAATTGTTAGGATATGCAGCTTAATAATATAATATGAACTGTACACCATACCTCACGGTTGCAGATTTTAATAATTTTTTTTAAAATTATTTTATCTTTTTATATTTTTTAATATTCTCTTAGTGTATTCTATTTAAAAACTCATAAAAAATAAAAAAAACTCTAGCCACCGTAAATATAACCAAATTAATGAATTTGTGTGTTAAATTTCTTTTTATATTTATTTTTTAATTATATAATTATTCGATTCTTATCACAACCGGCTCCTTTGAGTTATGGTTAAAAATACAGTTATGAAATTCATAAATAAATTAATGTTTTGTATTGATTTGGCTTATAATTTCAAAAAAAAAAAAACATTTAAAATAAGAAATTACAAGTATGTATTATTTGAATAGCTTTTAAATACTAATAATGTTCACTAAGGTTTGAATAGATTACTTATTTTAAAACTACTATTCGATTAAATAAAAGATTATATTATTTGAATAGCTTTTAAATACTAATAATGTTCTTATCATTCTTTTATCATTTTAATAAATTAAGCTATTTTTAATCAAAACACTTCAATTTATTATATTTTCAAAACCCTTAAAACTCCTTGAAGTTCATTTTTAAATATTTTTATCAAATAAATAATTATTTATTTTAAAATAAATTTATAATTTTAAAAAATTATTTATAAAAATTTATTAATTAATCTCTTAATTTTAAAATATTTTTAAAATATTTAAAAATTATACAAATTAAATTTCATATTAATTTTAAACTATTAAATATTTATTATTTACTCTCTATGAAAAATATAATTAATTGACTTTTTAATTTTATAAAAAATTAAAAATATTTATTAATTAGCCTATTCACATTAAAACAATTTTAAAATTTTAAAATAATATTTAATAATTAAAATTAAACAAATTGATTAAATTAATAAATTTTTTAAAATATTATATTTAATATATTTTTTAAAACTAAAAAATTAATTTATTAGGCACGATGAAATAATAAATTTTTCCATAATTTTTTTAAAACCTACAATTTTTAGCCCCCTTACACAACAAGAACAAAGAAGAGCAAAAGCAAAAAACGAAACAGAGCAGTAGTATGAATATTCCTGCAAGAGTTGCAGAAAAATTCCCGCTTCGTTCTGCTCGTCCCCCTCTCCAAGGTGCTCTTTAAATACCATTGTCAGTGCCTCTTGCTCTCTCGCTCTACTTCTCTCTTTCTTCATCATTTTTTATTTCTGTTTAATTGCCTTAACAATGGATTAAAATAAATTGCTTTTGGCTCATCTCCTCTTTCTTTGCTTTCGTACTTCCTGTTTTAATTTATCTTGTTTTCAAGTTGGGAACTCATTTCTGCCATTTTACTTTGATAATTTAGGTGTTTCGGGTATTGGGTTTGTGCCATTTTTTACCCAGAAAAGGAAATTTGGAGTTGGGTTTCCAAAAAAAATGGCTTGGAGTTTGGATAAATGCGATGTCGACGTTGATAACAAGTTGGGGGTGGTTCGGCCTGCCACCGAACTGTATTCCAAGGAAGCGGTTGAAGCCCTCAAAGCCGGAAAAGTTATTGCAGTGCCTACGGATACACTCTATGGATTTGCTTGTGATGCTTGGTATGCCATTTCAACGCAATGTTTCTTATTTACCGGCTTTCATTTCTTCAATTTGTGTTCCCCTCTATAGAGATGTCTATTATTTTTTCTAGTGTAATTCTGCAGTTTGGACACTGTTTCATTAAGAGTAAAATATTGTTAATTTTTAAATGAATGAATAATTTGAAAATAGTGAAGATTATGATATGAATGGACGAGAAAATCAATTGTTAATTGCATTTGTGGGCATTCAACTTATTTTGGCTGCTTATACTTTACATCTTCAGTTTGATATCATTATTATAACATTTAGGTGAATCTCAACTCCAAGGTTCGTCCTAAGATGTTAAGTTAACCGATCCATTTCATGCAATTTATGGGCTGGTTCGTATCACAATGCAAGGATAGTTTTAAAGGTTTCCATGCTCTAATTTTTGGTTGTATGGGGTGTGGTGCCTGGATGGAATGGAATTCCTCTCATAATAGCAAATAGGATATTCATATTTTTTACTTCGATTCAGGACATCCAGCATCAAAGCATGTTCGGAACTGGGTCTGAATTCCTTGTTTATTGACATTAACGTTAAACTCATGGAACTACATAAGGCTTTGCCAGAAATCTTAAATGAGATATCTGGTTCACAATTTTACTTATTTATTCTTTCTCTTATTTCTTCAGAATTAAAGGGAAAATGCTAATTACAAGATATAAAGATGTCTATGAAAACTTCAAGTTTTCTGACACTGTATGATAAACACAGATTTGAAAATTCCATTGGACTTGAGTACAGTTCTGAAATATTTTGGGTGGCCTCAGTTTTCTAGCTGCAACCTTCACTTTTAGATGTTGCTAACTTTCTGTTTCTCCTTATTCTAGCTCTTTGGAAGCAGTTAATAGGATTTATGAAATCAAAGGACGAAAGCACACAAGCCCTCTGGCAATTTGTGTTGGGGATGTATCAGACATAAAGCACTTTGCAGTCACTGACCACCTGCCTCATGGCTTACTTGATTCTCTACTTCCAGGGCCTGTTACTGTTGTATTAAGTAGAGGTTTGTAAATGTTCTTTTTCTCTGCTGAAAATGAAAGAAATTGTTGCACTCAGGGATTGAGTTTAGTTTAATAGACTGTCTAAAATAATGCTGCATATCAATGATTTTTTTCTCCCTAACCTAATCTTTACTTTATTTAGTGTATGCTATGGCACTGTTTGGCATTGGAGTATCAGGATCATAAACATTTTTCGATGTAGCAAAAGGCCTTTTGGAAAGTTATTTTATTATTTTAGTATTTTAGTATTTTAGTATTTTTATGCCAAAACATATTAAATTTATTTTTGAATAGTTTTTTTTATACTAACATATATTTAAGAAAATGTTTTTCTCAATAGCAGCATTAATAATAGTGCCAAACATATCCTATGGGTGCTTGCTGTTCTCTGTCTTGAATCTTTTATGTAATAGTAAATTGTGGAATTTGTTTTTAGGGGAGTTGAGTGCACTTGAGAAGTCGTTGAATCCTGGTTTGGACAGTGTGGGAGTCAGAGTGCCTGATTGCAACTTCATCAGGGTAATTGCTCGTGGTTTGGGAAGAGCAGTGGCTCTCACAAGTGCAAACCTTAGTGGACAGCCGAGTAGTGTTTGCATCAAGGATTTTGAGAAACTATGGGAACATTGTGCATACGTTTATGATGGTGGTGTACTTCCATCTGGTCGTGCTGGATCAACAGTTGTGGATCTCAGTAGGCTAGGAAAGTACAAGATTCTTAGACCTGGAAGGTAAACTTTTGATTGAATAAACTAACGTAAATTGTTGGTGCTATAGTTTGTCAGCTTTGGTCCCAAATTTTTGGTATTGTAGTC
Source organism: Manihot esculenta (assembly GCF_001659605.2). Lineage (NCBI taxonomy): Eukaryota > Viridiplantae > Streptophyta > Magnoliopsida > Malpighiales > Euphorbiaceae > Manihot > Manihot esculenta. The sequence continues at coordinate 30,929,928 of NC_035171.2, forward strand.
TAAATTCTAAAATTACATCATACAAATTTGTAATTTACTTAAATAATAGCAATCATGTCATATTCGCCAACATCAAAGTGTTGGTTTTCAAAAGCAGATGCAGCAGCCAAGACACCTGTTGTGGTCTTACACTATAAGCTTAACTTATAGGCCTCTTTATTTGGCAAAAGTTTTAAGTAAAATTTCTTGATTTTTGCTAATCTTTTTGATTAATATGTAACATGTTACTAGACCGTTTGGCTGGTGCATTTGGCTTTATAAATAACATTGCAGGATAGCTGATGAAATGTTGCTCATGAGAAATTTGTTTGAGACTTTTTTGTTTGTGCTAATTGGTTGCAACCATGAAATATATTAAGTAATACTCCCTCCGTCCCATAATTTTTATACATCTTTCCTGTTTTAGTTATTCCAAAATCATTACCCACTTTTGTTTTTTAGACTATAGTAATATATAAATTAACTATTATAATCCTATTTAATTTTGTCTTATTTTTAAAAAACCTTTCAAAACATCTGTTAACGTATTTAAGATGAGTCTAATTGAAAAGTTAATAAAAAAATTGTATTCCTTAATATGTTTGAAAAAGTTAAGTGGACAAAATTATAGTAGTATTATTTGGAAGGCTATGCTATTGTCATTTGGAAGGCTATGCTACTGGTCTTTCTCATTCCTCATTTTGTTAGGGGAAGGTCATCTATCATTGGTAGTCTTTCCTCTGCTCTTCTGCAAAGAGCAGTGTTTCTATAATTTGAACCTTTAAACTTTCTACTGACAAAGAAGTAACTTACTGTCGTGGTCTCTCTCTCTCCCTCCCTCAATTTGAAGCCTTTGCCACTGTCCTTTTTTGGGTGCTTGTGTGTTTTATTCTATCTTTTATTTATTTTTTTGGCAAGACCTTTTAGTATCACAATGCTGCTTTGTCATGTATTTCCAGTGCAAAAGAAGAGACTGTGACGATCCTTGACAAGCATTCTCTGGTTGAGGAAGCCGCTGCTGTTTGAAGAAATGTTGGAAGTGAAAATTTTATAATATTTTATTGATTTGCTGCAACTGTAACTGTGCATCAATTGTATTTTATTGGACTTGGATGTAAGCTTAAGTTCTGTTGATGTTCCACTGAGTTTTTGATATTCTTAGTAGATAATTCTTGTAGAAGACTCTTGTGAGTTGACAGAAATGAAATTACTTAATTATGATTAGTGTATCATTGGTGATGAAGTCATCTAGATCTCATTGGCAGCTTTAGGGTCGTAATTTTTGTTTGAAGCTAATGCATGTCATGAGGAACCTCTATCTTAACCTAAGTTACAGAACTTAAGTCATGGACCCACAGGAAAAATTAAGATTATGGGAAAAAATTTTAGATTTCTTTCCATTTTCAGGGTTTTAACCCACCCAGCTACATTAGCAAGCTGAATTTTGTGGAGCTTCCACTTAAAGAAACCAGCATACGAGAGGAAGAACTTCAGGGAATGATACCATTTGGTGAAAATCATGATAACAGTCTGACTTTTGAACGACTGTTGGATTATTTGGGAGTTTGTGACGTTCTCTTTTTCATGAAAACACAAGGACAAGTTTATTTGCAGCTTCCTGGTGAGATATGGAGCTTGCTACATTCCTCAACATTAGTGGTTATGCAAAAAGCTCATAGGCTTCTACACTGGCAAGTGAAGGTATTTCTTCAAACTTAATAGATTTTAAAGACTGGTTATGTTCCTGTCCATAATGTAGTTGCTATTTTTCAATAAAGGTTTTATATGTGATGAATTATATATCTGAAATAGAGACAAAAATAATCACTCATCACCTTATGTTGTCACAAGTTTCCAAGATGAATAAATTAGCATATATATATTGATCTGGCTATGTTGACTTAATATTTTTAAATATTTTCTGTGTTGGTTGGTCAAGAATAGTGTGCATATTTATTGATTTATTATTTTATCATTCCAATAAGGTAGTCTAAATATTGTAATATTTTTATTCCTTATTTCTTTTCCAACTTAGACTAACAACTTATGATTATTAGCCATCTTAGACCACCAGCCATATTTAGTCAATATGGAGCTGCTGTCATTTTCTTGAACATTTCCTGACTGGAAAATCCTGCAATGAAATACACTTTTTAAGTTGTAATTACATGTAAATAAACAACAGGCGTCTAGCAGCCAGCTATAGGAAATTTGAAGCAGAAAACTCTGACTTGTAAATATCTGCAGCCCTTGAACTTTTGTTGCTGCCAAATTTCGGAGTTGGTTTCTTTTCTTTATAGATGCATTCATGGCTTGATGTTTAGTCCCTTGATTTGGATTATCATGTGATTGTGAACATTTTAATAAACCATTTTAAAGCATTGCATGAACAGTGGTATCAAGGCCTGCCTCCCTGTACTTGTGTTATAAAAATGGTAGAGATCTCTTTTGATGGAGAGCCTGTTTGGTACTAACAAAAGTTTCAACGGTAATTTAAAAGTGTCTTAGTACAAGGTCAAGGTCAAAATGTGCATGCCCAGTAGAATAATAAGAATTCAATGTAGCCAATGCTCAGGTAGTGGTTGCTTTTTTTAGGGTTAATGTTTTAGATATATAATTTGGCAGAAAGACCAGCTGGTTTTTTTTTAAGTTATGCAAGGAGAAATGGTGGCAGAATTGACTAAGATTTTTGAAGGCTTTACAAGTAAATGACTAAGCAGTAAGCACTGAAAATTAAATGTACTACGTTAATATAATAATATATGAGAAAACCTATTATATTTAAAATAATTTACAATATAATTTTTAAAATTGATCGAAATTATAATTTAATCTTTATTTTTAATGAGAAATTATTTAATTCATGATATTTTATTCTGTTATAAACATTTTACTCTTTTTTCAAATAATTTAATTATAATTTGTAAAGTAGAATACATCAGCATGTGTGGCACAGATCTGAAGGAATTAGTTTATGAGATATGGTTGCTGTTGAGCACACTTCCTAGCTTTCTTTATCACTTAAATGTATAATTTATATTTATAATTAATATAAAAATCCAAAGTCACATGCATTCAATCAATTTGGGGTTGGGCCTTCCAAGATCCATGTGATGTTCGCCAACATGCATCAATTTTTAAACGTGCATTTCGTGGGAGAGTTTAGTTTCACGAAAATTATATTATTTCTAAAACAAAAAATACCTTTTTATCTCCCGAATTTAAATTTTGAATATAAAATGTTTTATAGAACATATTATAAAAATTACTTATTACTAATGTTTTAATTTTATTTTAATATTAAAAATTAATTTATTTTTAATAAAATTGAGAATTAAATAATCCTCTTTTGTCTTCTCTATTAACACTAAATAAATTAAGAAAAAATAATAATATAAGGATAAAATATTAAATAAAAAACAAACAAATAAATAAGAGTCGTTGAGTGGCGGAGCCAGCCAAGTGAGACTCCAATCGCAAAAATCGTGGGGACGTTTCGTTTTTGACAGTTTGCGAGTCAGCGCTGTGCAACTGCATTCTCCAACATCTTAAATTAAACGGTCCCTTGAAAGACTATGATTAGTAGTTTTGGAGCTCTTTTATTATTTTTTTTTTATTTCGCTATTTTTGCACTTCTGCCCTTTTAATTATCTTTAAGTTCACTTCAACCTCTCCTTTTTATCTCGTTATTTTCTTCACTTAGTGAAATACTAAAATACATTAATTATTTCTTATCATAAATGTATGATTTATATATCTATTTTTAATTAATTTTTATAATTTATAAAGTAACTATTCAATTCTCGCAATTTTATAATTTCAAATATCCAGTTTTTATAATTTATGAGAGAGAATTATCTAAATATATACGGACCAATTCACCTGTTTTCAAAATTTAGAGGGATTAAATAGTCATTTTACTAAATTATAGGGGTTAAAATAATATTTTTTCAAAAATAAAAATAATATACCAGTACAAATTTAATAAGATGCTGAAATAAGAGTTTTGTCGTCTTCTCGCTTGCTCTTTGCCTTCACCCATTCAGGCTTCAACTACAAATCCGCCTGAAATTTTAGTTCAGATTCATCTCCAGACACACGCCACGCCCTTCCCTTCCTCTCAATCTCCTTATTGCAGCCACTGCTTCATTTTCTCCAGATTCTTCGCCTTCACCATCACCCGTCGCTCTCTCTTCACTCTGCAATTCTGTTCCTTTCAAGGTAAATTACGGCCTTTTCCTCTAATTTCTTCCTTCCTCGTACCACTACCAGCTCTAAGGCTGTGATTTTGCAGCTAAGGAAGCTACTGATATTGAGAGTGTTTCAATCACATAAACTTTTCGTCCGATTTTGAATTAGCTTAAGGAGCTTCTTTTTTAAATTTTTTGGTTATGTGTGTTTGTGTGCATGCATTGATTGGTTGAATTATGTGCGTTTTGATTGGAACGTAGGTGAGAGAGTTTGATTCTTGGTGGAAATGGCGACTGGAGCTGTGCCGGCGTCGTTTACTGGTCTGAAGACTAGAGACTCCAGCTTAGGATTTGGAAAGAGCATGGATTTTGTGAGAGTTTGTGATCTGAAGAGGATCAAGTCTGGTAGGAAGAAAATTTCAATAATTCGGAACTCGAATCCTGGTCCTGAGATGGTTGAACTTCAGCCAGCGTCAGAAGGGAGCCTTTTGTTAGGTATAGTATCATCTACATTACAATTTTTATGGAGTTAAATAAGAGCTTTGGCACTTTCTACTTCTAATATTTGGCAGAGAAAAATAAACTTAAAAAGAGGATTTAAGGTGGAAACTTCTATCCTTCCTTTTTTTTCCCCCGTGAATTGCCGCGGTTTGGGTAAAAGCAATCTGTTTTTAGTTATAGATGGCACAAGCGGCTGAAAAGCTAATGTTTCTCCAAAATCAACCAAAAAACAGTGTTTGTTACTTTTGGTCAAAGTATTTGACCGTGACGCTTATGCAGAAATTAGTTTTAGAAGCAATCCTCGCTAGAGCTTATGTAACTGAAATGATGAATCGACTTATTGATCTTTTAACTGAATGTTTTTTCCAGCGTAGATATCTCCAGAGAATGTATATTTGTAGAAAATGAAAAACAGTTTTCCTCCCTTTTCTTTTGGCCCTGTTTAAGAGATCAATGCATCTTAACAACAATTTTAATTGGGTTTGTAATGCAAACAAAATCACAGTTTAGTAAGTGATGTCGAAGAAGGAAGAAAACAAAGATAAAAGAAAATTCTCAAGATAAAAAAAGAAAAATTCTCTAGAGAACTAATTCTCAAGTAATTTTTATTTACTAATAATGATAATAATAATCAAATCTAATTATGAAGAAACCTAAGGTCCCATTTAGTACTTACTGAGTGTTTCCAGCCCTAATTACATCAAATCTAGGAGTCCTAAATTAATTCTAATTTAAAATTCTAAACATAAACACCCTTAAACTAAAATAATAAAAAAAAAACTTGAATAATTAAATACAAAATTTTCTAATGATTACAGTAAATAATAGTTTTTAATTTTAATCAAGTTCCAATATTACATTACTTTCCCTTGGTTGGAAAAACACTTGACCTAGAGTTTTGTATTGTAGATGGAGCAAGAATTGAATTTGAAGAATAAGCAACTTTATCATTTTCAATGGGAGCAAAAAAATTGAATCAAAAGAACTACAGGCATTCCTTTGCGTCCTTGAAAACTTTCAAACATAAAAATCAATCACAATTGAAGTCGAATGGCTCTTAAAATCACTGGGAACAAGGGAATTTGATAAATTTTCAATTTGCATTGTTTTGTTCACTTGCTTTTCTTCAATTTCGATTTTCGTTGCGTCAGTGAGACATTGTTATCAAACTCAATTGAGGTGGAATTTGATGTTTGCCTTGATCTCTCTCTATATGGACACGCATGCACACATGCCTACAAACACAAAGAAATCAAGATTTTCCTCCAAGAGACCACAAAAACAAGATATTTGATGTGAACATCTGTATCTTTCTGCCTTTTTCAGTTTAATTTGTTCATCTAATCCATGATTCTTTGAATGTAGTTCCTAGGCAAAAGTATTGTGAATCTGTACACAAGACTGTCAGGAGGAAAACACGAACTGTAATGGTGGGAAATGTGGCTCTTGGTAGCGAGCATCCTATCAGGGTTCAAACTATGACTACGAGTGACACTAAGGATGTTGCTGGGACAGTTGAACAGGTGCTTTAACTTTCTTTACTTCAGCTTCTTTGCATGAAGAGCATCACTGTGCATGTGATACCCGTCATATTTCAAAATCTGTTCAGATGAGTGTCATGTGCTGGTCATCTTGTCTTGGCATAATAATTTGAAGCCTATTAAGAATTCTAGCATTGATCTCTTTGTAAAAGTCATATTTGTGTTACTCATAGAAGCTTTTTGCTGATAAACTTTCTTAGCAACACAACTTTGCATTTTCTTGGTGATTTCATCAAATTAACAGTGGTTATTTTGGTAGGTAATGAGAATAGCTGACAAGGGGGCAGATTTGGTTCGGATAACAGTTCAAGGGAAAAGAGAAGCAGATGCTTGCTTTGAAATAAAAAATTCTCTTGTGCAGAAAAAGTGAGTGTGAATTATTGCAACCATAATGTTATTTATGGTCTTTGTGTCAATCAAATGTGGCACTAACTTTCTTTTTGTGCAGTTACAATATACCTCTGGTCGCAGATATTCACTTTGCTCCAACTGTTGCATTGCGAGTAGCCGAATGTTTTGACAAAATTCGTGTAAATCCAGGAAATTTTGGTATGTCATTATCTGTTGGTTTAATTTTTCTTTGAGATATTTAATATAACCTTTTTGTATTTAACATGATTTCTCTTTGCAGCTGATAGGCGGGCTCAGTTTGAGAAGCTTGAGTACACAGAAGAGGACTATGAGAAAGAACTTGAGCATATTGAGCAGGTCAAAATACTGCCCAAAAAAAATGTTCACTTATTATTCTTAAATGTTTTGAGCTATGAGCATGCTGTATCTATTCCCTTCTCCCACCTCTCCGCTAGTATTTTCGAAATGCCTTCCATTTCATTATGTTAGTACCACGATTAGCACATGGAAAGAGTGGTGATTGAAAATTTTTATGCCAAGTATGCCAAAGGGAAGTTTTTATTGTTCAAAGTTGATAACATTTGGAAATTCTTTGACTCCCTCTATAAGTTTCTGTTAAAACCTGTGAATATTTTCCTCAGCCTTTGACATTTATCATTGACTATTCAGTAATTTGTTCCTATTATATCCTCTAATTCTCCTGTTAAACCTGCAACTAGCAAATTGTGGCAGAACCAAAGTTTCATGAAGGCATAGAATTCTTTTATGTTGAGTGGGCAAAAAAAAAAAAAAAAAGAATCCAAGCCTTTTTATTTGTCAAACGGGTGTATCTTCAAATTTGCCTTCATCTGCAAATTTTGTTGTCATCCCTTGAACTGTGCCTGTAAAGATGCAGCTAATCAATGTCAAATATTCAGCACCTCAGATTTTGTATTTAACTTCAATTTCTGTTGATATGTCAACTCTGAATAAATTTCCCTTCCTTCAACTGTGTCTTTCCAGGTTTTTACTCCATTGGTTGAAAAATGTAAGAAGTATGGAAGGGCAATGCGTATTGGGACAAACCATGGGAGTCTTTCAGATCGTATAATGAGCTACTACGGAGATTCGCCTAGGGGAATGGTGAGTAGCTATTCTCTCTGTTGATCCTGATAAGCTTTCTTGCTTGCGTGATGAATAGGACTTCCAGGTTCATTGGCATCATAATGATTGTCTTTTCTCCAACAGGTTGAATCTGCATTTGAATTTGCGAGAATATGCCGGAAATTGGACTTCCATAATTTTGTGTTTTCCATGAAAGCAAGCAACCCTGTCATTATGGTCCAGGCATACCGTCTTCTTGTAGCTGAAATGTATGTTCAGGGCTGGGATTATCCATTGCACTTGGGTGTCACTGAAGCTGGAGAAGGAGAAGATGGACGTATGAAATCTGCAATTGGCATTGGAACTCTTCTTCAGGTACTCTTACAACATAATTATTGCACATTCAACATGTACGAAAATTAGAACCTTCTGCCATTATATTACTACATATGCATATTGAAATCTGCATCAGGCAGTCACCCAGTTTTGGAAGTGAAATATAATGCACTGGTGATGAACTGAAAAAATGTATTAATTATGGTAGATATCATTGCAATTCTATCTGTGTGATCTTGCTTTCCTGTCCAAATTCTTTTCTTCATAATGAAAGAGATCTCAGGAAAAATAGAAAGTAATTACATATAGCATGATAATTGACAAGTACCGTTGGATGTGCAGGATGGTTTGGGTGATACAATCAGGGTATCACTTACAGAACCGCCAGAGAAGGAGATTGATCCTTGCAGAAGGTTGGCCAACCTTGGTATGAGAGCTTCTGCAGTTCAACAAGGAGTGGTACGTTTTCCCTATATATTACCGAGTTAACAACTTAAAATGCTCAAGTACTGTGTGGAACTTTGCTAATTAATTCTGATGGAATTTGTCCCTGGTCAGGCACCATTTGAAGAAAAACACAGGCATTATTTTGATTTCCAACGCCGATCTGGTCAATTACCAGTACAAAAGGAGGTCAGCACATAACTCATGAAATTTTTAATTCTGCTTAGCGTTCTATTCAAGCTTCAACGGATAATTGATTCCCCATTTAATTAACAGGGTGAAGAGGTGGATTATAGAGGTGCCCTGCACCGTGATGGCTCTGTTCTCATGTCAGTTTCCTTAGACCAGTTGAAGGTAATCACTCATTTGTCACCTTTTTCTTGTTTTTTTTTTTCTTGTTTCCATTCTTTTGAAATAAGATTGGAGCCAATGTTGTGAAGTATGTATTTCATCTATTCTCATGTATTTCATCTATTCTTCCTCTCCTTCCAGGCACCTGAACTTCTATACAAGTCACTTGCAGCAAAGCTTGTTGTTGGAATGCCTTTTAAGGTCCATTCTTCATTTTATTGCTCAGAAAGTCATTGAAGTTGATTTGTGTTATAATTACTCTTTTTATTGACTCAAATATTTTTAATTAGGACCTGGCAACAGTTGACTCAATTCTATTAAGAGAGCTTCCACCTGTGGAGGATAATGATGCTGTAAGATCCTAACTATCTTGATTCATTTTGTATGGAAAATAATTCTATCCATTGGATTAGATGTGTCTTATTTTGTGATACAAATATTTTTTAATTCACTCAAAGATTGACAGTGACCTTATATTATACTTTCTTTGACCAGCGGCTAGCACTCAAAAGACTGATAGATATTAGCATGGGAGTTATTACTCCTTTGTCAGAGCAGCTAACAAAGCCATTACCCAATGCCATGGTTCTTGTAAATCTTAAGGAGTTGTCAAGTGGTGCTCACAAGCTTTTGCCAGAAGGTACCATTTTTCACCATTCTCTGATTATTGGGTTCTTAATCAGCAATTCTACTTTTTCAACAGTTCCATGTTTGTGCGAAGCATACTGATAAGAGTGCATCATGAAATTAACTCTAGGTACACGCTTGGTGGTATCTGTGCGTGGTGATGAGCCTTATGAGGAACTGGAAATCCTCAAAGACTCGGATGCTACAATGATTCTTCATGATCTCCCATTTACAGAAGACAAAATTGGTAGAGTGCATGCAGCAAGAAGGTAATATGCAGACTCTGGATTTTAATAGTCACTATTGAATCTATAAGACTGGTTTTTAATACAGTATGGGGCTTGATTGCTCATGATTGACAGCAGGTGCACAAGCATCTCTGGTCTGAAATAAATTTTTATATGATGAAGGAAAAGTACAAAATATTTTATTGTTGTGACATAACAGAGGAGAAGAGCCTTTTCTCTGTGAAATCCATTCTGTTGCCGAACTTCCTGAATTCATATGGTCTCAGGCACCTTTATCAATAGATTAACTAGGTTGAGGATATTTTGGTGCAACAGTATGGTTGCTTTTTTGTGACTTTAAAACAACCTCTGTGAAAGAGTATTTTGAAGGTTGTGGACAATTTAGTGCGTCTGGTACCCTGTTATTCTTTAGGGCAACAGTATTTTTTTAAAGGTTAATGCTCACCTTTCCATGTCCTGGCAGTATTAAAACTTTCTGTTGGTTGCAGGTTGTTCGAGTATCTATCAGACAATGCCCTGAACTTCCCTGTAATTCACCATATTCAATTTCCAAACGCAATTCACAGGTAATCAAAGAACATGTGTTTTATTATCAACTGAGATGCAAGAATGGTTGTGGCTTATCCTTTTATTTTCTTTTCCAGGGATGACTTGGTCATTGGCGCCGGTACTAATGCAGGGGCTCTTTTAGTAGATGGTCTTGGAGATGGTATCCTGCTAGAAGCCCCAGACCAGGACTTCGATTTTCTGAGGAATACCTCTTTCAACTTGCTCCAAGGTTGCAGAATGAGAAACACAAAGACGGTATGAAAGCTTATTTTTGGAATAAACAGGATTATAACAACTAATTTAAGAGACTCTGGTTTTTGCTAATTTAAATCGCCAAAATCTAATTTCAGGAGTATGTGTCATGTCCATCCTGTGGGAGAACTTTATTTGACCTTCAAGAAATAAGTGCAGAAATCCGAGAAAAGACATCTCACTTGCCTGGTGTCTCGGTAGATATTCACTTCTTCTCTTCCTTTAATGGATGATCCTGATTAGCCACTGCCTTGTTTTGAGACTAATGTCATTTCTTTTTCCCTTTCCCCGTTTATAAAATTGTCAGATTGCAATTATGGGTTGCATCGTAAATGGGCCAGGGGAGATGGCTGATGCAGATTTTGGATATGTTGGGGGTGCTCCTGGAAAGATTGACCTATATGTTGGAAAGGTACTCCATTCTTCCCTGCTTCCAAGTAAAATTTATTAAATTAAATTAAGGTTTTAGGTTAGTTTTCAAACCTTTATGAAGTCATATTTCTTTATCATTGTTCCATTGATGGAGAGTTGGATTCTGTTTCAGACTGTTTTAAAGCGCGGAATTGCAATGGAGGAAGCTACTGATGCATTGATCCAGCTAATCAAAGATCATGGCCGATGGGTTGATCCTCCTGCAGAAGAGTAATTATATAAAATATCAAGTAATTCTGATTGGGTATAGGAAGAAAGAGTTATTGAAATTCTGTTATACATGTAACGCAAGCACCGGAAGTTGAAATCTAGTTTTTGCACCGTGTAGAAACATTTCCTTTGTATGTGAAGGTTGGTGCAATCAGAATATGATGTTCAATTAGCAAATACAAATAACATTGTAATTCTCTCTCACCAATAAGAAGTTGAAGATTTCCTTTATGTTTAAATTTTGATCAACCAATGTTCTTGGACATACCAATTAAATTGAATTCCAGAAGTATAGAATTTGAACCTTTGCTCTTCTGGTTCTAATTTAAGGCAGAATGCATTGGCAAATTGCTTTCCTTTTCTAAGTAGACTTGAGCCTCGTACCGGTTTAAAATGGGAATGAGATTGGTCCGCGTCAAACTCGGAACCATATTAAGTCAACGGTTCTGGTCAGAAACTGGCCCGGAACCAAAATATTTGGGCCGGTTTCAATCCTTCTTTCTTGAACTCGAAGTTAAAACCTTTCTCGAACATGAAATCAGCCCAAAAATCTTTTTATATTAAAACTAAAAAAAATAATGTCTCATAAAATTAAATCTTATAAGTTTACTTTTTATTATGTATAGAATATTAATATTATTGTAATTTTAAAAATTTCAAACTAGATCAAATAGAACAATATTAAAAATGCTTCAAATTGGAACCATTTTGTATTAAAACCATTTTGAACTGAAACTAGTTCTAACGTGAAGCTAGCCAAACCTTCTGATCCAAAACTGGCCTGTGTTCTGGTCAACTTTCAAGTAATGGGGATAAAACTTGTTTAGCTTCTGTTGAATGTGATCCGTTAAAACTTCAGCGCCATTCTTGGAGAAAAAGCGTAACCCATCTTTTTATCTTGGCCTTTGCAACATTGGAAATCGAGGCTTAACTATCCAGCCCAAAAGTTTAAAGTTTAAGGATTACATCACCATCTGTTAGGGCTACAATTCTATTGACATTCAATTATTCTCATCTTTTAGAACGTGGTAACTTGGAAGTTTCCTTGAGTTGCTTGTTCATCCTGCTGTTTCAATCTCAACGGTGTCTGATTTTGCGGAAAGAGAAGTTTACGTGAAGAAGGTGGTGAAGAACTGGCCAAATGTGTTGAGGAATTTTGAGTTGTACAACGATGTAAAAAGCACGTTAATTACGAATTATTTTCCTCGGCTTTTTGAATGAGAGAACAATCAGAAAATACACGAGGAAACAGGTGGAACGGAAGAGGCCTTGGGGCTCCTTCAGAAAGAAGGTGCAATCTCAAGCTCAATCTGCACGCACTAACATTTTGTTTGATAGGAGATGTTTTAAAGCGAGAAACTTTTCATTTTTATTTTTATTTTTATTTTTATTTTATTTATTTATTTATTTACAGAAGGAAAGGGGTACAGGGGTCTCTCATCATGAGACCGCAGGCCATCACCAATTAGGAGGCAACAGGCAAATTATAAAGAGTGATACATATGCATGGGAAGAATTATCCCAACTCCTTATCTCATCATTATAAGAAAGGGACAAATCAGAAGTTATATAAATTTATGGACTCTCATGTAACTGAAAGATGAATTCCTTTTGGTGGAACAAATTTTAGTTTGTTATTATTGTTTTGTTCTTTATTCTTGTGCACAATTTTATTCGTTCAATCAAAACTTCGACCGACATTCTATAACCCAAAAGCAAGGGTTCCAACTTCCCATAGAGAACTAAATCTTCATTCACACAAGCCATTTTTAGTTTGTTGGAATTCGGCTCAAATCGTGAATTGGATGTTCCCCCACGGCCCACCATGTGAAACGGATACCGCAGAAAATTAATTGGAAAAGCACATTTGTCAGCAGATCTACAAACTTTTTCCTTTCCGTCAACATATAAAAATAAATAATAAAAATATCGTAAAAAAATAACTTTATGATATTAATATCTTATAATTAGATTTGATGAAATCAAATACTCCTAAACTTTAAAAAAAAAAATTAAAAAGAGATTACATAATTGTTATTTTTACCAATTTTTGGATATAGAACATGCTTTTTTATTTTAATAATTAATTTTAAATTTTATTAAAAGAGAGTTGAATAGATAAGTTTAGGATGCTTGAATACTTAAGGAGAATAGAGATCAATTGCTACAAAATAAGGCGGATATATGTATATTATCATGACAAAATAATTAGATTAATTTAATAAATTCTTTCTCAATAATGCATTTTCATACTTCTTTTGGATTTTGTTGATGAGAAAACTATATTGGACAAGCCAAACTCTTACTTAATTAAAGATTAAAATCATTTTTCATACTAAAAAACAGTAACTGATGGAATCTCCATAATGCACTACACCCGAATCCTGACATGAAGCCCTAAGTAAAGGCTTTTTCTGCCATGGCATTTGTCTTACTCTGAGATACCAGCTGCAATTTTGCCAACTCCAGCTAAAGGATGAACTTCAAATTCAGATTTTCCAGCTCTCAATCACTAATTAAGAAATGTTGGATTCATGATTTACGATCTAATTCACCTCACAAATTCAATTATTTTCTAATTCAAAAACCCATTTAATTGGTTTCTAATGCTAGAAACTAAGATCTGCAGTAAGTATCAGATAAAGCTAATGCAAAAAAGAACACATAAGTTTAACTACTTACTAATCTTGAATTATTATTGACTAATATAAAATCCACTATTATGCATAAATGAGAAGATCGTCCTATGCAAGCAATGAAACAATGAATAAAAGAAATGGACGATCCTCTCAACTCAATTCAATTGTATACCATCGAAACTAATAATGAAATCTAGCAGCGATGATAATAATAACAGCTAATCTTAAATTTTATGACCTCTATCATTCTCTTCACAGAAGCTCTCCCCTGGCCGAGTAACCATAGTGAGATCTTCTGATATTTTCCTGCCTCTTTTTGTAAACAAATCCACCCACTGTAAACACACCTCCGACCAAAAATACTCCAATAGCAATCCCCGCCTTCTTTCCGTCGCTCATTCCAGAATCTCCCTTAGACTCTTCACCAACTGCTTCTACATTGTCGATATGATTAATATCACTCGGTTCCATGGGAGCCGGCGCAGGAGCTCCAGAGTTCAGAGGGGAGTGAGCTGGAGAGGGAGAAGAACCAGGACTTAGCAGATCTGAAGGTGGAGGCGCTGGTGGCGAAAACATTGGTGAATCCATCGGAGCAAACAACGGAGATCCAGTGTCAGGTGAAGGAGCAGAAGAAGGAGCGGAGAGTAGCGGCGAACCGGCAGGAGGTAGTTCAGGAGACGGACTCGGCGACGATTCTTCTTCAGAAGGACTTGCAGAGAGCGCAACTCCTAAAGAAAGCAATGCTAAAAGAGCGTAGGCGAGGAATTTGGCAGCCATGGAAGAAAATGCAGTTGAAAAGAATTTGAGAAGAAAGATAAATGTTTGATCAGTTGCAGATCTGAGAAGAGTTGAAATAGAGACGGTTTCTGAAAAGAAGAAGAAATAAGGGAGAGAAAACAGGGCGAGTCAACTCGTCCGTCTCGTGAAAAGGCTTAAGAAGAAAGGGAAGGGAAGGATCATGCATATTTAAAAGGACAAGGAGTTTAATATAATCAAGGAGTTTTGCTTTTTCATTCGTTGAGAGGAATACGCATAAAGCTTATATTGAAAATCTAATTAGAGATTAAACACGATTCTGATTACAATTATCCTCAACTGAAAAATATTGACTTGATTTTATTTCAAATAAACAATATGTATTTTTCATTCTTGAAAAATAAAAATTACATTTTTTTTTTATATTTGACTCTGATCGACAACAACTTTAATAATCAAACTAAACAGAATCACATGAATGAAACAATTGCAAATCTCTCTTTGGAAATGAAAATTTTACAATAATTTGATTTAATTGATTTTTTATTTAAAATATTTTTTTTTAATTTAAAATAAATTATTTAAAAAAACAAAAATATACATAATACCATACAGTTTATTAAAGTATATCATTCGTTGCACCATACAATTAAAATATGTGACATAATTTTAATAATTCGTGACTTTCACCCATTTAAATCTTATTTATAAAACAAAACTCGATTAACATGATAATCACTATACAAAATAATAAAAAATTTATTTCACAAAGCTGATTAAATTTCTCGTAATATCTCATTACTGTTAAAAAATATTATAGATTTCATTATGCTTCAATTATAAAATCTCTTATCCATTAATTTATACTAATCAAATATTTAAAAATATTAAAATATACACAAAGTTGAAATCATGTATTTTTATGTACCCTTTTTAAAATTAAACAATTTTAATTACACTCACCTTTTTTAATAATCTACTGACTTACCAGTCACCTTACTTTATCTTTTTTGCAGGTGAAAGATCATGTTCAGCCTTTTTTTCTGCCACATTATATATAATTTTATAATTTATTTAATATTAAAAATTTTATATAAAAAAATTTAATAATAATTTCTTTTAATTAGCAAAATAGTTTTTAATTTATTAAATTTTTTAAGTATTCTAAATAATAGAAAATATAAAAATATATTTTAAAAAATATTTTCTATAAAATAAATAGAGATTAAGACTCTATTTATTTCATATAAAATATAAAAAATATTTTTCATATTTTTTTTATATTTAAAATATTTAAAAATTTTAATTAATAAAAAATATTTTCATAATAAAAAATAGGGAAAATTACTTTGTAGTCCCTCAGGTTTAACGTAATTAACACTTCTGTCCCTCTATTTTGGCGACCCAACACTTAAGTCCCTCACTTTCTCTTCCGTCCAATTTCGCAGTCCTTCCGTTCAAAATAGCCGTTTGGGACACGTGAATTGACAAAATTAACCCTCTTCTTCTTCTTCTTCTTCTTCTTCTTCTTCTTCTTCCTACCCAGCAACTTCTTCTTTTTCTTCTTCTTCTTCTTCTTCTTTCTTCTTCTTCTTCTTCTTCTTCTTCCTCCTACCCAGCAACTTTTTCTTCTTCTTCTTCTTCCTCCTACCCAGCAACTTTTTCTTGTTCTTCTTCTTCCTCCTACCCAGCAAATCTTTCTTCTTCTTCTTCTTCTTCTTCTTCTTCTTCTTCTTTCTTCTTCTTCTTCTTCTTCTTCTTCCTCCTACCCAGCAACTTTTTCTTCTTCTTCTTCTTCTTCTTCTTCTTCTTCTTCTTCTTCTTCCTACCCAGCAACTTTTTCTTCTTATTCTTCTTCTTCTTCTTCTTCTTCTTCTTCTTCTTCTTCTTCTTCTTCTTCTTCTTCTTCTTTCTTCTTCTTCTTCTTCTTCTTCTTCTTCCTCCTACCCAGCAACTTTTTCTTCTTCTTCTTCTTCCTCCTACCCAGCAACTTTTTCTTCTTCTTCTTCTTCCTCCTACCCAGCAAATCTTTCTTCTTCTTCTTCTTCTTCTTCTTCTTCTTCTTCCTACCCAGCAACTTTTTCTTCTTCTTCCTACCCAGCAACTTCTTCTTCTTCTTCTTCTTCTTCTTCTTCTTCTTCTTCTTCTTCTTCTTCTTCTTCTTCAACGGGAGAAAGCATGAAAGAGAAAAAAAAAAAAAGGAATTTCACATTAAGAGAAGGGTATTTTTGGAAAAAATTATCACCTCTCACTTTTGACTCTTTGACCAAACGGTTTAAATGAACGGAAGGACTACGAAATTGGACGGAAGAGAAAGTGAGGGACTTAAGTGTTGGGTCGCCAAAATAGAGGGACGGAAGTGTTAATTACGTTAAACCTGAGGGACTAAAAAGTAATTTTCCCTAAAAAATAAATCATTTAAAAAAATAATTTTTTAAAAAAAACATTTTTTACATCTTAAAATTTTTATTAAAACCTCTCTATATATATTTATTAATAAATTTTATTTTTTAAACTAAAATTAAACAATAAAAAATAAATTATTTTATTAAAAAATATTTTTGGCAAATAGAACTTAAATTTAAATATCATAATTTTTATTCATTATTCTCTTTTTTATTATTTTAAAATTATTATTTATTTTTTATAGACTATTATAATCTTATTTTATATTATATTATTTTTTAAAAAAATTAATTTTTTTAATATTTAATAAAATTTAATATTTAATAAAATTTAATATTTTTAAAATAAATATAATAAAAAATTATTTTTATTAATATATATAAAAAAATATAAATTATAAGAATAAACTATTATATTAATGAATATTTTACCTTCGTGCCTTGCATGTGATGATTGCATTGAAGAAAAGTTATAATTTAAGTACACAAAGCACATAAAACGCCGGAGGAATTTAATTTTCCAGTGGGTATGCCTTGGAAAGTGTTAATGAAAAATATAGTATACACTAAAATATTTATGTATATTTCAAGTAATATACTTGTATAATTCAAGTGACATAATTCTAAGATAACTTTATTAAAGTTGTGTTTCTTATTGTAGTCGACTCTTCAAATAAACGAAAATACTTTATGTATTAAATTGATTAATATTTATTATAAATTAATAAGGATAATTATATCATTTTATTATAAAAATAAAATGATTTATAAATTTTTAACGTAGAAAAAGGTGATGGGTAGATTTCCACCAGTGCTAGCAAAGTAACCAACCATACAAATTGCACATGCACTCACGTGGAAGAGTTTATGAGACAATACAATCATCATCTAATTATAAGATACTAAAAAAATAAATTTAAGCGTGTATATATTAATTGATAAATTATTTAAAATTAAAAAATATTATTTAAAATATAATAAAATTTATTTATTAATATAATATTTTGATTTTTAATTAATAGAGTGTGTAGATTGATTTATATATCGAATGTGTGTAATAATTTTTCTACAATAAATCCTCTCCAAGCCTCAACGCCATTCTCTATTGTGTGATCCACCCACCCAGAACGCTTCTGCTTCCTTCCAAAGTGCGCCAACCAAATGGAATTTGGCAGTGGCCGGTGGCCGTCAAGTTGGTTGTGAAGCATTTTCTAGTTCTTTGGGCTTCATTTCTTTACTAATATTCCTCAATAAACTATTGGAGTCTGTCATTTTGACCATGCATATTTGTAATTTTTTGTTAAAAAAATTAGTCGGTGTCCCGACATATTTAATTATAATTTTAAAAATTATTATTTAAAATACAAAATTTATTAGTTAAACATTTAATTTTAAAAAATATATTAAGATATCTTATAAATTTTAAAAAATTTATTAAATTTTTAATAATTTAATTTCTATAATTTAAAAAAAATTATTAATTATATTAATTAATTTTTTACATTGAGGAAATATTAAATTTTTTATTATTAAAATTAAAATTAACAAAAATATTAATTAATAAATTTTTTAAAATTTAAAAATCGTTCGTAATCAAAAGACTAACCAAAACCAAATAATAAATTTCTTTTATAAATTTATTAAAATAGCGGTCACCCACGCAAATGAGTTTCTTGGACCATTGAACGTAGGAGTGTGAATTTTAACTTATAAACTGATCATTTTATAATATTTTTTTATAACATATAAGCTAAAGAATCTTACTTTCTGAACCTTTCCACCTCCCCCTCCCCCTCCAAAAAAAGAGAAAAAAAAACAAAAGCAAATGGTTGCCAATTGCTGTATGTTACACGAGTCCATATGCTCAACGAAACTGAATCTAAATCAAGGATGCATTCCCTGTATGTTGCACAGTGAGAAAGAAAAAGGAAATATGAATCCCTTTATGCACCACGAGATGGAAAGTGGGTCGATCCCTTTTATTACAAAACTTGAAAGCTAATACATATCATGGGGTTTTCTTCTTTTGGTGGGGGTGTTTAAGGGGATTCAGATCATCTCCAGCTCAATTTGGACATATATGTCTCCCTCTACGCTAAAACTATTTTCGTCTGAAACTATTGGTTTAGCCTCCTTCATGTCTAAATAATATAAAAAAGATGCATAAATTAGCAAACCGCATTAAATATTCTGTTTCTCACAATTCATCCTTCACGTCATTGGTGCTATTCTCATGACTTCCTTTGTCATCAGAACTCTCAGATTTTGCAGTCGATGCTGGCTTTTGAAGCTTGAAGGGGATGGACGCATGTTTCTTTATGAACTTGTATAATGCTACCACAGTGCGATCAGTGTCTACAGTAAGCTGTCAATACCCAAAAACCAGAAAATAGTTATGAAAGGAACTCTACATGTAATCACAAGCTACAATCTGCAGAAGCTGCATAATAAGAACATATGTTAATTTGCAAAAGCTACTTACGGGTTCAAAGCTCTTGTTTCCAGCAGGGAAGAAGAGAATGGTGGGGAATCCATCAGACTGCAGAGGAAGAAGAAAAAAGATATTAATTTGAACAAGACCTTAACACTAAATGATAAAGCATTTGGGTGACAAAAACCATATTTCCATGAGCATTGGACATTAACTCAGTGGACATAAATTTTTAGTCATTCTAAAGAGTTGCTGCTCCACATGCATATTTACTCAATATGCAATTGAAATATTGAACAAATCATAACAACCTTGTTAAGTAAACTTAAATTCTACATGGAGTAGCTATGCTAAAATAAACCCAATTCTAAGACATTTCAAATCTCACATAAACCAACTTTTTGACTACCTTTGCCCTTGGATGCTCATTTGTTGTTCCATCCATCTTGGCAATAACAAGAGATTCAATGCCCCGCAAATGTTTGGCAAGCTTGTTGTATGTCGGCTCTAGTGCTTGACAATGTCCACACCATGGTGCATATATCTTTACATAGAAGGAATGTTAGAATGAGCTACACATAATGAGAAGAGAAAGAATTAACTGATTCACGGATTCCTCTTTCAAGGATGCGATAATACCTCAAGAAGCACATCTTTAGACTCATCCAACACAATTTCATCAAAGTTATTCCCAACTACTATTTTGACATCACCATCATTCTATGTCAATTAAGCAACAAAAACAAGTTAGAGAATAAATGAAACAAAGTAAACAAATTAGCTGGTAAAACTATAATTTAGAAACTCACAGTTTCAGGAATTGGGTCCGACTTGAAGAAAGGTTTAAGCTTGTCCTCAAGAAATTCCTCTCCAAAAGTCTTAGGGATAACAGAATAAAATATATATATATATATATATATATATATATATATATATATTACATAATTAGCTTCGGTATTGGCATGCAAGAGAGAGAGAGAGAGAGAGAGAGAGAGAGAGATTCAACCTTTATCTTTTCCAAGGTAACTTCCCCATTAAGTACAAATTTCTTACCATCTTCATTTCCTGTGTAAGCAAGAACCTACATAGAAATAGATAATGCCAATAGATTCAATTGTGCTGTAACATATAAAATCACTAGAAATCAAAATACACATTCCACTGGAAAGAAGGCTGAAAGAAATTACTGTGGGAGCATTTCCAGCGATACCAAAATAATCTGCAACCGGCTTCCCAACATCTTCATTGTCCAATTCAACATATACAAAGATAAGCTGCATGTAACCATGAAATCAATATAAAATGCTATCCAAAAAAAATTCCTATATCCATCCAGATGTCTCAATTGTAAGCATAAAAGGATTAAGGTTGATCTAACTAAGATCAGTGGCCAATGATTTCCTTGGTAGAAGAATTTAGATATCATTTCCAACAAATTGAACCACTGGTATTAAACATGGAGCTTTTCACTAAATGATCTCAATTTACCTTTCCCTTGAAAAATTTAGCTGCTTCTTGAAATAATGGCAAAACTTTCTCTGAATCATTTGAAGTTGCAAATAGCAACAGCTGAGAAAAAAAAATCACAGACAGTCAATGACATCAACTAGCTTTTTATTGTTAGAATGCACAATATTTGTGTTACAGAGTAATACCTGCTTTTTAATTGGACTCTCAAAAATTGTAGGGGCACTTTCTCTAGTAAAAGTGGTCACCAGAGGAAGCTTGTTGGCAAACACAAACTCAACTATCTGAGACTTGGAAAAGTTCCCATCTGGACATTAAGAAACTAGACATGAATATAATGCCCTATAAAAAAAATCCAATTTGAGAATTCAACCGAAGGAAATAATGAAGAACCAACCAAAGTAACTCAGTTTCTCAGCCTCCTTCTTAATCAGGACCAAAGCAGGGCGTTTCACTTTGGGGTCAAGATGGAAAACTTTTGCCACATCAGGATCTACAGTTTGGTAGAAATTAACATCATCTTCTAGCCTTGATGCAGAAGCGAGCTCTTCACTTTCAGGACCCTGTTGTTAATCAAATGGGCCCAATTAACTCTAGGAAGGAAATATAGTTAAAGTGAACTAATGAATTAAGAGAATTAATGCATAAGATGTTGTATATAGCCATCTAACCATCTAATCATGCAAGAATGAGCATGTAGAGCCAGGATTTTCCATTTGAATACCATATATGGACCTCAGAAGAGATTGGTTAAATTAATGGGCAAGGCAAGAGCAAGATCAATAATTTTCTGCAAATGTTAAGCCAACACATTCTACAAAATAGTTTGTATCTCCCAATATTCAACAGATCCACCAAGTCTCTTAGAACAAACAAGAACGTCAATGTAAATCAGCACATATAAATGCCAAGGAGCATCAATGGGCAACCCTTCAATGTTTAAGCTAAGAAAAGGAAAGTTTCCTTCATCGCTGCAATCTTCACATTAAATGGACAAAACAGGCCTTTAGCCTGAGCCTTTAAAAGTATAACGGCTACTAGCAGTTTTACAATCATAATTCTCTTAAGAATTTATGAACGCATCAATATCCCGATTGAAATTGTTATATGCACTGACTGCCGAAAACAAATCTAAACAGATAGAAGATCAAGAATAACAAAGAAATGATTACAAGGCACCAAGTGCAAACATACCACCAAAGAATTGAGGTAGCCCAGAACAACTTTACTATCAGTTGTCAACACGCGTTCAGCATCATCCAATGTGGTAATATTGTTTATACCAGGTCCTATTTTCTTCTTGATCCAAGTCACAATAGCATCCCTGAATTGTATTAAAAAAATAAAATTAAAAAAAAAAAAAAAACAGAACCGTTTATGATTATATGAATACTAAACTTGAAAACTTCATTTGTATTTCCAGATCTCACATGCAGCTATCAAACAAAACCTAAGAGCAAAATCGAGCAAACACTTACTTGGTCCTCTGCCCAGGATATGGCTTGTGGTCTCCGTCAACGAAGAAGTACACAGTAGGAAATCCTTGAACATCATACTCCTGTGCCAACTCACTCTCCTCAGTAGCATCCACTTTCGCCAACGCCACATCCTCCCCCTTCAGCTCCGTAGCTGCCGCCGCATACTCAGGAGCAAGCGCCTGACAGTGGCCGCACCACGGGGCGTAAAACTCAACCATAACGAACTTATGATTTTCAATAAAATCGCTGAAATTCCTTTCCTTCAAAACGACGACGTCCTTGTCGTCAACTTCAGGCATCTTGTATGGATCGGACTCGGAATCGTCAAAATCAGGGTAGTTTTCGAAGTCATCGCTATCTATGTCGTCTTCTTCAAACTGTTCCGAGTCCGGGTAGTGGTGATCATGAAGGGTGGCGTCCTTTTTATCAGTTTCCTCCTCGAGGAAGCTGAGATCTTCGTCGTCGTTGTCGTCGTTTTTTACCTTGTCGTTTTGAGTTTTGGAGATGGAAGGAGAGAGCATAGAGAAGAGGAGGAGAGTTGTAAGAGAGAGAAGGAGAATTAAGCGAGCCGACATTGTTGCTACTTCGAAATTTGCCACAAATGAAGTGTGAGATCTGAACTTTGGGGGTTTATAGAAGGAGAGGAAGTGAGAACTAGACTCGGAAGTCAAAAGGAACTTCAAGTCAGCACCGCAACGACGCCGTTTGATTGCGACCTTCTTTTACAGGAAAAAATTTTATTTTTATTTTATAATAGATTCATATCAAAAGTAATTTTATAATTTTTTTTTTAAAAACAAATTATTTCAAAGGAAGCCCTCGAGAAATTGAGAATTATCATTTTTATGATAAGAATAATAAAGAAATATCAATAACTATTATTTATGTGATTCAAAGTTAATTATTTAAATTTTATAATTTTAACTTAATTTTGATTCAGTTTGCATACTAATAAATTTGTCTCTCAAAAATTTTAAGTTATAACTTAAGTGTTCTTTCCATTCAAAAAAAAAAAAAAACTTAAGTGTTCTTTACGTTCTTAAACTTGACTAAATGTTTACGATAATTATGGACGTGAAGATTTTGTAGAATAATGTTTGAAAACATAGCCGTTCATTCTGTGGCATGCAAATAAGATGAGCTGCCTGTGTGATATGCAATCAAGATTCTCAAATTCTCAAATTAGGAAATTTTTAAGTGAATTATTATGTCTACCATAATTTTATTTAATTTTTTTTTACGAAAAAACCTGACTTATATGAGTTTTGATGGTTAGATGACAGTTGAAATATGGTGGTAAGCATCTATGAGTACAAAGGCATATAAATCTCAAATTTCAAACCTATAATTTCTTTGATAATTTACTTCTAATGAAGTCTCAAGTCTATGTTTCTAATAATCTAATAAAAGAATGATTGCAGTTGCAGTTCAAAGAATGCATGAGAGGAGGTCATTTAAAGAGGTCACTGCCAAGTGTAACAGAGCCTATCTCTTCCACAAACTCAGCCTGCAAAAATCCCATTTCTCTTCTTTGAATCTGTTCAATCTCTTGAACAATTCTCACCATTGATGGTCTTTTTGCACTAATATCTACACATTGCAATGCCAGCTCCATCATTCGTCCTGCAGCTTGCATTGTCTGCACTCCGAGTGTCTTATCAATGAAGTCGCCGAGACGGCATTCCCTAGCCTTGAGGGAGGAGGAGAAGTGAAACAAAAGAGGAAAGAGACTCATAAGCATAAACTACATAACATACAACCATAGCTTCCACTTGACCTTTCAAGAGGGGAAATTCTAGGTCTTGTGAAAATCTAATGGTAATCCATGGGGGGCAAATATAACAGCTTTAGAATTCCAAATGAAGTTGTGCATATTAAAAAAAGGAATATTTAATATTTAATCCATGTAGTGTAGAAAAACTTATTAGTTGATCCCTCGATTTAGAAAAATACATTAAAATGTCCACGAAGTTTTAAATAATCTATTAATTAATCATTTTTTTAGTTTTAACCGTTAAATATTTTACTATTTAGTCCATATTATACGACAAACTCATTATTTAGTTTCTTTATTTTTTAAAAATGTCTAGTAATTAATCTCTCTTGTATTAAGAATATTTTAGACTTTTTTGCAACACTTAACAGTTAAAATTAAAGGAGAGATTAATTAATAGATTTTTTAAAACCTCAAAGACGTTTTAATACATTTTTCAAAACTGATGGACTAACTTATGAGTTTTTATATACCGTAGGGACTAAATAGTCATTTTTCCTCGAAAAAACTTAATGGTAGATTCATAAATGAATTTCATATAATTTACATGGGTAAACATAGAGCGAAAATCACAATTTCATGCTCTAAATCAAATAACTGCAAATTCATTTATACCAAAGATCTCATGCTTTAGATGTAAGGTTGAGCAGTATTTACCTCCTCTACTAAATTGTGCCCTGAGTTTGACTGACGCTTGCCATGTGCTTCACGGGCACTAATCAACTCCAACAAGAAGACCCCAAAACTGTACACGTCACTTCGCTCCGAAAAATTGTTTGACAAGTTTAACCTTTAGAAAAAGTATTAACTAGATCAGGAACAGCATTTTGATTTTAATTGAGAAACATATCAAAGAAAATGGCATAACAAGGAGTTGTTAGTTTGACTTAAGAAAAAGGAAAACTTAATGGGGCATGTGAAAGAACAGCAACTCTAAGAATCTAAGTGAACAAAACTTGATGAAGTACTGAAGTGCTGATTGGCCAAATGGCGAATGTAGGTATATAACAACAACATCTAAGCCTTACTGAATATAGATGCATACTGGGTAAATTTGAATAAGCAGGGTACAATAAGCTGATATCTTGAGGCTTGAGAAATTCTGGTGAATATATAAGTTTCTACAAATCTCAACTAGAAGTTTGATCCAAGGCTGGCCAAGTAAAAGGAAACATAGATCCCTCATTTCTCGAGGAAAATCACTTCTGAGGAATCAGATTGTTACCCAGCACCTACGTCTTATAAAAGCATGCATAATGCCTATAATGGCAGCAAATGAATCACACCCATTACACATATCAGCATTTGATCCAATAATATCAGTCCCTTCTCCAGGTTCTTAACAGTCAGATTAAGCCTGGCGTGAGTAACCAAAGACACAAACTAAACACATGTTAAGGCTGTGTAAATTTGTATTGTCACTCACTTTCATGCAGATGTAAACATGCATATCCAATAAATCCAATAGAAAAGGATATTCAAGCAAAACAAATGGCAGTTTGCATCTTGATTTGAACAATTTTCATGCTAATTCCCTCCCAGGGAATCATGTGATTTGGATTATGGTGAAAAATTCCAAACACTTGAGGGTTTCAAATATAAATTGCATACTCTGGATCGTGAAAGTAGTCGACAGCTGAAGATGGTCCAGCACGATGACCCTCTATGACCAATTTAAGAAGTCCATAGTCAGAAACTCTGGCAGTAAAGTTATCTCCCAAAAGAACATTGCTAGTTCTGAAGTGCATGTGCGGAAAAGGAGGGACCAAACTGTGAAGATATTGAAGGCCTGATCCAAAATAATGTTTAATATTGAAAAAATAAAATTAGTTTTATGCATGGCAAAACAAGATGGAAGAACACTAGCTGTTGTAAATACCTTTTGCAGCACCCAAAGCAATTGACAGTCTTTGCCTCATGTCCAACTTTCCCGTTGGTAAGCCTTCACTATCTGGGAACAAAGTAACATAAAAGAAAATAATTTTTTTAAGAAAAAAAAAATTGCTTATAAAAGAAAAATAAAGAGGGGAAGGGCCAGTTAGTTTACCATTAAGGTAATTCCCTACGTTCCCATTAGAGATATAGTCATATACAAGTAACAGCTGATTCCTATGTTCACAGTAACCAATAAGTTCAACAAGATGTCCATGGCGAACTGAAGCTATGCGTTCCACCTGCATTGCACAAATTTTGAAAGAAATAGATAAAGTCAGGGTCGAATGATTTACATTTTCTGCCGGACATAAAATATATATATATTTCATAACAGCATTGACAGTAAGACAATACAGTTTCACATATGTATAAAATGAATTAATTTTTAACAGAATTTAGCAATACCTGGGGAAGAAAATCCAGAAATGGTTTTTGTAGGCACCTCTTGACAGCTACAATTGATCCATCTAGAAGCAGTCCTTTATAAACTAAACCAAATACACCTTCACCTATGATATTACTGTGACTGAAATTACAGGTGGCATGCTCTAGCTCCACAATTGATAATTGCCTTACATTTTGATTAATAGGAGACTGTGAAGCAGCATAGGGAGAAATATTGCTTCTTGCCAATTCAACTGTTGTTAGACAGAGAGAAAGAGAGAAAGAGAGAGAGAGCTTATTGACATAACTTTCCAAGTCTTGAGAACACAAAAATGCTTTGATATCAAGCACCTGCATGCTGCATGCAGGCCACATGCCCAAGCATAAACTTTCATGATTTCTTAGAATTTACAATATGAAACCACATATAAGGGTTCAACAGCCAGTAGCAGCTTGGCTTGGCAACAAATTTACAACATTGTCTATATTAAAAGAATATCAGTGGGGTAAAAAATGCCAGATGCACTAGCTTGAAAGACTAAACATCACATTTACAATGTTTCTCTAGCAAAAGATACTCGGATAACAAATAATCTGAAATTCTTTCAAAATTCTCATGTTTCAATTGTTATAGGGAAAAAATATCACTTGCATAGCATTGTGTTTAATAAATCTTACAGATACAAATTTATGCATGATCATTAAACCATTCCTATCAGATAATATCCAACCATTTTTCTGCAGTACTCTAATTAATGTGCCCTAACATAGAAGTGTAATAAGTTAGTAGGAGAGGACCAGAGGAGTGAGAAGGAAAAGGGGGGAGACCTAAAATAATGTAGAGGGAAGTAGTATTAAAGGATCTACAAGTTCTGGATATTGATGACTTAGCATCTAACAGAGATGACCAGAAAAAAATGACCAAATATCCGCCCCAACTAAGGGTAAAATTAAGGCTTAGTTGTCGTTGTTGTTTCTTAACTAAGATTAGTAAATTGCTAATTGCATTTTAATTGCAACTTATTAGTTGGAAGTTAAACTGTATTCTAAATTGTGAATTCCTTTTGTTTGCAGACTTAATTGGATAATCACGCTACAGCCGGACATTCTGTCAAGGAAGATATGCATATGAAAATAAAAAGTTTGATAACTAATTATTTGCATAGGAACAGAATTATCAATTTTGAGAAATTACTGGGTCAAACTTCTTTTTTCTTTTTCCTTTCTTTAAAGATTTTCAAAGATTCAACTGTCTAGAATCTTTGTTTTGAGTAATGCCATGTTATTATGTTATGTCCTCAGCATGAAGTGGCTCACCGGTTGGATGTTGAGCATCACCCACCAGCACAGCAATAAATAATCATTAAATGATACATTATGCTCAGTTTCGTGCCCTGAAATCCAGAAATAGAAGAAATTTACTCTGTATCTTGTTCTGTACCATAAGACGGCACACTTTTCTTACCTGGAGGAGATGGTATAGAAGATGCTGTCTCAGATGCTGGCCTTAGGAATTGCTTAACATGCATCAAGCAAATGTATACAATCAGTACAATGACAATCACAAGCAGAGCTGCACCAAGACCGCCAATTATTGCAGCAACTTTATGTTTACTTGGTTTCTTAGCATCTGCTCCTTCCAAGGGTGTTAGTGTTGGAACACCATTGTCCCCATCAACTGCAGCTGCTATTCTTCTGTTAATTGATTTACAGACTTTTTCTTGAAATTTGAATGGAAAATTTGAGGAAATAAATTTCAAAGCAATGGGTGATGATTTGATTAATCCAATCTTCAAAAAAGAAGCATGTCTTTTGGGAGACCTGTGAAATATGAGAGAAAGGGGTATCATCGAAAAACCTTTTTTTAGTGTGTGAACATGAGAGGGCATAACCTAGAAGATAATGTATAACTAAAAACACGCATAAAGCAGCAACAGGCATAAAACACGATGAAAATTCAATAATTAACAAAGATAGAAAATAAGGTCTGATAAGAACTAGTAAATGAAGTAAAACATTCATTTATAGCTCATGGAGATTCTTAATCAGCCAATGATTAACAAAGATAGAACCTAAGTGCTGATGCATGAATTTAGACATGGATAACAAATGGATATGAATTTGAATTGTGGCACTTCTTCATGAGTAGAAAAATGCATTTTCGGCATACTTTCTATAGTGGCATTGACTGATTATATCATACTATAGGAGTGCTTTATCATATTTATTTCTGCATAGCAATACTCCTGCTATGGGTTGCAAAGTCATTGAAATGAAGGACAGCATCCAAGCAAGTAAATTTCAGG
This sequence comes from Manihot esculenta, assembly GCF_001659605.2. Taxonomy (NCBI): domain Eukaryota; kingdom Viridiplantae; phylum Streptophyta; class Magnoliopsida; order Malpighiales; family Euphorbiaceae; genus Manihot; species Manihot esculenta. Next base: position 30,958,597 of record NC_035171.2, read on the forward strand.
CTAAAAATATGGCACGAAAAAGTTAAAGCCAGAAAGAGAGAGAGTGATAGAGAGCTTACAAAGAAACAACACCTAGGTCATTCAGTTTATAACAGTTGGCACTTGCCCACTGCCTTAGGCATGAGTATCTCCCAATCTTGCCAATGGAATGTTGAGGAGGGCCATTTGTGCTCTTACAAGCAACTAGTGCTTCGGCTATATGAAAGTACCAAAAATCAGTGTCATTTTATGTTAAGGCACAATGGCATTTCAACATACAATTCAGATTAAAGGTATTCAGTTTAAACGATCAGAAATTTAACGCTCGTACTAATAGCCCTAAGGTGAGTTAGATTGGATTATTCTGCGGCTTCAACATGAATATCAGTCCTCAAATACATTACATCATTTACTTCAATATGGCCACTTGATCAAATCAGGAATACTACCAGAATTGCAATAGTAATAAATATCTGAACATATATGAATTGAAAGGAAATAGACAAAAGCCTTACCACACAGTTTGTGGCTTGTATCATTGGTTTCTAGAAGTTGAAGCAGTATAAGCAGTGGCAGTTGTTGCCACCAGAACAAATGCATTGTCAACAAGCATCACTCCATTGAAGCCCTCTACAGCTGATCAACATTAACAATATCCTGCGTACAATTGCAAGTGTGAGACCCACAACCCAAATGTCATGTAATGACTTCAAAAATTTACACGAAAGGCCACTTGCTTATTTGAATTGCACAATCAAGAAGTTTCAAACAACAGGGAATAAAAAGTGCAATACGCTCAATCATCAATATAGGAGTTAAACTTCTTGAAAAAAATGAGTACACACCATGTTTAGCCAAACAGCATACCACTCAATGGACCCAAATATACATCAAAGTCTATCTTCTATCTCTTGTACTTGTACGATAAGGAACCTCATGAACATGAAAGTGTGAGTTTGAGAAATAACTAAACTTACAGATGATGCAAATGAAGAAAATCCACTATAAGCAAATGGGGAACTTCTTTGTATATTTGAAAGAATAAGATGACTCATGTAGCTCAAATTCTACCTGATGCAGCCTGTAATTCAAACTTAGTAACAACTGGCTATTAAAAGCTAGCCAGAAATTCAATTCCAGTTAAGAAGTTTACAACCCAAAAGCCTAAAAGAATCATGTTACAATCTTCAAGTGCTGTCCTTACTGAAGTGGACAAAGGCATATCCTTACTCTGTGGTTAAGGGCTAAAAAAACCCATCCACAAATATCCCATTGTCAAGAAAAACCAAATTACAAATCCCAAAAGATTCCCAGAAGGGAATCTCAAAAAGTTTAAACCTGCAATACAAGAAAAATGCTTGCCAGGCGACAAAACTACTACATCACAGCCCTAACGATATCATGAACTCTGAGAACAATTAAATTTCAAGGAGAATGCAATAAATGTTAAGAGGAAAAAGAATTCTGTTAAAGGTACATTTAGCATTGCAAGCTACAGGACACCCAGTTTATGCATAGAAAAATAGGTAAAACTAAATTTCAAGGGAAGTTCCATTTTCCCAATCGAATCTCTGTAAACAATCAAGTGATTTCTAGCGAAATTTTCAAGTTCAATAGGACAAGATGAGATAATAGAGCCAAAATATTGCATTAACGATTCTGGACATTATGTACATCAAAACGTTGAGAACTTTTTGCTTTTCCAGGTAAAAATTTCAAATCCCAGAACTGATTTAGGACAAAGAAAGTGCCACTAAAAAGTAATGGGTTACAATGACTTGACATGTTTTCTCCTGCAATACAATTCCAAGAAAAAAACTCAACTTATGTATATATATATATATATATATATATATATATATATATATATATATTCATTTCAACGTATGATTAGGATAAGAGACACAATCTGAGCAAACCAGAAAAGAAAAATGGTCCAGAGTAGTGGAGAGAGAAGAGAGTGAGAGTATCAGAGTACCATTAAAGCTGTCCATGCCTCCATGCCGTGCTGCAAGAAATGAAGCTGGAAGAGAATCCAATTAAGAAGAAAACAGCTATTTTGTTTACTGTTCCTAGAGCCTGGAGGGCTTTCTTTTTGATGGGTTTGCTCTATATTTAAGTTTTAGGTGATTTACAGTATAGTACCTGAAGTTTAGTAAAATTTACAATTTAATCCTTATTTAATATTATAAACATAATAATTATTTTACTAAAATTACCTGTTAAATAAAAAAATAAACTTAAATTAAAGATATTAAATTATTATAAATAATGCAACTATCAGGATTAAATTATTATAAATTATTAAAATTAAAAGATTAAATCATTATAAAAATAAAATTTGAAGGATTATTTATTTTATTAGTAAAAATAAAATTTTAGGACTAAATTATTTAATATTAAATGATAAGAACTAAATTGTGTGTTTTATTAAACTTGAAGAACTATTTAATAAATTACCTAAAGTCTTATAATAAATTAACTTAAATTAATATATTTAAGAAAATCCTTTTTATGTGTAATTGATCCAAAGCGTATTACACGATTAATTGATTCATATTCAAGCCTTAAAATCTTCAATTCTCCATTAAAAGGGGAAAAAAAAAAAACTCAAACATCAATATATAAATGAATCGTTTTTGCTGTTTTCTTTTTCTGAAACAAAACGAAGCTTACTATAAGAACAAAGATTTGCTAAAAAGCAGCAAAAATCAAAAGGATATGTTTAATGTCACATGATTTTACACCTGGTTTGGGACCGCCTATGTTCGTCTGAGGTCTGACTCTGCGACCAAAACAACTGTATGTTCTTCAATACTGTGTTGAATTCTTCGCTCTTTCTCATGCCATTCAATGGTCACGCGTAGTTGTGTAATTATCCTCCTGCCCTTGCAAACCTGTATATATACGGATGTCTACGAAAAAAAAGTAAGAGTGCGTAGAAATCTTCGTTACCATTCAAAATAATATTTTTTTATCAAGAGTTATGAGACTATATTTCACCATACAATTTTGTATCTACTTATCTATGGATATAAACTTTACAGTTAAATTTTATTTCTTATATTTATTTCTACATTTCTCTCTTTTATATTATAATGGTAGAAACGCAAACAAGCTGAATGGAAATTAAATTTTAAAAATTTTAAATTTAATTTATCAAATATTGTTTAGATTCGAGTAATTTAAATTTATTTATTATTTGAGACGAATAATAATAAATTTAAATTTAACAAACAAACCTAAATTTTTATGGAATTTAATTTTAAATATTTTATAAACAGTTGAATTTATTTATTATTATAATAAATTTTAATTTAAAACTAAATAAATATTTATGTAATTCTTTAATGAACAAAATTTCTATAAGCCTTTTTAAAAGTTCAGACTTGTCCATCTAATTTTATATTATTGAGTTTTAATCGAATTAAAAGCAGTAAAAAAATAAAAATAAATTAAAGAAATAATAATAATTAAAGAGAAAAATAAATACATTTTATTTTTATTACAGTAAAATATGAAATCAATCGTTTTGATTAGATTATTGCAAATCACAAATAGTTTAAATGTCCGGTCTCTAACATATCCATAAATAATAGCAATAAAATATACCTTAAAATAGTTTTAAGGAATTGAAAAATAAGAGATTTTGAGTGTTAGCTTTATATTTTTTCTAAAAATTTTATACTCTTAAAAAGATTTCAGTGGGTATAGATTTTCATAACATACCTTTTTATATTAGTAGTATAACAGTATTTATTTATTTATTTAATTAAATAAATAAATAAATTATAATTATAGTCCAAGATTTTAATAAATAAGCCATATAAATTTTAAATAATTTTAATTAAGTCTTTTAATTTAAAATTATAATCATTTCACATTATAATTTTATTACAATATCAATTTATTCCACTTCATTTAATTTCTCATTTTATTTTATTACAGAATTATTTCCATGTTTAGGTTTTAAATATATTAGTAATAAATATAATTAACTAATTAATTAATTTAAAAATTAATAATATTATTTAGTAACATATTAAAACTATCCAAATATTCATAACATCAAAAGTGGATTGATTTAACCTTTTATTATTCTTTTATTTCTTCATTTAACATTTAATATATAAAATATATTTATAATATTAAATTATATTAATTTTTATTTATTATTTATTAGTCATTCGCCTATTAAATATAATTTTAAATTTTATTTGTTAATTTTATCTGATTTGGCGTGAAGATTTCATGATGAAGATAATAAATGAGACATTCTTTAATTTAACTTAGGGCGATAAAATCATATCTCAGTCGCATCCTAATGTATTCAGTTTATCCCCAATCCCCATTTAGTTACTCATAAACTAAACAACGTGTAAGATGAATTAAAATATAAAAGTTTCTATATAAAGTTATTTATTAATTTCAAGTTAAATGATCATTGACGCAACCATGATTTGAGTAATCCATAGATATAGGTTATTTTTCATATGAATTTCTGAAACCGATCAGTTCAACACCTACATATTAGTTTTATATATCTCATATATTTCAACCTATGAAATTAATTATTTTTTCTAAAAAAAAATATAATATATATTAATTTTAACCATTTTAATCATTGTTCAATCATGATAAGAATATTGACTAAGTACATTTAGAGACATTACTTAAATATAATAGGAATCTTATAATTATAAACACACTATAATTTTTGTTCATATTAATATAATTTTATAAATTTTATATTTATTCGATATTCAATTAAATTAATACTAAAAATAAATAACTATCTTTATAAAAAAAATTATATTTAAAATACATAAACAATAATATTCGACTACAAATAATAAATTAACTTTAAGGCATATACCTATTTGAATTTGAATTTAATTCTTTTATGAAACTAAATTTAATTATGACATTAAATTTAATTTAATTAATAAAATTATTTACGAGCTCTAAAATTTGAAATTGACAAATTTTAATAAATTGAATATTATAAGACTCAAATTAAAAATTAAAATTTTAAATTTAACCTATTTAAACGATGAGTTAAGTCTCATCAATTTTTTACAAAATTGAGCCTCAAATAGCCCTATACGAAGGTTTGAATGTGTATATAAATAATATATTTCAACAGATATATTGGGAAAACATGTGAACGGATCATTTTCAACATACGAACAAAATACGTGGCAAATAAATTAATGTTGTCTGCTTTGATTTGAACTCCAATTCAATGCAAAGAGTGATGAGTGGCTATGCACCTCCATTTCCACATTAATATATGTACTTTCATAATATGTATATATTTAATAATAAAGGAATTTTTCTTCACTTGTCTATCCATAGTTGATAATTGTGACAGAGTGGCTGCAGAGTGGCTGCAGTCTTCACGCACTGGCAAAAGACCCATATAAACAGTGACGGAGTCAGGAGTTTCCTTTGATAAAACACCGGCTGCGCTGCTATGATATATTTATCTTTTTCAAAATATTTTTCGATCGCTGATACGGCATGTGTCTTCCCTCCGCCTCTGCATATAAATGAAGTGTTTTATATGGGGGTGATGACCCTTTGATTAGGGCATGGAATGAATTAGTGAGATGTCCTAATCGGGCAGTTGTTGTAGGACCATTTCAAAAGTTAATATGAAAGTGACACTGAGTCACATGATAGAGAGGGTGTTGTGGCCCTTTCTGTGTCAGCTGTCTCACATGCAAGGACGCCTTTCAATTACTATTCACTAACCCCCCAGGTCACGTGCCGATTTCGGCCCATTTTTATTTTGTAAGCTAAAGTCTCTCAAACCGAATTATAGCGACCGTTCCTAACGAATTTTTGACGGAGATTTTTTTTGTCCTGTTTATGTTTGGAACGAGTGATAGTTTCACTTTCGATTGTGGTCTGATTCGATTTTGAGTAATTTAAATTTTAAAAATGTGTTGTGTATATGTATTTGTAAGTGTGAGAAAAATTAAAGAACACGCTTTTAATTATATAGATTGTTGCAAAAATTTAAGATATTAAAAAGTAAAAATATATACTCTAATCCGAGTTGATTTGTAGGTTAAAAATATATATATAATTATTAAATAAATTTATTATTTAATTTTTAAATATTATTATTATTAACAAATCAATATTTATATTTTTAAAAATTTATTAACTCTTTTTATCTTTCTTCTCAATCAATAAATTTTTTTTTTATTTTTATCATTAAAAATATAATAAAAAATTAAATTATCCTTTTTTTTATTTTTTTTTGCTTTTCTTAGGGGACGAGGGATTATTTTATCATAAAAAGAGAAAAGATAATGATTTTTAATAGATTTAAAAAAAGATAAAAAAAATTTTAATAGATTTTTGAAAATACAAAAATTAACTTATTAATAATAATAATATCCAAAAATTAGATAAAAAATTTTATTTGAGAGCAAAATTAAATTTTAAAAATTTTTTCTCTTATTTTTTATTTATTTTTAATAAAAAAAATAAAATAACTATTTTATTGATGAATAAAAAAAATAAAAATATTTTAATAAATTTTTAAAAATATAAGAATTAACCATTAATAATAATAATATCTAAAGATTAAATAGTAAATTTCTTATTATAAATAGTAAATTTCTTATTAGAATTCATTTCTATATTTATCCAAAGAACATTATATATAAATTTTTCATATCCTATATTTATCCAAAGAGTATATGATTCTTATTTTTAAATGATTTTTTTAAGAAATAAAATTAATCAACATGACCATTTAAAAAATAATAATTAAATGACAGATTAACAAATTTCTTGATTGGAAATTTTTTCTTGCTTTATTAGTCTTCATCCAAGTGAGGCCATGGACATGGATCACAAGGGCCCATCTTCAATTGAGGGCTGCGCCTCGGCATTATTATCTCGGCACAACAATCTCTGTTCGCCTTCTCTTCCATCCTTTGCAATTCAAGCCCTGTTGTTCAATCCAGCACTGCAAAACCATGATTAGCATTCTTGCACAAGTAACCAATCCTTCTTCTATAATTTTTTTTTTCTCATTGAAATGGGCTGGTGATGCGTTTCTGTGTTTATATGTTTTTTCTTTTCCTTGCCATTTCGCAGGAGCGTCTTCTCGGTGCTGCCTTGGGGAGTGCTTTCGTGGGTCTTGTTGTTTTTGAGCAAAGGAAACGCATTTATGAATCTATTTCTGCTGATCGTAATCAATTGGATTCTCAATCTCAGGTTCAACTTCCTTTATCTGCCCTTTTCTGAATGATTTTTCTTTTTTCACCCGAAACCCTAATGCAATTTTGTTGCTAATCCTTTGACATCTTTTGTTAGTACATTATGATTGCCTTTTTTCTTTTCTTTTCTTTTTAAATTGTTCTCCTATTCACTCTTTTTGGGATTTCTTTTAGTGCGTGTTCGTGAATGAAATTTTGTATTTTTTTTTTTTTTTTTGCATTTTGATGATCAATGGCGCTATTGATGTATTGTCCTGTATGAAATTAGTTGAATCAATATTTAAACAGCCAAGTACGTATAGTTTAGCATTTTTGCTTATGTTTAAAAGTAATGTTTTCTTTTAAAGTTTTTAAGCTAAGTGTTTATTAAGTGACAATTAAAGTTGAGGGGTTTGAGGGGCAAAAGTGTTAAAGCAAAGAGGTGCAAGTATACATTTAGCCATCTTTAAATTGAGCAACTACGCCTTACTTATAATGATGGGAAACTATAATGCATCTTTGTATTGTAAAATATTTATGTATTGAAGTTCTAAGTCCAATATACCACCTGTTATGATAACAACGGTTGTTGAGGTAGTTTTGTAGAGATGATTATATTTTCAATTTTGTGAAGTGGAATAGTTAAAAAGCATTTGGTGCTTGATTCTGTCATTGGATGTTTGATTTGTACAGTTGAGTCCGTTCTGTTCATGGACTGGTTCATAATTACATGCTCAAGTTCAATGTTTATTGAAGTAAAATTAAGCTCTAAAAATAATTTTATCAAATCCAAACATCTTGTAAATAAGTTAGATATATTTTAGATAATTTCATTGCTTTCGTGCTCTGTGTATGAGGATGTCCAACTCAAGCGTTCTGATGATTGTGGGAAAATTCGAAAATGTCTGACAAAATCATTTTCCTTCTAGAAAACTGCACTCTTTTACCTACTTTTAGTTACTTTCAGAACTTTAAAATAAAAATGAGCAAAGTAAGTCGAGGTTGCTGGTGACAGGAGCCTTGGGTGCTTTCTAGCAAGTGTAAGAGTGGAACTAGCTAGCTATATCATTCAAGGACAAAAAAGAACATAAAAAGAGTGATTCAATGCACGAAATAATCCTATATTTGTGCTTTGGAAGGGTTGATGAACACAATCTTCCCCTCGCTTCAAGATTACGAAAAAAAATGGAAAAAGAAAAAGGGGAAAAGAAAAAACAATAAGATTTAGAGATCATGTTGTGAGACCTCATTGTAATGCTTTATGAAGTGTGAGAAAACTGAAAAGAGAGATTAATCACTCATTAACTCCAAAAAGAAAGTTAAACTATAATTTTATTATGTGTTTATGAACTATGAGGAGCAGAGATAATTAGAATCCTATGGATAGACTAAGAAAACCTCGTGGATATTTTTAGTCATATGATTAAAAGATGCTGTCGACCTTTTTTTTTGGCATTTTCATTAGGTATTCTGTGGTTCCTGCTTCATATGTTCTCAACTAGCATGGTTGTTGTGTGTCTTCATTGTCAGTTTTAGACACAATACTGAAAACGATCAACTTTATTATCAATCATTATAAATTTTATATGTGCAGTTAGTATTTAGTAAACCCATTATTGACTTTATCATCAGTGTCAGACATGGTACTTGAAATCTATGACCTTCATTGTCAATCATGAAATTGCAATGAGCAGTTAAACTTTCTCATTTTGCTCTGCTGGCATGAAGTACTAATACTTTAACTTTTAGTTTCTTCCAGTTGAGAGAGCCCATATTTGGAAAGCAATTTCGCACGCAGTTTGAACTTATGTGGAACAAAGCTGTGGATGAAACGTTTAGACCAGTGGTTGCTTCTCTTAATTCACGCAGGCAATAAAGCTTTTGCTGTATTTTAAAGATAAATGTATGAGTATCTTTATCATTTTTTGGGGAGATTTGTACATGCAAGGGCATGTCTATATTTGTACCTCTTATACTTCCTAAATCATTTTTATGGGACAGGTCACCTGGACCAGTCTCATGATTCAGTAACATTTAACCTTATGTGGTTATGCTTGAATTATACTGTATAAGACATACAGAATCGTAATTTCTTTGTTTATCTTTGTATCTGTCTCGTTCAGTGCTGTAATGTAAATGTTAGTACTTAATAGAATAATCTATACTACCCTAGGTTCTAAGTGAAAGTCATTTGATATATTGTTCAGTATTAGTTCAATTATTGATTCCTTCGAGTTCATACTCCATGGCAGATGCCTAGGGGTTCTATATCTTTTTCAAAGAAGGCATATATTTGTACTCGAGTTGAATGGTAAACCCTTGTGGTATGGAAGTCAATTTGATCTTCTCTCATGGCAGATCATGTGTTCAGGAGTTCAACTTCCATGCTATCTGGTCTTATAGCAGTTCGTCTAAGTGATTATGATCGTTTGTTCAAATCTGAAGCATCAGTTGAGATGTCATGTTTTTCACTGGGGATCTTCAGGTTGTGTCCTTGAATTCAGTGATTAAGGGCTAGTACTCTTGCAAATGCTGGTTCCTGGAATTTAGCTTTTGGCCACATTGCTGCTTCTTTCCAGGTTTATTTAGAGAATTCATGCCTTTATCTCGGAGTTCATTTCAACAGGCTGGTCTTGCCTGCTAGAGTCTTGTGTGCAGGTCTTACAATTCAGAATTACCTAACGTTTTGCATGAGAATTCTGGATCAAATTAAAATTGCTGGGACAATTAATTCCAAATTCCACCTAAATGGATCTTCAAAATCTGCAAAGAAAATTAGATGACAAATAAACATGCCAAATATATGTGAATTAATCTGTATGATTTATATGTTTATTTCCAATATTGATAACCTGGCGCATTGAATTGGGAGATTCAGATGGAGATAGGATAAGCTTTGCCAAGCTTAGAACAGTGTGATTTTGTTACTTTCATTTCCATTTATTCTTGCAGATGAGCCTAGCTATTGTTACTTTTGAGATAGTACCATCATACTACTAGAATTACAGCTGTTTATCTTTTCTTTTTAAATGTTCTACATTAGCTTCATTTCTTTTTAACAGTCTTTTGTGTTACTTGCCTATCTTCTTTTCAGACATATGTCTGCGTTGCTTAGAATTCATTTATTTGCTTCATTTGTAGAGCTGATAATGTGTGCTTTGTATATGTGAAGCAAGTAATCACTAATGAACTTATAGATACATTCCAGATAAAAATTAGAGCACATTAGATAATAAGAAGAGAATGACTAGCGAGACGGAATCGGAGGAGCCAGATACAGGAAACTCTGTCAAAATCAAGAAGCCTACTGTAGTTACCCCATCAAGCATCAGCTTGAATGGGATTGTCACCATTGAGATTAGCTCGACGTGTTCATCACACGTAGAAACCCCCCATTGCCAGAAGCACAGCAAATGCCAAGCCGAGCGCGATGGAAATGCCTGTAGCTCCTAGCTGACTCGCACCTTTCTGGGATGATGATACTTCTCTTTCCTGCATTTGAGTAGCCTCCACATTAGCTGCTAGAGGCAATGATGAACAACCAGATGATTCTGCACAGAGTTTATTTGCGTTGGGTTCTTGTGTTTTGGGATGGAAAAAATCAACTGCTGAGGGTGAAAAAGCCTCTGGGCTCTCAAAAGCTAGACCATGAGGAGCCCTGTTTTGAGCTCTTGCAGCAAAGAGAAGTGCTAAAACAGAGAAGAGAAAGAAAGAAGCTTTGGGAGTCATGTTTAGTTGCTTTGCTTGAGTGGCTGTAGTAGCTGTGAGTGCAATTTGTTGGGTGCTTGGGACTGGCATTTATAGTGATCATTGCTTGGTCTTCAATTCTTTGTGGGTGAAAAAGTTGATAGAAAGATGGAAAATAAAAAGGTAATTTATAATATAATTCTTGAAATTTAATAAAATTCTTAATTTAGTATCTCTCCTTTTAATGAGAAATAATTTAATTCTTAAATTTATATATATTTTTTATAAAAGTCTTTTTATTAAATTCACTATTAAATTATAACAGTCTAATCCTTTGAAATTCAATTTTATAACAGTTTAAACTCTTTAGGTTTAGTATTTTTAACAATTTAGTCCTTATATTTTTAATATTTATAATAATTTAATTCCTTTAATTTGAATTATTTTTTAATTTGAATTGATTAATAGTAAATTTAATATAAAAACTAAATTTTTAGCATTAAAAGTATAGGACTAAATTATTAATTTTAATAAATTTCAGAGATTATTCCAAGATAAAATGATTTCGCCTTTTCTTACACAAGATTGTTTTTCTTTTCGGATTGTCCTTACCAAAAATCCTAGTGTGATAGAGCTACCTTGGAAACAAGAACAAGTTCATCTCAGTCCAATAACACATTGAATAAGGCTGCAGCTTGGAAAACAATGTTTTTTAAAGTTAAAATTTGGGTATCAACTTGAAATTTTCATGTTCAACTCATTACATAAGAAGCATATGAAAAAGAAAATAACCATTTCTAACTTCATCATATGAAGCCTCAAGGAGCCTTTTCATTTCATATCAGTGTGTTGTCTTTTTAGTGTTCTTAATGAGAAAAGCTTTGAAAATAATTTATTTCCTTTACACTTGAGTGGGGACTGGACTGCAAGTAAAAATCATACTTGGTGAATGTTCAAGATTCACCTAATCTATTTAAGTGTTCGAGGGATGCCATGCTTAACGGTGGGTAGAATATCCGCGAAAATTATTAATGGATAGAATATCTACGAAAATTATCTCTCTTCATTTGAACTTATTATAAACTCAATTAGAATTTGTTTTGATTTTTATTTTAAAAAAAATATCTTTAGCCAACTGATTAGGAGGGTTAGAAATCCACTCCCAGCTCTCCTAGTAACTTAGTTTGCACATTTATTTGCATTTTTGTGTGCAAAGATAATAGGAACACTTAGAAAAAATTTCAAGGAGAGACCTAACATTCAGACTTAAAGTATAAAGAATTTAAGGATAAAGTACATATGGATTTAAAAAAATCTTCACAATCTGCTTTGAATCTAATTCGATAACCACACGGAAAAAGTTTTTATGGGCAACAAAACATAACGCTTGACAAAAAATCCAACTTTCAGCAACTATATATTAAGTACAATACCGTAAAAGTATAACCATTCAGAAAAAAAAGTCTTGACAATTCCTTAAAAGAATACTAATATCCGAAATTGATGTTGCTTGATTAAAAAGGCATCAATAATGATTTTAAAAATAAAGAGTAATTATACTCACAGGTTTAATCTGATGATAAGTGTATCTGAATAAATCTGAGAGATCTAACGAGTGGTTGAATATGTTTAATTATTATTTTTACTTAAACATATTTGAATTTTTTTAATTTAGTATTTTCAATATAAATATTAAAAAAATTAACTGTATTCCAAAATTTTAATAATTAAATAAAATATTTAAATTTTATTATTTAATATATGATATGTGCAAAAAGTAAAAATATTATTATAAAAATACCAATAGAATACATAAGTTACTTAGAACTTAATTTGAATTGATAGATATTAATTTTAAAATTTAATTTTTTTTAAAATTTGATTATATATTACCTAAAACTGTTCTAATAGAATTTATTTATCGTATTGAATACCATGAACACTGTGTCTCTCAAACGTAGTGCAGAGGTATTGAGTAGGAATTATAATGCTATTATGTGTATTAAATTGCAAATGGCTGGATATTTTTGGTTTGGTTTGCTTAGAGGACCAGCAAAAAATGCATAATGTGGGTATCAATAATGAGAGGTAAAGCATGCTGAGGACTGAAATCAATGCTACTTTTTAATACTAAAATCATGTCACCCTTTGAATTTCATGCTTTTTGTTTTATGTGTTTTGGGTGTGGGGGATCAAAACTCACCTCACAAACACCTCCAAATAAACCCATTTTGAAAGGAAGAAGCTACAGCTTGGTTCTTTTGGTAATAAAAATATTTTTAAAAATATAAACATAGTTATACTCTTAATTTCAAAAAATATTAAAATATTTATGCGGTTTTAAAAGTTTATTAATTAATTTTTTTTAATTTTAACAGTTAAATATTATAGAAAATTTTAAAATATTTTTAAAATAAAAAAATTAATTAGTAAATATTTTTACAAAATTAAAACATAATTAATAAAATTTTTTAAAATGAAGTGAAAAAATAATAAATTTCTCCAAATTTCCTTTTGGAAATTACGCACGGATCTTCTTCCGTCTGAAATGGGTCTTTGGGCTAGGGACGAGTAGTATTCGGTTTAAACTGAAATAATCGATCAAACCGATTAATTTTGAAATTTTAGTTCGGTTTTATTTTTTTTTATTCGATTCGGTTTGAAATTTTTAAAAAATCGATAATTTCTTTAGACGTAAAAATTTCGATCAGATCGAACCGAACCGAAATCACCTATACTACGTCGTTTCAATAGTTTCCTAATTCTCTATTTCCCTTCTCTTCTTTGCCCTAAATCTAAAACAAATTTATGTCTCTCCGTGCGTGCCGCCAGTGCTCCTGCTCCATCTCTTATCTCTGTGCTCAGCTGCATCTCTCATCTCTGTGCTCTGTCTTGCGCTGTGCCTCCACTCTCCTCTCGACTGGACTGATTCACCATCGGCGTCGGCCGTTGCCCTCTATCGGCTCTCCACGCATCGTCAGGCAGTCGACAATTTGGTCGTGTTTATTCCACAGCCCTCAGTCCTCTCCGAGTCTCTGTGTCGCGCTTCCAGCCATTCACAGTTAAACTTGAGTAAACTATAAAATGTAAGTAAATATTTATGATTTGCTGTTGATTGTTGAATTTGTGTTCACTTCAATTGAAACACTAAAAATCAAAGTAAAAAGAATAATGAAAAATTTAAAAATCGGTTTAACCGATCAAACCGATCGAACCAAATTGGTTTGATTCGGTTATCCCTCTTATTCAATTCGGTTTGATTTATATAAAATATTGCAATTTAATTTTCAGTTATTTCAGTTCGGTTCGATTTTAAACCAAACCGATCGAATGTATATCCCTACTTTGGACTACACAATCACATGCTAATGGCTACGTTTCTTTAATCGAAAATTTATTAATTTTAATTGTTAAATGTTTTATTATTTAACTCTTATAATTTAAAAAAATTTATTAGTTTATCTTCTAATTTTTATAAAAAGTTATTAATTTAGTTTATATATATACAGTGAAGATATTTTAAATTTTTTTATAATATTTAATTCATAAAATTAACAGAAAAATTAATTAATAATTTTTTTAAATATTAAAAATATTTTAATATATTTTTTAAAATTAAAAAATCAATTAATTAATTTTTTCATACTAAATTAAATAATAATTTTCTTCTTGTACAGCAGAAGGCCAAGCCTAATTAGCATTAGGGAGTCCAATCTATAAATAGGCCTTAAACAGAAACCCATCGTCCCATGCATTAAAAACACTAGCTGACTGGTTGCTAATTAGAGGTTCTGAGATGCTCTGTAGTCTGTACTGCCCGTGCTGTCACCCAGCAACCAGACAGAAGTAAGATCCGAATCCGAGAATCCTTCAATTGTTCAAATTTCCAACGGTTAAAACTAAATCCATTGATCGGATATGAATTCCGGCCAAAACCAATTCGAATTGCCACATGAGTTGAGTAGGAAAATCGATGAGCTTGAGATAACACAGCAGCAGAACAAAAGGATAAACCATTCTCGGTTATGAAACTGATGAATGTAATATTGATATTTAATTTATATATAGAAATTTTTAAAAATTATTTTTCAGCATGAGATTAAATCGTTAATAAAAGATGTTAGTAAATTTATGTAGAAAAAGTTTAATAGTGTTAATAAATTTTAAAATCTAAGAATAACTTTTTCAAATGATTTTTAATTAAATATTTTTATGAATTAACTTCTTTTAAATTCTTAAATATTATAAAATATAAATTTTATTGACTAGACAGATTAAAAGCAAAGGGGTAATAAATTTTGATAAAACCCTAAATTGAAGTTATTCTTAAAAAATCAACTGGTAATTTCTTTTTATTTATAAATTGTGAGATAATCGTTATTATAGTTATGAAACGATTATTATATTCTAAAATAAAATAAATAGTTCAAGCATTAAATTTTAATATTTAATTATTATTTTTTTAATAATAATATTTTATTTAATATTCGTGGCTTATTATTATTTTGAGTGTTGTGATTCTATGAGAAAATAGAGCATCTACCTTCCGGTGTGGGATGTTAGACTTTAAATAATAATTAAAATTAAAGTTTTTCATCAATAAGAATATTTTGGAGAATGCAGAAAATCAATTGAGAATAAAATATTTTATTATATTACTAATTTATTTTTTTAGCAACATTTTAAAATTGTATAATGCATAATTTTAATTACTATGCATAGCCAAGCATATGAAGCTGTCAAGTACAAAGTCCAAATAGCAAAAACATCACCCTCCCAATAAATTAAATCCAAAACCAGCATCATCTAACAGCTATAACCTCACCTACTTGGGTTTACAAATTATAATACTCCCATAATCTAAATTATAATCTCCATTTTAATAATATAATAAAAGAAACATGAATCCCAAGGCTTTTATATTTCCCTAATTTTTATTTTTTTTAATTTATTTAATACTCCAACAACTACTTAAAAGAATCAAAATCACTGTCAATATCTTAAAAAAACCACCGTCACAAAAGGGACTCATCATATAATCTATTTTGAGTTGTCATTTTCTGGAAAAAATTATTACTAATTTATATTTTGACATTTTGTAATTATTTATTAGAGTTTAGGACAAGATTGGTTAAATCAACACCATTCCTTTTCAATAAAAATATCACCATGTATGGTGCCCACAATTATTTGAGGCCGGTAAGCCTTGGGAGGTGGAGAAAATTTTCTTTACCACATGCATTTTTAGAGTTTAATTAGTAATAGCGTTCATAAAATTATTATTTTAATATTATTAATTTTAATAAATAATTTATTTTATGTTTAATAATATAATTTTAACAACACATTTTATTTATTACAAATAAATAAGTAAATTACAGTTTTATATTATTGCAATATGCAATAGTTTTCAAAAGTCATCATTAATATATGGTTATAGTTTAAATATATATATATAAAAAATTTATAATTATTATCTTTTTTTTTTTTTTTTGAAACAGGGGTGGGAGAGTCGAACCTTTGACCTTACAAGGCTATAAGGATGCACTTTCCACCAGGTTAAGTCTCGGAGTGCATAATTATTATCTTTATAATAGTGTTTTATTCATTCTAATTTTAGGAATTAATATCTTCAACATGAATCTCTTACTTTTTCTTTGAAATGCATAAAGTAAAAGAAAAGAAAAGATAAATATTAGAATCCAAAAAAGAAATTGCCCTTCTTCCTTTTTTTTTTTTTTTATCAAAAGAAGAGAAGAATTGGAAGAAAGTTGAAGAACAAGGGAAAAAAAAAAAGTTATCTTAATCTTAATCTTTTTTTTTTTAAAAAAAAAGGGAAATATTCCATCTAATTTTGTCACTTGAGCAAGTCTTTTATATAATTCAATGAATTAATTAATAGAATGTAACTATCATATTTGAGAAAATAATTTTAAGGTAACATTTAACTCATAATGCTTCAAGATTTTTACTATTTCTAATTAAACATAATGAACTATTTTTAATATATATTTGAATTTTCATCTCTTATATATTGTCAATATTTTTTAATAAAATTTTAAAGATAAATTATACTTTAATTTTTGAGTTTAAACGAATCAATTTTTATATTTTTAAAATTAAATATTTAAATTTCTATATAATTAATCCGTTCAAATTAGAGATTCGTCCAACTGAAAATAACATTTTAAATACTTAAATTATTTTCAATATGGGTGAATAATTTTATATTGTGTAAACTACACTTTGATCTCTAATATATCCTCAGTCTTTGTATTTTTAATACTAAATCCCTAAATATTTCTATATTTAATCTGTTTAAAATTATAATTTTTTATTTATTATAGACATTAATTCAAAACTAGTGAATTGTTAAATTTTTTCTTAAAGTACTCTTTTTTAAAAGATTACAATCTATTTAAAAGTTATTTGGTATCACTTACAAATATTTGAAATTATATGTATTTTTAAAAAGTTTTGAAGTTATAAATATTAAAATATTTTAATAAATGAAAATTAAAAAATAAAAAGCGTTAAAAATTAATTAAATGAAATATTATAAACAAAAGTTAATGGAAACTTCTTTTAAATAAAAAATGAAGAATAATAATATTTAAATTATAATAGAGAAAAATGAGTTAATTAACGCTTAAATATTTTTATAATTAATCTATTAAAGAGAGACCTCTTTTCAATTTGTAATTTAATTCTGTCACTATTCATATATGGGTGTGTATTTAAATTATAAAAAAACGATAAATAAGAAAAAAAATCCATTTTACTAGATTAATAATTAAGCATAACCAAGATAAACTACACCCAAAAGATAATAGATTAAAAAAAAAACAAAGGAAAAGAGCATAAGATCATAAGATAAGGCTCAATGGATAAACACAAGGGACATGACTTGAAATACAAAACGTAACAAAAGCAAAAGGGATAGAAAAGACACACTTGACCATAATTTATTATTTACAATTCAAATGGGCTTTTTCCAAATTTCACCCTCAAAACCCTTGAAAGAGTAAAGGAGAGAAATATGGTATGCATCCATCACCATCCATTGTTATTGTTCTTGAGCATCATCATCATCACCACCACCACCATTTTCTTCAAATTATCAACTAAATTGAAAAAAAAAAAAAGAAGCTTAATTAATTAACTAAGCATTGCTCCTGAAGGATCCTAGAGCCTTAATTGCTGCTGCTCTAAGAATGTATTGGTGGTAGAAAGCAGCAATAGCAGCTCCAATGAAAGGTCCAACCCAGAAGATCCACTGCAAAATAAAATAAAACAAATTAATTTGTTATATATATGAGAAAAATGTATTAATTTATATTAAAATAGGTTAATTTTTTGTACATGATCATCCCAGGCCTTGTCTTCATTGTAGATAACAGCAGCTCCAAAACTCCTAGCTGGGTTGATGCCAGTGCCAGTGATTGGAATAGTGGCAAGATGAACCATGAACACAGCAAATCCAATGGGGAGAGGTGCCAACACCTTAATTGGAAACAAAAATAAAATTAATAAATTTTTAATTGAAAAACTCCCTTTTTCTTTTATTAAAAAATAATTTTTAATATTATCTTCTACTTGCTGTCCAAATCAAAAACCTAACAAGCCTGTAGTGATTTTTCATCGTAAAAGCTTTCTGTAGATTCAGCAACAAAGGAAATTATATGAACTAAACATTAAATAGCAAAAATATTTATTAAATAATTAAGAGAAAAACATAATCAGGTACTTACAGGGACATGGGAGTCTCTTGCATTTCTCTTAGGATCAGTGGCAGAGAAGACAGTGTAGACAAGAACAAAGGTACCAATAATCTCAGCACCTAAACCAGTGCCCTTGCTGTAGCCAGAAGAGAGTTCATTGGCCCCACCTCCATACCTGTTGTAGTAAGCTTTTTGGAAGGCCTTCACCAAACCACACCCACAGATTGCACCCAAGCACTGTGCTACCATGTACAAAAGTGCCCGTATTAGTGACACCTTGCGTCCCAAGAACAGCCCCAAGGTTACAGCTGGGTTAATGTGTCCTCCTGTGTACAACACAAGCAAGTGATTCTTTTGAGTTATATATATAAAAACAAAAGGAAAAAGTAAAGGATGAAGATGATGAAGATGATGAAGAAGAAGAAACTGACCAGAGATACCGGCGGTGCAGTAAACAAGAATGAAGATCATGCCGCCGAAGGCCCATGCAATACCGAGAATACCAACACCGCCACAAGCATCAGAATTCTTAGCAGGATCAGTCTGGCTCTTATATCCGATGACTGTCAACACAGTGATGTAAAGGAAGAGCAGGGTTGCAATGAACTCTGCAATAAGAGCTCTGTACAAAGACCATTGACCCAGTTCCTCTATATCGATCAAAGGCGCAGGTGGAGGATCATGGTAGTCTTTGGCCGAGAATTCTCCTGGATTCTCTGCAACTTCTACGTCCTTAGCCATCGGAGAATATGTTTTTTTTTTTCTTTTTAGGAGCTTGTTGTCTCTGATAGATAGATAGATAGTGAGCTCTGAGATAGTGGAGACTGTGTGGTTGGAGATGTGAGAATGGAGGGGTATTTATCGGAAGATGATGAACGGTAGAGGTTAAAACTTCAAAATGATTAAGAGAGTATGCGGCGTTTGATGACATAATTAACTTCAATTTTAATTAGCCGACCAATTTCTTTTCCTATTTTTTTTCCTCCACCGTTGCTTGCTTGACCCACCATTACAACGGCTCTTCTAAAATGAACCTTTTTTTTCAAAATGGAAATTCAATATTTAGTCTTTGTTATCTTGTC
The DNA here is from genome assembly GCF_001659605.2 of Manihot esculenta. NCBI lineage: Eukaryota > Viridiplantae > Streptophyta > Magnoliopsida > Malpighiales > Euphorbiaceae > Manihot > Manihot esculenta. The sequence goes on from NC_035171.2 coordinate 30,978,286, forward strand.
ATCTAAAAGTATATTAATTAGTTTCTGATTTTTTATATAATTAATTATTCCGTTAATTATTAATATGTGTGAAAAAATAAAATGAATAAAACATTATGAGAGAAAAATATAAATATGAATTTTTTTTATTTCAAAAGTATATATCTGGAGAATAATAAATTTAAATATATGGGATTGATATTAGAATATACTCACATTAATTAGTTCAATGATATTTTATCTATAAAATATCATTAAATAATAGTGAAAATTATTTAAAAATTGGATTAGAACTTTATAAAATTTTTGATTTCATAAGGAGAGATAATGATATTTTATTTTAAAATATAAAAATTAAAAACATAGAATATATATGATTTTTTGAGAATGAAGAAATATAGATTTTTATATATTTTCAAATTCTAAATTAAAAATGCCAAATAATTTTTAGAATTATTACATTCAATTAAGAAAAATGTGATCACACATTTTAATAGATTTTAAGTACCTTATATGTCTCTTAATCAATAAGAAAATGTTTACATCAAAAATTAATAATGAATATTTTCCAAAGGTAAAGTCCCTATCTATATATTATTTTAAAGCAGGAACTTTGTAGTGAAATTGGGTAATTATTTTATAAAAATAATATAATAAGGGTACAAAATAAGATATAAATTTTTATTATAAAATAAAATTATAGGGCAAGAGATGGTAAATCGATATACAATCTCATCTATGACAAATAAGAATCAGAACCAGATATCGTATCACTTTATTCTTCGTCAAAACTCTAAAAAAGTTAAATATTAACGTAAAATTACCTTTAATGAATATAATCTAACAAATCTCTATTATGCATATAATCACGAAATTTCAATCAGTCAGTGAAAACTAGTTTAATTTTTAAAAAATACTATAATTAATTTTATCTTTTTACAGTATAAAAATTAATAATTATTAGATAAAAATATATAAATTTTATATAATTACTTTTGTATTGTAAGTAATTCTATACATTCATTTTTTTTAATTTATTGACTTAAATATCAGAATAACTGTTTTAAGCGCTAATCATTTTTTTTTTATTACAGTATAAACCAATCACATTACAATTTTATTTCAATCACGTATAAATATAAAAATAATATAATATGAAAATAAAATTTTGATTTTAATCTTGAAATAAATAATTAAAATAATTTTAATAAAGTATTATTCTCATGTGCATGAGCTTGTTATTAGTGTAAATTATATATATATATATATATATATATATTCTTTAACCAATTAAGGCAGATGTCAATGACTCTTTTGTTTAAGAAAAAATAAAATAAAAATAATAAAATTTTTCTCTTACATAAACTAAAAGGCAACTGCACTTGAAGGCTGAAACAGTATCTTCCGCATATTCTTTTTAAATACTGCAAAAAGAAAATTAAAATATATTATCTTACCTACTTTATCTTATAAAATTATATTATATTATTTTTTTTCACAAATTATTATTGATATTATAATATTGGCATATATGTTGTCATTGTGGTGGCTTATGATAGTTGATGGTGTTGCCAGATGGGACTTATTATCTGTGCAAACTATTTTAAAAAGGAAAAATTAATATATATTTATGAATTATAAAAAGAAATTTTAAAAATGCAAAAAAATTAAAATATATATTTTAGTCATAGCCATAATTAGAATTTAGAAGTATAGATAAATACATAAGATTGCAATCTTATTTATATTTTAATTTTCCATAATTGCAGTTTCTTGGCATCCAAACAGGGTGTGCATGTGAGAAAATTGATTTCCTGAGCTGTACAAATCAATCATTGAATTAGTTTTGATTCCTTGGTGAGTGGTTATGAAATAATTGAAAAAGAAGAAAGAATGTTGATTAAATGGGTGCCAGCTAATTTCACAATATCATTATTACATAACACAATTGGGGACCAATTTTATTTAAATTGACACATATTTCAAAAAAAATCAAGAATATTAACTAATTGCAGTTTGAAATTTCAATACACATAATTAATTTGAATTTTAAACCTTCTAATTTGTTTTTATTTAATGGTTGAATATATATTCACGGCTTATAAATTCAAATTTCAATTAAATCATTTAAATTTTAAAACAGAATGAAAATCATGTAAATTAGGGTAGTTTAATTTTGATAAATTGTTCTTTTAATTATAAAAAAATGAAAAAAAAATAAAAGTCAAATGAAATCATAATCAAAATCAAAAGTTGAACTGGCTCAAAATTCTTATCTCACAATTAAAATAAAAATTTTACATTAACTCAGAAAATTAAAAAGAGTTTTAAATTCAAATGTCTGTGAACCAAAATGATAAAAAAAAGAGCCGACCAGCAGATTATGGTGAGTGCCTTGTCGTTTTACATCCCTTTCTTTTTCATCCTTTTTAATTTTTAAAAAAATTACAATTTAATTTATATAATATAAAAAATTATTTATTAATTTTTAATTTTAAAAAAATTATTAATTAATCTTTTCATTAATTTTAATTGTTAAATATTAAAAAATTAATACTTTAATATAAAAAAAATTAATTAATAATTTTTAAAAATTATAAAAATTAATTAATAAAAATTTTAAAATGTTAAAAATATTGTAATATGTTTTTTAAATAAATTTTTCGTATTATAAAAATTAAATACTTAGTGTATTTTATTCTATTTTTTTTTTCTTTTTTTTTTTGCATAAGTCCATGGAGTTGCCTCCTTTGAACTTTGGTTGTGGCTAGAAGGTGCTCCACGTGTCCAAAACTTCCAGCCTCCCAAAGAGTTTGATTGGAAGGAAAAAAATAATAAAATTTTTTTATTAATTGTTTTTTTTTTATAAGTTGGGTTTGTAAGATTAATAGCGACCTTAATTGGTCGGTTGCATTATTATTTTTTTCTTATTTTTTAAAGTCTAAATTAGGTCTTCTAAATGGATGTCCTTCTTACATAAGACCCACTCTTCATCTCAATTAAATTATTTATATTACATGCTTTGACCCCAAGATGATCCTGCAATTATGAGATTTACAGTGAAAAAATAAAACTCACTTTATGTTTTCCTATATATTTAAAAATATGTATATCGAAAATTTTTTATATAAAAGTGGTATTAGGATGTTTAAAGAAAATAGAGTTTTTAAGAATGTATAAATTTATCTGAAAGATCACTTTTTTTTTTGATTTGTCATTATCACGTAAATCTATATGTAAGGATATATTTATTTATCCATTTTCATCATATGATTATTTATTTTTTTTGGTATGCATATCAATAAAATCGTGGCATAACTACCAACTTTTCTATTTTTCATTACATCAGACAGCTCTCATTTGGTGGGTCTAGATCTTTATCAGTCGGGTCTATTTTAGCTGCGGATTGAATAAAGATCAGCCTGTTTAGTAGATTTTAATTAATTTTGGATCTATTTCTTTTTTTTAAAACTCGATCTTAATCCAAACTAACAAACTATAGAAAAGTAAATTTAATGATAAATTAATTAAAATAATTAATAGATATATATATTAAATATAATATGCATAAATAGTTATTATTGTTATTAGTTAATATTGAATTTTAAGTTATTACAAATTGTTATATATTTCTGTATCAAAGTTTTCTTTTTTAATTAATTAGAATACAAGATTTCATATATTCCATTAAAATATATTTGAATTTTTGTGAACAAACTATAACAATGCATGCAAAAAATGAAGAAAGAGAGAAAAATATTCTGCAAATTCTTTGCCATGTATTCAGAAAATATGGTAGGTATTTCTAAAATCATTATGATAAGTTGACAAACTTTTCTTCAAAATATGCAACTGATTGAAGAATTTTGTTCTGAATTCTTAATTTCACAGGAAAAATATTGCTGCTGATGGCATAAATTCAAGACAAACTCTGCTCCAAACCTCCAAAATTTAATGTAGATCTAATTAATTTCAAAACCTTGCCTAAAACAGCTAGAATTTTGTTAATTGGGTAAGAATTTCAAAGAGTCATGTCATTTTGTTAAGTTTTTATTATTTTTCAAATCATTTATTTAATAGGAGAAAATAGCCATTGGTGATAGTGAGTTCTCAATAAATTTTATCATAATTAATTATTAACATTTAATTTTTATTTTCACAACAACAACGTTGTATTAAATAATTTCTTATTTAATAAAAATTTTATTTAGTATATCTTACATAAGATTCATTTGCTATTTTTATTTACCTCTAAAATATAATGTAATTTTTCGTATTCAATATAATAATAAAGAATATCACGTAATAATCCATACTAAAATTAGGTATGGTTAAAGAAATATTTTTCATATTTTTCTAATGTTTGAAACATTTAAAAATTAGTCAATAAATAATTTTTTTTTTAAAGAAAATTATTTCTATTTTGAAAAAGTCAATTTTTGAAGTTCAAAAATTTTATTAATATTATTATACATAAATTTATTAATTGTTTCTCCAAACAAGGCTACAAACTCAATTTCTACAGAGAAATTTTGATGATATAGGGGAATTACATCAAACACATGATAAGTAGCCTAACTAAATAATTTACACATAAAATATACACAATGGTAGATTTAAGAAATCCCCATCAATTGCTAATTGCAAATACCCAAATGCATGCATCTGGATCTGGCTGCTGAATTGCAAAAGAAAAGAAAAATAAATCAAGAATGATTATGATGATGATCAGAATCATTTTCATCATCATGTTCTTCATCATCTTTCTCTTCTCTAATGGTCTCCAACTTGGGAGAATTAGAAGGCCTTAATGGGAAGTCAAGAAGCGATGGCGCAACCTCATTCCAAGGCGTAGGCTTCCCCGTTGGTCGTCTCATGATCAGCTGCTTCGCCATTTCGTATATAATGCTTGCAACCTAGATAAAGGGGGTTAATTGATGTAACCTCCCAAAGGCAATTCAGTTTTTTTCCTGAGAAAAATATACAAGAGAGAAGCTTGTTCAATTGGGAGGACTCGTGTAGGGAACACATATATATAGAGACCATTAATTCTAGATCAAGCAAAGAGAGATTCATGGAGAAGTGAGTGGTCCAAAAACATCTTGCAAATCTAACTTCATATATTCTCTCCTTCCTGTAATTTAGGAGATCCCGAAAATATCTATGGAAATTTAAGTGTATGTACTAAGTATAGTTAATTGATTCATTAAATTCCTATTCCTGCCCATTTTCCTCGCGGGAATCTTAGTCAAGTATCTTCATTGCTTGCTTAATTAGAGGTACAAATAAGAGTGGCAATGGGTGTTTATGCAGTTACAAATTAATGATCATATATACTTCTAGAACTGTATGCCTATGCTACTGTATCTTTCGTGTAATTCGAGCTGCGTGTATGGTCGCAGCTCGAACTCAAACGCTAAAGGCAACTCCAAACCTAATGAAATAAAATCCATTTGTCATTCAGATTTTTTAGGTGATCATGAAACAAATATACCCAGCATTTCTTTTTAATGGTTATATCTCTTATACAGAAGAAAAACACTCAATCGAGTTCTTAATAAAATCGCTACTCAGCCAAATGCTAAAATTACTAAGTAGTTATTTTTGTTTAACAATTAGACTTATTTGTTTGTGAAAAAAAATCTATATTTAGAAAATACCGTAAAAAACGTTTTTCATTAAAAACATTTTCCAACTAATAATTTATTTCTAATTATTAAAATTAATTTAAAAAATAAAATATATTAATAAATATTTCCATGGACTAAGTTCCATAGAAGTCTTGCAAAGAGACAATAAATAGTACGCCCGTATACATATAAATATATATAAATATATATATACCTTTACGGAGTTAAACCAGATAGAATTATTTTATAATTTTTCTGATACAGACTCCAGCCTGTTCAAGTTTTCCATCGTACTTCACCTCTTAAAAAGTTCTAAACAAGTAAAATAAATTAATTGACAAATAAATATATTGTTTTAATGTCACTAATAGACATCAAAATCGATTTAGACGGATTTTGAAATTTTTACCTCGTCTTACAATATACTCGCTCAAAATATAATACATATTGGCAGCTGATGTTTGGTCCGGTGGCGACACCCTTACAGCCAAAGTAAAGGAACATCCTGGCTTGATCACTAAAAAACATTGAGTCAGGGCAATGTGTGTAGAGAAGTCCGGTTCAACATTAGACTCGCTTAGGGGAGTTGGTAGAGTATACAGGAGTAGTTTATTACCGTGGTAGGGTAGGACGTTATAAAGCCAATCCACAGAATCCCAATTGTCACATGATCCCCTATCCACAGGCTAGTATAAACCAAATTCTCAAGAAAAATAGCCAACTAACCCAATCTCATCATAGTATAAAAGCAAGGCAGTCCAATGAATCAAAGTAGGCATTCCACTAATCATTCTACTGATCATTCTACTGGTTCTAGCTTATCATTTCACTCGTCCACCTAAAAATATCACTGGCTTTGAGCGGCAGAGTGGCAGCCACCACCAGACACCAACCAACTCATCTTTTCTTTTGCAGATTGCCATGTCATACAAGGATCATTAAGGAAAAATACCAGTAGGGCATCCCCTTATTTAGGTATGTTGATTGTTCAATGATCATATAGAAAAAGATCCGTCTTAAATTAGAGAAAAATAGTTCAGAATCACAACAGAAACATCTATAAAAAACAGAAAGGCTGAGATACAACATAAAACCACGCAGAAAATTACTGGATCCAAAAAAAATTTAAAAACATTTACCCTTAGTTCAAAAGAAAACAGTCCAAAAAGCAACACTGCTATCATCATTAAGGAGCAAGATTGCACACAACATCACCTCAATACTTACGAGGCCAAAGAAATAAACAATTAGCAAATTGCAAATTTAGAAACTCCTTTCAAATGACACATCTATGACAACCACCATCAGTGTAGAGCATCAGCAACATAACACAGCTTACATCCAATCTTAAATAAATAAAACTTGCATTTCATGAATGATTAGGGAATACAAAACAACAAAAACAAGTTGGATGTTTTCATGGGTTCAACTCCTGGTAATAGGTGCAAGAGCAAATTAAACAATGACGTTGCTAAAGACCGAATTGGAGTAACATCACACAAATTGTGCGCAGAAGGGTGTTTTGGGGGCGGCGGGGGGGGGGGGGGGGGGTGAGAGAGCATTTGCATTGACAAATTCAAACATTTTTATTAAAATGTTGGACACAAATTATATAACTCACAAAAAAACAGAGAACCATATGAATTTTGCAAGAAATACCTGAAAATTGGCTTAAAACACAGAGCACATAGACCTAGTAATGAAGTTCTATGCAATGCAAAACATTGCAGAATCCTTGAACTGCAACAGATTGGCATCCTCTAAAAAAAGTTGGAGCAAATAGAACTTCACACCTTCGAAAAGTTGTTAATCAGGAAACGAAATGAGTCAGATATTCACTCAACAAGATCCTTGTTATCCATCATTCCGCCACAAATCTTATACTAGCTAATTTATTCTATTAGAACTATCCGCAAATAACTTAACCATAAAACATAAATTCAACAGCAAAAGTTAACAGAAAAGAATTGAAATACCATTAAAATGCATCAAAATAACCTATATCTGCCCAAAAAATTCCTCCACATCATCATCTAATTACCTCAACATAGAAAACAATTTCTGAAACATCCTTAAATATCCAAAAACACGACTAGATAACCACAGTTTCTCTCTCTTTTTTTTTTTTGAAAGATGGAAGGGAAGGAAAATGAAATATCTCACTGTAACTGCTGATCTCTCAGTCAAGCGGCACCTCAACTTCACCATCAGTAATCTCTTGCTGCAAGTCCTTAGGGTCCTTGCCATCGACCGTACAACCAACCGAAACGCAAGTTCCCAAAATCTCCTTCACAGTTCCACTCAAATCCTTCGCCATCGATCTTGGTCTCATAACCTTCGCGATCTCAATTACATCATCAAGCGAGATGTTCCCGCTATGCTTGATATTCTTAGTCTTCTTCCTGTCTCTCTCTGGCTCCTTAAGTGCCTTGATTACCAGAGCCGCTGCCGATGGAACAACTGACACCTTGGCCTGGCGGTTCTGCACAGTGAGCTTGACGGTGACACGAAGGCCCTTCCAGTCCTTAGCAGTCTCCTTAGCGATGTCTTCACCGATCTTCTTAGGGGAAAGACCGAGCGGCCCAATTTTCGGGGCGAGGGAACTGGCCGCACCAACTTCGCCTCCGGTGACCCTAACGAAGACATCGACGACCTGAGAAGGGTCAAATTTGGGCGGCATTTTAGGTGCTCGGAGACTGAGACTACACTAGGGTTTCTAGAAACTAAAAAGAAATAAAATGAGATATATACTACATACACATAGTGTAGGGTTTTGCTGGGAGGAGAGTGATATGACGTATTTTACCCTGATTAATTTCCACTGAGACATTGGAAATAAAGGGTAAATATGTCTTTCTGGGTACTAAACTAGGCCTCGCATCGTTTTGGAACTTTAGTTCGCATTAGAGGTCCATACGACATAAGCAGCAAATGCAACACATTTCGGTATGGGCCCGAGTAAAACCAGATGCTCGAATTCGATGTCGTATCGGCCCAGATTTTTTAAAAATATAATTTTGGATATTGAAAATAATAAATTTAAAAAAATCATTAATATTATTTTATAACTATAGTAAATTAAAGTATTATTTAATATGACATAAATTATTTAAATATTTTTATCAATAATTTTAATAAAGTCACAAAGATATTTATTAAATTTAGTAAGAGAGCTTTTGGTACTAAAACTTGTAGTTGTTGAATTTAAATAGGTACAAATAATTTTTTTCATTTAGTCTAATATGTGAAAGGTGATATTTATGTTTTTTAAAAATTTATTTCTTTTCTATGTTTAAATAATATAATCAACAAAATCATGAAGCTCATATATTTTTAGCTTCAAACTTTATTTTTCCTAAATTGAAATAGTTTAACACATTTCTCTTGAAACCCACATTTTCTTAAATTTAAATTTCCTAATTCAATAAACTCATACATTTAATTAATTTTCTTAAGTAATTTTGTAAAAGAGTAATATAAACAAAACAAACTATTACCTTATAATAACCGTTTTTTCAGATAATTTTTTTATTTTATATTATCTGTCAGTTTGAGATTTTTAAGATAATATTAATTTTATTTTTTTATATATTATTATTAATTTTTAAATCATTTTATATTATCTAGCACAAAGATAATTTTTTTTGTAAGATTATGCGACATATAAAATTGGAGAGGTCCCATGAAAGGACTTTATAACGCTTAAATTAGACAAAGCTATCTTGTGATAAGATATATAAAGAAAAGTATTTAAAAATAAAAAAGAAAAATAAAATAATCAATTTTTTTTCTATTTTTTGCCTTTTTATTAAAAATTAATGTAAAATATCTTTTTATTCTATTATTTATATTACAACTTTTTTTTAAAATATTATAGAAACGAAAATATTTTCTTTTTATGAGGACATATCCTTTTGAGTAATTATTTTATATTTTACAATCATTTAATATTTAAAAATTATAAATATTTGTTTTATAAAAAAAAAATATTTTTCAAATTTTTTATCGTATCAGAAACATTTGTTAACAAAACATATTTTTTTGATAAATGGAAAATTAAATTATTTTAAAGAAGATAACTTTATATTTTTAAAAAATTTTATTAAAATTTATATATAAATTTATTAATATATTTTATTTTTAAATTATAATTAAATAATAAAAAATAAGTTATTTTATTTAAAAAATAAAAAATATTTTTTAAATATAAATTATTTTATGCAAAGGGAGAAAAAATAAATAAAAGCAATCACATACTCAAAAGTGTCAAAGTCTATTACTTGTAATTTACCCAATAAGGGCTTAGTAATTTGAAACTTGCAAGAAACTGTTTATGAATGAATATGACACAAAATTATGACCCACATCTCTCACATTATGCTTTTCTGTCTTGAAAACCCAAAATTTTATATTCCCGAGAGTGGACATTTTCATTTTTTTTTTTATCCATAGGAATTTAAGTGAGTGAAAGGAAAATTTTCAAATATGTCTTATCGTGAGTCAGCTTTCATAGGTATATATGACCCAATTCTAGTCATTTTCTTTTAGTATTAGCCATTAGAAATATCATTATGGAAGCATGCCCAATGGGCCTACACCTTAGCACATCATCCCCTTTTATCATCTCTCTTTTGATAAGGAAATGTCTTGTTGTCTACCCCAATTTTCTCTCTTCTTTAGCTTTCAATCCCCTATTGGCTATTGCGAAATGTCTTGTTGTCTACCCCAATTTTCTCTCTTAGCTTGGCTATTTGGCTATTTCCACCCACCCCACCCCCCCCCCCCCAATACATTTTTGTCCCTCTAAATTTAATCTAACAACAATAATTGAGTGAGGAAAATTAATTCTTAATTACCAAGTATACAAATTTATAAACTACAAAAATTATTAAATTAAATAAAATGATTTGTTAAAACATACAGTTAAAAAAAAAAAAACTTCTTTAGCTTTCATTAAGATAAATTCTAAAAATACATGAACAATTAACTTAAACCTTTTAAATAAAATAAATAAATAAATAGAAGACCGGTCTAATTAGTTTTTTTTTAAGTAATAATAAATTATTATATTATGCTTAGCAAAGTGAATTTATTTATTAAAAAACCAAGATTGAAAATTCATATTCAATTACCCTATTTGTATTTAATAATTTTATAAAAATTTAATTTAAAAGAAAATATTAATTTTTATTTAATTTAAAAAAAATTATTTTTTTGAAAAAAATGTAAATGATGTATAAGAATTTACTTCAATTATTTTTCTTATAAAAATTAATTATTACAAAAGAAAACTGTGAGATTATGATACAACCATTTACGTAATATAATCTTAAAAGTAAACATATTTTAAAAACCACCAAATTCTTAGTAAGCTCTAAATTGAAGGTGCTTTAGAGAATCTAATTTTATTAATTATATCTCAAGTCTCAACCACAAGCATTGGATTCGCTATAGTGAGTGAATATATATATATATATATATAATATTAAAACATGTTATATTAAATTTTAAATGTTTTTTAATAATATATTTATGAAAAATATTTTTTTAAAAAAATAACTCTATTATTAATGAAAATGATAGTTATTATTGTTTTATATTCTCCATGGGAAAATGAGTGCATGAGAATATCTCAAATACCTAATTTTAGTTTTTTTATATTATTCTTATATCATTATCATCGTCACTATATATTTTTTTTTAATTTCATTTTATTATTGTTAAGGAAGCCATATATGATATGTTAGTTCCATGTAATAGTTTGAGCTTTCCAACTGTATTTATAATAGCCAAACTATTCAACAATCTTCTAGCCAGCTTTTTAGTTCACAATCTTTATTTTTGTATTACCTTCCAAAAACTATTCGATAACATATTTGAGATAGCTTAAATTTAAAATTTTTCTTTGATCTTTATTGCATAATACAATTTTCGTTTTGTATCCTTCATTTTTGTATTGCCTTCGAAAAACTATTTGCTAATGTAGTTAAACTTTTTCTATTTAGCTTAAACTTAAGATTTTTTTTGGCGTTTATTATCTTGTATAATTTAATATTGCATGAATTTAAAGTTTCTCCTGTGTATCCCATTTACTCTATGTAAGTAAAAATATTAGAGTATTTTCTTTTTATATTACCTTCTAATATTAGCACTACTTGGTTTATTAATTCTTACTTTTATAAGTCCGATATTATAGAATTTTTGAACTTTTTCAGTATGATGGGAGACTCTATATAACTATTTTTAGAATGAACCAGATTATTCATCTATCATGCAGCCTTTTTATCTTCCTCTTTGGTATATATGGAAGGTAGGCGATAAAAGAGTGTTTGAATTTGTTCCTCTAAATCATCTTGCCACTTCATCACGCATTGTTCTCGGCCACCGAGAACTTCAGCAATATGGTGTTTTTGTTGTTTCTCCATCCTGCACTTTTTGACGCTTTCTTAAATAGGAAGTTTGGTTGCCCTTCCTCATAGGACCTTAAATTTTAGTGCTGATACGACTTGGAAGGATCAATTTTCTCCCAGCGGTGTTGTCGTAGTGGTTCATAATACTTTTGGTACTTTGTTGGATGAAATTGTTAAACGAATTTGGAGCTACCCTCTCCTTTGGCAGCGAAAGCTCATACAATTCTTAAGACTCCTCGATTAGTTTTACCTAGAAACTTTAAGTCACTTATTTATTATACGGATGTAGAGATTTTCTTTTTAGCGTTGACTGAGCCTCCTTTTTCATTTTCTTCAGATATTATGGCTATTATTGCTGCCGTTACATCTTTACGACCTTAACTGTCTGGTCTCTCATTTGAATTTATATATCAATAGGATAATACAGTTGAGGAATCCTCCTCTCAAAATCGCATCAAAAGGAGGCTTGCTTAAAATACGCCCTTTATGTGTTTCGTCCCACTCTTCCATTTATTCTCATAAATGAAGACAAAAAGGCTAATTATCTCTATATCCCTAGTGGAAAATGGGGGGTGGTATCTCAGTAAATTGATGGAAGAATAGTGAATGAATTCACACTATTTTCACTCTCCCTACTATTTCATTTTTTCTTTTACAATATTTCGAAAGAATAGTTTATTTCCATCCTATATCATTTGTTAAAAGATAGGGCTGATAGCCCCACGACGAGAGAGGTATTGTGGAGAGAATTCGCCTTTGACCGGCTAGTAACTGCTCTGATGAAACTACCTCTCTTTTGTAAATCTTGCTGCTTTCTTTGAGCAGCCATGCAATGAATTACTTTACAGATTAAAAAAAATATATTTATAATATTTTTTATTTTGATATTAGTTTATTTTACAAAATATTTTTTATATTTTTTAATATTTGGACACTCAAAAAATTTTGATAATAAAAATATTTTTTTGATAAAAAAAGTAAGTCATTCTGACTTCTTATTTTAAAAATAAAAAAATTATTTTTTACACTTTAAAATCATTACTAAAATATTTATATATAAATTTATTAATTAAATTAAATTAAAGTATAAAAAATAAATTATCTCATTAAAAAATATTTTTTAAATAAAAATTATTTTCCACAAATAATAAATATTTTCGTTTAGTCTTTTAGATCTTCAGCATGAGTATTAGTGCGTGACCTACTAACTAAGATTAGCTGAGCTTATATGTTAAGTTTTTATTAGATATAATGAATAAAAATTATTTTTCAAAAGAACAATTTATTATTTATTTTTTATGATATAAAAAATTTATTAATTTTAAAAAATATATTAAAAATATATTAATTAATTTTTTTATTAATTTTAGACATTAAATATTTTATAATTTAATTTTTATAGTATGAAAAAATTTAATTAATTAATTTTTTAATTTTATAAAAATATAAACTAATTAATTCATTTAATCAAGACTATTTTAAATTTTCTAGCATTAAATTTCAAATAGTTATAATTAATGAATAAATTAATTAGTAAAATTTTTAATAGTATTTTAATATATTTTTTAAAATTTTAAAAAATAATTAATGAGTTTTTTAATATTATTAAAAATTAAATAATAATTTTTCTTAAAAATTATCAATAATTTCATCAGCTACCTGCATATAGCGAGGTACGTATTTTTTTTAATAAAATTTTATTAAATCGATATAAAAATTTAAATGTTTATGACATCTGGTTTACGTAATTACATATTATCAATCATAAAACTATTGTTTGATAATAATATAAAATAAAAATAAAAATAAAAATAAAAATTTTAAATTAAATTAGTACAATAAAATATCAAACTTATAAAATAAATTTATAGCCATCAAAATAAATATGAAAAATGATTAATATTAATTATTTCAAACAAACAATATTTACGAGACACATTAGAAAAATACATTAAATGTTATTTAACTATGATAGCTAGTGTTTTTTTCTATTTCATAAATTTAATTAATTTTTATTGGAGTTTGAATTTTAATTTTTTTAAATGTGAAGATGCTTTTATATTAATAAATTAAAGTTTATTTTTAAATTAGGATATTATTTATTTAATTAAAAGTAAATCATATATCAAATTTGAATTAAAAGAAAAAGGAAAAAAGCAATTATTTTATAGCATTTGTATTATTGCAATTATATATGATTAAAAAAAATAAAAAAATAGGAAATTAAACTTTTTTATATGGATTTGAAATCAGATGCGCATCCAGCGAGTCAAATCGGTCCCAAAATGAGTTAAATCTAGAACTGATTTAGAATTAAGTCAAATCAATCATTTGGAAGAATTCAACATTTTTTAAGATTAATATTTTTTTTAAATTAAAAAAATTATTAAAAAAATAATTTAAATTGAATTTTTACAAAATGTTAATAGAAATAATGTATTTATGTTTGAAATTTTAAAATTATAAAGCAATAAAAGAATGATAATTTATTTATACTTTATATTTATTCTCTCAATATATTTATTTCTTATAACTTATTTTTTAGATTAATTTTATAAGATTTTTTAATTTATTTTAAATTATGTATAATTATCTATTCTCTTTAATTTTCAATATTCTCTCAATTATTTTATATCATAACTACAAGTCTCAATCTCCTCTTGTTTTTCTTTACAATATTATTTTTTATTAATAAAATTTATCATATCAGCTTTTAACTTATCGATATTTGAGTCATTTAAAAATTTAAAATATATAATTTAATTTTTATAAAAATTTAGTACCATATTTTTTATTATTTTTTTTTTACTTTTAATTTTTATAAAAATACTATTATTTAACACCTAAATTTCATAATTTATAATTATTCAATCTTTATATGTTTATATATCGATTTAAATTTTAAAAATTAAATAGTTATATTTTATAAAATTAAGAATTAAATAATTATATTTTTATAAATATTACATATTAAAAGTTAATAATAAAAAAGAAACTTCCTTTCTTAAACTCTCACTAATCCGTTATTATAAGGAAAATTTACTTTTTAATCTCTGAAATTTAACGTAATTAACACTTTTGTCCCTCTATTATGTAATTTACTTCTTCTTCAACTGGAAAAAACATGAAAGACAAAAAAAAAAAGGAATTTCACATTAAGAGAAGGGTATTTCTGAAAAAAATTATCCCCTCTCACTTTTGACTCTTTGACCAAACGGTTTAAATGGACGGAAGAACTGCGAATTTGGATGGAAGAGAAAGTGAGGGACTCAAGTGTTGGCTCACCAAAATAGAGAAACAAAAGTATTAATTACGTTAAATCTCAGGGACTAAGAAGTAATTTTCCCTTATTACAATTTTATTTTATCACTTTTATCATCTCAAGAATAAATTTCCCTTTCACAAGTAAAGCGTGATTCTCCCATTAACGTTCAACTCAGCTAATAAAGTCCACCACGCATCCCTTTTTTCCTTTTTTTTTTAAATAAAAAATAAAAAATTGAAAAAATCTATAACATTATTGTTTTTTTTTTTTTGTCATAATATAACATTATTGTTAATTGAAAGGTAACCTTATTGATTTTATTTTTTTTTTCCTCCGTTTGGATTACTCATTTTGTAATAAAAAAGTAAAAAAATTTTTATAAAATTAAACATGATTTCAATTTTTTTCAAAATGAAATTTGTCTAAGTTAAAAAAAATTATTCATTTCAAATAAAAAATTACTATAAATAAAATGAATTAAATACTTGTAAAATTTTAGATTATTAACCTGAGTTAAGGGTACAAAGTAGGTTAGACTTTAAATTTAAGTTTCACTATTTATTTTTATTTGTTATTTTTTAAAATTATTTTATTTAAAATTACACATTTTTATGAGAAGTATTAAGGATTTTATTTTTCAATTTTACCATTATCTTTACTACATAAAATAACTATATTTTATAATTTATTAAATTTAAATTGTTATTTTATTTTATATTTTTTTTGAATTATTATTATTTTATTTTATCTATATCTTAATTATTTCATTTTTTATAAGTAGATTAATAAAAAGAAAATTATTAAAATTTATGAAATTAAGTGAAATTGACTAATTTAATTAAATTAAACATTATTAAATTACAATTTAAATGATTTAAAATAATAAATAAAATTAGACCAACTAAATATCTATTTTGTGATTATTTAATTTTATACTGTAGCTAAAAAGTAAAACGCTATTTTAGGAAGGGGGAAACGATAAATTGGGGAGATATTTGGAGTGTAGCGTTTGAGAAGACTGCAGCACAGCAGAGTCCAGCTGGCGGGAAGGATGAGCTAGATCACCCCACATCACGTGCCATTCACGCCTTCAATACTTAAGCTATGATGAGACAACGCCACGTATAGAGTAATAAATTGTATGTACACGTGTCGAGAGCCATAAACGTATAACCAGAACCACTTTTGTCCTGTCTGTTTTCCAGAACAAGGTCAATTGAAGCTGTTCTCAGCTCTCCTTTTCTCTCTCTCTATTCGCGTCGCGACAAATTCGTAACTAGCAGTACAAAAATTTTTGTACTCGTAACAGACAAATTTGGTATTCCCAAACTGCCCCCCTTTTTTGTCCACTAGTATCGCCTAATCACAGGTTAACAATTTTTTTTCTTACCATGCATATAACGGCTCCGTTCCATAATAATTTTGCAGTTTGTGTTTAGCATTTTCACCGATTGAGATAATAAATTATAAAAAGTTATTTATTATACTATTTAATTAATTTTTATCTGACTAATTATTATAATAATTAATGTTATCAAATAAATTCAAAAATTAAAATTTTAAAATTAATTGTGAGAGCAATTACTATATTATTTAAATTTATTTATCTTTTTAATAATAATTTAAAAATAAATTTGATATTTTTAATTATTGTTGTATAATTCAGAGTGAATTTAATTTTTTAATGTTTATTTTTTAACCTTTGAGTAAGAATAAAATTTTTTAATAAATTAATGAATTCATTTTTTTTCATTAAAATAAAATTATTCCATCTTTATATAATTTGAAAACATATGATTAATTTAATGCAACAAAAATGAAAAAGGCTTCTTCCGAGTAGATAACTGGAAATATCCGACGTGGCAATTCCAGGAAAGCTAACGCAGGGTGTAGTGGTAATTTCAATAGGTGAAGTTACAGAGAAAATTTATAATTTAAGACAGAAACCCAGCCAGCCTTATCCATTATATATATCTAACCTGATAACCTCTATAAAAGCAAATCAATACCCTCCCTTTCCTCCGGCCAGTCACCGGAGAAGAGAATCGCGCTGAAACCAATGGCTACCAGTAAGAGCTACTTTGCTAGACAAAACTACCGATTTTTGTCCAGCGACCAAAACCTTCACGCGCCACTCACCCACGACTCCGCATTCGAGCTTGATGAGTCGGACGTTTACAATAACTCAGTTGCAACTCGCTCAAACTCGCCTGAGTTTCATAAAGCTGTACAGAGTTCGAGACTCAACAAGAAGTCCACAGCAACAGTAGCGACTAGACTCACGGATTCTGGAGATAGAACAGCGGGGACTCCATCTTCACTTCCGGTTAACATACCGGACTGGTCGAAGATATTGAAAGAAGAGTACAGGGAGAATCGAAAGACAGATATCCACGACGACGATGACGACGTGGACGGCGAGGATTATTTCGATGGAGGAGCGAGAGTTCCACCGCATGAGTTTTTGGCGAGACAGATGGCGAGGACGAGGATCGCATCGTTCTCGGTGCATGAAGGAGTAGGGAGGACATTGAAAGGGCGGGATTTGAGTAGGGTTAGAAATGCAATTTGGGAGAAAACTGGGTTCCAAGACTGAAAAAGAACAGAAATTAAGGTCTTTTTTATAAATATCGGAAAAATAACATCTGCAGGATTTCTAGAGTACGTGATTGATGTTTTCTTTTTTCATATATATATTATATATATATATATTTTTGGGGTGGGGGTTTGGCATTTTTAAATATATTTTTGAAATTTTCATGAGTGACTCTGTATCGTTTTATGCTGGTGAAATGCTATTGCTAACATCTTCGAGATTGTATCAGAAATGGCAGAGAAAATTTTCCTGTTTTTATTTTTATTTTTATTCTTGCATTAATAATGCCAGAAAATAAAGGAAAAAAATATCGGATTTAATTTTCCATTTTTGAGGAAAAGGGATTGTGCAGAAGAAGGATTTTTGGATGGAAGGATCAATAATTGGAGTTTGCTGTTTGATGTGGGTGTGGTAGG
Organism: Manihot esculenta; assembly: GCF_001659605.2. Taxonomy (NCBI): domain Eukaryota; kingdom Viridiplantae; phylum Streptophyta; class Magnoliopsida; order Malpighiales; family Euphorbiaceae; genus Manihot; species Manihot esculenta. The sequence continues at coordinate 30,996,582 of NC_035171.2, forward strand.
TAAGAATTAAGAAAATCTCAGGGGCTAATATTCAATATTCATGGATAACGATCCTTTGATAATAATAATAATAATAAATCATTGCACGTCAAATCTGTAAATTTTACATATAATTGAAATTTTCCTGGAAATTAATGCATGTGTTACCTCTCCCCCTACTCGCACTCCTGAAATTTTCCTGATGATCGAAAATTTCCTGGAAAATAATGCATTTAGCGATAGTAATTAGGATGTTCGCAATTTTGTATGAGCAGCTTGAATATCCAATGTTAAAAGATTTACTTTTTTTTTTGGGTTTATAAGTACTTCAAATCAAAATCAATTGCGAAATATTAAAATTAATGATTGGAGAAATATTATGGTTAATTTTTTAATTGATTTCTTGTTAATGTTATATACTGGAAATATTAATATGAGTTGAAAGAATAAGAAAGAGAAAAGAGAGAATAAAGCAAGAGGGAAGAGGCAGAGCGCATGAGAGGAAAGCGTTCAAGTCATCATCGCTGAGTTTGGGCGTTTTTCTTCTGTTGTTTCCGTTATCGTTTCAAGCTTTGCAATAATCATCTCCTGGTCCAAGGGTTTGGTCTGTTCTATTTATTTTTCATTTTCTTTTTAGTATCCTTCGATGGTGATTTTCTCCCTCACCTCATCGGTGGTTATTTGCGGTGGTCTTTTGGTTCGATTTTGGCAGATTAAGGTGTTTTGTTGCTAAGGAAGCTTTCTATTTACAATCTGTTTGTAAAATTATACTTTTAGGACCTCATTTTCGATCAATTGAAAAATTTGCATGAATTAAGATTGGTATTTTTAGATTGTTACAGTTTATATTCGGTGATACATACATCCTACATGTACAAATCATTGCGAGTAATGATTATCAAACCTCTGACATTCCAAGCTGAGATCGAATTTTGAAAAAAAAAAACAGATTCAAAACTCACTAGAATTTACTAAACAGTCCAATTCATTAACATTCCGTCCAATCTACCTCTAAAATAGATCAGACTGTTCCAGAGTTTGAACCTGTTAAAAAAAGTCTAACAGGGTGACATGAATAGATGATACTATAACAGAATGATGGTTATGCATCATTAAAAGATAAGAAAAAAAATGTGACCATTAAAATTAAATTTATACATTCAAAAAATTTTAATTTCTCTAGATTTTAAAATATCAGTGAGTTTTATCGCCCACTTGTAAGTTTGATATTTTTCTAAAAAAAAATTATTTAATATTTTATGTATTCCATATCTAAAAAGTTGTTTAGGCTGAAATTGGATTGGTTTTATTGTTTCATAGACTTAGATTTTAGCGATGTGAGGAAAGGAAGGATAAGTTAAAATAAAATTGGACCCAAAAACCAATTAGATATGCTAGCAATAATGGAAGCATAATAAAGGGTTAGTGACTAATCTTTCTATTGGGATAAGCTTATTTCATACATTAGCTTCCAATACTATCTTTTTATTTCTTTTCAACTTTAAGAATATAATACCTTTTCTTAATTATTTTTTTAAAACAATTCATTTTATAAAAAAAGATAAATAATTTTTTATAAAATTATGCTATAATTTTAAATCTTTTTAAATTAAATTTCTTGGTATAAAATAAATAAAATTTTCTATTTTAGATAAAATGTAAATGGTTAAAGAACACAAGTTTATGAAAAAAGTTTATACTCACGCAATTTTGAATAATAAAATCTAAGATAAATCACTTATATCAAATTTTAGTTTAAAGAATTTAATCATATTGGCAGCAAAAAACACACTTCACAATTTTTAATTAATTTTTTTAATCGTTAAATACTTTACTATTTAATTTTTATATTTTAAAAATTTTTATTAATTAATTTATCAATTTTATAAAAATTATGAGAGCATTTTAAAGTGTTAAAATTAATAAAAAAAATTAATTAATAAATTTTTTAAATTATTAAAAGAGAAAAATAAGAGAAAAGAGGAGGGATTGATGGGTTGGCTTTATCCTTTTGTTAATTTATTTATGAAATATAAAAATAATCTGACAAAGGGGCCTCGGATCTGATAATTGAGAGACTTTTTATGTGGGTGATTTTTTAGATTTGGGAGAATCACCCTATTAAATAATTTCATTATAATTTTGATAAAAACAAATAAACAAAGTCATTAGATGGAATTGCAAGCCAACTCTCACGTGAAATCTTACTCCAGGGACTATTCAATAAAGGCTGGCATCAGCTCAATTCTGCAATCGCCATTAGTATTTAAAAAAATATATATATAATTTATAGAAAAAATTACTACTTAATTTTTATATAAAAATTTTTTTATAATATTTTTAAAAATATATATTTTTTATATTAAAAAATTAATCAATAAAATTTTTTTTTCAATTTAAAATAATATTTTTTTTAAAAAAAAATATTTTTACATTTTTTTTGAAATGGGAAAATATTTTTACATTTTAAAAATCTTATTAATATCTCCATATATAAATTTATAAATATACTTCATCTCTTTAATTAAATTAAATAATAATTAACAAATAAATGAAATCTTAATTTTACAATAAATACTAGTTAAATTTGAACAATTCACAAATTTAACACTTGTTGTTTATCCCTTATATAAAAAAAACTCTTTTTTTTTTTTTCTAAACAAAAACTACCAAACAATGGGCTCGAGCTCATCTATTTGCAAAAATTTGGATTTTATCGAGTTCACTTTTTACAAGAAAAGGACAAACCAAGCATTACATCCAAGCACAAAACCCCTGTCCAAACAAGAGAACAAGGGTTTTTTCTCATATTATATGTTATGAATTTATTAAAATAATTATTAATAAAATTTTCATCATAAGAAAAATATGAACCACTAAATTGTTTTTTTTTCTTTAATAAAAGAAAAATCCAAAAATTTGTTAGTTAAATAAAGGGCTGGAAACGCTGGTCCTAAAGGGAAAAGGTTAAAGAGAGAAACTGTAAGAAAAATCCGTTACTTTTAAAGGCGTAAGATTGGAAGCTTTATAGACCGTTAGATTATGATTATTATTATTGTTAGGGTTTGTCGATGGGCCCAAGACGATGACGGTTAGTTGACCATATTATCGTGGAGTGAGAAATTGTCGTTTTATAAACGTTAAGGAGTCGTTTTTGTTGTCCCGTCGGTTTTTCTATTCTCTCTTTTATTTTATGGCGCCATGGGAATAAATAGACAACTGTTTTTTGAGCATGTTGAGATGATGCTGTTGCGACACCTTGTCTCATGGACTTTTGGTGTGGCTAAGATTAAATTCCGCTACGTGTAACTGGCAATCACCCATTTTTGGCTGTGTACCTTTATGGTATTACTATGAGATTCTGCAGCCTTTAATAAATTGATTAGTTCTTTTTTATAATTCTTAAATTTAATTAAATATCTTTTAAAAAAAATAAATGACTATTAAAATTAAAATTTATTTCTATTAAAAATAAAAAATACAACTAAATTTCTAATCTCTCTATCTCATAATCTTTAACTATTTTTTATAATTAACTAAAAATTATTATCTATTTTTCTTTTTTACACTATCAAGCTAAAAAACTCAACAATAATTTACTCCAAATACATATGTATGGGAATATATATACTTTTTAATTATGCCAATAATATTTTAAAGGCAATAAGAACCTCGAAATTGAGTTAGATGCTTTTAAACTGAGCAATTAGCTTGCTCAGAGTATATATATCTGAATTTTTATGAGATGCATTGTGACTAGTTGATTTTAAAAAAAATCCACAGCAAAAATCAACTAAAATTTTGTCACAGTTTTTTTTTTTTGTTAATATATATATGTATAGAAAATTTTGTCACAGTTCAATCATCCATGAAGAGAACCCCACAATCCCAAAAAATCATGAAAAAGACGCATGCATAATTATGAGTTGATTATTCCAAGTGGGATACCCATGATAAGCATAAACCTTGAAATTTCTTTTCTTCCCTGCCCCCCTCTTTTTTTGGTAATTAACGAATCCAACACAAACTTCTTATCTAACTTTAGATGGCCACTTGATTATGTTCTTGAAATACCACTACTGCTCATGATCCAAACTCCATTTGAACATCAAAAAGGAAAATCCAGGCATAAAAATTCGTAGTAGTTTCTTAATAATGAGTAAATATATTTCTCTACGATACAGTAACTAAATAGTAGTTTTTCTTAATATTTAAATAAAAATAAAAGATTCATGTGACCTTATCAGCCATTCTGTTATGTTTCAAACCTTTATAAAGTTAAAAAGAGGAAAGCTGCTGCTGTTGTTGTAAAGTTCATGCAACGGCTGCAAAACCTTCACATAAAACATGAGACTCTTGAGGCTTTGGGAGCATCAATTTGCTTCAACTAAATGTTTAGTTTCATTGATTTCTATGAACTTTTCTAAGACCTAAACTTCCAACTTGAAAAGAGAAAAAGTGCATAAACATCATAAATAATAACTGATGGCAACTTGCAATCTGCAGACATAATGCCTTTTCCTTATTAAACCTAAAAATGGATCCTTTTTATTTCTATCCCACCAGAAAAATAACACTTTTAACTTAACAAAACCAGAACCCTGCTAAAGGCACTAATCTGATTGTTTTTCCTTGCAAGCCTAACTGAAAGTGCAGGAAAGTAACTAGTGTAGTATGGTTTTCTATATCTAGCTTGCTGGCTAGATACTCTAAAATCATAAATATTTCCAATAGGTACTCTGGTTTCAGATCTCGCATGGTTGCAGGCAAGTATATTACTCCATTAGTTGCTAAGAGGCAAGGTTACAGAAAAGGAAAAAAAAAATTTGGACCATTTCTCGATTTGTGCGTGTCATCCTTGCGCAGGGGCCATGCTAATCTTCTCTGTATCGTTCCAATTTTATCGGATGTCCCCGAAGGGACAAAGTGTTGGTTTTTCTTCTATTCTCATAAGGGCTAGCGACTTTGCATAACTCAACGATGTGGGACTAATTTCAATGCCAACTACATAACATTAAAACCTAGATAACATACATAATTTCATTAGACCCACAAGAGGGTTCTGACTTTTTAGATCAGACCTAGCTGGTGAAAGCCCAAAGCTATGTGACCATGCCATGGGCTAAGAGCACCTGGCTTTGGCATACGCCCATAAGACACCTCCACTTTCTATAACACATGCTGCATTAATGAAGTCTCCTATGGAAACTCAAACATGATTAGAACTTTACCTTCACACCCTTGAAGAATACAAAGGAACCCAACAAGAGAGTGGGCAATGCCAATGAGAAGGGTGTTTAAGTCGTATAGTTTTGAAAAACTTATTTGTTGATTCCTCATGTTTTTAAAATATCTATTAATTAATCTATCTATATCAAAGGCATTTTAGATATTTTTTTTTGTAATACTTAACTGTTAAAACTAATAGATTAACTAACTACAAGAATTTTTAAAATGTCAAAGAGTTCTAATTACATTTTTCAAAATTGAGAGACTAACTAGTAAATTTCTCCATATCATATAAACTAAATAGTAATTTTTCCTTGTTATATTTATAATTTTGATAACGATGTCATACTGTTGTTTTATTATTGTATAAATTATGTAGGAATCTTTCTAATTGGAAGAAGTAATTGCTCAAGTGAAAGTCCCTTCCCCTTTGTACACCCTACATATTCTAAATTGCACTAATTAGAAATCTTCACATAGGACCAAAAAAGGAAAAAAAGAACTTCACAAACTATAGGAAAGTCCAAGTTTTTGAATTTCTGGATAAGCTTCTTGTCTTTTGGGTTTTACAATTTTATTTATTAATTTATTAATTTTGTATCTTATTTCTTCATTCCAAAACTGTCATTGATGAGGACATATGCGTGAATTATGAATTGATTACTCCAAGTTGGATATATATGATAAGTATAAACCTTGAAATTTCCTCTCCCCCCTTTTTCCTTTTTCCAGGTAATTAATGAATCCAACAGAAAGTTCTTATCCAACTTTGAATGAGCATTTGATCATGTTCTTAAAAGACGACTATTAGTTGTCCGAAAGGCCATTTAAGGAAAGATACTAAAAATATGAAAAAGGAAAAATCCAAATATGAAAATTCATGACAAATAATTTATTAAAATAAAAAGATCAGGTGTCTTTATCAGCAATTATGTTGTGCATCAAAGCTGCTGTTCCTAAGTGCATTCAATGGCTAAAAAACCTTCACATAAAACATGAGACTCGAGACTTGGGAGCATCAAGTTGCTTCGACTAATGTGGATGCTGAACTATGTGGACATGGCAGAAATATTTCAGAACTCACTAATTTCTACAAACTTTTCTAAGACATTAACTTCCATGTAAGAAGAGAAAAATTGCATGTAAGAACACAAGTAGTCCAAAGATTTATAAAAGTTATGGTAGCTTGCAATCTGCAGCCTGAATAAACATAATGCCTTTTCTTGCCTTCTAACTCAACCTTCACATGGAAAAGCCAACAAGACTCGAGGTGTATAAATACAAACTCTGAAACTCATCTATACTTTATGTTATAGAAAGCAGCATGGGGCTCGGATATTTTTAATTTGATACCATGCAAAACAATAATTCAACTACGAGGGTAAAAAACAAGGCTCAAAACTTGTTATTTAACTCTAAAAAACATACCCTTTTTAGTTCGAAACTAACCATAAGAAAAATATCTCTTTTAACTCGACTCTGATTTTTTCCTCACAACTTGTTGCAAGCCAAACAAACAAATATAACAAAGAAACAAAATATTGTATGGATTTCTATCTATCACTTACTGCTAGCTACTCTAAAAGAGTAGATTGTTTTTAACAAGGACTCTGGTTTCAGATCAACCATGGTTGCAGGCAAGTAATCAATTGAGTAGAAACTCATTTTTCATCTTTGCAGAGGGGCCAAGAACAGATGAGTGAAAAAAAAAATTGAATCATTTCTCGATTTGTGCGTGTCATCGTTGCACAGGGGCCATGCTAATCTTCTCGGTATAGTTCCAATTTTATCGGATGTCTCCAAAGAGACAACATTTTGTTTCTCTTTTATTCTTATAAAGGCTTGCAAATTTGCATAATGCAACAATGTGGGGTTGATTTTAATGCCAACTAGATAACATCACAACCTAGATTCAATACATAATTTCATAAGGCCCACAAGTGGTGTTCTGACTTGTGGATGACACCTAGTTTGGTCAAAGCCCAATGCTGTAAGACCATCATATATGCCATGGGCTAAGACCACCTGGTTTTGACAAAAACCCACAAGACTGCTCCACTTCTGTAACACAAATTATATTAATGAACTCTCACAAACTCAAACATGACCACATGAGAGCTTCACTTTTCACACCCTTGAAGAAATGTAAAGGAATTGAACAATGATGTGGACAATGAGAAAGGGATTTTTAAGAGGATAAAGATTTTCATCAACAGCATTTTGTCATACTTACTGTTGTTATTGTCACGTAGCAATTACATTTGACTGACATTAATTATAAATTACTCATATACATATATATTTTTTATCTTTAAAAGTTGTATTGCCAATCAGAGTAGTCATATTGGTCATTCTCTACTTCTAGAGAGTGAGCATGTCTAAATTTGTATTTCTTCATTTACATATTATGATTTATGAGACTAATCACATTATAAAAAAGAATACGGGATTGTATAAAAAAATATATTTCAATAAAAAAAATTACAGCATAATGTTTCCCATACTTTGCTTAGCTAAAATTGCTTTATAAACTTAGGACTTAAATTGCACTCCACGATTTACATAAAGAAAGAATGACAAACGAGCAAAATGATTAAAATTCATGTTGGTTAAGAAAGCTATTTTTTATTTTTAGATTAGATCTCGATTCATTAAAGGGTAAATTATTGGATAATCCTTTACTTTTGTTTCCCCTCTATGGATGAGATGTTGATACTTCCAACATTTATTGTAATTTGTATAAAATTATATAAAAAACGTTTTACTTGTAAGAAGTAATTGCGTAACATGTGTAGTCCCTTTTCCTCCTCAAACTGGACTCTGTATACCTTTCCTAAACTAAAATTTTGCATTCATTCAAAAATCTTCACACTATGGAAAAATTCCAGGTTCTTGAATATCTAGATAAGCTTATTGCATTTTCTTATTTCAATATATATTTGATTTTTTTTAAATATTGGTATTTAAATAAATCATAATTCTAAACCAACTCAAAATTGCATAACTATAACAAAAAAAATTACAAAAAGAAAATAACGATAATTATCACAGCAGCCAACAGTAACCAGCCAAACAATGTTTTTCAATCAAAACGACAGTTAAAAAAAATATTCAAATAACACAGAGAGTTCATAAAGCTGCAATTCGTTTCGGAGCACAGACTTGCAGTGCTGTATATTACGAGAATTTAATAAAGGAAGGAAAATAACAACTGACCTCTCGAATGTGAGCTTCAGCATCGATGATAATAGCAAAGAAATGTTGCAGCGGTGAAGGAAAGGAGAGATGAAGCCATCAATGGCTAGGCTCCAGAAAACAGAGATTAAAAGAAGCAAAATCAGAAGGTCGGAGGAGGGCAAAAAAAAAATTTGGACCATTTCTCGATTTGTGCGTGTCATCCTTGCGCAGGGGCCATGCTAATCTTCTCTGTATCGTTCCAATTTTATCGGATGTCCCCGAAGGGACAACACTGCTACTTCTCGCCTCTTTTTATAAAGCGTTATATTATATAGTAACTGGACGATGTGGGATTCAGTTCAATTCTAACGAGCCTCCTGACTACCTGCCCGCATTAAGCCGCCTTGATTAGACCCTACGCGTGGGCCCTCCATGGAGGATGTGTCTCAACCAAGGGTCAGGAACCTGTAGATCATGCTTGAAAGTGTGACACCTGTCTACTGTAATATAATGGGCCCGAATCAATAGCTGAAATCGGGCGGGTGATAAATAGTTGAAGATGATTGCTTGTGTTCCTCGTGTAGGAGTAACCTAGCAACATACACGGTGACAAACAAGTTTCTGCCTTTGAAAAAAGCGGTCCCACGATCGTTAGATGAATCAGGCGCATGAGGTTTCATCGAGGAAGTAGAGCGCGGGGTGGTGTATATGATCCGTCCGATGATGCGAAACTTTGAGTGAAATCGGAGGGTAGGAATGAGGAAAAGCAGAGAGTTGTGACTCTGGACCATAGTTGGGCTCTGAAGCCCAAACCAAAATTTCCTTAGGCCCAATATCAACCAATTTTAAGACGAATGTTCCCGTTAACGACTGAAGTCGGATCCAAGTAACCCGAATATTTCTGAACCATCTACCGGTCAGACCTCCTCTCTCTCATCGCTTCACTTTCGCAGAGCCTTGAAACAACCGACGACTGGTAGACTTTCAACAACCACCTCTATACAGAAAAAATCAACCTTTTCTCTCTATCTCTTAACCGTTTCTCACTGAAATCTCCAACTCCACTCCTTAGTGTTTGTGAATTATGTCAATGTCCGCCACGTCCTCATCCTCCTCCGGCGACGGTCCAGAACCTAATTCTGAGACACTTGAAAACCAATTCGAATCTGTTACTATTGAAGAATCAAATAGGATCGTCCAGAAAGATGAAGCGACGGAGGAGCCTCAACTAGAATCGTCATTTAATGGATCGCTGGATGATAACGGTAATCACGAGGAATTCGACGTTCTTGAAGAGAGAATTGAGGTCGGAAGTGATGCTAGGGGCATTGGCGACAGTGGTGGTGGTGTTGTGTGGGGAACGAACTCAGAGCTGGAAGTTGATGGGCCTTCGAGCCCTAGCAGTAGTGGATACGCTGGTGAGAGAGGGAGTAGTAGCGCGACGAGTGCGTCGAGGATTGGCGAAGTGAGTGAAGATGAAATACAGGAAGTTGGAAATGATGGCGATGTCGATAGGATTTTGGACTCACAAGTAGCCTGGGTGCCTGGGAAACGGCACGTCGATGAGGTACCGTGGTTTTGGCACTATTTTACTTGTGGATTTCTTTCCTTTTTCACACTCCGTACACTTAATAGAGCATATTAACTTCTGGCAGCTTAAGTGGTTTGTGAATTCTAGTGGTTAGTTATATAGTGCATTACCATTTGCAACATTGCGTGTAAACTGAAACAGTTATTTTGCTGTTACCCTCAGAAAACTGATAAATCTATGCTGGTAACCCAATTGGAATGTAAAAGTTGATTAATACATTAGACGGACTAAGGTTATTGCTTATCTTTGCGTTCAATTGGTGAATCGTTTATATCTATACCAAGGTCTAATTTTTTTACTGAAAAAGATGTATTGAATGGAGCGAGAGTTGCTTATGTTGGCACTGTACTAAAAGCAAACTCGTATATAAAATCTTCTCTGTTAATTTCTGGACCTGGCTGGTGGGTGCAAGGTCTGTGTAGTTGAAGGAATTTACTATCACATGTCCTCCTGATGTGTTTTGGATGCTTATGAATCTATAGGAAATGATGGCTTATGTTTTTTTACTAGTCTTCCTAGTTCATCTGAATTAGCATTAAAGATGATTTTCATAAGTTTCAAATTTAAAATATTTTCCAAACTTCCAGTTTGCTGACCTGCTTGTAGCATATTTACTTAATGAATAGCGCTCTTTTAAAAGCATGCTTTTCTTTGATTTTGCAAAGACATTTGCCAAATTTAGTCACTTCTGTTGTAGACTTGTAGAAGTATTCATCACTACTTTTCTTTAAAATATATGAATTCAGCATGATGTAAAATGGATATGTTAGTCCCAGATCTGTTTTAATTTAGTGGGAGAACTCCATTCAAGGAATTGATAAGAGAAGAACTGAGGGGAAATTAATGGTACTTAACCACCAGAGTTGCTATATAGATCTTCCAGTGCTCAGTGTACAAGACAGAATAGTTGAGTATTTCTATTGTATTTTTGCTGACTTGATGGGGAGTTTCTTTTTTGGTTTTATTAGGAAACTTAAATAAAGGAAACAAGAACCCTGAAAAGTAAGCAAAGTTTAAGGATGAGCTTGAAAATTAGAGGTAAAATAATCTGGATATTCTGTAAGGATTGCTGTGCTGCTGCTCGTTTAGGAGGAAGCAAGCAAAGAGCAAACAAAGCTCTAACTATAGGTTATACACAGTTTCTTTTGGTGGTAATACTTTTTTGGACTTTTTTAGGATGAAGAGGTGAAAAGGTCTGTTCTATTGGAACAGGCACATAATACGGATGCTGATAGTAAACTCTAGGACATTCTTGCACATGCCTATAGGGTTGGAAAGAGCACCCTGCCCTTCCATACAGTTGCACATGGACATCACCCATGGTTTGTTCTTCAAATTGCCATTTGAAAGAAATAGTGGATAATAGAGCTTTACTTTATTGTATTGTATTGTGCACCAGGTTTTCTGTCATCACTCATCATTTACTTGTTCACTTTATTATCATATACTTATTCAATGGTTAAATTCATTGTAAAGTTTGGCCACATATTTCTATCATTTATTCTTTGTCTTTGCCTCCATTTATGTCAAAAAGTATAAAATGCCACTGGACTCTTGCAATATTATGCCTTGTTTGATTAATAAATGAAGTGCAGGATGATGCTTCCATATCATGGAGGAAAAGGAAGAAGCATTTCTTTATATTGAGTCACTCTGGGAAACCAATATATTCCAGGTTAGTTCCAGATGCCATACAATCAAGTACACAGTTTATCAACCTTTTCACAGGACGGTGTGAAATGTAATACCTTCCTATCAGTATTTTGTTTGTCCTGTTCAACTTCTCTGTTGAATTCCAGATATGGTGATGAGCACAAGCTAGCTGGCTTTTCAGCAACATTGCAAGCCATCATTTCCTTTGTGGAGAATGGGTACCTAAATATAAGAAGTCTTTTCTTTTTCAAAACCTATTAATTGGAGAATCTTTACTTGGAAGTTAATCCTATGCAGAACTTACAATAGCTTCCTTCATTGTGCACTTTTCAGGGGGGATCGTGTGAAATTGGTTAGGGCAGGAAAGCACCAGGTTTTGATCATATATTCTCTTCTGGCCTTCATATTTTTGTTCATTATCATTGTTATAGTCATTCTCTTTGTAAACCTCTTCTTTTTTGTCTTCTTGGTAATATAACTTATGTATCACTGCTCAAAATTTTACTTCATCCTCTTAAATTATTAGTCATGTTCCAGTGAAGAACTTAATAACTTCTGTCTCAAAAGAGCTCCTACTTTTTATTTTCTGGTTGGAGGAATAGGTTTAGTGGATGCATAGAGGGTGTAAATTGTGAGAAACTTTTATTTGTTTAGGTGGTTTTCCTTGTGAAAGGACCAATTTACTTAGTTTGCATCAGCTGCACAGAAGAACCATATGAATCATTAAGGGGGCAATTGGAGCTTATCTACAGTCAGGTAGCCATTAATTCTCGTTCCACATTTTTACTAATTATTATCTTACTTTTTAAAAAAAAAACTCCTGATGGAGCACACTTGATTCTCATGTTACTTGTTTTGATTGGATGCAGATGATACTCATTTTAACAAAGTCAGTAAATAGATGTTTCGAGAAGAACCCAAAGTTTGATATGACACCCTTGCTTGGAGGAACGGATGTTGTCTTCTCATCTCTCATACATTCATTTAGTTGGTTTGTTTCTATTGCCCCCATTTTGCATGAGTTTGTTTCTTTGCCCCTATATTGCATGCCCATTGCTGCCGGAGTTTGAACAGTGAAAATAATTTAAACCTGTTTTGATATGGGAGTTTGTTCTTTTTGTTTTGTTAATTTCATGAGCTGCTGTAGCAAAAAAATAGAACCCGTCATGGAAAATGCAGTATAAATTATGATAACAGATTTTACTTCATGAAACCCAAAAAAACAAAGAAAAAAAAATCCTTGTGCTGCAGTGTAATATATATGAACTATAATCGAGATAAATTATAAACCTGCTAGCTAGGTCAATGTGATTCCTTATGTAGTTAATAAGCTATTTTTTCAGCATAAAATTATTGGACATAGAAATTATACATAGTTATCTTTATCTATAGCATTGGGTAACAAAGCTGTGGCTTTAGTTGAACTGTTACGCATTGTAGGTTGACTTTTTGCTGGATACTTGAACTAGAACAGATCTTTTTTCCACTTCTCTTCTGTTGTGTTTTACATCTGCTTGTGCTAGTATGCTTGAGGTTTTCCCCCTTGCACATGTGCTTGTAGTTTTTATATAAGCTACTTAAAATGCCTAAGCTGCATTTCAGAAAGTTATATTTGCCTTTATTTTTTTGTTTAATCTACTTATGAACAAGCTGCATGGTTGAATGTCCTAGTCTTTCAGTTACTATTTTAAATTAGATATTACTGAAGGAATTTTCTCTGCCAGGAATCCAGCCACATTTCTTCATGCATATACTTGTCTTCCCCTAGCTTATGCAACAAGGCAAGCTGCAGGTGCCATTCTGCAAGATGTTGCTGATTCAGGAGTCCTTTTTGCAATTTTAATGAGCAAACACAAAGTAAATACATGCGCCTCCTCATTTTCATTCCTTCATATACTCAGCAAATACTTTATTTTAAAGTTGTAGTTATCTTTTTAGTTGAAATTTTACTTGCTAGAGCACTTGATGACTTGAACCTTGGTTCAGGTCGTTAGCCTAGTTGGTGCTCAAAAAGCTTCACTCCATCCCGATGACATGCTGCTGCTTTCCAACTTTATTATGTCTTCAGAATCATTTAGGCAAGTAGAAACAACTCTCTTTTGTTAATGATTTTATTTGGACATGTTAATGTGTACTTTGACTAAGAATGTTGGACAATATAGTACACTAGTAATGTTATGTAAATTAGTGAAATTTTCATTATGTTTATAGATATCTCTTCATAAAAAAAAAAAGAAAGAAATTCCTTTGAACTGAGAGGCTTATGATCTCCAAGAGATCATAAAAATTCCATTACATCTGTTCTATTTTTGTAGGCAATAATATTCCCAAATTCTTAACTTCCCTTTATTTTTATTTTTGTGATTTGTGTTGGAAACTTGTTACTACTTATTTATTTATTAGTACTTGTCGAAAAAAATGAGTCAAAATGGGGAAAAACTTCATTCTCCATTTGATTGTTTTTGACTTTGTTTTTCTTTCTTTGGTGGTTTGTAAATAATTTTTAAGAGTATAGCCTTACATATTATTTGGGCTTTATGCAGGACATCTGAATCTTTTTCTCCAATTTGCCTCCCAAGATATAATCCTGTGGCATTTTTGTATGCTTATGTCCATTATCTTGATGTGAGTCAAATTTAGTTTCTGAGCATTTGTTCTGAGTAATCATTGACCTTTAATTATATATTTTCATTTACATTGAATAGGCTCAAATGTGGTCCTGTTTGTTGTTATAGTGCCATTGGAAATAATGTGACACTTGCACTCTCTTGTGGCAGGTTGACACGTACTTGATGCTTCTTACTACTAGTTCAGATGCCTTTTATCATCTTAAGGATTGCAGGTAAACTTGGTTGTAAGGCGTAAGAGATGCAGTATTGGAAAATTAGAATACTTGGGAATTATTATATGATTATGAATATTAATTTGAAGTTCTATTGTTTAGGAATTTTGTTGTTATTAGGTTTTATATTTTATTTAAGTAGCTCATTTTAATTTAGTTTTCCTAATAAGTGTTGAATTAGGATTCGTATAATCCTACTATACTTAGGGGTTCAGAACTCTATAAATAGGGCTTAGTTTCTCTATTTTTATTTAATGGCTTATTATGATATTGACTACTGATATGAGCAATAAAACTGAGAATTAGTTTCTCTTTAATCTAGAGAATTTGATTCTCTTGATTCTCTAATCTTCCTAGTTCTGCATCAGTAAGTTTAGTGGATAACCAACCTTGGATTGATAGCAGTGGAGAGGTAAAAAGTTTTATTCTGTTTGGAGATGAAAGAAGAAGAGATAAATTACAATCCCACTTTATATTCCTTCAAAAGTGAAAAGATTTGAAGAGTATTTAACTGTTTGAAGTTATTTGATTTTTGAAATATGATCCAAAATTTATTCCATAAAGTAGAGGATTGAAGTGTGAAATTCTTTTTGAACAAAATGCCCTCTGCATTTATTATTTTTCAAAAAGCCTTATAAGCATATGGAAATAGTAAATTCCTTAATCATGCATCAAGCTCCATGTTATGAAGTTTCTGAAGTTTCAAACTGAAATATGCACTTCCATAATTCAACTGAAACAAATTTATTGCTTTACATTTCTAATTTAGTTGAAATCTTATTTTACTGTGATTTGGAATGCAAAGAAAATATGTTCCAGTTTCTATTGTACTAAAACCGAAAAAAAAAAAAAAAGAAAAGTTTGATTTGTACATGAGATCTTGCTGTATGTAAGTTCAAAAAGCTTTGCTTCCATGCATCTTAGGTGAACAATAAACTAGTTTATATAGATAAAGAAACCGGTAATCATATTAATGTAAAAGCAATTTTTAATTCTGAAACATGGTTGAAAGAATGAAGTTTTACTTCTCTTTATTCTTTTTTTTTTTTTTTTTTTGAACGACACTAAGTTGAAAAACATGATAGAAGTTGAGCCCGCTGTTGTTTCTCTGGGCACCTCTGTTGAAGTTGCATGTTAATTTATTGTTCGGTTAAACAAATGATATGTTTTCCATCCTATCTCATGTTTGGAAATTTTTGACAAAAACTTTACAGGATTCGTATTGAAATGGTTCTTTTGAAGTCAAATGTTCTCAGTGAAGTTCAGAGATCCATGCTAGATGGTGGCATGCGTGTTGAGGATCTGCCTGGTGACCCATTGCCTCGTTCTGGAATTGCTTCTCATTTAGGTCAGCATAAACTACCAACTGATTCCCCTGAAAGATATAGGGAACCATATTCAGGCATTGGTGGTCCCGCTGGACTTTGGCATTTTATATACCGCAGCATATATCTGGACCAATATGTATCTTCTGAGTTTTCGGCACCAATTAGTAGTCCACAACAGCAGAAAAGGTAACTCTGCTGAACTTTGATTTCTCTTTGCAAAGAGATGCTTCTTAAAGAACTAATATCCTGTTTTGCAGATTATATAGAGCATACCAGAAAGTTTATGCTTCCATGCATGATAAGGGAAATGGGCCTCACAAAACACAGTTTAGAAGAGATGAGAATTATGGTAGGCTGTACGCTATTTTATTACATACTCTTTTATCAGATTTTATTTTAGCTCATATCTATTAAAAACAAATGCTATGGTTATTTCACATTTGTTTCTCTTTTTTCTCCCGTTGTGACAGTTCTACTCTGCTGGGTCACCCCAGATTTTGAACTTTATGCAGCATTTGATCCACTTGCAGACAAGGTTTGACATTTACTCGTGCATATACGTATATCCGAGTTGTATACTACGCAAAATTGAATGTGATCGGTGTTCTGTGGACAATAATCAATTCTTAGGCCTAAGCATCCATACACTTAAGACTTGCCTCACTAGCCTTTATACATGATAATTTACCATCAAATAAGCCACATTAAACCTTTTAACTGAAATTTTCAATGATCATCAATTTTATGAAGGAAAACAGCAAATGCAAAAATATTGAGAGATAGGCATCTATTCTCACAACCATTTGTCCTGTTCTCTATTCCCTTACCATTTAATCAGACTAGTTTGTATTTGTTATCCTCTGACTAATCCTGTGGATGATTTATTTATTTATTCATGTCAAAAGATAACTGTTTAATCATAGCGATGATTCATGTATTTGTTGGAACAACCATGTAGCACACTGTAAGCAACAAGACCTTCAGTGTTTGACATCTTTTTCAATAAAGTCTTAATGGAAAAATAAACTTACTGTTTGAATTGAATTTGCAGGCTTTGGCTATAAAGACTTGCAACAGAGTTTGTCAATGGGTGAAAGATGTTGAAAATGAGATTTTTTTGCTGGGAGCAAGCCCTTTCTCCTGGTGATACGGCACTGCGTGTATATTAGTTTGTTAATTTTATAAAAATCTCACATAATTTTCCTCTTTCAATAGTTAATTAATTGAAATACTGTATGCTTTCAATTTGTTCTATTTATTTTTTTTCCCTCGAAGGTTTATATTTGCATCTTTGTGTAGTTGCCAGAAAAATGTAGAACAGCAGTCTTTTTTAATTGTAACAGAGTCTTGTGTACTAGTTCTGTTTTCCAACTTGGAGAACTTCAGGAAAGGAAATTCAGATTAGGAAACTGGTGATTAAAGCCCACAAAATGACCATTTGGATTCAATTGTTCTGTAATGTATTCTTCCTCATCCGGGATTGAAATCTGATAATATTTATGCTTCCCTGTTTCCTCAGCATGCAGTATAGCCAGTCGATCAATATTTTTGTGAATTTCACAACTTTATACGAGTCAATCTGATTGCCTGTTCTAAATAAATTTTGCTGGGCAAATGCATCATCAGCTAACATAGACTAGAATATTATCGAATGATTTTCGTTTTCCCAAGAGTCGGTGTGAGAAGTGGAAGGTGCTTCGCGTTTTATTTTGCACAGTCGACGCAGGAGAAGTTTGATCGAGGACATTCGACCTGGCTGCTCGAGAGGCTCACTGCTCACTGGTTTCCAGCAATCCATTAATAGCCTAATAGGCTCCCAAGTGGAATACCGTCCATGTACCATCCTCTCTCTCCTTCTCTCTCTTTATTAAATGAGCACATGCCATTTATTGCCGTCCATTTCGTGTCCGACCACATGCCACCCATTCTGTGAATCTTGCTACCGTTTTTTACCCGGAAAATCATGAGAGAATAGAATTCCATTGATGTGATAATAATAATAATAATATTTGGAGAAAATCAATTAATTTGTGTTTCTAATTCTTAAGTGCAATTAAAAAGTTCTTATTAACTAACTAGTTCATTTATTAACATATATTGATAGATTTTATTAGGTATTGGATAAACGTTATAAATGTCTTTTAAATGTAATTGTTGATGATTTAAATAAACCACTATACGATTTTCACGTTTTATTATCATCAATTGTTTAGTTCTACAATTAATAAGAACATTTAAGATAATGTCTAATTAGTTGAATATTGAGATGATAAGAGATTTTTTTTTATTTGGGCTAAGAATTTCAGGGATAATTAAATTAACAAATTTTCTAAAAAAAAAAAATGAAAGACCTAATAATAATTCTTATAGTGAAATTAAAGTGTTTGTTACTATTTTTGTGATTAATTGCTTTCTTAATTATTACGTCCAAATTCTAAATGATAATTCAAAGTGGAAAGGAGTATTAAAAAAGGATAAGAGTATGGAGAGTTCAAGTTTGTGTAAAAATGAATTTTACAATTATGATATTAAATACTTGTATGTGAATTCATGTATTTATTATATACGCGTTAATTAATTATAAATAAATTTTAATATAATTATTTAATTTAACAATTATTATACTCATTCTCATATGAATTAAGCTTACATTTATTTATCCAACTTTATGTTGTAAATTAAAATTAATAGAGCATGTTATTGTATGTCTTTAAATTTAGGAAGATTTAAGCGTTTACTACATGTTTATTTATAAACCAAATAAAGTTACTCTCATTAATCCCATGGCCAATGATGAATGACTGACCATTTCATTACATCTGTCAGCAGAACGTGATTTGGGTTTTCTTGGCAAGGAGGATCTCCCTCCCTTGCTGTCCCGAGGTGGGTTCCCTCTTCCGAGTGTTTTCCTTTTGATTCTTATTTTCTTTTTTCTGTGTTTTTTTTTTACAAATCGGTGGAAATATTTGTGAGGGTTTTTGGATTTTTTTTTAGGTGTTTATTTGACTTGGTTGTGTGAGTTTTCTTTACATGCAGAGAGAGTATCTTCATATCGATGCTTCTATTCAACCTAGGTTTGGTATTTGATGGTGGTGGCAGCTCGCGGGACAAAGCCTCAAAAGACGCAAATGGATCTTCAAAGAGCAAGCTTTCTCCTCTTTTATTAGTATTTTCTCATATCTGTTTAAAACTCAATTGATAATATAGTTTTTTCTAAAAAAATTTTCTTTGCATGCAACCTCTAATAAGTTATGACACATCGAAGTTTCACTCATAAAAAAATATCCGAACATCGTAACGCTCGATACTCATAGCAACATAAGACTAGCCTTCTCCTAAATTGGTCGAGCCTCCCATTACACAAGTTATCATTAGAGAATATAATTTAGAAAATTCCCATCATGCCTATAATCGTGGGATCACTTATCCACTAGCCAGTACCAATTGGATTTTCAAGATATTCGATAACTAACTCCACCTTCTTACAGTATAAAAGAAAAGTATATACAAAGTTCAAGATACGCATTCTTACACATTCATTCTTAGCACAAGATATCTATTACACTCCCTCTTTCTAGCAAATTACTGACTTGAGCGTCGGAATGGCTGCCCGTAGGTGCCAACCACCTCACTCTTTCTTTTTTGCAAATTGACCAGTCACATTTCAGCTCATTTTCAGCAGCATCATTTGGTTCTATTGCCAAAAATTCATTAAGTTCATGTTCATTTGGATTAAATCTGGTTTTCTATTCATTTTCTCCCTATAAATACCTTTCATTTCCCTTTACTCTCAAAATGGTAGAAAACTCATGAGTTGTTGCTAAGTCTATTGCTAACAAAGGAGCTTTCATCTCCTCCACCCTTGATAGCACAAAACACTCCTTCTCTAATCAATGAGACAGATCTCAACAATATAAATAATGAGCAGATGCTTCAAAATATCAAAAAGTTGCAGGCAACTCTCGAGCAATATAAAACTCAGGATGAAACCTCAGTTATGGCTCCCAGAATAAGGGAGGAAGCTTCATTCAAGATTCCGGAAACTCAGACGAAAGCAATTCAAACACATTTCAAAAGGAAGGCTGAGCTGAAGGATGAGGAGGCATCGAACGAGGCCCCAAAAGACGTCGACTGGAAGTAGTTCATACAATATAAAGGTACCAAAATGAGCAGGAGAAGGATTGCAGTTTGGACGAAGCTTTCCCCCTATCGGAGGAAGTTCTTGCAGAGACATTTCCCAAGAAGTTCAAGCTGCCTAGTTTGGACAAATATGATGGGACTGCAAACCCTAGGAGTCACCTGGCCATCTTTCGAACAATGATGTAGCTCCAAGATATTAATGATTTTGTGTTGTGCTGAATCTTCCTGTCCACACTCACAGGTTTGACTTAGAAGTGGTACCAACATTTAAGCCTAGGTTCTATTCACAAATTTTACACAGCTTGCTATATTATTTAAGTCTAAATTTGTTACCTATATATCTCCTAAAAAGCTCTTCTCAGACTTGCAGAAAATCCAACAAGGAGAGAGCGAGCCTTTAAGAAACTTCATCTCATATTTCAATGCTGAGGCAATATAGGTTGAAGAATTGAATCACAAAATAGCGTGCGAGGAGTTGAAGAAGGCAACTCGCAGTATCAAGTTCATGGACTCTTTGATTAAGAACACAACCGCTACTTATCAGGAGCTAATAGATAAGGCACAGAAGTACATTCGATTGGATGATGAAGTCCACGCCTAAGAGAGGATAAGAGGACAAGTTAAAATAAAACCCAAAAGTCAGAAAAGCGACGCTATGAAGGAGATTAAAAAAATTGTCCCATGTCACGAAGGAGCAAAGACCAAGGTAAGTATAGGAATTATACTCCCTTAAATGACTTACGCACCCATATTTTAATGTGCATTATAAAAAATGACAAAGAAGTCAAATGGCCCACTAAGCTTAACCCAGAAAAAGGGAGCATGCGGATAGAATGAAGTTTTGCCAATTTCATGAAGATTATAGGCACACTACAGAAAAATGCAGGCAACTAATGAGAGACTCATTAGAGATTAAACCCTGAGGAGGTTTGCTATAAAAAATAGAGAAGAAAGGAGGTTAGAACTTGAAGTAAGAACACTAATGAATCCTGATGAAAATAAACCTGTAAGGGTTATTCACATAATTGCAAAGAGACGAAGTGGCACTAAGGACCTACAGAAATAGAATGTTACAGATATTTAGCTCTTGAGTTAAAATCCCGAGTCTTTAACGTAGAGGATAGTCTGACGTAACAAGGGGGATGTTGTGTAATACCCGGAGAGAGTCCGGCATCGGACTTCTACTTACCGGTAGAGTCCGGGATGTCGGAAGTATCTAGAAGGGTTAGATTTATATTTTTCTCACATGTTTTGCTATGTTTCATAGTGTTAATGCATAAGGAAATGAGTTTTTGAGTGAAATGAACCAAGGCAGAAAAGCCAAGTTTGGCCGCCGAAGTTGAGGTTCGGCCGCTGAACATGCATGGCTTTCGGTTTCACGTTTGGCCGCCGAAGGTGGTCTGGCCAGCCACCTATAAATGGCCCTCAGTCGGTTGAAGCGGTCAGAGCACCGTTTCTTTTGTCTTCTGAGGTGAAACCCTGTCCTTTGTGAGTTTTCTTTCATATTTTCATTAACTCATGCACAGATTTGATTCGTTTTCATGATTATTTGAAGGTTTTAAGTTAAACACTCAAAGTTGTGAAGTTTGGAGAGTTTGAAGGCAAGTTGCTCCAAAACTCCACGTTAGGATCGTTCATGTACTTGTTTTCAAGAGGTAAGTGAAGATCCTGAGCTTGTTTTTATGTTTTCTGAAGGTTTTATGGGGTTTATGGAGAGAGTTGCATGAATAGGGTAAAAAGAGAGGTTTTGATGATTTTATGTGTACAGCTTGTTTTTGTGTTGTGTGAGTTGTGTGTTTGGGGTTTTTAGGTAGTTTTTGACCCCTTTGAGCATATACAAGAGTGTATGCAAGTGATGGAAGTGAGGTGTGTGAGTTGGAGAGGAGTTTGGTGCATTTGGCGAGAGGCAGGGCAAGTTTCTGCCCTGCTGATGAACTCAGGTTCGGCTGCCGAAGGTACATTCGGCCGCCGAACCCCTGAAGAGGTGTGAGGAGGTGGCTTCGGCTGCCCAAGCTTGCCCCCGAGCTTTTGTACTTTCAGCTCTGGAGGGAAGTTCGGCCGCCGAAGGTGCTGCCGAAGGTTAGAGACTTTCGTCTCTGGAGTCCTTTTGGCCCCCGAAACTTACCCCCGAAAGGGTTCGGCAGCCGAAAGTAGAGATTCGGCCGCCGAAGGTGCTTGAGTTTCGTCTCTGGAGAGGACTTTCGGCCGCCAAACCTGCCGCCGAAAGTGTTCTGTCCAGCTTTCCTTTGCATGCTTTGCATGGATATTAGAGTGAGTTTAAGGGGATTCTTGGGAAGTTTAATAGAGTTGTTCATAAGCTAGTTTGGTCCCTCATTTGAGTCTATCTGTATAGGTACAGACCAGAGGAACCAGAGAGAGCAGCAGTGAGTACTGCTCCAGAGTTTACAGAGCCTGCAGAGTCGGTCAGTCCAGATAGCCAGAGGTGAGTGGAACTAAACGTAACTCTTTTATTTAACTTGCATAATGGAATGTTTTAGCATATCTCACGCATCATGATTATGCCATAGGTTGATTGCATTAGTATCCACGAATATGTTGCATTGCATCGTTGGTTGTTGATGTGGGTAAATGCTGAATGATCCAATAGTCTCAGACAGGAAGTCCAGGAGCCTTTGACTACGCCCTGGCAGTATAGTAAAGACCAGGAGCCTTTGACTACGCCCTGGCAATGGTAAGTACAGAGGTGTTATATACACATATACATATATGACAGGAAGACCAGGTGCTCGATTCTACGCCCTGGCACAGAGTTACTGGGACTATATGGTGACAGGTTTACTCTTGATGTGGTTTGATTGTGTTATGATGCATTCCATGAGATCATATTTTAATGAATTATTTTACTGTTCTACTCACTGGGCTATAGAGCTCATCCCACTCCCTTAACCCCAGTTTTGCAGGTTCAGTGTACAGTGTACAAGGCAGGTCAGCAGAGCATAGAAAGAGTAAAGAGAAATGTAATAGTATAGAGTGGACATGTAATGTTAAAGAACTGTAATGGTACAGATGTGCTTGTCTTAGTAGTTTGTGTTGTAAATCTATTGTTATGTACATGATCTGTATATGTATATGTTTTATTGAGTATGTGAAAAACCAGGCTTAACAGGTATGAGTTAACCCATCTAGAGTAAGCTCTAGTCAGGGGTACAGAGTACAGAGTACAGAGTACACAGTGCACAGTACAGCATACAGAGATAGTGCATGCACAGGTTAAGCCTTGGTTCAGAAAAAAGTTTTTATTTTCACAGAAAATGTATGATCATGTATGAGATTTACAGGTACACAGAGAGTATAGCAGGCTTGCTACGGGTTCTGGCGGCCTTAAGCCGACCTGAATCCTAGCGCCGGTGACGGTCCATTTTGGGGTCGTTACATGTTGGGTCTATTAAGTTGAACAAGAACCGAAAAGGATCATATAGGGCCTCCATAATTATTTCATCTGGTGCTTATAAATTGATCAAGTTAGATGACCAAGTTGTTTATTCTTAAAAGAATATTTGTAACTTCTAGAAATATTATCAATAAAACTGTGATATATTCTTCAATCTTTTTTGGTGTTTAAATCAGAATTATTAGAAACGATAGAATGACAAAAGCATTAGGACAAGAAAAAACGCCACAAGACAGGTAACCGCCAAGCGAACCTCTGGGTGTTAGTACCAAAAGATAAGGAGTAAGGCAATTTCTGTCAAAAAGCGCCATAAAGCAAGTAACCATCAAGTGAGACACAAGGCGGATAATCGCTAAGTGAATCTTTGGATCTGAGTCTCAAAAGACAAGGATTAAGGCAATTTTTGCCAAAAAAATATCACAAGGTGAGTAATCGCCAAGAGAACCACAAGGCAGATAATCGCCAGACATACGACCGGGTGTTAGTCTCGTTAAACTTTTTCGAGGTATTTTATACAAAAGCCACGAGGATGGTAATCGTTAGACACATGTCTGGGTTTTAGTCATGTTAATTAAATTAAATTTTTTTTAAGGCATTTTATACCTATGCCACGAGGCGAGTAACCGTTAGGCTTACAATCGGGCATTAGTCTCGTTAGAAATTATTCCAAGTTATTTAAGACTTATTTATCAGTTTGGCGAGGGACCGTGAGAATAATTGGATGGGCATTCCAGTTGTTTTACTATTTGGGCGAGTATTGATCATAAAGACAACAAAAATGAAGAAAAGATAAAGGAAATGTTTTCATTATAAAAAGGAAATTATAGAGGAGGAGGGACATCTTTAGTCTCCTCCTTCCGAGTTTCTGTTACATTTATGTTGTCTATATTTACTATATTTTCAGCAGAGACTCAGTCGCTGGGGTTGTCTTTAGTCTACTCTTGCTCCTGCTCATCCTCCTCCTCCTCCGGAAAAATATCATCGATCCAGGAGAAGTTTTCCGCAGAAATCGTCTGATAAGCTCCTTCTTTACAAAGTCTTAAACTTGGACAAACATCTTCTTTACAGAGTCTTGAACTTGGACAAACATCTCCCCACCCCGAGCCACCGTCTCTTAAAGCTCAGCTTCTAGTTCAACCACCCTGTCTGTAGCGACCCAGTTCTCCTGTGCTTGAGACTGCAGCTCCTGGACTTGACGTTGAAGGATAGCCACTTGGTCCTCGACAGTTTTAGCCCGATTCTCAAGGGCGACATTTGAAGTGTTGGTCTCGTCTAGGTTCGCCTGGAGCTTGTCTACAGACTCTAGGGTCTCCTTTATGGTGTTCTCCACCTCAGTCACTCAAGCCTTCAGCTATAGGCACTCCTCTTATATGAGGCTTTTGTCTGTCTCTTGTGCTTCATACTCTCTCTTCAGAGTGTTGTTTCACTCCTTAGCTAGGTACGTGCATAAGGCACCCTTCACCACAAAGTGGATGATGTTGTCGTACAAGTCATCTATCTCCATTGCGTTCAGCCGATGGCAATCCCCAGGCCTTAAGACATTCTTAGCGATAAGAATGGATAGCAGGGGTTTCCTCGAGAAGTGAGTTGGCCCGTGTTAGCACTAGTACTAAGTGTTGAGTACCCATCGACCATGAAGCCCCAATGCCTGCTTCTTCATATGTTTGAGGAGCAAAGAGTGTGGGAAGTGGAGGTGTGCCCCTACCAGAAGACTTAATGGGTCTGAAGGTTTGGAATATTCAGTAGGCAGGGCAGGAGAAGGTGGAAGCATGTGGGTTTCTTCTGCTCATCGTGCCCACTTTGGAAGCAGGCCAAATGTACTAGCAGTAGCCTTGCCTTTTCGAGCAACACATGTTGTTTCAACAAATTTGTTATTTTCTTTGTTGGCCATATCTATACAGAGCAAAAAGTGAGTAAGGTAGTTTTAAGGACAACAAATATTCAAAAGAAAAAAAACACCATGCTCTGCAATATAAGGTACGATTTTTCGAGGGTGTTGAAAACGTGGCGGTTGAGGGCCCGAGCCTATTCTGCCTTTGCCAGGACAAGATGGCGCTCCTCACCGCCATATTGATGTCTATCCTTTGGGTCGAGGCCATCCTCTAGATGAAGTCTAGAGCCTCTTCCTCATCCCTCCGCGGTGAGACCTCATCCTTTATGAGCTCCACATATATGTTCCAACTGGTCCGCAGTTGCCTAAAACCCTGAACACCCTATAGCAGAGGATGAAAACTTGTTCTTCCAGAAGAAGGGATCCGGTCAAAGAGGATTTGGCCTTTCTTCCTGCTAAGAAACCATAACTCTTCATTCTTCTGAGTTAACAGCTGGTATAATTGGGAAAAGAGGGCTACGCTCTGCTCAATATTATTGTTGAAGCAGATGAAGCAAAAATCTACCAGAATCCTCCAACCTTTTGGGTGCAGTTGAGCGACCAACAACTTGTGAAAACAGAGGACGTTAATAAAGAATGGTTCCATTGGGAACTAGAGATTCCCCTTCAGTTACAGAGGACGTTAATAAAGAATGGTTCCATTGGGAACTAAAGATCCCCCTTCAATCGTTCTTTATATACCATGATGGTATCCTCAATAGGGATCTAATCATCAGCACAAACGTTTGGGTTTGGAGTGTAAACTCGAAAGAGGTCTCAAGAGATCTAATAGTAGTTATACATACGGTCAACGTCTTATTCAATCAGCACTAACAGGATGTCATTCACTAGGAGGTTGTCGTTATCATGGACCGCTCTCAGTGAAACAATAAGAGCAGGAGCGTGGATGGAGCCGTCAGAGAAAGAGCTTGAGGTAGAACCTTCACCAAAAGAAGACGACGACGAAGAAGAAGAAGAACAAGTCCTATCCATCCTGTGAAAAAGGAGCAAAAGGGAAGTTACCCTTTAGAAGTAGAAGAATAAACAACGACTGTGTGGTCGAGTCTCTTATAAGCAGAAGAAAGTGATTATGAGCAAAAGTGGCAATCGCAGGAGAAAGAGAGATTTTATACTGTAATTTCAACAGCAGGTTTAAATGCTGCTCGAGAAGTAACGCAATCATCATTTATGTCCAGAAACAAGGAAATAGACATGGGTATGGAGGTCAATTCGAGTATGTCATATGTCCAAGATCGTGAAGACAACTGTAATTTTTGATTCTGAAGAGTCAAAAATCAATAGGGGACCTCTGCTATGGTATAATAATCGTTCAAAATACGCCACGAGTCAAAATAGATTTTTGTCTTTATTAAACACAATTTACAATTCATAACTATAAATATTTAATTTAAGAGTTATTTGTATTTAGTAAAAAATAGCATTCTCTTTTTTAATAATTGTTTTAAATTAAAATACTGAATTATAAATGTAAATATTATATTTAATTTAATAGTTGTGGAGTTCATTGTTATATAAATTCCAACTCTCCATATTCTACAATCTTATTTTATTAATGAAATTATATTATGTTCGTTTCATAAGTTTTATTTGTATTTTTTAATTATTTTAAAATTATTATTTATTTTTTTATAATATAATAAAATATAAATTAACTATTATAACCCATTTAATTTTATTTTATTTCTAAAAAATTTTTCAAAATATTTATTAGTATTTAATAAAATTTAATATTTTTTAAAATTAATATAATTAAAAAGTTTATAAAATTTTTTTTAATATATATATAAATAAAGTAAATAAAAATTATAAAATAAATAGAGTAATTAATATAAAAAATAAAAGTAATTTTTTTAATAAAAGGAATATAAAAATAAATTAAATAAATTGTTAAATAAAAATCAACTCATTAAATGCCAAATACCAAACTTAAATTGGAAATGTATAGCCTTTTTTCAAAATTCAAAGATGCACATTTATATTTTGGGATATTGACGGTGGACTTTAGTGTTGCGGCCTCCAAAAATTGTCAAAAGTATGAACTCATTGATTTGGTGGCACATTCGCTATTTTATAGTCAAACTTCATCAATTTGGAAGATTAATAAACAATTTTATTTCCCCACTTACCTTCTCCATGATAATGAAGGCTAGGGTTTTAATTAACACCTTAATGACTATAATACTCTTATCAATGCATACCATCCATATCCATAGAAAAATTTTCTTACACGCCTCACGTATTGTGATGCTTCATCCATATAAGGTCGGTCTTTTTGTGACTTAATTCTTCTTAATTGCTAATTGACTGTTAGTATTTTTAGAAGGTTGCTCGATAATACTTGTCGATAGTTTTGCAATATGTAGTGGACTCTTAATTTCGGTGTTTGAAGGGTTTTCAAAATTTTTACTTTGTGATGGTTCTAGCATGACCAATAGTGATATAAGTTGCTTTTGCTCTAGATTTGGGTGGCTTCGGTACTCTATTGGTATTGCACGTGCCATGTATTCTTTTTGTATTTCATGGTCTTTTCTATAGTTTTGCAGTTACAGTTAAATAATTTTTTTCATTGGCGATTCTATTTGTCTTTTTTAACGGTGGCATATTACGAATTCGACGGTGGCATACCATAAATTTAGAGTTAACTCGAGATATATAATTTTATAAGTCAATTATCGAATTTTTATAAATTTTTAGATCTTAAAGACTTTTTCATATATAAATGGGTGGAAAAAATTTTCACTGCCATATTTTCTTGAAGGGTATTTTATAGTTTAGCTTGGCATTTCGAAAAAGAGAGTGAGATGAGATTCCCATAGTCATCATATTTTTATTAAAGCGTGCAACTATGACCATATGGTGTGGTGTGGAGGCCACTACTTACACCTAATTAATCAACCTTACACTTCTCTATTCTTTTTCCCCATCATGCATTAGGCACGTGGCCTTGGTTCTTCGTGTCACGTGATTTCTTTTGTATATGGGTTGACTATTATTTTCTATCCCATTATCTAGGTCATTATGACTTTTTTTTTTTCTGAAATAGATCAATATATATGACTATTATTATTATTGTTTATTAAAATTTTAATATGATACTTCACCATTTGAAATATGACTTTGATATAATAAAAAGATTTAAATTGCTTCTGAACTGTATAATAAAAAATAAAAAAAAATATTAAAATTTATTTTTAAAATATTAAATAAGCACAGAAAATATTAAATTGGCCGAAAATAATTCAACTCACAGTTTTTTAAATCATTACAAGTTATAATTTATTTAACTTTTTAATACTAGTTTATGAATAAATTTAAATTAAAGATAAAATTTGATATTTTTTTAAAAATACATATATTAATTAAAAATTAATTTAGCATATGAGTTATAATAAAATAACAAAATAAATATTATAAATATTTAAATTTGATATTGTAATTTATTTTTTAGAATTTAAAACTTAAATTTTAATGGTAAAGAAGCCTTCACCAATAGTCTTTTTTTTTTCTTAAATATGCTTGACAATTTTCAGTAATATCACACACAAATTCATTCAAAATTTCACATACCGTATTAAGTTTTTTTTTATTTCTATTTTTTTTATTTAATTAAAGAATAGATCTTGATGATTTGAGAAATGATAGAATTTTAGTACGTGTGAGTAAATTCAATCCTTATTTACTCTTTGTTTTTATTTATATTCCTTATCTTTTATCTTCTAATGACCTGTCATTATTACGCAAGATTGTATGTACGGACGTCTCTTTTCTTTCATTCTCAGATGTATATTTAATTTCTTTCAGCGATTGTATAATCTAATCCTAGATGTATTGGGGTTTATAGCCTTGCTGACCCATCAAATCGAGTGAGCTGAATTTTGACTTTTTGAATTCCCTCCAATACCATATATAAATGTATAAGAATTTATCAAATCGAGTGAACTGAATTTTGACTTTTTGAATTTCCTTCAACATTATGTATGAATGTATAAGAATTTATAATCCATCAAATCAAATCTGAGTGAGTTAGATTTTGACTTTTTGAATATGAATGTATTAAATCAAACTTGTTAGCCTAAAGTCTGAATCACGTCTGGATTGTCATGAGATTCTGCTCCAACCCTTTTCTATAAACTTAATAAAAATCGGAGTGTTCGAAACCCAAATCAAATCGAATGAGCTAGATTTAAACTTTTTGTATCTGAATATATTAGATCAAACTTATTAGTCTAAAATCTGAATCACGCCTTAGTTGTCATGAAACTATAATTCAATTTTTTTTTATAAACTTAATAAAAATTGAAGTGTTCAAAACTCAACAGTTCTCAAATCTTATATATTAAAACTGAAAATTTATATATTAAAAAAACATGTTTTTTATATGACCCGTTTAATATTCACTCTGAATTATATAAAAATAAGTTTTATTTTATAATTAATTAAGTGTATTTAATGGATATACGAATTTTAATATAAATATTTAATTTAATAATATAATATAAAGTTTATTATATGAGTTTGAAATTTATATCATATTAATAAAATACATAATTGTTTAAAAAAAAATACATAATAAATACTGGAGGTTTTAATAATAGAAGAAAAGCGTTGTGAAATCGTTATCCTGCATTGAAGTTTCATTTAATTGCATTGTAGCAATGTCGTAGACTGCACAAACACTAAGCAACCTCTTTTTATTATTCTGCAAATAATTTAGCTTGTACGATTCTATGATCCCTCAGCCTAATAATTATTAATTAAAACTCCGTTTTCATACTTTTCGGCGATTGAAATGCTAAAAAAAATTAAAATTAAATAAATTATTTTTATAAAAAAATATTTTTTATAAAAAATATTTGGAAAATAGAATATACAAATCAAAGAGAAAAAAATCGAAATCAATTTAGAAAAATGTCACAGTTCTATAATAACAAGCTTAGACTTTTGCTATTAGATAATAAGTTTGGCAACTCCTTTGTTCTCTTCATTTTGGTGGTGGTTGTTGAGGACGATTATTTCTTTTTTTTTTTTTAATTTCTCAATTCTTAGTTACATAATTAACTAAAATTTGAGGCAATGTGATGTGAGAAAGAAAAAAATAAAACATTTTTTTAAATTTTAAAATTGCTTTATAAAAAGTTAAATTTTAAAATCATTGATTAAAATATTAGAGATTTGTGGTATTTTATCACACGTTGGTTAATAAATAAATTTTTGTTTGAAATATAATATATATTTATATCAAAGTTTAAGTAAAATTAATTATTAATATTAATAAAATAATATAATTTTAAATATAAATATTTAATTTAATAATTATTAAACTCAGTGTCATGTGAAATTTAAAATTTCCATAACTTTACTAATTTTAATCTTTATTTAATTTAATGAGATTTGAATAAAAACGTGACGTGTCGAACGTCATTTGCATTCGGGTCCATCAACGCGTTTAAACACACACTTAAAGCAACATTTGATTAATAGGTAGAAAGAGAAAAAAACATAGGACCCATTTTTTTTTATAAAATAAGAATATCAAATTACATATATATATTTTTAATTCTCCAGGATTTTTTTATATTTATTTTAACACTTTAAAAACTAATCACTTATAAATTTCTGTTTATATATCCTAATAATATATTTTTATCAAATTTAAAGTTTTTTTAATAATATTGTTAATAAATATTTTCTCATATAAGAAAAAAGAAAAAGAAAAGTGGAAAATCTAGAGTGAAGATCGCATCCATGCAGCCCAACGTTAAGTTGACTCGCCACAATAATAAAGCATTAATAAACTCCGAATATTATATAAAAAATTAAAAAAAAAAAACACTAAAGAACTCCACTCACTAAATTTATCCTCTCTCTCTCTCTAGTCTCTGGTCTATTCCCTCTCCTCCTCTTTCCTCTCTCTCTCTCCAATCCCAAAAACAAAACCCTAAAAACCTTGATCTTGCCGGACGCATTTATTTCCACCTCCGTCGTGATCCGTTCATTCTCTTTCCTCTGCCGGAAGGAAAGGAAATAAACATAAGGAAGGAAAGAAACCGGCGGAAATTCAACGAGAAATGTACAAGAACCAGCTGCAGGAGCTGGCCCAGAGGAGCTGCTTCAACCTTCCCTCTTACACCTGCATAAGGGAAGGCCCTGACCACGCCCCTAGATTTAAGGCTACCGTTAACTTCAACGGCGAGATCTTCGAGAGCCCCCACTATTGCTCCACACTCCGCCAGGCTGAGCACTCCGCCGCTGAAGTTGCTCTCAATTCCCTCTCCAACCGTGGCCCCTCTCACTCTCTTGCTGCTCGCATTCTCGTAAGCAAATTTGGCTTGCTCTTCTTCTTTTTTACTTATTGTTTGCATAATTATTTTTTTGTTTGTTTTTATTAATGTACACCATTACCATTTTTGTGTGCCTCTTCTTCTTCTTCTTCTTCTACTGCTAAGCTTCATTCCCAAATGGAAAATAGCAGGGAAAAAAATTTAAGTAACCAACCCCTAGTCTTGCTAACTTAAGCCGGAGACGTTGCTGCTTTCCGGTTAGCCGCTTTTTTTTTTAAGCTTTTCATCTTTCTCTTGCTTTTTGCTCTGTTTGTGTGTTGCTTCCCGGCGCACGCCTCAATGCCCCGGCGAAATCGCTTTGGAATTAGCGAAAATGCCCTCGTTCCTCGTTCCTCCAGTTCTTTGCCTTGCCTTGCAGTGCCGTGCCGTGCCGTGTGTGCTATATTGTGCTTTATTAACCTCGGTCTTAGTTAATTACTAATTAATTTGGCCTGTGAAGTGCTATCGTGCGCCGAGAGAGGTGCAACGCTTGACCGGCTCTTTCATGATCGCCGGTGTGTTTTGTAGTTGGTCGGGATGGTTGATATCGAAATGACGGGAATATCCTTCTCTCTTTGACGGAAATGTATTTGTCACATTGTAATTTTCGGAGAACTGCGGGACTGAGTTTCTGTGAGGTAGTAGTGACGAAGATCCATCTGGTTTTAGTTTCTCTATAGCTGGAAAACAGTCGTACCTGGTTCTTTTCTTTGGTGGTGAATTCGGTTTGCTCAGTGATGGTGTAGTTTGTTCACCGTAAGAATGTGGGGTTTTTGGTCTTTTTCTTTTCTTGTTGACCATGATCGGTTCTACGAAAATGGAACACAGGGAAATAATAAGAATTTTTCAAATTAATTGAGATATTTTCACCTATGCGTATTTTCTTTGCTTTATTATTTAAAAGAATCAGAAACATAATTTGTCATCCAGCAAGTCTTTGTTAAAGAAGACTGATGCCTAAAAAGACCTTGTGCTGAATATAGATTTAGCTAGAAATTGTGATGTTATGAGCATTTTAATATGCCTATATGATGATGTTGTTTCCCTCGTTTACATGCTTGAAGAGGTGAATATATATGTTCTGGTACATTAATCAAGAGGAGTAGTAATTGAGCTAGATGAGCAAGTAACTTGAATCCTTCAATTAAATCAGAGGCAGAGATGTTAGATTATTTTGCACCAAAGTTATTATCTCCAAGCGCCTACATGCATCTTGCATTACTATTTTTTTGTTTGTTAAATCGGCGGCACAGATTTTCTTCAACATGCTGCATCAATGAAACTCAATAGTACTTCTAACTCTGGCTTTTGTTTTCGTGATCCTTTTGTAATGTAGAAAGAAATACTGTCATTCATTTCTTAGGCTTGGATTCCATCAATTATGATCTTACCCGTTACTAATCTTGTCACCTGCCTTAAATGCCATATTGCTCATATCTTCATTTTCCTGTACCTCTGCAGCATCGTAAGTTCTAGGGATTTTTTCAGCATTCTACTGGAACAGTTTAGTTAGAAAACACATTTTCTTTTCCAAATAATTGTTGTTGTAGAATCCTTTCATTTTTCTTGGTGCTAGTTATTATTTATTAGGAAGTAATATGGTGAATTAAAAGGTCATAGAGATGAATTCAACTATGGAAGCTGAACTGAAGTTGTTGATAGTTGTTATAAACTATGTAGCGATAATGAATTCTTCTAATTGTGCAGCCTTAATATGACAATCTTGCCAGTTGTTTGAGTAAAGAGCTGTAGCTTTTTAATTATATTAAGTGTAGAGGTATTATAGTCTCAGTGCAACTAAGTTTCACGACACAAGGGCTTAGGGAACCTCTAACCTACAGTTAATGACATGGGAAAAAAAATGGAATCTTTGTATTTGTATAGCTGATCCCAAACTACACTAGATAGGGTTGAATTTAGCAATTAAAATTTAGTTTATGAGGGCTCACTGTAAGGTTGATGATATTCATAATAGTCCTTAGCTGCATGGTGTTGTACGAAGGCTTTCAGACTTTAGTAGCCAGAACTAATAGGATTTTTAGATTTTTAGTGCTGTTGAAATTAGCTGCTAATTTTATCTTGGTTAAGCGGATGAGTGGATGTGATAGCTGAAATTTTGAATCATAAGTTGTGTTTTGTACTTCATCTCACTTTACATGTTTGTTCATCTTTCATCAAATATGAATTTGCATGAAATAACCTAAACTGCTTCTTATAAGGTTTTATTGTTTTTGCCCATTGAGTGGCTTTTCTATGTAGTGCTTGCCAATACAAGTATCTTAATGAAAGTCTAAATACTGCATGTCTATATCTTGTGGCTGCTCCTTTTGAATCTTATTTTACTTTTCACCTTCAATATGAGGATTAGCATTTGGCTTGCCAGTTTTGTGATTGATGATGTTAGGTTGCTATTGTTAGGATGAAACTGGCGTATACAAGAACCTTCTACAGGAAATTGCACAAAGGGTTGGTGCTCCATTGCCACAGTACACAACGTTCAGGTCTGGCCTGGGTCACCAACCTGTTTTTACAGGGACAGTGGAGTTGGCTGGAATTACATTCTCAGGAGAACCTGCCAAGAATAAGAAACAGGCTGAAAAGAATGCAGCAATGGCAGCTTGGTCATCGCTAAAGCAATGTGAGTCTCTATAGAGATTTTCATTTTATTAATACTTACTATGGATGCAATTAACTACATAGAGGTCTGTACTTCAAACGGCACACTTAAGCTTAATTTGTAAATGTGTGTACTTTCTGGCCAGTGGCAAAAGAAGATGCAAGTTCTTCATCTGAACCAGACAACAGTGATGAGCTAGAACAAATCACAATTGCACGTGCCCTGTTGAATTACCGTCTGAAGGAAAAGATAGCAATAGTAAACTCTGCCAACTCACCAGTACCATTTTCAAAGAAGTTTCAAATCCAGAGCCCTAGGCCAACAAGTCCACAGCCTGCCCCAGCTACCTCATCTAAAATCCTCCCCTTTATTTGCCCAAAGATAGCTTCTCGAAATAGGCCTACTCCAACCACTGCAGTTGACAGACCTATGCCAGCCAGACCCACACCAGCCATGACAAATGACAGAAGTGTGCCTCCACAACAATCACCTCTTCCAGAACTCTGGGCAACTCACCCTCAGAAATTCCCTGCAGCAGGAGCAGCTCCATATGTCCCTATCCGACAATTTGGGGCGCATTGCCATGGCATGGCTCAACCAGTGAGAATAAGAAATGTAGTGCCTGTTTTTGCTGCACCTCAACGTCAACCTCCATCAATCTCCCATCAGGTGATGCGAGGACTACCTCAACAACCTCCACCTGTTACCATTAGGCCAACTTCACTAGTATATGCTGCTCCACCACCAGTTCGGAAAGATACTATGTATGTTGGAAAAGATCATCCAGCTGCTCAGAAAGAAGATTCTCTAGGTGTTCAAAAAGATTATCTGCCTGTTCAGAAAGAAGAACCTCAGGCTATTCTAAAAGATCTTTCACCTGTTCCGAAAGAAGAATCTCATGCTGTTCAAAAGGAAGATCCTTTAAACATTATAAACGAAGATCATTCAACTGCTATTGCTACTGCCAAGCCAAATAATTCACCAGGTCAAGTGGAGGAAACTGGGAGCCCAGAGTTGAAACGATTTGAGACGGTACAAAGGATGGAACAACTCAAAATCTGATCGTTGCAGAGAAAAAGTTGGACCCATGGGAGACAATTGAATGGTGTTTATGCTTGTCTCACTTTGTTGTAGTATCTTCTCTCATCTTATCATATGAGTGTTTTTATCTCCCTTCTTGCATTTTACTGTTCTCCATTTTGTTATCGTAGAAGCCACAGTTGTAGCAGGTTAAATTAATATGCGCAGTGCCATATATTTGGAATTCAAGATTTTGCTTATATTAGTAGGTACATGGCCATATGGTGGTATAGAATAGAATGATGTTGGTAATGTTTTCAGTCTCAGTTCAGGGCCTTGTAATGATTTTTTTTTTCTGTTAGGAAATTATCCTGAAATTCTTTTAATCTTCAAAACTTGAAACGGATATTTGATTGCAGCAGTGACAAGATTGCCCCACTTTGAAGCAGTGTACTAAAATATTAGTGGGGTTTTCAATTCCTAGTCCTTTGCTGCTTTAGTGTAATATTAGCTTATGAAAAGTTGCTTTCAACATCACCACCATGTTCACTAGTTCTGCACTATATGCTTTCTCTAGGTCACTGTGTTCACTATCTTTGCACGATATGTTAATTTGGCATTTGGCATAGGTGTTGGCTTCTTCCATTGTATTATTTTCATACATTATTTATGTTGAGAAATTAGTGACCACATGATAGAGCTTGCGCTTTGAGTTTTTTTTTTTTTTTTTTTCATTTTATTTTAAATTAAGGAAGACTCGAATTAGAGACTTGAATGAAGTGTGATGTGTTTGACCATCAAATTACGACATGGCAGCTTGAGAGCTTGATTTTGGAAATAGTGTTGATATAGGCCAAACCCATAAGAGGAAGACAAATTTTGGGTCCAAACAAGGGACTGAGTTGCATCCATCAAGTGGGTAGCTATCACCTGCACTGGATCAATAATCAAACAAAACATACCCACTTTTATCTTTCAGTTGAAAATTAGTTGTAGCCCATGAAAGGGATTATGATCAATATGTGTGGTGAAATAAGAAATTAAATTTGCTGAGTGCATGATTACCTCATTAATGGGAAATTTTATTATTATAAAAAATTTTAAAGAAGAGGGAATGATTTAGGAGTGAGAATCTATGATCAGCTGAATTGCTATTGAATTAATTGGTAGCTGGAAATCACATGCAGACAAGCTCAATAAATAAGTAGGGCAGCCCTTGTACCTGTGGATTATCACTTGTTAATTTCTTTTTTTTTTTTGGAAGACTTGTTAATTAATATATGTGGCCCCATTGTTATCATAACATCAAGCCCTCTCAATTTAAAATTTCAATTACATTCTAATTTAACTTTTGAGAGTCTTTGAGATATCTGTCCGGTTAATCCGGTTTGGGCAATTGCAGTTAAAACTTAGAAGACACTACAAATATGTATAAAGCTTGAATTTGTTAAGAGCTACCTTTTATAAAAATTATATATATATACATATAGATTCTCATATTTTAGTAATAAATATTAAATTCTGACTTCTTAAATACTTAAAAAGTGCCTTTTTTAAAAAAGAAGGTAGTCTATAAATATAAAATATTTTATTTTCAAATTGATAAATAATTTTATATATTTGAAATTAAAATTAATATTTTATTGTTAAAATTTGAGAAAACGATAATTTAATTTTCTAGCTAAAAATTGAGTCTATGTGAAAATAACAAATAATTATAGGTTAACCTAAAAAATTCGAAATTATATTATTTTGAATTTTTTTTTTATAAAAAACTGTAAATTTTAACTTTTTTGAAAATGCAGACATTTGAAGAAAAAAAAATTTTAATTGTTTTTCAAGTTATGGCTTTTATTTAGGTATGGCAAGAGATAGAGAATTCTTGAAATTACCCTATCAAATCAAATTGGTACAGTTTGAACATATCTTAAATCTGAATAATATTTGTTATAAATGGTCAGTATGCAAAACCTAAATATCATTATTTGAAAAATACGTGAACTTCTTTAACTTTAAATGTTTTAATTAATAATTAACGTAAAATAATTTTTTAATAAATTATTTTTATAATTTTATAAAATATATTTAAAGTTTACTTACTCAAAATATGATACAGTAAACATTGTAAATATTACAAAGGAATATATAGTTGTATTTAATAAATTATTTATACAAACAAATTTAGATAACACATACTCAAGACATAAAATTTAAATCTTATAAAAATATATTTATTTTTAAATTTTAAGTCATCCCATATTTAATTATACATTACTCAATGATTTTTCTTTTTAAAAAAAAAGTTAATTTAAACATAATGAAAAATTAAATATAATATATTTTAACATAAAAATAATAAAACTGTTCTTTTATAACAATTAAAATGATATTTTTTTTAATTTTGAAATTAAATATCAAACAAACAGATCTTAAATACAATTAAAACTAAAATGATGAGTTCAAGAAATTCTGATTTATGATAAGAATTGAAAATAATCAAGACGGGTGAAGAAATTGAAGTTGATGAGATTTGCATTCAGATTAGTATACATGCACATAAGCCACAACTTAGCAAAGAAACAAGCAAAGTCTCTTTTTCAAGTTGAAAGGTTAGAAGTAGGCAACTTATTATCTAAAACCACAATTCAATTCAATCCAAAAAAATCAAACACCGATTTTGCTTACATAAGTTGTTCGGTTGGTAGGTTTCATCTTCCACACGACATCATTATTACAACCTTGAGGATCCAAAAATCATGTCTTTTCCTTCATCTCCTTCATCATCCACTTAAAAGTAATATTCAGTAAAACAACTATTAGTTGGTATACAACAAAATTCTATTCGATAATAATTTTGAAGGTAATATTTAATATTTTGATTTGAGAGATTAAGAGAATGAATTACAAAAATTTATTTTTCATAGCTTTAACTTGCCCTATGGCTCATGAAGGTTGTAAATGGCCAGAATTTGAAACACCCCATAAGCTTACAAGGGCTAATCATGAAGAAAGGTTCCTCCTTTCTACAAATAGGCACCAAAAAAATGAAGAAGCATGACAAATATTGATGAGGCTTTGTGGATGCTTGACATGTATATTGGCATTTTCTTTCATTGATTGCCATTGAGACTCTGCTTCTTGCTTCCTCTTACTGTTCTTTGCCCATAAATGCACGCCCAACGTGTTAAGAATTTCACTGCTTCTAAAGACTTTTGGGTTTAGAGTTTTCATCTAATTAGCTTCTTGTGTATGGACCCTTCACTTCCTTCTTTCTTTTAAAAATCTTTATCAATCATCCAAAATCAATGGTCTAACATTATTCTGTTGGATACTATGTAGCAGAAACTTCCAAACTTCTAACCCTACTTCCATTTGCTCTTGTCAATTTTAAGTGAAAACTTCCATGGCACTTGCAATTTCTATGGCATTAAAAAGAGACTTGATTTCAAGTGGATCAATATATATCAAATGGGTTTTGGCCCAAACTGAAATTAATTTTTTAGGCATAAAAAATCTCAAGTGAAATCAAATGAACTATTAAGTGGGTCTTTTAAATCATCAAATCCCCTAATAGTGCAATTATTCCTAGTAATTAATGCATACACATTACAAACCCTAATAAGACTTGAACCCCATAAGCCAAGCCCTAATTATATCAGCCTTTTTGGGGAATTTCCTTTTTTTTAGATTGGGGAATTGTTATCATGTTAGTTATAAAATTGTAAACCCACAAGAAAAATTAAAGAAGCGGGGAGAGACAATAGTCATAAAAATTTGCAAGTTTGATTGAATAGAAGTGACCAGTCTTGACTAATTTTGCTTGAACAATAACCCTAACCACCAAGAAAGGGCAGTGGCATCTTTATCCATTTGTGGGTTAAAGCTTTTCTAGTGAAAAGAACAGAGCATGAAGAAGATTGAAGAGAGTGAAATGATGGGTTTAAAAAAAAAAATTAAAATTAAAAAAAAAAAAAAAAAAAAAAGGTAAAAAGGAGAGTACTAGTGCCTACTACTAATACTACACAATAATAAGTGTGCCATACAAGCAAAGGTGGACTAAAGGTGGGACCAAGTCTCCACTTCAAAGACACCAACCCCAAAGCAATGCCACGTCAGCCTTCTATTAATTTACGCAACAATTTTTTTTAATTTTAAATTTAATTTTATAAATTTATGAAGAGTTAGTATATGTATGGAGGTGGGCCCAAACAAGATGGGCCCACATGATTGAACCTGTAAATGGGACCCAAAACAGGGATTAAGGAAGCACTGGTATTATTCCTTTCCTATTAGAAAAGCAATGGCTCATGGAAAAAGGAGATGGCAACCCTCCACCCATAAGCAAGAAGGCAACTATCAAAAAGCAAAGGAAAATAACAAAACAATAAATTAAAAAAAAAATTATTTATTTTAAAAAAGATAATTATTATAATAATAAAAGAGGGAGACAAAGTGGAAGGATGTTAATCCCATCACCTAAAGTTTAGAAAGAAAGGAAAACATACCCCATTTGACTTTGTTATTGCTCATCATATACAATTGATTGTAATAATATTATTATTATTTTATTAATATTTAATTACTCATACAAAAATATTGAAAATATATATTGTTTTAGGTATTATTAATACTAATTTAAAAAATATTTTATTATTTTAATATTTTTGCTAATTGTATTTGAAAAAAAAATTCAACCATTCTAAAAATAGTAATTTTTTCTCTCACCCAATGATGATCTAATTGCATAAATATGGATATGGTTAGAGATAAATAATTTTGAAATAATGTGATTATATAATTGCAACACAAACATAAAATTATTAAAGAATGTATGAAATATGTATAAATATTTAAATTCAAAATATAATATAATAAATCAATAATATTCAATTTAATGAGTTTATTATAAAGTTTCAAAATTTTAATTTTAATTACTATTGTTTAATTAAATATAGTATCAAATCATAAAGGTTATAAAAAGATTGGTAGTGGGTGAGAAACCAAGTGAAAAAGATGTGTAAACTTGAAGGTTGGAGACAAATTTTAATGGAGAGAAAAGCTCTAACTTGTTGATTTTAAGTTTATGAAAAATAATTAAAACTCTAAATACAAGCCATGTGTCACAAAGCCGCATCATGAAACAAAAAATCAAATATTTCATACTCATGAAGGATATATTCACCATTTTAAGAAAAGAAAAACACCACCCAAAGATGCTGACAACACCACCATAAATGGAGCATGAGATGGTTTTCAATGTTGGTAAGTCCTTTTCATTACTCTTTTTCTTTATCTTTTATTTTTTCAAATCTTACAATCCAAATACATAGTGAAATTCTTTATCGACACGTACATCCAATCATTATAATTAATTGTAAAATTTATTATTATTTTAATTTATTTATTAATGAGCATACGAAAATCGATAATTTTTGAATTTTTAGTATTTGAGTTAAGATCGGACTCTAGAGAATAAAACAGATTCAAAACTCAATAGATCCCACCAAACAGATCGATCCATCATCGTGCCTTCTGATTCGTGATTAAAGCAACTCGAATTGACTTTAGACTCAAATCCATGAGAGAATAGCTTAACTTGATGATGTGACGAGATATAGGATAGTAGACTCAGCTATTTTACTGCTCTATTAGTATGCACGCTGGAGGAAAATTAAATAGTCTCCTAATAGAGATGGATACGCGGGTATGTCCATATGTACATATCTGAATAATAATATTGAGTAGCGATTATGTATCATTAAAAAATAAAAAAAATAATAAAGGAAAATAGGTAATCTGTATTAACCAACTCATTGGCATGCTTGGAATTGAAAGAGTATGAAGTAGGGATAGGTGGTGGGAGAGATTAGAAAATCTCTACTTTTTGAAAAATGGGTTTGAATATGCACTTCCTCATCATATCATTGGACTCAAAACAAAGATATTTTCCATTTATAATATTTAACCACTTATATTTTAAATATATGAATATGAAAAAAGAAAAAAAAACTAATGAAAATCAAATATTTTCAACTAGAAAAATCATCACATAGAACAAACGATATCTATTCTATGCTATCTAAAGTAAAACAAAGATTTCCATTCATCATCTAAACACCATATACACATGTTGCAATTTAGTATAAATTTATATACTACAAAATTTAAATGGGATTATATAATATATTCTTATTTTAATTATTTATTTTATTTAATATATTTTGAGTTATTTAAAAAACTTTCAAAATTAAAAGAAATATTTTTTATTTTATTTAAATTAAGTTCTTATTTAATTGTTTTTATTTAAATTAAGATCTTATTTAGTATAAATTTATTTTTATTTAATATAATTTAAAATAATGGGCATATTACACTTGTATTTTTCTAGTATTGACTGCACAGGATTCAAAAGTGATAGAAAGTCAACTACAGAGTACTGTGTATTTATTGAAAAAAACTTAGTGTTTTAAAAAAATAAGAAGCAAAATATGATATATAAATTCAATACTGAATCAGAATACAGAGTCATGGTTTAATCCACTCGTGATATTATGTGGATAAGTCATCTGCAGAAAGAAATTGGTATAAATATTGTATCACCCGTAAAATTTTGATATGATAATCAGTCTGTTTTACACATTACTTTCAATCTAGTATACCATGAACAGACTAAATATATTAAGAAAATTAAAAAAAAAATTAATCTCTACTAATTATGTGAAGATAAGAGGGTAATTGAGTGATATACTCACTAAAATTTTAAATGAATATCGAATATAATATATTTCTAAGAAGTTGGACAAACTTAAGAGGAGTAGTAAAGTGTAAATATAATTTGTATATAATTATAGGAGATTACTTACCAATCGATAAATTATAATTATTTTATAAAATTTATACAAATATAAATTTAAAAAGTTATATTTTAAGAGTTGATTTATTTCGCCAGTAGAATCACTGACAAGATTTCTTTTTTTACTCAATTCACTCTGCCGAAAAGATTTGTATTTCCACTGAAACGAGTAAGAAAAATGCACAATATTATAATAACTTTGCTTTAAAAAAATAAATAAAAATAAATCTTACAAGTGGAAAAATGCACAATCATTGAAGCGAAAAGATTAATTTCAGCCTGGTGCTGTGCCGCTCTGATCAATATTATTATAATAATTAATATTTATTTTTTTAATCTCTTCATTGTTGCTTGTGATGCAATGCAGCCTCTAAATGTGCATGAGTATTTTTTTTTTCCCAAGAAGATCATTATTAAGTCAATTTGATTATTATTTCTCTTCAGCAAATAATAACATTAATAATAATGTTTTTTAGAGAAATAATAAATAATAATAATGTTTAAATATTATTAGTATTTTATTTAAATTTTTAATTTTTGAGTGTGAAGTTGTGAGAATGTTTGTGGACAGCACGTGACACTACTTTTCCCGCATGCGGAAAGCGACGTGAAAATGCTTCACAATTAAAAACACATTAATATTTCGCAGGAAAAAAAATATATAATTACGCATTAAGTTTGTAAATTATTAATTACTATTAAATAAATTTTAAGCTAAATTAATAATAAAAATAATTTTTATAAATATATATATATATATATGTTTTTAAATATGAAACAGTGCCTCAAGTTGAAAAACGAAGCAGCCGCAGGACAAAGGTAAGAAAAGGGGAAAGGGAAAATTGAAGCTGACATTTGCTTTTTAATATCAATATTTGTTGGTCTGGAATTAAGAAACCGTCCTTCCCTTTTACTTTTATTGTTCCAAGACCTCGCTCATCTCCTGTCCATTTTGCCCCTGTTGTGCCTCAATAATATCGAGACTGCCACTCCCCAATCACCATTTAAAAAAAAAAATTTGCTTTATTGGAGAATATTCTTTTTTTTTTTCTTTATTGTCTTTTGCTTTTGATATATAATATAACAAGTATTAGAAGTTTTGACTCGTGATTTGGAGTTTTGAAAATTATTATTAGATACATTTTTCATCTTCTTCTCACATTTCACCTATTTCTAAATTT
Organism: Manihot esculenta; assembly: GCF_001659605.2. NCBI lineage: Eukaryota > Viridiplantae > Streptophyta > Magnoliopsida > Malpighiales > Euphorbiaceae > Manihot > Manihot esculenta. The sequence goes on from NC_035171.2 coordinate 31,039,815, forward strand.
TGTTCATTAAAAAAAACTATTCTAATAAAATTAATTAATTAATTTTTATTTTAAATATATATTTAAATAATCTATATAATTTTGAGAATTAAATATTAAATTTTAATATTATTTCAGTTAGTCTATCTCTCATATAAATTAACAACAACAATGTTACAACGGAAATGATGTATTAATTAAGTTTCAGAATTATAAAAGTTATTTAATATATTGATTCAAAAAAAAAAAAAAAGTTATTTAATATAATTTTTAAAACACAAAAACTAATTACTAGCTATACAATAAAAATTAAATAATAATTTTTTCAAAATTAAAAGATTGTATTTTAATTTCTTCTTTATATAGACAGATTAAATTTATTTAATAGTAGTTTTTTCGATGTAAAATAAAATTATTTTAACTAATAATTTAAAAATTAAATGCATATTTCATGCAAAACAAAAAGAAATTATTTGCTTATTTTTGTGTTTTTTCTAGAGCTTAAAAGCATAAAGTTTCAAAGCAAAACACTTTCTTCCATTTGACTCCTCAATAGTTCTAGAGTTCCTTCACACTTTCTAGAAACAACATTCACCTCGATGTTTTAAAAAGCATTTGTCTTTTTTCTTCAAATTTTATTTTAATTTTTTGTTATTTTAGTGAGAGATTGACAAAAACTAACTTATACGATAGATCCGGAAATCTAAGAGATCTTTCCTTTATTTTTTTTAATTCATTGATATAATTTGCTTATTATTATAGAGAATAATAAAAATTAAAATTAATATTACTGAAATTAGATTATGATAAGATTAAAGTGGAATAGAGTTGAGATTGATTAGAATCTATAAAAAAGAAAAAGTGTAAGGTGGTGATGAGCACTTACAACAGTAAGTTTGATATTCAAATCAGTAGCATGATGAAAAGAGAATGTAACGAGTTGTTCTAATTCTTATATTAGAAAATAATATACTTTTACTTTTAGGATTGTTCTCTTTTATATCGTGAGAAAATAAAAATAAAAATAATATTTTATAAAAATTTAATAATTATGTGACTGTCTGCTCGATAATGGATATTATCAGTTAATTAAATCAGTAATTCCACGATCTTTTACAAAATAAAAATATGTCTGATAACAGTAATTTTATATTAAAATTCAGTTTATTTATAGTGAGTCTTTGACAATATTTTCGTCACTAAAATAATATTTTTATATTATTTTTAAATTTTTTTAAGAGAAAATTATTTTGTGATATAAATATAAAATATATTGTATGACTTCAAAATTTATTATGATCATAACTTTTAATTTTTAACTCTAATTAATTTTATTTAATTGATAAAATATTTTTTAAATTTAATATATACACATATATTTGCATTACACTTTTATTTATTTTTTTAAATTCACTCATTATTTAACATTTTATAATATATACACGTTGAATACCTTATATAATTTATTCACTTTTGTTAAAAAAATTTTGATACAAGATGAATTTTTTATTTGAGAAATTAAAAAAAAAATTAAAACTTTATATATAAATAAAATTAACCTTAAAGAAATAGAAATAAATACTATAATATTTAGAAACTAATATATTTTTGCCTTAAAGTGTGTTACTAGAAACAAATAATACACTATTTTAGAGACTAATGAGTTTTTATTTTAAAAAGTTAATTATTAATAACAAATAATATAACATATATACACTAATTAGTATTTATCTAAAAAATTAATTATTAGAAATAAATAATATAACATTTAGAAACTAATAAGTTTTTGTTTTGAAGAAATTATTGTTAGCAACACATATAATAATATTTAGAGATAAAAAAATTTTAATTTTAATTATAATCATTAGTAATAAATTTATTATATATCTCCAATTATATGTCTCTAAAAAACAATTTTGGACTGGTGTATTATTAAAAATACCAGTCATAATGTTTTTAATAAAGTATATTGAACATATATATTTGGATAATATTAAAATAACGAGAATAAATAATTTATATTAATTTTTAATTGAAATTGTGATAGTTTAAATGTTATAATTATTACTTAAATTGAGATTTGAGTAAGATATATGTGATCATCCATGCATACATAAATTTTTTTATCACATTATTAATATATAAATGGATATTGATGATAGCTGGATTTCACCATCTCGACATAAAGTCCAACCCATGATCGTAAGCTTAACTCAAGGGTTGAAAGACGTCTTCAATAAGTCGGTCTGGACCACCCGATCTCGAGATTGGACCTTTCGTGGGTCTCAATCTTCTCACACCCATCTTAAGAATGAGTAGTAGCTTAAAGAAAAAAACGAGGAAAAAGGGAGGATTTGCTTCTCTCCCAGAAATTAAAAAAAAAAGGAGCCTTGTAAACATGTAAAAAAAATCCAATCCTTATTGATAATAAATGTCTGAAATGAATCCTTATAATTTCTAGCAAATCTTAATAAGTTCTTATTTTAACAAATTGAGCTAAAGAACTAAAAATGTAAATAATTTTGAGGTCATATTAGACAGTATTATTTTAAAAATTAGTATAATATGTTGATGTTAATAAGATAAAATAAAAATAAATATAATATGTAGAATTATTTAATATTATTTTATAAAAATAATTGATCTTTTTTAATTTAAAGTTGCCAAATAATTTAAAATTGGAGCTTAGTAACATATATATAAACAGAAATAGAAATATAAAAATTTATAATAAGGAATTTTATGCATTTTTTCAAAAAAATAATAATTGCATTGGTTAGCTTTTAAAAGGCAGAGAAAAAAATTACAAACTGTAGTTGTGTCAAAGGATCATAGAGGAAAGAGTCATCTACTAACTAAGAATTTCCTAGCTAAAAGATGAACAACTTTGTTTCTCTTTCTATTGACATAGTCGAGGTTAATGCAATGGCACTCAGCAACTAGGCGAATATAATATGCAAAAATTCCCCTAATAGGCAGAAAGCTTTCTTGTCCTGTAAGAGCTTGGATGACATATAATGAGTCTCTTTTAATTACAACTTTTTAAAAGTAATTCGTGACAAATTTAAGGGTTGTTAAGACTTTTAAAATTAATAAATCAGTAATTTATTTAAAATAAGAAATGTGTATCTCCTTAAATTGAAATTACAAAAAATTTAAGAAATTTTTAATAATAATAATCTTCGATTCGATTATCAAAAATATATTGAAGATCATAAAAAAAAAATATAAATAAATTATATTTCTTGAAAAGGAAAAATTATCTATACAGTCTCATTTTACTCATTCTCTTTTCAAAAAAAATATATACGGCTAAATTTGAAAAGAACGACTGAATTAGAGAATTTCGAAAAAAGAGATGTCTTCTGAAATCATCTCTAAATTTATGAAGCCGTCACCCAAACTAAACTCCTAACTCTGAATTCAAAAGGTTTAATTTGAAAGTTACCTTCACCTACACCAAACCACACCACAACTACCAAAAGTAAAAGCAGTAATTAGATGAAATTTTCACATATAAAGTCAACATACTCACAAAACCAAAAAAGAAGAAAGAAACAAAATATAATACTTATCTACAATCTCACCCTAAGATTAAAATTTGTATACGATCAAAGACGAAAGGGTCGGTTCATTCTATAAAAGTAAAAAAATTACAAAAATTAATAAAAAAAATCTTTATACCTCACATAACAAAAATCTCTCAAAACTTTAAGAGTGACTTATTAGTGAAATTAAGAACTCCATCAAAATTAATTTTAATAACAGCAGTAAGAGGTTTGACCCATCCAAACTTATAATTCTTATTTAATTTTAATAACACCCATAAAGGATTGATCCATTCAAAGTTCTAATTCTGATTCTGAACTGGCTTTTGGAAGATCAATTAATCAAAATTTTCATAACTATAATTTTATCATTTTTAATTGAAATTAAAAAAAAATCAGTTGAAATTATTTTTTAAATATTAATTTGAAATTATTTTTTAAATATTAATTTGAAATTAAATCTAATGCACTATAATTATAAAAATAATAAATATATGCACATATTTTAAAAACCACTGGGTACTACTAGCGGTCGATGACATGAGGGCTAGAAGAGAGAGTCGCATCTGGGTCTAAGATGCGATTTGAGAGAAACTATAGGGAGAAAGATGTAAATGCGCCGAAATTATTAAGAAAACTGGTAAGTTTGTCGGGATGCGTGCAAATGAAACTGATCTCTCTCTCTCTTTTTTCTTCCTCACTGTTTCAAGCTCAGACGCAGATCACTCACTGTCACACCCCTTTTCCCCTCTCTCTCTATAGTATTTCTATTGCAATCTCTCCAAATTTTCTCTGGACTGTATCAAGAGTTATGGTTAGGGTTGCATTCTCTCTTCACATTTCTCTTTTTTTAAGCTACCCACAAGCAGCTTCCCTCTAATGTCGTCCCCAATTGGGCTCTCTTTCTGGAGAGAGAGCTTCCTGGTTTTTGTTTCTCTTCCTTTTCCTTAACTCTAAGCTCACTCGGGGGTGAGAGAGGTTATCTGATCACCAACTGTTTCGGTTTAGATTTGAGATAAAGGATAGAAAACAAAGGAAAAGAAGACGCTGGTTTTAAGAGAGAGAGAAGGAAAAGGAGAGAAATTTGGTACCGAGTTTGGATTTTTTTAGAGATTTCCTTTAATTTTTCACCTTCTTTTGGGTAAAGCAGAATTGGGTTTTTGGAGAGGTTGGTGAACAAATAAGGGAGAGAAGGTTTCTCGAAAAATACACACAGATTCTCTGTTTTTGTATATATTGGCCTTCACTCTGCAAAACCCAACTTGAGTTTGCTTTTTTACCTTCCTCTCCATTCCTCACCCTTTTGCTTTTTAAGTTTCATAGATCATTTGTTAAGTTCCAATCATACTTATCCATCTCTCTCTCTCCATCTCACATCTTTGAAGGAACCAACTTTGCTAAGACCTCAGAGGATCTTTATCCATAAGCCCACGAAAAACAGAGGAAGATAATCCTAGAACAAGTATCCTCACTCTCTCTGGGTGGCTGTTTGGTTATTTAGGTAGTGGGTTTCTCTTTCACTTCCTTCCCTGCTGTGGTAATGGCGATGGCGGTGGCGCAGCACAGAGAGAGCAGTAGTGGAAGCATAAACAAGCACCTTACTGACAACGGAAAGTATGTCAGGTACACGGCGGAACAAGTGGAAGCCCTTGAAAGAGTATACGCTGAGTGCCCTAAACCGAGCTCTTTGCGAAGGCAACAGTTGATCAGAGAGTGCCCCATTTTGTCTAACATCGAGCCCAAGCAGATCAAAGTCTGGTTTCAAAATCGCAGGTAAAGATTAGAATATAAGAATAAAAGAAGAAGCGATCGTCTCTTTGGCTTTTTAGGCATTTGTTTCACTGAATTCTTATGAAGTTTTAGAGTACTGGATTGATGGAAGCTTTGAAGTTTTGAAGTTTTGATTGTAATAAGTTTTGATGCCAAGATTGAGTTTTTTTAAGATAATAGATTGGCTAATATTAGTTTCAGCTGGCATGTTGTAGAATTTTAGGTCAGTGAAAGAATAGGTCACCTCTGTACTTGGGTTTCATTTCTGAAGCCAGTTTAATGTTGCTTTTAGGCAAAAGATTAGTTTTATCAAGTGCATTAAGTCTATGATTTCTGATCTAAGATCACTGATATCGAGAATGAGTATTTTCTTCCAATTGGAATTTTTTTTATAGAAGTCTTAGTTGGCATGTAAAAAATGGTTATGATTGGATATGGAGCTAAGTTTGTTTTGAAGATGAATTGGCTTTTTGGGAAGCTAATATCAATCATTTCTGGCTGGGCAGGTGTCGAGAGAAGCAAAGAAAAGAAGCTTCAAGACTCCAAACCGTGAACAGGAAATTGACAGCAATGAATAAACTGTTGATGGAGGAAAATGATCGCCTTCAGAAGCAGGTGTCCCAGCTGGTTTGTGAGAATGGCTACATGCGGCAACAATTGCATACTGTAAGTGAGTCCTTCACATTCTTATACTTTTAATCTCCACTTTAATCATGGAATGTACGGTGTAAAATGTAAATTGAAAAAAAAAACTTGATTGTCTTTATTCTGTCTAATTATTAGAAATCATTCTAGTTTGGTAGTCTTATATGTACCAATTAACATCAAACCAAAATTCTAGCATTTGCATTTCAATTACTTCATTAACATATTTGATATTGTTCCCCCTAATGAATGCATGCCTCACAGCCTTTTATATTTTCTCATGCTACTGTATTGCTCCCTCTTCTTCCCATTTTGTTGCCCCCTAATATGCTTATTGAACTCCATGAATTTGGTTCTTTCTTGCTTTAGTTTCAATATTTGGACAATTTTCAAATTTATATATCTGCAGGCATCAGCAGGAACTGATGCAAGCTGTGACTCTGTAGTTACCACTCCTCAGCACTCACTGAGAGATGCCAGTAACCCTGCTGGGTAATATTTCCAACCCATGGCTATGATATCAATTTTTGTCTCTCTGCATGTTTGCAACTAAGATTAATTTATATTGTTTGGCAGACTTCTCTCCATTGCAGAGGAGACCTTGGCAGAGTTCCTTTCAAAGGCTACAGGAACTGCTGTCGATTGGGTCCAGATGCCTGGGATGAAGGTTTTTCACTTTCTTCCATGTTTTATTTTTCCATTGATAAATTTTCTTTGAGGTATGGTTCATGATATTGATGCATATAATGAATTATTTTTTGAAAGCCTGGTCCGGATTCGGTTGGGATATTTGCCATTTCCCAAAGTTGCAGTGGGGTGGCAGCTCGAGCTTGCGGTCTTGTAAGCTTAGAACCTACTAAGGTATGTGTTTCCATATCTCTAATATTTTAAGATTGTATCTTTGTTCTGCTTCTGCTAGCCTTTATTTGGCAATGCATTTTTCACTATCTGAATATCATAAAAAATGGACAGATTGCTGAGATTCTTAAAGATCGTCCATCTTGGTTCCGGGATTGTCGGAGCCTTGAAGTTTTCACCATGTTTCCTGCAGGAAATGGTGGAACAATTGAACTAGTATACAGTCAGGTAAAAGTCATTATTGAAATCTTGACTTCTACTTGCAATTTATGAATTCTTACTGTCTCCGGAGCTAAAGTGAAAATTGCTTCAGATTTATGCTCCAACAACTCTGGCTCCTGCACGGGATTTCTGGACCCTGAGATACACTACAAGCTTAGAGAATGGCAGTCTTGTGGTATGCACATCATACATATTCTTTTTTCTACTCATAACGGATAATTAATAATGAACTTTTGCAGATTGGCTGACTAATTGTACTTTTAAATTGTGGAGACCTCATAATGTCTTATATCTATTTCTATGTTTTCTATTTTTTTAAGGTCTGCGAGCGATCTCTTTCTGGTTCCGGTGCTGGTCCAAATGCAGCAGCTGCTTCTCAGTTTGTGAGGGCCGAAATGCTTCCCAGTGGCTATTTGATAAGGCCATGTGAGGGTGGGGGGTCAATTATCCACATAGTAGATCACCTAAATCTTGAGGTATAATAGTTTGACAAGTATTTTTGAATTTAACATCCAAGTGAGAGCTAATTTTCTTGACATTCTTTCAGCCATGGAGTGTTCCGGAGGTGCTGCGACCTCTTTATGAATCATCAAAGGTGGTGGCTCAGAAAACGACAATTGCGGTGAGTTGCGCCTGGCATGTTGGACATGTTGGGCTGTTTTTCTGAGGTGGTTGCTAGAGGAAAGAGGCATGCATAATAGTTGACTGTCCTTTGAACAAATTCAGAAGTTACCAGTCCATAGAGCATGATTGAGTTGAGCAGTTGATAATCATCCATGATCAAGAAATTATGTGATTTATAGAATTTCTAGCTAAGTAACTAGGTTCTGTTGCATTTTGTTGGACTGTTAAGTTGCACGGCCACCTTCGGGAAGATAAAAATTATGACTTTTATTGAAATGTAGGCATGAATTCCTTTTTGTGTACATGGTTTATTTTGTCTGCTTTGTTCTTGTCTTGAATGAAAGTAGAATTTTTCTATCTGGAGTCCATTTGTTTTTCTGCGGAAGGGGAAAGGGGAAAGCGGATTGGACAAGTTTCAACAACATTCTCTGCGTTCCTTGTTTCCCCAATTACTAGAAGAAGGTACTAATTTGCTTGATTCTCTGAAGGCACTGCGTTATATCAGGCAGATAGCTCAAGAGACTAGTGGTGAAGTGGTGTATGGTTTAGGCAGGCAACCAGCCGTTTTGAGAACTTTTAGCCAAAGATTAAGCAGGTAGCTGCATGATTTTGTCTCAATTTCTTTCTTAATTTCAGTAGCTTTCTTCTGTTGCTGAAGACAAATTTATGTGCATAGCATCTGTCAGTCAAGTAATAAACTTGCATGTTCAAAACTTTGAATGTCACTGTGTCAGTGTGTTCATCCATTTCTTATCTGTACTTACCTTTTGGCAGAGGATTCAATGATGCTATCAATGGGTTTAATGATGATGGCTGGTCACTGATGAGCTGTGATGGAGCTGAAGATGTTATAATTGCTGTTAATTCAACCAAGAACTTGAGCAGCACCTCCAATCCTGCTAATTCCCTTTCATTTCTTGGAGGAGTTCTATGTGCAAAAGCTTCCATGCTATTGCAAGTAAGTAAACCGGCATTATGAATTTCCTTTTGGTCACGAGGTGAAATCTTTGGCCTGTTTTATTTATTTTTTTCCCCTGGCTTTTTCATGCAGCTCATGCTTTGAAAACTTGGAATTCATATTCTTAAAAAAATGGGAATTCATATTAGTCATGCTTAAACAAATCAGCATTTATGATGCTTGTCCTTAGGTTCAGGATTGATGCGATTTTTGTGTTCTTTTGTTCATGCCAGAATGTCCCGCCAGCAGTCCTGGTTCGCTTCCTAAGGGAGCACCGTTCTGAATGGGCTGATTTTAATGTTGATGCCTATTCTGCTGCATCATTGAAGGCTGGTTCATATGCATTTCCAGGAATGAGGCCTGCGAGATTCACTGGAAGCCAAATCATTATGCCACTTGGCCATACAATTGAACATGAAGAAGTAGGTTTTCTTACATTAGATCTTTCAATGTAACATTTGTAATCAATTATGTGTTTATATGTGTAATTCTTAACTGAACCTCTTATTCCAGTTACTTGAAGTTATTCGACTGGAAGGCCATTCTCTTGTACAAGAAGATGCTTTTGTTTCAAGGGATATTCATCTGTTACAGGTACTATTTTTAGCATCGCATAGGCATTATTTATTTGTTAAGTGTAACTATTAACAAGATTTTGTTTAGTTTACTTGAGTTTGGGGGTTCACACAATTGCAATTTGAGTATAGATGGGTTGGGCTCAATATTCTCATATCACAACTTCTCTAACATTTTCACTCGGACACTCTTATTTCACAATGACAAAGCCTGGTTGAGGGGTCCAGGTCAGATTTATTACCTTAGGATTATTGTTAAAGTTTAGTTGAATACATTTCCTCACTACCATTGAACAAACTTTGGGAAATTCCTGGGGAGACTAGATGCCAAGCTGTTTTAGTTGGCTTTAAGAGGCCTAGTTGCTTTCTTTAACCATATGCATGTCCCTATAATGGCCTTTGTTTATTTTGTTGGGCAGATATGCAGTGGAATTGATGAAAATGCTGTTGGTGCCTGCTCAGAACTTGTTTTTGCTCCAATTGATGAAATGTTTCCTGATGATGCTCCACTATTACCTTCGGGTTTCCGTGTCATTCCTTTGGATTCAAAAACAGTAAGTCAAACTAGACTTCACTTTAACTCTACTTTCTTACATCATGTATGGTTGTTCACTCATGATTGTTGGAATTAACAAAGCAGTAGGCTGTAGATTATCTGTAAAAACCCAATTTTAAATCTTCAATTGTACTTGACCATATGGAATTCCTTGTGATGAACTGCCTTTGTAGTCATCTGATACTTGGGAATTGAAGCACAATGAGGCTCATAGTAGATTTTTTTAGCCGTGGGGGCTTACGTTGTGTTTATCAAGTATACTAATAATGCAACTGTACAGAAGGATGCTCCAGATGCAGTGAATGCATCTCGCACCTTGGATCTCACATCTAGTCTGGAAGTGGGTCCTGCAACAAATCATGTTGCTGGAGATGCGTCATCATCTCATAGTACACGATCAGTCTTGACTATTGCCTTCCAGTTCCCTTTTGAGAGCAATTTACAGGACAATGTTTCCACCATGGCTCGTCAATATGTTCGTAGTGTGATTTCCGCTGTCCAGAGGGTTGCCATGGCTATATCTCCATCAGAATTAAGCCCGGCTGTGGGACCAAAGTTATCTCCTGGCTCTCCTGAAGCTCTTACCTTAGCTCACTGGATCTGCCAAAGTTATAGGCAAGTTCTGCTGGAATCTTTTGATGCATGATTTAGTAATTATAAGATTGCTAATGCAAACATAAGTTTTCTTCTGTCTCCTGCTTAATTATGTGCATAGATCATGCTTCTATTTTCTCGAGTTATCAAAGTCTGCATCTGCTCTGATATATGGAGGTTGATAAAGTATTCTAATTTTTTCTTCTTTTATCAGTTACTATTTAGGGGCAGAATTGCTGAGATCTGATTCTCTTGGGGGAGATTCAGTGTTGAAACATCTATGGCATCATCAGGATGCCATCTTATGCTGTTCTTTGAAGGTACAGTTACATTTTATTATAGAAAACATTGTATGCATCATGGATGTTGCTACGGCTGCTTACAATTGCGTTGCTACAATATGACTATTGAGTATATTACTCAAACTGCATAATCTTAGAAATTCGACCTTTCTGGTGGTTTTGTAGTCGCTTCCAGTTTTCATCTTCGCCAATCAAGCGGGCCTCGACATGCTTGAGACAACTTTGGTGGCTCTTCAAGATATCACATTGGATAAAATATTTGATGAATCTGGACGCAAGGCACTGTGTGCAGACTTCGCAAAGTTAATGCAACAGGTAACTTTACGTAGAAATATTATTTATTTCTTCTGCTGAAGAGTGCGCATGTCTGAGACATAGCTAACTTGTGGCCTGCATTCCTTTGACCGTATCCAACCCATCAGGAGCTTAACTGAATTTCTATCTGCATTATAACAAAATGATGACTCAAAAACATTTGGTGCTCTTGCAGCCAAAAATGTTCACATCAGCTTTTTGCTTTCTGATGGGTGTTTGAAATTTCATTTAAAGAATTAAGAGGTATCTTGTGCATTATTAGTTGATAGAAACTCGCTAACTGGTCAAGTTTATACTTGCTTTCAGGGATTCGCGCACTTGCCGGGTGGAATCTGTATGTCGACAATGGGACGACATGTTTCGTATGAGCAAGCTGTTGCATGGAAAGTACTTGCTGCAGATGAGAACAGTGTCCATTGCCTTGCCTTCTCATTTGTAAACTGGTCTTTTGTGTGATGATAATTCATTCATCTGATGTCCTCTTGCTTCCCAGGTTGAATATAAAAAGAAAATGGAGGAGAATTTTGAAGATGAAAAAAAAAAGTTTTGTAATATTAAAAACCCCCAGGTTTGCGTTATATTAATTTAATTGATTTTTATTTATGCCTTGTCTTTGTACATAGACAGTGTGAAATTTTCTTGCACTTTTGTGAGAGAAACTGAGGAAAGATGAATTCTGATGTTCATTTCTTACCATTCAGTCCAGCAGTTGCTGTCAAACAAGGGATTAGAGCTTTATTTAATCTTCAATGCTATTTATTACTGTTAATTATGTGGCTTGGATTTTGGTTATATTTTTGTGACTCAGACTCGAAAAATGTTCGGTGCTTCTATCTAAACTCTCTGTTATGTGAGATTTCGGGAGGATACGTTGGGGTTAGAACTCTAAAAGATTGTATCATATGTTTTTCATTTATAGTGAAATTTTATCTGTCTTATCTATAGATGTAAATTTTACGGTCGAATTTATCTCTTTATCTAATATTAATATTATGATTGTGAGTAAATATTGCCCCATTGTTTTCATATTACGTAATTGCAAGGATTTTTCCTAGCCACCAAGATTTGTATTGAAGAGGGGCTGAAACTTTTCGGCACAGTAACTCTGTTGGTTAATTAGTGTGCCTGCAAGTTTCTTCTTCATTTTTGTTATTAGTTCTTACGTACCCATCAAGATAAAGATAACATTAAATGTAGGTATTTGACTTTTTTTATGAGCATTTACTGGGATCCTTTGACTTGTAGGGTTGGTGAGGTGTGCATTCTCTAGGGAGACAATCAATTGTGTCTGAAATGTGTGCTCCCAATCTTGTCAATAAATGTGGTGGTCTCTGTAATTTGTATTCATTCATTTAATCTCTAGTCTTTCACTGTTCCCTTGAAAAGGATGGTTCTCTGTGTTGCTGCCTAATTCATCAGTGTAGTTAATTTGGGCAGGCGATATACCAATTTAAGATATATAATAATAAGAAATATAAACATTTTATAATATAAACAAATTTTGTATAAAAGGGATTATTTATTGAAATTAGCTTGTCTACAACAAGTCTCTAACTATTTTACAGAAGGTGCAATTGAAATATCAAGCTCGTCTAAATCATTTTCCAGCAGATGGATTGGGAGTACGATCAACTGTGGTTGTGTTCAGATCATGAAGAAATCTTGTTATAGTCTGCACAATCACTTCATCAAAGCTTTCGTCGTCCACTACAGAACCATTACCGCCATTGCTGTTTCCTCTACGGTTCTTCTTCTGCAACCCAAATGTAATTCTCTTTTTCATTTATTTCTTCATTATTAAAATTTGATAAATTTACCTTCAATATAAATTTCATTGCTTCCGTTATTTGTAATTCTAAACGAATTTTAACATAAAAAAAAACAAGAGAAGTTAATTACACTCAAACAAATCTTTTAGCATGATTATCAAATGAGAAGAAAAAAAATTACTTACACGATAAAACTAAAACTTTATTATTATTTAAAAAAATATAATATAACTTTCCATAACTCTCAAAATTAGAAAAAAATTATAATTTTTTTATTCAATTTAGATTGCAATTTAGAATTTTTCTAATCGGATCAAAATTTGATAAAAAAAAATATATATCAAAAAATTAAAGTAACATAATTAACGATTAAGCTCCTGATAAGCGAATTAGCACGATAATGTTGATTATGGTTGTGGATATTTTTCAAACACCTGGCTCAAAGTTCATATCACTCATCATTCAGGCATGTGTGATTGTGAAACAACCCAACAAAACCCATTATTTATTTAAAATTAATTTCATTGATGACTAATAATGAAACCTAAATTATCATCGCAAGATTTATATTATATTTAAAGAAAAGGTTATGGAGTAAAATACACTTTTCCTCTTTTGCAATCTAGATCTAGAGTCCACCGAGTCTGTAAGCTCATCAAGCATTAGCACCTGTTGAAGGAAATTGAACTTGATCAATTTCAACACGAAGAAAAATTCCCAAGAAAAGCAAAGAAAAGAAAACACAAGTAAACCTGTTTGACAATTTCATCATACTTCTTGAAGCAGCTGCAAAGTCTAGCATTATCATCATCTTCCCTAGACATCTTTCTTTCTTGGTAAGATCTCCAAGAAATATCTAACAGGTTTGCTTAGATTAACATGCATATATATATATATAGGAGGCAGATCTTACGTGAATCAAGCTTAGGTCGGCTTCAGATCATAACCGCTAGTAACGAACATTATTGGAAGTATTACTTTGCTAATAAAAAAAACATAATACAAAGAGACAAAGACGTTATTCGCCGACCACCACTATTTCTTTCTTCTGTGTTACTTCTCCAAATGCGATTCTCGTGCTGGAAAAATCCGTTAGGTGTCAAACTTCTCCAGAAAAAAAAAGTGTGATTAAGAAAAGAATATTAACTAATTAATTATGTTTGCACATGTTTAATCTTATAATCTGTCTAATTGTATTGCATGTTTTTAAGTTTATAGATAGAAAAACTAAATATATTACTTGTGCCCGACATCTACACAAAATTTCTGTTGACCCGTTAACTTTGTCATTATTAATTTTTAACACTTCAACTTTTATAAATAAATGTAACTATTTGACTCTAAAATTTTATAAAATATAATAACTAAATCTTTAAATTTTATAAAATATAAAGTTTAGATAGTCATGTCAAATTTTAATAACAAGAAGTTAAAAGTTCCAACAGAATTTTTGTATAAAAATCAGATGGCCAAATTATATATATATATATATATATATTTCTTTTATTTTTGGCCAAGGACATAATAAAATACTCATATTACAATATTACATGAATATAATGCTTGATCTCTCGTAAAGATGTAGAGAAAGATGCATCACCTAAGAATTAAAATTATCCAATTTATGGATAAACCGTTTCTGGGTGACCGGTGCCGTCTTTACAGTCTCAGAAAAGATTTCGCCTTAGGACAAAACTCTTTCGGCGTTTTCATGCTTTTGACAGTGCAAATTAGACACGCACGCAAAGCAGTGTACAACTTCTCTCCACAAATGACATGCAATTACCTGCAGCCCTAGTACATCTTCAAAGACACGGTTCTCCTCCACTCTATAAATTACAAAAAATTAAAATTAAAAGCAGCAACAGCCCAAGCTTGCTCGCCGGAGAAAAAGCCACCAGCGGCACCTAGTCCCTTCAATTTCGGCCTTTCTGGGCAACATTCTGAGGCTGATGTCTCGAGCATATCCTTTCTCAGATACAGCCAAGTACTTTAAGAAAAAATAAAAATAAAAAGAGATAGTGCCCAGTACAATCACAGAAAAATTGTAGATTATCACATAAGAGAGAAAATAATGCAACCCTGAAACACTCTTCAAACATCACACGGTTTCATATTCAGATATTCCAAATTGAACATACACACCATAGTGGTTCAATCAAATTCATTTCCTTGGTAATAGACAATGGAATATTTACATTGCATCCTGATTTACAGAACATTCAGGAGGGATCAGAAGTGAATTCAAGCTTTGGGAATTGGAGTGTACAACAATTATGAAGATTACACAAGACCATGTATTTCAGTTCGTCTTAACAAAAATGGCCAGTATCATCATTCTTCCCTTTTTCTCGTTTTTCAGTTATTCTCTTTTGTCATCGGGATGCCAGCGACCAAAAATTCAGGAGAAAAGAAGGTAATGCAGTGAACCAGCTAATGAAAGCCATGGCTGTAGCTGTTTCAAACTGCAAACAGTGATTCTCAGAACAGCTGTTAAGATCGTTATCAATAAGGACTGTGATGCCAGCAGAAGCACAAGCTGCAGCAAATGTAAGAGTGGATGTGATCTGCATAGAAACGATCATGTCATTGAGCCCCAACAACAGGGAAAATAAACCTTCATTGAGATAACTAAACTAATAAGTTAGACAAGTTAACCCATTTACAGAAGTAAAGGCAGCAAACTGCACAGATGATGTGAAAATTCGTCATGGTTCAACTTTTAGCAACAATTATTTAGCTTCATTCTTATTCTCGAATTCAATATGACAAACATGACCAAATTATTCTGATCAATTTATCTGATCATGCCAGTTCTTTCACAGGAATAATTGAAATACAATGCAGATACATCCAGTACGGGGAACACAATGAAAATTTTGCTTCATCTTATTATGTGCCTTCTAAATTCAAGCAATTAGTATTCAGAAGGCCATGATAATGCATGATTTACGATGAACAAGTTCTAGGTCTCTTAGAAGTAAAATAACAAATATCCCAAAATTCACACAAGCACCATGCTGATTATATTTAGAGCAGTTGCACCTGTGGAAGATGGTATCACAGCCTATTCCTTGCCATGCTCAAAGGTAGCAATCACGAATATTAGTCAGAGTCGGTTTAGATTTTAGACTTCATTCCAGACAAGTATGAGAGACATAATTTGCTGAACATGTCTAATACATATGAGTCTGGAAACCATAAATGAAGAGAGAGAGAGGATAGCAGGATAGCGCATTCTGTATTGATTGGAAAAATTGAAGAAACTTGCTGGGAAGGATTTTCATGAGCAGAAACAAGCAGTTTAAAGCTCCTTAACTATTTCGATGCAATATATTTGTGAATGGCCCATGACCAAATACAAGCCAGGAGAAAAATGATTTAAGGATTTATATACAACATTGAGATGAGCAGCAGCATGTGTAAAAGATAAAAGGTCCTACTGTTCATATTCAGCATGTTATCTTACCCCATCACCAACAGCAAACAAGCTGACAACTTGATAGTTTTGCAGGGAGCGCATCACCAAGAGGGCATATATGTCCACAATAGCTAACATAAGGCTCCACAAACATTGCAAACCAGCAGCAGCAACAAGATAGCTGATATAGCATATATACATCAGAAAAGTTTTGATGATATCAGAAGGGTGACAATCACATTTAAAGATATAAAAGCATACAAAAGATCAAGCTGTTCCTTTGGCTATCTAAAATAAATGGCTCATCAATAGTTAATTATATCAAATGCAGATATAAAACATATTGGACATCACATTCAGTGAGAATGGACATTGGGAAGCAATTGTTTGGGCATAGAGGCAACAAGTGAGCACAAATCCTTCCACTGTTGACCAAAAGCAACTTGTTCATCAACACTTCCCATCACTTTCTAGGATCAAAAACATTTCAACAAAAAATATCATCAAGAAATTTGATTTGTTGTCTTCACAAATGTTGTGAAAAGAGGCTAGGATGGGAGATCCAATTTTACATACTATTAACATCACATAATAAACATAACTTTGCCAACACTCAGTACTCCATTCATTTGTAACATTCAAGCACTAAATTTACTTGATCTTTTCAGGGTGCAATTATAGGAATTTAAGTGCTATTTTATGTCCCTCTTCTGCATAAGAATAAAAAAATGCTAAAGAAAATAAAACCATAACATCTTATAAAAGTGAGAATCTTAAAAACCTCATCCAGACCTATAGAAACAAAAGAGCCATATTAAGAACATGTAGATGTTCATCCTTAATCTCAGGGATACTAAGCCCAAAGCTAAGAATATTTGTCCATATAAACTTAAGTACAACAGTAAACCAAGTTATATCCCTGGAATTCCAAGTCTGCCCAGAAAAAAAAAAAAGCCAGTTCATATCCAAGACATAGATTACTTATGCTACGGCATTAACTGTTTCTCCAATCTTCCCTACTTTTAGCAGAATTCCAACTTATAAACTAGTCCAAGCTACCAGTATTTTAGTAAATTTCCAATATAATTCATCCAGGGTATAAATCCCACTTGTAATTTCCTAATTTCTAAACCAAAACTCTCTGGAAATACCAACACTGCAAATTCATATCACACGCGACTAACAGGAGTTAAACTCCAAATAACTAAAAACACAAGTAAAACTGATGAAGCACAGTGAGTGTTTACCAGAAAGCAGTGACAGAAGGGAAGTCACTGGTGGTGCTCATAACAGCAAGTGCCGCAGCCGCAAAGAAAAACTGAGAGACACGCAATGCGAGGCCCCCTTTCGTGCCAGGCATTCCTTGTACATCCTTCATCCTAACTCTCGGCCCGTTGTTGTTATTATTTCCGCCGCCCGTCGTCGGAGGATCTTCAACCGGGTGAACAGACGCATGGCTCACATTCATCTCTCCACTCCACGCGCACTCTTTAATTCATTGTTTTCTCTTCTTTTACATTAATTATTTGAATAATTCCACTGCATAGATAAAAAATCAATTAATTTAAAAGAAAAGTTCAATTCTTACAGATAATCATGAATGGAATCTTAAAGGTTATCATCTCAGAAGCAAATGGTTTAAGAAACTGTAAGAAATTTTCATTATAAAGAAATGTAAATAAAAAAGGTGAAAATTCTTCACTATCTTATCAATTACAATCAGATAACAGAAGCTTTTTTTGCTGTCATTAAAAATAATAACAATAATAATTCAGTTTCCTTCTCCTTTTGTTTCTCCGCAAACAAACAGAATCCAAGATCTAAAAGTAATCGTACCTTAGAAAGAAGCATGTGACAAAAATAGAGCGCTCTAAATTTCGGCGGGCGATTCTGGTAGAGCAGATCTCGATGGATCTACAAACTCTGCTCACGATTGTCTCCTCCTCCGTTCTTTTTTCTACCCGATATCAAGACAGAAGACAAAGGCAAATGCAAGCAACAATAGATTGAAAAGAACAGTCAATTAACACTACTCTCAATTTATTATTATATTAGCAGGTAAGCAGATATAAAAAACCAAAACTTTCCCTTTTAATCCCAATTACAGCTAAAATTTTCAATTTTAAATAATAAAGTGTCACTGTTTAAATTTATTATAATTATAATTAATTTTTAAAATAATTAATTTAATTAAACATTAAAAATTTAACTTTTATATTTAATTATAAATCAAAACTTTTAATTTTATAATCGATATTTTAAATTTTAATTACACTCTCAATATAGTCTTTATATTTTTATATTCAAGGGCAAGTCAGTAAAATACTATAAATAACGATATTATAATTTTTATTTTTAATGATATTAAAATATATTTTATAATAAAAATAGTGAATTTATCTGAATAAATAATTGTTGAAAGGTGAAAAAAAAGAATTTTTATTGGAGTTAGTGAAAATAAAATAAGCAGAAATTGTGGCCTCTTACCCATAACCCATGAAAAAATAATTGAATTTTAGAAAATAAAAAATAAAGGACAATAAATTTAAAAATTTAGAGTGAAATTGTATTATTTTAAAATATTTGAATTAAATAATAAAATATCAAATGTTTTAAAATATATATATGTGTCAAATCTGAGAGTATATGAATAATTTCTTTAGAAAACTGATATTAGTACTGTTTGTTTGGATTTTACCACAAATGAAGCGACTTTTGGAGGAAGACACAGCGAAGACATGACATCTTCGGCGGCGCCATTTTTTGCTATACGAGATTGAAAAACTATATTTCTGTTTTCCTTCCTCTTTAACTTCAATTCATGCTTGTTTGTGCTTCTTCCTAATTTGTTTGTGTTGTTGAACTTGACACTTCTAGTTCTAGCAAGCTTTTGGCTTTGCCTGACTCTAATGGAGAAGTTTGTGGCTATTTGAGGAATGATGTACTTGGTCTTAATAGCAGTAGTGTTGGCAACAATGATGTGAAGATTTCTCTCTGACATCAAAGCTTGGTTCTCTGAGTTAGCAATCAACTAGGACTTTTTTTTATGGGTTTAATCATCGAGTTTGTATATAGATTTGCATTTGGACTTATTCTATTTCATATAAAAAAATTATTATTGTTGATAAAAGAAGATGGTGCCCACTGCGCACTGCCAAGCGTTCCCTCTCCAACTTTTCAAATAAAAAGTCCGTCCAGGGAAGGAAAGGGGCTCGTGTGCGCACGTGAGAACCATAACAGACGAGTGGCGTTATCGGGAAATAATTTTCGATTGAGTTGAACTATCGTCACGAGACTTTTATCACTGCCAAAAACTTCATTATTCTATCGACGTACACGTGTTAATGCGTTGACTAATGGTAAAAGATATCCCTCCGATCGACGAAGTTTTGCAACTAAGGTTACTAATAAAAAAGCTTTACGTCACAGACAAACCTCATTGTTTGGACGGAGAAAAAAGAAAAGTGCAACAGAGGTATCTCACGTGGGACCCATTTATGATGACAATGTTACCACGTATGGACATGGTGTCACCACCATCATTATTGAGCACATTTGAATTTCTCACTTTTTCCTACGGTCTCAACTTTCCCGTCTAAATTATTTGAATAGAGATTTTCTTATTAATCACCAAGTTTTTTTTTTTTTTAATTAAACCATTCTATATTCAAAATTACTAATTAATTCGAATTTGTAAGTTTCAAAAATATTTTTAAGTAGTTGATTTTATAATTCAAAATCTCTCAAATACCCCTGTGGCAAATCATATTAATAGTTGGACTCTAATTAATGAGTCGATCACAGCCACAGATTGACTACACCTAATATGTTTATATGATTATTATTAGTTTGTTAATTATTACTAATGAATTTAAATGACAATTAAGATGATAAACATATATTGGCATGTTTATAGTCTATATTATATTATAATTATAATTATTACTTTTATATAATTTTGTTATGCAACATTTTTAAAGTTTAACATGTTATGAGATTTTTTTAAATAAAATTTAGTGATACTAAGGATTCATTTGTTTTACAAAAATATTTTTTATATTTTATGATATTTAAAAAATTTAAAAAATTTAATCAATTAAATATATTTTTTTACCCAAAGAAAAACATAAGATATTTTAAGAAAAATTATTTTCTTTTTCAAAAACAGAAAATTATCTTTCGCATCTTGATATTTTTATTAAACTCTTTACACATAAATTTTTTAATAAATTTTATTTTTTTAAATTAAAATTAAATAATACATTTCATTGAAAATTATTTTTTACAAAAAATAATTAAAAAAATATTAATATTTTCAAAATATAAATTATTTTTTACAAATAAATATAGGCTAAATATATATTTAGGCTTTTTTTTATCATTCATATATAATATTCTTAATATTATTTAAGGCTCTATTTATTTTAGAGAAAATATTTTTTATATTTTTTGACATTTAAAATATTCAAAAATTTATTCAACGAAAAATATTTTTTTGATAAAAATATTTATTTAAAAAAATAATTCTTTTACACTAAAATTCTTATTAAAATCTTTATATAAAATTTTATTAATAATTTTATTTTTTAAACTAAAATTAAAAAAATATTTTTTTATAAAAAATATTTTACAAATACAAATTTTTTGTGCAGATAAACAGAGCCTGGAAAGCGGCTGCGAGGTGAATCCACTCTCATTATTGTTTTTTTAAGATGAAACTCGTGAGCTCCTTAGAATTGCAACTAGGCTAAGCGATATTGGTTTTAATCGAAAAGTCTATTGAATTAATTTAATTTTGAAATTTAGTTTTATTATTTTAAAAAATTAGTTTGATTTAATTTTAAATTTTTAAATATTTTATTCATTTCAAAAAAAGTTTAATATTTTATCTATTTAGTTGGATTCAATTTTAAAAAAGTAAAATTTTTTAAAAAAATAAATCAAATTGTAACATTAATAACAATAAATTATATTTTAGTATCTAAATTTTTAAATAATTAATGAATTTATTTATATATTTTTAAAATCGAACATTTAAATTAATAAAATTTATATATAATTATTGTAAATTTATAATTCAATAAATTTATTATTAAGTTGAAAAATTTTCACATAATTAGGAGAAAATAATTTTTAGACCTGCTTATTTTAATAATTGATCGATTTTATAAAATCTCACATCTTATAAATAATTTAAGTGGGTGATAGATATTCTCTCTTATTTTTATTTTTACATGTTATGCATATTTATAATTTCTTATATATATATATATATATAATATTATATTATAAATTTATTGAGTTACTTAAAAAATAAAAAAAAATGTGATCTATTATTACACTATAATAAATATAGTTTTTAACGATAAAAAATAACAACTAGTTTAATTTATTTTTAATAAATATATATAACAATCAATAATATAATTTACCGTTATTATATTAAACTGTAACCATCATCATAAAATGTTTTTATTAAAAGTGAGAGTATTTATTATTAAAGTATAAATATATTTTTTTTAATTTCGTATAAAAAAATAAAATATCACATAGACCTATTATAAATTAACAAGTAAGATAATTTATAAATCGAATAAATTCATAATTAGTATAAATTAAATTTTTTTATTTTATAAAAAATAATATGTACAGAGTTATTGTTGATATCAAAAAATAATATTATAATTTTAATTATTGATTATAATATTATTATAATTAATATTAATGATTAATAATATTCTCATAATTTTTTTTAATGATGACTTAATGATGGAATGAAATAGTTGTTAATAATTTTAAAACTATCCATTTTTAATATTTAAGGACGATAAATTTTTCACTGATTAATAAACGCTTTTCTTGAGTTTTAATATAAAAACTTTTCTTGAATTTTAATATAAAACTATATAATATTCATTTAATTTTATATATTCTTTTAATTGTTTTTATGATATTTTTATAATAAATCTATTTGTCTGGATATGCATGTTAATTATATTGTTTAAAATTACGAAGATTTGTCCATAAATTTAAAAATATGAAGAAATTTATTTTTTAGACAAAATTTATAAATAATTATATGACCTATTAACTTATAAAATTTTTAAATAATAAAATATTTAATTAATTTGACATTAATATTATTAACAAAATTTTTAAATTTGTTTGTGATATGTTTGCAAAATTAATTTAAATGCTGTTTTTAATAGAATTTTAAATAAAAAAATTATTCATATATTTTCTTTATTAATATATGTTTTTTTATTAAGTTAATTATTCATAATAGTGACGAGTTATATTCCTAAAAATTATTAGCAATTAACATATGCATATTTGCAATTAATACATTATCACTTAACTCTATTATTAGCGATGTCATTCAAATATTATCATTAAAATAATATTTCTTTTCAAAATAAATTATTTTAAAAAATTACAAATTTATTATAATAAAAATTAAATTAACATAGAATTTAAATACTTAAAATAATTATTTAGTTAATTTAAATTTAAATATAAATCTATTTCTTTAACTACTTAAATAGAAATTTATTTAACCAATCATATTCAATATTTTTAAACAATAATAAATATCTACATTATTTTCTAATCAATCAAATAAAAAAATAAATTATAATTACAAAAACTATGAAATTTCAATTATTTTCTCCTTTTATTTACACTTATATATATTATATATAAATATTGACTTTTCAATAACTTTTCAAACTCTCAAAATATTTTCTACCAAATATAATATTATTTTTTAGTTTGGTTTACTTAATGTTTTATATTTATATTTTATAATAAAGTACGTTAAGAGTGTTTTATTTATTAATAAATTAATATGATATAAATATAATTTAATTTTAAGTAGTAAGCTGAAATTAAAAAAATTAATATTTTTAATTATATCTGAAATATCATTTAATTTTTTTATGTTTATTAATTATTATAATTAGTAAACGTTAAATATGTGGAACAAGTTTTGTCTTGTTGGATTAAGGGTGTAAGATTTTGACAAATAAACAATTTATGACCATAAGTTTAATAGAAACCACATAATTAATTGTTGAAACCATTTGAGAATAACAGTTGGCCATTAGATTAAGTTGACTCACCTTTGAAATAATATGTGTCAATGATGGATGGTAAATTAATTTTCTTATGGCATGCATGAGAGCTATAGTCTAATGAATGCATAGTTTTTCCGTAATTTTAATTTTTTTATAAATAATTAACTTTCTAATAAAATATGCTTTTTATGAAATGATTATTTTATACATAATAATTATAACTTTTTGAAAACAATATGTGAATCAAAATATTCAATTGAAAGTTAAAATTTCGCTAATAAAATAAATTTACCTTATTTTAAACAAAATAACTGTAAAATTCAAATTGTGATTAACAGGCATAATTTTCATTTATATTAGGTAATAAACATAGATATTTAAATCCCAATTGGAGTCATTCTACTGTTTTTTTTTTATTTTAAAAATAAACAATTTGATGAAAATCATTAAAAATAAAATTATAAAAAAGACAATATAGATTTTAAATTTAATTAATATTATTAATTAAATATATATTTACACTCTTATAGTAATTGAGATTAATTTATTTTTTATTTTTTTTGAAATGCTATTGAGATTAATTGATTAAATATATAAATTAAAATCATAACTTATTCAATACTTAATGTTATAAATTTTTATGAATTAATAATGTTAGAGAAATATAATTTTATAAAAATTTAGAACTAAATCAGAAAAATTTAAAATACAACTAATAATAATTTAAATTATTTCTGATAACTTTTAATAAAATATCAATTGTATAATTAATTTATATTTAAATGTTATAATTTTAAGTTTTCCATAAGCTATAATTTTAATTTCGATGTTGAATGACTAATATGAAATATTAAAGGGTGCAAGTATTATTTTATTGCCGACCATTACATGCATGGATATACACATACATGCAATATCAATAATAACCATCCATCCATCCATCCATCCATCCATCATGGAATTGGTTTTTGTGAATTCCGGAGTACCTCTTTTGTACTTTTCCGCCTCTCCTTACTCCATCTTCTGTTCTTCGCAGCTGCTCCTGCTCCTGCTCTTCCATTTTTATTTATTTTTTAATTTTTTTAACCTTTGCTTCCTCTCTACTCTCGATCTTCTAGGTCTCCCTCTTCTTCGATCTCTCTATTCATTCAATTTAGGGTTTCTGGCTTCAGCTCTCTCGCCAGCTATTACTCGAATCTCGAGCTCTTCATTTTCAACAAGACCTAGATTTTTGCTCGCTCTTTTAGGCTTTATAGATCTACACAGCTTCCGCTTCTACCTTTGCTGAATCTCTCTGACACTTTTTAAGATGTTTTGGAAGCTTACAGCTCTCTCTGCATCCTCTCCTGTGAGTGAGAATTCATAGCTATTTTTTCAATTATTGATTTTGTTTTGCTTCGTTTTTTACGTGATTTGCATGATTTGTGGAGTTGCGAATATGTCAATTGTAATTTTAAATGGAAGCTTTGTTCTTCAAGTTTTACTTGTGTTTGCTGTTTAATTGCTGGTTTGAGCTTGCTGTTGATGGTTGCTGGGGTTGGATTAGGGCTCGTACACTTGGGCTTTAGTGGTTTTTGAATTCCTGCGATTTATTTGCTTCTCTCGCTGTAGTTTGCTTTTTCATCAATGAATGTAGTTTTAGTAGCAGAAGTACCATCGGCAATTACGGGTGTTTACTATTTCATTTTACAACATTGATGTTGGCGTTCAATTATTATCGCTGGAACTCTTTTCCCTGTAGAAATGAAGTGAGCATTTTATTGACATGAATGCTGTTTTAGGATATAGTTAGGCTTCCATTTGGTATTTTGGTTGGGAGGCCAAAAAAACTGTTGTTTAGATGTTTTGAAGTTTTGATGACTAAGAAATTTCAAATTTAATTGTAATCTAATTTCTAATATCATCTAACATATTTAAGAAGCTTTTTTTCTCCACAGTAGCTTCAATAGCTATGTCAAACAGATTCGTAATATATGTGTGCTTCTGCAATAGAGGACATTTGACAAGTGGTTTTTACTTTATCAATTGTGCCAATTCAATGGTCAATTCTACTGGACTATAGTTTTTTCTTATAACCTTGAATTTTTCATGGTCAATGTTGCTTTAGATTTAAACCAATTGCTGTAGTGCATTACTATTTGCTTTTGTTCACATGTTATCTGGTTCATCTATTCTAACATGCTATTGCTGTTGTAGGTGGAGTCTATACTGGACAAGGAAAATTTCACGTTGGAAGAGCTTCTGGATGAGGAAGAAATAATCCAAGAATGCAAAGCTTTGAACAGTCGCCTTATCAATTTGTAATATTTCTGTTATTCCATCTTTACTCTTTCATGAATATTGCATCTTCTTTTTTGTGTTTTAGGGAATATATTATATAGTTGATTTTGGTGTAAGGTCATCATAATTTTTTTTTTGCAGCCTACGAGATAGAGCCCAGGTAGAGCAGTTGCTGCGGTATATTATTGAAGAACCAGCAGAGGATGCTGAAAGCAAACGTGCTTTCAAGTATATCACTTTAACTTGTAAAGAGAATATGTTTTGTTTTGCAGTGTCTCCTAGTTCGCTTCTGACACTCTTCTATTTGTTTATTTTTTTAAGGTTTCCCTTCATTGCCTGTGAGATATTTACATGTGAAATTGATGTCATTCTTAAGACTTTAGTGGAGGAAGAGGAGGTAGGATTCAGTTTCTGTATATTCCTTCCACTGTGTTTTAATAATGAAGTTAATGTGGTAATAATTTCCCCCTAATCTTTGTTTTTTCTTGCTACTGTAGCTAATGAACTTACTCTTCTCTTTCTTGGAACCGAACCGACCTCATAGTGCTTTGCTGGCTGGGTATTTCAGT
The DNA here is from genome assembly GCF_001659605.2 of Manihot esculenta. Lineage (NCBI taxonomy): Eukaryota > Viridiplantae > Streptophyta > Magnoliopsida > Malpighiales > Euphorbiaceae > Manihot > Manihot esculenta. The sequence continues at coordinate 31,065,876 of NC_035171.2, forward strand.
AAGGTCTGCTGTTGAGTGTTCTGTTTCCATTTTTATGTGATGCTTTTTTTTTATCTTGTATGTTTTTTCTTCTTCTGAATCACTTTTTGATGCTATTTTCTGTTGGACTTTAGGTGGTTGTTTGCCTTATGGTACGCAAGACTGTCCCACTTATGAAATATGTTCAAGTAAGTAACTGTTTGTCCCTAAAATCTGGATTCTGTACCAATAATATCTGTTTTATTTCTCTACTGAGCAAATGAGGCATATATAACGTTTGGCAGATCTTGAAAATTCTTTTATGGGTTCAACATAGAAAAATATATATACATTTAGAATATTTTCTAAAAAAGAGGGGTCTATTGATCCACCATTGCTTGCTGGTCATGTGCACCTGGGTATACCTTTATGCTGAGATTGTGCTGCTATTGGTCTATATTTTGTGGTAACGAAGTTTGTTACCAAGTCCAATCATGATTTTTTACACAATTTTTACAGGCCCATCAAGATGTTTTCCGTCAACTGGTTGATTTAATTGGAATAACATCCATCATGGAGGTAGTTGAGATATTCGAGTTTGTATTGGTTTCAGTTTAGTTAGTTCTTGTAATTTGTGTTGTTTTTTGTTATTGACTGCTTTATGCAGGTTTTGGTTAGGTTGGTGGGGGCAGATGATCATGTTTATCCTAATTTCATTGATGTGATGCAATGGTTGGCTGATAGCAATTTGCTAGAAATGATTGTGGACAAATTGAGTCCTTCTGTAAGTGATTATCTGCTGAACTGTTGAAGGAATTCACAGTTATTTTTTTACATGCACATAGAGACATGCACACGGCTTCACCTGCACATACAGAGTTGATAAAATTTAGTTCATAGTTACTTTCCCTGTTGGATGGTGAAGTTGCATGTGGTTGTATATGGAACAAAATAGTTCCTTAGGTTACTTAGTGCTACGAATATGTTTGTTTATGCATATCAGTTATGTAGGACAACGGATTCTTTTGAACCATCATCGGTTCTGATAACCCTACTTTTGGTTCAGTTTTCAGTTTTAGTTTATACAATTATCATGGGATTTGGGTTTTCTGAGAGGTGCAAGCTGCATATGCTGTATCTGAAGATACATTACACTAAAGGATGCTGCCATAAATTGACTTTGATTTGATTTTCTTGTGCTGAAAAGCAGGTGGTTGATGAGCCACTTTGGCAATTTCTGAAAGGATAATTTTCTAAGTTTTTTTAAAAATAACATTGGCAATGTTTCTTTGTGCTTGTGCAGCAGTTATTAATAGAGATACTCTAGTCTCTCTGTTTGCTTTTTGGCTTGAAAGATAAATGTGTTTTTGATTGTCTTCCTATTTTCTGTTCCTGCTAAGTCTATGATGTAAGTGAGAGAATTCCAGAGGGCATAAGGTAGACAGAAACAATGAGTTGGAAAATATAAAATTAATAGCAATAGTGAACCCTAAGATTGAATGCATTTTATCATCCTTTTCATGCATTTCAGTCAAGTAAATGTCCTTTCTCTGTGGATCAGAGCCCTCCTGAAGTTCATGCTAATGCAGCGGAAACATTATGTGCAATAACTCGAAATGCTCCCTCAGCTTTGGCTACTAAACTCTCTAGCCCAAGGTTTGTGTGACTTGGTGCTCTTCTATATTGACTGGATTTTAGTGGATCCTTTTTTCTCTCTCTCCACATATGCATTTAATTCATATTGGCGTCCAAAATTTTCCATATGCAGTTTTGTTTCAAGGATATTTGGCCATGCATTGGAAGATTCACTCTCAAAATCTGGCCTTGTTCACTCACTTTCTGTGTGTATATCTTTATTGGATCCAAAAAGATCTGCAATTTCGTCCCCCCTGCTGCATTCTTTTCGAAGTCAACATATTTACGAGTCTCCAATTCCTGTAAATCCAGAGACTATTGACGCAATGCTGCCTAAACTTGGTGAGTGATTTACGTTTCTGGCTGAAAAAATGGTCAGACAATATTTGTTGCTGTCTTGCTGGTCATGTCATAATTTTTTAGAAATATGAAGACCAACTTCCTCCTCATATTTTTTTCCTCTCCCTCTTTCTCTCTCTCTCTATATATCACATAAAATCTGAAGATTTTTATGTATCAAATTGAGATGGAAATAATATCAGTAATCCTTATTATCTTTCCCTTGTTTGTTGATGATTTTAAGATTTCTTGTCTTCTTTGCAGGTGACTTACTTATGCTATTAAATGTGTTGTCTGATGACAAAATTTTACCTACAACCTATGGGGAACTGAAGCCTCCTCTTGGGAAGCATCGCCTTAAGGTTTGTCATGTTTTTGTCATAAACTTGATACAGAAGATGGTGCAGAACATAATTCTTTTTTTTAATCCCAGTGGAATTAGGTTAGCAGGTTGGGTGCTAATTTTCCTGAATATGATGTAGTTAGTAAATCATGTCTTAATAAGTTTTTCTTAAATTGTAGTTTATCCTGAACTGGATTTGTTTATTATAGATTGTTGAGTTCATTGCGGTGCTCTTAAGAATGGGAAATGAAGCTGCTGAGAAGGAATTGGTCAGCTCCGGAACCATTAAACGGGTCCTGGATCTGTTCTTTGAGTAAGTTCCTAGCTCATTGCAAAATTGTGAAGTCATGAATTATTAAATTGTTGACATTGGCATTGAGAGAACACTGGTTCCTTCTCAAAGGACATCTTGCTATAATGTCGTTTCCTTGGCTGATTATGCAAAATCTCTGGTGTTCTAATTGATACAGGTACCCATACAATAATGCATTGCATCATCATGTGGAGAGTATTGTATTATCATGCTTGGAAACCAAGAATGATGCTATGATCGATCATCTCCTTCAAGAATGTGATTTCATTGGAAAAATACTCCAAACTGATAAAAATCCAATAATTTCAGATGACACTAACCAGGTAGATGGATGCTAATCTTTCTTGTTTTGCACCTGAAAAGGATGAGAACTTGTATTAATATGTGATCTGATGAATCAAGTGCTCTCTCTCATCAGTAAATGTGGCATTTATAGTCTTTAGTACCTTTTTTTGAGCTATCGATCAATGTTTCTATCCTTGTGCAGCCAACTGTGCCTTCTGCAGGAAAACGGGCGCCACGGGCAGGAAACCTTGGTCACATCACACGGATAGCTAATAAACTTTTACAGTTGGGAAACACCAATAGCCGCATTCAGACATATCTACAGGTGGGTAGTAAGATAATACTGTTTAAACGTCTTGTGAGAATTTAATGCTTTTTTCAGAAGCCTGCAGAGTTTAATCATAGGGAATTTTTCCGAGTTTCTGTGATGATGGCTTTAATATCTCTTCCCCCAGACAGGTTTACCTTTTTTGCTCAAGAGCAGTTTCAAAATATTTATGTAAATTTTTTGCTGGAAACTGGACTTCCTTCCAAATTACCATTTCAGTTATCAAATATTATTTTATATGTTTCCAGTACCACATACCATTATGCTATATTCTCTTATCAAATATCAGTATATTTTCGGAGTGTGGTTATGTTTTGGAAATGTTATTTTGCTCTAATGGCTTTGTTGAAACAGATTCTTTTTGTTTCCTCCAGGAAAATAGTGAATGGAATGAGTGGCAGGCCAGCATTTTGCTAGAGCGTAATGCAGTTGAAAATGTTTACCGATGGGCTTGCGGGTATACTTTTGCCTCACATCTGTAACATTTTGTTGGGACTTGTGGTTAAAGATATTGATAAATTCTCTCTATTTTACTCTTGATAAAAATATTATAGGCTATGTTCACTTCATGAGATGAGAGAAATGGGGTTTCATTGTAGTTTTCCCTTATACTAACTGATTTCTTAGACATAATAACCTCACCTGTCTTGTACTCTCCGTTTTCTCTAATAATGTTTATCCTCTTGTTGGTTGATATTTGACTGGAGTAGAGCAATTGAAATGACAATGATAGAGCAATTTTCTAGTAGGTCATGTCCTAGTGGCTTTTCTACCTGACTTGGTCTCTATTCTTTTAATGTGTTAATGGTTGATGCATTTATAAATTTCACCAGCAAGCATAACATTGATATTGGAATTCTTAAAAAGAAAAAGTGAAAGGGGAGGAGTAAACAGTGCAAGGGAGTTTTTGGTGGCTTTTAATCAACAGTGGAATTAGAGATGTTGAACTTGATTCGTATTAGCTGTAATTTGATTAATGGTTATTTGGTGGCCACAAACTGGTCAAGTTTTGAAGAGTGGGAGAATGTTCAAGTAAAACTTCTCTTATCTGATTCTGCAAGATCAAAATGAGGGATTTTTAACTAGTGGAGGATGGATACTATATGTTTGTACTCGGAGCTCGAGATGGTGACCTTTTCCTGTCTCAAAAATACACATTGAAATGGTATTGCAGTTTGATTGGTCTTTCTTTGAAGGATCATTATACTACTTGCTTCAGATGTCTTATACGATCTAGAGTTACAACACATTTCTGTTTTTTGTGGTGATAAGCAAGCTAAATTGTGAGGCCTAATGAAGTTTCTACAGGGTGTGTGCACGTGAAAGAGAGACATGTTTCTTCTAATATTTCTTGCGTTTGAATGTTCAATCATAATGTTCTGATTTATTAAAGTATTAATGGAGGTTTTTGTTTTGTTTCTTGCTGTCGTATGCAGCCGCCCAACGGCATTACAAGATAGGACAAGGGACAGTGATGAGGATGACATTCATGACAGAGATTATGATGTAGCAGCTCTAGCGAATAACTTAAGCCAGGCTTTTAGATATAAAATGTATGGAAATGAGGATAATGAAGAGGTATGCTCAGACTTCTCTTTATTCCATAACTTTGTCCTTTTCTTTATCTTTTTATCTTTTTATTATTATTTCTGCTTCTGTTGCTGGATTTATGGTTCTTAACCCTCTTTATCTCTTGTCCAAGATATAATGACATGTTACTATATCCTGGTTGCAGGACCATGGAGGCCTTGATCGAGATGATGAGGTAACAGTTGGATTCTCTGCTCTTCATTTCTTTCTTTCTTTTTCTCTTGTTATTTGTCTCTTATTAGGGGTGTTGATGATGTTTTTCCATGTAGAAATAGGATTGGTAAGATGTGAAGAAGTATGAACAAATCAGAGTGGAAGTTATCAAATTAGATACTAACTATGTTGTTCAATATTGAATTTTCAGGATGTCTACTTTGATGATGAGTCTGCTGAAGTTGTTATATCATCCCTGAGGCTTGGTGATGACCAAGGGAGGTGAGTCTTTATCCCCTGAAAGTGAAAATGTAATGCATCTATGATCTATTGAGATGTCTTGATGTTTTTGACATGAACCTGTAATAAGGTCTGGACATGCATAGAATTTACCTACTTATCTTATTTGCTTTGGATATGGAAGGCATTTTGACACGGTGGATTTTTCATTCCCCATAATAAAAATAGTCCAGCATTTGGGAAATTCTCCTAAACATGGGATCGTGGTCTTAGCATGGAAAATTCTTGAGCCATCTGTTCATGAATTGACAACGAATGTTCTGTTCTTTTATGCATGCAGTAATCTATTCACAAACTCCAACTGGTTTGCCTTCCAAGATGATAGAGTTGGTAATGCCCCTGCAAGTACATCACCTATGGAGATAATGGACGAGATAAACTTGAGTGGAGCTGCTAATGGTGGTAACAGCAGTAGTGATGATGAGGTGGTAGTTGGAGAAGATGATGAGCTAACTGAGAGCAAAGACAATGTTAATTCCACATCCACTTCCAACACAAACTTTGCCAATGGATTTTCTGGGAATGTTCCCATTCATCAGAGTGAGAACGCAACTACTCCACAGGACATCGGATTTTTCAGATTTGATACTCCAGGCAATGAAGATTTTTTTGGAGACAGGCCTTTCCCTGAATGGGTCGGATGGGGAGAATCATTAGATTTGCAAGTAGGTGGGTCAAGTTTGAATCCATTTGAAGATCATGATATCTCGGATGTCAATCTTTCCACTCAAGCTTTGGTAGCAACTAACGATGTTAATTCCCCTTCAAGTGGAGAATCAATACTACCAAATGGCTCATCACCCTCCAAGGATTCCAATGATGGATCAGTGGGCAGTGATACAAGTCGTGAATCTGCAACTGTTCCCTCATTGTTTGAAGAGGATGTTGAATTCGTTGGTGTGGAATTAGAAGGAACAGAGAAGGCAATGGAACAGGCTCTCAAGGAGGGCATAGTTGGTGAAGCAGGTCCTTTAAAGAGGAACACGATCCCGAAGGCACCAGAAAAGGAGAATCCTGATGATGGTGGAGCTGGGATTAAAGAGTTCAACGATGCAAATTATTGGAGGGTTGATCAAGAGGTTGCTGTTCTTGAGTGATTACCACATCCAGACTTTGTCGGCCCAAACTGAAACTTGTCCCCTACAGCCAGACCCCATTTTTCGTAGGCAAGGGCTCATGAAGCAGACTTATGTACAGTGTATTTTTTTCCCAGATGGGGATTGGATGGTAGGTTGTGTTATGATGTTACTGTTCTTAGTTGTTATTGTTACTGTTGTTTATTATTCAAGGTTTTTGTTTTATTCCCGTCAGAGACCAGGGGGTTTCCTCACCCGATCATATTTATGTTTCATTGTGCTACCACCATTGCTGGTTTCTTCTTTTCCTGGGTTTATTTCTTGATGATTGATTTGCTTTCTGCATCGGCCGTCTTTCCTTAAGCCACTCTTTTAACCAGGCCCACAAACAAGCAAAAGAATCCTAGGCTATTGGATCCAAACCGTGGTGAGAGACCCGAATATTCGCTTTTGTTGTACCTTTCTCACCATCTGCCTCTCGCCTGTTGCAGCAATCTTAGCCAGATGAGCTCTTAAGGGTCGGTTACCAATTTGGAGAGCTGCCAAAAGATTGGAGTTGGAGGAAGCCAGGCTTGACGAGAGGCCAGACAGAGCTCATAGCTTTTTCAGACTTTCATAGGCTTTGAGGGAGCTGGAGCCAAACCAGTGGCCCAATGAATGTCTTTAGAGGTGTGAAAGCCGATCATCATCCCGCAAAGCTCAACCTTAGAAAAGATTAGCCGAACACGTCATTAAGTAGTACATGTAGAGCTTCAGCTAAGGCTGTGGAAAGCTACTCGATCAGCCTTTTGCTCTACTCTATATAACATTCGAATCCATCCAGGGTGAAAATCAGAATATATATCCAATTAATCATACCGTTAAATTATTTTTCGGTTGAATATATAATTTGTTTACTCATTTTTTTGCAAAAAGCCACTTTATTTATTAACTTTTTAATTTTATTTTATTTATTCATTTAATTTTTAAATTGTAAAATAATTTAATCTCTTTAAAAAGATAAGTTATTTTATAATTAAAAATTAAAAAGATAATATGCATTTTAAAATCTGAATTATTTATAATTTAGATTGAATTATTTACAATTTAAAGGTGTAAATAAAATGAAAATAAAAAAAATTGATAGGGTAAATTATTTTTATGTGAAAATGTGAGAGAACTATTATGCATTTAATAATTATGTTCTCTTTTTAAATTGAAAATTTAAAATAGAGACACTTGACATTCTATCTTTTATTTTTTAGAATAACCTTCCATTGTTAATATTACATCAAACATATCCTTAAAAATACATTATATTGGAAATAAGAAAAAAAAAATTTCACATTTTGTGCAGGACTAACAAATTCCAGCCACGTGCACAGTACCGACTCTTCTGGACATCGTTCTCAGTAGAATCTTCTGGACATGCCATGCAAGAAGCTGCCTAGATAATTAATAGTTGCGTGACGAAAATCAGAGTCCGAAAGGAAAGAAACCATTTATTTCCCCACCATTCTTCTTCTCCATTTCCCTCTTCCACTGATCGATTCTTCTGCAATCCAAACACAAAACAATCGAGAATCGGAGATGATAGAGGTGATTTTGAACGACAGGTTGGGGAAGAAAGTCCGAGTCAAATGCAACGAGGACGATACCATCGGCGATCTTAAGAAGCTCGTCGCTGCTCAGACTGGTACCCGACCTGAAAAGATTCGTATTCAGAAGTGGTATACCATCTACAAGGACCACATTACCCTCAAGGATTACGAGATTCACGATGGCATGGGCCTCGAGCTCTACTATAACTAGTTTCTCCATCACTCTGAGACTGGTCCGTTTCTCCCTTTTCGAATTAGCCTAATACGCCATGTTTGTTTGTGTGTGAGATTTGATTTAATGGACTAGTGTACTTGACTGATGATGGAGACTCTCTATGATTTGGGTGTTTAATTGAATTTCACTGGCTTGCATCCGCTTCGTACTTTGTGTCATATAATTTGGATGCTGATTGGTTGTGCTTGAACTTGAATGCAATAAATCTCCTAACGGTATTTGGATAATGAAGATCGGAGATTAAAGGCTCCCATATTCAACTTGCTTTTAGTAAACTTTATTTGCATTGTTTGCTTTATATATATATATATAAATTGCTTATTCGAATGCAAAAGCAAAAGCAATTATTAGCTACTATCTGGTTTCAGAGATTGGATAATGTGCATTAGTTGCTTAAAATTCTAAAGCAAATTCTGTGGAAGGTCTAGGTCTCACATTATTTTTATCAAGTTTTAGCTTTGCCAGGTGCCAGAATCTGGCAGAGAAATACATCTTAATTCCTCTCGCTTAGGGCTCTATTCCTAGATCTTTGCCAATAAAATTTAATATATGCCATTGCTGGGTAGTAATTATCCAAGCAAAGTTCATTTGTTAACTTCAAAGCGTTTCTATAAAATCAGTTTTAAGCAAGCCAACGCTTTTCCACTCGTTTTGTTAATAAATATTGGGCCACGGGCAGTTTTCACTAATGGATTTGGTCTTTACTTTGCGTCTTCCAGTTCAAGCTTCTCTCTGTTCCACCTTAATTCTTTAGCCTATAGAATGCTGCTGTCTGCTTTAACAGGAAAAAGTTCAGACAGCAAGCCCAGAACTGAAAGCCAAAGTGAAATGTCCTTCAATGTATAGACGTTTTAATGGTTTGTTGTCGTTCTGTTTCTACCTTGTTACAACTTATTTTTAGTGTATGGACATGGGCACAATTTACGAAAAATGAAGTTCAATCGTAGCAACAAAGAGAATGAATTCTAGATTCTAGGAAGTTTGAGGTCCATGGTAAACAGCTGAAGGATAAATTGAGTCGAATTTAATTCATTGGTTTGAATAAAGAAATGGTCCATATACACATGATGCATTAGGAATAAGGAAAAGGAACGTGAAGGAAGGTTGGGAGTTTTTAACTAAACATTTTGATGGAAATTCAATTAAAAGATGAAATGGGCAGAGCACATCAAAATCAGACATTTTCACACTAATTTTCAATTTATTTCATTTGATTCATTTATATGCATGTGGCATAAAACTGTGATTTTGAACATAGAAAAGGGAAGAAATTTCTACAAGTGAAATTTTTAAGAACCACACATAAACTAGATTAATATTGGACTTAGCAAGTGTTTTGTCCTGTTTGGGTATCGATATTTTATTTGAATTTCTTAGATTGACTTGAGCGTTGGTTTTCTTCATTAATAAAATTGGAATTTAAGGTTTGCTGGTTGTTGATGGTTTTGATGAATGGAGAGAACAAGAAAGTAGTTCTTGTTATTAACAGCGTCCCTCACACCTTCCTAGTTGTTGGAAAGTATGTTAGCTAGAGCTTGCATTTTCATGTTGTATTGTTGGGTGAGCTTAACTTTGGAAAAAGGGGTGAACCTCGCTTAATGTTTACGCATCTGTTCTAATTCTTGTTCATGATTCTAGTGGCCATGGAAATCAATTTTATACACTTCGGCTTGAACCGACATCATTAGCTTATTCGTCCCAGTTTCATCAGTTTTATTTCCAGGTGGGTAACTTTTAATGGTTAGTCAAATCATGTGTTCTGTTTTTGGCTTTTTTCATTCTTTAGTTATAGCCTATACGGAAATCAAACTGTTGGTTCCATATTTTCATTAGATTCTTTATGCTTTCCCTCCTGTAATAATGTGCTGGAGAAATATGGCCACCATGAAAGCTAATCACATGGGACTATTGTGGAAATAGCATTTATTTCAGTTTTTGCATTGCTTTCATAAGAATGATGAAACGTGGCGTTTTGACTATTATGTATTTGACTAATCCCACTATAGGTCTATTTCTAGTTGGAGAGTGGACTTTATGATGGTTTGCATGATCAGATTATTTGCATGTAGAATACGGAATCAATGAGTTCAGGAATCCCATCAAGGGTTTTTCTGGTGTTTGCTGGTGGCCCTTCATGTAAATATTCTCCACTAAAAAGTGTAGCGTGTATGATTATGTTGCTGCTGTAGATTATGCTCTTGAATTTGATGCAATTCTTGTTTGCTTGCTTATCTTTTAAGGAAGAATGCAATTTTAGCGTACTTTACCCCTTGTTTTCTTTTCTTTAATTGATGGACTGGCAATTGGATGGTCTCTCCACTATCAGATATCTTGTGTGTTTTTTGAAATTAAATTTGCCAATTGAAATGATAGTGGAGTTCTCCAATTTCTTCAAAATTTAAATCTTCAAAATTTAAACTTTCAAAATGACATAATAAATGATGTCTATAGTACCTTAGCCTTGAAGCAGGATGTGATGTGGCAAGACTTTTTTCAAGCATAATTCACACCGTAGGTCTTTGGGATGTTATGCTTGTATGTCTGAATGTAATATGCATGCATGTTTTTTTTTTAAATAGTGACTGACCCAGCTTGGGCCAACACGACATGGGCTTCCTGAAATATTTGAAAATTTTTAAAAATACATGAGTGATTTTTTCTAAAACATAAAAAATATTATCTGTATGTTTAAAAAATTTTATTAATCCATCTTGTTTCAAAATTATTTAGTTAAATTATTATTATATTTTATAGAATTAAATTTTTTAATCCATTTACCAAAGAAGTTTTTACTATTGAATTTTTCATCTTTTCTATTATTTTTTAATCTAAGACGTTTATTTTTAATTTTTAAAATTTCAAATTCAAGTATTTATTTAATTTTTTTTTTAGATTCACGCATTATTTAATTTAATTTTATATATTATTTTTATTATTAAGTGAAAATTTTTTATTTGTTTTATTTAATTATTAATCTATTTATATAATTAAAATTATATAGAAATAAATTTTAATGGATAAAATTATTTATTTATTTTTAAATAAATTTCAATAGTAAATTATATATTAAAAAATAATTTATTTTATTGATTTTTTAATTATATTTATTTTAAAATTATTAAATTTTTTAAATATTAAGAAATAGTTTAAATATTTATTTAAAAAATAATAATTAATGATAAATTGATTTGAAAATAATATAAAATTAAATAGAATTATAATAATTAACGGTATATTATAATAATAAAAAATTAATAAAATAAAAAAATAAAATATTTTATTTATTTAAATTATACCCTTAACTAAATTTATGAGTTCCTCGCTGTTTCAAAATGCAGCGAGCAAGTTGTATCTTTGATGATAAAAAGGCTAGAAAAGATAAAATGAAGAAATAGGGATTTATTTGGATATATGAAAAGACAAATTACCAAACAATTGATGGTGCAGTGGGATAAGGGATGATGAGCATTTGGACAATCAACATATAATATTGCTGTCTTGTCCTTTATTAGCCGGCCTTTTAAATTTCTGACGAGGATCTTAATCATGCAGCTCTTGTCTAGCAACCATTCTTACCTTTTTCTCTTTATATTTTTCCCATGTCATCATTTTGGCTCTGTCCTTTGGCTTTCTCTTTTAGTCAGGAAAACATTCTTTCTTGACAATGAAATCGATCTGTTTATTTTTCTTTTTCTTTGCCATCCATATTCATCTGCTGATGCCTTTTCCTTTTTTTTATCTCTCTATATCTTATAATTCAAACATTTATGTGAATTTTTAACTTCATTCAAATTTTTTCATTTTATTAGATTTGATGCTTTCATATATATTCTTTTCCAATTAAGACTATTCAACTGTACTGGATGTTTTAGTAGTCAATACTGTTTAGTCAAACATTATGAAAATAATTGTTGATAATTCACTTTTTCGACCTATAATTAATGGTGATAATATTAAATAATATTATCTATTTATATAATAATATTCATTATTTTAGTAGTTGGTAATTATTTTAATAATAAATAATTATTTTAATAATTAATTAAATATTATAAAAAATATTTTTTTATAAAATTATTCTTTTTATTTTTAAATATTAATATTTTGATCAGAACAAATGTTAAATCTTACCTTCAAAAACATTATGTAATATAAGTTTGAGTCCTATAATTTGAGGCTACATATGGTGTCCCTTTATCAGCAGACTACTTGAAACTAAAGTTATATCTTGCATTTTGATAACAACCGCTTTAGATTTTGATTGGGAGATTACTACTAACACTTTTTGTTTGGGGAAATTTCTGGGAAAGAAAGTGAAAAAAATATAGGAAATAAAGAATATCATTTATTTTCCAAACAAGGGGAAATATCATTTTTTATTTTCCTTTCCTACTTCCCACTCACCCAAACAAATACTAAATTATTGTGAATTAGGGTGGATCTTGGACACAGAATCTCAACGTCATTTTGCCTACTTTTAATCACATCTCTTTTTAGCTCATAATCAACACACCATGACAACAGTGCATCTCTTTATAAAACATATGCCTCTTATTTGAAATGACAAAATGTTGAGAGCATTTAAATAAATTTATTTTTTTAATTTTTATATTTAATAAAATTAAAAATATAAAAATTCAATTTTTTTGAATTTTAATGATGATTGATTTTAAATTAAAAATAAATTTTATTAAAATTGTTAAGATTTTATAAAAAATTATTTCATTTTGATATTTAAAAATTCTATTTTTTCTTTTCTTCTATCTTTTATTTTTTGTTTATTTTAATTTTAAATTTATTTATATTTACTTAATTAATATTTTTTTAGAATTTAATTTAATATTAAATATTAATATTTAATGCATTTATAATTGATAATAAGATATTTATCATATTAGTTTGTTAATTTTTTAAAAAATATTGTCCATCTTAATTTATATTTTAATGGTAAAGTTTATATTTTAAATATTATGAAAATATTAATAATGTTGTTCAAAAATTATTTTCAATGTGAAAATTATTGTTATTTTTAAAATAAATATTTGTACTTATCTTAGGAATAATAAAAATAGTGAAGAAATAAATCAATTTATATTTATTATTAATTTATTTAAAATAAATAAATTTAATTAAATTTATTATTTTAAAATCTATTCCAACTAAAGAGTTTTTTTTTATAAATAATAAAATTCAATTTTTTTTCTTGTAAGAAATATATTTGTAATAAGGATAAATAGTAGAATTTTGAGTTTAAAGTCAAAATTTTTAATTTTTTAATTCTTGTTTCAAAAATAGCATCATAGTTCATTTTAATGAAAAAAAAAATCCTAATGTGTCATTTGTAACATGCAAATTAATTTTAAGGATTTTTTTAAAAAAAATTTAGTATAAAAAATACTCAAGAAAATTATTGATATAAAATACTTTACTAGTCAACGTGAAAACTAAATTATTAGGTTAAACCTTTTTAAGGGAGAAATTATTTTTAAATTTCAATAAAGTTATTTAAAACATTTATAAATTTATATAACGTTTTTATGCATGTTTTCTCATATTTAATGGTAAATAGTAAAAAATTAGAGTCTATTTTTGGTGGTATTATAAATTAAAAACATTTATTCAAAATTATTTTGAATTTGTCAAAAAAAAAATTAAACTAGTTAATAAAAAACAAATTTTATATATTTATTTCAAATTTATTGGCCAATGAATTTTGTAGTTATTGAATATTCTGAAGGTGAGTACTTAGTTTTACTCATCATACAGATAACACTTGGGGATAATATCAACTCCAATCCGCTGTAGAAAAATTCGAGATTATATTTTAAATTTTTCGTGATAAGTCGAAATATCTTATATCGTGATATATTTGACCAGGGTTACCAGGTAACCAGCGGTTAAGATAAAATCCCGATCATAAACTGATCGAGTGGAGAAGGCCACAGCCGCACACGATAATATAATATCCATCTTTCAAATCTTACAAGTAACCGCCTAGTAAACCTAACAATTCTTTAATAATTTTAGGTAAACGCAAAATAACACTCAGTATGGGGTCCACCGCACGAAGGGGTAGTGTGGCCACGTCACCAAATCTCTGTCGTTTATGATCCTTGAATATCTTTACTGCCAACACGGAGGTCGCATTTAAATTTATAAAAGAAAATTACTATTTAAATATTATATTATATAAATTTATTAATTAATTTTTTTTAATTTTAAAAATATATTATAACGTATTTAATATTTTAAATAATCTATTAATTAACTTTTTATTAATTTTAATTATTAATTATTTTACTATTTAATTTTTATCCTTTTAAAAAATTTATTAGTTAATTTTTTAATTTTATAAAATTTTATTAATTAATTCTTTCTCATCAAAAGCATTTTAAAATTTTATATTATATTTAATTATCAAAATTAATAAAAAAAATTAATTAATAAATTTTTTAAAAAGTTAAAGATTTTTTAATTTACTTTAAAAAATAAAAAATTAATTAATGAATTTCTTTATAATATAAAGTAAATAATAAGTTTATTTTATTGCATCATTATCTTTTTTAATTATAAATTATATTTTTTAAAATAATAATTAATAATTAGCTTCACTAATAACTTCATAATAAACATCAATTTGGAAAATTAAAATTTATTAATTTTAAAAATAATTTAATAATAGAGCATCATGAATGAAATGTGTATAAGAGATGTTAATATAAAATTCAATCTTTTAAGTAAGTTACATTTCTTAGTCCTTTAAAAATATTAAAATTCAATTTCTTTATTATTATTATTAATAATAGAAAAATTAAAATCCTAGGGACGCTTCTGATTTTTGCGTAAAATTTTAATTATCCATTTATCATAATCCATTTTATAAAAAACAATAAATAAATTATAGCAAAAATTATGTAAGATTTTAATTTCTTTTAAAATAAAAAATTTTTAAATTAAAGATAATTAAATTATTTCATGATATATGTATATTAATTTTAAAATCTCAAAATTAATTTTTGATTATTGGAATTTTGCTTTAAAACTTTTAAATGCTATATACATGGTAAAAAAAAATTTTATGGATTGATATATTAAGAAAATATAATTAAATTATTATATTAAGTAAATTTCATATAAAAATAACTATAAATTAATTTTTAGTACGGAAGGAGTATAATCAATAATAGGATGAATACTTTTTAAAGAAAATACTATTTTAAATGATTTTAAGAAATAATTTAAAAAATTATTTTGTTATTACATCGTTTTTATGATTAAAATTCATTAATTTTAATTTTAATTTTAATTTTAATTTTAATTTTAAATTTTTTAAAATATCATCTAACTAATATGTTTTAAAATTTTTTTACAGTATATATTACTATGTAGATCATTCAGTCTCAATTACAACATATTACCTGTAAAAAAAATTATAAAAATAAAGAAAAAAGAAAAATAAAAGGGAAGGTGAGAAAAGCTAAGTGGGCGGCAGTCACAAGGAAGTGGAGGAGAGGGTGGAGTCAAATCCGAAGCCCAAGGGTGGACTAAACAAAAGGCCGGGCCAACGTAACGGCGACGTAATTATGACCGCACGTGGCTCTTCTTTGCTGGCCTTCGGTCCCACTTGCACGTGTGCTTGTTTTATCTGTATAATAATTTTTTACTCATTAAATATAAATATGTCCTATTTCATTAATCACCCACTCATAAATCAATAATAGAATTATAAATAATTGTAGTATTAAAAAACTTTACTAGTTAAATTTTTTAAATTTTAAAAATAGATTAAATATTTTAAAGTGTTAAAATTATTAATTAATTTTTATTAATTTTAGATATTAAGTAAAAGAGTTTATTAGTTAATATTTTAATTTTATAAATAAATTAATTAATTTTTTGATTGAAGATATTTTAAATTTTTATATTTAAAATTAATAAAAAAATTAGAAATTTTTAAATTTTAAAAATTTTCATGGTGTATTTTGATAGGCTCTTATTTTATTTTTTTTTATTTTACTATAATATGTAATCACCGTTCTATATTCGTATCCTCCTATTATATTTATATTAGCAGTATATTCATATGAATATACTGTATTTTTTTTATTGTGAAACGGCTATTTAATTTCATTTGATACTATTTAAATATAATTTCGAGCATCATGAGATTTATTTTTCTATAGTCTAACGGACATTTAAGGCCAAATTCCTCATATACAAGTCCCTAACCCAACTCATCAAAATAAGTCAGGACTTATACATAGAGTAGGTCTATGTGTTGAGTCCTAATAGAATTAAAGTCTAATTTTTTTTAGTGTGAGTTCAGTTATGGCTGAAATCTTTAAGTTCGAGTTGTAATGAAATTTTAAATTAAATCAATAAAATTTTATTTTTTGAATTAAATTAAAATTAATAAAAATTTTAAATTAATTTAAATAAAAAATTAAAAATACAATAAATTCGCATCACTTATATTTGTATATAAAAATCAATATTTATAGTTTGCTTTCAAAAAAAAATTCAATATTTATAGTTTTATAAATAAGCTATTAAAAATATGTGAAGTGGGGATTGTGTGTAAATATTATAGTCTCTCTGCTCTATTTCCACCGAAAAAACTTATCTACATTATATTTATGTAAATTTATAATATAAATATATAATAAAAATCACATAAAAATTAATGAATTTATATTACAGATTTATATGGATTCAATTTAGATAAATATTATTTTTTATTTACTAGTTTAATTAAATAAATATTTCTTTTATATATAATGCATATATTCAATAAATAAAATGAATTTCAACATAAAACTTATTCTAATTTTAATTAATCTATTAATGAATTATATATTCAGGTGCATACGGTTTTTTTTTTCCTACAAAATTATGTTATACTAAAAGTAGTAAATAAAATAATGGAATAGAACAGAAGAGGATTTGGTGTCTATTTTGTAACAAATAAAATTAAGAAAAAAAACAAACATAGGGATTAGTGTGAGTAAAAAGGTGAAGGAGGTTGGCCTGGCCAGACCAGACCCAGACTGGCCGTCAAGTTGCCGGCACAGTCAAACACTAGTCATGTTTTCCGGACTCGTACAGATCCCAAGTTTTGGATAGACTTTAAATATATTAATTTATATTTGATTAAACTGCAATTAAATCCCATTAACATTTATCTAATCAACCACACATTACACTACATTCAACCTCACCAACTTTAATCTCATCTGCCAGTTACGTACACTGAAACTTCATATTAATATTCACCATTTCAATTTTTTATAAAATATACGACAATAAGAAAAAAAAAAAAAGGCTTAAAGAAAAGGAAGCCTAAATGAATACCTCCAATTTCATAATTTTTATTTTTTTTATATATATTAAAAAATATATTTTTTATCAAAATTTTAATTATATTAATTTTAAATATATTAAAATTTATTAAATATTAAAAAATATTTTAAATAATTTATTAAAAATAAAATAAAATAAAATTATAATAATCAATTTATATATTCGAATAATAATTTTAAAATAATTTTAAAAAATAAAAATAAAAATTATGAGATAGAAAGAATAATATTTATATTTAAGATAGATGGATGCAATATTTATATTCTAAAATATTCATTAACATTATATTTGTAATTTGTAGAAATAAAATATATATTTAATAAATTTAAATTCAATATAATTATATTAAAATTAATTAGTATAATTTAGTTAGAATTATATTTAATAAAAATATAATTTTAATTAATTAAATTAAACTCATTAAATTTTTATTTAATTAAATTAATAAAAACTTATTTTTTTTAAAAAAAAAGACTAAATAACCCAGTTACGTTTGAAAATTAAAATTGCCTACTCGTCTTAGATGTGTCACTGGTTGAAAACACATAGATGTTTGCTAAGGAGAGCTCAGGACAGGATAGGATTGGGTAGGACATCAAATGGGAGCATCCAATGTGCAAACACCAGGTCAATAAGGCAATGCCAACCAAAAGAATACTAAACTCAAACACATCCTATTTGGTGTATTCCAGCTGATGCTTCATATTAACTAAAATAAATTCATCCGGTAAGAGTTCAGTCATCTGTCCTTCTGTAGAGCTAAAACACATATAATGTGAAAATCCCACAATCCAATCCATGAGTTCAAGTTCAAAAAAAAAAAAAAAAAAAGGGAAGTAAACCACCATTAGACTACTGTAGTGAGAGTTTGAATTTTTTAGAAAGTAATTTAACTAAGTTAAATTCTCCATAATAAAAAAAGTGAAAACTTTAATTTATCCATGACTAATCAAATGAGTAAAATTATAACGTTTCCTGAAAACTTGAAATTATTGAGTTGAATTACCCTAATCCAACAAGGCTCAAGTTGAAGGGTATCATGCACCAAGGAAACAATGTTTCTTTTTCATCTGTAATGTTCAAAGCAGGAAACATCCTCCCCACCTGGTAAGTATATAGCAGAAAAAAGATGTTCACCTGATTTTAAGTTAACAGCAGGTTTCACAGAAATATCAAGTTCTGCACTTGTCATCTCAAAGTCATGAATAAACAACCTCGGTAGTGCACATTTTTCTCACATTGCTGTGAAGGAACACAAGTTAAACTATCATAGATGGAATATGAGCAAAATATAGGCAAGAACTTCATAAATATTCGTCGGAAATATTTGATACATGCTAAAATGGAACACATTCAGAAAACAGCTTCAATAAGAGATGGGAGTTATTTATCCTGTTCCTCCCATCTACATGCAACAAGAACCGAAAGCTCTTAATATCTTTTATTCTTTTCGCATCTACTTTCATGGCCGACACACAACCTTATGCAAATATGCTCAAGGGACCAGTCTTATTTGAGGCCACCTCTAGACCATTTTCAGCACTCTGCATCCGGGTGATCCATGGCCTGCAGGAAAGATTACAAACTTTGATATGTTTGTGAGACAAATAAACTTGGAAACAATTGTAAAATTTGTTTAAAACCCATATGCCTGAAAATCGATATTTTTCCTCATGGTAAAGTGGCGATCTTTTTTTGCCGTTCTTGCTTACCTTGCAGTATTGTCCCTGCTAGTTGGATTCATCAGAATTGTCAACTTTTTTGCTGTTTTTGTAAAGACACTGCATTTCCAATAAGAGTGAAAATAGAAGTTTTAATTCATATAATTAGCTGTCATGTTAACCTTATAAAATCAAAAGGAAGAGGTAGAAAGGTTAACGATGAGGAAAGAATTTCCTTCACAGCGTTACCTGAATGGTTCATTCTGTTTAACAGAACCAGTTGCATCTTGGTAGAGCACATGGCCCAAAATATCTGATCTTTCTACGCCAAACATGTTGGCCAGCCTACTGTGCAGCTCTTCGTAGGAGCCTATAACAGATAAGTCCAAGGTTCGACCTACATCCTCTGATTCCAAGAAAACCTTGCAGTGACCAGCATCCAAGCCAGTTTCGGCTGTATGAAGACTCTGCCATGACAAGCCGGCACTGACTGACTTTTCTGGTGATGTTTGTTTCTCAGGAGTACATCCTAGAACATCACGTTTTTTTGTTTTTTCTGGACTCTCGTTAGATGAAACTTTTCCGCTGCGAACTTGAGAGTCCGCATCAGTGGAACAGCTATGAGAAATCTGCTGCTCAGTGACAATTCGTTGACCAAAGAGTAAAATTTGATGCCTCTTAACATGATCAGATTTCTCTGAATTTGTATTAGAGTTCCCCATTGTCAACAGGCAAGATAAATTATCACTGCTGTTTGTATGGTCTTTCATAAAACTTTCGGACTTTCTAGAGTGTGAATTGAACTGCTGGAGACCGGACAAAAACAGCCCTGACTGCAGTTTGTTGTTAAGCTGGACATCTGATAAAGATATTCCAAATTGAGCATGCCTGGCTCCCTGTATGCCTGCAGGAGAGTTATCAGATAGATAACACAAGGGGCTGCTAGGCCCAAGGGGGTTGCCTGAAAATGATGGCCATTGAAATTGGCTGTCGAGGGGGAAGTCTAAGTATTGCCGCAGCTTCTTCCTTGGTGGTGAGAAGGGTGAGAGGTGTATGACTGGCATGTTCGATACCAATTCAACCAACCATGGGCTGACACATTTTACATTCTGCAGCAAGTCCGGCTCATCCCATGTCACCTGCAATGAGAATTTGCAGAGATATCATGAGGATCAAAAGGAGATGCTAGAAGCAGGCTGTTCAGCACGGAAAACAACTGTCAAACGCAAGGGAACAGTTGAATTATAAAAGTATTAAGAATCTTTACTGATTCTCTAGTAACAATGAAATCCATGAAATGGCATAGTCAAAGCACCACATGCATCAAAGGTTTTTATATTTTGATAATCTGAGATTAAGTAGATCTTTAGAAAGAATATTAATAAAAATTTATTTACTAACTAAAAAGAAATCACAGACAGTTAGCATCATGATTTGAGCAACAATGCATAGATAATCCCCTAATAATTTATTTGCTCAAACACAAACATTAAATATTTCTGGTAACTTGTATGACGAACGCTATAATTTAAATATCATACAATTATTGAAAATGCCATGTCAGAAACACTTATCTGGTTCCCATATCAGATTATTGAATGATCAAAGTACAAAAAATTACAATGTTTGTCAGGTAGAGGGCAGCACAAGGAATAATACACAGAGCTCCTAAATAAAAAGCTGAAAGCCAAAATGATGGTGACCTTATCAATCAAATATGGGACAATGGCAAGCTCTTAACATAAATGAACAAGTACACTAGCCATAATGCAATCTGTTTCAACTTATCAGAGACTTCCATTAAGATACTAAATGCCCTGCCATTGATTCAAAGAAACTTTAATCAAAAGCGACTCATCAACAAGCAGTACTCACAGCATATGACCACCACAAATATCATTAGAGACACCCATTTATATCAAACAACTGGGTTGCCGTTCCAGGTATGAAAAAGAGTTTAGCAGTAGCAGCAAATCGCTGACTGAAGATACTATATATAACTGAATACCAGAAAAGCCAGGAAAATGAAACAAGAAGAAATTTGACATATACTATAGCATCCACTTCTTCATCCATACTCCAAGAATTTGTTATTAAAGAGGCCTATCGTACGGATAGTGTCGTAAATGAGAGTAAAGAACTGAATGTTTAACAAATTAGACACTTGTTGATTTTGATTTGAAAGAAAATGATGCAAAAACTGAATGTTCAACACTCATAATCAAGTGACGAAAAGTGTAGAACCTGGAGAAGCCGCCAAGGAGAATTAGGCCATCGAATGGGATCAAAGACCTGAACAGAGGACACAGTTCCCATGAACCAGCTAATCCTTGAAGAATCCTCCGTCTCAAAGGCCATCTTGAACCTCATCCCAGAGCACCACTGGATCCTCATTGCAGCCCTCACCGAAGAAGCCTTAACACAAAACTCCGGTGTGCTTGCTCGAGGGTAATAAACAACCTCAAACGGCTGACTGTTGGCTGCAAGCGCCGCCGCATCCATAACCTCTTCAGGCCTTACTTTTCCCTTTCCTCTGAGTCCCCCATTTCGCAATCCTTTGTTTTCATCTTCTTTCAGAAAAAGGGAAAACCCACCATATGGGTTAACGTAACTCGAATTTGTAGTCCATCCAGAGGGAGTTGAGGACGATTCAGGCCCACTTCCAATCCCGATTCCCCGCTTGGCGCGGCGAATCCCAACGCAGAGATCGCCATTTTCAGCTCTCAGGAACACAATTGAATCCCCAGCAACCAGTTTCTTGTGGTTCACAAACGTGCTCCACCCCGTAGTCAATAAATGCCTTCTCGGAGTCCCTCTATAAATATGCCTGAACTTCCACATCTCGCCGTGAACATCCTTGGCAACAACAGTCTGCACTGGAGGATCTGCAGAGTAATCCAGCCGGGGAAATATAGTCTCTGCACAGTACCTTGGCACAGAGAAACCTCCACCATTATTAGCATCAGATTGGGTTAATGTCTTTGCGAAAGAAGCAGGCTTCTCAGTATTATTGCCATTACTATTATCAGATAAACCCATTTCTTCTCCGAAATCAAGCTCGTTCTTTGACAATGGGAGAAGGCTTATCTTGGCGTAGACTTCGTCGGTTTCTAAATCGGCTAGGTACTTGACGGAGGCCACGCGGCAGAGGATAAGAGCCGGGATTCGCGAGGAGGACGAGAAATCCACCGGAGACTGGGCGTGCTCAGCGTGGCCTTGAGGAAAGTAGAAGACTCTGGAGTTCACCGGAGGGATCTGTACCATGCTTCCTGCACAGACGTGCCACAACTGTGGATCCAAGCTTTTCTCCAGCTCTTTCATTGCTTTCAGCAGTGTCAGAGGTTGTGGTGGTGAGAAGGGCTCTCGGAATGCTACAAAAATCAAAATGAAATCAAAATCAAAATCAAAATTAAAGGAAGAGGAAGAAGAAGAAGAAGTAAGCCACACTTCATTAGCTAAGGACTAGAGCTTTCTTTATATTTACGAGACCCTCTAAAGAGAAAAGAAACACAGGCTGAGCCAGAGAAACAGAGCAAAAGAGAACACTGTGCTTCTCTCTGTTACTTCCAAAAATGGAACACCTTTTAAACTCTCAAGAATCTCTCAGTGACAGCCTCAATATGGATTAAAGTTCCAACGTTTACTTCAAAACACTTAAAAACTCCAAATGAAAATTTTGAGACCTGAAATTTCTCAATTATTCATCACTCAAGAAAACCCTACCCCTCTTTCAGGCTGAGAAAAAGCTGTTCTCACTTGTTAATCTCCGTTCTTCCTCTTCTTTTTCGCTTAAAAAAAGCAGGATTCTTGAACTACGTGACAGTATATTTCCATGCAGAGACAGGCTCAGAAATTAATCGGCCATCAAATACTTGAAGCTCCAACTAAAACCCAAATTTTAAATCACGCCTACTTCACTAAACTCCAAAACAAAAGCTACCCTTTTCTCATCTCTCACCCGATTTTTAAGATCACCCTGAAATTTTTTGTTTTTGTTTTTGTTTTTGTTTTTGTTTTTGTTGGTGTCCACCAGATCTCACCGACTCCATCTCTCTCTCTCTCTCTCTCTCTCTCTCTCTCTCCACGGAGCAGAAAGGAAACAAACAGATAAATCTTGAATGGACAGAGAGTAAATAAAGGGTTAATTTATTGAACTAGGGATAAATCAAATTTTTCTTAAAATAATCTCGAGTGATGATATAATGGCTAAAATATCGCGATTTTTAATGCTTCCTAACTCATAATTGTGATTGCATAGACAGAACAGACTTAACCATAGTTTACAAAAACGCACACACAGTTGTCGGATTGGTAAACGCAGTTAATTTCTAGGAAAAGAAAAAAAAACGCTGTTAATAGGGATATCATTCTGCCGGTTAGGTCCGATATTTAGAGTGTTAGGCCTCATTTATATGCCCATTAAATTAATTTACAAATAAAAATAAATAAATTGATTCTTTAATTTTTTTTATTTTAATACTTATAAATTAATTTATTAATTAAATTATTATAATATTTTGTTAAAAATTTAAAATTACAATATACCTTTCCTTTTAATTATTTTTATAATAAATATATTTATAAATTAATTTTAATTAAATATATTAATTTTTATCTATTACTTATAAACACTTTTACAAAATAAATAGTAACTTAAAATTTAAAAATATTTACAAATTTAAATTAATTTATAAATACTTGATGCATATAAACTAAATTTTATAAACTAATCCAAACACAGTCTTAACTCTAGCCTCTAGGTGCTTTTGTAAGGCTGGTGTGTTTCATGGCAATTAGTATTAGACAGTGTATAGTATGCTCCTTTACCCCTACTTGGGAGAAGATTTTTTTTGTTAAGGTAATAATTTTTTTTTCAATTTTTAAAACTTTAAATTTGTATTTAAAAGATAATGAGAATTTTTAAAGTAATATTTTGAGATGCTCTTTAAAACCTCCAAAAAAATTTTAATTTGAACCTTTACAACTTTTAAAAATCTTTAATTTAAATCTATCAATTTAATGAATTGAGTAAGTTTTCTATTAAAAACCTTAGTATCTTTTAAAAAAAACTCTGTTTTACCTAAATAATAAAGAAGTATTAAGATTTAAAAATATAAAAAATTTTACCCTATAATTTCTCTTATTCTATCTCATTCTAAAAAAGAGTTTTTATATAGAGATGCTTCTTTATCATTTAAAAGATGAAAAATACTGTGGACAGCTGTTGAACATTCTCTATCCTATTACGTTAAAATATAATAATTAATTAAGGAGAAAGAAATTAAATTTTTTTCACAAATAAAATAGAGAATATTATTAATTATTATATATTTCTCTCTTTAATAATTATTATTTATTATATTTTTCTAGGTTAAAAAAAATTAAATAATCACTTTTTTAAATGATTGTCCTTTGACATTTCTGTTAGTATTGTTTACATTAGGGTGAGCATTTGGTCGGTTCGATTTAAAATCGAACCGAACCGAATAAACCAAAAATCAAAATTTTAGTGTTTATGAAAACCGAACCGAATCGATTTTGGTCAGAAACCGAACCGAACCGGTCTGATTCGGTTCGATTCAGTTCGGTTTGATCGGTTTTCATTTTTAATAATTTTTTTATTTTTTACACTTTATTTTTAATATTTTAAAATTTAATTAAAATATTTTAATTTTAATATGATTTAATCTCTCTATATTATTGAAAAAATATATTATTATCACTAATCAGTTCGGTTTGGTTTTTTTAATTTTTTTCTGATCGAAATCGAACCGAACCAAAATAACCGAAATTTCTGAAATTAAAAATCAAACCGAACCGAAATGTATAAAAAACCAAACTAAAATTTTAAATCAATTCGGTTCGATCAATTTTTTCGGTTTGAACCGAATACTGCTCACCCTAGTTTACATGGTGCTAATTTGTTGCGGAAGTTGGTAAAACAAGTAAATAAAAAAAATAAATGATTAAGCGTAGAAAATAAAGTGAAAGTAATGTTTTGAGATAATACATTATAAATAATATTGGAAGGATTATATTTATATTTAATTATGTGTTATAAGATATTTACCGAGTTTATAATGGCATAAATTTTTTTAAATAAAATTCAAGTATAAATATATATTTAGTCTTATAATATTTTTTCAAAAAATTTGAGAATATTTCAAAAGTATTATTAGATTTTTAATTTAAAAAAGTTAAAAATTACATAAAATAGAAAATAATTTTTTTTTTTAAAAAAAATAGGGAGTTGGAGGAGTCGAATCTTAAACCTCTCAAGACTACAAGGATGCACAAAATGGGAAATAGTTTAAATTTAATTTAATTAATTTTTTTTAATAATTGTTACATTTTAATGTATTTTTAAATGAGATTATGAGCCAAATTCATTTTTTAAAAAAATAAAGGTGAATTAACTCATGTTCGCATCTAAGTGAAGTTAGATACTAAAGGATAAAAGAGAGCCCACCGATTATTTATGAGAAAAATGGGGCCTCTTATTCATACAAAAGAATAGCACTACTATATTCCTATTTAGACAAAAATGGGGCCTGTTTGACGTGGAATTATTATTAGTATTATTATTTACTACTACGTCATATCTTTTTTTATAAATAAAAGTAATGACAATATATTTTTTATTTGGATTAAATTTTATTTTCTTCTAATTTTAATTAAATTCAACTAGCATTGTTTGTTTAAAATTTAAATGATGAAAATAGTAATTCAGTTCGTCAATCAAAACGAATGCCCTTTATTAATAACTTAGCGTTTTGAGATGAATGTAAGTATGATCCCATAAGTTTGATATAAATTAATTTATTTATGATTGGGTGTGCAATATAAAATCGTCTCAAGTTGTATGGTATCCGCATAAAATAAAATAAAATTAAATATTAAAATTTTTGTAAATTTAATTATTATAGATAGTAAATTTTAAAATAAAATAAAAAGTTAAATTAAATAATTTAATAATTTAAAATTTATAAAATAATTAATATTAAATACTGAGATACTTTGATCTCATTTAAATTTAATTCAATTAATTTATTTAGTTAATAATTTAATTTTAATTAATAAACTAATTCTTTATTCGAATATAACTAAATTAATTAACTAAAATTAAAATTATCACATATCTCGTAATAATATGATAAATTTCAGTTACTATTTAAGATCAAATCTACTTCTCAATTTAATTAATATTTATACAATATTCAATTCTAATTCAATTTAGTTTTAATACCTCCTAAATAAGTATTAATTTTAAAATAAAATTATTCAAACATTTTATAAGTATTGATATCAAGAATTGAATAATAAATAGATAAAAGAAAATGAGAGAGAATTACTCATTCAAATTGGATCAAGTTCCATAATAAAAGAATTTAATTACTCATATTTAACAATTCAGAGATAAAGTTAATTTAATTGTTATCAACAAATAAAAAAAATAAAAAAATAAAAAAAAAAACTCTAAATGTGTGGATTTTCACTTTATATCTCCTCTTTGAATTTCTCGCAATATCTGTTTTAGGTAGATGTTCAAAAGTAGGCTAAAAAGTCTATCGATTATAATGTAATTATACTATTTGAAACTCTTAATCTATGATTTCAAAAAAAATCTAGAAATTAAGATTTCTAACAAAACATGAGCCTTACGCAGAGAAAAAAGCCAAATATGAAATAGGCCATGAAAACATGGATTTACTATGTATTTTTTATTGTATATTTGGACTTTAAAATTTCATTTAGAGAAAAATATAGTGTACACGTGCAAAACACGAAAGTGCCCATATTTTTATTTGTTTCATAAAATTTATTTTCAAAATTTTTTAAGGAGAACTTGATGGGTTTTGGGTTACTGTTCTCCTTTTAAACTCTGTCTCGCCCATGGTAGAGAAAAACTTGTGGTCATCAAAATGTATTTAAAATGTAGTTTAATTTTTAAAAATGTTATAATTAATATATATTAATCAAAATTTTAATTACTTTTTAGTATAATGTAAATAAAATTTTATTTAAGCACTCTTCCTATTTAAGCAAAACAATTAGTACTAATTTGTGAAGCTGAGAGTTTTTTTAAGTTTTATGAAGGCGGAATTTATATGAACTTGTACTATAAAATTATACTGAATAAATTTAAAATGCAATGATATGATATGATTAATATAAAGAATAATTAAAATTTATTTATTTATATATATACTAATTTCATCATAAATCGAAATTTGATAAGAATTGCAATGGATTAAAAAGCTCAAATTTCAAGTATCATATATATTTGATAAAATTCCAAACATACAAATTGTCATTATTGTCTAATCTTAATGTTCATGATCATAATCTCATTATTATCATTATAAACCAAAAACTAAATCCGTTAAAAGAAAGAGAAATTGAAAGGCTTTGGTGAAGTAACAACATCACTAACGACATAAGACATCAAGACAATTAGTTAGACAATTAAGACTAACTTCAAGACTTCTTCTTGTTATTATTACATGTAAATATATTGAGAGAGAAGAAAAGAAGAGAGATAAACCAAAAGGAAAAAGCTCTCTAGAGAAAATCATATGGAAATCGGTTGGTGAAGAATCGACATTGATACCGACACACTATACATCACCACATTAATTTAGATGTGACCTTAATACTATATATATTCATAGGATGCTGTACGATAATGTGAGATCTGGGGTCAATAGGATGACGACACATGAATTAGGTTAAGGATTTATGCTAGTAAATTATCTTAGCTAATGTTTTTTAAAATTATTAAACTTTAATTTTCTGATAGTGTACCGTTGTCAATAATTCAAAATGCAATTATTTAAAAAATGTATAATAATATAAAAAATAAAATTTACAATTTTTTTTTATTAAATTTATCGCTATATATCCTTTTTGTATTCTCATATTATTATAAACTATATTCTTCTGTCACAGATAAGTTTTTTTTTTTTTTTTTTTCATATCTATCAAATAATATGTCATTCTTCTTTTGAAATGGTAATTTATTGATTAGTTTTATATTAAATTAAATCTCTATTTAATATATATTGAAAAAGAAAATTTTATTACTTTAAAAAATAACTAGTAATGAAGTAATATGAGTGGGATATATTAGACAACTTAATATAAAATTTATTATTTTTAATTATATTAATTATGTTTTTTAATTTATGTGAAAAATAAATAATGTATATAAAAATTAATTTTATTAAATATAATGAGAGGTTCAAGTTTTATACACCAAGTATTCACTAGCCGAATTAGTTTATACAATTAATCAATTTAATATATAAATATATATTTTATAATAATATTTATAAGTTTTTATATATTTTAATTTAAAAATTAAAAATTAAATATTTTTAAAAATATTTTAAAGTGAAAATTATTAATAAAAAGTATATTTGTATATAAAATATAAATATATAAAATTAAATGGATTGAAATATTATTCGAGTAATAATAATTAAATTTAGAATTAATTTAAGATAATTAAATTTAAAATGAATAATTAAATTTAAAACGAATTTAAATGAGTAAGTTATTTTCTAGAATTTAAGAATTTTATTAATACTATTGTATAAAAATTTATTAATATTTTTTTATTTTTTAAATTAGAATGAAAAATATTTTTTTAAAAAAATTCTATAAAAGATATTTTTTATCATGCAAATTATATTATATAAACCAATGTAACTTTAAACTATACAAATTTATATTAATACTATATTTTTGCATCAAAAATTTCTGATTAGAGATATAAATGATAAACAAACTGAAATGTTTTTTTAATTCCTGTCAATTTTATTCATTATAATTTTTTGTGTTTTAACGGTAAGAATTTAGTCCTGCAGAAAATATTATATATATATATACATAACAGATATGATATTATTATTTTAAATTTAAATGTGAGATTTATAATAATTTTAATTAATTTATTATTTATTTATCAACTAAAAGTATGTGTATTGGGATGCGTATAAAAATTGAGTCCTTAGTTATTTCTCTAGAAAAATTCTAAGTGGCCTCAAGATAATAAAAATTCAATTATTAGCAAGCTATCAAATGATATATTTTACTTAATTAAATATATACACACAAGTGCAAAGTAAAATCCCTTAGCTATCATTCACGGAATTGGAGCCATTTGCAAGAAAATGAAGATTTTCTAAGTAGTTAAACAAACGG
This sequence comes from Manihot esculenta, assembly GCF_001659605.2. NCBI lineage: Eukaryota > Viridiplantae > Streptophyta > Magnoliopsida > Malpighiales > Euphorbiaceae > Manihot > Manihot esculenta. The sequence continues at coordinate 31,095,238 of NC_035171.2, forward strand.
CATAGAATGAGTTGTGCAAATTTGTATTGAATAATATATATTGTCATAATCGATCTAAATTAAATAGAAATCAACTTATGTAGTACACATCTTGTTTGTAAATTGACAATTCAATTATTTAATTATTCAATTATTCAATCGGTTAATATTTTAAAAATAATAGTATTTACCGTTAGGGATAAACAATTCGATTAGTATGAAAGTTTAAGACACTTTTAATTAACAGCATGTTTAGATATGGTAAGAGGGAGAAAAATAACTAAATAAAATAATGAAGTATTTTACTTTTTTTTTTTTGGTTTGGAAAGAAAGGAGAAATTTTAGGGAAAAGAAAATAATCTTTATTTTTTAGTTATTTTCTTTAAAAAAATAAAGAAAAGAAGTACCATTTATTTTCAATTTACATATATATCCTTACATAAACCATAAAAAGAATTAAAAAGGGTAAGTGGTAAATTTATAAATATATAATTATTTTTTTCATTTATCTTCCAACGAATAAAAAGAAAATAAATAAAATTTTCTTTTTCTATATTTTTTACTTATTCAAATAAAATAAATAATAATAAAATAAAAATATTTTTTTATTTTTTTTCTTTTATTTTTATTCACCTTAAGAAAATTTTCCAAACAAGTTCAACGAGTTCAGAATTTGGGCCCTCCCCATATAAGTTTAGGTGATAGCCTTTTTACATCATTGGATTGGTTTAAAGGTTTTCTTTTTTGCTTTTATATTTGAATGGCTTTGTTTTGTTGGAAAATTATTGAGGTTTTTTTTGTTCATTTGGTATCTAATAATTTGTTGATTTTGACTAATTTGAATTTATGTTAAAAAAATCTATTAAATCTCTCTTACATCTTAGATGTATATTATTATACTTACAATTACGGCTTGTAATCCTTCTAAATTGCTTAATTATGTGGACCAACTTAATATTTGATTAAGAGAAAGAATTACATTATTTGGTAAAAGTCATATTTAATAATTATGTAATTGGATCTCTCTTTTGAATTGGAAGAGATTAATTTGTAATTTTACTATTTATATTATGAATTAATTATTTTTGAATTGGAAGAGATTAATTTGTAATTTTACTGTTTATATTATGTGATGACTGCTGGATTTCTTCACCCCGGCCTAAAGGCCAGGCCCATGAAAACAGCCCATGATTCGAAGGCTTCAATATTCCCCTCGAGAGCCAGGTCCAGCCCGCTCAGTCACAGGGCCGGACTCCGCCTAGACTCCTCAATCAAAACCGGCCCAAACCTCTCGGCCCAGTAATCAGGCCCTCACCAGGCTCAACTTCAGCCCTACCATTCAACCCAGCCCGGAAAGGGGAAAATGACCAAGATGCCCCGCTGGTAGGTCCTTCCGCATGCGTATCAGAGGAGAATCATACATATCAGAGGAGAATTAATGGCCGTTACGCATGGAGCAGGCGCCTGACACATCCGTACATACGGAGCTAAGCGACAGAAGACAGCTAGCATTGTGGCAGAGAGACAGATATATATATATCACAGTAGAGGCCACGCAGGGGGACTCTCTTCTTCTTCCTTCTCCTTCCTGGACACCATTTTTATTCTTACTGTAACCTTTGCCTAAATATACTACTCTGAGCCATAAAATCTGACTTGAGCGTCGGAGGGCCTCTGCCGGGGCACACCCGGTAGGCCCCTGACCATTCTTTCTTATTTTACAGGTCCCTTCACCAGGAAGAACATGGAGAGATCCACCAGGGAGCCCAGCAAGAAGGGACCCAGAAGAAAACCAGATCTATCATGGACCAGGAAGAGGACAATATTTATCAAATGGCGCCGTCTGTGGGAAACGAAAGAGATTTTACTATCTCTGAAGTTTCTAGATCCACCCATTGAGATCCACATGAGGTATGAAAGTTTAAGCGAATAACCCAGCTGAAAAGAGAGATCCAGCTGGTTTAAGAATATCTTGACAGTCTCTTAATCTTCATTTTTCTACCCTCGTTGTTTATTTTAACATTTATTAAATATTATCACTACTAACTTTTTCTTTGAGATCTGACGAGGTGAAACTTCAGATCGAAGTGCTTGCCTGTAAGTATAAATTTTATTTTTTTCTGTAAAAAAAAAAAAAAAAATGCATAATATACATATTTATTGAAATTGTGAGGTCGGCCGTGTATATATATTGTAAGGGTTGGATGGGCAGGTTGGCTGTAAGATTCCAAGTCAAAAAAAAATAAAATAAAATAAAATAATAAATAAATAAATAAATAAAAATAATATATATATATATATATATATAGAAATAGCAGGAGTGAAAAGAGCTCGAGCTGCCAAAGACGCGCCGACCTGAGGAGGAAGCTGCTGGTCTGGTCAAGACCCGACAAATGAGGTCGGGGTGATGTAGAATTGGACCAGATGTGAAGGCATGATAGAGCTGACACCATGTCTGCAAGGGAAGAAACCACAACCTTCAAGAATTAAAGCAGACACCACCACCAGATGATCAACTTTTGAGTGGGAAGGCTCCAGCAGACCACGCTCAACAGGTCGGAGGAAAAGCTCAGACAAGTCGGAAAAGCGAAATGGGAAAGAACGACTTCAACAAACCAACAAGAGATTCCCAATAAACATCGCGAACCCGACTGGGCATTGAACCACATGAATAAATCAGCTCATGCTTAATAGTTGACGGACCCAAGCTTGAGATTGAAATCGTGAAGTCAGATAGATGTAAGCTTGGGGTCAAAGCCATGTTAGAGGATGATCCCGCATTCCTGGTCGGATGGCCAGACTGCCCTCAAGATTTGAATTAGCAAGTTAGTGGGTCAGAATAGCAAGACAGGAAGGAGCTCGGCAAATCCGACGACCACAGCGATAGATTGCTCGTTCAGGTCGGATCTGTGCTCGAGCTCAGAATTGTGATCGAGCTCAGAGCTGTGTTTGTGGAAAGCTGGCGAAGCACAAAGATGGCTCTGTCATCGGCAAATTCGACGACCACACTCATTCAGATCGGATCCGTGCTCGAGCTCAGATCTGTGACCGAGGTCGGAGCTGAGGTCGGGCTCACATCCCAGGTCGGGTGAGATAATGTTACCGAACTCATATTCAAAGGCGAAGTAAAACAGATGAGTATTTACAGAGCAACCTCGATCGATCAAGCAATGCTCGAACTGTCCCAAGGCAGCGCCAACGAAGTGCTAGACCGTCCATCTATTGCTGTCGGAAACTGCGTAAATGGAACTTCCCACCTGTGACATCCACGCCTTCGTCATCTCTATTACCCGCTGTTACAGTACTAAATCTTTTTAATTCGCTTTCTCTGGATTGTTGAGGTGGGGGATTGAGCTCGGCCACCTGAGTCCGGTGACCTGAGAGGTCTAAAAAAAAAAAAAAAAAAAAAAAAAAAAAAAAAAAAAACGGTCAGAGCGGATTGCTCGAGCCCTGGACCACCGGTTAAGCCGAGAGCTTCCCTTCAGCTTCCGAGGCTGAGGCTTGTCGTCTGAGGCAGAACAGGCTTGGGTAGTGAGAAAAGGGAGCGATTTAAGATTGGGCTGAGGTCGGGCAAGTGAAGAGGACAGCGGTGATGGACAGAGGCTCGGGCTCGGCGGCCTCAAGGTTGAGAAAGAAATCATCTTCGCTAATGCGTCATTCTCTGCCACGAGTGGGCTGTGATGTGGAATACTGTTACACATGGGTCTCAGCCATTGGGAGTCTCAACAAATCAGAGGAAAACTCTGGAGGTTAGAAAGGCAGCGTATGGAAGTTTGGAAACCACGCCAACAAGGGTTACACATTCGTTAACTTCACCGACTCAAGAGCCGTAGGGAAGTTTCATGCCGCAGTTCACAATCAGCGTTGGGAGCTTTTTCAACCAACCAAAATTTGTGAGATAGCCAGTGCAAGACTCCAGGGAAAAGAGGGGCTGGTGAAGCACTCTCGGAACTCAACTTTCAAGTGTGGAACTAATGATTATTCGCCAGTATGTTTCAGCCCACCCAGAGATGGTTCAAGGGTTATAGTGAAGCAAATGATCATAGGGAAACGTGTCATCATCTCGGTGTTGCTCAATCGCTTATTGAGAAGGGCCACATAAAGGTCAGCTTCTCCATTTATCATAATTCAAATTTTGAGTAGCAATTTCTATTTTATATTCGTAAAGTTCAGTTAAAAATAAAATATGATAAATGAAAACTAATTAATAAATTACGGAGTGAATAAATAAAATTAACTAGCCATATTTTAAGTAACATTTATACACTCAATTAAATTATATATTTTTAGCAAACGCTAAGATGTTTTCAGTAACATCAGACTTCCAATTATTATTATTATTTTTAAATATAAATACCTTAGAATATCAGGTCTAATTATAAAGCTTAAATCTTAGAATAAAATTTTCATGAGCATACAGATATATGCTCAGAGGCATACTAGCTTAGGGGAAAAATTTTCGCTGCTAGTTAAGAGTAGCATGAATACCCTAATAAAAGGGATTATATATTTAAACATATTGCTTTTGTAAAGTAAAATCTTGGAGAAGTTTACATATGCAAATATATTGTTCATTGCATCTTTGGAATCACATGAGATAATACTTGCATGCATCTGAAAGATGAAACCGAATGACATGTGCGACATATTATTGGTGAACATTATTAAATTAACAACGAGCATCCGCGTTATATACGCTCTGTGCAAGCTTTTATTTTGCAGAAAAATTCTAAATCTCGCCCGAAGACCCTGAGACATAGAGACCTCAGAGGTAGAAGACCGGGATCCCCAAGATCTCCCGGATTCAAGACCGGGATTCCCAAGATCTCCCGGATACAAGACCGGGATCCCCAAGATCTCCCGGATTCAAGACCGGGATCCCCAAGATCTCCCGGATTCAAGACCGGGATCCCCAAGATCTCCCGGATTCAAGACCGGGATTCCCAAGATCTCCCGGATTCAAGACCGGGATCCCCAAGATCTCCCGTATACAAGACCGGGATCCCCAAGATCTCCCGGATTCAAGACCGGGATCCCCAAGATCTCCCGGATTCAAGACCGGGATCCCCAAGATCTCCCGTATACAAGACCGGGATCCCCAAGATCTCCCGGATTCAAGACCGGGATTCCCAAGATCTCCCGGATTCAAGACCGGGATCCCCAAGATCTCCCGTATACAAGACCGGGATCCCCAAGATCTCCCGGATTCAAGACCGGGATCCCCAAGATCTCCCGGATTCAAGACCGGGATCCCCAAGATCTCCCGGATTCAAGACCGGGATCCCCAAGATCTCCCGTATACAAGACCGGGATCCCCAAGATCTCTCGGATTCAAGACCGGGATTCCCAAGATCTCCCGGATACAAGACCGGGATCCCCAAGATCTCCCGGATTCAAGACCGGGATCCCCAAGATCTCCCGGATTCAAGACCGGGATCCCCAAGATCTCCCGGATTCAAGACCGGGATCCCCAAGATCTCCCGGATTTAAAACCGGGATCCCCAAGATCTCCCGGTTACAAGACCGGGATCCCCAAGATCTCCCGGATACGAGACCGGAATCCCCAAGGTCTCCCGGATACAAGAAAAGAAGACCTCACTGAGGTCCCACCAAAAGAAGACCTCACTGAGGTCCTAGCAAAAGAAGACCTCACTGAGGTCCTGGCAAAAGAAGACCTCACTGAGGTCCTAGCAAAAGAAGACCTCAACAAGGTCTTGACAAAAGAAGACCTCACTGAGGTCCTAGTAAAAGAAGACCTCACTGAGGTCCTAGCAAAAGAAGACCTCACTGAGGTCCTAGCAAAAGAAGACCTCAACAAGGTCTTGACAAAAAAAGACCTCACTGAGGTCCTAGCAAAAGAAGACCTCAATGAGGTCTTGACAAAGGAAGACCTCAATAAGGTCTTGACAAAAGAAGACCTCACTGAGGTCATAGCAAAAGAAGACCTCACTGAGGTCCTAGTAAAAGAAGACCTCACTGAGGTCCTGGCAAAAGAAGACCTCACTGAGGTCATAGCAAAAGAAGACCTCAACAAGGTCTTGACAAAAGAAGACCTCACTGAGGTCCTAGTAAAAGAAGACCTCACTGAGGTCCTAGCAAAAGAAGACCTCACTGAGGTCCTAGCAAAAGAAGACCTCAACAAGGTCTTGACAAAAGAAGACCTCACTGAGGTCCCACCAAAAGAAGACCTCACTGAGGTCATAGCAAAAAAAGACCTCACTGAGGTCCTAGCAAAAGAAGACCTCAATGAGGTCTTGACAAAGGAAGACCTCAATAAGGTCTTGACAAAAGAAGACCTCACTAAGGTCATAGCAAAAGAAGACCTCACTGAGGACCTAGTAAAAGAAGACCTCACTGAGGTCCTGGCAAAAGAAGACCTCACTGAGGTCATAGCAAAAGAAGACCTCAACAAGGTCTTGACAAAAGAAGACCTCACTGAGGTCCTAGTAAAAGAAGACCTCACTGAGGTCCTAGCAAAAGAAGACCTCACTGAGGTCCTAGCAAAAGAAGACCTCAACAAGGTCTTAACAAAAGAAGACCTCACTGAGGTCCCACCAAAAGAAGACCTCACTGAGGTCATAGCAAAAGAAGACCTCAACAAGGTCTTGACAAAAGAAGACCTCACTGAGGTCCTAGCAAAAGAAGACCTCACTGAGGTCCTGGCAAAAGAAGACCTCACTGAGGTCCTAGCAAAAGAAGACCTCAACAAGGTCTTGACAAAAGAAGACCTCACTGAGGTCCTAGTAAAAGAAGACCTCACTGAGGTCCTAGCAAAAGAAGACCTCAACAAGGTCTTGACAAAAGAAGACCTCACTGAGGTCCTGACAAGAGAAGACCTCAATGAGGTCTTGACAAAGGAAGACCTCAACAAGGTCTTGACAAAAGAAGACCTCACTGAGGTCCTAGTAAAAGAAGACCTCACTGAGGTCCTAGCAAAAGAAGACCTCACTGAGGTCCTAGCAAAAGAAGACCTCAATAAGGTCTTGACAAGAGAAGACCTCACTGAGGTCCTGACAAAGGAAGACCTCAACAAGGTCTTGACAAAAGAAGACCTCACTGAGGTCCTAGCAAAAGAAGACCTCACTGAGGTCCTGACAAGAGAAGACCTCAATGAGGTCTTGACAAAGGAAGACCTCAACAAGGTCTTGACAAAAGAAGACCTCACTGAGGTCCTAGTAAAAGAAGACCTCACTGAGGTCCTAGCAAAAGAAGACCTCAATAAGGTCTTGACAAAAGAAGACCTCACTGAGGTCCTGACAAGAGAAGACCTCAATGAGGTCTTGACAAAGGAAGACCTCAACAAGGTCTTGACAAAAGAAGACCTCACTGAGGTCCTAGCAAAAGAAGACCTCAATAAGGTCTTGACAAAAGAAGACCTCACTGAGGTCCTGACAAGAGAAGACCTCAATGAGGTCTTGACAAAGGAAGACCTCAATAAGGTCTTGACAAAAGAAGACCTCACTGAGGTCCTAGCAAAAGAAGACCTCAACAAGGTCTTGACAAAAGAAGACCTCACTGAGGTCCTAGCAAAAGAAGACCTCAATGAGGTCTTGACAAAGGAAGACCTCAATAAGGTCTTGACAAAAGAAGACCTCACTGAGGTCATAGCAAAAGAAGACCTCAACAAGGTCTTGACAAAAGAAGACTTCACTGAGGTCCTAGCAAAAGAAGACCTCAACAAGGTCTTGACAAAAGAAGACCTCACTGAGGTCCTAGTAAAAGAAGACCTCACTGAGGTCCTAGCAAAAGAAGACCTCAACAAGGTCTTGACAAAAGAAGACCTCACTGAGGTCCCACCAAAAGAAGACCTCACTGAGGTCCTAGCAAAAGAAGACCTCAAAAGAGGCAGAAGACCTCAATGAGGCAGATGACCTTAAAGAGGCAGAAGACCTCAAAAGAGGCAGAAGACCTCAAAAAGGCAGAAGACCTCAAAGAGGCAGAAGACCTCAAAGAGGCAGAAAACCTCAAAGAGGCAGAAGACCTCAATAAGGCAGAAGACCTCACTGAGGTAGAAGACCGGCAAAGATCTCAAAGATCTCCCGGAGCAAAAATAGCCAGAATCCCCAAGATCATCCGATGCAACAAGCAAAAACAACTCATAAAGAACATAGTTCTGATCTCACATAAAAGATTGGGGCACGGGACCATAAATGAAAAAGCTAAACTCCGACCTCCCAAAGGAGCTCAAGTCATCAGGTAGATAGACTTTAATCTCACACAACAGCCAAAAGTACCAAAGCATCATACCGATCTCAAGAAAACGAGCGCAGTACTGGTAAACCCGATAAGACAGACCGAATTAAGGCAAGGCGATTCCTAAGCAAACTGCATACCAAAATACAAAGCCAAACAGAGAATCACGGGCAATCATGAGAGGCAACGACCTCGAGAATTGACCGCTCACACTAAACCAACTCAGCTGACCTAGAGAAAGGTCCAAGCAACAAAGAGCCCGCAAAAGGCTCGAAAGCAGACAGCCCATAAATACTCGGGGGCAAAAAACATACACGAGAGTCCAACGCTCAAATAAAGAATCAAGAAGGCAAGACGGTCAAATCCAAAAACAGATAGTCCGACCCCTGCAATCCAAGGTCGACCTTCCCGGAAGCCTGGAGGGGCCTCACATTTGGATCGGCAAGGCTATAAGCCTATAAAAGAAAAGTTAAAACCAAACAAATGAACAGTCAGACTGAAACACAGCCCGAATAATGGTCGACAAGAAAGCAAGAAATCAAGTCCGACTTCACAAAAGAGCTCGGGGCATCAAAGTGAAGAAAGTGAAATTCCGAACTTCGGAGCTCGCGATATAGACATCGTCACAGGCTATAGGCACAAAAGCCTAAGCGAAAAGCAAAGAACCGAGCTCCCAGCTCGGATGAACTCGTAACAGGAAAACAACAAAAGAACGAGTACTCTATCCCAGTGGAGCTTACAGCTCAAACCACACCGATTACCGGAAGGATATCTCAAGAGGAACAAGGTATTATATTCCTGAGCTCGCGACAATGACGAGATCGCGAGCCAAAAACAAGAATGCCCTCATGAGAATAAGAAAAATTCGCAAGTTAGAAGCTTAACCAGACTCCGAGCTCTTAGCCCGGATCGGTTCAACCAGCAAAGACCCAGTAGAGCCGGCTTGATCCAACAAATAAGTAAAGTTGACAAAACCAGAAGATAGTGTGAGTAGAAAATAATGATGAGGTACATGCCGAGGTGAAATATCATTTGTCATCGAACACACATTTCCATAACGCCATACATTCAAACATCAAAGTAAAGAGACAAAAAAATAAAAAGGGAAAGAAATGGAACTTTCAACAAGAGCAGTTCTCAGACCACACATGAATAGAAATTAAAGATTTATCCCCTCACCAGTCATGGAATAACTGCTGAGGAGATAAAGGGGCAATTGATGACTGCTGGATTTCTTCACCCCGGCCTAAAGGCCAGGCCCATGAAAACAGCCCATGATTCGAAGGCTTCAATATTCCCCTCGAGAGCCAGGTCCAGCCCGCTCAGTCACAGGGCCGGACTCCGCCTAGACTCCTCAATCAAAACCGGCCCAAACCTCTCGGCCCAGTAATCAGGCCCTCACCAGGCTCAACTTCAGCCCTACCATTCAACCCAGCCCGGAAAGGGGAAAATGACCAAGATGCCCCGCTGGTAGGTCCTTCCGCATGCGTATCAGAGGAGAATCATACATATCAGAGGAGAATTAATGGCCGTTACGCATGGAGCAGGCGCCTGACACATCCGTACATACGGAGCTAAGCGACAGAAGACAGCTAGCATTGTGGCAGAGAGACAGATATATATATATCACAGTAGAGGCCACGCAGGGGGACTCTCTTCTTCTTCCTTCTCCTTCCTGGACACCATTTTTATTCTTACTGTAACCTTTGCCTAAATATACTACTCTGAGCCATAAAATCTGACTTGAGCGTCGGAGGGCCTCTGCCGGGGCACACCCGGTAGGCCCCTGACCATTCTTTCTTATTTTACAGGTCCCTTCACCAGGAAGAACATGGAGAGATCCACCAGGGAGCCCAGCAAGAAGGGACCCAGAAGAAAACCAGATCTATCATGGACCAGGAAGAGGACAATATTTATCATTATGAATTAATTATTTAATTATTAACCTAAATTATTCTCATTATCTACCGTAATTGTCAAAAGGAAACCCCTAATTTGATAGTGTATTAAAAGAAGTGCCTAAGCATGATGAATGGACGACAGTAATTCAACCCTAACAATTTCAAAAGCTGTGCAACAAAATGGGAGGCAATTCCCCTTTTGATTATTATTTTATGTGACTTTTTTTTATATATTTTATTTTATCTTTCTAGATATAAACAATTTATAGAATTAAACTAAATTTTATTCATTTTGAGTGAGTCACGTAGAAGTAATTTAAAATTACTTTTATAATTAAGGATTATTTTGCCCAAAAGATATTAACATGTATCCTTATTTCATGAATCAGAAACTCTATGGTGTGTGATAAAGATAGAGAATGCCCTCTACTTGAATAACAAAACATCAAGAGATAAAAATGAGAAAATTGACAAATTCTAATGTAATAAGTATCTTAAGAGAAATTTCAAATTATAATTACTATATACACTTTGGGTTATAATAATCATTTCAGATTTTAAGTAGATTTTATTATATTTAACTATTCAAGATGTACATTGGATAACAATTCAAATATTTAGTCTATAACAAATCTGATACAACTTGCTAAATGGGTTTGACAATGAAAAGGAATATGATTATGTGAAATATCCCAATATACTTTTTCCCCCTTATTTGAAATTAAAAAATTCATAAGAATTAATGTTTTTTTTTTAAAAAAAAGTTTAATCATCCATTAGAAAATTAAAAAATAATGTAATATAACGGATCGAGAGAGTGAATTCTCTTAATTGAACCTAATAGTGAGATCATATTTGACTGATTCACGAAAGGATGGAAAGTCTGAACTCCACTTGATCAAACTTACATTAAAACAGTCTATTCACAAATTTTTTAATTTATAGTATCATACTCCTTACTCCTTGTAATCTTTGACCAACTAACAACACCGTGATAATTCAAAGGTACCAACTAACCAAGGCCAGCAGCACCTTGATCATTCAAAGGTACCAACTAACCAAGGCCAGCACCTTGATCATTCAAAGGTACTGTATGATCTATATTACACCTTACCGTTAATAACACCTGTTGTCTCCAAGTAACCAAAAAGGAAGTAGGTATGCAAGGTACTTCCATTGTCATGATGTTGGGCAAACTGCCACTTTTGTAAAGAATATATACATGCTGATATGGAGTAGACTATGCTAGGATTCCGCCAAAGTCTCCAAAGAAGCATGAAAGAATGGGGGCTATGAAATAATTTAGTGTCAGCATGCATATTCCATAAATTAACAACTATAGGACATTGAAGAAATAAATGCAGAGAATACTCATCCGAGCCTTCACAAACAGGACAAGAAAGGCACGTTACCTTTTTTTAAGAGCAACAGATTTCACCCTAGGAGAAGAAGGTTCTTACACAATTGCCATGTAAAATTCAAAACCTTACTAGGGACTTACACAAGGCCATGCAAAATTCAAAACCTTATGAGGGACTGGAACTCGCCATAGCTTGCACCTCAAAGTAGGGGAAAACTAACCATGAACATATAACTAATATGATTCCAGACATTGATAGATACTATATCACTAATATGATGGCCAGCTCCAAAATGCACCACATTGTTCACTTTTCAAATACTCCTCAAAACATAGCTAGAATTAGAATTTAAACGATCTTTTAAAAAAGTAAAATAAAAAAAAGTACGTACATGTGATTAATTAATAAAATTAAAAAATCACCATGAACACCAACTATGGTTAGCTAGCAAAGCCAATTGAACTCATGCACATGACGAAAAACCTAAACTCCTTGATCTTTATGTGCACATAACCATTCCCAACTTAACCACCTAATCCCATCACTTCTAGAAGAAAACACCACCAATGGTCCAACCTCCCACGTATCTTTTGAGTAAGAGAAAAACACTCATGGCACAACCTGGGCAATAGATTTGACAAGCACCTCCTTACTAGCATGGGAGGGATACCTCTTTTTTCAACTCTGCAAAAGACAACAAACCTTATCAACAATGATGATGATCTCATTGGGAATAACCTATGACAAAAATGTTCACAAAAACCCACACAAATACTGGAGCAACACATTATCTCTTTCATTAGAGAATGATAATACACAACATTCCACACTTTCCATATAATCAAGCACACTAATAAAATAAACTAACAAATTTATTAAACTCACCAAAATTGATGATTCATTCTTTATTTTGGGAGTCATTTTCACCACAACAGCCGGCCGTTAAATCTAAAAAAATATTTAATGGTAGTGGAACTAGCTCTGTAAATAAAATATATGTTTTATTTAATTGAATATATACATAGAGTGCAAAGTAAAATTTTTCTCTTCTTAACTATGGATCTAAATCCCTCCGCTATTCTTAACTGAATTGGAGACCTTTGAAAGAAAATGAGGATTTTCTAAATAATTAAACAAATTGCTTAGAATGAGTTATATAACAGTATGATTTATGTTGAATAATGTGTATTATCATTCGTGATCTAAATTCAATAAAAGCTAACTTATGTAGTCATTTCGTTTGTAAATTGACCATCCAACTATATTTAAACTAGTAGTGGTTTAAAAGCAACAGTGCTAGCAGTTAGGAATAGAGAACCCGACTGCTTGAATAATAAAAAGTTACTCTTTGAGTATTTTCTTTACATGTGGTAGAATCACATTAGGGTTTGGTTATTGCATTTGGATTTTCAAAAATTAATGTGATGTTATAATGGATAGCGAATTTTAAATGAATATGAAGTATTAATTTATATGAGTTTACTCAATAATATATATATATATATATATAGAATCGATTAAGATAAAGACAATAATAATGAGATTGACTTTAATATATATATAGAATCAATTAAGATAAAGACAATAATAATGAAATTGACTTATAGAAGTAGATACTTTTTAATCCATCGAAAACAATAGAGTTAGATGCTTTTTAATCCATCAGACAACACAATACTCTATTCACGAGAATATAGGCAAACAATACAAAACAAAAGACTAAATATTGTAAGTAAATACTACTTAGATAGATAATGGTGATATAATGTGGTATATTTAATTCATAATAATGCATATATTTTAAAAATTTTCTATGCACAAATATTAATAAAAAGTATACTGTTAAAACTTTAAAATTTTATAAATTATAGTTTTTAAACTTCCATTTAAATAATATATATATATTTATTAATTGATTGTAATTAAAAATATTAATAAATTAATATACTATAATTTTAATAAAATTCTGAAATCTTGGAAATGACTCCCTCTTATAGGGAGAAAAATTTTTGACAGAAAAAATATTTTAATTATATTGACCAATTAACTTAAATAGGCTCAAATTTTAAAAAATATAAAAAACATTATTTAGAAAACATTTTCTATAAAACAATCAAAGACTTGAAGAATCTAACTTTTTAAATTGAATAAGGAACTATAAATCATGTGCCAGGAAATGATTTTGATTTCTAAAATTTGGTCGGAAAGCTTAAGACACTTTTAATTAACAATGGATATGTTAAAAATAAAAGGGAAGAAAAATAATTAAAGAAAATAATGAAGTATTTTATTTTATTTTATTTTTTGTTTGAAAAGAAAGGAGAAAATTTTGGGGAAAAGGAAAATAATCTTTATTTTTTAGTTATTTTCTCTCTAATATAGAGAAAAAAAATAAATAAAAAAGTTAGCATTTATTTTCAATTTACATATATATCCTTACATCAACAATAAAGAGAATAAAAAAGGTAAATGATAAATTTATAAACATATAATTATTTTTTTTATTTATCTTCTCACCAATAAAAAGAAAATAAATAAATAAATAAATAAATATATATATATTATTTTTTTCACTTATTCAAATAAAATAAATAATAATAAAAGGAAAATATTTTTTATTTTTTCTCTTTTATTTTTATTCACTTTAAGAAAATTTTCCAAACAAAGTGAGTTCAGAATTTGGGCCCTCCCTATCTAGGTTTAGGTGATAGCCCTCTTTGCATCGTTGCATTGGGTTAAAGGTTTTGATTTTGATTTTATGTTTGAATGGCTTTGTTTTGTTGCAAAATTATTGAGTTTTTTTTTTTTATTTGGTATCTAATAATTTGTTGATTTGATTAATTTTAAATTATATTAAACAAATCTATTTAAAAAAAACATTCCCTCTTCAATTTTAAAAAGCATATTATACTCAAAATTCAAATTTAAATTTAAAAAAAAATTATTGAGTTTTTAATCCTTTTAAATTCCCTAATTTTGTGGACTATCTTCATGTTTGATTAAGAGAAAGAATTAAATTATTTTGTAAAAGTCATATCTAATAATTATGTAATTGCATCTCTCTTTTGAATTGGAACAGATTTATTTATAATAATTGTCAAAGGGCGAACCCCTAATTTAATAGTTTAACAAAACATCAAGAGATAAAAATGAGAAAATTGACAAATTCTAATCTAATAACTCATCTTAAGAGAAATTTTAAAATATAATTATTATATACATATTGGATTATAATAATAATTTCAGATTTTAAGTAGATTTTATTATATTTAACTATTCAGAATGTATATTGGATAAGTTCTCTATCCTAAAATTGAAAAAGAAAAGAATTCTCTAACAATTCTGATAAATATTTTCCTCTTCCTGGTCCATGATAGATCTGGTTTTCTTCTGGGTCCCTTCTTGTTGGGCTCCCTGATGGGTTTCTCCATGTTCTACCTGGTGAAAGGACCTGTAAAATAAGAAAGAATGGTCAGGGGCCTACCGGGGATGCCCCGGCAGAGGCCCTCCGACGCTCAAGTCAGATTTTATGGCTCAGAGTAGTATATTGAGGCAAGGGTTGCAGATAGAATAAAAATGGTGTCCAGGAAGAAGAAGGAAGAAGTAGTCAGTGTCCCTCTGCGTGGCCTCTACCGTGATATATATATCTGTCTCTCTGCCACAATGCTAGCTGTCTTTTGCCGTCTAGCTAGCTCCGTATGTACGGATGTGTCAGGCGCCTGCTCCATGCGTAACGGCAATTGATTCTCCTCTGATACGCATGCGGAAGGACCTGCCAGTGGGGCATCTTGGTCATTTTCCCCTTTCTGGGCTGAGTTGAATGGTAGGGCTGAAGTTGAGCCTGGTGAAGGCCTGATTACTGGGCCGAGAGGTTTAGGCCGGCTTGATTGAGGAGTCTAGGCGGAGTCCGGCCCTGTGTCTGAGCGGGCTGGACCTAGCTCTCGAGGGGAATATTGAAGCCTTCGGGTTATGGACTGTTTTCATGGGCCTGGCCTTTAGACCGGGGTGAAGAAATCCAGTGATCATCAATTGCCCCTTTATCTCCTCAGCAGTTATTCCATGACTGGTGAGGGGATAAATCTTTAAACTCTATTCATGACCGTGTGGTCTGAGAACTGCTCTTGTCGAAAGTATCCCTTTTTTGCCTTTTTATTATTTTTGTCTGAGCGTTGGACTCTTGTGTATGTTTTTTGCCCCTGAGTATTTATGGGCTGTCTTCTCTCGAGCATTTTGTGGGCTCTTTGTTGCCTGGACCTTTCTCTAGGCCAGCTTAGTTGGTTTAGTGTGAGCGGTCAATTCTCGAGGTCGGTGCTTCTTATGAATGCCCCTGATTCTCTATTTGGCTTTGTATTTTGGTATGCAGTTTGCTTAGGAATCGCCTTGCCTTAATTCTGTCTGCCTATTGGGTTTACCAGTACTGCGCTCGTTTTCTTGAGATCGGCATGATGTTTTGGTACTTTTGGCTGTTGTGTGAGATCAAAGTTTCTTTACCTGATGACTCGAGGTCCATTGGGAGGTCGGAGTTTAGCTTTTCAATTATGGTCTCGTGCCCCAATCTTTTATGTGAGATCAGAACTATGTTCTTACGAATTGTTTTTGCTTGTAGCACCGGATGATCTTAGGGATTCCGGCCCTTTTTGCTCCGGGAGATCTTTGAGATCTTCGCCGGTCTTCTACCTCAGTGAGGTCTTCTGCCTCATTGAGGTCTTCTGCCCCATTGAGGTCTTCTGCCTCAGTGAGGTCTTCTGCCCCATTGAGGTCTTCTGCCCCATTGAGGTCTTCTGAGGTCTTCTGCCCCATTGAGGTCTTCTGCCTCAGTGAGGTCTTCTGAGGTCTTCTGCCCCATTGAGGTCTTCTGAGGTCTTCTGCCTCAGTAAGGCCTTCTGCCTCATTGAGGTCTTCTCTACCTCAGTGAGGTCTTCTGCCTCATTGAGGTCTTCTGAGGTTTTCTGCCTCAGTGAGGTCTTCTGAGGTCTTCTGCCTCAGTGAGGTCTTCTGCCTCAGTGAGGCCTTCTGCCTCATTGAGGTCTTCTCTACCTCAGTGAGGTCTTCTGCCTCATTGAGGTCTTCTGCCTCAGTGAGGTCTTCTGCCTCATTGAGGTCTTCCGCCTCATTGAGGTCTTCTTTTGCTAGGACCTCATTGAGGTCTTCCTTTGTCAAGACCTTATTGAGGTCTTCTCTTGTCAAGACCTTATTGAGGTCTTCCTTTGTCAAGACCTCATTGAGGTCTTCTCTTGTCAAGACCTCATTGAGGTCTTCTCTTGGTGAGACCTCAGTGAGGTCTTCTTTTGCTAGGACCTCAGTGAGGTCTTCTTTTGCTAGGACCTTATTGAGGTCTTCCTTTGTCAAGACCTCATTGAGGTCTTCTCTTTGGCAGGACCTCAGTGAGGTCTTCTCTTGCTAGGACCTCATTGAGGTCTTCTCTTGTCAAGACCTTATTGAGGTCTTCTCTTGGTGAGACCTCAGTGAGGTCTTCTTTTGCTAAGACCTCAGTGAGGTCTTCTTTTGTCAAGACCTCATTGAGGTCTTCTCTTTGCCAGGACCTCAGTGAGGTCTTCTCTTGCTAGGACCTCATTGAGGTCTTCTCTTGTCAAGACCTTATTGAGGTCTTCTCTTGGTGAGACCTCAGTGAGGTCTTCTTTTGCTAGGACCT